>NC_139035.1:64811325-66011325 GCF_964662115.1 Mustela nivalis
CCTTTACAAGTATTGGGAAGGTTGGTTTTTTTTTTTCTTTTCTTTTCTTTTTTTTTTTTTGTGGGAAGGGAATCTGCTCCTAAGGGTTTTTTTTTTTTGTTTTGTTTTATTTTGTTTCTTTTGTTTTTCTTTTGTCATTTGTTTTCTATAGGTACCCACACCTAGGTGTGCTGTTGTTTCTTTCAGAGGGATTTTGTCTTGATTGGTTTCTCTTTGGTTCTGGAAAGTTCCTGGGGTGTCTGGCTGGTTCAGTTGGTAGAGCACGTGACTCCTGATCTCTGAATTGTAAGTTTGAGCCTCATGTTGGGTGTAGAGATTACTTTAAAAAACTAAAGTCCTTAAAAAACAAAACAGACAAAAAACCCAAGTCCTTAGCCATTGTCTTTTTGTACGTTGTGTGCTCTGTTGCTTCTCCCCATACCTGGTTACGTGTAGGTTACATAGCCTCACCATATTTCTCACGTTTTCTGTTCTTGTTCCCTCTGCTGCATCCTTGTTATCTTGGTTTATAGACTTGTCTGTTTCTTAGACATCCATTGTATTCATTTTAGTTTCAGTTCTAAAATTTCTATTGGGTTCTTTTTCAAATATTTGAAATTTCAAGTGTAACTTGTGAATCTCAATTTCTTGCTCTCAGAGCACTTGTTTTCATGTTTCTTATGTAAGTCATCAGCAAGCATAGTAATCGCATAACCCGTGTTAACGTGAGGTTGTGGAGGTATCTTTCTGATTATTTCTGGTTCTTATGAAGTCTTTTTCTCCATGTGCCTTACTGGACTATTCTCACTGTAAATAGGTTCTGGGAATGAGTCATCTGTAGAATGAATCTCTTCCTCCAGAGACTTGGGTGCTTGCCAGGTGCCGCGGGGGGTGGAGAGATAGACTGCTGATTTAGGGTCCTCCTCATCCATTTTCAGGGCTTGAGGGTCCTGGACTGCAGTGAAGCAAGCCTGCAGGGCATGACCATGAGCGTTGGTGGACTTTCTGGCTCACTCTTACCCTGGGTGTCCGCCGTCAGGTCTTCATTGTGGAGGGGGGTTTCTGTCCGGTCCTCTCTCTTGTGCAGGCCCTTGATGTTGGTTCTGTCCCTCTTGCCCTTGGAGACAACCAAAAACTTCAAATTGGCTAGAATTGCCAAACACCCCTGGGGCCCAAGCAGATTTCATGCTTCTGTATCTACGGTCAGACTCCGTGCTCCCACATCTACAGGCAGACTCTGTGCTCCCATATCTATGGGTAGACTCCGTGCTTTGGTATCTATAAGCAGAATCTGTGCTCCCATATCTACTTGGGTTTTCATTTTATTTTCAGTTTGGCTTTGTATTTATCTTGGCGCTGTTTTTATTTTTCTTTAGATAAGAACTTTTTTTTTTATTAATTTTTTATTTTTTATAAACATATATTTTTATCCCCAGGGGTACAGGTCTGTGAATCACCAGGTTTACACACTTCACAGCAACAGATGAATGGATCTTTAGATAAGAACTTTAAAAAAAAATCTTATCATTTTCATCTACTGAATTTTCCCTACCATTATTAGAAACTAGAAATAGATTCTTGAATCCCTTTTTTTTTTTTTTTTGCTGAAAAACCAAGAATGTTTTTTTTCTTCTAGAGTACCTGAGCAGAGATGTTCTACATGTTTGCATGCTCAGGAGTCTTCATTTTGTCCTTACATCTAATAGTTTCAACCCAGAATACTCTATCCAACCGAACTACCTTTCCTTACTTGCTGTGGGGCTGGCAGGGTTTTCTGCCTCAAGTTCCCCCTAAAGTGCCTTTCCCTAAGGTTCTCCCCTAAATGGGTGGTCTTAACTTTGGTTGGGGAGAGAGGTGGCTCTGTGGGCAGGGAGAAGACACAGGAGGATGCACACTACTGACCAAAATAAGGATGTCTTTCCAGGGGTGTAGAAAATCTTGCAATCCTGGGTATCGCTAGTTGTGCATTTGAGACAACTTTTTAATAGTTTGGATTTGGTGTTATTCTACCTGCTTTTCTTAGTCCAAAGACCTGAGGTCTGTGCTGATAGCTCACTTGGTCGGAGGGCAGATTTCAGGGTTTCATTCTCGTGTGGGTGAATGCTGAAGCACTTTGCAGCCGTGCAAGGTTAGGGGACATCGTTACTGCGGGGCTGCTGTATGGGAAGTTCTTTGGTTTGTTTATCTGGCTGCCTTTGATTTAACTGTACTATGTAGAATCAGATTTCCTTGCTTGGTTCTTGGCCTTTAAGGTAGTGAAAGCTAAGGTTGGGTTTTAACACCAGATCCATCTATTTGTAAATAAATAGAAATAGAGGCAAATGCTTTGGGAAGTGAAGAGGTAGGATTAAAAGTCTACTTATAAAGCTGGGACCCTTGGCCGACTTACTACCAAAACAAGGAAATGACCATGAGATACTCCAGGTGGGGAAGAACGCACCCTTTAAAACAGACACCCCAGGTCTGCACCCTAGTAATCTGCTGCCTGAGTTTACACAATCCATATGATCTTATACCTCCCAAAGAGAACTAGTGACACTAGACAATATTTCTTCCTAGGACATTTTGGTGTCTTGGAAGTCTTGGAAGTCGTCCCCCACCCCGCCCCTGAAATTCTCCGGGTGCTGAGCCAGTGCATTTGAAATCATTCAAAAGCTTTTCAGTTTGAAGTTGGTAGCGGAATGTTGACTTTTCTCTTGGAAATGCTGTAAAAGCAGAGAAGGGAAAGAGAATCAAAATATAAATTATATGTTTGGAAAGTTAGGAAACGTTAAAAACATCAGGTTCCTAAGTAAGTGGAATGGCTTCTAAAAGCCAAGCAAATGAGACAGGGCATACACAGAGCTTGTCTGCAGAGGACACCTCAGAAAGCGAAGCATGCACATTGAGGTGAAATTCTTCCTTTTGAATAATGGTCAATAGAGCCTAGGACTGGTAGGGTGAGCTTGTGTCCTAAAGCGTTTGTTTTCCTGGGCCCGGTTTTTCTCCAGAACTAAAGAAAGTGGGGATGAATGAGAAACTCCGTAGCAAGTCCTATGTGGAGACCACTGGTCTCGGTGGTCCGTGGGGGGGGGGGCGCTCACGGAGGACCCTGCAGCAGCGTGTCTCTATTGATTTGGGGTCATTGCTATGGCCCCCAAACCAAGGACTGGAAAGAAGTCCAGGTGGCCTGGAACACGGCCCAGGTTCAGGAGGAAGCCCCGCAGATGAGTGGGGGGAAGAGGATCCCTCACAGGTTCTGTCCCACAATACAACAGGAAAATGAATAGGTTAAACCCAGTGGAATATAAAGAACAGATCCCAGCAAAGCACGTGACTGGAGGAGCTGAACATTCCCAAGTTTAAAATACAGAGAAATTATTTCTATCACTGCAACACAGAAGGTAGGAGAGCTTCAGGAAGAGAGAAACCCTAAGCATGAGGAACAGAAATGAAGTATAAGGGAACAGTACCGTCACCCCGTTAGCAATAGTAACATTTATAGGAGAGCAGAGAGGTCAGAGTTGACGACGCTGGTGAAGACTTAGAAAGGAGTACCAAGTGCAGAAACAAGGAAGCTTAATTGAAAAAGCATCCTTCTCACTCTCCTTAATTATTTTATTTAGAATTCAAAAGGAGTTCCCAAAATCCATTTAAGTGGGTTCTCCGAAGAAGAAGTCCTAGGCCTTGGAATGCGTGCGAGGATAAATCGCTTATGACAAATGGGGCCAACAGTGCAGTTTTCTCCTGAGGCTCCTACAATAAGGCAGCGGAGTAGTGCCTTCCACGCTTAAAATCTGATCCACAAAATCGCCTCCATACAAACTATTACAAAGGCGACCATATTTTTGTCTTGGGCTTTTGTGTCATGACAAGTTAAAAAACCGGTTTTCCTGAGTCCTTCAAAAATCTGTTGGGTGAACTTGAACCGACGAAGATGACAAGCCATGTAGCAGACAGAAGGGCAACAATAACTGTACACTGAGAATTTGACTGACAAGGGACCCGGGGGTTATAAATGTTCCGTGATCTAACAATAGAACGGCATACGCTACACTAGCAACGTGGGAGGCAGACTGGTTCCACCGATGTCCTTTTTCGTCGCTGGAGACTAAAAGATGTAATATAAAATACCCAGTGAGGTAGGTGTAAGTGCATTCAAGAAAATAAATGCAAGAAGCTGAAGTCAGGTAGTGAGAAGGAAATTCCAGGGGTGAAGAGGAAATTAGATCATTTCTCATAACTTTTCTTGGATTATCTAATAGTGAAGGGACTATATAAAGGAACAGTTATAAAGAGAACCACCAGAACAAAAATGCCGGCGTTCCAAATGCTATGAAACACATCCTGAACCAGACCTGATGACAGGTACAGGGAAGCCACGGACTGTAACCTAGAATGCTTGCTTCAGCAGCAACTCTGCTTCATCATGCAGAAGAAACACTCTGGGTACGTCGGATATAAATAGGTCAAACATATTCAAAAGAAAAGTGTCCGATTAAATCACAAGACAAGACTCCATTCTAAAAGTGACTCAAAGCGTGAAAATGCAAGTAAGGACAGTTATATTAGGCAAATTCAAACAGAATATCCAATATGGTTGAATTCAAAGCCAAAAGCATCGAACAAGAACAAAAATGTCCTTCCTGATACTCAAGGATGTGGATTAGAATGGCCAGTCATGTATGAGAAATTGTAGAAAACAGATACTACTGGACTTTAAGTATTTTAGTTAATGATCAAGTGGACAAAAGGGGGTACATGCAGGCCTTCCAGATAAGTAGGAAAACGGACACACAGACCATACTTCATAGCCTGAAAACAATGCATTTTTCATCCAAGTTCCCATGGGATAGTCAGAAAATCTGACTATACATTAATCCATAAACACATTCTGAAAAACAAACATTTTTTAATAAGTCATTTAAAGACAAGAAAACCAAGGAAATCAGATCCCTCCCCACGAAACCGAGTCTCTTAAAAGCTGCTCCATCTACATTAGATAACTCAGAACAAAATCCAAGTCTAAATTGCAAAATACCTAGAAAATACCAATTTTAGAACTCTAGTATGATTTGTGGAATTCCAAGGCCTCAGGGAAGTATAAATCTCAATTTATAATGAACGAGAACAAATGTGTTAATCTTCAGTTAAAAAAAAAAAAAAAAACAAAGCAAAAAAACAACTCACGGGAACCAGAATGGAGGAGTTAAAAATGCAGGAATGATTTGGGACACAGGAGAATGAGAAGACTACAGTAAATGGAAGCAGTCCCTTTGGGGGGTTGAGGGGGGAAGACAAACCAGCCAGGATTCTAGTGGAGAGACCTAGTGGCTTCCCTGACTGGGAGGCCTGCCTGGGCAAGTCCAGAGTCCCGGGGCTGGGCCCCTGGGAAGCGTGGCCTTGGGCCCTGGGGGAGCCCAAGCTGCTGTGAGAACAGAATGTCTCCCGGGAAGCCTCATTTCTGCTCTGGAGGCCTTTCAGCTGATGAACCCTGCTCCCTCAGGTTATGTGGGAAAGTCTTCCTTAAAGCACATGGATTGCAGACTTCAGTCCACAGCTGGGAGGTACCTTCAGGGCAGTGTTTGATTCAATAATGGGAAACTGTTGTTGACCATCCCCTAATCTTCCCAGACAAGCAGGTGTCTTCTCAGAAGAGGTGACGGTTAGAGTTCTCTTCATCTGAGGTTATTTCCTCGAACGTTTCCGTACCTCATGGAACTACATAACTTCTAGGAATCTAGAAGTTATGAAACTGATTCCAGAAAAAGTAGAAGCTCCCAAGAACTTTTCTTCAGGAATTACTCCTTGAAACCCTGTCATGAGAGAACAAAGGATTTGATTGCCTGTTCAGTTTTTCTGGAGCTCCGCCGTCCATGAGCACTTTCTGTGATGGGAACGCCTGACGGCGCCGCCCAGTGTGGCCACGGCACTGAGTGCAGCTGGTTCTTGGGGATGGATTTTAATTTTATTCAGTTTTAATTAAGTAGCCACATGTTGTCATTGGCTACTCTATTGGACAAGGCAGAGCTGGAGCAGAAAAAAGAAGGAAGGCTTCCAAAATTCTTTTATGACCTAATCATAGAATTGATACATGTAATAAAGACTGAACATCATAAAACCTGTAGATCAATTTCATTTACAAAACTGGTGCAGACACCCTAAATAAGCCAAAAAATTAGTAGCATTTTAGAATCATAATCTGTGAAGACCATGTGGGGTTGATTGCAGCCATTTACAAGTGGTTCAGAAAGTGTGAACTTGATTTATATTAAATGAGTGGAGGGGCACCTGAGTGGCTCAGTGGGTTAAGCCTCTGCCTTTGCCTCTGGTCATGATCTCAGGGTCCTGGGATGGAGCCCCACATTGGGCTCTCTGCTCAGCAGGGAGCCTGCTTCCCCTCTCTCTCTGCCTGCCTCTCCTGCCTACTTGTGATCTCTCTCTCTCTCTGTGTCAAATAAATAAAATCTTAAATAAAAATGAGTAGAAAAGGCACGCTTAGAAGATGTCTACAATCATGAACTTTTGACCAGGATTCTAGCCAATGTGTGAGAGAATATGAATTTGCTCCTTTGGAAAATCCCAAAGAATTATTCAAAAAAGAGCACTTAGAAGCATGGTTGCCCCTAATAAGACCTGTAAAGAGCACAATAGCTTTCGTATATATAGACTAGAACCAGATAGGACAGGATGGCCGAGAATCTAGCATAGCAACAACAGGTAATCTTGTAAGAGTCTAAAAACAAACAAACAAACAAACAAACACACACAAAAACGCAAGATCTCGTTGAAGTAAACTATCTCCTGAAGGACAAAAGGAGACGTGAGCAAGTGGGGAGGGAGGTAATGTTCTCTTGGATAGGGCTCTACAAGTTAAGCTGTAAGTTTAGTGTCCCTTTAAGTCCCCGATAGGACTTTACTTCTCCTAAGGCAAACCGATCCTGAAGCTCATAGACAGTGATTAAAATGAGAATAGCTAGGAAAACTTATGATGTTTGAACATAAAATTACACAGGTTAAAGTAGCTTTATACTAGCACATACTTAGGCCATTGATGAGGTCTACATATGGACGCAGGTGCGTATCATGATGGAAGCTCTCAGAGGCCTCTCAAAACCACAAAAGGAAAAGTATCCATACATCTTCAGTCTCTGGTATTGAGCCATCCAGAAAAAATAGATTACATTGTACATATGTAACATGCTAGACCAAATGGATTAAAGTTTTCAGTGGGGAGAACGCAACCAAAAACAAACCATAAATGACTAGAAAAATCAAGGGAGTCTTTAAAAATTCCGGTTAGGAGAAGGCCTAGCTAAACACATTACAGACAGTTATAAAAATTCAACTATTAAAGGTTCTTCAACAAAAGCAAAGACAAAAGACAAATTACACAGCAGTGCATAGTACTGAACTCGGTTCTTTGTGGTAAGACGCTAAGTGGCCCTTCCAGATTGTTTGGGAGCAGACCAATAACCCTCTAGATCACCCAGCAACGGCACAGACAGCTCCCAGGAAAGGACGTGTGAGCAGCTCCTAAGCTCATGAAAAGATGAGCACCCTCTTTTATAATTAGAAAAATGCAAATTAAAACTTCACTGAGATGCTAATTTTCATCAGTTGGGTGGACCAAGCTGAGCGAGTGTGGAAACTCAGTGTGTTGGCAAACGTGTAGGGAGCAGGCGCGCTTTCATTGCTGCTGGAGAGCTAATTGCTAGGCTCCGTACGGCTGCTGGGCTGTGTTTTACCAGATTTTGTGACTGCAGTTTCGGGGCCATGGTCGGACAAGAGACCAGATTTCAGGACCTGGAGGGAGTTGGGTTCGGCTCTCTGCCGAATTGGTCCTCTGCCGGCGGTGTGTTGGGACGGTCCTGTTCGGTGGTGTGTAGGGTGCACACCCCATGACGGTCAACCGATGTTGCCTGCTAGGACTTGTGCCCGAGGCTTTCAGTTCTTTAGTTCCCAGGAAAGCCCTGATTCATGTGGTAAATACGTTGCGAAATCCTGGAAGCTCTTCCCGTCTGTACCTGTGCACCTCGTTCTTGCTTTGGTGTAACTAGTCCTGACCTGCGTGATGTAGACCAGGCTTGCTCTCATCCTCCTGTGTTGACTCGCTGTCTTACCTCTGGTCTGGTGAACCGGGGCACTGGCATAACACCCTCGTTCTGGTCCTGCCCTTCTACTAGCTCAGCTTCTTGTCTGTCCCACGTCTCGGGAGGTGAAACCATGCAGTGACAACTACAGATTGCCAGCTCAGGCCTAGAGCTAGAGATGCAGCACTGAGTGGGGGAGAAATTTTGCTGTTTGGTGAAGGGAGGGGAGTGGGGGGAAGGGGAGGATAAGTACTGCCCAGGGAGTGCTGAGCCCCACTTGTTGGCAGGAGACTTTCATTTAGGGCTGAAAGGTGAGCACTGTGACCCAAGCATGCACCCCTCCCCCCCGCCCCCGAGGAAAGTGCATGTGCAGTGAAGTGAGGCAGGTGTACCAGCAGGTCTGCAAGGTCTCCCCACATCAGGGAGGAGCTGTGACCACGGAGGCGATCCTGGGTTCCTTGCCCAGCGTGGTCGTCTGTGGATGGTGGCTCCACTGCGTGGGAAGTGCTCTGGGACAGGAAGTTCTCCCCCAGTTCTGATTACAGACAGTCCCAAAGTCATGCAAGGGTTTGAGTTATTTCGGGACTTCTGAAATTAGGTAGAGCTGGGAGGGGCCAGTTCTAGAGTTCTAGCACAGCAGGTTAGAGGGGACTATCTCCGTCAAAAGAGGCCTGCTCAGGGGAGCAGGACTCCTCTTAACTTTATAATTAAGTGGGTCTTAGTTATGCATAGGGTGGTGAATGTTAATTGACGTGAAGTGGGGAAAAGGAAGAGGTTTGTTGTGGAGGGCGCGTGTGTCCCACAGGAGTTGGTATACCCATCCAAAGCACAATTCCCCTCTACGTCTGACGAGCAAGTGACAGAAGGGCCACTGTAGCCTCGGGGCCCCAGGCAACGGGAATGGGTACCTCTCCTGCTGCTCCACATGGCTTGCTTGCTAGCACACACTTTATCCTGGGTCCCTGCCGCGACACGTTTTCTCTACTCCAGCCTTGGCTCCAGGGTGTTAAGAAGGGAATGAACAGATACTCCAAAATACTACAATTGTCCATTGTCCGGCTTTCATCATGTTATTCGACATGGTTAATATTAAGTCCCTGACACATGTCCATCCCTGTGTCTGGCGCTTTCCGTACAGTGAGGTCACATACACACACAGCTGATAAGTGTACATCCATTATGCGAACACACTTGTGTAATCGCCACTTAGATCAGGAGCGAATGGGACCCTGGGAGCATTCTCCGTGCTTCCTCCTGGTGACTAAACTCTTCTCTCTGAAAGACATCACTGCCCCAAGCTCCAACTCCAACTGGTGATGCCGGTTTTTGAACTTTATGTGAAATGGAATCAAGCATTTCCATTGTGCCTGGCTCCGCTCCTCAGTCGCGTTTGCGGGATTCCTCCTCACTGTTCCAAATACCAGTGGTTTGTTCATTCTTGCAGCGTTTAACTGTGTGAATGGAGCAGCACTTATCCTTTGTACTAAAGCGCATGGGGAAAGTTTCTACTACTTGGCTGTTATGAGTCTTGTTTTCTTGAACATTATTGTGTGTATTTTCTGGTGAAAACATGTATGTATTTTGTGCATATGCCAAAAATGAAATTGCTAGGTCCTAGGGCATAGAGTGTTGGTGGCTGTCTACCATCTTGCCTTTTTATTAGCAGTACATGAGTATTCTAGGGGTCCTACCTTACCAATACTGGCATCGTCTGCTTTTTAAATTTTAACCATTTGGCAGGTGTCTAGTGATATTGGGTTTCTGTGCCCCCCAAATTCACGTGTTAAGAACTTAACCTCCAAGGTGATGGTAAGGAAGAGGGGTCTCAGGGAGGTGCTTAGGTTATGGGGGCAGAGCCCTCATGAAGGGGACCTCTGCTCTTAAAACAGAGACCCCAGAGAGCTCCTTGGCCTCTTCCAGCATGCAAGTCTGATCTGGAAGAGGACCCTTGCCTGACTGTGTTGGCCCCTCAGTCTTGGACGTCCAGTCTCTAGAACTGTGAGAAATCCTAGAAGCCCCCCCAGTCTGTGTATGTTGTTTCAAGCTGCCCAGAAGACGTTGTGATTTTCAGTTTGATTTCCCTGATCACTAATAAGGTTGAAATATTTTCACTTGTTTATTTGTAATTTGGATAGTCTCTTTTGTGAAATGTCCACTCAAGCCTCCTGCTCATCTTTTTTTCTGATTTCTTTGACTTTTTAAAAAAGGTCTTTTTAAAATTCAAGAGAGCACAAGGGGTAGGGGGGGGCAAGAGGAGAAGCAGACTCCCTATGGAGCAGGGAACCTGATAGGAAACTCAATCCCAGGACCCCTGGGATAATGACCTGAGCTGGAGGTAGCTGCCCAACCAACTGAGCCACCCAGCGCCCCTCTTTGACATTTTCTTAAAGGAGTTCTTTATGTATATTGGATCTAAAACTTTTACCACCTCTTCCCAAATTAACAGTTCCATGAAATCCATAAAATTTCCAATAGTTTATTTTGTGTCAATTGAAAACTCTAAAATTTACATGGAAATACAAAAGACCATGAATAGCTAAGAACATTTTAAAGAAGAAAGTTGGAGGGTTACTTGATTTCAAAATACTTTAATGTGAAAGTGATTAAGACCTTGTGGTTTTGGCACACAGACCAATGAAAACGTAGGCCAGAAACAGACTCACACTTGGACACTTGATTTATGACAATATGGCATTTGAAAAACAGTGGGAAAAATTTTTTTCCCCTAACAATCCTCGATTAATTGAATATGTAACTGGAAAAAATTAAACTCTGATCCCGGCCTCACACCGTACTCCAAGATAAAATTGAGGGAAATTATAGGTGTAAACTTGTAAGAGGAAAGGATTAAAGCTTCTAAAAGATCATTTAGGCACATCTTTATGACCTTGGGAAGGAAAGGGTTCCTTCGGTGGGCTACCCAAAACACTAACCATTAAGGGCAAGACTGGTGAATCCAACTACATTAACATAATGTCTTTATATGAAGGACACTGTTGGAGTGAGAAGGCGGCACTTGCACAGGGGGAGAACTTATTTGCTGGGGGTGGTTGCCAGACTGTCGGGTGGCTTTGGTCACGGGGAGGTCGGAGGGCAGAAGGAAGGGACAGAAGTAAGGATAGCTCTCTCCTTCCTCTCCTTTCACCCCTTCCAACCCCCGCTGTGGGTAGTTTCTCCAGCAGGAGCTGTATCTCCTCCATGGTCCCCACTCGAATTCCAGCTTTTACTGGTTGGTGCCAACCCTGGGTTTTGTGAGCTCTTGCGCTATTAGGCCCCACTAGTGCCCGAACGGCCATCCTTTCAGCACCCCGATTTCAGCCCAACCAAGCTGGACAGCTTCAACTCCCCTCAGGCACGACTACATCTCTCACCTCCTGTCCTGGGGTTCCTGTTACGCTTACAGAGATTTCAAAAAGCTTGCTTGGCAAGCATGTACAGTTAGGAAACATAGGAAATCAGCCTCCTGAAGATGACTTTAGTTAGGTAAAGGAGACACGTCAACCGATGAACAAATACTTCTCCCAGTCAATCCTTGGGTGGAAAGATCTGAGTGTCCTACCTATTCCTCAGGAGATCCTGGGGTGGGACTGGGCTTCCACTGCCCACAGCAGCGACCTTAACAATGCACCTTAGGCTGCATTCCTCCCCCTCCCACTTATTTTAACACGTCTAGCTTTTTGGAATCCTCCCCTAAATTATAGTTAATACTTGAACAACGTGACTTTCAAATGCATGGGCCCATTCATATATAGATTTTTAAAAATACTGTAAATGGATTTACAGATTTTATTGGAAGAACAGTATATAACACAGAACATACAAAGTATATGTTAATCAACCGTTATTGGTAAGGCTTTTGGTCAAATGTAGGCTATTAGTAATTAAATATCAGGGATCCAGAAGTTATACTTGGACTTTTGACTGCAGGGGTTAGGGTGCCCCTAAACCTTTCATTGTTTGAGTTGGTTGTATTTGGCCATAAGCACTAGTCTTGGGCTCTGAACTTCTGTAGGAGACCGTGAACCCAAGTCAAGACATTGCTTCTCTTAGTCAGTCCAGTGTAGGGCTGTACCAGGTTTCTGATGTTATTAATCCCTGGCCTGTTGCATTGTATCCTGTTGGAATTCCTGCATTAACTTCATTCCTTTGGTCTTCCATATGTAAAGTGCACTCTGCTTTCCTAGTTAGTCTGACTGGTAAGCCATTCTGGTTTAGAGACCTCTCTGTTAGCTCACCTTGTAGCTTTTCCAAGTTCTGGCCCTATTCCCACCTCCTAGTCTTGAGTCTAAGTGGGCTCCTGTCCATTTCTCTTCAATCTCACTCATCTTAGACATCTACCATTTCTGTGTCCTAAGAACAGGAAAGCATAACATGGCGAGGTAGGTAGTTTGGTGAACTTTGGACTCCCAGCTGTCAGGCTTCAAGTCTTGACTGTGTTGAGTGATGGTGGCACCGTCTTATCCTCTCCCTGTTTCAAGTTCCTCATGTGTGAGGTGAGAGTGAGGCAAACATTCATTTGGTTTAAATGAGTTAATTCATTTAGGACAATCCTGATAGGTAAAAAGCATTAAATAAATGTTTTCTTTTTTTTTTTAAAGATTTTATTTATTTATTTGACAGACAGCGATCACAAGTAGGCAGAGAAGCAGGCAGAGAGAGGAGGAAGCAGGCTCCCTGCTGAGCAGAGAGCCCGATGCAGGACTTGATCCCAGGACCCCAAGATCATGACCTGAAATGAAGGCAGAGGCTTTAACCCACTGAGCCACCCAGGGGCCCCTTAAATAAATGTTTTCATCGCGACTTCAGAAATCTATACTTGTTTTGTTGTCTATGCTGACTCATCAAGGATATTTCCTTAACACTTTGATAATTCTTTTTTTTTTAAATTTTTTATTTTTTATAAACATATATTTTTATCCCCAGGGGTACAGGTCTGTGAATCACCAGGTTTACACACTTCACAGCACTCACCAAAGCACATACCCTCCCCAATGTCCATAAGCCCACCCCCTTCTCCCAAACCCCCCTCCCCCCAGCAACCCTCAGTTTGTTTTGTGAGATTAAGAGTCACTTATGGTTTGTCTCCCTCCCAATCCCATCTTGTTTCATTTATTCTTCTCCTACCCACCTAAGCCCCCATGTTGCATCACCACTATTCATTCACCTAGGAATGCTTGCTGAGTGAGTGTCTGTTCTGTATTAGCAGCTGTGGACCTCCTTGTGTCTTGCAGCTTAGTATTTCAGAAACCAAATTCTCCATCTGTTTCTACCAGCGACTCTCCTGTGCCCCAAGAGAAGCTTTTACGTCTAACATTTTCTTGAGAGTATCATTTCCATTTTCCTAGTCTTATGTACAGTATTATGATGTCTACAGTGTCTCGTATCTGTGAAAATACTTTTTAAAACAATGCTAAGCTATAGACACCCTGAGGAAAGGCTTAGTGTCTTGATGGTAGCTCCCTAGCCTCTAACTCGATGTTAAATTTCTAGTCAATGACCAAGAAACGTTTGTTGGAGTTACTTTATATTAACTCTGAACTATAGCAAAGTTTGCTACTGGGTTTCCATATGGAAAAACCCCAAAGAGATGGGTCACTGATTCTGTGCTCAACATCTTGACCCAGAAGTTCACACCGCACGTAAGTGGCTGAGACAGAACGTCCCTGGGTTTGGAAAATGCAGAGTTCCTTTTCCCTCATTCCTGTCCTTTATTATCCCAGCTTGGGATTGTTCCTTTGCGTTGCATCGACTCCAATTCGGCTACACCGTCTTTACCCTGGACTCTTCCATCCCTGGTGGGGCCTCTGGCTGTTTTCCGCTCTCTTGTCTGCTGTTGGTAAGGAGCCCGGTCAGCAGGAGGGCAGCTGGTCTGAGCATCAGGCAGCCAGGACGGAGCGCGCTACTAACATCGGGCTTCTAGACTCTGACCCTTCCGGGCCAGCACCCCTCTCTGGAGGAGAAAATCAGGATCGAGTTGCTGGCTCTGAATGATCCTTCGAGCTGGTGACCTTCTGGGGACACCCTGTGCCTCTTTCTCATGGCCCTGCTAGCTCAGCCCCACCTGGGAGGCTGCTTCGTATCGTCCCAGTTCCCTCTCTGCCAGCAGGCCAGGCTCCTGCCGGGTGTGCGGGCGCGGGGGCTCCTTCCCTCTGGGTCTTGCGAAGGCTCTGAAGAAGGAGGCACATGGGACGCGTGGGGTCACCGTTAGAACGGGGCGTCAGTTTCGTCCTTTGCTGCCTTCCGTGTGTCCCTTTGTTTCCAGGGGCAGAGGGCATTATGTGCCCATGTTTCTCTCCAGGAGAACTCCCACCGTGGTGCACCCTCCAGAACGGGAGGGCCAGCCTTCAGAAGAAATAGAGCCAATCCTATCGCAGTTTCGCATGTCCTTCGCATGCCCGTGCTCTCCGTCTTCCCCGTAGTTGGTTGAGGAGACCCGGGAGGGAACTTGTGTCTTTAGTGTTTTCAGGCTTATGGCCCTCAGTTAACCCCATCCTGCCGTCCTCCTGACGTGCACCATCATCGGGAGCCACACTCTGAACGCTGGACTCTTCTGTCTCCGAGGTCTAGAGGTATCTCTGTACAAGGATGCTGTCAGGGAACTTTCTACGGGAGAGTCTCAGAGATCAGACCGTGGTGGTACAAATGTAAAATACCACAAGACAGACAACTCCATAGGAATGAGAGACTGTGGAAATACTGTCAGGACGGCAAGTGGTGTGTGCATGGCCCGTGCCTTTACCCAGTGGGTGGGGGAGGCAGGCGGCTGATGGTGGGAGATATTGATACACAAGCTCAGTGCCTGGAGGGTGTCTTGTCTTGTAAGGAAACAAATTCGAATAGGAGAATCTAAGATAATCCTCTGTAAATAAGATTTTTGTGTAAATGACTACAGTAGAACTAACCCGTGGCTATTTCTCCTGAGGTCTTTGGAAACAAGTAAATTCTAGGGAACCAGTAATGGATTAAGTAATCTCTTAAGTAATTTATGATAATTGGACATAAACAAAAAAAGTGCACAATTGGAAAGAAAAGCCCCACAGCTTGCCTGCACGACAGCCACGGCTCTCAGGGAAGAACAGGCAAGCATGTGTTCTTCTGGGGTGGGGGGCGACTGTGCTGTTCCAGGTACCAGAGCCGCAGCCTCTGATACAGCCTGGGGCCGAGGGTACGGCCCAGCTTGGCCGGCGCAGGGGGTGTGCTCACGCAGGGATGTGCGTCCCCGGGTTAGTGCTCAGCCCTCCCTCCTTGTTCAGGTCTTACGTTTTCCTTTGAGAATGTTGGTCTGAAGGACGGAGGTTCCCAGGGAGGTCGGGAACTCCGTGAAAAGCTACGCAGGATTTGTTTGCCTGTCTTCGCTGTTATTCAGCTTCCCCTAATTTGGTAAGCTTTCTCTCGGAGCCTGTGATTTGGTGACAGGGCTCCGGTCCCTCTTACCAGCCCGAGACACCATGCGCCGTACTCGGCTTCCCCTTGTTCCCCAGTACGGCACCCCTCTTCGTGCTGCACTGTGTCCCCCCGACCCCACGTCTTCCTTCAGGAGGCCCTGCCTTCTCTCTCCATCGGGCTCTACCTCCAGTCCCTTGGCATCCTAGACAGGACTCTATTGGGACACTTCCTAACATCTCTGCACTTGCTTGAGTGACCCACTGGCTTGTAAGGCTCTTGGAGCAGGGCTTTGTATCCCCAAACCTCAGGAAACAGCGGCTGATCTGTTCATGAATGAATTCCTTTTCTCTGATCTCCCTTTCTGTTCCAGTGACCTGGTTTGTCTGTTCCAGGCATTGGAACGGGGGCCCTGCTGTGCCCTTGCCAGCTAGTGCCCCTGTGACACCGAAGCCTGAGTGCCGAACTCCGGTCCGTGCCATCTGCCCGTGGAATGATGCGTGTCCTTGTCTCTCAGGATGGGATCTGGTTCCTTCATCATGTCAGTCATGAATTAAGACCAAGAAGTGCTCCACAGTTAATACTTCTGTTTTGTTCCCTTTCTCTCCCCTTCAAGTCAGCTAAACCTGGTTCTGTCCTCAGCAGGTGCCCTCACTGCTAACCTGGTCCTCATGGTGGGGGGGGGGTGTCATGGGTCATTTCCAAAGTAGAGCTTATTAAGGACAGCCGAGGTTCTAACGAGCGAGTGTTCCCAGGTTCTTGTTCAGAATTCAGCAGCAGAACGCAAACGTGCGTGCAGAGCCGGCTTCAGGGGCGTGTGCCCTGGGCAGGTGCGCCGGCCTGGCTGTGGAAGCGCCGAGCTTGGCTTAAAGCGGGTTGGGTGTTGCCTTGGATTTCTGGTAGCTTCTGCACAAGGGACTCTACGTTTTCATTTTGTACCAGCACTTGATTATAGCGCTGAGCTGGCCGTGTGTGTTTGAGGGTAACGTCTAAATATCCATTTTGAAGAAACAAGCACTCCCTGACTTGCTTCAAAAACCTACCGTGAAGAGGTTTTAAAAGTTAATTGCTAATATTAGTGAGGATATGAGGAAAAGAGTGCTCTTATTTGTTACTGGGGTAATGTAATTTTTCTAGAGGGAAATGTAATTTTATATACATTTAAACCTTTAAAAAGTTCGCTTCGTCTTGAAATTCAAAATCTTAATACAGTATCTTCCATATCTTTACCCTTAAGGCTATTTTTCTGGGTTTGACTTAAATTTTCAAATTTTTATTCTTAAGGTAATACACACCCATGGTTTAACAATCACGCAACACTAAACAGCTTGTAATGAAAACGTTTCGTCCCTTCCTCCTCAGACCTAATTCCCAGAGCAATTCATTCAGCAATGTCTTCTGGTATTTACTTTCGATCTCTCTACTATTTCTTGATTTATCAAATTGAAGAAATCTATTATCTCTCTGTTATGGTGCAGTTAATTTAAACCTTACACCTTCCCACAGTCATGCTTGCCTCACTCCTGTCCTTACTGCCCATCTTTTTGGGCGTACGCTTAGACTTCTTGTTGGCTCGGTGTACACAGTTTCCAGGATCCTGGAATTATTCAGTAGCTTCCCACCAAGCTCTAGGTTTAGATGTTCCGGGTTGCTTTATTCTTGCACAGGCACGGGGCTAGCACATTGTTTATTTACAACAGCATGGATAGTAATAAAGATTAATGCCGAACTCAATGTCCCGTTCCAGGCGACGTACTAAATGAGTATAGAGTGTCCGCCGCAGTTAAAAGCCGTGAGCTGGATCCTGTCCCTGGTCAGCAGGTGCAGGGGGATTGGAGTTTCTATGTGAGCGAAGACTGGAAGGTCACTTGACGCAAACCCTCTGTGTGGGCCGTGTGCATTTTTCATTCTTGGGGTGTCTGGGGGCAGCTCCGTGCTCCAGCAGTGCTGCCCCCTCTGTGTGCTCTCTACGCCAGCCTGGCCATCGCTTCCTGAACCGTGGTTCTTCTCTCGAGTCCCTCTTTTATTCAGGATCCCAGTCTTTGGACCGCTACACTTTTCCCCCTTCCTTTCCCGCCTCCCTCACTTCCAGCCTTTTATTCGATGGGGAAGAACTCTGGTAGCCTCTTCAAACAGAGCCCAAGTCCCTAACAAAAGACACGTGTTCATTCTTCATAGGTCAGTCCTATTACAGAAAATAGAGGACAGATACTCAAATGTGTAAATACAGTCCCATTTTGTACTGTCATATTTGTTCAACTTTTTTTCCTTCTCCATACCGTTTCTCTTCCCTGTGGGAAGGAGGCTTGGGAAGGTAGGGTTCTAGATCCAGGATCAAGGAGGGCAAACTTAACCATCAGCCAGTGGCAGCGCAGTCTCCCGATGAAGGCTTTTCACAGGACGTTTGAAAAGAACTGAAGATCATAGTGTCCCCGGTCGGAGGTCTCCTGTCGAAAACTTAATGCTTCAGCTACAGAGGGACTTTCCTGTGATGCCTGTGGATTAAATCGAGAAGTCACTTGCTTCCTGTTACGAATGTTAATTAACCATATGAGAGGCTCCCGAACTACACACTTGAGTCTTTAGAGAGCCCCTGGGGGAGCAGCCTGAGAGCCTGAGGGCCTGAGGGCGAGAAGTCCTGTGCCCCTGGGAGGGGCTGGGGGGACACTTTGATCTGGGGGGCAGGTCTGGGGATGGCATCAGGCCCTGTACCTCTGTGGAGGCTTGGTTCCTCATCCACTGGCTCTCGGCGCTGAGCTGGTGTTTCCTGGAGATAAAGGGGTTGGAGGAATGTTCCCAGGTGTCTCAAGGTGTCCTAAGAGGGATGGTATTAGGTTGGGGGAGAGGGAGAGGTGCCGTGAAGGGAATGTGAAGCCTCGTTCCAGGGGATCGCCCTCCTGATCACACCGAAGCCTGAGCAGGAACGCCTCTGAAGAGTCAGAAGTCAGGTTTCTCTTCTCTGCTCCCTTTTCCTTACAGACCGGGTCAGGGGTGTCTTTTCTTGCCCGAGTGAGAGCAAGCCGTTCTCCCCTCTGGGGGCCAAGCTTTGTCTGTAGCTAGTCGAGAGCCTGGCCTCATTCAGAGCCTGTCCCCATTCTTTGTGGCCAAGGCCAACCTCCACACATTTGTTCTCCTTCAACAAAGGCTTGTTGAGCTCCTGTAAAATGGCAGGTACCGTCCCCTGCACACCTGAATAATACGATTTTGAAAATGTGTCCAAAGGTCCCACTTCTGAAGGTTGCAGAAAATCCTGCTAGCAGGTGGATGCCACTGAGCCCTAAACAATTCTGCAGAACCCGATGTATGTGTAATCAGTTTATTGATGACTTTTAACACAGTCGGATGGGGATAAACAGTTTGATTTTCTTTTTTCTCCAACTTCTGTTTCAACCAGTCTCTGTAGAATTTCTATTTCCTGACTTTTTATGTTATTTCCGACAGTCTATACTGTTTCCTCCTCTTTCAATTACTGGAAGTTGAGATCCTCTCTCCTAACTCTGCCGGCCCTGTCCACGGGTGGACTTGTGGTTTGGAAGATCCAAAGATCAGTCGGGTCTGTGGTTGGTCCTTGTGACTGGCCTCTCCCTCCAGCTGTCCGTGATGGGGACAGAGCGCTAGAAAGGCAGGCTGGATTTCAGCATCTCCCTCCTCGGCTTCAGCAGCCTTGGGAGCTGTGGTTGGGGGGAATTGCAGGTCTGGCTCTGAAATTTGTCCCCTGCTGCAAGGCTTCACTCTTCGAGGCACTGAGGTGGGGAAGGGGAGAGAGACCGGGGGCTGTTAACTTGACTGACAGCCTTCCTGGCAGTCCCCTGTACATGTTCTGCGGTTTTTTTAGCTGCTGCGGATAGATTTTGGGTCATCATCGACCTCTAAATGTCCACTCGGGCATATGCATGGGGTCTTTGGGAGGCCCTATGAAACTGCCTAAACATGGGGATGCGGAGTCCCCGCTCTCTGAGACCCTCCTCCAGAAGACAGGGCGCCGTTGTGGGACGCCCTCGGCAGGCCACCCTCAGGTGGGGACCTACGACTTTCCCCCAGCCTAGTCCACTCAGTGGGTCCATTTGATTGCAAGAACCTCCTGTGTTTTTTTTGTCTTGCCATCTGCCCTATGTCTGAGCACCCATTTACCCTGGTGGAGAAAGAGGGATCCCCCGCTCCTAGGTGGCGTGAGGTGGTCGAAGCCGGGACGCCTGACATTACAAGAGATTGGCTGTGGTTGGTCAGCCCCGCACAGACTGGGGGAGGACGCCACCGGCCATGCGGGGACTAGAGAGCAGGGTGACCAGAAGTGACGTAGGAGGTAGGCTGGCTTTGCAGGGACTAGGTGAGGTGACCCTTGGTTTCCGTGGGAAAATAATTGGCTCGTTTGAAGACTTTTGCAAGTTGGCGGCTAGGTGAAGCTGCTTAGTCGGAGGACCAGACGGGACGTAGCTGGTCCAGCTGATGGAGACACGAACTGGGCAAGAGACCTTTCTCACTTGATGGGGGGATTCATGGTTAGGCCTTGGGGGTTCTGGAAGGTTCCAAGACGTTGGGGCAGCATGTGGAATTTTAGGCCTTAGAATGTACCGTCTGATTCCCTTTATGCTCACCGTCTGGGTCAGACAGACCATGGACTTTGCTGTGTGAGCAAACCTCCAGCGGGGGAACGGGAGGTCGGGACGCCCTTCGTGAAGCACTGCCCCAGACAGGCGGGATTCTGGGACTCAGAACTGGAGGGTGGCGGGGGGGATCCTACAGCCCCTGGTGTGCTTTTCTGTGAGGCTGGGGGAGAAGACTGAAGGAGACAAGGCTGTGGTTCTGACTGGCGGTGGGGAGTAAGGCTGCATCTAGGGTTCCTGGGTGAGCCCCAAATATCAGTGACCGTCTCTAAAACGTGTTTTCCCTTCAGATAGGGTTTTACGTCTGGGCTAACAAGATACCCTCCTACACCTGTTCCTGGAAGGGTTGGCAGCCTCCTGGCAAGACTCCTCCAAAGGCACCTGGGCCCAGGCTAGGGAGAGGTGTCCCGTGTCACCATGAGGGTTAGGGGAATATTAGCCCTTCTTTTGTTCCCCTCATACTGTGTCTCCATGGGAGTGGGACAGTTTAGAACACTGTTTCTGTGCCGAGACACCCAGGATGGAGTTACAGAGCTGCGAGCGTGGCCGCACAAGCACAGAAAGAAGGATGTGTGCTGCCTGCCAGAGGCTTCCTTCCTGGCCGCAGCTTCACCTGGAGCCCACACTCTTCTTCCCTCCCATTCGGGTGCACCCCCAGCTTCGGGGAGAGCGTGCTCTGTGAGGAAGGCAGTGGGTGGGGGAGGGGGCTGGCTGGGAGGGGGCCCCCATCTCGCATTAAGCCAGCGGTCTGTGTGGTGGGCAGAGGCCCCCGCCATCTGGCCAGACTTCTGGGAGGCTGAAGGAAGGAGGAAGAGGGTCTGAGAGAAAGGAGGGAGCTCTTTCCCCTTCTGCACAACAGCTGCTGGATCCCAGGGCCGACGTCAGTGAGGTTTGAGGCTCCTGATGTCCTCCGCTCCCTCTCCTCCACTGAGGGACAGGAGACTGCCCAGTCACTAGGAGCAGAGAATCCCTTTCCTCGCCATCGGCTGCTCCCCTGACGGCTCGTCGGACTGTCACTACCACCCTCCCATGCCCACACTTGCCACCCGTCTCCTCTGCTCCTCGGCTCTCAGCCCTGGCTGACTGTCAGCGAAAGTCCCTGTCTATATCCTTCGGGTCTTTCCAACTAGATCTGAGCCCACACGCTCCTGAGCCCCAGGCCCATGCACGCAGGGCCTAAGCCAGGACTCCCTATGTCCTTTCTGACTCCCTCACCCCCACATTTAACCTAGACCCGGGAAACGCCAGACCCGCTGCCCAGGATCACAAGTCTGTCTATTTCTCTCCTCCAACACTGCTTCCCTGCTGGCTCAGGCTACTGTCCCCTCTGTTGTAGTCCGGCGGTGGCTTCTCATCCATGTCCTGCTGGTCTTGGCCTCCAGTCTGGTTCTCCCTCTGCCAGTGGGGAACTTCCTGCATTACAAGTAACTCGCCTTGTTGCTTTAAAGACCCATGAGTGCCTTCCATTGTCTCTATGATGAGTCGTCCTTAGTTGTGCTCTCAAGGTCCTGTGACTGCTTCCACCGTGGACTTCAGTCGCCTGCCGTGCCCTGAGAACCTACACCGCAGCTCTAGAAAACCGCATTTCTCAAATTTTCTCTTCCATACCTTTGCAAACACAGCTTCCTCTGCCTGGAATGTACCTTTTATCTTCCTTTTCCAGACTCTTCCCTGACCTTTCATCCAGCTGACTCTTACCAGGCTTAAATCCCCCTGGTAGCTCTTGTCAGGCTCCTGTATTGGTTAGAACCCCCCACTGTGTTCCTAACATCCCATATTTCTCCCATGATAAGATTCCTCCTTGTAGGTACTTAACCCTCGGACCCCCTGCTTTTTTCTCAATGTTCTGAAGGCGAGGGGCCTGATGCCTGAAACACTGCTATTGCACGATATCTGGCATGCCGTAGACCTTTGATGAAGTTAACCTTGCTAAACTCCAGCTAGAAACGTGGGAACAATGAGCTCTTCCTCTAGATACAATCCCTGCCCCATTTTACACACCCTGGAGGAGACACAAAGAGATTAGAACATCCAGCGAGTGGCAGAGGTGACACTAGAACGCCATCGGACTCCAGATCTGTGTTCTCCACCCCTGTGCACCGCATAGTCTTGAGGACGCTCTTCACCGGGAATTCTGTTTCCACACGCTCTTCCTAATCCACCCCAGTTTGGAGACCGTGCACGAGAAAGGATTGCTGCTGTTGTCCAGCACAGTGACGGCTCAGAGGGGGATCGCTCATAGCCCAGACCGATCCCCAAAGGGGGAAAGATCATTTCCTGCTCAGAGCAGCTCTCCCTATCCCACTTCCTCCCTTCTGCACACAGAAGGACAGGCCTGGGGACAGGAGAAGTTACTGGTCCCAAAGGAATTGAGGATAAGAGTTGGCACTATGGATGGTCTTGGTGGCAGGGGGGAGAGGCCCTGTCATACAGTAGGAGAGACCCTTTTATTCTGGAGGAAGGCACATCCCCCAGCATGCCATCTTTGGATGTTGGGGAGGGATTCCTGGTGAGGGTTGCTGAACCTGAGAATACGGTCAGGGAAGACCTTATAGCAGATCTAGGGCATTCTGACCCAGCTTTGGATCTCTCAAAAGCTTCTGTAATAAGGCTTGCCTCTTCGATGCAGAAATCTCAAAGCCACAGGAAGAACTACAAAGGGATGACCAGACCCTGAGTGAACTCTGGTTTTCCCACCTAGAATCTCAGACGTCTGTCCAGCCAGACCTTCCACTGGATGAGCTCCTTGACTGTCACCATCCCTTTCTCAGGTGAAGGAAAAGGAAAGCACTTCCTTAGAAGGACAAATGGCATTAAGGAATGAGCAGATATGAGCATCTGTGACACAACACTGAGGAGAAGGAGGCACGAGACTGAAGTGCCCAACCCTCCCTACCATCGCCCGAGGTAGTAAGAGGTATGTGCGGGCAGGAAACCAGAGTAACTCCCAGAAGCTCTGGGGGAAAGGACAATCCCTTAAGAGGCCTAGTAGGAGGACAGAATCTTTTTTTAGCCCCTCTCCATTTTGGGAAGGTGACTTGAGCATCTACTCCTGACTACAGGCATTGGTTGGGTCTTCTCCTATTTTTTTTGTCTGACCCAAGAAGGGCCATGGGCTGTGCAAGAGAAGACTTTCATGGTTCTCACTCCAAACAGAGCACAGCTCTTTTGACCCACTTATTTTTCTTCATAATAGTGAACAAGAAGTTGGATCCATGGACAGACCCAGCAGCCGGAGAGATTCTGATGAGCATGGTCAGATCGGACACAAGGGCTGTGCAGCATACAGCCATGACCAGCGCTCTGGGCACCAGGCTGAATGGAAGCAAGGACTTTAGTGTAAATCAAATACAAGCTAAACTTTCAAGGACTAAACCAGTGTCTTCCAAATTTAACTTTTTTTTTTTTTTTAAACACACATTTCACCTTTCCCAAAGGTTCTGAGGTAATTTTGCTATTGACTGTTCTTCCCTTGCTTGGGAGTTTTTGTCCAGTTTTATTCTCTATAGGGTATATTCTTGAAGTTACATTTTAATTTTCAAACCTGAAACTACCACATTTAATGTGATTTTAAGAAGTTCCCTCCCCCACTCTAGAAATGGGGATCTCCTTCCTTAAAAGTCGTGCCCATCTTCCCTGACCCTTCAGATATCCAGATGAAAATGCCTGGACCAAACTTTGGAATATATGGAAACAAAGATTAAGACTTCATGGGAGGGGTGATGAAGCAAGATGGACACATACCACTGCAGAATGGGATACCATGTTAAGATTGGAAGCTGTGAAGATGTGTTGCTCAGTGGTCAATGTCTCATATAGGCAGGGTCAACAGATGAACTGTTTCTTCCCACAGCTCTGCATAGGGCATCCTTGATCTCATTGTTCCTCAGGCTGTAGACAACAGGGTTCAACAAGGGAGTGATGGTGGTGTATGTCACTGAGACCAAGGTCTTGTTCTTCAGAACCCTCAGACATGGGCTTGAGGTAAACAATGGAGACCCAGCCATAGTGGACAGTGACCACTGCGAGGTGGGAGGTCCAGATGGCAAAGGCCTTCTTCTGGCCCCAGGCAGAGGGGATCTTGAGGATGCTGGAGATGAGGAGGATGTAGAAGATGAAGACCCAGCCCCACAGGGACCAGGATCATACACGAACTGACAAAGTTGATCTCATCGATAGTGATATCCGTACAGGAGGGTTTCAGGACAGGGAGGATGTCACAGAAGAAATGCCCAGCCACTCTGTGACAGAAGAATAAGGCAAATATGGGTGTCACCTGGACGACTGCCATGGCCAGACCAATGCCAGAGGTGCCACACATCAGCTGGGTACATACCCTCCTGCTCACGACATCTGTGTACCTTGGGTTGCAGATGGCCCCATAGCAGTCACAGCCCATGGCTGTACTCAGAAGGCAGCTGCTGTTGGCTAAGGCAACAAAGAAGAACATTTGGATGGGCTGATTCTGGGCTAGGAGACCAGATGGAATCCGTGGAACAGGGGCGAGCGTGTATGCGGTCTCCAGTCTAGCCAGCGTGCTCAGGGAGATGCACCCGGGTGCATGCAGGGGGACAGTCAGTGCAGATGAGGGTCACGAGGAGAGCATTGCCAGCCAGGCTGGATGTGTACGAGATAAGAAAAACCACAGACACGGTGATCTGATAGTCATGAAACCTGGAGAAGCCCAGAAAATCACACTCCCTCACCTCTGTGAGGTTCTTTCCCTGCAGCCTTCAGTTTCCATGTCTGAGAACAATGCAGGTGTCAACTCGGGGCAGGTTGCCTCTGATGTGGGCTCGAACAGCGATAGAGGAAGGGATACAGAGAATACCGGCACGCACACCGCCTGTCATCTCTCGAATTGGGGGCTTGCATAGGTCTTAGAGCTGGCAGACCCCCTCCCCCCATTTCAGTTCTTGCTCTCTGTTTGATCCTTCCTTAAGTCCTGGCCCAGGAGTTCCTGTTAGGTGAGACCACCCCACGTGCCTTTTCAAAGTCTCCTCATGAATGCTGTTTTTGTAGGGCATGGATGGGAGGATTTTCTTTCAGAACAGCCCACGGGGGCCCGAGCCCGTGCTGCTCCGGCCTTCCTTGTCTCTTCCAGGGAAAGGACCAGCCACCAGAACAGGGAATTGGGGGACTGGGGAGTCAAGATTTTATGGAAATAGTCATGGATGGGTCGTTGTCACTTAGGAAAAACACGGAACACTGTACAGTTGGTAGAATTACTCTCAGGGACAGGCTCTTCAGGAACACTTGAACGGGTGTGTGGATGAGGCATCTTGGGCCCAGTGGAGATGTTCTGTCATGCTGTTGGCAGGCTGCTTTGTTGTAACGACGTGCCTAGAGGAACTTGAACTGTTGAGGGGCAAGGAAGGGGAGAGGCCGAAGTGGCGGGAGAAGAAGACTGGTAAGAGGAAAAAGAAATAACTGAATGAAAGGACTACCTGACCTTTTTCGGCAGAGGGAACTTGAAGAATAAAGAAGGTCAACAACTTAAAATCAAATGTTATACTATGTTGTGATACCAGCCCCTCCCGATGTGCAGCCTTCAGTTCATGGAATCGGGCATAGAGAGCTCTGGGTGATGGCACAGTGTAGAGAGGCAGCTGGCAGGAGGCAGGACAGGGGAAGAAACCTTAGGGCCTCTCTGGTTCCACCTCTCCCCTGTGAGCACTCGCCATCTTTCCTACAAGTTTGGTGAGGGACCCTGGGAGATAGCCACCGTCTGTCAGATGTTTAAAGAACAAGGTAACCACAGGCTTCAGAGCTGGGGCACATCACAGAAACCACCACTAGGAATCTAGGAAACACAACCTAGAAAATGTTGCAGATTTTCTGGAAAGTACGCCAGCATGGGAAATAAGGAAGCATGCATTTAAGGGAGAAATGCGTGTGCCACAAAGTAATTTAAGAGATAAACCAACTGGAAAGGTAAGGATTCCAGAGCAACCGTGCGACTCAAGGCAGATTTGTAGAAAGAAGGAGGTAGAGGGGTGATTTGAAGATAAAAGTAAATGTTTAATTCTTTGGTCTCCATGGCTGCATTTTGGGGCCAAAAAGTGACATATGACTAGAGGCAACTAGTTTGGGTAGCGACCTCAAACCTTTCTCTCTTGCTGAAGGGTCTGTTGAATGGGGCTGCTGTATGACCATGGATGGATGGATGGATGGATGTGTGGACTACACTGGACAAGACCCTTGAAAGAAGGGTAATATGATTAAAATGTGTGTATGTGTATATGTGAATGCACATACGTTGTATGTACAAGAAAAATCCAAAGATCTACCTGACACTCTGATGTGTTCACTGTTATATGGGGATGGAGGGAGTGAAGTTATAGGAAGCTCGGCTGACTTTTTACATGTGTTTACAGTGAGGATGGTGACCATTGTTCTAAAATGCTACAGAACATAAAAGCATGGCTCAAAAAGAGTTAGGAGAAGTCAAGGAGGAGAACTTCGATTGAGCAAGGGGCTGGTTGATGACTGGTCTGAAAGTCTGGTTACAGGGAGTGAACAAGGAACTTCAGTAGCTCATGGAGGAGAACCACAGATCCCATCTGCATTTTCAGTTTCTTAGTTGAGCCTGATGCAATGAGAGATAATTAGTGGTGAAGGAGATACTGAGGGAAGATACTGAGCTGAGTTGTCAGGAGGAGGAAGAAGAAAATCCCTGGTATCCTTAAGTTATGATCTAAAAAGTAGCATTACTATCACCCCAAACCAGCCAGATTTGTGTCATTATGCCTTGGGTAGTTATGAATTGACTGTCTTTGAGGAGATAATAAAGGTCGAGACTGGATGGTTGACTCCTGGTAACTTTATTGGCTGGTGCAGGGCTGGATTGAACTGAACAGACCATGAAAGTTTACCTTAAGACCTTCCTAAAACTTGGAAATAATGCACATGTTCTCCTATGGATGAAGACCTGTGAAAGCAGAGAACAATGGGAACATTGGAATCAGTGTTCTTTTTTTTTAAAAAATTTTTTAAAAATTCATTTTCAGCATAACAGTATTCATTGTTTTTGCACCACACCCAGTGCTCTATGCAATCCGTGCCCTCTCCAATACCCACCACCTGGTTACCCCAACTTCCCACCCCCTGCCCCTTCAAAACCCTCAGATTGTTTTTCAGAGTCCATAGTCTCTCATGGTTCACCTTCCCTTTCAATTTCCCACAACTCCCTTCTCCTCTCCATCTCCCCTTGTCCTCCATGCTATTTGTTATGCTCCACAAATAAGTGAAACCATATGATAATTGACTCTCTCTGCTTGACTTATTTCAGCATAATCTCTTCCAGTCCCATCCATGTTGATAGAAAAGTTGGGTATTCGTCCTTTCTGATGGAGGCATAATACTCCATAGTGCATATGGACCACATCTTCCTTATCCATTCGCCCATTGAAAGGCATCTTGGTTCTTCCCACGGTTTGGTGACCGTGGCCATTGATGCTATGAACATTGGGGTACAGATGGCCCTTCTATTCACTACATCTGTATCTTTGGGGTAAGTACTCAGTAGTGCAATTGCAGAGTCATAGGGAAGCTCTATTTTTAATTTCTTGAGGAATCTCCACACTGTTTTCCAAAGTGGCGGCACCAACTTGCATTCCCACCAACAGTGTAAGAGGGTTCCCCTTTCTCCACATCCCCTCCAACACATGTTGTTTCTGGTCTTGCTAATTTTGGCCATTCTAAGTGGTGTAAGGTGGTATCTCAATGTGGTTTTAATTTGAATCTCCCTGATGGCTAGTGATGATGAACATTTTTTCATGTGTCTGATAGCCATTTGTATGTCTTCATTGGAGAAATCTCTGTTCATATCTTCTGCCCATTTTTTGAAATGATTATCTGTTTTGTGTGTGTTGAGTTTGAGAAGTTCTTTATAAATCCTGGATATCAACCTTTTGTCTGTACTGTCATTTGCAAATATCTTCTTCCATTCCATGGGTTGCCTCTGTTTTGTTGACTGTTTCCTTTGCTGTGCAGAAGCTTTTGATTTTGATGAAGTCCCAAAAGTTCAGGAAGTGTTCTTTGTGCGTTAGTATCCACTTTGGGGGAAAGATGTGTGTGACGTTTGAGAGGGAGAAGCACCACCGCTAGGGAGAGCTACCGCTTCTGCCTCCCCGAGGTGCTCAGTGGGCAGTGGAGGGTTGTGCTCCATGGGCGGGCGTCACCTGCACACGGCCTGTCCTCCCAGGTGGCCAGACAGGCTTCCTACAGCCGCTGTCCTCTGCATATCCTGACTCTTCCTCACATTCTTCCCAACCACATTACTCTTCAGAACTTCTTTTCTATTGCCTCTTGTTACGTCTCCCGTGATGTTTGAGCATCGTACTCAGATGAAGGGCAATCGCCCACTTAGCTCACTTCTCCACTCCTCTTGGAAGGGCAACATTATTCCAGGATGATTCCTGGAGAGGAGCATAAGACTCAGATGACAAATGCAGGGCTCTTGTCGCCTTTGGAGATGAGCGTGGTCCCAGAGGACGATATGGGAAGCTGGGGACATGGAAGGAGATCAACTCCTTTCACGCTCCTCGGGAGTTCCTACACAGAAGACCTCTGGTGGCAGCAGACACCAGGGCTCATGGTGGGAGAAGACAGGTGGTCCCAGAGAGCACCATGAAGCCAAAAGGGTGTGGAGTGGCTGGGTTGTTTCTGCCATTGCAGATTGCCTGGGATAAATGCTCAACAGTTAGAATGTGGGTCCATGAACTTTAGGAGGATTTTGACATTGGGTGGAGGAGGGTTGGCTCTTTGAGACTGCCCACCATAAGTGATGGCAGCTGGGCACTGAGAGGCAGCCCTTCTCCCACCCGAACCAAGCCCTCTTGTGACTGCATCCTAAGGGTGTTTCTGTGTAAGGGACACACCAGCAGATAATCTCGAAAGCACGGTGTAGCACAGAGAGCTTTCAAGATGATTTATACATTCCAGAAGGATAGAAACCCTGTGGGGGAATAAGAATACGGAAATGTGCTCATGCATCAAAATTTTAGTCATGAAGCCAATATTTCTACTAGAAGAAAAAGACAAATAGAGGGGAGAAAACACCAAGGGTGTACAGGAAACACCATTTGCAAAGGGAAGAAATTATGACAAAAGCCATAGGTGTTTATAAATGCCTAAATCTTTATAAGCAAAATATGTGCCTAGAAACAGAATCTATGCTTTTAAAAAACCTAAAAATGCCAGGTAGGCTGAGCCCCTGTAATGACCTTTTGTGTGTGAAGAAACTGTGAGTTAAAAAAAAAAAAAAACACGTTTTTTTTGGTGGTGGTGGTGGGTCTGTTTTTTGTTTTTTGTTTTTTTTCCACCCCTAGATTTTATCTTTTTTACTTTTCCTTTTGTTTTAAAACCGGTAGACCCAGGGAACCAACCAGGGGGGAGGCAAGAGACTGAGGATTATGGAGAAGTATTCAAATTAAATGTGACTGGTGACTCCTTTGGGAGGGCAGTCTTCTCCTACCCAAGAGCCCACCCACTTTGAGTTTGTGGGGTCTGCTTGTGTTCTTTCATGGTTTTGGAGCATACCAGGCAATCACGATTTATTTGCAAATCATTGCAATGTCAAGAAAACAGATTTCCTGTTTTGGCCAAAGGAAGAGTCTTGGTGTCTTCTAGAGCTCAGCCCTACTAGGTTCTAGGTCTGCTCTCGTAGAGGATTAGCTCACTTACGTGTCACTGGACTCTGGTGAAGGCACAGGTGATACCTTCACACTGAGCTTTTCTGGTCCTGTTGGCTGTACCTTTGGAAGAGTTGCCCCTTTATACTTGGATTTGGCAGGGACTCTCAGGAGAATTTCTGCCTAGCTTTTGTCTCTTGGGTTGGTTGCCAAGAGACTTATTGAGCATCCCATGGGTCTGTGTGGAGTCAGAATCCCGAAACGAGCGAGGGGATTTCTGCACCAAGAGGTCATGCAGGGAACACCGGGCCAGCTTCCGTCTTGCATGGACGGGCTGGAGAACAGCTCGACTCAGATGAAGATGTGCTCCGCGTCCCATGGTGCTGTCTTCTGTCCCTTTGAATCCGTGTTAGTATATCATCCTTGTTAGTGTTAGTGAGAATGCCCTTCCGTAACAGTGGGGTGTGGTGCCCATCTGCATCTATGGGAGGAGCTTCTCCTTTCTTGTGGTAGCAGACCTACCTGGCTCTGGTTAAGTAAGGATCAGGCTTAGTGGCAGGGACTGAATATAGAGCACGGACAGTCCTTTTCATTTCTAGGAGGATACCAGAACATGAAGGCAGAGGATTTAAAGTTGGGGTAATCCTCCCCTCATCCCACCCTTGCTATCAGGGATCCCCTGTACTGCACGAGACCACCTGCTGAGCAGGGTTTTTTTTTTTTTTTTTTTAGGAGCTGTTGCCTCAGCCAGAGCTTGAAGTGAAATGCTGTGTTTTGCCTTCTGACTCTAGACACAGCTGGGTTAGTTCTCCTTCCCACCCCCACAGACTCTGGGCCCCAGTGCAGTGGGTCTGTAACAGGAGCAACTTTGCTTCTTGATCCAGTGGCTGTGAGCAGACATGTGTGCCTTTGCCCCTGTCCCAGCTGTATGTACGGTGTCTCCTGTATTGGACTTTCAGAAGAATGGCCATAGTCAGACAAAACCTAAATGGGACATCTTGGAACACAAAGGGAGGTTTGTTTATAAGTTAGCTACTTGCTCCGGTCCAGGTAAAGAATAAAAGTGACTCAGGTCACGTTGTATTTGCCTTCTCTTGTTGGAGTGTTCTGGGATACCACTGTTCACTTCTCGCGAACAGTAGAAAGAGCCATGAATACCTCGAACATCTTGACATTACTCTCCAGATGTGATAACACACCGGTGCTCTTGAGTAAAGGGAAGAGAAAGGTTTGTGTCCTCACCCCAACTCAGGTCTACATTAAGGCATATCCCAAACTCAAGGAGACCTCATTGTTTTAACCTCAGACCCCTCCAGAGTTTCCCCCTATAAAACAAAACTGTAAGCCCTTTTATCAAAGAAAAATCCTTTATAGACTTTTCTGGTAAAAGCCAGTCCTGGAGCCATGAGGCTAAGTGCTCTGACCTGGTTTTCTATAGCTTCATAAATAGAGCCAGATCCATCCTTGTACGTGATAAAGGCTCAAAAATTGCTTTTGTTATGAGCACTGTCTATAGGGTTCAGTACTCCTTGCGCACCTGTGCACTGCTTGATCCCATGGCTCCCCCTGCCTTAGTGGTCAGTGTGGGGGAAAGTGGCCATTACCACAGCTTCTGACACAGAATCCCTCTCTGATCAAGTTCCTGGGTCACCCTGCTTTAGAGGTCCTTCCTCTTTCCTTCTGGATTCTCAAGGACTGAAGTGGTTTTCTGTGAGTTCTGCTATTTTCCGTGTTGTGACAACCAAGATACCTGAGAAAAATGCCTAAAGCAAGTAGGCAGAAATCCTGTCTCTATTTTAAACGAGGTTAAAATGCAACCTTTCTTCAGTTTGGAAGGAGCCATCAGTGTGATATTACTTAATAAAAAACATGACACAGATCCACTGACAGCAATTTTCAGAGGAAATGGTGGACAAGTTCAAGGACTCTTGTATCCTTTGGCCAGAACAACACAGGCAGAGGGGATGAATGTGGGGATAGGGAGGAACTGCTACGGTTGCTTCGAGAGAATCACGGGTCCTGTTCCTGGTACATCAACAGGATGGTTGCTGGGTGGACAGCTAAAGCCATTGTAGAAGCAGAAAAGTGTCCTCTGCATTATGTTCATCTTGGACCCCTAGAGATTATGGGGACCAGGGACACAGGAGTGTTTCTTTGGGATGAAGTGTGGGTCCCCTAGAAGGAAGGACTGGTGTGTAGTCCTACTGTGTTCTTCCCATAAGAGTCATCTCAGGAGGTAGAGGGTCCCCAAAGGCAAGAAACGAGGCAGATACTAGATTCTAGGGCACAGGGAAGAAGTGACAAGTGATCACTGAGGGTAAATAATCCATCCAACTCAGAGTTGAGACAGGGAGTAGAATATCAACCTGAGATTGTGGAAAGCTTAAAGATGGAGAGGTATGGATTCTAACGCAGGCCGACTAGAATATAAACTCCGAAACCACTACCATGATCCGCTCAGTGCTGTATTTGCACCCGGTCTAGTGTCTGGCACAAGAGTAAGTGCTCAATTAAAAAAAAAAAAAAGGGTAAAGCCACTTGACTGTACATTGACTGGATTTAAAAAAAAACTGTTTTAGGTTCCTTGACCAAGAGGGGTGTTCAGTCAAAGCCATTTACCGATGAGCCCCAGCACAGTGTCTCCGTGAACGTGTCTGTGTTCCTAGAGGAAATCTGTCCTCTACAGGGAGAGCCTGGTCTCTGCTTAGCACACATGGTGCTCACAGTATAGGAAAGGTGGCTGACGTTAAACTATAAAGCCTTGAGTCATGAGCTGGAGAATGGAAACAAATTTTCTACATTGCTGAAGTCCCTGTCTAGCCAGCTTGATGTTCTGGGTGGTTTCTACGTCAGCAGAGAGGTTGCCGTGTTCTTAGGAAGTCCCTCTGATCTAGTGGAGCACCCGGGCAGATCTCGGATTCTCCCTGCTGGACCCTATTGCTGCGCTAATGGGATTCCTGGGTTCTAATCTACTTCCTTGTAGCTGGCACCTGTCTCCTCGTTGACCCCCGGTGAACGAATGCAGGAGTTGGAAGTAATGCCTCCTGTTATCGTTTTGAAGCTCTCCTGGGTGTGGTCTTTCTGATTTCCCTTGGCTTCATGCCCCCTTATCAGGGCAAAGTCTGCCTTGTTTTCCTCATGCAGTGAAATTCTCTTTGGGGTCCTTCTCTAGGAAGGCACTGTCTTTCTGTTGGGGATGGGCCAGGAACTGTGGTTTGTGGCTCTTGTGATGGAAGGAACTATTGATAAAACTGGGCGAGTATTTTGTAGTACTACAGTTAGGATGCTGGGTGCTCAGGGTTGTACCTGAAGGAGGTAAGTGGGGATCAGGTTATGGAGGACAGTGTCACATGAAGGGTTTAAATTACATTCTCTGTGAGAAGAACTGGGAGTCGTGAGCAGTATTCCTGAGGACTTCAGGACTGTATCCTGAAAATCAAGTGTCGTATGATACCACTGGGAATTTTTAGAAAAAGACATGTTTGCCGCCTTGCACAAGGACTCCAGACTTCTACACATTTTTAGTTTCCATTCCTGCTGCTAGTTTCCCTCATTACTTGATGTCAGTGTCTACATTATTTTTACTTATCTCATTATAGTTTTTTTTCTGCTATAACCTCAACCCTCTTTTTGATTTTTAGCTGGAAAACCAAATAGGATCCGTTTTGAAATTTTACACACATTTGGAATTAATACGAAGTAGTAGCTTGTCGGGATTGCCACTGCCCTACTCGGAGGGCTCTGGCTTTGCGATGTATCTTCCTAGTTATGGGCTCCCCTCCTATCCCACTTTACAACCCGGTTGTTCTGGATGATTAAAAAAACCAAAAACCAAACACAAACAAAACCCACTGATTTCCAAGTAAGTGGATCAAAGCAAAATGCTTAAGACCATGCATACTAAACAAATGCAGGTGGGATGACACAACACACTTTCCTACTCAGCGACACAGAGACAGGAAATTCAAAGGCAAAAGCACTCTGGATATGGGATCTCTCATGGCGTTGTCTTGAGCGGGTTCCTCACACATTGGTCATTTCGCTTTCAGGGGCTCCTGTGGACTGAAGACCTCAGTCCCAGACCAGGGGCTTGATGACCACGTAGCCTCGACTCTCATAGTCCAGAGCACTCCAGTCCAGCACGTTGGGACCAAGGAGGTAGGAGCCATGCCGCACAGAGAGGATCTGTTGCGCGGACAGCACAGAGTCCCACATGTACAAATCCCCGATCTCCCCCACGAAGGACTGGTTCACATCAAACCCCCCTCCATATGAATCCTGCTCCTGCCCCAGGACGATCTTGGGCTGAGTTGCCACTGAGTAACCCTTCTTCAGGCCCTTCTTCACCAGTGGCTTCCCATTGACCCAAAATTCAGCAATGCCCGTGGAAGACTCCCAGGTAACACAGATGTGTGTGGGGCTAGGGAACACCTCAGCAACTTTGAAGGTGACTTTGGTTTTTCCAATGTGCAGGGAGTACTCCCCAGCTCTTTCCTTGAAGACAAGGATCTCATTGTCCTTGCCCTGGGCATTGTAGGAGAAGAGGCTGTGGGGACGGCTCAGGTCGCTATAGGCTCGGAAACACAAGGTAAAGCTCTTCAGAGGCTTCTCCAGCTTTGCAGTCAGGGTCACATGGTCAGTAGAAGATTCTTGAGGGAACACAAATACCTTCCCACTGAGGTCTGGGGGTGGAAGTAGAGAAAAACGACCTTTACCCTACGCGCAGGGAGACAAATAACTTACCCAAACCCCCTTCTCATCTTGTGCTCCTTGACCATCCCACGACCACCCTACCTGTGTGAGCAAAGGCCCCCAGGAGACTGGCAAGGGCAGAGACCAGAAGCAGCAGCTTGTCCATGCTCTTGGCTTGGGGTTGTGTTAGCAGTGGAGGGACTGGGGTGAGGGCACAGAGAGCACCGTGGTTGTCCCCCAGCTTCCGAGGCTCACGCTCTTAGACCTCAGGCTCCGCAGGGTTTATATGCAGCTGTGGGGGAGGATGGGGGCTGGAGAGCACCAGGGATGTGTGAGGCATTTGCCAGCCTGCTCAAGTGCCCAGGGTCAGAGCTGCTGAGTAGAAGAGGGCCGGGCCTGGCCAGGAAACTCCTGGGGGTTACTTATTAGCTACAAGGGACTGCTAGGATGCCGCCCCTGTGACCTGTTCTGGGCTGGGAGAGCAGAGGTGGAGCTGGCAGGGAGGGGTCTGGTTGGCCCAGGGAGGTAGGGCGGCTCACCCTGTTTATGTGGGAGCCTCTGTGGGTTGTGTGTGGAAGGTCTCCCTCTCCCCATGGTTCTGTGGAGTGGACTTCTGTCTAGGACATCCTGGGATTCTGCTTTCTGTAGATCCTGACAAGTCTCTTCCCCTTTGATTAATCAACATTGAGCAACAGGTCTTGCCTTTGATAAGGGACAAGAGAATTCGAGGGAGTCTGCTTCTCCCTCTGCCCTTCTGCTGCCTGAATTAGACCCAGGTCCTTCAGCGTGGGAGTCGGTGCCGCTCGCCCTCCGCTGCAACTTGCAGCCGGATCCTGCCGTACTCCCGCTGCCTCTCTCCTTGCTGGTCCTCGTGCGTGTTGGGCTCTCCTGATCTCATCACTTCTAGTTGTTGTCTCTTATCCACTTGTTTCGTACCATTTTTCACAATTTCCAAAGACTGTCCTGATGTCTCGATGAGACCTGATTTTCACCTTTAACTCTCCGTAAGGTTAAGACCAAAGACTTGAGTAGGATAGACTAGCAGTTGACTATTGTGAATCACTAAACCTCTGTGAACCTTGGTTTCCTTTTCTGAAAAGCCAAGAAACATCTATGAGCTCTGTGTTCTTGTGAGGCTAAATGAGCTACTATAATGTGCACAGAGTGCACAGCACGGTGTCCGGGTATTACTTTGAATTCTTGATGGACATTACCATTGTCTGTCTCCTATTACCGATAACTAGTGTATTTATCTCTTATCCTTTCTTGACTGAAGCTGACCACCTTCTTCATTTTGAGGTGACCTATTTTACTTAATTATTCTTACATATGAAAAGAGCCCAGTATATATTTGTGGAATCAAAGGATTCAAACAGGGTGAGCGCTTTTTACATAAAACTGCAGCAATAAAAAGTAAATCCAGGGGAGTGATAGGAGCAGGTCATGCTGAAAGTAGGAGTGGGGAGGTAACCTCCCCCAGGAACACAGGTACTGTCTGATTTCCTTCCCCAGATGGTAATTAGCGGGTGCCATGAAAGTTAAGGGAACACAGGGCTCACCAGCTGCTTCTGGTTTCCATCATAAATTGTTCCGTTAATTTTTTCAAATGCAATATGAAGTTGTGTCTGGCCTGCCAGGGGTGGGGTTGGTCCTGGAGAGGTCAGAGGTAAGAGTTGATACTGCTATTAGGGCCACATTCCAGGGTTAGAGCTGGACTTGAAAACTGTGTTTAGACACTGAGTAAAAAGACCAGCTGGGAAGTAGGTCTCATAGTAGATGGGAAAAGGCAGCGGCAGCATCAGTGGTAGGGCGGGGGGGCACTTCTCCTTTTTAGTTTCCTTCCCTGGAATATGTTTCTTAGCTCTTGGCAGAGAACAGTCTGAGCTTTAGGAGTCCTCAAATTGGAAACCAGATCTTTCCTGTTGCAGAAAGGAAGGCTCTGATGTCAGAGGAAAATGAATCTGGGGGCCTCAGAACTGGGTGGAATTCTCTAAGCAAATGACAGCTATGGTGACTGAGAGGCTCCTGGGTGCCTCCCTGCCAGTGGAAGTTCAGGGGAGAGCTGTGGTTCCTGTCTGCGTGGTTCTGGAAGGCTTGAGGGTGTGGAGTAAGAGCAGGGCCACCAGTGTGCCTCAAGTTGAGTGGTCTCAGTTCCGTCAGTTGGCGGTCAGTAAAGTTTGCTTTCAGGAAGCATGGGGCCGCGGGAAGAGAGCAGTGCCGGGAAAAAGTGTAGCATGAACTCAGAGCTGGAGAAAGCTAGAGGTGTGAACATTACCCAAGGGACTGAAGAATATTTGACCCCTTTCAAGGCCTTGGGTGTTTATAGAATACAAAGTCCTAGTAATGATCGAGAAAGACTAGATAGGCAGAGCCAGAAGGAGAACATGAGCTTGACCAGCATTTTGGCACTAATAAAGGGTTAGTTGCCATGTGTTCTGTTAGCTGTGAGGAAACCTGAAAGTATTTGTAAGCAATGGAAAGACCACAGAGATGTCCAGAGTAACTGAGCACTGCCTTCATCGGTGCTTGTGTAAAATCAAAGGCATGTAATCTTAGACTGATGGCAGGGTCTTAAGATTTCATTTTTTTTTTTTTAGATTTTATTTATTTATTTGACAGAGCAAGATCATAAGTAGGCAGAGAGGTAGGCAGAGAGAGAGATAGAGGAGGAAGCGGGCTCCCTGCCAAGCAGAGAGCCCGATGCGGGACTCTATCCCGGGACCCTGAGATCATGACCTGAGCAAGCCAGCCAGGCATCCTACAGATGAGCTTTGTAACAGTATATGGAATATGGAATCAGATTTTTCTCTAAATTTATGATTGCATATGTTTTGGAAAAATATGGTGTTAGTGGTGCAGTATTGAGGGGAGGAAGTTCCTTTGGAGGAGGTAGAGGGAAGTCAGGTCATTCAAATGCTGCATTTGACATGATAGTGTGGTTTAAACTTTGAAAAAACCAGTGGAGACGTTGTGATAGATATGTGCCACTTGGGATTAAAACACAAGTTTTGGAAGAATCGGCATATAACAAATGGAAACAAATGGATTGGAATGCAAGTTGGCGCAGCCACTTTGGAAAACAGTGTGGTGATTCCTTAAGAAATTAAAAATAGAGCTTCCCGGGACGCCTGGGTGGCTCAGTTGGTTGAGCGGCTGCCTTCGGCTCAGGTCATGATCCCAGCGTCCTGGGATCGAGTCCCACATCGGGCTCCTTGCTCGGCAGGGAGCCTGCTTCTCCCTCTGCCTCTGCCTGCCATTCTGTCTGCCTGTGCTTGCTCTCTCTCCCTCTCTCTGACAAATAAATAAAATATTAAAAAAAAAATAGAGCTTCCCTATGCCTCTGCAATTGCACTCCTGCATATTTACCCCAAAGATACAGATGTCGTGAAAAGAAGGGCCATCTGTACCCCAATGTTTATAGCAGCAATGGCCACAGTCGCCAAACTGTGGAAAGAACCAAGATGCCCTTCAGCGGATGAATGGATAAGGAAGATGTGGTCCATATACACTACGGAGTATTATGCCTCCATCAGAAAGGACGAATACCCAACTTTTGTAGCAACATGGACTGGACTGGAAGAGATTATGCTGAGTGAAATAAATCAAGCAGAGAGAGTCAATTATCATATGGTTTCACTTACTTGTGGAGCATAAGGAATGACACAGAGGACATGGGGAGAGGGAGAGGAGAAGGGAGTTGGGGGAAACTGGAGGGAGAGACTATGGACTCTAAAAAACAATCTGAGGGTTTTGGAGGGGCAGGAGGTGGGAGGTTGGGGATCCTGGTGGTGGGTATTATGGAGGGAATGTATTGCATGGCCCACTGGGTGTGGTGCATAGACAATGAATTTTGGAACACCGAAAAGAAATTAAACAGCAACAACAACAACAAAAAACAAATGGATTCTCTCCTTCAGTGGAAAAGAAGACAAAATGTTGGGAGGCAAAGCACTGACTTGGATTCTTGGGGTTGGAGGCAAAGAAAGGGAGATAGCAAGTTTTGGCAGAGAGAAAGGGCAGTGCCCATAGTGTCATGGAAACCGAGTTAGCATGTTTCCAGGAGAGACTGGCAAGCAGTGTCCAGTGACATTAAGTGCATCAGTGAGATCTCAGTAGAAAAGATGCTGGATTTAGCAATAAAAACTTCATCGGTGACCTTTGGAAGAGCAGTTTCCTTAAAGCGAGCATGGCAGGAGCCAGGTTGCAGGGGATGATGGAGGGAGAAAAAGAAGTCGGCTTCCCGAGGTTCAGTAATTCTGACAAACCACAGAAGGAAAGCAGCAGGACTTCTGGTGGGACTCAGGATCCAGTGGGTTTTTTCATACTGATTTTAGATTCTGTTCTTGACAGAGCTATTGTGTCTGTGCCCCTCACCCTGTAATATTTCACCCAAGGACCCAGAAGAAGAACCTGTGTCCTCCTGAGATTGTGACTGACCTTTCTACCAAATACTTATTTCAGACTCAAGAGACCAGACTGCAGGCTGCTGGCAGACTCCGAGTCCCCTTCCCAGTTCTGGCAGAGTCCCGAGTGGGCCTCTGTCTAGGTCCTGTGGACACATAGGAGTCTGTCCTTGATCTCACTTCTATTCCTAGTTTCGGGGTTCATTTGTAAAAGAAAATCCTGGACAACTTTGTCATCTTTTGGGCTCAGTCCTATGTGTAGACCACACTACTTCCATGAGATCTCACTTCTGAATTCAGAGTTTGAAGAAGAGTCTTCTCTAGAATGTCCTAATAATTACCATCTCCTTGCCACTCGACCCTGTGGGTAAACGGCATCTGGGGGAGGAGACACAGAAGTGAGAGAAAATGGTGGGGACGCGAAGTAACGGTGTTAAGTGTGCTCTGGACAGGAGTGTGTGTGTCTATCGTGGCAGAGGGGTGTGTTGATGAAGCAGGGGTAGGCTTCCCACGTATTTTGGCTGGAGGAGCCCTTGGTGGGAGCAATCCTGTTTTACTGTTGTTGCCTTGTCTTCTTCTGTGCCATTTCTGCCCATGACCTAGAGTCCCTGGCAGAACAAGAATTTTCTCATTTTGACCTATTTAAAATTCCTGTCCCCAAAACTATAGGATATAGGGAAAAAGCCTCAGGGAAGCTGATGGTTTATCTCACCGGGTGTCTTTAGCTTTGTGAACTGCCCTGTCTTCTGCAGGAAATGCCACATTGGCTCCCTCTGCATTAGCCTGAGTGTGCTGGCTGGTTCTGAGACCACAGGTGCTCGTCATCGTTCCACGGTGCCCTCTGGTCTGGTCTCAGAACCAGCCAGTCATCCTGTTCTTGATTTTCCTGACCCCACACCAACTGGCAGGTGGTCATTTGGAAATCCCTAGGTAGTCTCTCCCACCCCCTACAACCCCCCTTTCTTTATTATCAACTCTTAACTCTTTATTCTCAGGGGTGTACAGCCTGCCTCCAGTCCGAGGTGGTCCACACCTGTAGGGTGGGGTACAGAGCATCTTCTCCCCAGTCAGCTCAGCTCGCTAGGACCGTGTCTCTCGGGTCCAGGCCACTCCCTCTGCTCGTCATGGGACCCAAGGATATCTGGTCTTGAGGAATAGGAAGGTGTGTGGCATTCGGCATTGGCCTGGTCCCAGCACTGGTCCAGATGCCCTCCATGTCCCATTTGTACTTTGGTGACCCTGTGGTGGCCCATTTCTTTGCTGCTATCTTTCCTGCCGTGAACTGATCCTGCATGGACACTACTGTCCCTGAAGCAAACAATTTTTGATTTCCCACACATATATTAAGGTGTTCATGGGCTTGGTTTACATTTCCTTCATGAGCACACACTTCACCTTGACCACATTTAGGATAGCTGCCTCTGTAGGCCTTCTCTGACAGCTGTACCTGTCACCTCAGGGGGTCATGGTCTAGTATGGTGTGCCTCTTGTTTACCTCATGGCCAAGCTGATGAATTCCAGAGAAAATACACCATAAGACCAACACCATCATTACTCTGCCATGAACCTCAGACTGTAAACAAGTTCATGGAGGTCAGGGGTACCATGTACAGAGCTGTGGACAGAAGCATTTCTTATCAGATTGACTCATTTCATCAGGAGACCTTTAGTCCTGACCAGTTGGCTTTCCTGATTACAAATAGTTTCTATCTCATGGGTAGACAGAATAGAAAGCTAGGCTGTGACCAGCTTCAAGGTCGGATCCTGCTCTTATGCTCTAGAAAGAAGGCAGGAGCTGGGATTTCAGCTGAGGACACATGTTACTGTGGGATGGGCAGCCTCCTAGGACCCTTCGATGGTCTGTTCTCAGGCACGAGCATTTGCATTGACATCCTGGCTCCCGCTTCCCTTGGCCATTTGGTGCTTGGCTTTTGTTGGAGGTTGGAGCAGACCTCGTGACAAGGACAGTGTCACTTCACTTATAGAATCCCAGGGACCATCTGAGACCTTCCCCATTTGTGTGATTTCAGTATAGGATCCTTAACACAGGCATTTCAGAAAGACTTGCCTTACCATTTGTTTGAAAAATAAATAGTTGCCACAAAGAGAGACCTTTCTTTCCATGAATTCATCCCCATTGGGCACTCAGGGTGTACTCAACAGATTACCCTTTACTTTTGTAGGAGAAAACAAAGATCTTTTTAAAGCTTTTATTTGGCAGAGAGCACTAGCAGGGGAGCTAAAGGAAGAAGGACAGGGAGAAGCTGGCTTCCGGCCGGAGCAGGGAGTCTGATGCAGGGCTCGATCCCAGGACCCTGAGATCATGACCTGAGCTGACGCCTAAGGGACTGATCCCCCTAGGACTCCCCACCCCCAACCCCCAGCAAAGGCCTTTCTAAACTACAATATTGTCGCAGTCCCCGAAACTGAGCTCAGGGAGAGCAGATGGGTGTCTCTTTGGAAGGAATGGTGCCTTCACATAGGACTCCTCTTTGGGGAAACGTATCTTGTTTCTTAAAAGCCTGTGAGAATTGTTAATTCCGCAGTGGCAGCTAATTCTGGTCAAATGGCTTCGCTTACTCTTGGAGTGTGAACCGCGGTTTCCCCAGGTGGGTGGGTGGGGGCTGAAGGAGTATTTTTCTCCCACGAATTTTCCCGTCATGGTTCTTCTGAAGAGCTCTATTCTGTTCATCTCTTACCCCCTTCCCCCCTTGGTTGGATAGTTACATGTTTAATGAAGAAACTCATGTATCTCCCCTTCGAGCTAGCAAATACGTCGGGGGATCCTTGATATAGTAACACCTACTTTACACGCTCCCGTGTTTCTGAAATACGGGACTTATTTCAGTGCCAAAGTCATTCTTTCCGTTTTCTGTCATATCTTCTTATCACGTTTTTAACCACAAAATTAGGATGGTGGGGGCATGTCCCAGGGACCTACGATGATCCCGCCCTTCAACAGACCACTGAAGGTCAAGGGCCCGGGCACAGTGGGTGCCTTCTCCTGCAATCTCTTGTCTCTCACCGCGGAGATCCGGTGAGTCCATGAGCGATGCCAGTGTCCCTGGGACGGTCAGCACGCGCCGCCCCTTCGGGCGGCCCTGAGACGAGGCCCGTGGATCCCGAAGGGCCCTTGTGTGGTTTTGCAGACTCTGAAGCTGGGGGCATGATGTCGTGAGTGTGGGCACGTCTGCGTTTTTAAATCAAAGTTTCAAAGATTTTAAAAAAATATATAAAGCTCTGCCAAAGATAAAAATGTGTTGCTCTAGACCAGGATTGAGTAAAACTATTTTGACAAAACCCACAGTAAGAAGCGCGTTTCCGTCGCGGGGCTCTGGGCACACACGTGAATGGATGTGTGCATTGATCAGAACTCCCCGGAAACGACAGGAAGCCTGAAGTCAGAGGAAGATCACGGGACGTTTGAGAACTGACCAGGCGTGGGTGGCAGAGAGGAGGGGTGAGAACGGAGTGGGGAGGGTCTGTGGTGGGGCTGCTCCCCTCAGGGTGGTCCTCCCGGTGGACGGCTGCCCCCTCCTCCCTCCCCTCCTCCGGGGCGGCATTCGTTCCTTCTCTCTCCCTGCTTCTACTCTTCTTTGCAAATGCTTTTCAGATTTTAGTACTAATCGTGGTGTATTTTTTTTTAAAGTGTATCTTCTAATGGAAAATTGTCACACTTCCAAAATCTATGTGCTGAGTATTTATAATGAACCATCACGGCTCCAAGCCAGGAAGAGCCTGTGTCCTTGAGGAACTCAAGATCTCGAGAGACAAATGTGGGGGAAAAATAAGCAGGTGCCGGACAGGTGCACACGGGGGAGGTGCTAGTGGGAGGGGCAGTGAGGGCAGTTCCGTTCCGAGGATCGTCCACTCGGTTCTACTTGGGGCGGGGGTTCCTGAGAGAGGACGAATCCAGAATGGAAGCTGAGGGTCGTCGAGGAGGAGAACTGAACTTGGGCAGGGTGAGAAAGGGTGGCCAGTTCCGACTTGGCCAGGCCTGGTTGCTGGAAAGTAGACCCACACTGCGCTGCAGGCACCCGACGTGGGGCCTGACCCCGTGTGGTCTCTGCCTGGGTGAGGTGGTGAGCACTTCCTGAGAGCAAGGCCTGGGAGTGTGGTTTCTGGGGTACCATAGCTGGTAGAACCATCTAGCCACACGTCTTCTGGCCCCTCACAGTCTCTCCATCCTAAAGAGGAAGAACCCAGTAGAACAGACTGCTGGGGGCTCCTTTTCTTCCATCAGGTTCCTTTAGTTTAAGCTGCCTCCTCTCCACGCCAACGTTCTCCTCCCCAGCAAGCCCAGTGACAAGTCCGGTGCAGTCTTGGTGAAGGGTACGGAGCCTTTGAGGGAAAGAAAAGGTAGCTGAAGAGAGGAGTGTCCGTGAAGGGCCAGAGGGTGGGCGTGGCAGACAGACCCATTCTTAGAAAACCAGATCTAGATGGTACCAGACACCCACTCAAGTGTCTGCCTGTGTGTGGGTCAGGTTGGGGGAAGGGAACTACTATTTGGAGGTCTAGAATGTGACCAACACTAGAGTCCAAAATCACATCACTTAATTCCTAAAAATCACATAGAACTTCACAAGACATCTGCTTGGCTTTTTCCTGATACTTTCTGTAATACTTCTGCAGGTGCTCTGTACCCCAGTGAACCCTGCTGTCATCCGCTCCTCCGTCGTGGTTGGTGGGACAACTGCCTTAGGTGCTGCACTGGCCTAAGCTGTCTGCAGGTGTCCACCTTTAACCCTCACGACCACCCAAGAGGGGCTCTGACACCTGGCATTTCAGGCGCTCTGACGGTGGAGCCCACGCTCCCGAGAGCAGATGGAGGGGCTTGGGTGCTCGTACAGGGTGCGACAGCACGGGGCTCGGGGGGAACTGGGCCTCAGACCTGTAGGACTCTACGTTCCACAACCAGACTTACCCCCCTGCCTCTCCCCATTTATCTGTCCTCACAGGGTGGGGAACCATATGCACAAATTTTCAGCTAGCTGAGCCCATCCGTTCGGGCCCAAACATACCTCCATTCAAACAGCATTCGGAGCTTTCTCGAAGATCTCCTCCTCTGCCCCTGTTAAACAAGGGGTACATGCTCACCAGCTTCCTCAGATGTTGACAGTGTTTCGAGCTCAGGAATTTGAGATTCGTGGGAGGTGTTGCCTCTGTATTACAATACCAACAGATTGCAAAGCATTTCTGTGATTTCTTTCTTTCTCTTTTTTTTTTTTTTAAAGAACTTTGAGATACAACTTAACCAGAACATTCATGCTCTAAGTACATCAGTGTTGTACCTCCTGCCCTGGAGACAGAGCCCGGGCATACTAGCAGTGTTCCGCATTCCCTGCGGCCCCAGCCGCCGGCCCCCAGTCCTTGTGGAGGCGCGCCTCTGGGTTTGCCCTTCTGGATGTCCTTACGTGTGCAGAGTCGCCCAGTGGGTGATCTTTCTGTAGCTTCTCCTACTTTTTCAAGGCTCACGTGGTGACGCGGCAGAGGTCTATGGTATAGGAGGGTACACAGGTACCTCCCATTCCTTTTTATTTATTTATTTTTAAAGATTTTATTTATTTATTTGACAGAGATCACAGGTAGGCAGAGAGGCAGGCAGAGAGAGAGAGGGGGAAGCAGCCTTCCTGATGAGCAGAGAGCCCCATGCAGGGCTTGATCCCAGGACCCCGAGATCATGACCTGAGCAGAAGGCAGAGGCTTTAACCCACTGAGCCACCCAGGTGCCCCTCCTCTTGTTCCGTTTAACGGCTGAATAATCTGTTGGGTGAATATACCATAGTAATTGATTTTTGGTTCAATCACCCTTTCATTCTTGGGCTAATTCCCACTTGGGTGTAGCATATAATCCTTTTTATATTGTGCTGGAATCTGTGTGCTAGTATTTTGTGAGTTTTTGCATCTGTGTTCACAAGAGACATTGGTCTGAGGGTGAGTCTTTTTGTTGTGTGTTCGTGTGTGTGTGAGAGAAAAGCCCTTAGTTGTGGTGTCCTGGTAAAGACAGGCACGTTGTAGATAGTGTGGGAAGTCTGGTGGACCCTTCACCCAGTTTTCCCCAGTGGTTACATCTTCTGTAATCATAGTGTGATCTCCAAGTCAGGAACTTGAAATAGGTCCTGGGTGTGTGTGGTTCTGTTGTCTTGTCCCTTGTAGAGACTCATGCACCTGTGGGGGAGATCCCCTATCTTCCCATTCATAATAAATGCTTGACTGTCTCCTCTGCCTACAGGAAGAGTTCTATTAGATAGGATTATAAGTTTTGCTTCAACTGTCTAACATAATTTGGAAAACTGGAGAACGGATGTCCATACATGCGCGTTATATAATTTTTGGCTACCGTGGTCATTCTTTCTTGCTAATGTTATAAGGATTCTTTATTTCCTTTCAATTTAGAGGAGTTTTTTTTTTTTTTTTTTTGAGGCAGGGGAGGGTCAAGCACAGAGGAGGGTCAGAGAGACAGGGAGAAGCAGACTCTCCACTGAGCAGAGAGCAGGACTTGGGGCTCCATCCAGGACCTGGGGATCATGACCTGAGCCAAAAGCAGATGTTTAACCAACTAAACCACCCAGGTCCCCCTTGAATGACTTTTTTCAGTTATTCTTTTAGGGCAGGTCTGCTGGTGACAGTCCTTAGTTCTCCTTTCTCTGAATATGTCTCAAGGTCTCTTTTCTTCCTGAATACTCCTTTCATTAGATGCAGAAGTCTGGCGTGACAGCTCATTTCTTTCAGCTCCTGAAAAATCTCATGCCCCTCCTTCCTGTCCTTTAGTGTCTGGTGAGAACTCCACTGTCACTCCAACTGTTTTTACTATTTCTGTCTGCTTTCAAATATTTTTCTTTTCCTTTTGTTTTCAAAAAGTCTATGATGGGTCTCAGTGCAGATATTTTCTGGTTTATTCTGCTGGGGGTTTACTCAGATTGAGTCTGTAGGTTTATGTCTTCTGACAAACTTGGGAAACTTTGCCCTGTGTCCTGACCCTCTCTCCTTCCGTGGCACTCTGACCCAGATAGTAGGTCTTTTATTATAGTCTTGTTCCTCAGACTCTACCCACTGTTCTTGAGCAGCTCGTCCCTCAGTTCAGATCAGAGACTTTGTGTTCGAATTCACTGATTCTTCCTCTACGGTTCATTCTGTTCTGTTGAGCTTATCCATTCAGTCTTTCTGTTATTTAATTCTGAATTTGTTTGGGTCTTCCTCTTTGCCCTTCCTCTGGGACTTTGGTGCTGAGACTTGTTTCAAGCATGTTCATGTAAATACTTTTACAGTAGCTCCTTTAAATTAAAAAAAAAAAATTATTGGGTGGGTAGGGCAGGAGCACGAGTTGGGGGGGTTGGGCAGAGGGATACGGAGAAGCAGACTTCCCACTGAGGTGGGAGCTTGATGTGGGGCTGGATCCTACGATCCTGGGATCATGACCTGAGCCTAAGGAACTGAGCCACCCAGGCACACCACTCCTTTAAAATTTCTGTCTGATAATTCTAATGTGTCGTGTTGGGTTACAATCGATGGAGTCTCCCCGCCCCCCCATTCAGTTTGAGGTCTTCCTATGTCTTGGTATGATGAATTCTTGATTGGAACTTGGGTATTTTGAGTATTACATTGTAGGACTCTGGATCTTATTTAAAAGATGTTTCAGTGGGTCTCCTCTGAGACTGCTCTGCAGGAAGGGAGTCCCCACTTGTTCACGGCCAGGTGTGGCTGGGAGTCCAGGTCCTCTGGGCAGCCTCTGTGGACAGACGGGGTTCTTGTTAATGCTGGGGGTCAGTGAGAGCTCGGGCTCAGAGTAGATGTGACTGCCATCACCTTGTGGGGAGATGTAGGGACACCTCTTCAGTGCCTTCCAGTGGGCCCTATAGGGGGTGGCCTTGTTCCTGCCGAATGTGGTGGAAATGCAGACCTTCTGTTTGGCCTCCTTGGACACCACCCTTGTAGGGAGGGGTGAAATCACTTTATCAGCACTGTATGAAGCAAAAGAACCAGCTCCACACCAGGTTGCCCCGGAGGCTGCTGGCAGGGCAGTTGTTACTGCCTAGCAGGCACGATGGAATGCAGAAGCAGGAATTTAAACTTTGACACCATTCCAGTGGGTGTTGGGTGTCTCATTACAGGTGAAGGTAGAAACCCAGGCCCTCTGCCTGGCCTTTGCCAGCAGAGATGCATCTGAGGAGGCCATTTTTTCCTGTGGTATTCTGTAGGAATGGAGTAGTTGTTGTTCCAGAGTGTTCTGTCTTGTTAGGACACCCCCTTCCTGGTCTTCTGTCTAGAGGGAACAAACTTTCCATGGGGACTTCTTGTCTGCACCCATCGACTTTTCTATTGTCCAGTCTGGGATATAGGAGGCAGAAAGAAACCTGAACGGACTCACTCTTGTCCCCTTCCTCAAGCTCTGTGGTCTCTGGCTGGTCTTTCTTCCCCCTCTGCCTTTCAGTATATTCCATATACAACATCCAGGCTTTTTCACACTGCTTGGAGAATACAGAAAGTCCTTGTGCTTCATCTTCCTGGAAGTGGAAGTCTTAGCTTGGTTCTATGTGGTTTCTCTTTGAATATAGAGAAGAGAATATGCAATTGTGCTATCTTTTATAGGTCCTATCTAATTACCTTTAGGGAACTAGTTAATCTCATTGGGATTCTCTCATGTGTGAGTCCTTTTTCTCTTGCTGCTTTCAGGCTTTGGCATTTGGGCAGTGATGTATCGAAGCATGAATATCCTTGTTTATCTGAGAGTGTGGTGAGCTTCTTGACTGCAGATTGTTCTTTTTATCAAATATGGGAAATATTCAGGTATCCTCCTCTGACTCCATTATGTGTATGTTGGTCTACTTAATGGTGTGCCACATTTCTTAGAGGCTCTTAAAAAAAATAGCAAAATGAATAGAAATGAAGACTGTGTAATTTCTGTTGCTCTGTACTGTGGTTTTCAATGTGTTTTGCTGGCTCAGATCTCTCACTGGGCCCCTGCAGTAACTGTCATTTGTCACTGAACTGTTCAACTCTAGAAACTTGTAGCTTGTTGCAATTTTTAATCTGTAGATCCATGGTTACTCTTTGTGATTCTTGAAACATGGTTTCTTTGGTTCTTGTAGCATTTTAGTAACAGCTGCTGTGAAGTCTGTCTAAGTCCAACATCTGAGACCCTTTGCAGTAGTCTCTGCATTTTCTATTCCTGTTTGTGTCACACATTTTTTTGCATGCCTTACAACTTTCTGTTGAAATATTAAAAAAAATTAAAATAGAGCTACCCTGTGACCCAGCAATTGTACTACTGGGTATTTACTCCAAAGATACAGATGTAGTGAAAAGAAGGGCCCTATGCACCCCAATGTTCATAGGAGCAATGTCCATAATCATCAAACCATGGAAGGGCTGAGATGCCCTTTAACAGACGAATGGATAAAGAAGACGTGGTCCATATACACAATAGAATATTACTCAGCCATCAGAAAAGATGAATACCCAACTTTTGCACCAGCCTGGATGGGACTGGAGGAGATGATGCTGAGTGAAATAAGTCAAGCAGAGAAAGTTAATTATCATATGGTTTCACTTATTTGTGGAACATAAGGAATAGCATGGAGGACATTAGGAGAAGGAAGGAAAAATGAAGGGGGTGTAAAACCAGAGCGGGAGGTGAACCATGACAGACTGTGGACTCTAAGAAACAGACTGAGGGTTTTAGAGGGGAAAGGGTGGGGGAACGAGTGAGCCCAGTAATGGGTATTAAGCATGGCACATATTGCGTGGAACACTGGGTGTTATATGCAAACAATGAATCATGGAATACTGCATCAAAAACCAATGATGGACTGTATGATGACTAATATAACATTAAAAAGAAAAGAAAAGAAAACCTATGTAACAACTCGGGGTACTGACCTCTCTTTTCAGAACTTCTTGTTCTTACCTGTTGGCTAGTGTAGTGACCTGGATGAACTAATACGTGAGATCACCCCTGACCCTTCCCTGGAGTGTGAAACCTCTAGTGTGTCTGCTCAGATAGCTTCCATTTTTAAGGCTAGATTTTAGTGGTTCCCTTTGGATCAGCAGAGCACAGTGCTGAGGCAGTGATAGGTCAGAATTTATCCTTCTTTCCTGGAAGAACATCTGTGGAATGGGCTGGGGGTGGGCCTTGCTGGCTCTTCGCTGGCTGGCCCACCAATGCCACAGAGCAGGCATTGTGGACGAGGGAGTGGGCACTGGCCTCCTCCAGAACAGATGTTCTATGCCATGAAGCTGAAGGGATGGATTCGGGCTTGTTCCCCACCTGCCGCATCCACGTGCCACAGCTCGCACCGAGCATGGCGGGGTAGAGATGGTGCAGACTGCAAATAGCAGTCTCCTGCTGGTTTGTTTTTTTTTTTTTTTAAACCAAGTTTGTTTTGGTCAAGTTCCCATAGATTCTGCTCAATGAATGGTTCAGTTTGTGGTACGTCTCTGAAGATCGACCAAAGGGCTTAAAATGATTCTTGGATAGTTTTGACGGGTTGAATAGGTACATATTCACATGCGTGGTTTTGCTGAGCTGTTCACATTGCTTTTGCTTACACTTTGAGTTTTGCTTATTTTTCCATAGTTTCACCAAATGCTGTTCATTCTGAGTGTCAGACTCTGGGTTTGGCACAAGGGAGGCAGACCTAAGTCACTGCCAGTCCTCAGAAAGGACCATCTAGTTGCTCTCCCTTACGTGATAGCCTAAGAGCATTGGAGGGTGCGTTATGGAGTCCTGCAAAGACTGTGAGTGAAGGCATCTGACTCTCACTGGAGGTGGAGGGTTGGCTGAAGGTTAGCTTGGTACAGGAGGCAGTACTTGAATTGGGTTAAGAAAGATGGATAAAAGTCTGCTTTTGGACCAGGAAAAGAAGGTATTGTAGACAGTTGGAGAGTATAGGAAGTTGGTTGCTGTGTTCAGGAACATGAAGATGAGAGAGAAATTACAGAATAGCTGAAACCATGGGAAGGACTTGGGATTAAAAAAAATAAAATTAGTGACTATGTTTGACCTTGAAGACTGTGTGAAGGTAAGACGTGGGGTGTGTTACTGATGCATTAATATACCGTCGTGTGGCTGGGGTAATGTAGCCATATTACATGATGTAATTATAGCTCAGTGTAGTTGACATTCAGTACGCTGTGCATTTGATCTCTGTGGCTTATTTACAACTCATGACAAGTTTGTACCCTTAAACACCATCCGTCTTTTACCTGCACCTCCCAGCACTTTGGATTTTATTCTTGTTGGTATAGGAATATTTTTGATGGGTTTTAGAGGAGGGAAGGAGAGGTGCCTGACAGAACTGGCTGGTGAAGATCAATCAAGGACACAAATCAGGAGGCTGTGTTACAACTCACGGGCTTCCTTCCTCAATAAAGTATCTCTTGGAGTCTTTACTTGAGTGCTGCCTGTTTCTCGAGCATGCCAGGACTCCTCCCTTTTTGCTTTTTTGCATTCTATCTTCTCTGTAAAAATCTGGGTGAGAGTCCGGGAGGGTGGTTTCAGGTTAATGCTTTGGCAAACCAAGTAGCCAGTGGATGGTAAGGGGCCATCTCTCTGAGACAGTGGCCTGTAAGTTGAGATGCTTTACTCCTAAAATTCTGTATGCTAGAGATTTCAGGCAATTTTAGAAGCCGAAGTTTCCTTGGGACCCTACCACCATGACTTGCCCAAAGAAAGTCTCCTGGGAACGGCAGAAGAGCAGTGAGAGATTGGGGAGACTGAGGAAGGGAGGAAGAGCAGTGTTTTCCAATGATTACACCATTTATTTTTCTCAGTGGTCTTTTACATTTGCCACGTGGTTCCCTACATGCCCATTGAATGTATCTTTAAATCTAAAAAGTTGCTAAAGAATCAATAGGTTTCTGAACTCCAGGAAACATATTTGTTTGGCCCACCTACCTTGTGCAAGGAAGACCCTCTGGTCTTACCATCTTTTGAGTTTTGCTTTTCAAGAAGCAGAGAAGATCTAAAAACTGTTAGATGAGGATCGCACGGTCCCGTAACAGGCTTACCTACAGAATTTCCTGGCACACTCTTGTGGACATTGACTTTTAGCTCATGTAAAATACAAGTGCCTGGTCTTGCTTGGCAAGAACCTGTCCTCCAAGTCTCCGTTTGAAGACCTTCTGTGTTACTGCTCTGTCGTCCGTAGGGTTTCAAAGTCCTGTGCTTCGTTTTCTGCCTTTGGGGGACATGGAAGAAAGACAATGACAAAACCTTACCTTCTTCACTTCAACAGTTTGGAAGTGGTACCTGTTCCACTCCATTAGGAGGAGTTCTTGTGGCCACACATAGAAGCATGGAGGCTGGGAAACTGAGCTGTGGTCTGGGCAGCTGCTTCCCAGTAACCATGGCATCCTCTGGAAAGGGGGCACCAGTTGTTGGTGGATGGCCAGACAGCTGTTTCTGCCAGGACCCTGTGATCTTTAGAGCAATACTGAATTTTCTGTACTTTCAAGAATTTCTTATGATTAATGTTTAGGAAAGTTTCATTAAATGTTACCTTCTACTATATGAAGTAAACTTAGCTTACCTAGTTTCATGGTAATCCTTTTAATGTACTGTTGATTTGATTTGCTGAAATTTTGAGGATTTTTTTTTGAATCTGTGTTTGAGAGAGAATGTTTTGAAGTTTTCCTTTCTTGTAATATCTTTATGATTTTGGTATTTGGATAATGCCATCCCCAAAGAAGGAGTTAGGGAATGTTGCCTTTTCTGTTCTCTGGAAGAGCTTGTTAGATAACCAGCATTATTTCTTCCTTACATGTTTTATATAACTCACCAATGAAACCTTCTAGGCCTGGTGCTTTCTTCCCCAGATGGCTGCTAATTATTAATTTAAAAGGTTTAGGCTTCCTTTTAACTTCTCAAATCCTCATGTGGTACACTTTTTTTGAGTATAGTTGACCCAGTGTTCGTTTCAGGTATACGACTAAGTGATCTGACAAGTTTATACATTACACTGTGTTCACAAGCGTAGCTTCCATCTGCCCCGTTACATTGCCGTGACAGCATCAGTGACTGTGTTCCTCCTGCTGTACTACTTATTCCTGTGACTTGTTTCATAGCTGTTGGCCCGTTTCCCTCTCCTCTTCACCCATCTTGCCCAACCCCGCGGCCCCTCCCCTCTAGCAACTGTTAGTTCTGTATTTATAATTTTGATTTGGCTTTTTGTTCATGAGTGGAATCATATGGTATTCCTCTTAGTCTGACTTCCTTCACTTTGCATAGTACCCTCTCAGTTCAAAAAAAAAAAAAAATACCCTCTCAGTCCAGCCATGTTGTCTCGGATGGCTTGATTTCCCATTTTTTTATGGCTGTGTCGTATCCCACCGTGTATTTATGCCACATTTTCCTTTTCCATGTGTGTTGATGGACACTCAGGTTGCTCCCATGTCTCAGCTGTTATAAAGCTTCAGCAAACATCAGGCTGCATATATCTTTATGAGTTAGTGTTTCTGTTTTCCCTGGCTACATACCCAATAGGGGGATTACTGGATCATATAGCATTTCTATTTTTAATTTTTTTTAAAGATTTTATTTATTTATTTGACAGATGGAGATCACAAGTAGGCAGAGAGTCAGGAAGAGAGAGGGGGGGAAGCAGGCTTTCTGCTGAGCAGAGAACCCAATGCAGGGCTCGATCCCAGGACCCTGAGATCATGATCTGAGCCGAAGGCAGAGGCTTAATGCATTGAGCCACCAGGCGCCCCTATTTTTAATTTTTTAAGGAACCTCCATACTGCCTTTCCCCGCCCCACCATGGCTGCTCCAATTCACATTCCTACCAATGGTGCATGGGAGTTCCTTTTTCTCGACATCCTTGCCAATACTTGCTGTCTCTTCTCTTGACTGTAGCCATTCTGGCAGGCATGAGGTGATGTCTCATTGTGGTTTGGATTTGCATTTCCCTGATGAGTGATGTTGAGCATCTTTTCATGTGTCTGTTGGCCATCTGTAGGTCCTTGAAAAAAATTTTCAGGTCCCCTGCCCATTATTTAATCAGGATTTTTGGTGTTGTCAGTTCTTTATATATTTTGGATACTAACCTCTTATTGGGTACCTCATTTGCAAATCTGTACTTCCGTTCAGTAGGTTGTCTTTTGTTGTTTCCCATGCTGTCAAAAACCTCTTTATTTTGATGTAATTCCAATAGTTTATTTTTGCTTTTGTTTCCCTTGCTTTAGGAGACCTATCTAGAAAAAGGTTGCTATGCCTGAGGTCAAAGAAATTACTCCCTGTGTTCTCTTCTAGGATTTTTGTGGTTTCCAGTCTCACATTTACATCTTTAATCCAGCTGGAATTTATTTTTGTGTATAGTGTTAGAAGTAGTCCAGTTTTATTCTTTTACATGTAACTGTCCAGTTTTCCTAGCACTTTAAAAAAATTTTTTTTCTCTGTTGTATATTCTTGTCTCCTTTGTCCTGGATCAATTGATCTTGTAAAGGTGGGCTCATTTCTGGGGTCTCTATCCTGTTCTCTTGATCTGTGTGTTTTTGTGTCAATTCCATCGAGTTTGTAGCATCACAGCTTTGTATTACATCTTGAAATCTGGAATTGTGAGACCTCCAGCTTTATTTTTCAAGAGTGCTTTGGCTACTCAGGTGTTCTGTGGTTCCATACAAATTCTAGTTTTGCAAAAAATGCTGTTGGTATTTTGATAGGAATTACACTGAATCTGTAGATTGCTTGGGGTAACAAGGACATTTTGGCAATGTTCTTCCAATCCGTGAGCATGGACTATCTTTCCGGTCGTGTTATCTTCAGTCTCTTTAATTAGTTTTTTATAGTTCTCAGGGTAAAGGTCTTTTACCTCTTTGTATAAATTTATCCTTAGGTGTTTTATACTTTTTGGCACAATTTTAAATGTTTAATTTCTGTTCAACTTTGTTGTTAGTGTATAGAAATAGTATTCTTAATGTTAATTTTGCTTTCTGCCATTTTACTGAATTCATTTATTCTTGTAGTTTTTAGTTTTTTGGTGGAGATCATCAGGGTTTCTATGTGTAGTATTATGTCATCTGCAAATAGTGACAGTTTATCTCTCTCTTTTTTTTTTTTAATAGCAATGTGGATGCCTCCTCTTTCTTATTGTCTGATTGCTATGGTTAGAACTTGTACTAGGTTGAATGAAAGTGGTGAGACTAGACATTCTTGTCTTGATCCTGACTTTGGGAAGCTGTTTTTCACCATTGAGGATGATGATAGCTGTGGCCTTTTCATATATGACCTCTATGTTGAGGTATATTCCTTCTAACCCCATTTTGCTAAGAGTTTTTGTTATGAATGGATGTTGAATCTTACCAAATGCTTAAATTTATTGAGGCTTATTTTATGGCCCAATACGTGATGTATTCTGAAAAATGTTCCATGCGCTCTTAAAGAATGTGTATTCTGCTTTTGGGTGGAATGTCCGCTATTATGTCTGTCGGTCAATAGGTCATTTAGGGACATTGTTTCCTTATTGATTTTCTGGCTGGGTGATCAATCCGTTGATGTAAGTGGAGGGTTTAAGTGCCCCACTATTAATGTATTACCATCAGTTTCTTTCTTTGCTTTCTGTATTTGCTCCAGTATTGGGTGTGTGGATATGTACAATGGTAATATCCTCTTGTTGGATCGATTTCTTTATTGTTATGTAATGCCCTTCTTTGTCTCATGTTACAGTCTGTTTTAAAGTCCATTTGGTTTATAAAAGCATTGCTACCCTAGCTTTTTTCCTACTTCCATTTGCATGGTGAATGCTTTTCTATCCCTTCACTTTCGGTCTGTTCATCTTCAGGTTGGAGAGGAGTCTCTTGTAGGCAGCATATAGATGGGTCTTTCTGCCACTCTGTCTTTTGGGGCATTTCAGCTATTTACATTGAAAGTAATTGATAGGTATGTACTGATTGTCATTTCAAAAATTTTGTTTTCTGGTTGTTTTACTAATTCCTTCTTTTGTCTGTCTTTGTGGTAAGTATCTGTAATGTTTTGTTTGGATTTCTCTTTATTTTTGTGTATCTTGGCTTTTGGGTTTGTGGTTACCATGAGGTCCATATTTAACATTCTTGGTAAATAACAGTCGATTTTATCTGATTGTCATTTACTTTCAAACACATTATAAGGAAAACAGATCTTTCCCCTTTCCCTTCCCTTTTTACTCCCTTTTCCACATTTTATAGAGACATTGTCATATCATACATTTTTATTTGTATTTTGTCTAACAGCCATTTCTTTTCCATTTAAAGAAGTCCCTTTCATGTTTCTTGTAAGGCTGGTTTAGTGGTGATAATCTTCTTTGTTTGGGAAACTCTTTATCTCTCCTTCAAATCTGAACAGGAATGTTGCTGGGTTGAGTATTCTTGGTTGTAGGTTTTTTTTTTTTCTTTTTTTTCCCCTCTTAGCATTTTGTATCATCCCACTCTCTTCTGGTCTGCAACGTTTCTGCTGAAAAATCAGCTGATAATCTTCTAGGTTTTTTCCTTGGAGGTAACTCTTGGTTTCTCCTGACAATTTTAGGATTCTCTTCATCTTTAACCTTTCACATTTTAATTAGTGACACAGTGTGGGCCTCCGTGGGCTTCTCTTCTTCAGAACTCAGTGCTTCTTGGACTTGGATTTGTGCTTACCAACTGAGGTTAGGGAAATTTTCAGTTATCTCTTCAAATAAGTTTTCTACTTTCTCTTCTTCTGGGGCCCCCACAGTGCAAATGTTTGTTTGCTTGATGTTGTCCAAGAGATCTATTAATCATTTTTAAAATTCTTTCCTTTTTGCTGTCCAGCTTGTGTTTCCTGTTACATGTCTTCCAGATCACAGACACAACCTTTTGCATTCTCTTGGTTACTGATGGTTCCCACTGGTGTGCTCACTTGTTATCGTGTTCTTCAGCTCTGATTGGTTCTTTTTAATATTCTCTCTTTATTGAAGGTCTCATGGAGTTCCCCCACTCTTCTCTAGTCCAGTGATTATCGTTATAATCATCACTTTAAACTCTTTATCAGGTATATTACTTATCTCTGTTTCATTTAGATTTTTTCACTGACTTTTTTTCTTGTTCTTTGAAGCCTTATTTTCTCTCATTTTGACTGTCTGTGTTTGTTTCTATGGGTGAGGCAAAGTGGCTACTTCTGAAGTTGAAGGGAGTGGTCTTGTGCATGGTGACCCTTCTGCAGACTATGTGCATGGTGACTTTTGCTGGTGGCTGAAGCTGTGGCTGTATACGCTACTCTTTTAAACTTTGACTTTTTACGGGAAGAATAAAGAAAAAAAAAGGGGGGGGGGGAGAAATCTTAAAGTAAAAAAACCCCACAAAAATTAAAATAGTAAAATTAAAACCCCACCAAACTGCAGCTTGTTCTCTGGTCCCCAGCACCCTGGTGGTGTGGACTTGTAAGCCTTGGGCATGCTGGGGTGGCAAGCTCGCTGTGCCAGTCTGACCTGCTGGTTGTGGTAGCCAGATTCTCACCTCATTTGAGGTGGAGGTCAGACAGCATGTTCCTGTCATTCCTTACCACTTTTCAGTGTCCTTTCCCCCCATGTTTGACTACATCTAGGGCTGGTGTGGGTCTGTGGATCCTGGGTCCACTGAAATGCAAACTCACAGAAAGAGCTGGACCCACCCAGTAGGAGTGCTGTTCTCCAGTCCCTCAGACATGGACCATGTTCCTGCAGCTCCTTCACTGCTTGGCAGAGTTCTAGAATTATCTCTTATATGCTAGCTTTTCTTTTAAAACATAGCTTTCCCCCTCTGCCCTCAGTATTGTCCTTCCCTCTGCCATTCTCAGTGTTGGGGTGTAGGTTCACCTTCTGACCATGTCTTCCTCTCTTGCTCTTCTCTTATCCTTTTGTCTTCAGTTCAGGAGTTGTTCAGTCAGCCCTCAGATCTTTAGGAGGAATTGACTTATTAAAAGGAGCAATTTGGTATCTCCTGTGAATTGTGAATTCAGTCTTCCTACCTTGCCATCTTCTTGAACTGGAACCAAAAAAGATATAGGCCTATTTAGATCTATTTCTTCTTGTGTCAGTTTTGGAAGATGGAGATTTTCAAAGAATTTGTCTATTTCTTCTAAGTAACTATTGGTGACACAGAGTTGTTTGATTTTCCTTTTTATCTTCTTAGTGTTCATGAAATCAGTAGTGACATTACCTCTTCGACTTCTATCAGTGACTTTTGACTTTGCTAGCTTAGATAGGAGTTTATCAATTTTATTGGTCTTTTCAAAGAACCAGGTTATGGGTTTCACAGGCTTTCTCTATTTCATTGCTTCCAGTTTTATTAATTTTGCTATAACTTTGGTTCTATTTAGTTTTCTTACTCTAGTTTCTTACAGTGGAAGTTTGGATTACAGGTTCTGGATCATCTTTTCTAATATATTCATTCAATGCTACAAATTTCCCCTGAAGTACTGCTTTTACTCTGTCCTACAAATTTGGTGAGTTGAATTTTCATCTTTTAAAAAATTCCCTTTGAGAGCTCTTAGACTATACTTTTTTAGAAGAAGTATATATTTGTGGATTTTTCAGCTATCTTACTGATTTCTATTTTAATTCTGTTGTGGTCTAAGAGCATACTTGTATGACTTCTATTTTAAATTTGTTTTTTTATGGCCCAGTATGTATTATTTTAATTTTGTGTTTTATGGCCCAACATGTATTCTGTCTTGGTGGATGTTCCATGTGAGTTTGAAAAGACTGTATATTCTGCTCTTGGATGAAGTCATCTGTAAACATCTGTTAGATCCAGTTGTTTGATGGTGATGTTCAGTTCAACTATGTCCTTAACTGATTTTCAGCCTGCTGAGTTACTGATGGAGGGGAGGTAGTACTGGATTTGTCTTTTATCCCTTCAGTTCTAACAGGTTTTGCCTCATTTATTTTGATGCTCTGTTGTTTAGGCATATACACATTGAGGGTTGTTCTGTCTTCTTGGAGAATCTGCCCCTTTATCATTATGTAATGATTCTCTTCATCCTAGTTAATTTTCCTTGCTTTGACGTCTTCATATCTCAAGTTAATGAAGGTATTCTAGTTTTCTTTTGTTTATTAACCTGGTATATCTTTCTCCATCCCTTTGTTTTTTCTTTTATTAACATATAATGTATTATTTGCCCCAGGGGTACAGGTCTGTGAATCATCAGGCTTACACATTTCACAGCATTCACCATAGCACATACTCTCCCCAATGTCCATAACCCAACCACCTTGTCTCTCCCCCCAACCCCCCAGCAACCCTCAGTTTGTTTTGTGAAATTAAAAGTCTCTTATGGTTTGTTTCCCTCCGTATCACATCTTATTTTATTTTCTCCCTCCCTATCCCCCATGATCCCCTTCCCTGTCTCTCAAATTCCCCATATCAGGGAGATCATATGATAATTGTCTTTCTCTGATTGACTTATTTTGCTCAGCTTAATAACCTCTAGTTCCATCTATGTTGTTGCCAATGGCAAGATTTCGTATGTTGATGGACAGCTAGGTTCTTTCCATAGTGTGGCTATTGTGGACATTGTTGCTGTAAACATTTGGGTGCATGTGCCCCTTCGGATCACTACATTTGTTTCTTTAGGGTAAATACCCAGTAGTGCGATTGCTGTGTCATAGGGTAGCTCCATTTTCAACTTTTTGAGCAACTTTCATACTGTTTTCCAGAGTGGCTGCACCAGCTTGCATTCCCACCAACACTGTAGGAGGGTTCCCCTTTCTCCGCATCCTCGCCAGCATCTGTCATTTCCTGACTTGTTAATTTTAGCCATTCTGACTGGTGTGAGGTGGTATCTCACTGTGGTTTTGATTTGTATTTCCCTGATGCCGAGTGATGTGGAGCACTTTTTCATGTGTCTGTTGGCCATCTGGATGTCTTCTTTGCAGAAATATCTGTTTATATCCTCTGCCCATTTCTCGATTGGATTATTCTTTGGGTATTGAGTTTGACAAGTTCTTTATATATTTTGGATACTAGCCCTTTATCTGATATGTCATTTGTGAATATCTTCTCCCATTCTGTCAGTTGTCTTTTGGTTTTGTTGACTGTTTCCTTTGCTGTGCAAAAGCTTTTGCTCTTGATGAAATCTCAATAGTTCATTTTTGCCCTTGCTTCCCTTGCCTTTGGTGATGTCTCTAGGAAGACTTTGCTGTGGCTGCAGGTGAAGACATTGCTTCCCGTGTTCTCCTCAAGGATTTTGATGGATTCTTATTTCACACTGGGGTCTTTCAACCATTTTGAGTCTATTTTTGTGTGTGGTGCAAGGAAATGGTCCGGTTTCATTCTTCTGCATGTAGTCGTCCTATTTTCCCAAAACCAGTTGTTGAAGAGACTGTCTTTTTTCCATTGGACATTCTTTCCTGCCTTGTCGAAGATTAGTTGACCATAGAGTTGAGGGTCTATTTATGGGCTTTCTATTCTATTCCATTGATCTCTGTGTCTGTTTTGTGCCAGTACCATACTGTCTTGATGATGACAGCTTTGTAATAGAACTTCAAGTCTGGAATTGTGATGTCACCAACTTTGGCTTTCTTTTTCAACATTCCTCTGGCTATTCAGGGTCTTTCCTGGTTCCATATAAATTTTAGGATTATTTGTTCCATTTCTTTGAAAAAAATTGATGGGATTTTGTTAGGGATTAAGTGTGTAGATTGCTTTAGGTAGCATAAATATTTTCACAATATTTATTCTTCTAATCCCTGAGTATGGAACATTTTTCCATTTCTTTGTGTCTTCCTCTGTTTTTTTCATGAGTACTTTATAATTTTCAGAGTATAGATTCTTTGCATCTTTGGTTAGGTTTATTCCTAGGTATCTTATGGTTTTGGGTGCAATTGTAAATGGGATTGACTCCTTAATTTCTCTTTCTTCTGTCTTGCTGTTGGTATATAGAAATGCAACCGATTTCTGAACATTGATTTTATATCCTGACCCTTTACTAAATTCCTGTATGTGTTCTAGCAATTTTGGAGTGGATTTTTTTGGGTTTTCCACTTACAGTATCATGTCATCTGCAAAGAGTGAGAGTTTTACTTCTTCTTTGATGATTCAGATGCCTTTTATTTCTTTTTATTGTCTTATGGCTGAGACTAGGACTTCTAGTATTATGTTGAATAGCAGTGGTGATAGTGGACACGCCTGCCATGCTCCTGACCTCAGGGGAAAAGCTCAGTTTTTCCCATAGAGAATGATATTTACTGTGGGTTTTTCATAGATGGCTTTGATGATATTGAGGTTTGACCCTCTATGCCTACACTGTGAAGAGTTTCGCTCAAGAGAGGATGCTGTCCTTTGTCAAATGCTTTTTCAGCATCTACTGAGAGTATCATTTGGTTCTTGTCCCTCCTTTTATTAATGTATTGTATCACATTGATTTGTGGATGTTGAAGCAACCATGCAGCCCAGGAATAAATCCTGCTTGGTCATGGTGAATAATTTTTTTAATGTACTGTTGGATACTATTGGCTATTATTTTGGTCTCCATGTATTTGAGTTCTTTCCAACTTTCCTCTTGTGATTGAGTTTAGCTTCAGAGAATTGTGGTCTGATAATACACAGGGAATGATCCCAATCTTTCAGTACCAGTTGAGACCTGATTTGTGACCCAGGATGTGATCTATTTTGGAAAATGTTCCATGTGCGCTAGAGAAGAATGTGTATTCTGTTGTATTGAGATATAATGTCCTAAATATATCTGTGATGTCCATATGGTCCATCTGTCATTCCAAACCTTTATTTCCTTGTTGATCTTTTGCTTAGTAGGGGGGCTCTTAAAGTCCCCTACTATTATTGTATTGTTGTTGATGTGTTTCCTTGATTTTGTTATTAATTGATTTGTATAATTGTCTTCTTCCATGTTAGGGGCATAGATATTTAAAATTGTTAGATCTTCTTGTTGGACAGACCCTTAAATATGCTGTTGTGTCCTTCCTCATCTATTATAGTCTTTGGCTTAAAATCTTACTTATCTGATATAAGGATTGCCACCCCAGCTTTCTTTTGATGTCCATTAGCATAGTAAATTGTTTTCCACCCCCTCACTTTAAATCTGGAGATGTCTTTGGGTTGAAAATGAGTTTCTCGTACACAGCATATTGATGGCTCTTGTTTTTTATCCATTCTGATACCCAGTGTCTTTTGATTGGGGGTGTTTAGCCCATTTGCATTCAGGGTAAGTATTGAAAGATATGAATTTAGTGCCATTGTATTGCCTGTAAGGTGACTGTTACTGTGTATTATCTCTGTTCCTTTCTGGTCTGTTACTTTTAGGCTCTCTCTTTGCTTAGAGATTTCCTTTAGGGCTGGTTTGGTGTTTTCACATTCTTTTAATTTTTGTTTGTCCTGAAAGCTTTTTATCTCTCCTTCTATTTTCAATGATAACCTAGCTGGATATTGTATTCTTGGCTGCATATTTTTCTCATTTAGTGCTCTGAATATATCATGCTAGTCCTTTCTGGCCTGCCAGGTCTCTGTGGATAGATCTGCTGCCAATCTAATATTTCTACTGTTGTATGTTACAGACCTCTTTTGCTGAGCTGTTTTCAGGATTTTCTCTTTGTCACTGAGCCTTGTAAATTTTACTATTAGATGACAGGATGTTGACCTATTTTTATTGATTTTGAGGGGGGTTCTCTGTACCTCTTGGATTTTGATGCTTGCTTTCCCTTCACTAAATTAGGGAAGTTCTCTGCTATAATTTGCTCCAGTATACCTCTCACCCCCCCTTTCTTCTTCTGGAATCTGGATCCCAATTATTCTAATATTGTTTTATCTTATGGTTATCACTTATCTCTCAAATTTTCCCCTAGTGGTCCAGTAGTTGTTTGTCTCTCTTTTGCTCAGCTTCTTTATTCTCCATCATTTGGTCTTCTATATCACTAATTCTCTCTTCTGCTTCATTTATCCTAGCAGTAATAGCCTCTGTTTTTGATTGCACCTTAGTGCAACTTTCAACTTAGTTAGATTTTAGTATTCTTTTATTTTCCAGAAAGGGATTTTGTTTCTCCAGAAAGGATTTTCTAATAACTTCCATGCTTTCTTTGAGCCCAGCTAACACCTTGATAATCATCATTATGAAGTCTAGTTTGGACATATTACTAATGTCCATATTGATTAGGTCCCTAGCCTTAGGTACTGCCTCTTGTTCTTTTTTTTGTGGTGAGTTTTTCCATCTTGTCATTTTATCCAGATAAGAACAGATGAATGAGAGAACAAAATACGACCCCAGAAAAATATAAACTAATCAAATCAGAAGAGACCTGAAACTGGGGGAGATGAATGAGGGAAAGAAAGAATATATATATATATATATATATATATATATATATAACAGAGCCACACAGTTTATTTTGAGTGTATTTTGGTTTGTTAGAAAAAACTATCTCCCAAAATTTTAAAGAAATAAAAGCTTATATATATATATATATATATATACACACACAAATAAGGGTAAACACAATGAAGAGATGGAATGTGACTGTAAGGATAAAAATTAAAAAAGATTCTAAAAAAAGAATTGATAAGAAGTTGGTTGGAAAAAAGAAAAAAAAAAGAGGAAAGAATGTGATCTGGCTGGAAACTAGAACAAAGCCATGCACTAGATTTCGGGTATATTTTGATCTATTAGAAGAGATTGTATCCCAGCATTTTAATAGAAAAAAAATTATATGTATACAAAAAATAAGGTTAAATACAATGAAGGGATTAAATATGACTGTAACAATTAAAATTAAAAAAAAATTTTTAAAAAGTATTGATAAGATAAAATAGTTAAAAACATTAAAATAAGAAAGAGGAAAATTAAATAGAATAAAAAATAAAATTAAAAAAATTTAACTTTGAGGAATTAAAGGATCATGGGGGAAAACCATGAATTCTGTGTGTTGCTTTCCCCTAGCTCTGGAGTTCTGCAGTTCTCATTAATTAATGAACTTGGTCTTGGATGGATGTTCTTGCTGATCATCTGGGGGACGGGCCTGTTGCAGTTATTCTGAAATGTCTTTGACCAAGGCAGAAATGCACTGCCCTTGCTTGGGGGCCGGGCTAAGTAATCTGCTCGGGTTCACTCTTGGAGCTTTTGTTCCATTAATGCTTTCCATACCACTTTGGAGGACGGGAATAAAGATGGTGGCCTTCCAATCTCCAGTCTGTAGGAGCTGAGAGCTCAGGGTTACACTCCTCAGTGTGCCCTCAGAGAAAAACAGTCAATCCTGCCCATCTCCCTAGTCTCCAGCTGCACTCTGAGCTTACCTGGCCTGTGACCAAGCATTTTCTATCTCTGGTACTTGGGCCAGTTTGGAGTCTCCAAACCCAGCAGATTCCTGCAGCGGGCTCCCATGCTTCTCCCCCAGAGGAGGAAGGTGAGTCTCCTGGATCTGCCACTTGCGGGGTCCCTGCTCAAAGAGTAGTGGTACAACTGCCTTGGATCATGGTTTAAGGTAACCCTGAGCTGAGAGCCCCTTTTCAGCTCTGTCTCTGTACCTGGCTTCCCTGCTCCCATACTTGGGAGCTCTGCCACACTCAGACAACCCTGGTTGTTTTGTGTCCCCACAGGTCCTGAGACCACACTGTCCCTGTGAAGGGTCCACCTCCTGCTTAGCTTCTGGAGCGATGTCCCTTAGTGGAGCAGACTTCTAAAAGTTCCAATTTTGTGCTCTATTGCTCTCACTTGCCAGGAACTGACCCCTCCCACTGCGGTCTATCTTCCTGTCAATTTGGATTCATTTCTCCGCATATCCTATCTTCCAGAAAGTGGTCACTTTTATATTCCTAGAATTGTTGCTCTCCTCTTTGATCTCCTGTTGAGTCTGTAGGTGTTCAGAATGGTTTGATAACTATCTAGCTGAACTCCTGGGACCTGGTGATATTTTGGTCCCCTACACTTCTGCCATTTTCTCCTTCCCTCATCCCTTTACTTTTAACCTATATATATATGGTTGGTTTCTGGTACACAACTTATGGTTGATCATGTTTTTTTTTTTAATTTTATTTTTTATTTTTATTTTTTAAAAAATATTTTATTTATTTTTTTGACAGAGATCAAAGTAGGCAGAGAGGCAGGCAGAGAGAGAGAGAGAGAGGAGGAAGCAGGCTCCCTGCTGAGCAGAGAACCCAATGCGAGGCTCGATCTCAGGACCCTGAGATCATGACCTGAGCCACAGGCAGAGGCTTTAACCCACTGAGCCACCCAGGTGCCCCATGATTTTTTTTTTAAATAAATTCACTCTGATTGTCTCTTTAATTGGTATATTTAGACCATTCACATTTAAAATGGTTATCAATCTAGCTGGGTTAATGTCTACCATATGGGTAGCCATTTTTTATTGATTGTATTCTTTTTAATTTTTTCCCTTTTTGTCCACTTTAAGCTTTATTATTTATATACCTGTTAACATACAGTGTGATATTAGTTTCAAGTGTACAATTTAGTGATTCAGCACTTCCATACAACACCTGGTGTTTATTGTCTTGTAAGTGTACTCTTAATACCCTTAGTTCACCCATCCCTCTACACCTTCCCTCTTGTAACCATCCCTCATTGGTTTTTATTGAGCATTTTATGTGATGATGTTTCTGTTCTCTTAGAATATCAGTTGTACTTCTCATAAAAAGTTTTTATTATTTTTTTAGTGGTTATCCTACAGCATGTAGTATCTCTTTACAAATCATTAAGTCTACTTCCTTTTTAAGATTTTTGAGAGAGAATGTGAGCAGAGGGAGGGCAGGGGAGAAGGAAAGGGAGAAGCAGACTCCCTGCTGAGCAGGTAGTCTGATGTGGGACTTTGTTCCAGGACCCTGAGATCATGACATAAGCCAAAATCAGATGTTTAACCAACTGAGCCACCAGGGCCCTTAAGTCCACTTTTAAATAATGCTATACTGCTTCATGGACAGTGCTGGTACTTTTATAACCATATTCTTCATTCCTTCCTCAAGTTTCTTCTAACATTGCTGTCATTCATTTTGCTTATTCATAAGCTGTGGTCACTCAGTGCATGGTTACTATTATATTGAAGAAAGTTTTCTGTTAAAAAGCCAGAAAAATATTTTATTCTACATTTATTTTCTCTCCTCTCTTCATGTAGATAGGAGTTTCTGACCTCTGTCATTTTCCTTGCTGAAGAAATTTAACACTTTTTGCACGATAGGTCTGATAACAAATTCTGCTTTTGCCTTCTTGAAAAAATCTTTTCTCCTTCATTTTTGTAGGATAATTTCACTGGGTAAAGAATTCTAGGTTGGTGAAGATTTTTCCCTGCAACACTTTAAATCTACTAATGCAGGCTTTTGCAGTGGTCTGAAGTCAAGTCCAATGTAAGTCTTATCCTTGTTTCTCTAGAGAAAAGGAATTTCTCTCCTCTTTGGCTTCTTTGAAGATTTTTCTCTTGGCCCTTGATATTCTGCAACTTAATATATTATGCCTAGGTTTAGATTTTTTGATATTCATTTTGTTCAGTATTCTCCTGCATCTTGTGGATGTTTGTTATCAGTCATAAATTTTAGAAAACTGTCACAATTCAAATATTTTTCTTTTTACTTCTTTCCTTCTAGTATCCCCTTTATATGTGTATTATGCCCTTTGTAATTATTCTATAGTTCTTGGGTATTCTTTTCCTTTTTTTAATTTCAGTTTTGGAAGTTTCTGTGATGGCTGAACAAGCTTGCCAGACTGGATCATGTCCAGTCTACTGATGAGTCTATCAAAGGCAGTCTTCATTTCTGTTAAAGTCATTTTTAACCTTTACCTTTTTAAAAAAAATTGTTTCCATATCTTGGCTTGTGTTACCTGCTTGTTCTCACATGTTGTCCATTTTTTCGTTAGAACTAATAGTGTATGAGTTATTTCAGATTCCCCATCTGATAATGCAAGATCTCTGCCATATCAGTCCGGTTCTGAGGTTTACAGTGTTTCTTCAGACATATTTCCTTTTTTATCATGCCATGTACTTTTTTTTTCTTGTAAACTGGGCATGATGTATTAGGTAATAGGAACTGAAGTAAATAGACCTTCAGTGTGTGGTTCCAGATGTATTTATCTAGCTAACGTTAGGCTGTGTTGACTGTGGTAGCTGTAGCTGCCCATTTCCTCTAGTGTCCTCATTTTTGTCCATTTTCTTTGGATTTCTCTAGTAACTCCTTGTTAAACAGGCATGCCTTCAGCTCTCTTACTTGTAATCTATGGCTATGCGGGGTCTCTGAGGTGGTTGTTACTTTTTGGAGAGGACAGTTTTGTAACCCTATGTTTAAACTTCTGTTCCACCTTGTGGGCTGTGACTTTAGAAAGATATATCTCTCTTTCTCTCCCCTTATGTGAGGCAGGATTGTCAGAGGGGGTAGATTTGTGCAGTTGCCTTTCCTTCTCAGTTTTGAATGGTTTCTTTCACAAGCTGGGGAGTATTCTACAAGGAGTTGTCATATGTTTGTATAGGGGAAAATTGAGGCACATTTGCTGAGAGGAGGGCAAACTTCTTCCAGTCCTCTGAGCATTTCACCCCTGACCCTAAAATTGCATGCTGAATTTAGGAGGCACCCTGTATCAAATAAGCTCTGCCTACCTTGGATGGCAGTTGTTCTAAAATGTCCATAAATTCTTCATTAAATACCTCCCTTCAGTGGGTGGGTCTTACTCCCCTTCCTTTGAGTGTGGACAAGAATGGCTTCAGATGAATAGGGAAAGCAGAAGTTTGAGGATGTGGCTTCAGGGATGGGGTCACAGAAGCACACTGTAGCTTCATGCTTGTTCTCACCTGCTTGTGACTCTGACATTGTGAGGACCTCCAGGAGCTACTGAGGAACTGAAGCCTTCTGTCAAGAGCCAGCAAGGAATGTAGGTGTCTGCTAACAGCTGTGTGAGGGAGCATCTTGGAATTGGATCTTCCAGGGCCAACCAGGCCTCCAGATGCTGCAGTTCTGGGTGGCCTCTTGTTGGAAACCTCCAGGAGAGACCCTGGACCAGAACAAGCCAGCGGAGCTGCTCTTGGATTCTTGACTTCAGAAATTATGTGAGATAATAAATGTTTGTGTGTTCAACTGGTAACTAACACAGCTATTTAGAGAGTATCTATTATTACTTAAGCATATTCCTTGGCAGCCTTGCCCTCCCACACAGCACGCACACGCAGGCAGGCACACGCAGACTCCTCAATTGACTTCCAGAATATTTCTTCATATCTGGTTTCTTAAGTATTATAGTTCTTCCCATCTCATCACACTTTAGAGCTATAGAAGTGCCATTGAGAGCTGGCAGTCTGGAAAATGGCCTGGGTAATCCATTCCTTGATCTGCCTCTTGGGATAGGAAAGCAATCCCACGCAGCTTAGCTGCGAGATTTGAGCTTTGTTCCCTGCGATCAGAGATGAAGTCTGGGAAGCAGTAGATGCAAAAGTCCCCTGTGGGCCCTGGGAAAAACCACAAACTTTGCTTCTTTTACACCCTGATATTCTGTATCCAGAGTGAAGCAGGTACCCTGCCTGAGTGGAGGAAGGACAGTGCGGGGACACGGCTAGGATGGCATTTCCGGTGACTTTGCCTGGTGACGGATGTCAGAGGCTGGATGGGGAGTCCCTTCTGAGCTGTCAGGACACATTCAGCAATTCAGCGCTCACTGAGTGCCCCGTATTTGTGACTCTGTTCTTGGTGCCAAACAGCAGTAAACACAAACTCCCTTACCTTGGGGAGTTTGTGTCCCGGCTGCTTTGAGTTCAGGTCGGTCTTTGTGTCCTGCTGTGAGTCAGTGCACACTTGCAGCCAAGAATCTTCATGCATCTGTCTTTCTCTACAGTTTCTATTCAAAGTTAACTGAAAGAAGAAATCTGTTAAGTCCCAGTAAATTGTCTTTTATAGAGAAAGAGCTTCCAAAACTCATTATAAATTAGAGGCTGAATACTCTGTTGGATCCATGCCCCAGAGTGTTAGTCCTGAAGTCATTTTGTAAGAGAAAGAAAAATAGAGCAACCCCAAAATCGAAGGATGTGAATTGAAGTATCATTTGTCGGGGGGTGGCGGTGAGGGGGTGGGAAACAGCCACCGTGTGGACACTTAGACTCAGAGGACTGTGGTGAAAGCTGGGCCTACAGAAGCTGTGTGTTCTCGGAGAAGATTGGGGTAACTGGGAGGAGTGGGTTCTTCAGTTCATCTGGCCAGGCCAGGCCTGGCTGAGGCCCCACAGAGCTAGCGTGCCGCCTCGCTGCCTGTGGTGAGAGTAGTGGGCTCGTGTGTCATTTAGGGCCCCGTTGCAGGAAGCAGAAACCAAAAACCTATGTAAGGGGGAAGTGTTGTTGAAGTGGGGGAGTACTGCAGGGGCGGGGTCTGGACTGTGCCTCTAGGAACAAGTCCCACAGCAGGCTGTTAACCCAGCCTGCCTCTGTCTCCACAGGAGGGAGGCCGAGGGATCAGGAGGCCATGCTGAAAGTGGCAAGGACTTGGAAGCCACGATGCCACCGGGGCTAAGGCTCTTGAGTTGCAGCGTAGCTGGTGGCCAGACATGGGGCCACTGGGTTCTCCCTGTGATGGCTACCACAGCAGTCTCTTGAAACCCAGGCAGCCAGTCAGCAGAGCCCTGAGTGCTGCTTTGGGACACTCGGCATTGCCACAGCTTGGCTCGCCACCGAACAACTGCTATTCCAGCATCGTTTTCATGTAGGTGTTGCCTAGCCCAGTTGGGACCCAAGGAGATGTAACGGACTTCTGCCTGGCTGGGGTGGTGTGTTTCTAGGGAAACTTGCTTTTCTGAAAAATGCGATAGAGCTTTCTGGTGCTGTTTCCCCTTCTCCCTACCTTGAGCACGAACATGATGGTTAGAGCTGCAGAAGCCATTGTTGACCTGTGAGGTTACAGCCAACGTGTTAGGGAGGAATTGTTAGACCAGTTCTTGCTGGACCATCTACTTTTTGGCATAAGAGACAGAAAGAAGATCTGTAAGTTTAAACCACTGTTAGTCTGGAAGGAGCTCAGATCTGGGCAGCTGAGGGCGCTGTAAAGTCGTATGTCCTCCTCCCCTCCCTCCCCCATTCCCCCCCTCCCTCCTCCCTTCCTCTTTAGGAACCCCTTCTGTCCAAGCTTGTGTGATGCGGGAGACCATGCCCGAGAGGCCCCACTGACAGGAGACATCTCTGCAGCTACCGGAGGGCATTAGTCTAGTGCAGATGTAGCCAAATGGACCCTTTTGGGGTCTCCTTTTTCATTAAAATTTTTAACATTAAAACTTTGAAGTGTATTTGTCCTATAACCTTGATTCCTGGTGTATGACATAATGAGTCAGTATTTGGGCACATTGGATCCCCCAACCTCCCACCCCCCACCCCTTCAAAACCCACAGATTGTTTTTCAGAGTCCATAGTCTCTCATGGTTCACCTCCCCTTCCAATTTCCCCCAACTCCCTTCTCTCCATCTCCCCTTGTCCTCCATGATATTTGTTATGCTCCACACATAAGTGAAACCGTATGATAACTGACTCTCTCTGCTTGACTTATTTCACTCAGCATAATCTCTTCCAGTCCGATCCATGTTGCTACAAAAGTTGGGTATTCTTTGGAAAGTGGTCACCCTAATAAATCCAGGTCCCTTCTATTCCTATAGAAAGTCAACTTTCAAGATTTAGTCTAAACAATATTCAGCCGTGCCCTGCAGTGTTAGCGTGGTCCCCGTGCTGCAGGTCACGTCTGCATGACTTCAAACTGGACGTTTGTATCTCTCACCGTCCCCTGCATCATCTGCTTTGTGCCCCAGCAACCATCCTTGTATTGACAGTTATCTGAGTTTTGCTGGTTTGTTTTTGAGATTCCACGTGTGAGTGGAACCGTAGGGTGGCTTTTCTTTTTCTTTTTTTCAACTGACTTATTTCACATAGAATAATTCCCTCAAGGTCCATTCATGTTGTTGCAAATAGCAGGATCTCATTCTTTATGGCGGAGGAAGATTCCACGGTGTATACAGACCACATCTTTGACCGCCCATCCTCTAACGGACACTGGTCATCGCTATAGCGTGGCTGCAGTGAAGATGCTCTGGCAAACTTAGGAATGCGAGTCTTTTTCCAGATTAGTGTTTTCATTGTCTTCAGATCAATGCTCAGAATTGCTGAATCATAGGGTAGTTGTTTTTCTTTTTTTTTAGTTTTTTTTTAATTGTAAATAGACATAAGCTTGCCATTTTAACCATTTTTTATGTGTACCAGTTAGTGGCATTAAAAACATTTAGTGTTGTGCAACCGTGACCACTGCCCCTTTCTAGGACTTTTTCATCATCCCAAATGAACTCTGTCCCCAGTAAACACGAGCTCTTCCACTTTGCTCTCTTCTGAGCCCCAGACAACTCCAGTGTAATTTCTTTGTGAATATGCCTATTCTGGCTACTTTATATACATGGGATCACAGTGCTGCTGAGCTTTCACACCTAACTCCTTTCATGGAGGGTTGTGTTTTCAAGATACCCAGGGCAGTGTTTATCGGAATTTCATTTTTAAAATTTTTAATTGAGGTACAGTTGACACACAAGTTACATTAGTTTCAGTGTAAGAATTCCATTTCTCAAGGTTTAATTACATTCCATCAAGTGTATATAACACATCTTATTCACAGGGCAGTTCAGTTTTTAATTTGAGGGCCCAATGTACTGTTTTCCGTGGTAGCTGTCTCAATGTACATGTATGCCTGGCATTGCATGAGGGTCTCCCCTGTCTTCACACAGTTGTGTGTCATTTCTTATCTGTTACATAAGCCTGACAGGTGTAAGGCAGTGTCCCATTGTAGTCTGGATTTGCATTTCCCTGATGAGGGATCTTGAGCATCTTTTCAGGTACCTCTTTACATTCTGAAGATCATCTTTGGAGAAAAGTCTATCCAGCTCCTCTGCCCATTTTTTTTGTTTTGCCTTTTTTTTTTTTTTTTTTTTTAGATTGTTTCTGTGCTATTTTGAGTTGTAGGAGTTCTTCATATATCTTGGGTCCTTATATAATCCTTATTGATCATGTGAACTACAGATATTTTCTCCCATTTGGAAGTTTGCCTTTTCATGGTTACCTTTGCTATGCAGGAAATTTTTGTTTTTGTTTCTGTTGCTTTCGGTTTTGGAGTCAGACCCTTGTCAAGTGTCTCACCACCTATGTTTTCTAATAATTTTATGGCTTCAAGGACCCAAGTGTTTATTTTGAGTTAATTTCTGGGTACAGTGTTAAGATGGTGGTCTAGTAGCGTTCTTTTGCATGTGGCTGTCCAGTTTTCCCAGCACCATTTGTTCAAGAGACCAATCCTTCGTACTTGTAGGTTTTTATCTCTTTTGTCATAAATCGACTATGCATGGGTTTGTTTTGGAGCTCTCTCTTCTGTGGATCTATGTGTCTGTTTTTATGCCAGTGCCAAATTGTGATTACTATAGCTTTGTAATACAGTTTGAAATCCAGGAGCATGATGCCTACAGATTTGTTCTTTAGGTGGCTTTTGCTATTTGGGGTCTTTTTTTGGGTCTTTTTCATACCAAATTTAGGATGTCTGTTCTAGCATAGGGCCTATGCCCTAGCATAGGGCCTAGCATAGGGCCTTTCAAATTGTAGAGAAGAAATAAATACAAGTTGATTAGATACATGAATGAATAAAATGATTATGTGATAGCAAAATTCTATGACCAGCCCTGAGACTGTCCCCATGCTTTTTGGTTTCATACCAACTCTAGGATGTCTGTTCTATCGCTGTGAAAAGTTCCATTAGAATTTTGATAGGGATTTCATTGAATTTATATATTGCTTTGGGTAATAGGGGTATTTTAATAGTATTATAATCCGTGAACATGAGTTATCTTTTCATTTGTGTTTTCGTTTTCTTTTATTAGTGTCTTAGAGTTTTTGGTGTATAGGTCTTTTAACTCCTTGGTTAAATTTATTAAGCGTGTTTTTTTCTTTCTTTTTGATAATTATAAATGGCATTTATTTATTTATTTATTTATTTATTTTTTATTTTCCGCATAACAGTATTCATTATTTTTGCACTACACCTAGTGCTCCATGCAATCCGTGCCCTCTATAATACACCTGGTACCCCGACCTCCCACCCTCCGCCCCTTCAAAACCCTCAGATTGTTTTTCAGAGTCCATAGTCTCTCATGATTCACCTCCCCTTCCAATTTCCCCCAACTCCCTTCTCCTCTCTAACTCCCCTTGTCCTCCATGCTATTTGCTGTGCTCCACAAATAAGTGAAACCATATGATAATTGACTCTCTCTGCTTGACTTAGTTCACTCAGCATAATCTCTTCCAGTCCTGTTCATGTTGCTACAAAAGTTGGGTATTCGTCCTTTCTGATGGAGGCATAATACTCCATAGTGCATATGGACCACATCTTCCTTATCCATTCGTCCGTTGAAGGGCATCTTGGTTCTTTCCACAGTTTGGTGACTGTGGGCATTGCTGCTATAAACATTGCTGTACCGATGGCCCTTCTTTTCACGACATCTGTATCTTTGGGGTAAATACCCAGGAGCGCAATGGCAGGGTCATAGGGAAGTTCTATTTTTAATTTCTTGAGGAATCTCTACACTGTTCTCCAAAGAGGCTGCACCAACTTGCATTCCCACCAACAGTGTAAGAGGGTTCCTCTTTCTCCACATCCTCTCCAACACGTTTCCTGTCTTGCTAATTTTGGCCATTCTAACTGGTGATACTTGAAACTTTTAATGACAAATAGTAAGTTCATGTGGTGCCACTTAGGATGTGCAGCCTGAAGGGTTTTTAGACGACTCTGACACACAGATGAAGCCAATCTGTAGCCCAGTGAGCCATCATCTTTACCAAGTTAATGGTTAAAAGTGATCCAGGTCTGTTTCCTCTTTCGAGAACAGCATTGGGTATCCCTTTGGGCCATGTGAAAGGTTCAGGCTCACACTCCAAAGGAGCTAAAAATTAGCACTTCCAGGCCAAATCTTTACCTTGTTTTCATCCCAATTCAGTCTGAAACTAAGCTTTACTGGAGGCTGAAGTAAAGTGGTTCAAGCTCAGTGATTTATGCTAAATATACCTGAGTGAATTGTGGATAGAGTGGTAGGGGGTAGAATAGTACTGCATGTGCTTTTATCCTGGAAAATTCCTCAGTGGGTTGCAGAGGAGGAGTTTTTACTGGAGCCAGGTTGGCCCCTATAGAGGAATTAAATCCTTCTGCAAATGCAGCAGATAACGCCCCCCCCCCCCGAAAGACTTTGATATTCATGATTGCAGCTCTGCCCAATGGGCATTTATCGTATGAGTGTATCTGTTGTTCTCTAGGTCTTTATTGGCCCTAGGACTACCAGAAGAGTGAGAAATTATGATCATTAACTCCAGTCTTTTTCCATTTGTATTTCTGGGCCCTTGTGCTGTCCAGATCCGTCCATCTTTCTGGTGGATTTTAATGGCACAGTGTTTTCTCCAGCTGAGATTTTCTTCCTTTGCTCCTGCTGCCAGTGTTTCTGACAGTTATAAAATGCACCCAGGGAAGATTACCAGATGTTTCATTTCAATTAACACCACTAGGTTTGCTAAGAAAAAATATTATGTTGTCGCTTATAGACATTCCCAATGGGAATTAACTCTTTTTTAAAAAAAAATAAAGATTTTATTTAGTGAGAGTGTGTGTGTGAGTGGAGGAGGGGCAGAGTCGGTGAGAGAATCTCAAGTAGGGTCTTCGCTGATCATGGACCCCAGTGTGGGGCTCAATCCAATGACCTTGAGATCATGACCTTAGCCAAAATTGAGTCAGATGCTCAACTGATTTAGCCACCAAGGGAATTAACACTTCTGAAAAAGGTTAATCTCTTCTCCAGCTGGAGTGATTGGGAAGAAAGGTGCAGCATCAGCTGAAAGTTGGAGAAAAGCCAAAATTTAGAAGCCATTTAGTTGGCTAATTGTTTAACTGGAGGTATTCATTCCAGTGACAAAACCGTTGGGGTAAGTATTCCATTTGTGTTGCTCAACTTTGTATCTCCTGTGCCTAGCATAGGGCCTGTCACATCGTAGAGAAGAAATAAATACAAGTTGATTAGATACATGAATGAATAAAATGATTATGTGATAGCAAAATTCTATGACCAGCCCTGAGACTGTCCCCATGCTTTGCAGAGATAAGGGTCTATAAAACCAAAACAGCCTTGACTATTATAAAAAAATCTTGGTCAACACACATTTCCATAAGTTCCCAGTAGGACTACTGTGCAGTGGAGCTAAGTATTTTACTCCTACTGTGACTCTCTGGTATTCTTTATGAGCTATGAGTCAGTAGTGAGGACAAAATGTTTAGTTTAAAACTTAGTCTGAACAAGCCCTCTCTTTAGAGGAGAGTCTGTTGGGATAATTGGTCAATGTCTCCTATTTCCATCCTCTTCCCTGTGCTCCCCAGGGATTGTGACCAGGTGTGAAGAAAGGGAATGTTAGTAGTCCTCAGTTCCTTTTGGTGTCCTTGCTCCTCCCTCCAGGTCGGTCCCCTAGAAGTTTACAGATGAATGCAACTGCCTTCTGAACTCCTCCCAGGATCCAGGGTGACAAAGATTCTCCTTAAGCAAACTTTAGTCCCATTCTTCTAAGCCCTCTTCTCTAGTAGGCTTTGACTTTGGGCTTCCACGTCTGTCCTTATCAGACCTACATCACCCAATTTTAGCAAGAATCCTACTAAGTCCATCAGAAAAGAATCCCCCACCTTTTATATCTGATTGCTCTGGCATGCCTTCATCAAGTCATTAACCAGAATTTCCCCCTGGTGTTTCCTGAATTTTCTACCTCCAACCCCCACCTTACTCCTTGGTTATAAATCCCCCCATCTTGTCCATGCTATATTAGGGACTGAGCCCAATTCTGTACTGAGATCTCTTTCTTCTTTCCCCTATTCTAATAGTTCTGAGTAAGATCTGTTTTTACTGCTTTGACATCTGTCTGGCACTGTTTTTTTTGTTGTTGTTGTTGTTGTTTTTTGTTTTTGTTGTTGTTTTGTTTTGTTTTTTGTTGACCATCATGGTGCTGTGACTTGGATAGGTACAGATTCATTGTTGGACCCCAGGACCTCTCATGCATGCTCCTATCTGTGTACTTTTGAATCCTTGTCTTTATTCCTGTCTGTTTGATCAGGGGTCCATTGGTGAGTTGAGCTTCTGACCCAGCGTTCCAGATGACAGTCCACTGACAGATGTTGATTTTTAAGATTCTGAGTGTCATCTGGAAGCTGTGTTAAAGGGCCAGTCCTCCTTGTCTGCAAGGTACCTACTGGGATATCTTTCTTACTGGCTCTTTGTTTCAAGTAGAGATTCACTCCCTGACTCCTGGGCTTTGTTCTTTGTTTTGAATGGCAATTTACTTTCTGACTCCCTGGGCCAGAGAATTCTTCTTGGCTCTTTGTGTTGGGTGGAAACTTACTTTCTGACTGCCTGGCCTAGAAGATTCTTCCTGGCTCTTTCTCAAGTAAGAATTTGTTTCGACTCCTATGGATAATTTTTTCCCTTGGGTCTTTGTGAACTCTGTTCGATCTTTTTGGTCTTGCTTCTCCTGTGAGAGCTTCTCAATTGACTGAAGCTCCCTTCTCAAACCTGCTGACTGTATGTCATGCTAACTCTGCTTTCTTGTGGGCATGGCTTTGCTAATGATCATATGGTACTTCAGTGCCTTCTTTGAGAAACTGAAGATTTCCCCAACCTGGTTCCCCTAAGACCTTTCCCTTCCCATTGCTTCCGCTCCTTTTATCACCTTCATTTCCCTCAGCTCCTTTGAATCCTTTAATTTGTCCCCCTTTAGTCCCTACCTCCTGCATCTTCTGTCCTTGAACGTTGTGCTCCCTGTCCCCGTGAGGACTCTCAAGGGACTCAGGGGCCCCCAAAAGCAGTTGCATGAGGTTGAAAAGAAAAGGCAGCTGGAAACAGACTGGATGTTTTCTCGCCTCGGACTTTGGAGACCTCCAGACCATTGCTCTGTGTGCCCTCAGTCTCTTACCTAAAATGTAGTTCAGAGCCTCCATAAGAGGATTTATCAGGGCAGAAGAAAACCTTAATCTCCTCCACAAATGTGGGGGAAAATATTTAACCCTCACATTGAGTCGGTAACCTTAACTTACTCTATCTGTCAAACAATTAGGATGAAAATACAGATTGGAGATGGACCAGTGAGGTTTTTCTATTACTGTATTTGTTTACATGACTCATGGCCAAAAGTTTAGAAGGAAAAGTAGAAGATGGGTGTGTGTGTGTGTGTGTGCACGCGTGTGTGTACATATACCTAAATACGTTCTATCCCTGGATGGTATACCAAATTAGTTTATAAAATCCTGTAAAGAAGTTCTATTCAAATTAGATTAGAGATAAATGATTGCTTATATAAGTGAAATATTCCCAAACTTCCAGAAATCAGAAGCTAACCCAAATGTTTTTCTGGTTCATGTGATTTGAGCAAATCTTTGAAGATGAGTGTAATACCATTGATTTAATAAAAACAGCTATGTCTGAGTTATCAGCAATAAGTATCATTTGGGAAATATTTTCATTCTACATGGATTTACTAGTCAAATAAGGAGTATTTACTGGCTGTTCAAGATTATAAAAGTTTCAAATACAACCTAAAAACAAAGGTACAGGTAAAGATGCAGTAAAAATGAATTACTTGATATTCATTACTTTTTCAAACACAGCAATAGAACAAGTATTTGGCTTTTTTCAGTGTCTTTTTTTTTAATTGATGATACTTCCCTAACACACATGTATTGTACAAATAGTTAAAGGGGAAATGAGACCACGGCTATCTTTGTTTACTGGTTATATGTCTCCTAAAAATTGTTTCTAAAATCTTTTTGGTAACTTACAACCTTAGAAATATGCTAAGTTAAGGAGTAATACTTATTAAATATCTTAATCATTTCTAAGAAACTGCTGAGATATTTACTATTGGAGACAAATTTAAGTTTATATACTGTGGGCTCCTTAATTTTATGTGGTATAGAGAAGTGAGACACGGGAGACTATTACACATTCTTTTTTTTTTTTGTTTTTTTTTTTTTGCCACATTGAAAAATGAGGAAGCACGTCCTTGTAAAATTGAGATAGTGTAGCTGTAAAATATGCTGTAGTGTTGGTATGTGACAATTCATGATTGTCCGCTTTGTAGCATTCTCTGTAAAAAGTCACTAACGATTAAAGTATTGCAATTAGTATTGGAAAATAAAACTACCCCAAATAAGGGAAATAACTATTTAGGCAAAGTATACAAGAAAAATAGGGTAGGTCTTTGATGAGTGATATAGGAAAGGTACAGAAAATGTGTTTTCATTAAAGGGAAATGAGGCTAATTTTGTGTTAAGTTAAAGAAACTGGTTCAAAATGAGAAAAAGGAAACATACAGAGAGAACTCCTGGATATAGCCAGTGTAGAAGGTTTTGTGGAAAAGTAATTTTATGTGGCAATAAGCTGGGGAAGATTGGATGGATTTATCTATAGGGTTATAAAAAGTTCAAACGTATAAGGATACGAAACTAGAATTTGGTTTTCCTCTGTTAAAATGACAAAGTTTTCTTGCATTATTGGTCTGTTCTTAATAGATTGTAGGAGGTTTTTCTTACTTTTTAAGTAATCCACATTGGAAACAAAGATTCCACGTCTTATCAGAATAACTTCCTGTGCTTTATGTTAACCTCATGGTGCATGTTCTTGATTATTTAAGAGAACCAAGTCTTATCACTTTTTAAACAGCTGAGGTTTTTTACACTTTTGATAATTTTGCCTTCCTCAAATCAAATCCTAAATGAAATCTTCTTGACTTCAAAGTGGCTTGAGATTTCCCAGAGGCACCTTTGAAAATCTCAAAGGATTTGTTCTCTTACCTTATAAAAAGAGATGTTAAACTAATTTGGTTTATTTGATATGCTGCATGGCATGGAAAGGCTTTGTCAAATAAGAAAGATACTAGCTTTCCATGGGTTGTATTTGTCTGTGTAAATATTAACACAAATAGTTTGGAAATTGTATGAAGTTACTAGAATTTGGTCAGTATTCTCTATGCATGGTATGTCCAGTATGTTATCAGCCATAATTCTAGTAATTGCCTTAAAATGTCTGCTATAGAAACCAGATGTTCTTATTGAATAAACGCTTATCAGGTCTAAACCATGACTATTTTAAGTCTGCCATCCACAGATGGCTTTTATTTTACTCTGATTTTTCCCTGGAAGCATTTGCAGTTAGCTGCAGGTCAGAATGGTGCGTCTTCTCAGACCCATGGAAAGGACTGTGACAGGTGCTCTGCGCTTACAGGCTTCTGATGGCATTGCTTTAATACTCTTGAGACCACACTCCTGGACTAAGGATTTCCAGAACACTAAAAGGGGAAACTGATGGGTTCATAAAACTGGTAGCCCAAGGAAGAGCAGAACAAGAATTAATTACAAGGGACTGAATGGACTAATGAAGGGACATCGGTGGGTTTCATTTGGAACCTTGGTAGACTGTTCATGTTCCATTTTCTGGATGTAAGAACTCCCCTTTCTCTTTTCTCCAGTGTTATTTGTAACAATTAGATTATACTTTTGTAAACAAAAATGAAAGCTTTTTTAAAATAGTTTTTAAAAATCTGGTTTAATAATTATAACATTTCTGCCACATATGCTTCTTTTTAAAAAAAAAATTCTTTTCAGCATAACAGAATTCATTGTTTTTGCACCACACCCAGTGCTCCATGCAACACGTGCCCTCTATAATACCCACCACCTGGCTCCCCCAACCTCCCACCTCCCACCCCTTCAAAACCCTCAGGTTGTTTTTCAGAGTCCATAGTCTCTCATGGTTCATCTTCCCCTCCAATTTCCCCCAACTCCCTTCTCCTCTCCATCTCCCAGTGTCCTCCGTGTTATTTGTTATGCTCCACAAGTAAGTGAAACCATATGATAATTGACTCTCTCTGCTTGACTTATTTCATTCAGCATCATCTCTTCCAGTCCCATCCATGTTGCTACAAAAGTTGGGTATTCATCCTTTCTGATGGAGGCATAATACTCCATAGTGTATATGGACCACATCTTCCTTATCCATCCATCTGTTGAAGGGCATCTTGGTTCTTTCCACAGTTTGGCGACCATGGCCATTGCTGCTATAAACATCGGGGTATAGATGGCCCTTCTTTTCACTACATCTGTATCTTTGGGGTAAATACCCAGTAGTGCAATTGAAGGGTCATAGGGAAGCTCTATTTTTAATTTCTTGAGGAATCTCCACACTGTTCTCCAAAGTGGCTGCACCAACTTGTATTCCCATCATTTGTATCTCCCTGTTCCCTCCTGAATTTGGAAAACCTTGTGCGTTCTTGTTTTTGTGCCAGTTATTTGCTTAAGTTCAATAAAAATCTGTTCTCCTTGTAACAGGACATAATTGGAGACACTGGTTATATTTAGGCTCAGACTGGAATATCCTATTTGAAAATGGTACATAGAATCAGATCTGGCCACACAGTATTAAGGAACTAAGGTTGACTTTATGGAGCTAGTGCTTAGAGTCCTCTGGGAAAAAAAATCAGCTTGGTATCTGGCTTATTTAATAGTGTTTCCAGCCTTATGAGGTGAGTTAAGGAAGGTCACTTCCCAGAAAGCTCAGCAAGTTTTGGATATTTTGAAGAGAGGAATCTATCCATATCTATAGGTACTGAAGGAGAACTTGGGTGGTGAGTTCTCGGCTTGGGTACCAAGACTTGAGGATTTTGAAAGTCTGAGAGTCCTTGTGAGAAGTTCCAGCAAAGCAAACTCAAAAAGACTTATTCAATGTCCATTCTTGTTGCATTTACACAAATAATCAGACCAAACCTAATGAAAACAGACTCACTTTATAAGCAGGAAATCCAAAAGGGAGGTAAGTATAGAGAAATTTTCTGTTTCAATAGAAAACCATAACCTGCTCTTGTGGGTTTTTAGATTTTAGCTCTGTTCATGGTCTTTGAGACATCATCTATAAAATGGATTGGGTCCATTTGCCCATTTTTCCAGCCCTTGCCAAATTCTCAGTTCTTCTAGTTTTCTCCAATATCTGCCTCCAATTCTCCAAACTAATGTTTTCATTTTTTCTTCTACTCTCTTTGTTTGGCTCCCCTGAGAACCAGAGCCTGACCACTGTGATCCTTCTTGGGGCCATTTAAGGAAGCCCTGTGAGCTGACACTGGATGTTGCTGTTTCTGGTCTGAGAGATGACCATGCTTGTGATATTGATGTCTGTGCTGTCACTAAAGATGCTCAGACTTCAAACCAGCAAGTCTGTTGGATGGTCGTTGTCATCCTTGCCTCAGCACTCGTGATGCATCATGCCCGATGGTGCTGTCTTCTCCATTGGTTGCCCACACTTACCAACTGGGTTGCTTCTCTTTTCATAAAAACTCCCCACATTAGACATAGGGCTTGTATCATTCAGTAGATGTTTTCTAGCAAGTCCCTGAAGATGGTCTAGCTGGTCCTTCATGAATAAAAGGCAACTAAACAAGAAATGGCTTCATGTTGTTCAATGGGAAAGAAATGTCTCTGCTCTTCTTGACTAACAGGAGAGAGAAAGGGACTGTGACCCTCTCCTTGACCAGACAAGTTAGGCTCTTCTAAGCCCTCTTCTCCACAAAGCTTTGACCTTGGGCCTTTGTCAGTCCTTGTAGAGCCTGCAGTTCACCCAATTTTAGAAAAAAATCCTCACCCTCTACCCTTGGTATTTGACCACCCTGGTTTGCCTCCAGGAAGGTTCCTGTCAAGTCTGTTGAACCAGAATCTCCCCTATCTCTGAGGTTTTCTGCATAGTAATTTCTCTTCCCATGACTCCTACCCTACCTCTTGTCCCTGCTGTATTCAGAATTGAGCCCAATTCTTTTTTTTTTTTAATTTATTTTTTATTTTCGGCATAACAGTATTCATTATTTTTGTACCACACCCAGTGCTCCATGCAATCCGTGCCCTCTATAATACTCACCACCTGGTCCAATTTTTGATGGAGGTCTCTTTCCCCTATTCCAGGAGTTTGGAAGAAGATCTATTTTCTGCTTTAACTATTATGCTCTGGTTTTTCCTTGAAAAGGGAAACTACTGTGTCTTGTCTCATTTTGAAACAAAGATCACAAGTTAAGCTAAAGCTCTAGGTCCATTTTCTTAATCAGCTTGAGCCACCAACTTCATTTTGATAGGACAATTCCAGTGATGATGTAGGCAGACCAGAATGAGTGATCAGGACACACACACCTGGTATCTTTTGCTTTATTTTCAGGCCATTTTATAGGTTCCCCAGGTTGGATCTTAATAGATTTTCCCATGTGAGTGGGAGAGAACTCCTGGGGAACTCACACCCTCTCTGAAATAGGTCAGCAAAGAGGTGTAACACTAAGTTCTCAGAGTTAATGAACTAGTAACAGGGCCTTGATTTCTGGCAAGAGGACTTAGAAGTATGATCTTTGAAGAAGAGTACAAGATATAGGTGAGCATCAATATTATTCACGATAGTCTTATTGGAGGAAACTTTTTGTTTGCCCACTAAATTCATCTTAGTAGAGCATATTTGCCCTGAAACAATCTATCATGTGGCTTAGTCCCACAATGGGGAGGCTGCAGAGGGGAGAAAATTTAAAGGAGAAACTAAAATGCATAATGCTTGCAGAAATTATTCCAATTACATTTGTTGAAAAGGATTATACCTGGGGTTTATTTTTTAGTATGCAAAATATAAAATTATGGAGATGTATCATAAATGGAAAATACATAGTTAAGTCAGGAGATACTTTTTTCTTTGCTATCAACAAAACACCTGCCTAACTGTCTTGGTCCACTGACCCATTCTCTTACCACTCAGTGGGGTGGCTCATGGGACCTGACTTATGAGAAGCCATGCAGCAGCTTTCCCTTAGCACCTAGGAACTCTTCATAGGCTACAGTGTGTGATCATCTGTTTTTGGAGTCTGTTTTCATTACGTTGTGCTGTGCCTTTCATCTGCACTTACAAATGGTTTTCAGCAAGTTTCTTGTTAAAACTCTGGATTTATCCAGATGTCTTCTTCACTGGCTTGATTCTGTGCAAATTAGGACCAATGTGTCTTGTGCTGTACTTACCTGGGACTCCCCCTAAGTTGAGCACTGGCAACTCTTTGGTTTGCTCTTTTCCATTTGGGAAAGGAATTAACAGATGAAACATACTCTCCTTGAGCACCAACAACATTGTAGTGTCTCATGTGCTTTAGGGGAAAACAGCAACTACAACAAAACAAGTAATATACCAGTATTATAATGTATAATATGTATTGTGTGCTCATCAGTGGCTGAACATCATGGTACCTTTGCTTAAAATCCCTGGAAGATCTACCTGGTAGTCACAGCTTGTAAGATCCTGTATTCCATGCTGAGATGTTTACCTTCTATCATAAGGGCCTGGGGATCTTCCAGGGATTTTAAGCAAAGGTACCATGAGACCTGTAATATTTTTGGATGACCTAGGAACACTGGCAGGATCAACAAGTGTTGGAGAATGTTCCAGGGATGTAGGACTATGTGGCCCCAGGTAGTACTGCTCCCATACTTTTCAGGCTTGTGTTTTATTAGATGTGGGGTTGTGCCACAGAAAAGGGAAGGAGCTTTTATTGAGTAGAGGGGCCCCAGACCAGTTAGGCCTTTCTGTTTCTATCAGCTGTGACCAGGAAGCCCAGTGTAGCAGGTCTTCATCTAAGTTCCATAGAAATAGTTGGGTAAGAATAAATTCCATTGAGTTGAAAGTAGAAAAGCTGTTCCTAGTAATCAAGCCCTTTATTATTTTTTTCCTATAACAAATTTGTATTTTTGTTACATCCCAGTGAGTCCCTGTGTTTTAAAAAATAGAAAAACTAAAAAATGTGATCCCTAAATAGTAGATACTTGGGGCCCTGAAAGATGCTGAACAAATGTTAAAGCCTTGAACCTTCTGTTACAAATGAAGCCCTTCAATAGATAAGATCAAAGAAAACAGGAGTTAGCCTTAGGGCATGAAGCCTCATTGTCTTCAGAGTGGATCTTTCCTGTCGGTGACTTTCCTTCCCAGTAACTTTGTCCTGCTGGAGCAGAGCTGCTTGTCTACTTGTAGAGCTCAGTGAACATGTTCTCCTGTGTCTCCTGGCTCAGGGCCTGCCAGTCTGGGATACGGGCTTTGGTGTGGATACCCCAGTATACCGACTGGTTCTCTTTTGAGGATGGTGCAGAGACCCACCTGTACAAATCCCAGGCTCTCTCATGAAGGACAGTCTCTCTTCACAGTTTCCTCCATGGGAAACCTACTCCTGCCCCAGGACAGTCTGGGGGTGAGCTTCCCCAGGGGAACCCTTCCTCAGCCACTTTCTCACCAAGGCTTTTGTTGACCTGGAGCTTAGCAGTGCCCAAAGGGGATTCCCACCCAATGGGCACAGGTTGGTTTGCACCAGGATGGGGAACTCCTCATTGACCTTGGAGACCATCTTGTCAACCCTCACCCCCATCGATGATGTTGTACTCTCAATCTCAGTCTCATTGCTCTTCCTCTGATGTTATAGAAGAGGCCATGGGCACTGGAGGGGTCAGCTGAAGCAGCAGATAGTTCTCCATCTGTGTGATCAAGCTCAGTGTAAGTATTCTTAGGAAAACACATTCCTACTTGTCAGCTACAGGAGGAAAGGGATAAAATAACCTTCACGTAGAATGTGAATAGGAAAGAAAATTACATATTTAGTCTTATATAGAGCAACTACTCATCTTTCCTTCCTGTGGCCAGTCCCTCCAGTCCCCACCTCTCCTGACACCGCCCCCCCCCCCCATGATCTTCCACTCTGTGTGAGCAAAGGCCCTCAGGAGACTGGCAAGGGCGGGGACCAGAAGCAGCAGCTTGTCCTTGCTCTCGGCCTGGGGCTGTGTTAGCAGTGGAGGGACTGGGGTGAGGGCACAGAGAGCACCGTGGTTGTCCCCCAGCTTCCGAGGCTCACGCTCTTAGACCTCAGGCTCCGCAGGGTTTATATGCAGCTGTGGGGGAGGATGGGGGCTGGAGAGCACCAGGGATGTGTGAGGCATTTGCCAGCCTGCTCAAGTGCCCAGGGTCAGAGCTGCTGAGGGGAAGAGGGATGGGCCTGGCCTGGAAAACCCTGGGGATTATTTATTAGCTACAAGGGACTGCTAGGGTGCCGCCCCTGTGACCTGGTCCTGGGAGAGGTGGAGTTGAGGGTGACAGGAGGGGTCTAGTCAGCCTATGGGAGTAGGAGTCTTACCCCTCTTCTCTTGGAGCCTCTGCCAGACCTCCTGAACTCTGGCCTTAGTGGGCTGTGTGTGCAAGGCTTTCCTTTCATTTTTTCACGAAGTAGACCTCTGTTTGTAGGACATTCTGGGATTTTGCTTTCTGCCGAAGACCCTGAAAATCCTCCCTCTCCCCGTCAATTCAAAACATGCCAGCCTTTTGCTGTAGAGATTGAGGCAAATGGTAGACACCACCTCTGAGTTCTGGAGAAGTGGTCCAACTTCTCAGGTGCCTCTCCTCCTTTCCCCTTTATTTATTTATTTAAAAAAATTTTTTTATTTCTTTTTAGCGTAACAGTATTCATTGTTTTTGCACCACACCCAGTGCTCCATGCAATCCGTGCCCTCTCTAATACCCACCACCTGGTTCCCCCAACCTCCCACCCCCCACCCCTTCAAAACCCTCAGGTTGTTTTTCAGAGTCCATAGTCTCTCATGGTTCACCTCCCCTTCCAATTTCCCTCAACTCCCTTCTCTTCTCCATCTCCCCATGTCCTCCGTATTATTCCTTATGCTCCACAAATAAGTGAAACCATATGATAATTGACTCTCTCTGCTTGACTTATTTCACTCAGCATAATCTCTTCTAGTCCCATCCATGTTGCTACAAAAGTTGGGTATTCATCCTTTCTGATGGAGGCATAATACTCCATAGTGTATATGGACCACATCTTCCTTATCCATTTGTCCGTTGAAGGGCCTCTTGGTTCTCTCCACAGTTTGGCGACCGTGGCCATTGCTGCTCTAAACATTGGGATACAGTTGGCTCTTCTTTGCACTACATCTGTATCTTTGCCGTAAATACCCAGGAGTGCAATTGCAGGGTCATAGGGAAGTTCTATTTTTAATTTCTTGAGGAATCTCCACACTGTTCTCCAAAGAGGCTGCACCAACTTGCATTCCCACCAGCAGTGTAAGAGGGTTTCCCCTTTCTCCACATCCCCTCCAACACATGTTGTTTCCTGTCTTGCTAATTTTGGCCATTCTAACTGGCCTTCCTTACCTCCTTCAGGGTCCCTCGACGTCAGCATCTGACTGACTGTGTTGCTTTCTCCTGTCTCCAGCAGCTCAGTGAGCTTCAGTATTACTCTGTGGTGCTGCTGCCTTAGCATTCATTCAGGTGTGTGCTCCCTCCATGAGGTTTTTGTGTGCCCTGTGCAGTGCAGTATGCAGGTATTTCAGATGAGAGGACTATTCTAATGGGCTGTGGCCAGGGACCTCCCACTCTTTGACATTAAACCTCACGTATTGGAGTTGTGATGATTCCATCTTGTTCTTTTCTTCAGGTTTCAAGCAAATTTCTTAAAAATGTCCATGTATTCCATTTCCTCAATCCTATTAAACTGCTTTCCATGCTACTGTGATCACAGTCCCCGATCCATCTGCCTTTTTCATTTTGGATGGCACTTCATCCCCTTCATCTTCCCTCCCAGCCTCCTGGGCTGAATTGTCTGGATTCAGTAACCACCATCCAGAATCTCTTGTCTCCTACTCAAATCCTCAGTGCTGATCAGACCCTTAGTGCCCCTTCCTGGAAGCCGTCCCCCACACAATCATTCCTTTGACCACTTGAGTGCAGTTTACGGTGGGAACTGGGCTTTGTTACCTTATGCTGCTTGAATGAAATGCAGGCTCATTGTCCTGGGATCTAGAGCCAACCACAGTGCTTTCCCAGGCTACTGGTCTTGCGTTACTCTTTCCGCAAATCCCGTTGCACCCCTAGACTCTACCTGTGGGCATGTTCCGAGTCCCTTCTTCTAGTCCTGATCTGTTTCCTTTGAAGTGGCTTTCAGAGAATCTCTGTTTTTCAGACCTCCAGGGGCTAAGTCTATCCCTTATCTGCTTCATGGAGTCTCTCCTGACTCTCTGATAGGAAACGGTGTTTCCATCTTCTGAATGCCACAGTGAGGAAGGGCAGAGATTTTGGAATCAGACAGATGTGGATTCCAAACCCAGTGCTCTTTTTCTAAATGTTGAAAACGTAAGTGTTCAAGCTTTGTGCATCTACAGTTCCTCCCAGGTGAAGTGGTAATACAGCCACTCACATTCCTGGGGCGTTAGTGGCTGGTAAATGCACACGGAAGTACTTAGCATGGTGCTTTACCCAGAGTGTTTGAAAATCATTGTTATTATGACATTTTATGGCATTACAGTATTCTGTCTCATTATAGGTATTTGTGTATTCATCCAAACACCCAGACAAAACCTTATAAAAGACTCTATTTTCTTTCCCTGGGTCCAATCCATTGCTTAAGATTGTGCTTCCTGTATACTAGTGACAGAGTAGATATTTGTTGGATTAAACAAGCGGTGATGAATACTTGGGTAGAATTTTTAAAAAGTGAAGAGACAAGGGAAAAGAAGGGAAAAATACTTTTGAGCCCAAGCACTTTGCTATACTTCCTCCTATGGATTAAAGACTCTTACCAGAGAATAATGTGAATGCCTACTACTTAGAATTCCTCACCTGAATCAAATTACCATGTGGTTTGTGAAAAAGCATCCCAAAGAAACAAAATTCTTTTCTTCTTTTTCCTTTTCCTTACTGAAAGATTTAGGATTATGACATTAGATGGGACCAGACAAGGAAGATACACTTGGGAGAGAGGATTCTTAAGGATGTGGGGTGACTCAGCACGATGGAGGGGACAGAGGAGGGGTCAGGAAGGGAGTAGGAGCTGGTTCTGGAGTGGGGAGGGTGGGGCAGAGGAGGAGGTGGGGGCGGGCAGAAAGTGAAGTTGGTTACCTGCAAGAGAATTGATACCCATTATCCTTAATATATTTTCTTATTGTATCTGCTTTCTAAAGGAGAGTTTGATATGGAAGTGGAGAACTTCGGATTACCCTGTGGTGTTAGATGAGAATTTTTGGTTTCGTTGTGAATTCCTTGCCTACTAGACACTGTGTTTCACTGAGCAGAACCAGGGATCCTTGGAGAAGTAGCGAATTCCAGGTCTGGGCCACAGAAAGCAGAAGATGAATCTGGATTACCGTTTTGTGCCAGAAAGAAAGTAAATGAGCAAATAATAATGGAGACCTGTCAGGAGAACACCGGAGCCAGTGTGAAGGGGATCCCACTGACCACACTGGGAGCAACTTGAGAATTAACATAAATACTGGAAGTAATTATAGCCCATTGAAGAAAAGGGTAAACCATAAATCTGAAATGATATAGATGAATACATAAGTGGGAAGAAAAGGATATTTCTATAGTTTCAAACTACATCTTTGCAAAATACTAATTTAAAACTGACTTCAAAGTAGAGAACTGTGATTTATGCCATTTTACGCAGTCCAGTGGAGCATCGTTAGAAATGTCATTCAGAATCTGTGCCTCTTGATACCATCCGGTGGAGGATCGAAGGATACGCCATCTTGCCGGAGATGTGACCAGAGTCTTCTCGTGAGAAAAACATTAGACAAAGCGAATTTTAAGGGTCTTCAACAAAATAATTGGCCTGTAACCTTTGGAAGTGTCCAGGTCCTGAGAGACAAGGAGAGATGAAAGAACTCTTCTAGAGAGGAGTTTTGCATCCCATGCTAGTGAAGGTGAAGCTTGAGTCTGCAGTGGGTTGCTTTAAAAATATGGTCAGGGACAGTTGGCAAAACATTGAATGGGATCTGGGAATTAGATGGTAGTGAATCAGAGTTCATTTCTTGATGTGGGTGCTTGTTTGTGGGTGAGTGCCATTGTTTAGGGAAGTACTGGGTGGAGTATTTGAAGGTGGTGAACCCTCTATTAACAGCCTGCTTTCTGAAGGTTCCAGGCTTTTGTGCTGCACCTTCACATTCTCTGTGAATTTGAGGAGGAAGAAAGTGTGAAAAATTTGGAGAAAGTGACACGCCATCTTGCCTGGGATGATGATTGAGGCATGGTCAAGGGGAAAGAAGGATGAGTGATTTGGGTCATGGAAAATGGGAGTGACTAGTACAGATTTTCTAGATAGACCTGCATACTGGGTGATCAGTCACCCTGCAGAGACCACTGGCCTCTTGGTAAGTAATGCTCTTGATCAGGTGGATGGGGAGAGGTAAGCAAAGGATGGGTTTTAATTCCCCTACCTTTTTCTAGAAAAAGTTATCCTTAGGGCCTTGGGGGGAAGCCTTTAAAACATCAGGAACTCCAAGAAAGAATAGGGTACTCTCCAGTTTGTGAAGGGGAAGCACTGGGGTGGAGGAAGACTGAACTTTAGGTCTTAATTTTTTTCTGCCACTTTGTGTTTAGGTGGAGACATCATGGTTCCTGACTCCATGTCTCTGTCATTTTATGGTTATGTAATAGGACTTCCTTGTTAAGGAAATGCTCACTAAAGTATTTAAAGAAGTCTGATGTTTCTAACTTTCAGCTGGTTAAGAGTTAGAGATGATGAAGAAAATGGGGCAAAGCAGAAACAACTGGTGAATCTAGGGAAAGAGTATGCAGGGGTTTCTCCCATCAGATTTCCAACTTTTCTCATGAGCTTTAAAGCACATTAAAAGTGTCAAAGGAATGTTGGGGGAGCAGGCATCCATGATTGCATGGATGGGCCGGGAAAAGATGGGCCGGGAAAGGTAAGTGAAGTGGAAGGGATTTATGGAATGTGCTTCAGGTAGCTTCCAAAGTCAGGGTTATGGAAGACAGCGAGGCTACTGCACAGTTGGGGAAAGACTGGATCAAGAAGTTACTGGCTTTGAAACTGGTTGAACAGGATTTGGGGGCTATTTAGTTCCTTGTTGTGACTTCCATGGAGAAGCTTGGGAGGCTTAAAGACATTTAACCGCAGTAGATGGAACCAGCACTGTAGTTGATAGGACTTACTTGATCCTTATCTGGGGTGTGTGTGTTTGTAATGCATGTTCCTAGGCTTCTGGAATGGTCTTATTGGTATAAAGGGGAGGTAAAAAGTACACTAAAATCTTACCATTCTATAACGTCTGTGCAGCTAAGGGAGGAGTAAACATAGATCAAATGGAAAACTAAAACATTTGCTGAAGCCTCAGAAGATTCTTGAGGGAGAGGGGAGAGGGGAAAGGGGCTTGCTCCTGATGAGATGAGTGAACATTAGGCAAATATAGGGAGCTCTGGCTTCCAGGAATGTGATCTAGCCATCGGAAAGTCTCCTGCAAGGAGTCTAACCACTACACTCAGGCTATGATTTACCAATATCATTTATCCTGCTGAAATGGAATCTATTAACAAATGGGCATCATTGGGGAATACTGAATTTTACTTAGGCACCCTCTGTCTTAGAAATGTTCCACAGACTAATCCCCTGTCTCCTAAAGATGACAGTCCCTGCACCACACATGCCTGTCCGTGACATCCCCTCAGTAAAGTCAAGGATAGGGAAGGAAACCATTTGAGAAGATGGCCCCAGAAACTACAAAGCACCAACTACTTGGAAAAATAAAGATGTTCCATTTTTAATAAGATCCCTTGAAACCTGTCTGGAGTCTAACTCGACTGATTCCCTCGAGATATTTAGGAAGTTCTGACAAAGAGATTCAGGAGAGTCAACAAGGCTTTTCCTTGGAGATTCCTCTCTTGATGGCTGAGTTTATAGGCGTTCCTTCTCTTACAGACTGCCTCAGAGCCACGAGAGCCAGTGTGCAGGTCATGTGCTGCTTGTTCTAAGCTCTAGTCCTGTCTGGAGAGATGTAGGTAATTGTAAGATTGCATAGTCTTGAAAAGGCACAAGGTTTTGTTGTTGTTGTTGGAGATGCTGTCAGATTAGATTTGAGAGACATTGGGGATGCCTGTATGTCCCTGAGCAGGCTCTAGTCCCACTTGCTTCTGCATCCACCTTGTGCTGGGATCTGGGGTTCTGGGGTGGAAAACCACAAAGATAAGCCAATTAGGCTATGTCCTCAAAGCTCAGCCTTGCAGATTCTTTCCTAGCATACTATGATTGTTTTTCTTCCACTACCTTCAGATTTTTAAAAGAGGTCACTTTATCCATCCCGCATCTTAGAGTATTTGTTTCAGGGTCTCTGGAGAAGAGACCATAGGGTTTTGTCTATATTCTGCAAGAGTAATTTACATGCATTATCAATTTTCAGGATATTGGCCTAAACTGCAGTTCTAAAATTCTTTCCCTTTCCCTAACAGGTTCACTGTTAGGGAATAAATAACAGATAGATGATTTGTTCTAAGTATCAAATTCTGTAGTAGTTTCTTTCCTTACAAATGCAATTCTTTTGCAACTTAGAATTTTTTTTTCTTTTATTTGGAATACAGTCTTCTTGACAGAAACATCAGCTGCACTAACTCTTCATTACCTTAGCCTGTTGTGGTGTTTTTATTTTCCCAAGAAGATGATCCGAAAATACATTTCTGTCTCTCTCGTGTTTCATTGTCTCATTGTTTTCTTCATTGTGTTGACTCCTAAAAAAAAAAATATTGCTTATCACAGAGCTGATACTAAGGATAATTTTAAGTGATTTGTCCAAAACTACATGGTTGATGTTGAAAGATTCTAGATAAGTTTCCGGATATCCCAAGCTCCGGACAATTCCTATGTTTCTTACATTCTAATGAGCCCCTGAAGATTTGTGGGTCTAGCCAGGACATTTCCAGAGATAGTCTACTTTGTGACAGAATCATTTTAAAAATGAGCTTTGAGGTATAAAACATTACAGTATTACCTAATATGATACAATACCATGCTATGCAATATAAATAATGGAACAAAATGTACCGGTTTTATTTATGCAATATAAATAATGGAACAAAATGTACCAATTTTAAGTATACATTTTGTTGAGTTTTGATGAATTTATACATCTTATAACTACCACCGTAATCAACATTTTCTTTATTCCAAAAAGTTCCCTTGTGTTCTTTTGTGGTCAACTTCCTAACAATTCTGGCAAACACTGATTGGTTTTCTTGCTCTATAGATTAAATTAGCATTTTCTAGAGTTTCCTATAAATAGGATTGTACTGAATGTCTCTTTTCTGAGTTCTGTGATTCAGAATGTTACGATTCAGCCATGTTTTGTTTGTACTGGTACTCTGTTGCTTTTATTGCTTGAATATTTCATTGTAGGGACCTGTTGATTGACCCTAAACATTGGAGTGTCCAGCTTTTGGCTTCCAGCAATGAAGTTGCTAAGGACATTCCATGAACATGTCTGTACACATGTCCACACAGATGTGGACATTGTGTGGTCACGTTTTAATTCTTAGGTAAGTACTTAGGAAAATCAATGAGTCGTTAGATTAGTATATATTTACCTTTCTGAAAGCTTGCAAAACTATTGTAATAATTGTTTATACCGTTCTGTATCACCACCCACAATGCTTAAGGGTTCCAGTTCCTTTACCTCCTTGCCAATATTCGGTGTTAAAGTTTTGATGTGAGCCATGGGAGTGGGTGTGTAGTGGTAACCTCATTGTTTTATTTTTCATTTCTCTGATGGCTAATGATATGATATTGAACATCTTTAATGTGCTTTTCAACCATTTGTATATCCTTTGTGAAATGTCCGAATATTTTTCCAACTTAAAAAATGTCTTAGCATTGAGTTGTAAGAATTCTGTATATATTCTGAATATAAGCTTATACATATCTATGGTGAATATTTTCTTCCAATCTGTGGCTTTCCTCGTTTTTCTAACATCTTTTGAAGAATGGAAGCTTTAGTTTTTATGAAGTTAAATTTATGGCTTTTCTTATGGTTTATGCTTTTTGTTTTGTATCTAAGAACTCTTGATTATTTCAACGTTGTGAAGATTTTTTTAGTTTTGTCCAGAATTTTTCATTTTGGCTCTTATATGGAGGCCTTTGATTTATTTTGAATGATTTTATGTGTATTGCATGAGGTAGGGTTTGTGGTTTATTTAATTGTTTAATCATATAGATATCCAGTTGCTATAGCATTTGTTGAAAATATCTTTGAGATATCTTAGAACATCATCAAAAACCAATTGACTGTTTATGTGTGACTCATTTTTGGACTGTTTTTGGTCCATTGAGTTGTGTGTAATATGAATACCATGCCACCTTGATTACTGTAGTCTCCAAATGAAATAGTCTAAGTCCTTTGTTCTTATTTGAAATTGTTTTGGCATTCTTGGTTCTTTGCATTTCCATATAAATTTTGGATTAGGATTTTTTTTTTTATTATCCCAGGTAGAGGATTTGGGCATCCTTATCTTGTGTTGAATCATTGTGAATCCAGAAATTGGGACAAATTTGAGACAATGCTTAAGGAAGAATTTCACTGCATGTGATTTTGAATAGCTCTGGACCTAAAACACTGACTCGGATAGATTGGAATAATGGTGTGGTCACTGAGGAAGCTGGAAAAATAGCGATGGACACACTTCACAGCTGTGAAGTGTGTAAACCTGGTGATTCACAGACCTGTACCCCTGGGGATAAAAATATATGTTTATAAAAAATAAAAAGTTAAAAAAAAATAGCGATGGAGAGATTTCTGAATATCAGAAGGGGAGCTGTTTTATTTACTTTTGAAATTATAAAATTATGTTTTCAAGGCCCACAAATAAAGTCCATGGGAAGTTGTAGACTTGGGGGGAAAAGATGGATGGAAGGAGAGATTTGGGAGCAATCGACCTGGAAATAGTAACAGAAGAACATGATGGGACAGTGTGGAGAGAAAAGCAGGGGCCAAGTGTTAAGCATAGAAGAGCATTTACAATTACTACGTGGATGAAGTGAGCAGATTCATGGAGGGTTATAACTACCTGAGCACCGAGAAGAGAGAGAGCTCACATAGTGTCATGGAAACCAAGGTCACAGAAGCTTTCCAGGAGGAAGAATGTTTAGAAATGTCAAAAGAAGAAAAAGCAAAATCTGACAGTTTTCGCCATGGAGACTCTGGTGACATTTGAGAGAACAGTTTGATGGAAGTGAACATGATGAAGTCAAATTTCAGGGAATTGGGAAGGGAGGGAGAGGAAGTGCGTTTTAGTTAGTGTGAAAATGAAGAGGGAGAACCATGGAATGGCCGCGGTGGAGACCCACAGGAGCAGCTGCATGCTCTCTGCATAGGATGGGCATTCCTTCTGATAAAGGGGACTAATGAGTGAATTATTTCTCAACATTATATCAAATCCAGTGTGCACCAGATTTAAAAAAAAAAAAAAAAAGCCAGTTTAGCCCAAAGCAGCTAGCAGATTCCTTCCTCCTCTTGTCTCAGCTCTGGTGCTTGCAATATCATATCCATGCCTTGACTTAACTCTAACATGCTCCTGTTGCCGTGGAGACAAAGCAATGTCCTCTCATCACAATTCTCTCTTCCTGATGACGAGTCAGCAAAAGAGATCTCTTCAGCGGCACTTGAGTAAACAGTGAAGTGACCATGGCAGAAAGTCTGCTTTGAGGCTCGGATGACCTGTTTGGACCATATTAACCCTCTGAAATGAAGTTTCTAGATTCAGAACTCAACTGAATGAAATGCCATATAAAAGGCCTTGGTGACTATTACCAAATCCAGTGACCACTTTTCCAAGTTCCTCTTTCCGGACTCCTCCATTCTGCGGTATCATTCCCACTGAAGCCCTCTTCTGTGTGTCACCTGGTTAACGGAGTTTGTTCTAAGTGGTGGGCGTCATTACCGGTGGGGACACAGAGCAGGACTTCCCCCTCGTAGTTTTCTTCCTTCACATCAGTATGATGCATGTGAGGTAAGCGTTTCTTTAGCAGTCTTGGCCACACACAGGAAATGGTTTACTCCACAATGATAATGCACATGTGGGTGAGCCCCAAGGAGACACTGGTAGCTCTCTCTTCAGGTGCAAGTACCTCGGGTCTGGGCTCAGTGGTCCTAAAAGAAAGAATTGGGCTCACTCACTTCAGGTATTATTGTCCCTTCCCGTACAGTCCAGTTGCTGATGAAAATGTTTTCCTTGATGACTTCCTTTATTGCTTTCAGACACTGATCTAGCAAAATGTAGAGAAAGACCTTCACGGAAGTGACAGAATTCATCTTCCTGGGATTCTCAATCTTCGGAAAGCACCAGATAACACTCTTTGTGGTTTTGCTTGCCATCTACATTTTTTTATTATTTTTTTAATTTTTTAATTTTTTATTTTTTATAAACATGTATTTTTATCCCTAGGGGTACAGGTCTGTGAATCAGCACTCACCAAAGCACATACCCTCCCCAATGTCCATAACCCCACCCCGCTTCCTCCCAACCCCCCTCCCCCCAGCAACCCTCAGTTTGTTTTGTAAGATTAAGAGTCACTTATGGTTTGTCTCCCTCCCAATCCCATCTTGTTTCATTGATTCTTCTCCTACCCACTTAAACCCCCATGTTGCATCACCACTTCCTCATATCAGGGAGATCATATGATAGTTGTCTTTCTCTGCTTGACTTATTTTGCTAAGCATGATACGCTCTAGTTCCATCCATGTTGTCGCAAATGGCATCTACATTTTAACTCTAACTGGTAATGTTGTCATTGTGACCATCATCCATGTTGACCGTCATCTCCACACCCCCATGTTCTTCTTCCTGAGCATGTTGGCTAGTTCTGAGACTGTGTACACGCTGGTCAGTGTCCCACAAATGCTTTCCAGTCTCTTTTTCCATAACCAGCCCATTTCCTTGGCAGGCTGTGCAACTCAGATGTTCTTTTTTTTGTCATCTTGGCCACTAATAATTGCTTCTTGCTTACAGCAATGGGCTATGACTGTTATGTGGCCATCTGCAACCCCCTGAGGTACACAGTCCTCATGAACAAAGGAGTGTGTGCCATGTTTGTATGTAGGTCCTTTGGCACTAGCCTGGTTATGGCAGTTCTCCATGTGGCAGTCATGTTCAGTTTGTCCTTCTGTGGCACCGTGGTGGAGCACTTCTTCTGTGACATTTATCCAGTCATGAAACTCTCTTGTACTGATACCACTCTTAATGAGATGATCAATTATGGTGTCAGTTCATTTGTGATCCTGGTCCCTGTGGGCTTGATCTTCATCTCCTATGTCTTCATCATCTCCACCATTCTCAAGATTGTATCCACTGAGGGCCGGAAGAAGACCTTTGCCAACTGTGACTCCCACCTCACAGTGGTCATTGTCCACTATGGCTGTGCCTCTATTGCCTACCTCAAGCCCAAGTCTGAGAACGCCATAGAAAAAGACCTTCTTCTCTCTGTGACTTACACTATCATCCCTCCCTTGCTGAACCCTGTTGTTTACAGTCTGAGAAACAAGAAGGTCAAGGATGCCCTACGCAGAGTTGTAGGCAAAAAACATTTCTCAACAGATTGAACCACTTTGTCAGGAGACCTTTAGCCCAGTGTAATGTGTGTCTGCTCACAAACATGCCGCAGTACACGAGTTCATCAAATACAGCTCTTCTCGAGAATAAGGTCAAACAGTAGAAACGCTTTTCTTTTTCATGCTCTGGAGACAAGGTAGAAAGCAGTTTTATGTTCTAGTGAATATTGTTCCTTAGATATGGGAATACTTCCAAGCCAGATTTAGGATTACTTGTTTGCCTCAGGATTTTGGTTTGGGAACCTCTTCTGGCCCTCACTTCATCTGGCTCCTCTCAGTCAAGTCCTTGACCTAGTCTGGTAAGGAGATGTGAAGAGGAGGCTGCTGGAACAGACACAGATGGGGTCTTAAGAAAACAAGCAGGACAGACAGCCCAAGGATGGCTTTCATCCTCAGGAATTAAAACATTTGCCTTGTAGCAATCATTTCAGAAAGTGTTTCCTTATTTCTTGCTGATTGAAAAATGAACAGCTTCAGCAAAACTCACTTTATTACTCAAACGTGTAAGCTCTTCCAGCAGTACTCATTTCTATGTGTACCCCTACTTCTGTGGACTAAGGCAAAAACCCTTGTTCCCCAGAAGCTAGGTGGGGAGAGAACGTACTGGTGGCATTTCTGTAACCATACTTTTATCCAGATACATTTTCCATAAAGATGGTTTTCCAACCTATGGAAGCTTTCTAGATTTTTTTTTAAGATTTTATTTATTTATTTGACAGACAGAGATCACAAGTAGGCAGAGAGGCAGGCAGAGAGAGAGGAGGAAGCAGGCTCCCTGCTGAGCAGAGAGCCCGATGCAGGACTTGATCCCAGGACCCTGAGATCATAACCTGAGCCGAAGGCAGCGGCTTAACCCACTGAGCCACCCAGGCACCCCCTCTAGATTTTTAACTGGTCTGTAGCACCTGCAGTGGATTTGAGGTTAGTAGTCAGGTATTGGCTGCACTCATTCTAGAATCTGAAGAAGATGCCATTAAACTCCCTTCTCTCAGTAAACAGTTAAAACTTCATACTTCTCCTGTGTTTATATCCAAATAAGTATAACCATGTTATATTATAGTATACCCTTAAGGAGGAAGATTGTTTGAGTATTTTTGTAGACCTTCCCATCAGAATTTATCTCTACCTGGACTGAGCTGGAAGATCTAAAATAGACATGGAAACGTGTTTTCATGCAATCCCGCTCCTCCCAGTTATTCCATCCCTATGTTGGCTCCTGCCCCTTACTTTCCATTTGTGTCTGTCTGTTCTGTGCCACTGGAATGGCACCGAAGCCTCTTCTAGGTGAGCTGTAGTTTTCTTCTGCTCTACAGATCCCTCTGAGGCCACCGGCTGAAGGCTGAGGGAGTCTTTGTGCAGTGTCCCCTGTGGCTGACTGTCACAGTGGAGTGAGCTAGTCGCTGATATCAGCTGATGACCAGCACAGCTCTCCCTCTGAAAGAGGTGTCCTGGTCCTGTGAGGAGTGCTTGGAGAGACCTCAGAGGGCATTTGAACTTTCTGAAATTATTACATCGTGAATACAAAAATGAATGGGCCTTTTCCTTCATATTCTTATAAAATTTTCTCTGGTATAACCATTGCTTCCCTGAAATCCTAGCAGAAATCAGACAAGATCCAACTTCCCTCTTTTATAGATCATTTGCTTCCACAATTTCCTTAAACTCTCCCAAAGAAGCACTCTTTGGCCCTGTCCATTTTCGCCCATGTTCATGTTGCTGCTTTTTCATTAAGTTGAGGAAATGGAGGCGGTCAGAGCTGCTGGCTGAGGCTGAGGGGAGAGGGGTGGGTGGCTATCACAAGGACATGTGCTCCTCTTTACTGAGTTTTCTTGCCTTCTCCCACCCCTCCCGCCAAATCCCCTAAGTTTTTACACATCAGTCCTGCCACTCCCCTCCTATCTCACGAACAGGTGCAGCCCCTGTCCTCCTACTTTGCATGGCTTCAGCTTCCACGGAGGACTCCTCTCCCACAAGGGATGTGCAGCAGACAGTACAAGGGTGTGTAGGCCAGTGTGGCCACAGAGCCTCCCAGTAGGATGAATCCAGATCAGTGACTCCTTTTATTGGCGGCTCCTAAATTCGTAACGCTTAGCCCTCATGTCAGCCAGCCATCTCTCTTCATCGTCGTTATCATCATCCTGCAGACTCTCTCCACCCACCCACTTCATCTCGCATGCTACCAGCACCTCTATCCTTTTAGTCGTCTTTTTGTTCAGCTCTTTTGTTCATCAGAAAAATGCCCATAACTTATTAAATCTATATTTTTCAAGCACTGTGTCAGGCCCGTACTTGCAGGTACTGGTCTACAGGAACTATTCCTCGACCATGAGGAATGCAGGGCGTTTCGTGTTATTCACAGTTCAGTAGGGGAGACAAATTAGCATAAAGAGCAAAAACGTGCTACCGGCATGTGCACAGGATTCTTCTTTGGGGTGAAGGGTGTTGTACACAGAGAATTGCTCAGATCTGTTAAGGCTAGGAAAGCATTTGTTGATGTGAAATGAAATTTCTGTGGCCTTGGGTCAGTTGAAGTCTAGGAGGTGGTCAGGGAAAGGGAAGGAGCCTGAGCAGAGAATACGAGCCTATAAAGGCTGCGTGTGTCAGGACAGTGGGTAGTTTATTCATCTCTGTGTGCCTGCTGCCATGTCAGATATCAACCTGACAAATAGTAGGTTCTTCATATGTCTTAGGATAGATGATCGTGTGAACACCTATTGAATATAAGATCCTATCTGTGGATTTGCAGGGGTTTTTTTGGATTGATCTGTCCTATTACCTCTGTCTGCTTTACAGACTACCCTCACCTATAGTAAACCAACAGAGAAAAGAACAGAAAAGCTACTTAAAATCATTTTTCCCCCATTGTGGGATTGCCTACAAGCAGTTCTCACTTCATAAACTATTGACATTGATGTATTTTGTTGGTCCCTTAAAACTGGACAAAAGAAAAATCCTCCTTTTGAAGGAAATTGGATTCGTGCCAGGTTAGTGTATTTTAGCTATAACCAAGTTAATAACAGACTTAAAAGTGATTGAGAGCTTGACATATAAAGCCAAGAGTTAAGGTATTTTAAAACTTTTTAGAAAAAAAAATGAAATCAACTATTAGGGGTCTTTGAACTTCAGAAATAAAATTTTTGGTGTTGACTTCATAGCTTCTCTAGAGAAAACTAGTCTCACGTGAGACCCTTCCGCATCCTACTTACAATGATCCATGATGGATCGGAGGAGAAAAGAGTTGCAGTTCTCCCAACAGTAAGTACAACAAACATTTTCTTAATGAACACAAATGTCTCAGGGGAGGGGGGTCAGCAGGAAAGATAATGAAGCCAAAAGGCAGCCAGGGAGTATGTGGCACACACTGCTTTAACTTGCACAGAGGTATACCTAATTTATTATTATGTTAGTTTTCAGTGTAGTGCTCCGGGATTCATGGTTTGCGTGCAACACCCAGTGCTCCATGCGATCCGTGCTCTCCTTACTACCCATCACCAGGCTAACACATCCCCTACCGCCCGCCCCTCTAAAACCCTGTTTGTTTCTCAGAGTCCATAGTCTCTCACGGTTCATCTTTCCCCCAATTTAAAAGGTGCAAGGTTTCAAGTCAGTTTTGTACCCTTGCTGAAGTGTGTCTCCGTGTGTGTATCCAATCACGTGTGTTTGAGCACACATATGTGTTTTGTGGGGAGAGAGAATATTTCGGAGTTTTAGATGTGATGGGTGCCGTGATAAGCACTAATGCCTTGTTTTTACTATGTCTTCAGTATCGCTGATATTTATGTAGCTCTTTAGAGTTTACATTCATGACCTCACTCAAGGTTCCCAGCACTCCTGTAAGGGACATAGTACTTCCCCATTTCTCAGACAAATATAATGGGGATAGATGTGGTGACTTTCCCGAGGTCACGTGCACCATTGAAGAGAGGACGAATGGGGTGCCTGGGTGGCCCAGCAATTAAGCCTCTGCCTTTAGCTCAGGTCATGATCCCACGGTCCTGGGATCGAGCCCCACATTGGGCTCTCTGCTTGGCAGGGAGCCTGCTTCCTCCTCTCTCTCTGCCTGCCTCTCTGCCTGCTTGTGATCTGTCAAATAAATAAATAAAACCTTTAAAAAAAAAAGAGGGAGAGTGAGAGGATGAACACAGAAGTGAGCCTCACAGATCTGTTGATTCTGAATGCCATGCTATTGTTCCATGTACATGCATACACCTTGTTCTGACCAGGGAGTAAGGTAAGAGGAGTAAACCTTGTGTTTAAATGCTAAACCTTCATTGAAAGCTTTAGCAGTAGCGATGGACTCTTCCTGAAATGTCCTATTTCTTCCTCTGCCTTTGTAAACAAAGCCTATTGAAGATCATGAATATACTTCTTTAAATATTTACTACGTGGCACTTAAATTTATCTCATGGTTCACTGATGTCTGCACTTGAACAGAGCTTATAATAGAGTGTTTTCTTCTGAATTAGATGACCCACATTTTCTTGGATTTTGAGTTTTGTGTTAACATTACAGGATTCCTGAATTTTTAAACAATTCTGTTTGTTACATCAATAATTATGCCTGTCCATTCTGAGTATCAACCTCTGGTTTAGGCACTAGGGAGACAGAAATAAGACTCGAGCCCTGCTGTTGAGTGGCTAATAATTTACTTGCAACCCATTTTGATAAAGATTAGTGTGATACAAGAAAACCATGGAACCACAGAGAAGAAAACAGCACAACCTAGTTGGTGACCTTCATCTTTGTATATCCTTCGGATATCCTTTGTATGGTAGGAACAGGTCACAGTGAATGAGTTTGGTGTGTCCAAATATTGCTCTGGGGGACATCCCAACATTGTGTCTATGCACAGAGACAGCAAGTGCACCACAACTAACGAATCCAAAATTTCTGTACTGGGTCACCCACTATGTCTCACATACAGTTATAAAATGCTCAACATGAGAACAAAAAGAAAAAATATTTAAAATGAAATGTTGGAAAACAAATGAAATGTTGGCCAATTTGTAAATAGTATATTGGAGTTGGTAGAAGAGTCGATTAATCTGAAGATGGTTCAATAAATTCTAGAATAAGAGGAAGACAAAAAATGAACAAAATGAGGTTTTAGCGATTCATGCAACAATATGAGAAGTCTAATGTCCATGTAACTGGAGCCTCAAAAAGAGAATAGAACATGTCAAGTACTTGAAGACCTACTGGCCAAAAGTTTCACCAATTAATGAGAAATAGAAACTTCTGCAGATCTAAGAATCTCCATGAATCTCAAGTAGGATAAGTGAAAAGATTATCAAATCTCTGTATTTCAGAGATCAAATCTTTGAAACCAAAAATAAAGGAAAATCTTTGAAAGTCATCAGATTAACATAAACCTATTACATACCAGGGAATAACAATACCTTCTAATTAGAGACAATGGAGACCAGGAAACAATTAAATGACATTGTTTAGTGTTAAGCCAGAATTCTAAATCCAGTAAAAGTATCATTCAAAACCAAAGGTGAAATAGATATTTTCAGGTAAGTGAATATTGAACTAATTTATGTACTACCAGCATGCTAAAACGAGTTCTTCAGGTTGAAGGGAGAGGACACCAGATGCAAGTGATAGATATGGAGATGACAGGAAATGGGCAATAGCGAGTAAATATAACATATTCTGTTTTTCTTCTCTGAATGATTTTTAAGGAATATATTTAAAAAAATATTATCAGACTCATAATGTATCTGCATGTTGTACATATAACTGTAGCTCAATGAAGGGTAAATTTAATTACACCCTTGAGATGCCTTTGACAAGAAATGGTACAATTCTAACCCTAAGAAAGATTGTGATAGGTTAAGAATGCATGTGTTAAGGGGCACCAGGGTGGCTCAGTTGGTTAAGCGTCTGCCTTCACCATGAGTCATGGTCTTAGGGATGGAGCTCTGCACTGGGCTCCCTGTTCAGCAGGGAGTTGGCGTCTCCTTCTGCCCCACCTCCCCCCGTGCTTGCATGTGCATGCTCTCAAATAAATAAAATACTTAATTTAAAAATGAACGTGTTAATAGAGCAATGAAGTATAGTTAAGAAGGCAGTAGAGAAAACAGCGCACAAAATATTCAAAAGAAGGAATAAAGGGAGGGACAGAGGATCAAATAACAAATGGGGCAAATTAAAAACAGCAGAACAGTGGACTTAAGCCCAACAATATTAATAATTATGTTTAACCTAAATATACTAACCATGAAAAGGCAGACGTTGTCAGAATGGATAAAACCCAGCAAGACAATTCTAGGTTATTAATAAGAGAGATACTTGAAATACATAAATTGAAAGAAGGGGGTAAGAATATACAATACAAACTCTTTCTCTATATATACTGGAGTGGTTATACCTTCCAGAAATCCCTATAACATTTCTGGCAATAAAGAAAGTATTTTGATTTTGATTTTGATCAAAGTTTCATTATTTCATTTGTACTTTAAATTTAATATTGGATAAAGTATCACAAATAATACTACAAAGAGATATTTTATTAAGATAAAGGCCATCTGTAAGACCTAGCGGTCTTAAATGAGCATGTTCTTAATACTGGAGCTCCAAAATAAAAACTAAGTTAAATAGAGAAGTCAATAAATCTATAGTTCTGGTTGGAAATTTTAATACTTCTCTCTTAGCAATTGAGTAGACAGAAGATAAGTACTAAAAAAGCTGTTTCAGTTTCAATCAACTGAATCTATTGGTACTTTTAGAACATTACGACTAATGGCAGAATATCATTTCAAGAGCACATGGAACCAACAGCATATGACATGTTGTAAAACAAGATTCAATAAATTTATAAGGATTGATATATTCTCCATAATGAACTCCATAATGGAGTTCAATTATAAGTAAAAAATCTGGAGAAAATATTTACGTATTTTGAAATTAAAAGACTGGTAACTGATGGGTTAGTTCATGGAGCACTGAGTGTGGTGCATAAACAATGAATCTTGGAAAACTGAAAAAATAAAATAAAAAATAATAATAGAAATTGGAAAAAATTTTGATCTGAATAAGATATTGGAATGTAGGATATTAAAACAAGTGAAATCCAGCAGTGCTTAGAAAGTATGATACACTATACTAAGTGTAGAGAAGTAGGGTATTAGTTGTGGTCCATTCAAGAGACAGAAATCAGAGTACTTGGAATATGCAAATTTAATATAACAAATTTTAATGATATTGCCTGTTGGTTCAGGCAACATGGGGCCACAAATGGCCAGGCAGTGGCTTCATCTTTTTATTCCCTAGTGGAAATATTTTCCCCAGGGAGATGAAGACCAGTGAAGCTCAAGGATGTTGGCACATGAAGAAATATTCTGCAAGTGAGTTATTAGATATAATAAGCGAAAGGAGCATCTTCTTTTACTCTTTTTAACTTCTAGACCCATGAATTCTGGTTGTAGAATTGTCTGATTCAAAAATTTACACTGCTTTCTTCAGAGCGGAACTCTGTCATTTCAAGATATTTCTCAACTGGTGATGTAACCCTGTCATTAGTAGGCTATTCATCTTCCCAATACATCAGCTATTTCTGGATGATGGAGTATGTGGTAAGACTAGTTTCATGAACATGAGTTTAGTGCTGTACTTCCTTAACTGCAAAATGAGTTTCTTGATCAGCTGTAATGTTGGGGAATGCTGTGATGATGGCTAAGGCATTTTGAGTGTCCACAGACGGTATGCTGGCAGATGCTGGCAGAAGCATTATGGGCAGGGAGAGCAAATCCATTTCCAGAATATGTGCCTATCCCGGCAAAGACAAATTTCTGCCCCTTCCATGATGAAAGAGGTCCAATATAATTAACCTACCACTGGGATGGTGTTTGTGCTTGCTTGCTTGTTTTTTTTACAACAAGGAATGGTGCCACATTTAGGGCTGTGGGTTGGTCTGTGTTTGTAGCAGTGTAGGTGTTAACAGTAGTGTTAGGTCAGTCTTGGTAAGGGGGCATCCTTATTGTTGAGGTTACCCCTGCCAATATGGCCACTTTGTTCCTGGGCCTTTGAACAAATGCTTAGGTAGCTGGGGAAAGAGGCCAACTGATATCCTTAGAGCATGCCATTTTGTCCACATGACCACTGTGAGCCCCCATTTTGATTGGTGAGCCATGGTGAGATTTTGGGTCCCAATATACTGGCATCACTTCAGGGTCCACATCAAGTAGTCCTTAAAAGGTCCAGGTATTTTATATCTCTCATTGAGGTCATTCTAATACACTGGCACAAGTCCCCTTTGGAGGGGAAGGTTTGGTGGAAGACTTAGAGTGTGTTTTTACATTAATGGTGCAGGGTACTTTGTCAAAGAGACTTGGCCTCCTTTTCAGTCAGGAGGCTCTGGGTCTTGGATTGATAGAGGTTTGGAACCTGGTGGAGAGACTGGACTGGTTGACTCTACTGTGGTGACTGAAGTCAGGTGACAGATGTAGTGTTAGTTCGGGTGTGACCCATTGGAGCCATTTGGTTCCAGGTCTCACCCGGTGGTTATTTCCTCATCTTGAATGTGAAATGAGGGTAGATACACTTAGCAATTGGCAGAGTCCCCACAGTGGCTCCCTGATTACCCTTTTAGTAGCAAGTATTCTTTCTATCGAGATAATAAACGAGAAGCACTATGGTATTACTATGGAAATTGTAGAGATTCATGGCACTGTAAAAGACTTGAAGGAAACAGGGATGGTAACGCTCATTGTATTTCCATTTAGTTTTTCTTGTTTGGCCTGTGAAGAAGTCCTGTATATGTTAGAGAATGACTATGGGGTATTGTCAACCTAATCACCTTGTGATATCAGTTGCAGTTCTTGTCCTCAGGTGTCCTATCTTTGCTGGAATGAATTGACATGTTATTTGGTGTGTAACTATTGACCTGGATAAAGAATTTTTCTACATGCCAAGTTTCAAGGTAACTGGAAGCAGTTGCTTTTATTTGGGAGGACCAATGATATATTTGCATTGTCTTGCCGTAAAGCTAGGACCATCCTTCTCCCTGTCATTGTATAGACCACAGAAATCTTGCTTGTCACAACATTTCATAAAACCTCACACTTATCAACTATATTGATGAGATTGTACAAATTGGATCTGTTGAACAGAAAGTAGCAATTACTACAGGTGTTTAGCAAGACGTAAATGGGAGGGTAAATCCTAATTCTCCATCAGTCAGGGTCTAATTTGAAGACCTGTCACAGTAATTAGAATAGGGAGTTTAATATAAAGAATTATTAACTTCAAGGAACTGGAGCAATGAAATATTCATAGCAGTTAGTAAAGGTGATCCTGAAGAACATTGGAATGGCAGATAAAAGGAACTGCCACTATCGCCAGGCCCAAGGTAGGGTAGGGTGGGAAGACCAATATTCCCAGGGATTTTGGTGTTCCTGAACCATGGAAATGTACACATTATCAGAATAAAGGGTTTGCTTTTATTTCCCCTAGAATCATTTCACTTTCTACATACAATGAAGATGAGCTCTGCAGCGATGTGTTTCTCTAATGGTGGAGCTAATTGCTTCTATACAATGAAGATGCACTTATCGTCCCCAGAGCCAAGGGTGGTTATTTATTTATTTATTTATTTATTTATTTAGGCTAGACACCTGAGTTAGAGTATTCTCTCCTTGCTTGTTTACATTTCAAAAGGGGTGGAGTTTGGAGCCCTGAAGAAATTTTCTAAGTTGTAAAAGCCATAGACACTGGGTTTATCTTCCTCCTGGAGAGATTTATTTACATAACAAAGGATTAAAGATCCTTCACATCCTGTCTCCAAGGAGACACTCAGAGGAAGAATCGTCTCTTTCCCTGTTACCAATGGAGGACATTCCTCTTTCTTCACCTCTTGAATCCAGAGTAAGTGTGCCACTTGTAAGGATATATTTTCCATCTGGCTCTTATCACATCATTCTGCAGGATTGCAAATGTGGGGAGACTGATGTTCCAATGTCATCCTGACTGTTGATTGTGCAGGGAGCATAATAAGAAATCTGCTCTGATTCAGAAACCTCATGTGTGCATTCAGGAAAATTTAATAAAGATGAATATTAAAAACCCAGCAAACACCCAAGGAAGAGGCAACCTTTTCTGTATGAAGGTTAAGATCTGGACCTTATTAGCGAGGGTATGATATTGGCTTACTGTGACTCACTTTGGAATTGGCCAGAAATTTGCCCTGTAGCATGCTGGGGAAAGCTATTGCAAGGATGGTGTCTTTTTAGAAACAATGCAAAGAGGGATGCTGAGGGAAACTGCTTATTTCTGGGTGTTCATGATTTGGCATGAACCACAGGAGCTGGATGCTAGAGAAGCTGCCCATGTTGTAAGACCTTGGTGCTGGTGAAGCCAGCGCAAGTTACAGAAACCTGCCAAGCAGAGCACTTGGGGCCCAGGATGGAAAGGCCCTTCCTCCTGAAATACGTCTGTAGGGTCCTGTCCCAAACAGAGCTTAATGTGCCCAGGGTCAGAGGCCCAGTTTGGTTTCTTCAAAGCAAGCAAAGGAAGGAAATTTGAAATTGAAGGGCAGTAAATTGATAAATGACACACAAATTTGTACAATTGTATATCGCTGCTTCCAGTCAGGCAGGAGGGAATAACCACTACTTGTTTAGTCTTTGCAGCATACAAAATTATGAAGTAGAAATATACATAAATCTACTTTCAGATTTTGGACAATGGGCAGTGAAAGAATGATTTTTTTAAAGATTTATTTATCTGACAGAGATCACGAGTAGGCAGAGAGGCAGGAGGGGGGTGGGGTGGAGAAGGCTCCTCACTGAGGAGACAGCCCAATGTGGGGCTCGATCCCAGGACCCTGAGACCATGACCTAAGCCGAAGACAGAGGCTTAACCTATTGAGCCACCCAGGTGCCCCAAAAGAATGATTCTTGAGGGAAGACCAACACAAGTGATGAGCTCCGTGATTCCTCTGACCTTTTGCCTAAAGGTACTTGGCAAAAGATAGGAAAGTGAAGTCTAAGCAGAAGACAGGGTCTTACTGGGCTGAGGAGATTAAAAATAGAAATTAAATCTGACAGTGTGGTTGGAAAATGGGGGCAGTGTGTGTTGGGGTGGGGGAAACCACACAAAGAGAAGCCCTGGAAAGGTGCATAAGCATCTCTTGGTCTTGAGCTGAATACTAAGCTACACATATGTAGGACTGGGCTCTCTAAGGTTGGTACAAAACAACTATAGGGGAATGGGAGCTGAAAGGATTGTGGAGTCTGCATGAGGCTGTGAGACATTGGTGTCGGACCAAGTAGAGAAGCTTAGCATCCTGGGTCCTCTGCTGAGACTCCAGTAGGACCATATCTTAGGAATAGGGCTACTCTAACCTTAAGCTGAAGGCTAAGGAGACCAGAGCTCAATAGGCTCTACAAATAACCTACTTACATAACAGAAAAGAGCTCAATGCTCTTTAAAAGTAAACCAGAAAAACTGTAACATTCTACTAAAATTCAAAATCTTTAGCATTGAATTGCTAGTAGAAGATATGTGAAGTGGGGGGAAAAGGCCACAGGAAAAAAAAAATCAGAAGAAATGAAAAAAGAATGGAATGAGCAGACAAGGATGTTAAAGTAATCACAAACACTGTGGGTACATCCAAGGATTAAAAGAAAACACAGATGTAATGAGAAGAATGGAAGATCGAAAAGAAGTCCATGTGCGATGTACCTTCTAGATGTATAAGGAAATACATGGTCTGCAATGAATCTCCCTGGATAAGGTTCATAGTTGGGAGCTGTAGAAGAGAAGATCACTGCATGTAAAGAAAGAACAATAGAAATCAGCTAAAAGAGAGCCATAAATAAGAGATTGAAGATCACTTCAGTAAGCTGTTGGGAAAAAAATCTAGCACCCCCATGCAAAGACAGAATCTCAGAAGGAAAGAATAGACCATGAAGAGGACAATGAAATTATCTGGATATATAACAGCAGTAACATATTAAAATCGGATAAAAAGATGACAAACCCATATAACAAGGAATTACAAAGTAGAGAATACACCTACACCCCATCCAGGCCACGACCCATCCAAATCACATTGCTGAGATTGGCAATAAAGGAAACGTGAAAAGTTGCAATTGCTGGTTCATAGGGGAGTTATATTTGTACTAGGTATTTACCCAAAGGATGCAAAAATACAGATTCGAAAGGACACACACACACACACACACACCGGTTTATAACAGCATTATCAACACTAGCCAAACTATAGAGAAAGACCAAATGTCCATTGACTGATGAATGGATAAAGATGATGATGATGATGTGTGTGTATACATGGAACTAGCCAGCCTTAAAAAAGAATGAAATCTTGCCATTTGCAACAACGTGGATGAAGCTGGAGTGTATTATGCTAAACCAAATAAGTCAGAGAAAGACAAATACCATATGATTTCACTCATGTGGAATTTAAGAAACAAAACAGATGAACATATGGGAAGGAGAAAAGGAAGCTGCGAGAGACATGTAATGAGAATGAACTGAGGGTTGATGGAGGGAGGTTGTGGGGGAAGGGTACTAAGGGCAGGCACTTGTTGCAGTGAGCATTGGGTGTTACAAGTTAGTAATGAGTTATAAAATTCTACTCCTGAAACTAATATCACATTATGCTAACTAATTAGAAATTTAATAAAAATTTGAAAGAGGATGAAAAGGCCAGAGGAAAGAGTAATTATGTACATGGGAATACAGAAAAAAATCTGATTTCTGATCAAAAACAATGCAAGTCAGAAGATGATGGAACAATATCCTTAAAGTGCTAAATGACAGTCTGTAAGCTTAATTTTATAATCAGAGAAAATAGAACTAAAAAAATGAGGCTACATAATTTTTCAGAGAAACCAAAGTTAAGAATGTATTACCAATAGACCTGCACCACAAGAAACATGGAATTCTTTAGACAGAAGGAAAATCATCCTGAATGGAAATGTGGATATATATATATATAAAAGAAAGGAGTAGTAAATTTGTGTGAATAGGATACACAGCTTATTTTAAATTTCCTTTAAAAATGTAAGATGGGGTTTAAGACCTGCAGAGCTATACAAAATAGCACAGAGGACAGGAGAGGGAAGGACTCTTGAGATCTTATGTTCTGTGTGATGTGGTATAATGCTTTTTGCAGGCCTACTGACCACTTAAGGGTGCATCGTATAAACTCTAAGCAACCCCTAAAATGTGAAACCAATCTAGTTAAGCCAATATTGCAGATAAGAATGACTCATCAAATACATGCTTGATTCAAATAAGTCAGAATAAGGGGGAAAATGGAAGAAAGAGCAGATGGGCTACCATCTTGTTTGTTCTATTTGACCCAACTGTATTGATAATTACATGAAACCTAATTGTTGTGAACACTCCAGTTAAGATGAGTTTGCAAGGAAAAAAAACTTAACACTGTGCTTTCTATATGAAATTTCATATATAAAGAAAAATATTGAAATGATGAGAAATCATGTACCATGGAAACACCAAACATAGTAGTACAGTGATCGTATTTGTGAGATTCATTATCAGACGTAAGAGAGATATTTCACAATCAGGTGGCTAGCCATCAGGAAGATGTAACAGTCTTACACATGTGCACATGTAATAGCTGAGCTTCAAAACCCATGATCGAAAAATGGACAGAACTAAAAGTACAATAGAGCCACAATTGTCCGTGGAGATTTCAACAATTCTCTTAGTAATCGTTAACAAGTAGGCACAAAATCAGTAAAAATATGGGACACTTGAACCAACCAATTTGACCCAATTGCTACTTATAGAACACTTCATCTAAGAGCAGCAGAATACACATTCAATTGTTCATGAAACATTCACCAAGACCACTTTCTGGGCTTTAAAACAAGGCTTAAATTTAACAGAATTAAAATCCTGGTTTCTTCTGTGATCATAATGGGAGTATATTAGAAATAAGTTCCAGAAATGCATGTGAAAATACATATGAAGTGTATATCACAAAATTCCCAAAGTAAACAACCTGCTTCTGACTATATCAGAGGTTAGAGGAGAAACCACAAGGATAATTGGGACATATTTTGAACTGAATGAAAATGAAAACACAAGATATAAACACTAGTGTGATGGAGATAAAGCAGTTCTTGGGATTTTATTGCTTTGAATGGTTATATTGGTAAAGTCCAAATTCAATGATCTAAGCCTCCACTTTAAGAAGCTAGAAAGGAAATTAGAGCCAAATTGAATAAAAGTAAATATGGTAAAAGATGAAATTGATGGAACAGGAAACCAAACCAAGGAGACCAAAGCTTAAAAAAAAAAAATAATTGACAAACGTGTAGTCTGACTAACCATGAAAGGATAAAGCAGGAACATCACTACAGACTGCATAAATAAGATTAAGGAGGTTTTTGATCACTGCTTCAATCTCATTACTAGATTTATTCAGGTTGTCAGTTTCTTCCTGTTTCAGTCTTGGAAGTTTATAGGTTTCTAGGAATGCATCCATGTCTTCTAGGTTGCTTAACTTATTGGCATATAACTGTTGATAATAATTTTTCATGATTGTTTCTCTCTCCCTGGTATTGGTCGTGTTCTCCCCCCTTTCATTCATAATTTTATTAATTTGGGTTCTCTCTCTTTTCTTTTGGATTAGTTAGGCTAGTCATTTATAGATCTTAGTAATTCTTTCAAAGAACCAGCTTCTGGTTTTGTTGATGTGTTCTACTGTATCTCTATTTTCTAACTCCCTGATATCTTCTCTAATCTTAATTATTTCCCTTCTTGTGTGTGGTTGGCTTAATTTGTTGTTGATTTTCCCATTTTTTTAAAAGATTTTATTTATTTATTTGACAGACAGAGATCACAAGTAGGCAGAGAGGCAGGCGGAGAGAGAGGGAAGCAGGCTCCCTGCCGAGCAGAGAGCCCGATGCGGGATTCGATCCCAGGACCCTGAGATCATGACCCGAGCCAAAGGCAGCGGCTTAATCCACTGAGCCACCCAGGCACCCCTGATTTTCCCATTTTTTGAGGTGTAAAGAGAGTTGGTGTATTTAGGATTTTTCAATTTTTTAAAAAAAATTTTATTTATTTTTATTTGACAGGCAGAGATCATGTAGGCAGAGAGAGAGAGGAGGAAGCAGGCTCCCTGCTGAGCAGAGAGCCCGATGCGGGGGTCAATCCCAGGACCCTGGGATCATGACCTGAGCTGAAGGCAGAGGCTTTAACCCACTGAGCCACCTAGACACCCCCAGATTTTTCAGTTTTTTTGAGTGAGGCTTGGATGGCTATGTATTTTGGCCTTAGGACCACCTTTGCCATATGTATCCCATAGGCTTTGGACAATTCATTGGTTTCCATGAATTGCTTAAGTTCTTTGATTTCTTGGTTGATCCAAACATTCTTGAGCAGGCTAGTCTTTAGCTTCCAAGTGTTTGTACTCCTTCCAAAGTTTTCCTTGTGGTTGAGTTCCAGTTTCAAAGCATTGCAGTCTGAGAATATGCAGGGAATAATCTCAATCTTTTAGTATCGGCTGAGCCCTGATTTGTGACCCAGTATTGGTCTATTCTGGAGAAAGTTCCATGTGCACTTGAGAAGAATGTGTATTCTGTTTTAGGGTGGAATGTTCTATATATATTTATGAGGTCCATCTGGGCCAATGTGTCATTCAAAGCTCTTGTTTCTTTATTGATTTTCTGCTTAGGTGATCTGTCTGTTACTGAGAGTGGTGTGTTAAGATCCTCAACAATTAATTCAAAATGCTTGGACAAGCAATCCTAAAATTTGTATGGAACCAGAAAAGACCCCAAATTGCTAAGGAAATGTTGCAAAAGAAAAACAAATCTGGGGGCCTCATGTTGCCTGATGCTTTACTACAAAGCTTTACTACAAAGCTGTGATCACCAAAACAGCATGGCACTGGCACAAAAACAGACACATAGACCAGTGGGACAGGATAGAGAGTCCAGGTATGGACCCACAACTCTATTGTCAAATAATCTTTGACAAATCAGGAAAAAATAACCAGTGGGAAAAAATACAGTCTCTTCAATAAATGGTGCTGGGAAAATTGGACAGCTATGCATAGAAGAATGAAACTTGACCGTTCTCTTACACCATACACAAAGATAAACTCAAAATTGATAAAAGACCTCAGTGTGAGGCAGGAATCTATCAAAATCCTAGAGGAGAACATAGGCAGTAACTTCTTTGACATCAGCCACAGCAACTTCTTTCAAGACATGTCTACAAAGGCAAAGGAAACAAAAGCAAAAATGAACTTTTGGGACTTTGTCAAGATAAAACCCTTCTGTACAGTAAAGCCAACAAAACAAAGAGGCAACCCACGGAATGGGAGAAGATATTCACAAATGACACTACAGAGAAAGGGCTGATATCCAAGATCTATAAAGAGCTTCTCAAACCCAACACCCCAAAACAGATTATCACATCAAAAAATGGGCAGAAGACATGAACAGACATTTCTCCAAAGAAGACATATAAATGGCTAACAGACACATGAAAAAATGTTCATCATCATTAGCCATCAGGGAAATTCAAATCAAAACCACATTGAGATACCACCTTACATCAGTTAGTAAGGCCAAAATTAACAAGGCCATAAACAACAAGTGTTGAAGAGGATGTGGAGAAAGGGGAACCCTTTTATGCTGTTGGTGGGAATGCAAATTGGTGCAGCCACTTTGGAAAACAGTGTGGAGATTCCTTAAGAAATTAAAAATAGAGCTACCCTATGACCCTGCAATTTCACTACTTGGTATTTACCCCAAAGATACAGATGTAATGAAAAGAAGGGCCATCAGTACCCCAATGTTCATAGCAGCAATGGCCACAGTCATCAAACTGTGGAAAGAGCCAAGATGCCCTTCAATGGACGAATGGATAAAGAAGATATGGTTCATTTATAGAATGGAATATAGTGCCTCCATCAGAAAGAATGAATACCCAAGTTTTTTTTTAACAACGTGGGTGGGACTGGAAGAGATTATGCTGAATTAAATAAGCTGAGCAGAGAAAGTCAGTTATCATATGGTCTCACTTACTTGTGGAGCATAAGGAATAACACGGAGGACATTAGAAGGAGAGGAAAAGGGAATTGGGGGAAATCAGAGGGGGGGGGCGAAGCATGAGAGACTCTGGATGCTGAGGAACAAACAGAGAGTTTTGGAAGGGATGGGGGTGGGGGATGGGTAAGCCTAGTGGTGGGTATTAGGGAGGGCACATATTGCATGGAGCACTGGGTGTGGTGCTTAAACAATGAATCTTGGAACACTGAAAAAAAAAAATAAGGTTAAGGAAGAAGTGTTATGAGAAACTGTGTCAACCAGTTTAACCACTTACATGAAGTTGATAAAAAAAACCTTTGGAAGTCAGATGATCAAATCTGGCCCAAGAAAAACCGTAAAATTCGAATAGCCTTTCCCCACTAAGAATACTGCAGGGCTCTCAGTGGCATCATAGGTAAATCCTATCAAACAGTTAATGAATTACTTGTATAAATTCTTTACAAACTTCTAGGTGAGAGGGAAAATGAGTATTTTCCACTTTGCGGCTAGCTTTATTCAAATCCCCAAATCAGACAGTCTTTCTACATGACACACACAAGAAAACAAAAGAAAAATATCCCTCCTAAACCTACGTGCAAAACTCATTAAAAAAATGCTAGGAACTAAAATACACAAAATGGGAGTCTCTAGATGGCTCAGTCAATTAAGCATCTGACTCTTGATTTCAGCTTAGCTCTTGATCTCAGAGTTGTGAGTTTAAGCCCTGTGTTGGGCTCCATGCTAGGTAAAGAGCCTGCTGAAGAGAATTTATTTATATATATATAAACTGGTTGGCTCTGTGGTATATATATCTATATCTATATATATATATATTTCTGTATATATATGTGTGTGTATGTATATATGTCTACATAAAGGGCATAAAAATGAAGATGCTATCATCATCACCCTAACCGAGGTCTGCTTGAGACCTAAGAAGTTCTGGAGGATGTAGGGTGAGGAAACTTAAAAAGAAAATTATACAGAATGTATCCTATACAATGAGCAAGTAAGTCTTTTTCAAGTAATAGAATGTTTAACCTTTGAAAAAATGAAATTCATCATACATGCCATATATTTAATAAAGGAGAAATTCTATGATTAACTCGGTTAAGAAAAAGGACAAAATTTAGCCCTGACTTGTGAAAAAAAACTGGCAACCTAGCAGAGAAGGGAGTTACTTGAACTGACAGGCATAACTGTAATTAATGGTGAATCATTGAAAGTTTTGTCTGTCAGAATGAGGGTAAGGTAAAGGTACCTTCTTTTGTCAATTATAGTCAACATTGTCTGCCATTTCCAGCTAGTGCAACAAGGAAAAGAAATTAAGGGCATTAAGATGGTAAAGGAATAAACCCAACTTGATTTTATTCAGATATAATCTGCTTGCGTATGGAGAAAAGTCTGAGAAATCAATAGAAAATATTCTAGAATTAAAAGTAAATTTAGCACATTTTTAGAATGAAAGATCAGTATGTAGAATCTTATTGTATTCAAATATTAGTGAACATTAGAAATGGAAACAATGTATATTTTTTATCAAAATATAATTTCTACAAGTAGGTGAAAACATCTGCACAGAAAACTATAAAATATTGCTGAAAGGAATTAAAGGCATGAATACACGAGGATACGTATGATACACATGGACTGGAGAGTAATTGTTGTTAGTTCTCCCTAAGTTAGTGCATAAATTTAAATAATCTCAACCAAAATTCCAGAAGGCTTTTAAAAATAGAAATTGACAAGTCAATTTAAAATTTATATGTAAATGCAAAATACTTAGAACTAGCAAAATCATATTTAAAAAGGAGACTATCAAGGTTTACCATAAATCTACATTAATCTAGATACCATAGCTACAGGGTAACAACATATATGTCACTGTAACAGAAGAGGGAATACAGAAATAGATCCTATGCACATAAAGGAAATTATTAACAGTAAGGCTAATGTTTTTAATACAAAAATACTTCTAAACATTAAAAAATTATGTTCAGTTAGCCATTAGGTTTTGATGTAGTGTTCAACAATTCATTAGTTGTGTATAAGCACCCAGTGCTTTCAAACATTTTAAATTATTTGTCTTTATTGGGTTGTAAGGGTTCTTTCTATATTCTGGCTACTAGACCTTTCTGTAATTTGGAAATACTTTTTCCATCCTGTGGGTTGTATTTTTTTAATTAAATTAATTAATTTATTTTCAGAAAAATAGTATTCATTATTTTTTCAGACTCTGAAAAACAATCTGAGGGGTTTGAAGTGGCGGGGGGGGTGGGTTGTATTTTTTATTAAGACTATTTTTAGAAAAAGCTTTAGGATTGCAGCAAGATTGAGGGGAAGGTACCAAAATTCCCCATATATCCCTCCCTCCACACACAGCTTCTCCCCCATTACCATCATCCCCCAATGAAATGTACACTTGTTACACTTGATGAACCAGCATTGATCATCTCGGCCTGGTGCTTTCTGTTTAGAAGTTTATCAATAATCGATTAGATTTCTTTTATACATAAAAGCCTATTCAGATTGTCTTTTTCATTTTGTGTGAATTTTAGCAGGTTTGTATTTCAAGAAATTGGTCCATTTCATTGATGTTATCATATTTGTGGCATTGAGTGTTTCATAGTATTCCTTTATTGTCCTTTTAGTTCATGGCCTCTGATATTGTAATGTGTCCCCTTTTGCTTGGTTAACCTGGCTCTAGAGGTTGAGTTTATTGATTTTTTTCCCCCAGGTTTTTATTTCATTGATCATCTTTCTTTTCTGTTTTCCTTGTCATTGTTTTCTGCTTGGATTATTTTTTTCCTTCTGCTTACTTTGGATTTCTTGGCTCTTTTTCTAGTTCCCCTAGGTAGGAACTCACATTACTAATTTTAGATCTTTTTTCTTTTCTAATATATGGATTCAAAGCTATAATTTCCCCGCTAAGTACTATTTTTGCTTAATCCCCAAAATTCTGATTAAGTCATGTTTTCATTTTCACAGTTAAATTTTTCTTTTAAATTTCTCAATTTCTTCTTTGATCCTTGTGTTATTTAGAAGCATTTTGCTCAATCTCCATATGTCTTGGGATTTTCCAGTTATCTTTGTTATTGATACCTAATTCCACAGTAATTTGAGAACAGACACAGTGTAGATTTTGTCCTTTTCTGGGCTGTAAAACAAATTTAATATGGTCTGTCTTGGAGCACACTCCATGGGAGCTTGAGAAAGATGTGGAGTCCACAATTTGTTGGATGATATGTCTAGTTGTACTAGATCCATTTGATGAAAAGACTACTCTTCCCATCAAGTTGTCTTAGCACCCTTGTGAGCTGGTTGCCCAAAAGGTGAGTTTAATTTTGGACCATCAGTTCTATTCTACTGATCTATGTGTGTCTTTATTCAAGCAGCACACAGCCTTAGTTACTCTGGTTTTATAGTAAGTTTTTGAAATTGGGAATGTGAGTGTTCCAGCTTTGTTCTTTTTCAAGATTATTTTGGTTATTTTTTATAAAAAAGATAACTGTGTAATGTTAGAACCAGTGTGTTATGGGGTTTATAATATGTGTGGAAATAAAATGAATTTTAAAAAGCACAAGGAAGAGGAAGGACCATGGGATATTATACTAAATTTCCTAAAAATGATGTGAATTCAGGGTAGACACTGGCAACTTAAATGTCCATATTGTAAATTCTAGCAGAACTGAAGGAGGAGGAATAAGAGGAAATGAAAGGCTAACAGAGAAGATACAATGGAATTATAAAAATGCATGAATATTGCAAAGGGAAGTAGGAAAGAAGATACAAAGGAATGACAAATAGATAAAAAGTAGCCACACGGGAGACTTGAACTCTATAAATAATGTAATATAAATGGAAAAAATCTCAATTAAAAGATAGGTTGTCTACATGGATAAAAAAGCAGGACCTGCTACAGGTTTCTCTGTAATGAATATTAAATATAAATACCAGCTTATGTTAAAAGTAAACAAATGGAAAATACATGCCATATGAACACAGGGCTTTGGAGGATATATGCTATCTGGGAAAGGAGACTTCAGGGTAAGCAATATTACCATGAATAAATAGGGACTGCTCAAAATGTGATAAAGGGTCACAGAGGGGTCAACTTCTCAATAGAACCTAAGTTGTAAATGTCTGTACACCTACTACCATGGTTCAAAACAAGTAGGAATTTGAACCCTTCTTTCTTAATAACTGATGTAACAGACATAATATCAGTAAAAATATAGAAGAAAAAGATCTAGAAGAGCATAGATGAAGAAGAAAAATATATTGAAGAATAAAGTCCGGTTTCATCTAAATTGGCTAATTGCTGTTTATTGAGTATATTTCTTCTACAACCAGAATATACCTTCTTTTCAGGTATTCATAGGATGTTCACCAAGACAACCCATTTTCTGGGATTTAGAATAAGTCTGACTACATTGTAAGACAATTAAAATGATGCAGAATATCAAGACCATAGTGGAATTAAATTAGAAATTAATAACTAATATGTGTGAAAAATACTGGAATATTTGGAAATTAAACACAAGACTTCTAAATAATCCATTGGCTGATGGAGAAATCACAAGGAAAATTGGAACATATTTTGAACTGAATGAAAATGAGAACAAAGTACATAACATTTGTATGTGAGGCAGCTAAAGCCGTCCTTAGGGAGAAATCATAGCATTAAATTTTCATGTAAGATTAAAAAATAGGCTAAAGTCAGTGACCTATCCACCTTAAAAAGCTGAAGGCTAGTTAAACCCAATGTAAGCCAATCCAACCAAGTTGTTCTATGTATCAGTAGCTCATTCTTCAATATTACTGAGTAGTATTCCATGATCTGGATGCATTTTTTGTGTCTATTTTCAGTTTGTTTTTCCCACGGTTGAATTTTGAGTTTTCATATTTCCCAGGACCTCACTGCCATTACCTACCAAGTCTTGGCCAGAATTAGATTATTGTAGCAGTAGTGGGTGGAACTCTGAGAAAAAGGAAGAAGTAGCAGTGTCTGAGAACCATTGTGAAGGTAATCCTTGATTATAATCATGGTTATTTAATGTTTGAATGTCGAAGTTTTTATTAGAAAAGAAGCAACATGTGGCTGCCCTTGGGAAATGTTTTCTTCAGAAATTTGAACATCTGCCATATGCATATTTGGAGTAGGTGCCAATAAGTCTTTTTGGTTTAGTAATAGCAAAACTTTAAACTTGAACAGAAATTTATTAAAAGCTTAAGATGATAGGGAATACTACTTGCAGAACTAGCACCTTAGTGCATTTTTCTCTGACATGGTGCTGACTCCACGGTCTCATTTATGAACCCTCAGCAGTTTCCAAGTGTCTTCCTCAGACTATGAAGCAGAAATTATTTGTAAGTGCTGTTAGTTCTTATCTTTGGGCTTGGGGAAGCAGTAGGGAATTGTTTTTTCCAAAGATTAGGCCAGAGAGAGAGAGGGTTAAAGTATGGGTTTTGGGGTTCCAAGTGAAAAGACCCCTTAAATCTTCCTTAAGAAATTGCTTGATACAGTTTGAGCATGAGGGTGCTGAATGAGGTTGGGGGCTTGCGTACTGGGAAGAGAGACTGGGAAGACCCTCCCCCTGCCTGCCCATGGACGATGCAGTGGGGGCTGGTATGCAAATAAGAAATGAATCAAATGATGACATCCCTCAACACTGAGGACAAGGGTGTCCCAGTCTCTTCCTGAGACCAGTGACCTGGGAACAAGAGACATTAGCCAGTTCTACTCTGAATATCCAGGGTACCCCAAGTGCTCAGCATTAGAAAAGGGTTCTGAGTCTGATGTTTTAGCTCTGAGGAGGAGAGGGAGAGGTTCCTGCAGGTCTGTAAAGACGAATGAAAAGGGACTGAGTGTAATGAAGGGCATGACAGGAGCTGAAGAGGGAGTTTGTGAACACAGTGTGGCAGGGGAACTGTAAGCTTCGGGAGGTCAGAGGTTAGGTTTATATTTATTTGTTTGTTTCTTTGTATCCACCTCTACATGGCAGTGTTGACCCCAGCTGAATGTTGATCTTCTATTGATGACAAAGCAGCAATGTTGAGGGATGTTTCCAAGACCCCAAGAGTGGGCCTGTCTCCATGCAAGTGTAAGTGTGTAACTAAAGGAGTGATCTGTGAAGGTGGGAGGTCCAACCCCACAGAGACAGGAGTACAGACAGCAGTGCCTTGGAGTGACCGGGTGCTGGAGAAGTCCTCAGAGGCCATGTTGAGCTCAGGTCCCAGGAACAGCATGTGCTCTGGGCTCAGCAGTGATTCAGAAAGCCCTGGGAAGGAAGGAAGATGGAGGACATTGTTCTGGAGAATGACTGTTCTGAGCAGGGTAGGAGAAGTCAACACACATGCCCTGGGAGTCTGATCTGGAGACTGGAGTTGAGGGAGAGCTTCCCATGGCTAAAGAGAATGGTCACCTGGCAGTGACCATGGAAAGAGGTGTCCTTGGAGCATGAAACAAGGACCTCTAAGATTGTGCTCCTGGGACACTGAGGAGTGAGCTGTAACCATTCTTCCTCAGTCTGGCAATTCCTGGACTTCAGTGCCTTTGAATGATTCTGGGTCCTTTCGTTCCTGGAATCTGGGCCACAGAGGTTGGGATGCATGCAGTAATTGGTGCTTTTAATAATTAACTACCATTGATCTCTCAGCCAAGGGCCATTCCTTTCTTTCCTTTCAGAGATTCAGACTCTTGGCACTTGTTTGCAGACGTGAAAAATCATTGACAGACTGATACTCTGAAGCCCCCTCTCCCTCCCATTCCGTGTATGTAAATGAACCCTGGAAGGTCTGAGCTCCTACCGACTGGTGAGCTCGCACTTGGTGAGGTGGTTGTGCTGTGTGTGTGCAGGCACTGCTCTTGGCCGTAGGTTTTGCTCGGACAGGGAGGAGAGTTAGGCACTAACAGGAGGAAAGTGATCCCTTAAAAAAAACAAGTTCCATCTGTTTTTTCCTACCTGCTATTTTATTGTGTAAATATTTTTCTGCTTCTTCATGGACAACCATAAGGAGGGGTTATTATTCTCCAGAGAACCCACTGTCTGCTGTGTGAGCTTGGTTGCGTAGCTGGAGCAGCTTCTGTAGAACGTTGTCCTTTGTCACAGAGCCTTCAGCGCCTTCTCCCTTACTGTCAGGCCCCTTTCCTCTACTACTTGGAACAGGGGCTCTGATTTAGTTCTTGCGAGGCCTGTGATTGGAGAATACAGTTTGCAGAATGGGGCTACAGTATTGCCTCCAACATGGTCAGCAACTTTACCACTCATTGCTCCTCAGTGCCGGTGCTGAGGGTCCTGCGGAGACATCAGTGGGATCTGGGTCAATGGCAAGGCCTTGGTGAGGAAGAGTATGTGGTAGTCATCCTTAAGGAGGCTCCTCCCGGGACCGCCGTGGGACAGGAGCAGGATTCCCGTGAGCAACGGGTTCCATGGGGATTGTTCCTTGTGGAAATAATTGGATTTGACTCTGAGATTCTGGGTCTTGTGCATGTGAGAGGTGCCTTTCCAGTCCAAATATTCTAGGGTAGTTGAAAAGAGTTTATCTTTGAACTCAGGTCAAGTATTTTGTGTCACCAAGTGGGAAACAAATATGACTGGCATCTGAAGGTCGTTGTTTCTAGAATCTCTTCCTTCTATTTCTAATACTACTTTTGCATTGTTTACGTTGCCCATTAAGCTGTTAATTTCTTAAATGCTTTGTCGACATTGTGAAATGCTTCTTTTGTCTAAACAGAGGGCTTTTGTGTGTAGTTATTAAGCTCTTCATTAATCAGCTTTTTACTGCCCTGAGCAAAAAGGAATTAAGGAGCAAACCAGAATATATTTTGAACAGCCGGAATGCCATCACATAATCTGTACAGTGCGTTTTCAGTTTTCCTATGGGATGCAAGTTTGCTGAGGTCCATCAGGATTGGATGCTAAATTTTGTAAAAGGCTTCTTCTGTATCCATTGGGAGGATAGTTTTCCTCCTCCTTTCTATAATTGTGAAATAAATGGATTATAATGTGTCAACCTTATCTTGTATTCCTGGCATAAACCCAACATGATTTTGAGGTACTGTCAGTTTTGAATATGATTGCTGTCCTTTTCAGTTCGTGGTGTCGGGTCAAAGTTGTAGAACACTGGTTGGGGAGGGTGACATCTGCAAGATGGCTGAATAAGACCTGACCCGCTGCCATTTGTCCTCATGCTGAAGTGCCTCTGTGGGAGCTCTGGGGTCCAGGTGGGACCCTGTGAGGACCCCAGTATCACCCAAGACCAGGGAGAGCTGTTTGGAGAAGGCAGGCTCTAACAGGACTGGCTCTGACTGTGGTCCCAGTTATGCATCTGCAGATACCTCCGAACCCCTCAGACCTTGGCTACAGCCCTGTTTGGCTTTGGTTCTGTCACCAGCACCATACCCGGGAGGTATGACCCAGGAGGAGTCAGGCCTGACCAGTATGCACACAGACCTCAGTCCTGGTGGTGGGCCTTGAAGTGGGCAATGAACCAACTCCAGCTCCTCTTTTTTTTTTTTTTTTTAAAGATTTATTTATTTAACAGAGAGAAATCACAAGTAGACAGAGAGGCAGCCAGAGAGAGAGAGAGAGGGAAGCAGGCTCCCTGCTGAACAGAGAGCCTGATGCGGGACTCGATCCCAGGACCCTGAGATCATGACCTGAGCCGAAGGCAGCGGCTTAATCCACTGAGCCACCCAGGCGCCCGTTCCTCTTGACTGATCTGAGAACTCCTGGGGGGTGACCTCATCAAAATGGTGACATCAATCATTCCCAGCTTCAGTCTCCCTCCTCCCAGGAAGACCACCTAGCAGCTCTCCATAGATAAGACACCCTTGCAAAGATCCCCGAATCTGGGGGTGAGGCTGAAGTGTTCTCCCCCGACTGCCAGAACTCAGACCCAGAGGGGGGACTGCAGGAGAGGGGTAGAAAGGTGAGAGGTTCCGCTGACAGCATCATCCCTCTCCCAGGCTGCAATGGCAGAGCACCACACTGAGGGGGCCTCTGGGCCTGCAGCTCCTCCAGTGGGAAAGAGCACTTGATGGACCCTTAGCTCCCACAGCTTGCGGATGCGTCCCAGGAGGCCCACTCAGGTCTTGCCTCCTGGAGATCACTGGGGAAGGATGGGGCTCAGTCCCTGGGGATCAGAGAGAGTTGGAGAAAGGACTGTGGGCTCCTGGCAGCCAGGTGCTCAGATCCTGGGTGACTATATTTCTGTGTGCAGGAGTGTGGAGGCAGCAGCCCTGTCTGTCCAGAGAGCTCAGCTGGCAGTTCTGTCCGATTTGAGTCCCAAGCCACACCGAGGCATGGAAGCCGATTTGCAGGGTAGCTCAACTGTGGTGCGGAGCCTGAAGTTCCACTGGAGCAGGAAGCCAGGCCAGAGAACACAGGCAGCCATCTTCTAGCCATGTTCAGGCAGAGAGCCAAGCCAGCAGCCCTGTACAGTGGTTGAGTGTAGCCTCTGACCCTGCTTTATCAGGTAGCCTAAACTGTGAACCTGGACAGCTTAGGAACCCAGTCAAAGAGCCCTGCCTGATTTCTGATCACAGTTGTGACCTCACCCAGGGACGGAGTCCAGATGGTGAAACCACTTAGGGTGCCGAATAACCCATGTCCCCACCTAACCAGGGAATTCAATGACCTGCCCAGCTATGGGGAATGGTGTCCAGCCTTACCCAACCACAAGCTGCCCCCGGAGCCCCTGACTGAACAGAGAATCTAGCCAGCAGCCTTGTCCAACAGGGGAGGACAGCCATTGGCCCTGCCTGATCGCGGAGCTCCAAGTGAGGCTGTCTGACCCTGAGGCCCTGCCTGCAGGCCCACCAGAACATGGAGTCCAGCCCATGGCATTGAATTGGGAAACTCAGCCTGAGACCTTTTTCACATGCACCTATTTCAGAAAGTACCTTTCCTTTAAAACTGTTGGGGGACTTCAGTATCCCCACTCCCCTCCCCACCCCGCCAAGGATTATGAGGAGAGACCAGTAAGTGATTTTACAGGTGATTTTACTTAGGGCAGTGAAACTATTTTGTAGGATTCATGATAATGGTAGATCATATTAAAAATTCGTGAGAATTTTGTGTACAACATAGAACTCTAAACTATTGCCTTTAGCTGATAATGATTTATCCGTGTTGGTTCATGGATTAGAACAGATGCTGGTGGTGGAGGAGGGAGGCTGTTGGGGGCTGGGAGCAGGGGATGTAGGAACTTTTTTTGTCAGCTTAACTTTGCTGTGAACCTAAAACTACTCTCAAAGCTAAAGCCTATTAATTTAAAAATGCAGAAACAAAAAACCCACCTTATCTCCTTCAGAAAATCTCATGAAAACAAAAAGAATAGCCAGTGTCCCGAAACCTAGGAGAAGGTGTCCAGGGAATACTGTGGACATGCAAGTCAAGAGAAGGTGCCATTCACCACAGGCTGCAGAACTTTGTAGCTCCCGTCAAGAGGATGGAGAAATGGCTTGGTGCGTACTATTGGCACAACTGTGAAAGGCTACAAACGTTTCAACAACTAGGCTGGAAAGCCGGAAAAAAAAAAAAATTTAACCACTGACTCATAAATCACTGAGAAATGAGGTCTAAATATATAGGTCTCAGTAGGTTAAAAATATACTTGAAAAGATGGTTATTCTACTACATTTTAATCTTGAATGGTTTTAATCAATAGAATAGTTGAAGAGTGTAGAGTCCCTTACTCGGGAATATTGTGCATCTGTGCAGAACAATAGCTACATCTGTGTGTGTTTATACGAAACGGCACTTATATTTTAAGTGAGAAAATGCATATTGAGTAATGCATGTGGCATAAGATGGGTAAAAATAAAAATATATATCTTTGTGTAGGTCCATGAACATGGCGGGGGGGCAGTAAAGGATACCAAACAAGCCCTGAACATTGACTTTTTCAGGAATGAGGGAGAGAGGGAAGATTGTTACCTTTCTCTTGTTACATTGGCAGTTTACTGTTACAGCAAGTAGGACAAGCTTGGAAGGAGAATCCAACAAATTGTAATAGAAATAAAACAAAGGCAACAAAAGACGACCCCTGGACAATTTGGTGCACAGCTTCCCAGTCTGAGATGTCTGGTGGTCAAAGCTCAGTGAATGAGTGAAAGGAGAGCTCTCTCCTCACACCTTCTCTCCATTCTGTTTTTAAATTGGTGTGCATCCAGTTTAGGAAGGGTGTGGGGGGGTAACGTGTCAGACCCAAAAAGAGAAGAAGGGGATTTGGAAGATTTACTCTCAAAAATTAGTAAGTCTCGTCTAACATATTAGCTGTGCAAACCCTATAATGCAAAACCCTAAAACTTTAATCTGCTTAAGATGGACAAACTGTCTCATGGTTTCTGTGGCTCAGGATGATGGGAGTGGCTTCACTGTGCGGTTCTGGCTCCGTGTCTCATGAGGTCAAAGTTCTGGCCTGGGTGCGCCAAAGACTTGGCCAGTCCTGGAGGATCTGTTCCGTGTTGGCTGACTCACACAGCTGGCGCTTGGAGAAAGGTCTCAATTTCCCCCATGTGTGCTTTGACATAGGACTCCTTAGAGTCTCCGCGATGTGGCAGCTGGTTTTGACCAGAGCTACTGATCCAAGAAGAGGGGCAAGGAGAAGGACACAGCGCCTTTTATGACCATGTCTCAGAAATGATGTGCCATCACTCTTGTACATTCTACTTGTTCCCACGAGTCACCATACTGTTAATAACTGACATTTACACAGAAACTACTATATACCAGGCATTGTTTGACGGGCTCCATGCATGTCAGAACATGCCAAGTTCACCAGATCCACACTCATGGCTCAGGTTTCCGTTCACAACAGAATTTGCTCTCCCACCCCCTCGATGCCCAGGCTTTCCCATGGGAGAATCCTGACCCATCAGTGACAACATCCCCAATATCTTTAATTCTTCTCTGGAAGGTTTCCTTTACCTTTTTGCTCATGCCAAAACCTGGCTCCTGGGCAGGTGTAGCGTCTGTGGTCTTATCCTGCGGCAGGTGTTTCCTCTCCTTCTTCCTTGGTATGACCGGGTCCAGGCATGGTGATAGCCCTTTGCTCCTCACTCCTGCTTTCAGTCCACCTCCCTCTACCTTCCTTAAAATCCTTGTAGCTTTGCTGCTCCTGATACCAGACTCCACTGTCTGGACTCCTCTTTGTTGTCGTACTTCAGAGATATCCCTGGTTACTCTTTTCCATTCCTTGAATGTTTTTATCTCGTAGATTATTTTCTCTTCTGCTGTAGTCCATGGTGATTTTGGTAACCATACATAGACTAGCTTTCCAAAACTCTGGCTCCTCAGTTTTTGTTTTGGCCCCCAAAGATTTTTTCCACTATACCTTGATCCCCTACTTCAGTGATCATATATTAGATCTTTCCATTACTAAGAACTCTATCTCCTGTGTAATCTCTAAAACCAGAACTGCCTCTCTTTCCATGTGTCCCTCTAGCACCAAAAGGAACAGATCTTCAGCCCAAATATGACTTGGGTTCTGTGATACTGTGGTTATAAGAAATATGTATTTATGGGGCATCTGGGTGGCTCAGTTGGTTGAGCATCTGACTCTTGATTTTGGGTCTGCTCGTGATCTCAGAGTCATGAGTTTGCACCCTGCATCCGAATCTGTGCTGGGCATGGAACCTCCTTAAGATTCTCTCCCTCTCCCCCTATCCACTCCCTCTCTAAAGAAAAAAAAAAATGCATTTGGTTTTAGTCCTGTTCCTGGCATAGAGCTCCTACAACTCTTGGAATTTCCTGTAATGAGAACTGTGAGGGTGTCTTGTTAATGAGGTGACTTGTGGAAAGCACCTAAAGATGGGGGGTGGTTGCCAGCAGGGCCAATAATGCAATTATAGGGTTGGAACTTTCAGCTCCAACCCTGACCTCTGTGGAGGGGAGGGGGACTGGAAGTTGAATTAATTACCAATGGCTAACAATTTAATCAATCAGGCCTATGTAAAGAAGCTTCCGTTAAAAACCCAAAAGGACAGGATTCTGAGAGCTTCCAGGTTGGTGAACACGTGGAAGTTTGGGGAGAGTGGCATGTCTGGAGGGGGCATGAAAGCTCAACACCCTTCCCCCACACCTGGCCCTGTGCATCTCTTCCATCTGGCTCTTCCCTATAAATAAGCTGTCTTCTTGAGTTCTGTGATCCACTCTAGCAAACTAGTCAAACCTGAGGGACAGGTGGTGGGACCTCTTATTTTAGCTAGTCTGGTCAGAGGCACAGGTGACCACCTGGACTTGCCACTGGCATCTAAAGAGTGGTGTGTGGCAGTTGTGTGGAACTAAGCGTCTCCCCTATGGGTAGCCAGTGTCATGGACTTGTAGGGGCCCCAGCTGTGTCAGAAACTTGCTTGGTGGTGTGGAAAACACCACACTTTGTAATTGGGAGCAGGGCAAAGGTTGGTTGATCACAATCTTCCTCCTTCCTCTCTGGTCCTAACTTCTTCCTCTGCTTAGATTCCCTGGTCTCTCACGATAACCAGTCTCTCACATAGTCTCAATGCTCTTGTTTCTTCATTGTACTCACTCGGTAAGCCTCCAAACCAAGATCAATCCACTTTCCATCTATTTGCACCTACTATAGGCAATAGAACTGGTTGGAGAAGACCACAACCACTCTGACTATTCTGTTTCTGACTATTAATGTGGGCTGAGAGGCAGCAAGGCAACCTTACCGCATTTTCATGGTGCAAACCTCCCTGTTCATGAGAATTTCTTGGACAACTGTTGGGAAAAAAAAAAAAAAAATCCTGATGACAGGCCATGCTCCCAGACCAATTAAGTCCCAGTCCCAGGGGGTGGACCGAGGCCTCAGCTTGTTGTTTCTAACCTGCCCAGGCTGGTTCCAAGGTGTGGCCATGTCCAAGAGCCACTGCTGCAGCGTGTTGGCTGCTGCACTCCTTGAAGTAACAACATCTCATCCATGTTGCCATTCCTCCAACACACCCAGCACAGTTCTGCTGAAAGGTCTCTGAAAGGATTCTCTTCCGTCTGGAATATTCTTTCCCCCAGAAAGTTGCTTATTGGCTTCCTTACTCCCAAGTTTCTGCTGTAAATATCTATTCATAATACCTTTTTGAGCTACCCCTTATAAAATAGGACCCCCCACCTACCCTAGTACCCCAGCCCCCTTGACTGCTTTTTTTTTTCCATAGCATTTATCATCTCCTGGATTATAGATTTATTTCTGGATCATTTGTTACCACCTAGAAAAAAAAACAACCAAACAAACAGCAGGGGCTTTGGGCATTTTGTTCATTGCCAATAACAAAATATGCACATAAATTTATTTTACTAACAGATCAATAGGTGCTCAATAAATATATTTTTAAGGACTAGGCAGCAGAAACTTGGGATTTTGTTGCGTTAAAGGCAAATGTTATTTTATGCAGTAAATGCATTTCTAAGCCTGACCAAGATGGTTGAGCTGGGAATTGGGGTAGAGGTGGGTATCCTCGATCCCTTGAGAGCCTGTTCCCTAGTGTTGACTGAGGCTTGTTGGGAACTGGGGGAGCAGCAGAGAGCACAGGCAGGAAGCGCCAGCATGGGGGTTCTGCAGGCTTGTGTTCTCCACAAGCAGAAAGAGAATCAGCAGGAAAACTTTTCACTTATGCTCAAGGCCCAGAAGGACTTAGTTGGAGATCAGAGAGTGACCAGTACTTCTACCTCAACACAAAGGACAAGCTGCTCTGGTAGTATTGGGGAGTAGGTCATGTGTAGAAGGTATGAGGGTGAAGATTCTTCCTCTTATGATTCGTTTGGGTCCCAGTGGTGTAGCTTTTCCAAATTTGGTGACTGGGAAAGAATGGATTCCACCTATGCTCTTAGATCCGAGGTACTAAAGAAAAGAGAACTTAGGTACTAAGAGTAGATCACATTTTCTTAAATATACTCATTACAAAAGATGAAAGATGAGTTTTTAGTCAACATTATTCAACTTTACTCACATGATCCTATTTGAGTAACAAACATCTGAGTATCTTGAGCATAGATATTTCATATGAAAAGTGGTAGATTTGAATCACTTCACAAGTATTTAGGAACAATAAGTGTTGCATTTCTAAGTCAAATGACGTTTGTCAGAAATTCCCATTCATCAGTGAGGAGGAAGTTTCATGCCTACATCTGGGAGTCCTTTTGAAGCTCATTCCTTTCTGTGCAAGCTTGGCCATGGAGGGTCATGATTAGGATTATAGATAAAGATTATAATCTTAAAATATTTCACTTAGCCATTATCAAAAATTATTCACTTTTTATTTATTTATTATTTATTTTTAAAAGATTTTATTTATTTATTTATTTGACAGAGAGAGCGATCACAAGCAGGCAGAGAGGCAGGCAGAGAGAGAGGGAAGCAGGCTCCCCGCTGAGCAGAGAGCCCGATGCGGGGCTCGATCCTAGGACTCTGAGATCATGACCTGAGCTGAAGGCAGTGGCTTAATCCACTGAGCCACCCAGGCACCCCTCAAAAATTATTTTTAATGTAACCATGAAAACCCTCCAATAAGAAAGATCCCTCTTGTGTCAGGTGGTCTGCATTTTTGACAGAGTTGGTCATTTCTTAAGAAGGTCAATGAGAAGAGGTTGCAGAACTTTCATGGTCCAGCAACTTTGTGAGCATAGAGTACTGAAAGAGGAAACTTACCTGTATAGAGGTTCTCTGTCTGGTTCTGTTAAGCTTCCTGAAGTACTCACAGGTTCTTCTGGGGTTATTTGTCACAAATTCCTCCTAGAATATTCTTTCATTAAATACCTAACTTGTGTGAGTTATTTAAGTTCCTCTTGAGATGTAACCATCAACTGAGGAGCATATAAGACCTGTCTCCATTTTCTGTATAAAAATACATTATACATTATGTTGCAGAAAATGGAATTTTTCATTAAAATTGCAAGTGAGCTAATCAACCATATGTTAATCTAACACATTACTCTGTAAATCACTAGGTTTTTGTGTGTTGTTTTTTTTTTTTTTTATGTGAGAGAAAGTGGTAGTGGGGGGGGGGGATACCCTTCACGTCCCCTGACCTGCTTTTTCTCAAGCAACAAATAAAAGATGCCCTTAGATATTCTAATTTCAAAATATGAAGCTGGCTCTTTTCATAGAGTTTAGTCTCCATGGGTATTCATACAACTGTTTTTTCCCTCTGAGATCTTTCTATTTATGGGGTGCTGTGCATGAGGAGCCTGCAGATTTCCATGACATCAAGCCCTTTCAGCCCACCAAATCCTCTCGGGCTTTAGAGAAGTCAGCCCCCCTGGATCTGTGCCACCCACTCCTCTCCTTCAAGCCATGACATCCATCATTCCCACTTGTGTAAACACCATCCTAATTGCCCTGGTGGACTCCATTTCTGAAACACAAAGATTTCTAGTTCTGAGAATGATACAGAGAACAGTGTTTACCTCTGTCCTGCCTCACAGAGCTTCTAGAGTGAGAAACAACTCCCCATTTCTGTGTTGAAGTGATGGAGGTGGTGGAGGGGCAAAGAGTGTGTAGGTTGGTGTTAATGAGGAAGGAAAAAGATATCTTCTTTTTTTCCTGATAAAGCCTTAACAGAAAAGAGAAGAGAAAAAAAATCCTCAATCCTTTACCAAATAAATAAATAAAAATAAAAAGGTTTAGATTAGTTGCTCTTGTGTGGCCTGGACCTCAACAGTGCAACTCCAACACAGGTTCACACGTCGTGAGTATCCCCAGCGCGCATGGAGCAGGTGTGAGAGGCTGGGTGCCTAGCACAGGACCCAGGGACTGCTGACCTCCCTTCTCACCAGGACATGACAGTTCAAATATCACAGGCTATCATAATGTATTCTTAAGTTCTTTCCACGTTTCCTATTTATTTACACTTTTAGTCATTGTATGAACTTCTGTGGCTGCCATAAAAAATGATGAGAAGCTTGGTGACTTAAATTTATTCTTGACACTTCTGAAAGCTAGAAGTCAGAAGTCAAGGTACTCCCAGGGTGTCCCATTCCATGCTTGTCCCCTAGTGGCCGGGGGCTTGGTGGCTGCATGCTGACAGTCCTCAGTGTCTGTTGGCTCATAAATACATAACTAAATGTTCTGTTTCGGTCCTTACCTCAACTTCTCTGTCCTCTTCCTTGCTATAAGGTCACTTATCATTGGAATCCAGGTCTACCCTAACCCAGGATGGTCTCACCTCAAGATCCTTAGTTATAGCTTCAAAGACTCCCTCCAGCATCCCAGTCCTGAATAAGGTCGCAGGTACACGTTCTTGGCAGACATATCTTCTTGGAGGACACAATTCAACTTACAATTATCTTGGCTTTTTCATTTTTTGTGTTGTTCTGAATTTAATGTACAAAACTTTCCATACTATCTCTTGATCTAAGTAGCTGTCTCTAGGGTAGAACATCTCTTCATAATTAATTGATTGGAAGTCAGGGGGTTGGACTTTGATTTTGAATTTTTTATCCATTATCCCACCATGTGATCTTGGATAAATTTAATCATTTTGAATTTTACCTTTTTTATGGTGGTTGCAAATCTAGAAATCAGGCCAAGCTTAAGGAAAAAGAAAATCACTGCAAGTTATAGAAATATCCCATAAAGCTCAGGGACAAGAATGTAGCCAGATCTTGAGAAGAAGTTTTAGGTCATGGCCCTGAAGTTTCAGCATGATGTCTCATTTTGGGGCCTACTTCTCTCTATAAACTATGTAGTTCTTTTTCCTCAGAGACCTGTTTCTCGGACCAAAGCTCTCCAACTTAATGTTCTATCTCCATGGACCACTGCTTTTCATCTTTCCTCACTGTTTATTCTTTCTTCTCTCCCCACTTCTGCACATTTCTCTTTCTGTTCCAGTTCCAGATTCCTAAGGGAGGGAATAAGACTTATCCCATTGGGATCGCTCCTGACTCAACCAGTTTTTGACCAGAGATGGGGTCATATGGTACAAAGATGGGTTCTGAGAGTCAGGCCATCCATATTGGGGCTGAAGGCAGTTTTCCTAAAACAGTTCTCATGTCATAGGTGTTGGAGGATCAGAGCAGACATTGTGCCTAAGAACACATTGCAAAGGATTCCCCGAACACTTGAAGGGATGTGGCTGCAGCAAAGGAAACAGTCAACAAAACCACAAGACAACTGACAGAATGGGAGAAGATATCACAAATGACATATCAGCTAAAGGGCTAGTATTCAAAATATATAAATAACTTATCAGACTCAACACCCAAAAAACAAATAATCCAATCAAGAAATGGGCAGAGGACATGAACAGACATTTCTGCAAAGAAGACATCCAAATGGCCAACAGGCACTTGAAAACGTGCTCCACATCACTGGGAATCAGAGAAATACAAATCAAAACCACAATGAGATACTACCTCACACCAGTCAGAATGGCTAAAATTAACAAGTCAGGAAACGACAGATGTTGGAGAGGTTGTGAAGAAAGGGGAACGCTCCAACACTGTTGTGGGAATGCAAGCTGGTGCAGCCACTCTGGAAAACAGCATGGAGTTTCCTCAAAAAGTTGAAAATAGAGCCACCCTACAACCCAGCAATCACACTATTGGGTATTTACCCTAAAGATACAAATGTAGCGATCCAAAGGGGCACATGCACCTGAATATTTACAGCAGCAATGTCCACAAGAGCAAAAAACCTAGATGTCCATCAACAGATGAATGGATAAAGAAGATGTGGTGTATGTATATATACAATGGAATACTATGCAGCCATCAAAAGAAATGAAATCTTGCCATTTGCAATGACATGGATGGAACTAGAGGGTATTATGCTGAGCAAAATAAGTCAATCAGAGAAAAACAATTATCATATGATCTCCCTTATATGAGGAATTTGAGAGGCAGAGTGGGGGTTTGGAAGTAGGGAAGGAAAAAGTGAAAAAAGATGGGATCAGGAGGAAGACAAACAATAAGAGACTCTTAATCTCACAAACTAAGGGTTGCTGAGGGGCATATAGAGAGGGTGGTTGGGTTATGGACAGTGGGGGGGTATATGAAATGATGAGTGCTGTGAAGAGTGTAAGCCTGATGGTTCACAGACCTGTACCCCTGGGGCAAATAATACATTATATGTTAATATAAAATAAATAAATAAATAAATAAAAAGTTAGCAGTGCTGGGTTTGCATTCTGGACAAGTAGAAGACTTGATTTTTTTTTTTTAAATGAGAAATAATGATTCAACCAGTTGTGAAGTGGGTAAAGATTTTCTATAAATCCATCACCATGGCTCTTGAAGTCTCCATTGTTTCTACAATGGCAGGAAATCCCAATTTGGGAAGTAGGAATGAAGCTGCAGGAGAGGGGATGAAACTCGAGTGGCAAGGTCTGAGTGGGTGATGTCTGTCCATGGAGACAACTCTTCAGACTTTTCAGACCCCAGTGGTGAGGATGTCAACTGGACCCCCATCCTCCTATGTAGAAAATGTTGGGCCTCTTTGTGGATTGGTTTCTCAGTAACTTATGTGGTTATTTTTGACAGGTCCTGAAAAGCAGGATGAGCACTCAACAACAGAAGTGACTGTCAACCCTAGAATAAAGCAAAAGTTCTTCAGTTTCTTGGGAATCTCTGGTTTAGTGTGTATATTGGGGAGAAGCAGGTTTCTGTTCTTCACCAGGTGGATCAAAGACATTAGATCTGTCTGTCAAGAGCCTTGTCACTTGGGATTATTGATGCTACTCTTATTGCAATTGGGGCGGGAGTAACCAGTAACTTCGGCTTTGGAGCATCTCTGATCCAGGAAAAGCCACCAGTGCTGGAATGGGCACAGAGGGAAGCCTGGAGGACACTTCTTGGGTCACTGTACTCTGGGCCTTAGGAAGCTAGGTTCCTACTCGTAAGTTCTGTCTTTCCCTCATTTTACTATTCTTTTGAAATCTTTGGGTCTAATTCCTGGAGTAGACTTGGTAGAAAAAGCCAAGAGGTCATTTTAAGACTTTTCAAGTTAGACTGGCTGTGGGGTATGGTGAGCAGCACATGTGAGCTGGCCTAAGTCAGCAAAAATAGGGCACTGTGCTTTATTGGGGGACAAGTATGCATTTTCCTAGAGTGTATTCCATACAAAATATACCCTATTAGGAATCTATAAGAATGAGCTCTATTAAGAATTCTTAGAATGCCCTATTAACAATCTATAGCAGGAGACAGCTGGTCGAAGATTTGGGGTGCTGGCTATCTTTTCTATTATCACCGCTAGAACCAGACCCATTAGCAGGTGCTCACTAAGTGATGAATTAACGAACACTTTACTGAACATGTCCTTTTTCAATGTGGCACTGAGATTCATTAGTCTTATTTTATGAAGCATCAGCAGTTTCTGATTCGTAGTCTGTGAAAATGGCAGTGTTCCCTGGAGGCAGAAATGCATAATTTTTTCTTGGCAGTTGAGAACACCACTACATTGCTTGTCTGCAGTTACAAATGGAGAGATTAGTGTTGGCCATGAGAACATACGCTTCCCCAGAGAGAGGGTCACAGGCAAAGAAAGGGAGAATTTAGATAGATTTGGGTTAAGAGATTTGGAGGAATCCATGTCAAAATGTCTTGATAAGTTTGGTATAATAATACAATGATTGTATGATGTAATGATTCTATAATGGTGTAAATTACCTGGTCATGAGGTAAGAACACAGCAGATAGGGTGAAGGTTGATGGAAAGTGCTCAGTGCTGGTGAATGTGGGGGAAAATGACTCAATCTTTACATGTTCATTTCCCGCATCTCTGCCTTATTCAGGTCTCTACTGACGTGCGTTGTCTTCGGAGATTGCTGAAAGGCCCAGTCCATTAACAACCTCTCTATTACTCACAGTCCTTTTCCCTATATTATTTCATTGGAAATTGTGTTTAACATATTTTTTATTAGGTTTCTCTGTATCAAGAAGTAAATCTCGTGAAAAAAGTAACACTTTGTTTTAGCTGGGTCGTCCAGGAAACAGAACCTGAGCTGGGCAAAGGTTTATGGTAGGGAAACACCTGTGGAAAAGTGAGGGGAAAGCAAGAGCAAGGAAGGGGTGTTCATTAGACCTCAAGTGTATGTTTGGCAAAGTGTCCATCAGTCCAAGGGATCGCTTGGTGGGAGTGGCCAGGCTATTGTGCTACAGTCTTGCTACTTGTTAGTCTGGGGGACCCCCAGGTGTGTGACCTTGACTTAAAAGCCCAAGTGGATTTTACACATGGGTAACACATCCTTTCTAGAAAGGGGAATCCAAGCAGTGTGTCTCCATGTTTGCCCCCATCCTCCCTTTATCCCTGAACCCATCCATTCTCCTTGTACTTTCAGCAGTCAGCTCGTCCAGGCTTCCGTGGAGCCTCTTCTGAAGGGAAACCTTACGGGGTGGAGGGTGAGGAAAAAGGCAGCCTTTGTCATCGCAGTGGCCCTTGGGTCTCGGTGGTTGGCTTGCAGTGTCCCTGAAGCTCCACACCCGAAGTGTCCTGGAGAGTTCCTGCTGATCACATCCTTCCCAATTTGGGTTCATACCCTCGTCCATTTGTGACCACAGTCAGGCAGGGGAGTTCCCAGGGGCACCTTGTTCCACATACATTCCATCCTGGTGCCCTTGCCACAGCTCTGCAGAATGCACTTCTCGAGGACCAGGACCTTCCCGTCCTTCTCAGCTCAGATAAAGCAGATGGGGAGCACACCTTCTCTCAAGGTGTCTCTGGGAATGGTGGAAAGGAGGGTTTCTCCTGCTTTCACTCCTTGCTCTTGGGCATCTTTGTTCTTCCTACTGGGGACATGGCCCCATATAGGAGTCAGATCCTGCATCCATGCTGCATTATGGAGTATTTCTGATCTGGCGCTTCCCAAAGCTATACCTTTGGCAGGTCATTTCCATGTTCTCTCAGCGAGACTGTTTCTGAATTCTACAGTATGTGATACAATTAGGGGATGCCATGGTCATGAGCCTGTTTCTTCCCCTGCTTTACTGCGAGGAAGGTCCTGTAGTTGGATGTTCAAGAGAGCAGGATTCCAAGCTTGTGGGTCTAGTTCTTGAAAAAGCACTGTGTGCCTGCCTCTGGTACTGGTTCTGGTTGAGGCTCTGGGTGCTGAAAAAGCAAACCCTTTCACTGAAAGGAGCTTCTGTTCTTGTGAGAATAACTGCTGGCCCTTCCCAGAAAGAAGGAGCTTAGTATTAGGCGATAATCTAGTTATTACTAGAGAGATGATTTCTCTTTGAAGGTGCCATACTGGGGGCTCACTGTGGGTCTGTACTACTGGCAGTTGGATAATCCGAGGTGGGCAGTAGTTCTAGAAGGCCTGGTAAGTGCAAGTGCGTGGGGTTGGGCTCCTTGTAACTCCTGCATCAGCCTCCATGGTAGGTGTGGCTGTGCCCATCAAGCCAGGGCTTACCGCAGCTGCTGACAGAATTAGGCCAATGTCAATCAGTTGAGTCATTTTGTCTACTTGGTGGTTTAGTGGCTGTTGCTTCCTGGTGGGCATAAATGTGTGATGCAGAGATCTTCATGCTTCCTGCCCACTTCCATGCATCTGTCCACGTGGCTCTACCCCAGACTTTTCTCTCTAACCTTTTTCTTTCAAGTTACCTGAGCAGCCAGTCAGGCTATTTGCTATGCTCATGAAGCCATCTATATTCTAAAGTTGTGACCTTTTGCTTTTAGCACAGTCAGTGACCATGCACACCATTTAAGGGTCCACTGATTGGGAAAGTTTTCCTTCTTCATGGTCTTTGAGATCCACTCTTGACCGATGGTCAAGACCGATGGTCTGTGGTGCAGTCACCACATATTTTTGACTTGCACCCACATATTGAGCCAACCCATCCATAAACCAAGCTTGAGATTTTTCTTCCTCTTTTGGTTGGCTGTACAGAACTTCTCCCCCTTCCTCCCAGCACACACAGAACCACCCTGTTGAGTGATGGGAGTCAGATACTGAGGTGACCATGGTGACATTGGGATCTAGGCTACTTGCTCCTGCAACTTGCTTGTGCCTTGTGGTTCTGCTTGTCCTCCATCCCAGATGGATCTTATAATGGATTATTACTGGGCCTACTTGCCTTTTTGACTTTGAGGGTCAAACAGGACAAGGGACAACATATGAGGGATATTTCTAGAGGCACGGTCACTTGGTATCTTACTGTCAAACATTTTTTCTCTGTTAGGGCTCAGTAGCATGCCAGGAGCTGGTTTTTCCAAAAATGTGTAATTCTCTGCTCTAGATGGTATGACCTCGCTCTGGAACCTGAGATCTGCGCGGTGATCTTTCCCCTGGCATTCGCTGTAAACTGTGTACCGCATTTTTTCCTACCACTGACCCATACAATATGGTGAGGTCTGCCAGTGTCTGTGGCCCCCACGACAGGACTGACGTGCCCAACCTGGATCTGCCGCAGAGCTCTGTCCTTGTCTAAGACTTGCATGGAGTTGGAAGCTTCTCATGTCATATGAAGGACCAGAACATTGAGCTTGGGTAAGTATTGCCTTCAGAACCTGAAGGGGCATAGCAGCTGTCAGTGCTTCCTCCTTCGTGGTAAGGGTTAAAAGATACAGCAGCTTGTTGTTTACTTTAGAGGGGATGTTCTAGCAAACCTCTGACCACCAGACTGCTAAACCAAAGTGGCAAATTTCTCAGTGTTCAGAGTTTCTCACTCTGAAATCCATGTGTCTTACCAGGCCTTGCCATTATGTATGAGCGGCCTTGAACTCACCCCACCCAATCAGCATGATACCCCTGAGATGAGGGGTTGGTGTGGTGGTCTGTGGGAGTGACTTCATGGAATCATTGGGAGAAAAGAGTAGAATGTAGCATAACATTAAGGAATAATTCTGCATTCGCACTGCAGAATGGAGTCCTCAAGGAAGCTCCCGTTTTGTTGATAATCAGGACTGATCACTCCAGAACCTATAGAATTGTGGCCATCACTGGGAATCCACAACTTTCGAAAATCCACATCCACACAAGTACAAAGTGCTGTCACTATTGCCAGAGCCTCTCCAGGCCCATGTATCTGCTCATATGGGCCCCAGCAGCATGGGTGTCCAAGAACCTGCTCCTCCGTGTCCACAGGGAGAGACTGGCCACCGACACCTCTCTCATTCTGCTGAAAGATCCACCCCTGGGCAGGACAGAAGGATGAAACTGGCAGGCAGCCGATGCTGGCTTCACATCCAGGCTCCAGACCTCACACGTGTGTATCTGACCAGCTGAATATAATTCACGTTGAGAAATCCTTCCAAAGTCTAGGAAATGCAGTAGCTTTCTATCCTGTCCCTCACAAAGGCAGAGTAGAAGGAGGAGGAAGAGGATGTTGGGCACACGTCTGCCATTTCCATCTCCAGAAGTACCTGTTTCAGCACCTTCATGTGTTAGTTCTCTATAATTGTTGAGTCTGCTTGCTTAAAGCACATATTCATAATTTAAGGATAAGTTTCCCATAGTCAAGTGGCATACGATTAATGTTCTACACGTGGAGTAACAGGTCATTTTGTCCATGGATCTCGCTGGGAAATCTCTCTGCTTGTCTGATTATAACCCTGTGGGACTCGCTCCTGAAGTCCATGCTGCCCCAGACACTGGCCTCCATCCACGTGTGGCTGAGCACCTGAAATAGCGCCAGTCCAGATTGGGCTGTGTTGCGAGTATAAAATACACAGTAGATTCCAAAGACTTAGCACAAAAAATGTAGAATACCTCATTAATAATGTCTGTGCTGACTATATGGTGACATGGTAATATTTTAGGGAGATTGGATTAAATAAAAGATATCATTATTAAGTCTTTATTTTTACACTTTTTAATTTGGCTATTAGAAAAATTAAAATTACGTATGTGGCTCACATATTTCTTTTGGACAGCAGTGGCTCAGATGAAGAACATCTACCGTTCTCAGAGTGAGCTGGGCAGGGCCCTGCAGGGGTGTTCTGCTGGGAGGGGGCAGACAGCAGACTCATTTCCTGAACTTGGTCTTCTGAGTGTGTGTGTGTGTGTGTGTGTGTGTCCCACCCTGAGGGAGGGCCTTCCTACCACACTTAAGTTCTGTCTCTCTGGTCTTAATTTTCCACCCGACAGTGTGGATGAGGTAATTTTTAAAAACCTCATTAAAAATGCTACGAGACGCTCCTAAGAAATAGAACTGTGTCTACCTCGGATATGAGCTCTTTCTCCCCCATTCCCACTGTGCTCCGAGTTATTCCCTGGAATGTCTTGTTCTCTCTGGACAACCTTGAACACAGAGCTCAGTGCAGCTTCCAGCCCACGAAACAATGCCCAGAAGCACAGGGAGCAGCCCAGATGACAATCTTGCAGATCTCTTAGGGAAGCCGGAGGGAGGGCTTTGAATTGCACACTCACAGTAAACGAGCACCCCCTCCCCCTGGCCCACCCACTCCGCTCCTGCTCCCTGTTAGGCCTTTCTCATCTTTTCTTGAGTCCCTTCTCTGCCAGTCAGTAGGGGTTCTCTCTCCCTCCCGCCCTGGCCCCCACTCCTCCCCATCTTCCTGCCTCCTGCCCTTTCTCCCTCCCCAGGACTCTCCCTGGCTAGAGTTTCTCATCCTTTTATTAGGCGGAACAATTTAATTGCTGTATTGTGTTACTCAAGCATTTCCTTAGAGCCTCATACTCCAAAGAAAGTAATTTCTTTTGAATAAATACAACGTCTCCCTAAGAGGAATTTGGGGGAATATGATTTTCTTCATTTCATTACACAGAATAAATTGGATAAGTTTAAAAAGTAAAGGTTTTCAATGTTAAGAAATTTGGTAAATATAATAAGGAGCTTTACCAAGTCCCAAGTCTCCTTAGTGTACGATAGCCTCTCTGTAGCCACGTCTGGGCCGGCAAAGCCTCCTGCGGCTTGTGCCCGGCTTTGTAAATCTTCGTTCGGGTCAGACCAGACCGGTTGTTACATTATCAGGAGTTGTCTGTCAGTTCGGGGACAAAGGCTGGCTCCTCTTTCTAACTTAAACTCTCCCTGGGGTCATTAATACTTTTTCTCTGAGAACCGGCTTCTTGATTAAGGTCGAAAATAGGTCACTTGTGGGGGCTGTGTTCTGCCAGCCCCCTGAACTCTGGTCTGTGACCTAGTCCTTGTTGGCTCATGGTCAGCCCTCCTCGGTTTTGCTAGTTCTCAGAAATTCTAGTGTGTCTCACCTCCTAAGATAAAAATTTCATAATCATAATCAAAATTTCATATAATCAAGGTCTTTATAAATTGGCTGCGCTAGAGCCTACTAGAACGATAATAATGAAAATAGTTTCCATTTATTAGCAAGAGGCAGCAGCAGGTCTTTGATATGCTGTTGGCATGTTCTGATTCTCATAACCACACAAGGGGCGGGTGTCGTTATGCCGTATTTTCCCAGGCAACCGAGGCTGTGAGAAATGAAGGCGTTTTTCACAAACCGTGGAACCCTGGACTCCCAGTGGTGTGACTCCATGTCAGTGCTCCACATGCTTCTTCACTGCCCCAAACTCTCTGATGGGTGTCCTAGAAGCATAGGGAAGCATAGTGAACTAAGGGGCTTGGAGATTGGCAATCCTGTACCCTCACTTAACAGATTTGTACACTGATTGCAGATGTCCCAGTTAGAGCCATTTGGATTCCAAGCAGAATTGTTTGATACACATTCAGAGACACCCTGGAAGTAAAGTTAGGAAGTTGGCTTACTAAAGCCTTGAAACACCTTGTCCTATTGATCTTCTAAATGAAAGTGAGACAATGGCTTTCTAGGATAACAGGCCTACTCAGGAAGGTCAACACATGAGCTGACTTACTACCAGCTCCTTATTTACCTGATCAGTGTATTACTATCAACTTTGAGTAGCGGAAGAAAGTCTTGAATGGGCCTCCAAGTAAGAAAAATTGAAAAGAATGTTGGGAGCACGGTGGCTGTCTTGCTTATGGGCTTGGAACTGGGTCTTGGATGCACGAGGATTAATCAGCAGGAGGACGGAGCTTGCATCACTGGAAGGGAGGAGGTGCTGTAAGGAGAAAAACAAAGTTGCTGAGCTCAAAAGACAAACTGCTTACTTTGAAGTGTTTTCTAGGACTCTCACGGAACAAGCTTCTCTCCCCATGGAAACCTTCCAGATGTTTTTGCCTGGTTATTGCAGATAGGTCCATGGTATGGCACTGCCAATTAAGTTAGAGTGTACTCTGCATTTCGTAGACTTGATGGTTTTCCTGAGGGCGGTGTGATGTCTGTCTCTACTGAGTCTGAAATAGATCTGCGGAACTGAGCAATCCATGCTTAATTATACATTGTTCTTTCCTATGGCCAGACCATGCTTTTCTTCTCAGAAAATATATGATAGTGGAAAATATTGAGTTCTGAAATAATCAAAACCAAGAGTTCCCTCATTTGTTCATTCACCACAAATATTCATCAGAGACTTCTATGCTGATAACTAGCAAATGTTGTAAGCAAGACTTGGAATGTCACAGTTGTGCTGGAATGTGTATTCTAAAGAGAGGAGCTAGTTAAGAAACAAGGAATACATGAGTAAAAGGAGTGTTGTAAGGACAAAATACAATGACAGGGTCTGTGGCAAGGAGCTGCCTTACACTGAGTGGGCCATCAGGAAAGGTCATTCTTTGGAAGTGACATTTGAGACAGAAACCTCACCTGAGTGACCAGATAGAACCAAGTAGGCCATAGTAGAGGGCAGGGATTTGGCATGTTATTTTCCCGAAAAAGATCAGATAGTAAGTGTTTTAGTCTTCACAACCTGTGTAGTCTGTCTTAACTCTTCAACTCTGCCATTACAGTCTAAGTGCAGCAGTAGGTAAGAGTATGGGTATGGGGTGTGCCAATAAAACTTTATTAAACAGGCAGAGGTAGAGGAGTTGAATTTGGCCCACAAGCCATGATTTGCCATTCTCTGATCTAGGGGAAGGAGCATAGGGGGCATAGCAAGTTGACAGACCCAAAGCTGGGTTCATGCTTTGTCTTCTCGGAACAGAAGGAAGAGGTGTGGCTGGAGGGGGGTGAACTGGGGTAAGAGCCAGTCGTTGGAGATATAGGGAATGGTCAGGTCAGTCGTTGGAGATACAGGGAATGGTCAGGTCAGTCGTTGGAGATACAGGGAATGGTCAGGTAGGTCTTTGCATACCTGGAGAAGACGTTGGCCCTTAATCCTAACTCCAGAGGGAAGCCTCCAAAATAACTGAATCGGGATGGTGATGGGTCTGATCTACATTGTTTCAAGGTTCCAGTTGCTGAGTGGTGACCATTAGATGGTATGGGACTTGAGGAGACGTCTTAGGAAGCTGTTTGAGGAATCCAAGCAAAATATGGTCGTGAAGACAGGGAACATTGTGTGGAGGTAACAGTTTGAATCACTCTCCACAGTCCCTTAACTGTATATAACTTTGAGCTTCATTTCCTTCGACAGCTAAGTACAGATAAAATTTCTATTTGTTAGGACAAAATAAGATTATAAGTCAAATGTCCAACACATGGTTAGCTTTCAATTATACTGGTTATTTCCCCATCTTTGTCTATAGATCAAATATTCTCTCCTTTCTCCTCTCCTTCCTTTTTTCCTCCTTTCATATTTCTTTCTTTCTATAGATATTTAATGGTGAACTAGTTTGCACAAAACAGGGTACTTGGTACTTAATCACACTGGGAGACCTAGAGGTAGCTTGCCTTTAAACATGTGCTGGCTTGTGTAGTTTTATGCCCCCAAAAACAAAACTTAAGATTTTTCCTTTTTGTGTTTCTATTTATTATTATTATTATTATTATTATTTTTTTTTTAGTAGACAAGCTGCCATTTTAAAGTTCCATATATTTATGTAAACAATAATGGAGAAGAAGTCACCTTGGGGAAGGTGTCATTTGTTTGGGGAAGAATTACTTAAAGAATCACAGTGATTCTGAAAATATATTAGAAGTTATATCCTGGGTAAGAGAAAATATGTATAAATTTTCTATGGCCTGACAAAAATGCCTTAACCCGTAACCCTTGCAAGTACGCAGCATGAGAACATTGCTGGGAAGGGAGGATTATTCACATATTCACAGTAATTAAAGTAATAAGTCAGGATTCAAGATCCCATCTTCCAACCCATCATATGGCTGGAGCAGGGCAAATGAATCATGAGTCAGACTTCGTTCCAACTCTTACTGTCCTATTCCTCTTTTGCATTTGTACTTTGAACAAAATTTAAAATTAAAGCCCAAATTCATCCTGCATTTTCCTACTGAGTGATTTACCTTCCTTGGGCAGATTATTTCCAGCTAACTTTCAATTACCCATCTTTATGATGCAGGATAGCATTCGAAAATACACTCATTTCAAATCAGCCATGGACTGGCTAGCTTCGTGTTGTTGGACAGGTCCCTTAAAATTTTTCAGACTCTCCTACCTCATTTATAAGATGAGGTACTAGATCAATTCCATGTCTCTTCTAGCTCAGTGATTCCATGAAAGGGCTAAACTGCAGATCTGCACTATAACTTTGGGAGGTCCGAGAGGCTGAGGGAAGAGGCGGTAAGAGCAAATGCTAATCCGGTATAAGAGAGACCCAGGAACAGTTGTTTCTAGAGAAAACCCTCTATAGCTCTGTTTTGAAACTATACCCTACCCATGTTACGTATTTTAAATTACTTGGTTGGAAAAATTTTCATAAACTGTCAACAAATTTTTAGTCCTTGATCATAACTATCTGCCACGTACCCAAGTCCCGTTATGCACAGTTCCTGAGGATCCAGTCCCAGGAGAAAAGAGCAGACATGCCTTCAGATAGCAGCTTGCAGCAACAGGCGTATCAATCTGAATACTTGATTATAAGAAAGAGAGACGCTCTTTCTCCTTATTGGAATACCTGTACGTATCCAAAGCCCGGGGAATGTTAAGGCACAAAATGACTAAAAGTAATTAGAATGATTTTTTTTAAAGGGAAAGGAAATAGTTATTAGAAGAGAGATTTGAGGTTAATGCACTGAAGGAGAAGGATTAACTCGAGGTTCACATTCGTTACCCCGGCCCATTTGTGTGCACTGTGGGGATTTCACATGCAGAGAGGACCTGCACATCAGGGCATCCGTGAACACCATATTTTTGCATTTTACGGAAACTGGTATTCATATTAAATCTGTTTCATGTGAGGATGAGCCAAAATGGATTATTTTAAAAAATAGAAGCGACATTTTCTTAGGTTTTTTTTTTTTTTTTTTGTACTGAAGAAAATGAGGTGGCAGTCCAAATGCTAAAAACTAATGACTGAAGAAAAGAGTGAACATCTATATGATAGTTTATGATGAAGCTTTAAAGTATTATCTTTATGAAGAGTCTGCAACAATATGGAGAAAATCTTTTACTATATTAAGTGAAAAAAGCAAAGTGTGACTCTCTGTATAAAATCATCGCAGTAATGTAAAAAAAAGAAATGTGCTTTACTAGAATGTCCAGTTGGGCTTCTAAAATCACCCCTATGTTATGTATTTTGTTTTTTCCAGAATGGGCAAACATTACTTTAGAATTGAGAAACGAAATACTCTGGAAACCTTGTGTTGTGATCTGTGGGATTCTTGAATATATACGGAACCTATTGTATTGTTTTAAAAGGAACAGCTGTGTGTTGATGCAAAGAATCACAAGAGCTTTAGTAGCAATATGCTGAAAGTAGGGATGATCTTTCCTGAAAAGGTAACACCGGGGATGATTATTACAAGATACCCTATTACTGGTATCTGTGCAGTTTGTCTTCTGGCTTTCCCAGGCCACAGGCCCCAGAAGGTTCTTTCAGTCTTCTTGAGGAGGAGAAAGCCGGGCAAAGGGAGGTAGATTGTGAGGCAATGGAGCATCAGCAGCAGTGCAAACACACAAAACAATACCAACAGGAAACGAAAAACTGCCTACGTTAAAACTGAAATTAGTGTAATGCCTGCCGTGGAGGGAGGCTCTTTGCTCCTTCTCGATGAGACCTCTTCTAGTTGACGTGGACCCCTTCTGCCACCGGGTCTGCAATCAGCCACGAGAATGCTGCTCGTGAATTTCAAGTCTCAGTCCCCAGCCTTCTGTTTCTCTCTGGGTGACCTCTCCCTCAGGGAAAGCCTTGATTCCCACAGCTTGACTCCTCACCTTCTATGGGTGTACCCCCACTTGCTATTCTCAGAGGTTCTCACCTACATTTCCAAACTTCCGCTGATCATTTCCACTTAAAGTCTTCACAAGCACCTCAAATCCGTCATGTTTACAACTGAACTCACCCATATCACATATTTTTATGAATCACCTCATGCTGTTTCTACTGAGAATGAGAAGAGTGATTTTGCATTCTGTCCTCTTCTTCAAGCTCCATAGTGAATCTGGGACCAGAGCCCGATTTATTCTTTGTGATACTCATGTAATATGTAACACTTTTCCCTCCATTCATGCTCTCATCATTTTCGTTCAGGTTCCAGTCATCTCATTATTGACGACATTATGAAAACATGGAAAGAATAGTCTGAATGTGGTGTCAGGGTCTCCGTTTCAGGCTTAGTTGCCACTGGGATTCAGACATGTCAGGGTCAGGCCTACAAGAATCCTTCACATAAAATACTTTGTGATAGGACTTTTGTGATTCATACGGGGAGAGAGAAAGGAGGGTGGAGGAGGAGGCTGGAGAGGCACATTCTCTGTTTCCTAGTGTGATGCCTGGAAGAGGGGCTGTGAGATAGCTGGTTTCGGGGGCGATGTTACGCATAAGCAAGTCTGTCTCTGTTGTCAGGTAATAGGGAGCGATGCAGTTTGGGAAAGTTTCTCCACTCTTGAGGCCGCACGGACACAGTGGAAGTCAGCATAGGGCCTGTTGCCAAAATCCCTAGACATATTTGAACCAAATGACACAAGGAAGCAATACACAGAAGTTGAATACACAGATGTATGCCCTTGTGTGTATAGGGGGTTAGATCTTAAGCGTGTCAGGTTCCTGAACGGGAATAGTCAATAGTACACAAATATGTAGAACTGATTTTTGACAAAGATGTCAAAGCTATTCAGTGCAGAAACGATAATCTTTTCAAAAGAGGAAATTGTAATAATTGGCTATCCATATGTAAAACAAAATGAATCTTGACCTAAACCTCCTATCTTACATAAAACTCAAATGTATTCTAGATCTGTCTGTGTAAAACCTAAGTCTATGAAACTTTCAGGAGAAAATCTTCATGAACTGGAGTTAGACAGAAGTTTTTCAGATATGATACCAAAACATTAAAGACAGAACTGAAGGGGAAGCAAGCTCCCCGCTCAGTTGTTAAACGTCTGCCTTCGGCTCAGATCATTATCCCAGGATCCTGGGTTCGAGTCCTGCATTGAGCTCCCTGCTTGGCAGGAAGCCTGCTTCTCCCTCTCCTACTCCCCCTGCTTATGTTCCCTCTCTCACTGTCTGTCTCTTTGCCAAATAAGTAAATAAAATCTTTAAAAAAAAGACAAAATCAATAAATTGAACTTCAGAATTTAAAAATCTTTGTGAACTAAGACAAGCAAAAGACGAGAATGAGATATTTGAAGATAACTTATTTAACAATCAATCTTATATCCAGAGTATATAAAGAACTCTGAACATTTAAGAGCAGGAAAACAATCCAGTTAAAAAATGACACAATATTTGATCAGACCTATCACCAAAAAGATATAAGGATGATAAACACATGAAATGCTGTTCAACCTTGTTAACCATTAGATAAATATAAAGTCAAAACACTAGTGTAACTGTATACCTATTGGAATGGTTAAACTAAAAACTGACAATATCAGCTGCTTACAAGGACACAAAGTCACAGGGATTTTCATATTGGGAAAGTACATCGTTACAGGCATTCTGGAAAGACTGATGGTTCCCTTTCTTTTCCTTTCTTTTTTTTTTAAGATTTTATTTATTTATTTGGCAGAGATTACAAGTAGACAGAGAGTCAGGCAGAGAGGGGTGGGGAAGCAAGCTCCCCACTGAGCAGAGATCCCAGCGTGGGACTCGATCCCAGGACACTGGGATCGTGACCTGAGCCGAAGGCAGAGGGTTTAACCCACAGAGCCACCCAGGCGCCTCCAGTTTGACAGTTTCTTATAAAGTTAAACACACACTTATCCTATGACCTAGCACCCCATTCCTTGTTAATGAGCCAAATAAGCAGTCACTAGAAAAGCTAAATGAAGAGACCCACTCAAAATGCCATGAAAAGGGGTGCCTGGGTGGCTCTGTCAGTTGGGCGTCCCACTCGATTTTGGCTCAGGTCATGAGATGGAGCCCCGTGTTGGGATCTGAGCTCCACACTGAGTCTCCTTGAGATACTCTCCTTCTCCCTTTGCCCTTCCCCCTATGCTTGCTCACTTTCTTGTGCTCTTCCTAAAAATCTTAAAAACCAAAACAACAATAACAACAACAACAACAACAAAAACAAAAAAACAAACTACGGAAAAACCAAAATGTCATCTTAAGGTATGTTCAGATAACCCATAGACAGGCATGAAAAGGAAAACAAAATAAAGTGTCTTTGCACCCTGACATGTCAATAATTATATCAAGTGGTCTAAATAGGTCCCCTTAAAACAGATTGGTGTTGTGGATTTAATAACATGACCCAACTATATACTTTCCACAAGAAACTAACTTTAATGTGATATAGGCTGGTAGAAAAAAAAATAAGCATAGTGTAGACATCAGAAGAAAGTAGGACTGGCTATATTAATAATAGGTAAAGTAGACTTCAGAGAAAAAAGTACCAGGGATTATAGTTTGGGGGAGGAAGCCCACAGAGAAGACTTCTGTTGATCTTAATTCCGATTGCCTGGATAAGGTGGTTTTGCAGGTTTCTGAAATAAGTTACTTTTTATATCCCTCCTTCCCACTGTACCCTTTGGAAGGATGTCACTATGTGCATTGCAAGTTACTCTTAATACAGTTATGCTCCACCTCCTTGAGAGTAGAGTACAGACATTATTTGGAGTTCTTCCCAAAAGACTTGTCTACTCTCCACCATGTATTTCTAGCACATCAGTATGGACTCAGATATATTTTATCTTTTGGTGTGTAATCTGGTACTACTCATTTGCTCACATTGCTCTAGCATTGGCGATTGTGTCCCATTGGCAGCCCCAAACTGCTGAGTTGTTGGATCACATTTGTGTTTTCAGGCTCTAGAGGATGCTGTAGGCTCATCTTGCCCTACTTCTTGCCCTAGTTCAGGATAGCTCTTTGTCCAAGATTCCAAGCTTCTTTTATTGGAGAGCGGTATTAGAAACCAAGATCTGTGTCTCTGTAATCCATTACCACAGAGATCATTTCTAGTCTTCTCCTCTTGCTTGTCTGTAACGTCCCACACAAACCATGGAAAACCTGGTTTCCACCATCTGCTATCCATTTTCATATGGTTCAGTTCCAGTATACCTTTATAGCACTGGAAGGATTGTTAACCTGGACCCCTGTGGGTAACAACTTTAAAAAATTAGAAGATGGTGCTTTTGTGGAGTTCCTTTTGCTTTTAGTTTTCATAGACTTTGCTCATTTTCAGAGTTCTCGAGGTCAGCCCCTACCCCATTCAGTGGGCTTGTTTTGTGTGTTTGTAATACAGTTACATTCTTCTGCTTCAGCCTGAATTCTATTCTGGGATCTCAATCTCCTAAAATGATTCTTCTTTCATTTGCATACATTAAGGTTCACTCTACTGCAGAATTCTATGAGTTTTGCCAAATGCATAGTGTCGTATCCACCACCATAGTGTCATGCAGAAGAGTTTCAGTGCCCTAAAAAAATTGCCTGTGCTTCCTCTCTGCAACCTTCCCTCCTTCTCAGACTTCTGACAACCACTGATTTGTGCACAGTCTCTATAGGTTTGCCTTTTACATATACATATAAATCTGTCTAGAGGTCAGAAATTCAGCAGGATTCACTAATCTACTCTCAGTGCTTAGCACCAGACCTAATCCTCTTAACTGAGGGCCAGTCTTGCTTCTGGAGCTTTAAATACTTTTCTGATTTGTTTTTATTTTGGAGAAAGTGGGTGCCCAAGTTGTCTAAAGTCTTAGCTGGTTTCTCATGAAAAAGATGTTACAGCTTGAACTTCTGCCAGAGAAACACTTCCTCTGGAGTGCCCATTGATTGGCTAGGGTGAGGCCCCAGTGGCCCTTACAACAGGATGTAAATTGTTCCCTGGAAAAAGCTCTAGTGACAAGGTCTCATTTTCTTTGGGAATTCTGAGGCTCTAGGGAATTCTTTAGCACATCCCTAGCTGTACTGTGAATTGCCCTTGGGTGATGTTACACTATGGGTAAACAGAAAATGTCTGTTGGCTGGTACAAACTCAAGTTCTGTTTTCACCCCCTTTTCAAATTTAGCCTTATTTGTACAGCAGAGAGCCTCGTCCCTGCCTCCTTCCTAGGGTTGTTCTAAGAACCCAGTGAGAATAATGATTGGGAAAAGTGATGGTAAGACAGCTCCTATGGAATGGTGTTTGCCATAGTGAACAGTGACCAATAATCCCAGGGAGCTAGAAGGGTGGCAAACACAGCCAAATGTTCTGTGAGTGCTGGGACCATTGAGCAGATCAGAGAAAGTTGTGTGGCTGGTTCCTCCATGGGTCAGAAGGGCTGTTGAAACTTTGAACTCCATGATTTCTCATTGTGAAGCTGTTCCTTTTAGACAAGCTTTCCGAAAAACCTTGGTGGCCCTCGTGCCAGAAGTCCATGGTCATCAGGTGATCTGAGTGATGCTGAGCCAGAGCTGCACAGCCCTTGGCCCCTAGAGACAGCCACACCCACACACAACAAAAGCCTAATGCCCAGGGAACACACATTTATTTCACTGAACTGCTGCATGCAGGGCTCTTGCCTCTGCCCGAGGAGATAGAACTTTATGTAGATCAGAAAAAAATATCCCAAGGCTTTGATGTTTGTCATTAAATATGAAGCACACTTTGTTCGTTTCTCTGTCACGTTGCATGGTGAGTTCCGCAGAAGCCCATCTGCCCTGCAACACTGGGAGCTGCCTCCTTCGGGGCAGGTGCAGGGCCTCTGTTGATATGTCCCATGTCTAGCACAATATGTGGCATAGAAAAATGACTCCATGAGTGGTGGTTGAATGACTGGCAAGCCCTTCACCTGCATGGGGTTGCTTTTAATCATTCTCTTCCTTCCTTTGCCAGTTAATGACTTCTCCTAATTACTCAGAGCCACTGTAGATTCTAGAGGCCCATATGCAGAGTTTGATTTTTGTCATTGCTTCTCTTGATCGTAAGAGAGGTATGGTAGTTCTGTTGTGGTCTGGAGAGCTGTATGGGTGGGTTTCTGTCTGGTCTTTGAAAGGCTTTTCTGAGTGATGAATCAGCCCTTGAGTTCTAGTGGAAGGTGTGTCCTGGGGCCACGGTGACCCGTGTCTGAGATCCAGCCCACTCATTGACTCAACAGCAGGTCCTTGTTTTCCATCCCTGGGTACTCACTGGAGCCTCAAACTCTAAATCCGTACGAGACTCCTTGATCAGCTCTGCTCCGTGCTCTGATGGCAGGATTCAGCTTCATCACACATACATAGTTATTTCTGTGTATTACCTCCAAATACTCTACTCACATCCCGTTTCCCCTAATTTTCTTGGCTTAGAGTCTAGAGATCCTTAAAACTCCGAACACGTCTCAGTGGAGCTGGGTAAGGACATGAAAGATGGCAATGATTCACGCAGATGCCTCCTATACTGAAGCCTAGTTTTCCTGCATCTTGGGTGATTTCCATTGTTTTTGAAAGTTAAAGCTAATTTCTTATAGTTTGGTGAATAAAGCCCTCAGAATCTGACCCTAGCCTCCACCTCTGGTCCTATCTCCCTCCACGTTCCCCCATGGTCCCTTGGTGCCAGGATACTATTTTTTCACCTCCTGAACATTCCTCTTTCATACTTGTGAATACGTTCTTCCTTCTCTCTGGGGTTCCTTTCCTCCAACACACGGCTCACCAGGCACTCTACTACAGAGGTTCTAAAGTCAGTTCACATGGCAGGTCCCCATCCCTAAGACTTTCCCAACATCTCCAACACGTGTTTTCCTTCCCCTCCTCCCCTCCTCCACTCCTCTTGCCATCTTTTGTATCATACAACCTACTCCCCCCCAAATTGGAACTATACTTTTAAATGTTTATCTCTGCCACTGGAGTTTGAGCTTCTTGACGTCAGGCAAGTGGGTTTTTTCCATCAGTCTTCTCCAGAATGCAGGACATGGCTCCTTCTTTGCTATTACCCATTACATGGTGTCTGAATTACCAACAGCAGAACCAACCCAGGAGGATCTTTGAATGTGCCCTTAAGACTGACAAGATCTGGAATTGTGAGACTCTCTAAGTAAACTGTCTATATAGTCAATCACCATCTTTAATAAGCAGTTTTGCAAGAAACCAAGATAAATTGAAGCAGCCAACGGAAGAAATATATTTTCTTCTGCTGTCCCATTCATAGGCCCCTCTCCCTATCCACATGGTCACTTTTACTTGACATATGATGTATGAACAGCTTCTAACAGGGCCCAGTTTGAGAAATCCTCTTGTTCTTAAGTGAGAAGGAATTGTAGGGAATAAGCTTACCATGGGTTCTGCTTTTCCTCTCTGTTGCCTTCATAAGAAACCAAAAGGTCAATGAAAAGTCCTGGGTCCACACTATTTCCTGAACTTTCTTCAGGCAATTCCTGTCCTACTTTGCCTATTTACCCACAAAACCAGGGATAATATTTTGTCCAAGGGCTTTAAAGTTTTCTGACTCACAGTTGGATGCTGCTTCTGTCCTGCTTTCTTGTGGGGCAGGTGTCTGGGAGTCCAGGGCACATGGCTCTACTCCTAATCCTGCTGAGAGTAGATGCTAAGAGCCTCAGGAGAATGTTTCCCATCTTGTCAGGAAGGATTCCTGCCCATGGCCCGGAGCAGAGCATCCTTGACCTCCTTGTTCCTCAGGGTGTACACCACAGGGTTCAGCAGGGGGGTGATGACCGTGTAGGTCACAGAGATCAGCTGATCTTGATCTCTGGTGTTCTCAGACTTGGGCTTGAGGTAGGCGATGGAGGCACAGCCATAGTGGACAATGACCACCGTGAGGTGGGAGGCGCAGGTGGCGAAGGCCTTCTTCCGGCCCTCGGCTGAGGCGATCTTGAGGATGCTGGAGATGATGAGGACGTAGGAGATGAAGACCAGCCCCATGGGTACAACGAGCACCAGGACACTGATGATCACAGTCAGGATCTCATTGATGGTAGTGTCAATGCAGGAGAGCTTCATCACTGGTCGGATGTCGCAGAAGAAGTGGGCGACCTTTGTGGCACAGAAGGGTAACCGGAACACAGATGTCACTTGTGTCGTGGCTACAACCAGCCCAATGCTGCAGGCACCCCCCACCAGCTGGAAACACTCTCTCTTGTTCATAATAACGGAGTATCTCAGGGGGTTGCAGATGGCCACATAGCGGTCATAGCCCATGGCTGTGAGCAGGAAGCAGTTAGTGATGCCAAAGGTTACAAAAAAGAACATCTGTGTGGCACAGCCTGCCCGTGAGATGGACTGGTTCATCCCCACAAGACTGGAGAGCATCCTTGGGAGAATGACCAAGGTGTACACAGTCTCTGAAGTAGACAGCATGCTCAGGAAGAAGTACATGGGTGTGTGGAGGTGACGGTCAGTGCGGATGATGGTCACGATGATGACGTTGCCTGCCAGGGTGAAGGCATACAGCACCAAGAACACGGCAAAAAGGGTGAGCCGGTGCTCGCGGAAGCTGGAGAACCCCTGGAAAATAAACTCCATGATGAGAGTCTGGTTCTCTTTCTCCAGAGAGTGGCCACTAAATCTGAAATGTGGAAGAACAGAAGGTACATAATTTCAGCAAGGCTGTTGAAGCAAATTGATTGAACTTGGTTCTCGGCTGCAAACCTGGGGATACATTTCCCAGTGCATTAAAGTTTATCTCTGGGTTTATTTAAAATGCTTTTTCTCTGTGGCCATCTATCACCATTTCCTATGCATCCCAGATTCCTTATTTATTTTTAGGTCATATTCCTACAGCATAACTACACACGTTCCCACTTCACCCTACTTCTCTCCTTTGACATCTGGAATGCCCTTTCTCCTTTTCTCCTCTTATTTACATCTTTCCCTGTTCCTCAAGGGCTGGCGCAGGCAGTCGGTACACCAACCCCTCTTGTGCTGTGATGTTCTCAGTGTACGTCGATGATCCTCTCCCTGCTGGGACCACACCGTCCGTGCACAAATGTGAAATTTCACACCTTCCACGTCTGCCTGTCTCACCAGCTCTGGGTTATGGATAAACTAGAGAATTGAAAACGACTTAAGGATTGACTGGAGACTTTTTTTTCCCCCCCTTTCCAAGATTGACTCAGACCCTTGCTGATCCTTTAGGAGGTAGAAGCAAAGCCAACTCAGAAAGGGTCATCTTGTTTTCAAGGAGGAAAAGGCAGGTCTTCACCGACCACTGTCCTCTGCCCACTGCCTTCTACATGATGGAAGACCACTGACGATTTGCAGCCCTGGCTCACATTACATAGTAAACTCTGTTTCAGCTTTGCCTTCCTCAACTGAAAGGCAAATTTATAACTGCTACAACTTAGTAGGCATACACCTTCTCTGCAGAGGTAAACAGTTGGCACAGAACAGAAGACACAGCAAATTCATGCCTCTCATCTAAAGATAAAAGCAGACCCTGAATATGAAAAACAGAGTTAGACTAAAGATACATCATTATGTTGAAGGATGGGGCTCAGTCCAATTTATGTAATATTTCACATTTTTTGTCCCGTTAGACAGTAAGTTCCTGTAGGGTACTTAAATTATATTCTGATTTGCTTATGCATATTCAGAAAGACTCTTTACATAAAGTAAATCACATCAACGATGAAAGTTAGTAGGCATGGAGACCTCCTTCAAGTTTATAAAAATTTACTTTAAAGACATTGGCTACCAGCTGTTAATCATTTACACTAAAAATGCTAAGAGTAAGGCTGCAACGGAAGAAATCTCTGAGGAGAGAAAATCATTTGACACCAAAATATGTGGCTAAAGACACTGATCTTCTGTGAGGCATCTGGGCAGAAACTAGTCCGTGGGGTGGCATATGACCCCTGAGCCACAGCTCCTGAGTGTTCTAATGATGGACACGGGTGCTGCCAACAACTAATAACACTTCGTGTCCTGCTGTCCATGTGACGGTCCCACCGGAGGAAGACTTGGCCTGTTCCAAATACCAAGTAGGGTTTCTCCTGAGAACCTCTGGGCTAGGGTGACCTCTGAGCTTGCTGATGATGTCTGTCATAAGGCGGTAGGATGGTGCTCTGACCTGGCTAACATCCTCCACCCTTGGGAGCCTGTAATTCTTCCACCGAACTCAAGGGGAAGAAGACTGAGCACCACCTTACAAAGATGCTGAAGAGAGCTGTTAAACCACAAAATTAAAGCCAGCCCATGGGCAATAAGCTCCTTTTCATTTCCTCTTCAGAAGAGCACTTACATCTGTCTGCTTAGCGCTGAGTCGCAACAGGCGCGCCAGTCTGCAGGCGGCCCCGGTGGGCAGGTGTGGGGGTGAGCCTGGTGACCCAGAGCGAGGCCCATCCCAGGCGAGGCTGAGCGGGCAGCAGGCTCACACGCTGTAGCGGGAATGGCAGGAGCTGGGGTGTTGCAGACATCACCGATGGCGCCTCTGTGGGAAGTCTTCACAGCCACAGAGATGCTCTCCCAGGAACAGCCACCTGGGCTCCTGGGGCTCCTGCCCTGAAGATATCCCGAGAGCCCCAGGGCGGCGGTGGGGGGAAGGATGCAGACAGGCCCCTGGGGGCCTCATTATGGGAGGGGCTCATTTATCCAGCCCCAGGGTTAGCGGTCTGGGAACTTGGGGCAAGTTTTCGCTGCAGGTGAAAACAGCATTAGACAAAGCTGATTTATTTGGTTGAATTTTCCTTGTGGGACTCCGTAAGCCCATCGTGGTTTTTCACAGATGGGCCTTGGAAATCCATAGTTGACAGACAGAGGACATTCAAGCTTGGAGTCCTGGAGTCCTATCAGTTTGTGTGTCAGGAAGCTTAGGTCCCTGCCCCTGCTCAGTTGAAGAATCTGGTTTTCTCTTTGGAATGAAGGTAGTCCGTCAGGCTGTGACTCTGCCGAGGGCAGTTCATGCTGCCTTTCTGCCCACCACGCCCCCGCCCCCCGTTTTTGGAAGTGGCAGTCAGTCTGTTTAGATCCAAGGACCCTCTCTTGGGGTCAGGAAACAGACCCCTGATTACTTTTTCTCTTTGCCCAGAATGTACTCTGTTCTCCATGTGGCAAACTTGTAGTCTTTTGAGACCTGATGCCAACTTTACCTTCCCCGAAGACTTTCTATGGGCTAACTTACCCCTTGCTTATTAGTATGGTTTTCCTTCAGTGTGTGCTTGTCTGTGTTGGTTCATTCTTCAAGTGCCAAGCACGGCCCAGCCCCAGGCTGGCTGCCAGGAACCTGCGGAATGAAGGCCAGGCTGCGCCAGCCTTCGGGAACTCCTGTAGTTTAGGTGACAGACAATGATAGAAAAATCCGGTGAATACTGTGTGGACGTGGAACCGGGAGGTGGTGGTCCTGGGTTAGACTCCGGCTGATCATGGAAAAAGTCCTGCAGCACAGGACCAGCTCAAGAGCTCTGGGAGTATTTACATTTCGCCACCTCTAAGGGCCTCTCAAGTGCCTTAATGTACTCCTCCTGCTCAGGGGTTTCAAAGCTCCTTGCTAACTGGCCCTCAAGGATGGCTAGCTTTTACCACCAGCACTCTGCCCCTTCCTCCCACCTGTCTGCTGACCTTGCTTCCTTGTGGGATCGATGCAGCCACGGTGGGAGGGGTGTTTAGGGTTGATGAGAAGAGGTCGGCAGATGAGATAGGATGCCAATGGCACAGGTCAGGCCAGAGATCAATTGGGATTGATCTAGAAGGGTGGCAGTGGTCCAAGGAGGAGGGACAGATGGGAGAAACATTTGAAGTGACTCAGTACGCCTTCTAAGGAGTGTGTGGATCAAGGGAGAGGAGCAGACCAATCATTTCATAAGCTGCTGTCTTCAGGGTCATTAGTGCCAACTTCCGGACATGCAACAGAACAGATAAGTTGACCAAAATGACCACTGTGAGTGGGCAGCCACTGGGTGTAATTGGTGGCTGTGGGATACCAACAGGGAGGGAGGAAAGCTGAACAAAATAGCTCAATGCTTCGTGATGCCTTTGCTTTGGGACAAACTGGGAAGAGTTTGGAAACGGGGCACTTGGGTACATGGTATAAAAATGTGGGACCTGGTGAAACAAGAGGTTGAGCTTCAGAGTCAAATAATACTTATTAAATATTTTAACAAATATTTGCCTCTGTCCTTCAAATGACCTCTGAAATCTGAGGTATCAGAAGTTATGAGGAATGCACTTTACTGTCTATTGTAAACCCACTGGATGTTGGCGTGAGCCGGAAATGTGCATGTGGGGGTAACTGCAGAGAAAAAGCCGGGGGACAGCCAGGAACACCTGCTGTAAGCTCCCTCAGCTCTGCCGACCGTGTTATTTGGGGGCTAGATTCTGGAAGTTCTTACTGTGGCTCCTTCATGGCATTGACATTAATGTAGGATTAATTTAGTCTAGACCTACTAGTGATGCATTAGAATTGTCATGGAGTCAACAGATGAATGGATAAAGAAGATGTGGTATATATACACAATGGAATACTATGCAGCCATCAAAAGAAATGAAATCTTGCCATTTGTGATGACGTGGATGGAATTAGAGGGTATAATGCTTAGCGAAATAAGTCAATCTGAGAAGGACAACTATCATATGATCTCCCTGATATGAGGAAGTGGAGATGCAATGAGGGGGCTTTGGGGTGTAGGAAAAGAATAAATGAAACAAGATGGGATTGGGAGGGGGACAAACCATAAGAGACTCTTAATCTCAAAAAACCAAATTGAGGGTTTCCAGGGGGAGTGGGGCAGGAGAGGGTGGTGGGGTTATGGACTTTGGGGAAGGTATGTGCTATGGTGAGTGCTGTGAAGTGTGTAAACCTGGCGATTCACAGACCTGTACCCCTGGAGCTAATAATACATTATATGTTTACTAAAAAATTAAATTATTAAAAAAAAAAAAGAATTGTCATCGAGGTTTCAGAACACTGAGGAGGGCTTATCATAGTTTTAGCTGAGGTCAACGTTGTTCCTGAATGTCATATCTAGGCTGCTTAACAATATAACCGTAGACTGGGTGATTAACCAGCAGACCGTTAGGTCTTACCCTTCTGGAGGCTGAGAATCCCAGGTCAAGGTGCCAGAAGATTCAGTTTCTGGTGAGGGCTTGCTCTCCGGATTGCAGATAGATTGGTCTCTCTGTCTTCATATGGTAGATACAGAGAACTCTCTGCTGTCTCTTCTTAAGGGGCCCACTCCTATCATGACCCCACCTTCATGACCTTATCCAAACCTAATTCCCCAAGTTTCCATCTCCAAATACCATCACCCTGGGGATGGGGCATCAACCTATGAATTGGGGGGGGACCCGATTCAGTCCATAGCCCTGATGTTATGCCTGTCCTCACACCCCGACCTTCTCCTTCTCATCCGCAGCTGGGGGCTCTAGTTTTGTACATTTGAAAACTCCTTTTTAATTTTAAAATATTAATGGCTCTCCAGCTTTATAATAGTCAAATAATAGGGTTGTACTGTTTGAAGCTACAGATAGTTCTCTTTTTCAGAATTTGATTTTTTCTACTTTATTTAGTAATTGGTGCTTTCAGGCGGATTAGGGCACAAACGTAGTCACACATGTTTTTATTAGTGTGTGTCCAGCCTCCCCCTGAAGATCGCATCCCTGTATCCTGGGCCTCCGGGGCAACCAGGAGAGAAGTGGGAATGATACCATACATGGTTGACAGGCCAGCAAGTGGGCAGAGCACAGGAGAAGGGAGTGTGGGGTAGGAGCTGAGAGGGAGGGAAGTGGTTTTATTAACACGTGGCAGGTATAGCCAGGAAGTGATTCTTGCAAGACCTTGGGAGAATAGGTTTTGTGTGCTGAACTATGGGATCAGAGATGACTGGGTGAGGGAAGATGGGGGGCGACCCAATGCAAAGTCCCTTCCAGGAAGAGGGAGCTCATCCTGTGAATGAGAACTCAGTTGTCCAAGCTGGCTGCGTGTCCCTATTAGGTGACCTAGAAAGGAGTGCATGGTGGGGGTGGGCAGTAGAGGAGATGCTCACAGCTCAGTTGCTCCCATGAGCCAGGAAATGTTCTGCTCATCAGGTTTTCAATCCTCTCAAAACCTTGTAAGGTTGATCTTGCTGGCCCCAGTGTGCAGATAGGAAAAGCAGGCCAGTGAAGTTAAGTCACTTTCCTAGAACACATGCTTATAACTAGGCAGACCTAGGATCGGGACGTGTGCCCCCAAGCATGTGTACTCCATCTACGTGGTAGCTACGTGGCGGCCACAAGTATGTCCCCCTAGCCCATACTCCATGTATAATATACCGCCTAAGTCTCTTCTACGTCAGGTCATGAAGGAGGAGAAGTGGATGCGTGCTGGGTTAGCAATCTGATGGGCATGAGCTAACACCCCATCCCCCTCCAGAGGTCTTTGGCCCAACTTACAGTCTTTGCATCTTTAGGGCTGTGCTGAGTCGGGGGAAGGAGGCACCAAGGTTTTCAAGGGAAGAGTCTATTACAATATGTAATTCCCGAACTTCCTGGCTGATTTCCAAGACCGAAGGATATTCTGGCAGGATGTGCGCTGTGTGTAAATACACTGTGTATGGAGCTCCTTCAACAATTATTTTAAAGGAGAAGATCTGGTTAAAATCATCAGCATGAGCCCGTAATGTAACCACAGACTCTGGGGCCAGGCCACTTGTTCCAGGGTCCTGATTCAGGTCCGCATGCTCTGACCTTGAGGAATTTACTTAAACTTTTCAGGCTTTAGGTTTCTCATCTGTAAAAGTAAGTTTAATGAAATACCTCCTAGATTAATGGTGAGGACTAAATGAATAAAGCGTTTAAATTACTGCTGGCTGTCTAGAATGCATTCAATAAACGTACAAAAGGACTGTCACGAGTGGGGACAAACAACGTGAAAGTCATCTCATAATAAAAGGAAAAGGTACAGGAGAGAGCTGTCTGCCGATGCCAGTTGTGTTTTAGCTGCTCAGAGCTGTGCTCTTTCTCTCCTTTTCTTCCTTCTTGTCCTAACTACTGGGCAGCTGCTCTGGACCAGGCACTGTGCTGGGTGCAGCAGCAGAGACATGACCCAAGCAACGGGTGCAGAGCCTGCACCTGCCCCGTGTGGGAGGCGAAGAGTGAATGCTCAGAACACTCAGAAAACGGAGTGAGGGAAGCAGGCGGGGTGGGTCAGAGCTCAGTCAGGATGTGGTCTGGGTCACAGGCTCCCTGCAGCCTGATACGACAGAAGACTCTAGGTTAGTCCCACCTTGAGGCAAGATGGGTGGCCTTTTGTGCCTCCTGGGTGGGAGGGAGGTATGTGTCCCCCCTCCCCCGAGAGAGCCTCCTACCAGCCAGCGGTGATTGTTCAGAGTGGGGGTGGGGGGAGCTAGGAGCCCTGGGCACTCACGCATCCCCAATGGTTGGTGTGGGGGTGTCAGCCTATGGAGGGGACCTGGGTAGAGCAGCCGCAGAGTCTGTTAAACCACCCAGGTGTCCGGGGATGAGGGGATGGACATGAAAGATGGAGGCTCTTTTTCTGCAACCCTCAACATCTGAGAAGTGGTTTTTATGGTTTTTGCTTGACACTTCTCAACCAGTTTGTCAACCGGCTATCAGAGCCTGTGTCTGGCGTAGCTGTCTAGGGTCCACGCAGGTAGGAGTAGGCACACGGTAGATGAATGGAGTGGATTTTCCCTTTATTGTCATATGAAATACAGCCTAGAAAGTGTTATGTGTAAATAATGGAGGACTTGTTATTTCAATGCTCCCGGTTTTCATGCTGAGGCCAAGTTCTGAGTCCATAAATTCCTCTGATGGATACTATATCTTCTTCCATTCTCACTACTAGCTCACTGTCCCTTATGCCGAGGGTAAGAGGAACAAGGTCTAACCTGATAGTTCAGCTCCTGAATAGTCTTTCTTACTTGGTTTTCATCAAGCCTGGTAAGCCCCTCTGTTGGTTTAGGGCATCCCTCCGTCTCTGATCTTTCCCTTCCTGGTTTTACCCTATCCCCCTCTTTCCCTGTTGCTGCCTGGACTGGGTACCTGGTGCCTCTTAGCTGACGAGCTCCCTCTCTGCGCCCCCTCAGCAAACTGTATTATGGAGGCTGACCAGCACCTAAGAGAAAGGCTTTTTGCCTAAAGCTCTGAGCAAGGCATCCTTGACCTCTTTGTTCCTCAGGCTGTATACAACAGGATTCAGTAGGGGGGTGATGACTGTGTAGGTCACGGAGATGAGTCTGTCCTGCAGGGAATTTTGGGATTTGGGTTTTAGGTAGATGAAGGAGGTGCAGCCATAGTGGACGATGACCACGGTGAGATGGGACGCGCAGGTGGCAAAAGCCTTCTTCCGGCCTTCAGCAGAGGCCATCTTGAGGATGGTGGAGACAATCAGGACGTAGGAGATGAAGATCAGCACCATGGGCAGAACAAGGACACACAGACTGATGAGCAAAGTGATAAATTCTTTGATGGTGGTGTCAGCACAAGCCAGCTTCATTAGGGGCCGGATGTCACAGAAGAAGTGGGAAATGACATTGGCATCACAGAAGGGCAAGCTGAACACAGAAGACACCTGGATGATGGCTGTGCTCAGACCAACGCTCCAGCATCCGCTTGCCAGCTGTATACAGGTCCTTTTGCCCATGACAACCGAGTACCGTAGGGGGTTGCAGATGGCCACGTAGCGGTCGTAGCCCATGGCCGTGAGCAGGAAGCAGTTGTTGATGCCGAAGGTGAGATAGAAGAAGAGCTGAGTGGCACAGTCTGGAATGGAGATGGCTTGTTGGGGGCTCAGGAGACTGGACAGCATCCGGGGGATGATGGCCACGGTGTAACAGGTCTCAGACATGGACAGGACGCTCAGGAAGAAGTACATGGGTGTGTGAAGTTGACGGTTGAGGCGGATAACCATCAAGATGATGGCATTGCTGGCAAGGGTCAACAGGTACAAGACTAGAAAGACCACAAAGAGGATGAGTCTGTGCTGCCACCCAAAAATGGAAAAGCCTTCAAAGGTGAAGTGTGTCACCACAGTGAAGTTGGGTCTTGGCATCAAGGAGAATCTGGGTCTGAAAGAGATGAAGTGGGAAGGTTGAACATCCAGGCTGGAAATGGGAGGCTCCAGGCTCCTCATCAGCCACGTGCAGGGACTCAAAAACGGGTGTTGCTCCAGGATTCTGAATCTCTTTGTTCTCAGACACTGGCCAGCTTCTCCAGGTCTTCCCAAGTTCTCTGGGACCTGGCACTGGGGACAGATACAGGGGGCTGGGGATGAGAATAAATATGTACAGAGAGTGGTAGCAGTAGCTCACGTGCTTGGCTGGAGCAGATGTAGAGCAGAGAAGGCTCTAGAGTGAGTGCACAGCACTGGACGTCCACCTCAGCTCACTGCTTCAGTCCGGCAGTGACAGCACTTGCCAGAACCAGTTGTGAAGGGACCTGTGTAAGGCAAGAATTCAAGCCAGGGACAGATCGCCATTGGCGGCATGCTTCTGGGAGGGAGCAGGCCGGTCTGGCTCTGCTCACAGCACAGAGCTCGGCCTTCTTCCGGCTTCCACTCAAAATCCGATGCCTAGAAGAGGCAGTGAGAGGATACACTGCCTTCTTCCCTTGATGAGAGTCTTGTGGACCCAGGGCATTCTGTGACCCAGAGCCTGCTCCTTGCTTCCTTCCTATGTTCCCCAAATACCACTGATTTTTTCAACATCTTTGTTGCCTTCTGTGTGAAGGGTCCTTTCTGCTTGTTTCCTAGTCTCTAAACACAGTAGAGCATCTGAAACATCCTAAAGGTTTGAAGTAGCAATAGCTAGAAGAAAACAGTGATAAAAAGAACAAAATATTTAAGTTTGTAGAAGTCTCTGGCTTTAACCCCAGTGTAAGTGCAGGGATGCTTTTCTTTGCTCATTTCATTTGTCTGCGTTTGTTCATCTATAAAATAGAATAATATATTCTCACAGTGTTACTATGGAGATCATATGAATTACTATGTGTGAAAAGCCCAGCGTAGTTCTTGGTATGTGAGAAGCAAGCGGTACGTTAAGTACCCTGCTCTTTCATGCAGCCTCCCCTTCCCACTCTCTACTGGGTTCTCCTCAACTAGACCCCCCAAACACATACACTGTTTCTCATGTTCTTGAATGGCCCTTGTGATTGATTCCTCGAATCTCTATTGACTTAGAAGCCCAGGCCCCTCTTCCCACCTCCTGTCTGGTTCTAGATTCTGAAATCTGGGTGGGGCTGGAGCTGGTCTGGGGTCCACACACCCCCGTGAACAAACCCCAGCTCCCACAACTTCACATGTGACCTCAGAAACCTTGGTCTCTTCAGGCTTCAGGGCCTTTCCCTGGAAGGAGAAGACAGTACCGATCTCCACGATGGAGGGCTGATGGACGAATTGTGTGAGAAGATGGCCAGAAGCTATTTACCAGAGGGCCCAGTGTACAGTAGACCATCAATAAATGGTCACCATTGGTAGAGATGAGCACAGATGCCAAAGTATGAATATTTTAGGTCATTGTATTATCTTCACTCCTCCCCTCCCAAGCCTGGCTCAAATTAGAAGGTGGTTGGTCTTCATCTAGAACATACACAACAGCTTGTGGGGTTGAGGGTCCTTCTCTAGATTTTGGAAGCCGCAGGGGGAGGAGGAGGTGGAAAGGCAGGAAATATGCCAGCAGGGGAGCGAGAGCCCTGGATGGGGAGGGTGTGGGTGTGGGCTGGGCTGGGTAAGCCATTCCCAGGGCAGCCACTCTACAGACATGCCCGTCTCCTGGAGCTCCTGCCTGGGCTCCTGCATTCACAAAACACTGATGTTTGAGCCTGACCCTCACCTTCCTAGCCTCTGGTTGGTATCTGGGGCAAGAAACAGGAGGCAATGATGGAGACTTCCATATTCAGGAAATAGGCTTTTTCTGGTATAAAGGGGACTCTTAGGTTTACTCCATCAGAGTCCAATGTTCCGTGGCTCGCCACCAGCCCTGTGTACCAGGAGCGTGACAGACGGTGAGGGCTGCGATGGCATGTTCCCAGTCCCCCTGGCTCACCCTGTGTGATGCCCTGAAAGCTGTATTTTGGGGTCAGTGGACCAGTTAAGCCCTTTGAAAGTTCTGCCTGAGATTTTCCAGCAGGGCAGAGGAGTCCCCACCGAGTCAGACAAGAGTCCCTGCTCTACTGAGTCATGGGGGGTGACTTACATCTCTCCAGGCAGGGCTGAGACTTGCTCTAGCTTCAGAGGGTAACGCTTGAGAGTGTAGACCCACGATTGCCAGTGCCTGCTCTGTGGGGCAGACACAGCTTGCACAGATTCTTCTGAAGGGAGGCCCTGAAGATCTGAGAACTCACTGAGGTCTGCCGGTTAATTCTGCTCCTGATCGGTCCAACGTGGGAGAAGCAGAAAGCAGCACCAGGTTCCCCTGTGCCTTCCGTAGCCCTGCCCCTTAAGTGTGGATTGTAGGCTGAGGGAGGACTGTGCTCCTGGCCTCTGGGGTCTCTCTCCCCGAAGTCACAGTGACTGTCCCCAAGGCAGCAGTGGCAAGATCCAAATCTCCTGATGTCTGGGGATCTCATGAGACCAGAGCTCATCAGCCCGATCCCACAGACTGTGTGTGTGTGTGTGTGTGTGTGTGTGTGTAGGCAGCCTGATGTTCCCCAGGAGCAAAGCCTTTGCATCAGGATGCAGCCCTGCTCTGCTCAGTCGATGGGGAGGAGCCCTGGCTTCAGGATCCAGCTGTCTAAGGGAGCAGACAAGCCACGCACACTCGGATCTCAAGGGCCCTTCCATTTCCAATGTTCTGGAGCTGTGACTCATTCACTCCTAGATGCTCTCAACAAGAACTCACGGAGCACATCCCACGTGCCAGGTGCAGGGAGCGGAGCAGAGCCCACGGCCACGGCGGCTGTACCCGGTGCCAGCTGCGTGGCTCTGCATGTCCCCCTCCAGGCCGTCACTGTGTGTTACAGGGACATCAGAGACCCTCATTCTGAGAAAGAGGACAAAGGAAGCCTGACTGGAGTCATTCCTGCCTCTCCCACGTCTCCCCCTACATTTGTGCAAGCAGCAGACCCAGCCTTGTCTGTCTTTCCTGCCGTGAGCCCCTGACAGGCTTTCCCACAGGCAAATCAGACCCCAGATGTGTCAGCTTCCCTGGGACTCGCGCTCCTGGGTGTTCCCTGGTTCTGGTGCCAGGTTCATGCCCTTCTCTTGGACACCTGTCAAAGTGGGAGAGCCTCCCTTTCTAAGAAGCAGCAGACTGAGGCATGAGTACTTGAAAGTAGGGCAGTCCATTAACCTCTCATGTCTCATGACTCGGGAGAACCCGGAGTCCTAAGCCATGAAGCCGAGAGAGCCCCCCAGCGGAGAGAGACACATACGGACTGTGTTAACCAATGCCGGGGGCCCAGAACACAGCCCCGTGGGACGGTGGATACCGTCTGCAGCGGGCGTGAGGGAGGGGGAGGGCGGGCAGCAGGTGTTACCAAGACCTGAAAACCATGGGTTAATCTTGGGCCTAATTTGCCCATGTCCCTTCTTTGCAGTTTTTCTAGTAGCTTGATTCACCTACTTATGCAGCTCTTTGGAATTAGAAATACAAGGGGTTTGAAACCTATGAGAAAAGAGGAAACCCTGATGGATTGAAATTATGAACTGGAAAATGAGTACATTTTTAGAAAATGTAAGATTCTTAGTGTATGTTTATCTGACATAAGATCAGTTTCGATGTAAAAAGACTGTGAGAAATCTGGAGTGGATGGAGGCTTTTTTCTGAGAAGGGAGAAAATACATTGATTACATCATCTGTCTATTTTGGCAGTTTTGTCTTTTCCGTTCTGACTTTTTATATCTCCTCCTGTTGCACCCAGCGACGGGCTATGATACTGTATCGAAAACTAGCTGTTCCGGGGGGCACTTTTCCTTTTTTTTTTCAGATTTTAATGAAGATGCTTCTCCTGGGGCAGCTGGGTAGGGCAGCTGGTTAAGGGTCCAGCCCTGGGCTTCCTCTCAGGTCGTGATCTCTGGTCCTGAGATGGAGCCCATCAGGCTCCGCACCCCGCAGGGAGTCGGCTTGAGATTCTCTCTCCACCTCTGCCCCTCCCTGCCACACCCCTGTGCGCTCGCCCTCTCTCTCAGATCTTCGACGTGCTTCTCATGCTTCCGTCCCCATGAAAGGGGCTGCTGAGCTGTACCTGCCTGACCGATTCCCTCTGTCAGATGAAGGAGGGTCCGTCTATTCCCCAGTCCCTCTGCAGCTTTATCCCAAGGCCTCTCCTGAATTTTCGGCTGGTTCCTTTTCTAGACCCATGGATGCAGTGGATACAGTTGTATACTTTTTCTCTTTAATTGGTTAGGGTGGTGAATTACATTAATAGATTTTTCTAATGTTGATTCATTCATTTTTAAGGAAAACCCTTAGTCAAAAAGACCAAGACCAGTATATACTACTGAATTCAATTAGCTATTTTTTCATCTACCCGTTATTTGCCAATAATGATCTCTTAAATATCTTTCTCTTCTTTGCCTATTTTTGGTAACAAACATTTGCAATTAGCAATGTTTTTCAGTGCTGGGGAAATTTCACGCCTTGTCTAAGCTCTGAACCTGGTATCTTTTCTTGTTTGTTTTTTTGAAAGAGTAGTTTTTTTTTTTTTTCCCACTTCTTTTCCATTTTTGTGGGGTTATTATTCTGATAAATTTTTTATTCTGAATTTTTAAAAAAGAACATTTCTGTTGTTTCATGTTTACTTTGGTATTTAAATTCTACTTAGTTATTATTTGTTTCTACTTCCTTTGGGTTTATTTTGTTCTTTTCTAAGCTTTCTGGATTAGAATCTTTTACTTATCTTCCCTCTTATGCTAAATACACAAAGCTATAAATTTCTGAGAACTGCTCTGAATAGCACTCATTACTTTGATATGTAATGTTTCTGTTTTAAGTTGTAATACTGTGTATTTTAAAAATTTTTGTTTTTGTATCTTCTTTTTTTTTTTTTATTATCTTAGTCACCATACAGTCCATCATTAGTTTTTGATTTAATGTTCCATGATTCATTGTGCCCTCCTTAATACACATCACTGGGCTCACCCATCCCCACACCCTCCCCCCAAACCCACAGTTTGTTTCTCAGAGTCCATAGTCTCTCATGGTTCATCTCCTCTTCTGATTCCCTCCCTCCATTTGTCCCTTCCTTCTCCTAATGTCCTCCATGCTATTTCTTATGCTCCACAAATAAGTGAAATCATATGATAATTGACTTCCTCTGCTTGACTTATTTCACTCAGTCTCCTCCAGTTCTATCCCTATCAATGCAAATGGTGGGGATTCATCCTTTCTGATGGCTAAGTAATATTCCGTTGTATATATGGACCACATCTTCTTTATCCATTCATCTGTTGAAGGCATCTTGGGTCCTTCCACAGTTTGACTATTGTGGACATTGCTGCTATGAACACCTGGGTACAGATGGCCCTTCTTTTCACTACTTCTGTATCTTTGGGGTAAATACCCAGTAGTGCAGTTGTCAGGTTATAGGGTAGCTCTATTTTTAGTTTTTGAGAAACTTCCATACTGTTTTCCAAGTGGCTGCACCAACTTGCATTCCCACCAACAGTGTGAGAGGGTTCCCCTTTCTCCACATCCTCTTCAACATTTGTTGTTTCCTGTATTGTTAAGTTTTGCCATTCTGACAGGTGTAAGGTGGCATCTCAGTGTTGTTTTGATTTGAATTTCCTGATGGCTAATGATGATGAACATTGTTTCATCTCTCTGTTAGCCATTTGTATGCAAGAAAAAATATCCAATGGAAAAAAGTCTCTTCAATAAATGGTGCTGGGAAAGTTGGAGAGTTACATCTTCTTTAACTCCTTTTACTTAGAGGTCTGTGAACAGAATAAGCATGAGGCAAGAGTCAAGGGTCTACACCCTGGAGTCACGGAGCTGAGTTTCTGTCTCTCCATGACTTTGGAGGAGTTGTTCCTTCTCTCCTTGTTTCTACTGCCTCGTTCATAAGATCTGGGGGATGATAGTGCTTCCTCAAGCAGCTGTTGTAAAAATTGGATGAGTAAATATTTGGTTGGCATGAAAGTGTTTATGAAGTAAATATTCCCATCTATGAGGAGGAGTAATTAAAGGTTTGGCTACCTTTTTAGGATGGGGCTTGATTTCTTAATGCATTGTGGTCGATGAAAATTATTTATATAATACCAATAGTTCAGAATTTGTTGAAGCATTCTTTAGGGTCAGAATTGTGGCCATTCTTGGTAAGAAGGTTAGGCTTTAGATCAGGTTTTTTATTGTCCTTCTACCCTTTTTAGCCCTCTTGACCCATTGAATGTTTTATTAGTTTCTGAGAGAACTGTGTGACAATCTCCTGTTACTGGGTACTAAATTTTTTCTGGTAGTTTTATCAATTTTTGCATAATACAATTTGAAGCAAGGCTGTTAGGACTTTATAAGCTCATGAATGGAATAATTTCCTGGTGAATTATTTTCCTTATCAATAGTCTAGGTCCTGGGCTGGTTTTCAGTTGGTATACAATTTTTGTCTGATGTTAGTAATATTATATCAACTTTTTTGGTCAACATTTTCCTGTATCCCATTTCAACCTCTTCATTTTCAACCTATATCATTTTATTTTCATAGTGTAGTGTCAGATTATTAAAATTCAGTCTGAGAGACTTTTCGTTTCAATTGATTAACTTAATCCACTCACATCTTTTATAATTAGAGAAATTGCTGGGTATTACTGTCACCCTCCATTTTCCATTTACTACAATTTCTTACTCTGTTTGTTTCTTCGCCAGGCTTTTGTTTGACTGACTCATTTCTGGTTTTATATATATACCATTTCTAGTCATCCAAAAGTCAAACTGAATTTTTACAATTGAATTTAGTTTTTATAAATAATCCAAATGCAGAATTCAAAATACAAAATGATACTGCATTATTAAAACAGTTGTCTATCTACCCATGATGCTTGGTTCTTAGAAGTCAGCTCTTCTGCCTCCTCCTCTTGGTATTCTCGTGTTTCTATTCTATGTACAATGCCTGTAGTGATACATCATTCCTAGATTTTAGGCATCCCCTCTTGTCTTCCTAGCTCACTTACAATACTGTGTACACATGAACACAAATATGCCCACATACTTCTCCTCTTGTCATCCTCCCACTAAAGATGAAATCTGTTTTCAGAACGTACGTCATTATAATATGCAAATATTATTCTGAGCCCTGTAGCATACTGTACGTCTGTCTCTTCCAGGGCGACTTTTGTTTTCTCACTGGATTTTGGTAATTGAACCTTTCAGTTGTCAGTTCTGAGGAATCTTTAATTACTCCATCCTCACCTTTTTCTTTTCACCAGAGCAGTAAGACCTTTTTCCAGAACTATTTACATACAATCAGACATAACTAGTCTTTTCTGTTGGTCTTTCTGGATGAATGGATGTCCATCTCTGTTTGGTTTGCTATGTAGCTTCTTTTTGTCTCAGACCACTGTTCTGTGGTCCTCTTTCCTTCAGCTCATCTGGCCTGAGGTGTTTGTGGGACTACACTAGGGCTCTAACCCTAGAGTTTTCTTTCATCAGTGTTCTCTCCCCCACACCAACCTCCTGCTTTATTAAAGTAAAATCAACAATAGAAACTGTGTATGTCTAAGGTATAGAATGGGATGATTGGATAATATCTTGTGAAAGGATTGCCGCAACCAAGCTAGGTAATACATCCACCACCGTGTGTGTGTGTGTGTGTGTGTGTGTGTGTGTGTGTCTGTGTCTGTGTTGGGTGAGAACACTCAAGATCGCTTCTAGCAAATTTCAGGTGTACAATACAGCATTATTCGCTGCAGTCTCCGTGCTGCACAGTCAATCCCTAAAACTTATTTTATGATTGAAAGTTTGGACCTTTTGACCAACATCTGTCCAGCTCCCCCAACCCCTAGCAACACTGTTCTACTCTGTTCCTGTCACCTTAACTTTTTAAAATTCCAGATATAAGTGAGATCCTATAGAGATCACACAGTATTTCTTTTTCTGTGTTTGGCTTATTTCACCTACTGTAATGTTCCCTAGTCCATTCATGTTGTTGCAAAGGTCAGCATTTCCTCCTTTTTTTATGGCGGGATAATTTGAGAATATATGTGTATGTGTGTAAGCACGAATGTGTGTGCGTTCACACCTGTAGTCTCCCACATCCTCTTTATCTATTTGTCTGTTGAAGGACACTTGTGTTGTTTCCATATCCTGGCGGTTGTGAGTCATGCAGTGGTGAACAGGGGGGTGCAGCTCTCTCTCTGTAGAACACCCACTGTGCAAATTCTGGAAGAACATATTTAGAGAATTAAGAGAATTGGAATAAAGCCACTGTCAAGAGCTATGAAAGGTCTGAGATTTAACTTACTTGCAAGCTGGCAAGTTATCCTGATACCGTGTCACAGAGGCAGGCAGAAGACACAGATTGCCGGGTCTGAGACAAAAGACCTCATTCCTCACAGCCAGAGTATTGGCATGGGCACTGGTTCTTCGAGCTCTGGTTCTCACACAGGAGCAGAAAGAGGGCCAGGAGATACTTGAACGTGCAATGAGTTGCATTAGAAAAGTGGAACTCTTGAGATTGGGGAACCAGAATCTGCTCTAATGGGCAGTAAGCCTGCCTGCCCTACTCTCCAGAGGGATACAGCAGCATCTAGAAGGGAAGGAGGAAGTCATGTGGGACGGCAGGAGGGGGTAGGTGTGGGCATCTGGAACGAAGTGCAGGTGCACAGGGCCTCACCCATGAGGGAAGAGCGGCATGGATTTTGTGTGGGGAATGGATTCTTGAGAGCCTAGTTGAACCATTTGCTGTAAAAATAAAAACAATAATCTGGCTCGCTAATATTTGAGCCATTAAAATAGCAAAGAATCTTTATTATGTTTAGATTAGAGGCAGGTAATAAAGGTCAGGATAAACGGTTATCTATCTTGATAGAAATGTATGTATTTGAAAATATGAAGACAAGAAGTCAATGAGAATAAATGACAGAAATTTCTTTGCAGCTGGCAGAAGAAGGAATAAGAAAATGTAAAATAATACATTTTAAAAAGAGAGCAGAGAGTATGATTAACGCATAAAGTTCTCTGAGCTATTAATTTAAAAGAAAGTAGAATTGAAACCACTGTGGGCAATTTCTAAGTATATAGGCCTGAAAGATTCAAAACAAAAACAAAAACAAAAACCTCAAAACTGGGTGTGATCAGCGAGCAGCACGAACCAAAGATCCCCCACACACCTTCGGTTCTTTTTCATGCCAGTGGGTGACCCCATCCACACCACGGGAGAAGAGCCAGGAAACGCCTCAAGAGGGTGGCAGGGGCTCCCGTGCACAGGTAGCGTGATAAGACTGAGGTCTGCGGTGGCAGAAGCAGAGAAGGGGTGTGATCCGGGCCTGTCTAGTAAGAGCGGTGTGAACAGAGCTAATGCAGGCTCATTCAGCTCTCCCAATAGTAGAAAGTGCATCATGACCTATTTGGTTCGAATTCAACCTTTGTATTTTGGAAAATCCCAAACACTGAGGCACTCTTCAACCCCAAAGTCTCAGCTCGGTTTCTCTTCCTTACAGTTGGCACCAAGGATTCAGCCTCCTGAAAGCTGCTACAAACCACATGGCCCTAGACCCATTCAGAACCACTCTTTCATGGCCGACCTTTTTAAAGGTCTTACTGTGTCCATCGTTTTTTCTTACTGGCTTATGCTTTAACCTATTTGAGCCTTATGGTATTCCGACCTTAGTACTCAAGTGACCCCTTGTACAGAGGAGGGCAGTGTGTTATGGAGATGACTGGACCCTGCCCAAGGTGAAATAAGATTCAGTGGTAGAATCTTCTGGCTCTAGAACCTTTCCTTAACCACTGACTTGTAGTGATTCTCTTGCTGCTTCATCAGAATCTTTCTAAATGCAGATCCCTCTAACTAGATGCCCTCTATGAGGCACACATTGGTCACCTTTCCCTTACTTGTTTGGATAATGTCTTTTCCAGTGGGTTGAGACCCTCGGTCTGGTTTGGTGCCCTGGTCTTCTGCTTCTTTAGCCTCCATTACTCATTCCCATCAGAGTCCCCACTATTCTACACTGCCATTCCCATTTATTTTTCTCTCCTAATGGTGTTTTGAGTTCCTGGCCATCAGAAGCTCTAATTTATTATTCATTCAGTAAATGTTTACAGAGAAAGTAGTATGGACTAGCCATTGCATCCATAGATCCTGTCACATGTTGGGGGACAAGAAGACGCTCAAATAAATAAATGCTCTTTTTTGGGATTCCTCTCCCCTTAAAATCAATTGTGAATTTTATTGCTAATCTCACAGAGAAAGACGGGAGTCGAATACATAGCCACATTGAATGAGTTATAGAATTGATTGTATATACAAGCTTCCTGTGAATATTGCATTTTCTCTTTGGATTCCTGTCCCCGCTCTAAAATCATTGGCAGTTTTCCTGGGTAAGCACTGGGTGTTTCATGTCTCTACTGGTGGGAAGCCTCAAGCCTTATCTGTACTTAGTTTACTTAGATAGCATTTACTAGGTGCCACGTGTTTTCTAAACACTCTGCATATATTAACTACTTTGATCCTCACAAGTCTGAAGACGTCGCTGTCATTAAGCTTACCTCAGAGACAAACCGAGACAGAAGCGACTTGCCTGTGGGGATGTTGCTAGAAGGAACAGGATTCAGTCCCGGGCAGTGGAGCTCCAGATTGAAGCTTTCCATCACGGAGCTCTCTTGCCTCTCACTACACTCTTTCCTCTTTGAGACCTACTGACGAGAAATTGCATGTTGACACCTTCTTTGTGAGAGATCACTTGCCGAGAAACTTTATAGAGAGAATTGCGATGGTCTGTTGAAATTTAGGATGCTCCTAGCCTTTGACTTTGCATTTCACTTTCTTGTGTTCACTTAAGTATGAAATGACATATTTATAGTTGTCTGTTATAGAATTGTTTATAACGGCAAGAGCTGGAAAAAAAAATGTCAGCAGTAAGCTGAGTTAATAATGACCTATCTATAAAATGGAAAATTATGTCACCATAAAAAGAAACTCAGATGAATCTTTAAGTACTCTGTGGAAAGGCACCCAACATGATATTAAATGTAGTAGGGAAGGTATGAATGTACGTAGGAGCCCATGTAAGCTTGTGTATTAGCCTGTAATTGAAGGCCTGTCTGCAGAAATATATACTGTGTCTTGCGTGGACGGGACGGGGGAAGGAGGGTGTGTGCTTCCTGACTGTGGTAACGTGACTCTGCTATGCGTTGGTTTTCAGTAGTACAACTTTACTGTTCTTCATTAGCATGCATGACTATTCCAAACAGTCCTTGCCTAGGAAGACAAAAGTTGTGAGCTATATTGTTCTTCTTATGAACATTCACAAGAAAAAACTCAGGTTGGAGACCATCAAACTCTTCAGCTTTTTAATAGCTTTTAAATGACTGTTAACTCTCTAAGGCACAGGAAACACCTCCCTCAAAAGTCTCACTTGGTTGAGCCTACAAATCCTAAAGTGTTATACCATGGTACTCACCCAGTCCTAATTAAAACCCCTGAATTAAAAACCTGATCATTTACCTCACCCCAAAACATCAGGAATAGCCTTACTTTTCACTCCCCTCTAGTAGATACTAGTACTCTGTCAAGGTCATACTCTCCTTTATCAAGATAGGAATAAAGTCTGCTTTGTTTATCAGCAGGCTATTTTGATGGTATTTTCAGAGTCAGCAATCTAAAAGGGACAGGAAGGAGGTTGAAGTCAGACTAATATTTATTTATTTTTTAAAAAGTTTTAATTTATTTTTAAATTTCTTTTTAGTGTTCCAGAATTCATTGTTTATGCACCACACTGAGTGCTCCATGTAACACGTGCCCTCCATAATTCCCACCACCAGGCTCCCCCAACCTCCCACCCCCGCCCCTTCAAAACCCTCAGTTTGTTTCTCAGAGTCCACAGTCTCTCATGCTTCATCTCCCCCTCCAGCTTTCCCCAACTCCCTTCACCTCTCCAGCTCCCCGTGTCCTCCATGTTATTCCTTATGCTCCACAAGTAAGTGAAACCATATGATAACTGACTCTCTCTGCTTGACTTATTTCACTCAGCATCATCTCTTCCAGTCCCGTCCATGTTGATACAAAAGTTGGGTGTTCATCCTTTCTGATGGAGGCATCATACTCCATAGTGTATATGGACCACATCTTCCTTATCCATTCGTCCGTTGAAGGACATCTTGGTTCTTTCCACAGTTTGGCTACTGTGGCCATTGCTGCTATGAACATTGGGGTACAGATGGCCCTTCTTTTCACTACATCTGTATCTTTGGGGTAAATACCCAGTAGTGCAACTGCAGGGTCATAGGGAAGCTCAATTTTTAATTTCTTAAGGAATCTCCACACTGTTTTCCAAAGGGGCTGCACCAACTTGCATTCTTAATATTTAACTAGAGCCTGTTTTCGTTTTTGTAGTGTTGTGTGATTACCTATTCACCAAAAACCGTTGGAGGAAGGGATGAATGAGTACTAAGGTGCTCAGTAGAAGACTTCAGGAAAGAATGTAAAAAACCCAGATGTAAGTCAGTTGTCATTCCAATTTGTAGAGTCAGAGAAGGAGCAACCAACTGAGAAAAAGCCTCTGTAATCAAACGAGTTAAGAAACAGAATTCTTTAAATTTCTTAGATAGAAGCAGGGTCATTTGTAGAAGAAAGGGGAAGAAGAGGGGTGCCTTTTATGTTTGCACATGTGATTCAGTTCCATGAATTCTAGAGCAGCTGGGCGCGAGATGCACGTGACCTTTAATGCCCCTGGATTAAGCTCATTGTTCCTAGAAAAGTAAAGTCTGTCTTTGGAAAGGAGGAGAGGCTCCAGCTCTTCCAGTCCAGCGTGACGGGGTAGAGCCGCCTTGCCACACTGGTGTACCGTTGCCACCCCAGTAAATCCAGTGGTCTGGACCCCATCTGGAGAGGGAGGGAGTTCAGGAGAGAAGGTGTAGAGGACAGCCGGAGAGGGAACTGGAAACCCAGCACACTGTCACCTTCTCCAAAGACATTTGTTCATGTCTTCCTCCTTCAGGGTCTCTGTGGCCAATCTGCCTCCCGAAATGTGATGAGAAATGTTGATCTATGCATCTGAGAGGCCTCCCTTCCCCCCTCCCCAAGGAAGGGTAAATACAAAGACAGCTCGTGTAGAAACATTACAAACTGTTGATAGACAAAGACAAGGAAAAATCATGAAATCAGCAAGAAATAAATGACTCCTCACACACAAGGGAACTGATCAGTTAATGGGATGACACGTTTTTAAATGGCTGGAGAAAAAGAAAACAGTTATCACTTCTTGCTCCTTTGCAAGCATTGTTTTAAAAGACATGTTTCGGTACCTAAACAGAAATGTGGCTTCGGGGGAGGGGGAAAGAGATGGGAACAAATGGGACCCTGGGTTGTCTGTTGGAAGGGGGATCCCAGTACAGCCGGCAGTACAGTACAGCCGGCAGCTTTCCGAGAGGAAGGCCCAGGGGCCTGAGATTAAGAATTCCATATTTGGCAAAACTACCATTAAAAAATGACGGCGAGGGCGCCTGGGTGGCTCAGTGGGTTAAGCCGCTGCCTTCGGCTCAGGTCATGATCTCAGGGTCCTGGGATTGAGTCCCGAATCGGGCTCTCTGCTCAGCAGGGAGCCTGCTTCCTCCTCTCTCTCTGCCTGCCTCTCTGCCTACTTGTGATCTCTCTCTGTCAAATAAATAAATAAAATCTTTAAAAAAAAAAAAATGACGGCGAAAGAGACTCTGGGTGTGGTGCATCAACAGTGAATCTTGGAACACTGGGAAAAAAAAGAAAAAAGACACATTTCCAGGAAATCAAAGCCCTGAGAGTGATTGTTGCCGGCAAACCTGCCTTACAAGGGTGGGAGGAGGTTCTCCAGGCTGAAAGGGAGGGATGTTGGACAGCACCTCTGGGCTCTGCTGGGATGAGGGCACCAGTAATAGGAATTACAGAGAGCGCTCTACAGATATATGGTTTTGTTTAGAAACATTTTGATACCAAAAGTGATCATCTATTTCTGCTTTTCCAACGATGAAAACATTGCACACTAACAGATCACAAAAGTAACACGTGGGCTCTTGAGAATTTTGAGTTTTTCCTCTACCATTGGTACCTGGATAATTAAAGGAAGCACCTTTTCTAAACGTACTTTGGCTCCTCTTGTCTTTCCACCTTTCCGTTGCCCTGTTCTGTCACCAGAAGCTGTTCATTTCGATCTGCGTCTTTTCTGCCAGTCGTACAGCATTTTCAGCCATGAGCTCTGTCGTCAATCTCGTGCACGAGGGACCTGTTGCTTCACCACAGCGCCTGAGCCTCGCGTGGCTTTTTCCAGCCAGCAGAGATCATATGAATCCTATAAAACAGGCCAAATCCTGCGACCCTGTTGACATGGCCAGAGTCTGGTATCACTCTCATCTTGTTAAAAATCTTTCCCCAGTTTTCTGCTCTCGACAGAGTCCTAGACACATGGAGATAGACATGTGAGTGAAGGCAATTTGATTGGAATTGGTAAAAAGTATCCACTGAAGAAAACTTGGAGCTTACCCCCACTCATCCCTAGAAGTTCTATCTGAACGATATATTACAACTGTAATCAGTTTTTTTTTTAAAGACTTTGTTTTTTAATTTTTTTTTTGTTTGGTAGTATTCTTTTAATTTTAATTTATTTATTTTCAGCATAACAGTTTTTAAATTTTTTATTAGAGATTATTTATTTATTTATTTGACTGACAGAGATCACAAGTAGGCAGAGAGAGAGGAGGAAGCAGGTTCCCTGCTTGAGCAGAGAGCCCGATGCGGGGCTCGATCCCAGGACCCTGGGCAGAAGGCAGAGGCTTTAACCCACTGAGCCATCCAGGTGTCCCTGTTTTTTAATTTTTTAACTTTAATTTTTTTTATTGACATATAACATATTTGTTTCAGGGGTACAGGTCTTGCACTTTTGTCTTTTTAGAGATGATTTAGGTTGGCAGCAAACTTGAGAGGAAGGCACAGCATAGTCCGCGTACCCTTTGTTCCCACGCAGGTGCACGTGCCTCATTACCTGTATCCGCCTCAGAACTGGTACATCTGTTACAACTGATGAACCTGCATTAACATGGCATCACCCACAGTCCCCAGGTCATGTCCGGGTTCAGCCTTGGTACTGGGCGTTGTGTAGGTTTGGATGAATGTAAAATGATGCATGTCTGATAGATTATACAGATACTGTCCCTACCCTGAAAACCCTCTGTGCTCTGCCCGCTCTTCCCTCTCTCCTTCTCAACCCCTAGTCATCACTGATCTTTTTACTGTCTCTGTAGTTTTGCCAGTTCCAGAATATTATGTCCTCAGAATCATGCAATGCGTAGCCCTTAGAGTCACTGCTTTCACTGCATAACATGCATTTAAGTTTCTCCCGTGTCTCTTCATGGCTTGAGAGCTTGTTGTTAGTATTCAACAATGCTCCATTATCTGAATAGACCACAGTTTCTTTCACCATTCCCCTAGTGAAGACATCTTGGCTGTGTCACCGTCTCGACAATTGTCAGTAAAGCTGTTATAAACGTGCACACGCCGGTTTTGTGTGAACAGCGCTTCCAGGTTCTTTGGGTAAATACGAAGGAGTGCGGTTGCTAGATCGTATGGTGAGAGCGTGTTTCATTTTGTAGGAAACTGCTCACTGCCTTCCCACCTGGCCGCACCATTTTGCACTGCCAGCAGCCACGAGTGAGTGTTCCTCTTGCCTCATATCCTCCCCAGCTTTGGATGCCCTAGGAGTCTGGATTTTGGCCATTCGGATAGGTAGTGGTGTCATGTTTTAATTTGCGTTTCTCTGATAACATATGTGGAGCACCTTTTCATAGGATAATTTGCCACCTATATATCAACACCATTAAGGTCTGCTAAGGTCTTTGATCAATTTTGTTTTAATTTCTAATTTTTTATTAACATATAATGTATTATTAACCCCAGGGGTACAGGTCTGTGAATCGCCAGGTTTACACACTTCACAGCACTCACCATATCACATACCCTCCCCAATGTCCATAACCCAACACCCTTTCCTACCTCCCTCCCCCCCGGCAACTCTCAGTTTGTTTTTTGAGATTAAGAGTCTCTTATGGTTTGTCTCCCTCCCATTCCCATCTTGTTTCATTTATTCCTTCCTTATCCTCCAAACCCTCAGCTTTGCCTCTCAACTACCTCATATCAGGGAGATCATATGATAATTGTCTTTCTCTGATTGACTTATTTCACTCAGCATAATGCCCTCTAGTTCCATCCATGTCATCACAAATGGCAAGATTTCATTTCTTTTGATGGTGGCATCGTATGGTCTTTGATCCATTTTTTTTAAAAATCAGATTGTTTTCTCATTGTTGAGTGAGAAACTTGTTTGTTTATTTTGGATAAATGAGATGTGTCTTAGGTGAGCATTTTCTCCCAATCTGTGGCTTGTGTTTTTCTTCTCTCGCCATCTCTCACAGAGCAGAGGTTTTTATCTGTTACCGATGGTGCCCTTGATGTTGTATCTGAATAACCATCACCATACTCAAGGTCAGTGAAGTTTTCTTCTCTGTTGTCTTTTAGGAGTTTTAGAGTTTTGCATTTTTCACTTAGTTCTGTGATCTATTTTGAGCTCATTTTTTGAAGGGTCTGTGTCTAGATTCATTTTTTAATGGTGATATTTAATAGTTCTAGTACCATTTGTTGAAAAGACTGTCTTTGCTCTATTGTATTTCTTTTACTCCTTCATTAATGATCTATTCACAGTGTTGTTGTTGTTGTTTTTAAAGATTTTATGTATTTGCCAGAGAGAGACACACAGTGAGAGAGGGAACACAAACAGGGGGAGAGGAAGAAGCAGGCTTCCTGCTGAGCAGGGAGCCTGACGTGGAGCTCGATCCCAGGACCCTAGGATCATGATCTGAGCTGAAGGCAGACACTTAACGGCTGAGCCACCCAGGTGACCCAAGTTGACAGCTTCTATGAAGGTCTATTTCTGAGCTTTCTTTTCTTTTCCACTGATCCATGTGTCCATTCTTTTGCCAACACCATACTGTCTTCATTACGGTAAGTCTTGGAGTTGGGTAATATCACTTCTCTGACTTTGTACTTCTCTTTAGATATTGTGGATCTTTTGCCTCTCCAAATAAATTTTTTAGAGTAAGTCTGTTGATATCCACAAAAGAACTTTTTGGGATTTTGTTTGGGATTGTGTTGGATAGACAAATCTATTTGGGAAGAACTGATGTCATGACAACATTGAGTCTGCCCATCTGTGAGTGCATAATATCTCTCCATTTATTTAGTTTTTTATTTTCATTCATTGCAGCTTTTGTAGTTTTTCTCACATGGTTCTTGCCTATATTTTGATAGACTTATACCTAAATATTGCATTTGTGTGCGGGTGTTAACATAAATGATATTCTTTTTAATTTCAAATTATACTTGTTCATTGCTGGTATAAGAAAGCAATTGGCTTCTGTGGATTAACCTTGTGTCCTACAACCTTGCTATTGTTTACTGGTTCCAAGAGTTAGTTGATTCTTTTGAATTTTTAACATGGACAGCTGTGACCAAATACCAACAAAATTTTGATTTGGACAATCAGAGAAACTCTGAACAAATACAGATTTATTTCTTCCTCCCCAATCTATATACATTTTATTTCCTCTTAGAGTCTTATGGCATTAGTTAGGAATTCCAGTATCATGTTGAAAAGATGTGGTGAGACAGGACATCCTTATTTTGTACCTGCTATTTATTAGTGGGAAAGCTTCTAGAATCTATTATGATGTTACCTATATAGAGTTTTTTGGTTTGTTTTTGTATCTTCTTGCCCAACTAGAGGATATTTTCCCCATTCCTAGTTTACCGAGAGTTTGTTTTTTTTTTTATCACAAATGGATGTTGACTTTGTCAAATACTTTTTCTGTGTCTATTGATAAGCTCTTGTAATTTTTCTTAGCCTGTTGATGTGAACTTTATTAATTGATTTTCAAATGTTGAACCAGAATTGCCTGCCTGCGATAAATCCCACTTGATTGTGATGTATAATTCTTTTTACACATTATTGGATTCAATTTGCTAATATTTTGTTGAGGGATTTTGAATTTAGGTTCATAAGACATGTTAGCTTTTAGTGTTTTTCTTTGGTAATGTCTTTGTCTGGTTTGGGTATTAGGATAATGGTGGTCTCTTTGGATAAATTAGGAAGTATTTCCTGTGCTTCTATTCTCTAACAGGAATGGAAAAGAGTTGGTGTAAATTCTTCCTTAAATACTTGGTAGAATTTACCAGTGAACCCATTTGGGCCTGGTGCTTTCTGACTTTATATTGTTTTCTTTCTTGTTAAATAAATTATTTTAACATTTCTTGGAAGACAGGTCTACTGGTAACACAGTCTGTTTTTGTCTGAGAATGTCTTTGATTCTCTTTTGCTTTTGAAGGATGATTTTACAAAGTACAGAATTTTAGGGTGTCATTGTTTCCTGTCAACACTAAATATTTCACTCTACTCTCTTCTGCCTGCATGAATGCTGAGGAGAAGTGATATGTAATGCTTATCTTTGTTATTCTATAGGCAAGATTTTTTTTTTTTAACCTCTGGCCCTGAACTGAGCTTAGTGATAGGAGCAATCCTGTGGTATAGACTGAGGGTGGCAGTAGGACATGGGTCTTCTAGTTCCTGAGTTAAATAAGGAAGGGTAGCCCATATCAGGGTATTACCCTGTTACTGCTATAGGTTGGTAACAGGAAAACAAAGAAGGTGACCCATTTCCATGACAGGGAAATGGGCTGATTCTTGTTTCTATAAGACTTGAAAGCCAAAGTGAGATAAAGTCCATGCAGTACATTTTTTAAGGAAATGGGTCATTAAGAAACACAGGAGGACTGTGGAAGGGCTGGTCACAGTGATGACATTATTAGCCAGTGTTGTGAAGTTTAAGTATAGGGGCAGAAAAAAATCCTTGAAAAATAACTTCCCCATATGTTTTTCTTTTTGCTGAGACATTTCACATCAGAAAGAGATTTAGAAAAAGTCAACATGGTTTATTAACACTCAGTATTGCTTTTTTTTTTTTTTCCTAGAGAGGATACTGTATAAAGCAAGAAACACGGCAGAGGCAGAACTTAGTTCAAAAGAGCATTGATCCCATTTCTGGGAGCATGACGAGCACTGTAGCTTGAATGGCCCTTCCACCACCTGACCTTGTACTAGTTGTCTTCTGTACATGAAGGAGCTGGGCCAGGGAGAGGAAAGCTCAGGACTCAGAATATTTGGGAAGAGCACCTGTTCTGGGACAGTCCCAGGGTGCTTGGTGATGGCTGTGCATGTTGGTAGAGGTGACTGGATCAGTCCCCGGTGGTACAGAGGAGGCTGAAGTGCCAGGGTCACTCAACCACTGCCACCTCTGGCCCGGATGCATCTGTAATGATCGAGTGTAGTAGTTAGCTTCACAACTCTGCTACTCACTAATGTGGAAACATTTCCTCCCTCTCATTCCTGCAGGAAATGAAGCAAATCATGAGAAATTTCTCGATTTGCTCTCAAGATTGCTGACTCCCAGGCCTGTGGAAGAGCACTGGGATGCTCGAGGCTGGGGCATAACTCAGGAGTACAGCTCTGTGTGGCACCTGGGTGGTTCAGTCATTTCAGTTATTAAGTGACTGCTTTCAGCTGGGGTCCTAATCCCAGGGTCCTGGGGTTGAGCCCCATGTTGGGCTCCTTGCTCAGTGGGGAGCCTGCTTCTCTCTCTGTCTCTGTCTGCCTCTCTCCTTGCTTGTGCACACACACTCTCTCTCTCTCAAATAAATAGATAAATAAAATTTTAAAAGGTACAACTTGGAGCACAGTGTAACCTGTTGGGCAGTGAGAGCATCACCCTTGCTTCCCTTGGTCCAGCTCATTCAGATGCAGACCTTCCTCAGTGCTGAGGTTGACTCTTGATGTATCAAAGCTCCTTGCAGATTTCTCCAGCTTTGGGTGGTAGCACAGGCTTGTCCATCCCCCCCCCCTTCTAACTTTGTACTTGCTGACTCTTCCTGGCCTCCTGAGTCCTCACTGGCCCACCGCCTTTCCAGATGATGTCATCCACGCTTGCTATATCTTACCTGTGCACTGGCCATGGTTTTCCCACTCATGGCCATGCAGTGTGATCACAGAGTCACCATCAGCAGCCCCTGTGGTGTTCAGTCCTTGTACCTATCAAAGTTCTCCAGAGGAACAGAACCAATAGGTGTTGCTGTGTAAGAGATTTACTGTAGGCGTTGTTTCATGTGCTTATGGAGGATCCCAAGCTGAGGAGCCAGGAAAGCTTATGGTGTAAATCCCAGTCTGAGTCTGAAGGTCCAAGACCCAGGAGCCCTGATATCTGCAGGCAGGAGAAGATGGATGTCTCAGCTCAGCCACAGACAAGGACTGGCCCTTCCTCTGCCATTTGCTCTCAACAGGTTCAGGCTCTCAACAGATTGGATGATTCTGGCCCACACTCGGTGAAAGGGAGCTCGAGGCACTAGTAGGGTAGAGACCATGGCTGGTTCCCCTGCCTGCATTCATGGACATCTTCCTATGTGGACAGGAGCTCGGATGTTAAACTCCCAGCTCCCAGCCCAGAACTGCTTGCTTGGTGTCAAGGGAGAACATACTGATGCATTAACTATTTACTGGGTAACAAGCACCATGTTAGAAACTGTATGCTTGTTGTCTGATTCAAACTGTACTGCGTCCTTCAAAACTTAGTATATGGATTCTTTTGTTCCCTTGTGAATCCAAGTAGTGTTTATTGAGGGCTGTGTGACCCATGAAGCTGGCTCTACTCAGGCAGGGGCCATCCTACACTTGGTGACGAAACTCTCTTTTAAATCCTTAAAAAAAAAAAAAAAAAAATGATTGAAGACCCAACGGCTTTTTTGTGTTATTTTACCGACAATAAAAAATAAAACTGAAAAATTTTGAAAAACACTTCTTTATTTAAAAATGGCAATCCACGTGATAAGGTCAATAACATTGTTATGAAAAATAACCATACCCAAAACGAAAAATTTTAGGAGAGTGACACTTGTTTACGTTTTTGCTGTTTCTAGTGTCTTGCTTCATAGAGAGGAAACCTGCATTTTCATGTGTGCTTCTGCATAAGCTCTGACACCATCTCATGTATCATGTAGCTTCTGAAAAACTGTGTCTCAGGAGAGAATGAGTGGAAAAGATGAAGGACATTAGTTTTGTCACAAAAATAGTTCTGACCTAAGAGACCCTCGGAAAGGGATCCCAGAGCACTCTGGGCACGCCTGAGCCATGCACAGGCCCTCATCTCTGGGCATCTGCCAGCCTTACCTGACCTCATGGACCATGCTGGTTTTAGAATCAGAGAAATGGGCATGGGGAAGCATCACTCCTTGGGGGGTGGTTAGCAAAGGAACCGATGAGGAGGTCCATGCTTCTCTTCTCTCGGAGCATTTTTTGGTCTATTGAAGGGGCATCAGAAAGCGTGTTTAGAGGGTTCCTGGCTCAGTCAGTTAAGCATTTGCCTTCAGCTCAGGTCATGATCTCAGGGTCCTGGAATCCAGCCCCGCCTAAGGATCCCTGCTCAGCAAGGAGCCTGCGTCTCCCTCTCCCTCTGCCTGCAGCTCCCCCTGCTTATGGGCTCTTACTCTCAGTCATTCTCCGTCAGATAAATAAAATCTTAAAAAAAAAAAAAAGAAAAAGAAAAGCAATCCTGGGCCACAGTGGGGAGAAACAAGATAGAGAGCCGAGGTCAGGAGGCTCGTCACCCCTTGGTGCTCTGTATGTGGGTGAAAGGCAGCCTTCCCAAAACTTGTTTTCCTGTTGATTGTGTCTTATTCCTGACCCCGACCAGCAAATTAGAATCTGTTGTGCTTCATAGTACCGGGTGAAACTCAAGGGCAACCCTTTCTTTGGATTGCTAACATCAAACCAGGAGAGAAACAACTGATGAATGTTTTTTGTTTGTTTGTTTTTTGCTTTTGTTTTTTCTGGTAGTTGGCTCCGAGTAGACTGGAGTTCAGAGCCAGGAAGTATAGTTAAAAAAAAAAAATCTAATGAGAACTTCATGTTTGCACGTTTCTAAGTGCTATCTATTCTATCATAGTCCTTTCTGGGTCATGTGCCAAACTGGTCTCTGTATACACATCTGTTTTGGGATTCTGCTCTATGGGTCTGTTTTGGCTATTTTGTGCCAATTTTGTGCTGTTCTAATTAATATAGATTTATGGTGTGTCTTGGTATCTGCTAGATCAAGTAAAAACCGATCGTAATTTTTTTCTGAAATAGCCTTGTCTGTTTTAGCACATTACTAAATATAAGCCCCACGAAAGCAGGGAGGTGGTTTATCATTTTGATTGTTGTACCCCAGCAGCTTTAATAAAAGTGACATAGTCTAAGTACTCAGTAAATATCTGTTAAATAAAGGAATGAACTTACACTTCTGAACTAATTTTAGAATTTGTCAGTATGTACGCAGCATCTGACTGGGCTTTTTTATCGGGACTGCCTTGAATTTGTAGATTGATTTGGGAAGAATCGACATCTTTGTATCCTTGAATCTTCTCATCAATGAATACGGCCCCACTTACGCGGTGCTCCCTTTCTGTTCTTTAGTAAAAGGGCATAATATTCTCCAGAAGGATCTTATATAAAAATATTCATTGACAATATAACACCTTACAAAAACATAACAAAAATACACAACGGCTTCATTGAGATGGCGTTCAGAATGTGAAATGCAACCTTTTAAAGTATGCAATTCAGTGGTTTTTGCCAAAATCAGAGTTGTGCAACCATCACCACTAATTTCAGCACATTTTCATCACCCCCACGGACACCCTGTAGCCCTTAGCGGTCACTCTTCCTTACTCCCCTCCCTTAACCACTCACTGACGGAGTTTCTATTTATGGATTTGCCTCTTCTGCACATCTTCTATAAATGGGATCATACAATACGGGACTTGTGATTAGCTTCTCGGACTTGGCACACTGTAAACTTCACCCAGGCTGTAGCCTGTATCAATATTTTATTCCTTTTTATGGCCAAACAATATTCTAACATATTGATATCCAGTATTTATGTATCCGGTCACCAGTTGATGGAAATTGGTTTCCAGTTTTCAGCTGTTATGTAGATAATGCTATTATGAACATCAGTCTGTAATTTTTTGTGTGGGCACATTTTTCATTTCTTTTGGGCTTATGCCTCAAAGTGGAATTGTTGCTGGATTCCATCTTGTAGAGGATTTTGGTACCTAGTACCTCAGGAGTATGGGTCTACATCTTTTCTTTGTGTGTGTGTGTGATGCCATTGTCTGGGTTTAGTATCAAAATACTGATCTCATAGAGTGAGCTAGAAAGCATTTCCTCCTCCTTTCTGTTCTAGAAGAGTCTGTGAAGGATTGATGTCTGATGTTTTGTAGACTTCGTCAGTGAAGCTACATGGTTCTGGGCTATTCTTTGCGGGACTTCCGTTCGTCACCGATGCAAGCTGTGCTTATTGTAGGTCTCTTCAGATGTTCTACTCCTTAAGTCAGGTTGGCTGGTTTGTGACTTTCTGGGAATTGGTCCGTTTCATCTAGGTCACCTAACTTGTTGGCACACAGCTGTTCATAGTATTCCTTTATGGGTTTTTATTTCTGTAAGATCGGTGGTGAGTGTGTGTGTGGTGTATGTATACAGAAAAGGAAGTGATTCTCGGCTCCGTCCCTCCCTACCCTTTCTTTTCCTCTAGAGGCTACCTGTATGTGGGGTCTTCAGAAAACCTGAACCAACTGAATGTGTATGTCTGTCTTATTTATAAACATACATTAAAATATACATATATATGCTTATATGTATGTATGCATACATATGTATACATATATACATTTATAATACAGTATATATTTGTATTTGTATATTACATAAATAATTATTTATGTATGTTCATCTGTTTCTTAAATTATTACATAAATAATTATTTATGTAATATACAAATACAAATATATACCTATATATACATACATATATTTATGTCTCTGTGTGTCTGAGAGCAAGAGAGGGAGGGAGAGAGACGAAGCGTTATTTTTCTCAAGCTGGCTCCCACAATCATAGAGGTTGGCAAATCCCAAGTCTATAAGGTAGCCCAAGAGGCTGGGGCCCAGGGCAGAGCAGGTGGGATAACATAAGTCTGAAGGCCACCAACTGCTGCGTTCCTTCCCGCTCTTGCTAGGTCACTCTTTTCTATTCATGGCTTCAACTGGCCCACCCACATTACAGGAGATATCTCTACTCAACATGATTGACTGATTGATTTTTTAGCTTGATTTTTTTAAATTTGTTTAAAGTCCATTAATTACCATATAGTATATGATTAGTTTCAGAGGTAGAGTTCAGTGATTCGTCAGTTGTGTATCACGCCCAGCACTTATCACAGCATGTGTCCTCCTTAATGCCTGCCCGTCCCCACTTACTGCCACCCCCCACCACTCCCCTCCCCTCCAACAACCCTCAGGTTGTTTCCTAGAGTTAAGAGTCTCTCATGGTTTGTCTCCTTCTCTGATTTTCTGATTTCAGCTTATTTTTTTTCTTCTCTTATATGTTCATCTGTTTCTTAAATTCCACAATCAAATAACTATTTTTCTCGGATTTAAACTGCTTAGCATAATAGTTTCCTCCATGTCATTGAAAAGAGCAAGATATCATTCTTTCTGATGACTGAGTAATATTCTATTGTGTGTGTGTATACACACATATATGTGTGTGGATATACAGTGCAGGTGCAATAACACAAGTCTGAAGGCCACTGACTGCTGAGTTCCTTCCTGCTCTTGCTAGGTCACTCTTTTGTTCTATTCATGACTTTGTGAATAGAACATATATATATATATATGTGTATATATATATATATATATACACACATATATACACACATACCACATCCTTCCTTATCTATTTATCTCTTTATTACATCTCGTCCCTTTTCATATTTTCATATCCCACCAATTTAAATGTCAGTCTCCACTAAAAATACTCTCATGGAAACATCCGGATTGATTGCTGACAGAATTTCTGGTCAACGTGACCCGGCCAAGTTGACACGTAACATTAACCATCACACTATTTTCAATAACTTTACCTGTTCTCATCTTTAGTTCCTAACTCACACACTTCCCTCTTTCCTCTTTCTCAAAAGATGTGTATATTCTAACTTCGGTTGTCATTGATTCCCATTTCAGTAATAATGAGTGCATGAACGTTCACAGTCGATCTGCGTCATGCACTGTAATTACGTATCTCTTGAACAAGAAAGTTACGCGGTTTTTTCCCTCTCTCTGGTCCATAATGTCAGGCATCTGTTAATTTTCCTGCCTTTTTCTTATCTGAGAGCTCTCTGACTTTTTCTGGTTTTGCTCAGTGGCTCCTTAGCTAATGGATGGGCTATGGGTGTGACACTTCAGTTCCCACCTGGCATCCCTTTCCTTCTCTTCCAGATCCACTATCTCCTGGATTGTTTGTCTTTCTTCATGGTGTACACCCTTCTTTTAATTTTAACTAAATGTGTGGGCACATTTTTCATTTCTTTTGGACTTGTGCCTCAAAGTGGAATTGTTGCTGAATTCCATCTTGTTGAGGATTTTAGTACTTAGTACATCAGGAATATTGGTCTACAGCTTTTCCTTTGTGTGTGTGTGTGATGCCATTGTCTGGGTTTAATATCAAGATAATACTGACCTCATAGAGTGAGCTGGAAAGCATTTCCTCCTCCTTTCTGTTCTAGAAGAGTCTGTGACTCTTCCTGAGTCACAGACTCAGGCTGTTTTAATGGCTTCCTGAGAAGGAAGATAGGGGCAAAATGTTGAGATTTTACGTGTTAGAAAAAGTTATTTTACTCTCACATTGCTTGATAATTTGCTGAGTTTACAATTCTTGTTTGGACATCGAAAATTAAGGATGGGGAAGCCTCACAAAAATGGATTTGAGATGTTTGGGCAGGGGTGTGGTCAGCCCTAGCACTCCTCATGGACTTCAGACCAGGCAGGAAGGAGAAGGACTTGACGTTGAACACGGATACCATCTCCTACTCCAGCAGGAGGAGGAGGAAACGCTGCTCATCTCCACAGGAAATGGCTCAGCCAAGGAGAAGTCACCACACTCGGACCTTCCAGTTTCTTCCAAAGGACTTCTAGTTCAGAACAGCCCTCCCAACTCCCCCCGTTTTCTCCTTAAAAAAGGTGCCTCTCCTTTGTTCCCAGTCTTGTCTGTGGTTGTGCTGCTGCTCCTTTGTCCTGGGCTGTAATTCCCTCTTACTCCCAAATAAACCCTGGTAAAATGACGGGCAGTTTCTATTTTTAAGGTGAACAGGACTAATTTTTCCTTAAACATTTGAAGCCATTACGTCCCTGTCTTCCAGCTTCTTGTGTCAAGTACAAGGCCATTTTGATTCTTGATCCAGTCATGGCTTATTACTACCTCTGTGGTGGTTTATTTATTTATTTATTTTTAAAATTTTTATCTTTTATTTTTTATTTTATCTTGAAGTTGGTAAGGTCGTCTTGTTAACATGGTTTTTAGAAACTTCATAAAGATACATTTTGTGTTGTGACTGCTTTGGTTGTGGGAGACCATTCGTTTGGAAGCTCATGTCCTTTGGCTCTTTGAAGTTTTCTTTTACTATTTCTTTGAAAGTTTAACCCTTTCTACTTAGTTTTGAAGTCTGTCTAGTCAAATATTAAACATCTTCTATTTATTTTCAGTATTCTTTTGTGAGCCCCTGAGTTCACTCCTATTTGTCATTTTGTTCTGCTATTCAAGACATTTCATCAAATTTCTCCGCAACTCTCCTATTTAATTTTTTATTTCAGGTAATGTATTTTTAATCTGTAAAGCTCTTTTTGCTTCTCAGTACATGCCTTTTATACAGAATTGCTTTTATTTCACCAATACTGTATCTCATCACGTCCTTCTGAAAATGTTGAATATACATGTTCAGAAAGACTTTGATCTACCCCATGCACTGTATCTGATTCTACCTTGTTCTTTTGTTACCTGTTGTTTAGATGGTGTCTGTTTTCGTGTTATTCCCAAATGCTTGGGTATCCCTGTCAGTCCATTTGTAACATGACTAATGCACTGACAAGCTCTTTGGAAACTGTGTGTGTGTGTGTGTGTGTGTGTGTGTGTGTGTGAGAGAGAGAGAGAGAGAGAGAGAGAGAGAGAGAGAGAAGGGCTGGGGTGTGTTCAGTGGTGGGCTTTACTCACGAGGGTGATAAAGTTGAGACATGTGGTGAAGCTGGCTTTCTTTTTTTTTTTTTAAGATTTTATTTATTTATTTGACAGACAGAGATCACAAGTAGGCAGAGAGGCCGATGCGGGACTCGATCCCAGGACCCTGGGATCATGACCTGAGCCGAAGGCAGCGGCTTAACCCACTGAGCCACCCAGGCGCCCCCGAAGCTGGCTTTCTTAAAGGAAGCTTACTTTTTCAATGTAAGACCTGGAACTTTCCATACATGTTGGGTTTTGTTCATGGGATGCTAAGTTCCCCAGGAAACGGTCTTCAGTGTCCTGAGTGGGAGCTGTAAGCCTTATCGTCAGTCTCCTGTAAGCATTACTAATGTTCCTTTACCTCTTCTTCACCTTCTAAAAAATTACTGTAGCACACCTCCCCATGCTACCTCCCCTCTGTAAGTGTCCCTGGAAAGTCACCCCCTCCAGCTTTCTGTGCAGGCAGGGGGGAGGCTGGATAGTATCTCTTAAACATTTTCAGTGGTGTTTTCCAATTTTTAGTATATGTGCTGCTGAAGTGAGCACTCGTGGTGTTTTCCTAAAGCAATCATACACACTTAGGTTCAGGAAGAATTGCTATTTCCCTTTCCTGAGCGCTTCTGGCACGCCAGGGGAGAATTCGGTGTCTCTGCGTATGTGCTGTGTTGCAGGCCTTGTACACCTGTGGTCTTTGTGCTAAGTCCCATGCAAGACCATAACCATGTATGAATCTGCTTTTCGGACTTCACAGTTTTGCTGCACACACCTGTTGTCATCTCCCCATTTCTTTTGCTGCGGAGGTGAGCCTGTTCTGAACTGAAGTTTAGTCGGGTTTTAGGGAAAACCACCAATAATTCATCTGTAAAATCTGTGTTTGGTCCACATTCTCTCTACCTTTCCATTATACTTTTTTAAAGATGATTTTATTTTTTAAGAATTATTTTAGGGAGAGAGTAGTGGTGAAGGGGCAGAGAGAGAGAAACAAACTGACCGTTGAGCATGGAACTCAATGCAGGACTTGATCCCACGACCCTGAGATCAGGACCTGAGCCGAAACCAAGAGTCGATGGCACCCAGGCGCCTTTCTACTCTTTAATTATACTTAACAGAATTCCTGTCACTTTGTTTTAAATAATGACTAGCATTAGCCAGTATGTATAGCTTCACAGTGAACAAGAGAAGTGAGTTTAATTTGCTTTTAATTCTTTTATTTAAAAAAAAATTACTACTTTTTAGCTCAGGGCTTCTGGTTCCTATTTGTTTCATCATGTATTTCTGTCCTGTTTCCCCTGCTCCGTTACAGGTGGACCCCCGTGTTGCCGCTGTGCCCCGCTCTTCAGGGGACGCTTCTATCTGAAAACCACCAGCACTTTTCGGCTACCACCTGCCTGGGGAGGGCTGCTGCCTCTGGGCCACTGCCTCCTGTTTCCTCCTCTTGGCATTTCTGGTCGTTTGGGTTCTCCTCCACCTCTGGCATGAGGAAACTTTCCTGACCCGACGGCTCTTCTGACTCCCTCCGCCTCTGAGTTCCCTTATCCAGTTGGTCACACTTGTTCTGTGTCTCTAGGTCATGCTGCGTAATTTGGAGCCCACTAAAATTCCATTTCCGTTTTGAAGCCCCGGCTATGGGATCCTCCTTTAAAAATGTTTCCTTTCCAGCGTTTGATCGAGGTAGGGCTGGGGCGTGTGGAGGAGAAGCGCTCTGTGCTCTCATTGTGCCCTAGTGACCCTCGGAGAAACAGAGCTTCCACTTTTCTCTTTATAATTTTCTGAAGCTTTTCTCAAAGAGTGTTGCTTTTGTAATCGGAAAAAATGCCAATTAACATACCACTGTTTCAGAATAAAAGAAGACAAAAATAGGCAGCCTACTTCACAGATGCTCCTTCCGGCCTGTGTGGGGGCCACCTACGCATGCGATGGCCCCCTATGGCGTCCAGATCTGCCCGGGTTATCCTAGCTCTAGAGGGCTGCCCCAGAGCACATCAAAGTTTGACTTGCTTTTGGTATTTAGTCAGAATCCTCTATTTAGTTACTACTTTGGTCTTTAGTCTTTGCAAAGTCAGTAGCTAAAAATCTTGTAAGCCATTTTGGGGGGCCAGTCTGAGCTCATAGGTGAACAGTGATCACACGCTAGCACCAGGGTTACCTCCAGTCAGGTTGACAGCATCAGGAATCTGGACAAAGCAAGCCAAGGGCTTTTTAATAAATATTCAAATATGCATTTTCAAATATAGTGAATTATTCTGTGGTTTTAGAGTGCAACATCGTTATATGGTTTGCATGTTAAAATTCAATCAGTTGAGGTGTACATTGTATTTATTACTGCAGAAATAAAGTGCAAGAACAATTGATGGGTGAGAGCTGTTAAGTTGGGGGACACATTTAAGAGTTTTAAATAGGAAAATCATCTTTTATATAAATATCGAGAGTGTGTGTTGCTTTTTGGTTTTAGAAAGCGTGTTATATGTTGTATAGCCAATAAATACTTTAAAATTTAAATGTACAAAGCAGAATAATGGAAATTAGGTATCAGAATTCTAATCTTTGTAAAACTGGTGTTCTGTATTCATAATTTTAAATAAAACAATTGTGAAACGCTATTTTTAGCTTTTTAATTCTTTTTAAGTCCTGAATTTACAGCATGATTTTAATTTTGCCACCACAGTCATATATAGTAGTCTTCAGGTTAAATCATTTGTGATCCATAATTAATGAAGAGTATGAATAAAAAGAAAGTGTTAGAGAAAAACAAGGTATTTCCTTCAAGATAATTTTGCTTCTCTGCCAGTCTGCTTCTCACATGAGAAGTGAGCCACCCACCAGACGTCCCGGACGTGTGACCACGGTGGCAGCCCAGCAGCTATCGTGACGAGTAAGCGTCCCTCATCTGAGGTGTCCCGTGTTTAAATACGAACACCGAATGCTCAATAATATAATTCCATTGTTGTCAAGTTCTTACATAAGATTTTAATCCCAGCAGCACAGAAATGTAGTCTGATGGTCTTGGACTTCAGCATGAACTTTAGCTGAGTATTTTAACTTTCCTCTATTGAGTATTTGCTCAAAGTATGTTGTAGCTGCCCCTCTGTTCATTAACATTATTTGACTAAAATGAATTGGAACAGACTAAGGGAGCCTGGGTCACTCAGTCGGTTGAACGTCCAATTCTTGGTTTCGGCTCAGATCAAGCTCTCAGGGTCCTGGGATCCAGCCATGTGCCGGGTGCTTAGCGTGGATTCTGGTTGGGATTCTTTCCCTCTCCTTCCCCGTCTCCGTCTGCTCCTCCCCCTGTGTGTGTGCACATTCTCTCTTGCTGTCTCACTCATAAAATTAAAAAAAAAAAAAAAAGACGAATGAAAAACATCAGAATGCATTGCAAGTAGTAAGGATAAATACTGTTCTGTGAATTCTTTGTTCCATTTGCAGATTTATGAATGCACACTGGTTTATGATAGCACATGCGTTTCTCACTGAGGGTCGTGGGTCATGGTGAAGAATTTGAAATCCACTGAACTAGGAGGAGGGAAGGTGCTTGGTGTGGAGCAGGAGGGTAGGAACTTAGTGCTGGAGTTGCTAACAAAAGATAGTGGTTCAACGTTTGGGGATTTTTTTTTTTTTTTTCGCAAGTAACTGCAAATAATGTGACTTGAGGGCAATAGGGTTTAGGACTTAAGCATATGTGGAGGAAAAGTAGGAGTCAAAAATTGGTGAAACACCAGCTTGCATTCCCACCACCAGTGCAGGAGGGTTCCCCTTTCTCCGCATCCTCGCCAGCATCTGTTGTTTCCTGACTTGTTGATTTTAGCCATTCTGACTGGTGTAAGGTGATATCTCATTGTGGTTTTGATTTGTATTTCCCGGATGCCGAGTGATATGGAGCACTTTTTCATGTGTCTGTTGGCCATCTGGATGTCTTCTTTGCAGAAATGTCTGTCCATGTCCTCTGCCCATTTTTTGATTGGATTATTTGTTCTTTGGGTGTTGAGTTTGCTAAGTTCATTATAGATTCTGGACACTAGTCCTTTATCTGATATGTCGTTTGCAAAGATACAAACGTAGTGATCCAAAGGGGCACGTGCACCCGAATGTTTATAGCAGCAGTGTCCATAATAGCCAAACTATGGAAAGAACCTAGATGTCCATCAACAGATGAATGGATCAAGAAGATGTGGTATATATACACAATGGAATACTATGCAGCCATCAAAAGAAATGAAATCTTGCCATTTGCGACAACATGGATGGAACTAGAGCGTATCATGCTTAGCGAAATAAGTCAAGCAGAGAAAGACAACTATCATATGATCTCCCTGATATGAGGAAGTGGTGATGCAACATGGGGGCTTAAGTGGGTAGGAGAAGAATCAATGAAACAAGATGGGATTGGGAGGGAGACAAACCATAAGTGACTCTTAATCTCACAAAACAAACTGAGGGTTGCTGGGGGGAGGGGGGTTGGGAGAAGGGGGGTGGGATTATGGACATTGGGGAGGGTATGTGCTTTGGTGAGTGCTGTGAAGTGTGTAAACCTGGTGATTCACAGACCTGTACCCCTGGGGATAGAAATATATGTTTATAAAAAATTAATTAAAAATTAAAAAAAAATTGGTGAAATAATATAAAATGGCCGGGAGAAATTGGAAGGGTGGGGAGATCAGCATCATAATGATAATATGCTATCTTAACACTTTTGGGTGGTTATTATGGCAATTTCTATCTACTGTGTTGATTTTAGTGTAGTTGATTCTTAGGACAGTCAGACAGGAGACACAGAGCAGGTCCTCATAATCCCGTTTTATAGAGAAGGAAAGATTCTGTTACTTCCTCGGGGATCTGCATCGGGGAGGGCGTAATGGTGTGTGTTAAATTCAAACATCTGATGATGGCGTGCTCTTAACAAAAGAGACCGGTTGAGGAGTGAAGGGCAGTGCCCTGGGTCTGGGGAAACCAAGTATAACACAGGCTTTTTGGCACAGGGCCCTCCCCGAGCCGCTCTCTAAGACTCAGTGTGTCTGGGGAGTGTCCAGGAACGAGGACTCCCCTCCTTGTCCGTCACAGTGTGGGAGGAGAGAGACCCCTGAGCCAGGTGTAGAAATAGGAGAGATGGCAGGAAGACGCAAACCCGGCATCCCCGAAATCTCCGAGGCAGTGGCCGCCTCCGGCTGATGAGGTTAAACCCTGGGCTGGGTGGATTACGCTGGAAGTTGATGGAGACGATTTTGCTGTTTTCCTACTCTAATACCAATAAATATTTGTTTCATCATACAAAGGATGTTCCGACCTATCCTCTCACATGTTTGTCGTAAACCTTGGGTATGTTTTATAGATGAGGAAACTGAGTCTTAGGAAAGCTAAATAATTCATTCAGATGTAGACCTCGAGTGAGAGGTTCAGCAGGACTCAAACCGGAGTCTCGTTCTTCCCGTGCTTGTGCTCCATTCCTCTCACGCAGCCGACCTACAAAAACCACTAGCGTTTGCTGGAGCTAAGCTGGCAGATAGAGTTATCTCTTGAAAAGGTTGAACAGGGCAGGATTTTTGAAGACGGTCTAAAATGGAATTTTTATTTCCTTAGTAAAAGTGACTATTGGCAAATGCAGGGTACTTTTGAGTTCTTTTGGATGTCACCATAATTTTTTTTTTTAATTCATTTGAGATAGAATGAGTGTGGGGGGGCGTGGGAGAGAGAGAGAGAGCGCAAGCCAGGGGTAGGGCAAAGGGAGAAGGAGAACCAGGCTCCACACTGAGCAGGGAGCCCGATGCGGGGCTCGACACCAGGACTCTGGGATCACAAACTGAGCCAAAGGCCACCCAGGTGCCCCACCATAAATTTCTTTAAAAAAAAAAAAAAAGCCTGTAGTTGAATTCGTGTAAGAAGGAGCCATAATAAGCTATTTATGAAGGATTTGGACACAGCCCTACTTTTTAAAAGAGACATACAGAGCACCACTGGTGAAGACCACATCAGTGGGTCCTGGTGAGACACAGTAGAGGGCCTGGAGCTGGGTGTCTGGTCATGCGTCCCTGCCCGTCTCACAGGGGCGTCTATGAAGCCACCAAGCGGAAGTTTGCCCTTAAGACATGTGCATGCGTGAGTGGGACGTGGTGGGGCGTGAGGAAGCCAATGGAAGAACTCCTTCACAGAAGGTTTATGGGAGAGCGGCTTTGGTCTGGGGTTTCTAAATGCATACCCTGTTGAGTGGTGGGAAGTGGTAGAATGGCCTGAGGACAGGAAAGGGGAGGGGACCGGTCACTGGGTATGGTTGGGGTGGAGGGCTGTGTGGAATGGAGGACGTTCTGAGGACAGGAGTCCTGGGAGTGGAGGCGGCCAGTGATCCATGTATGTCCTGTTAACTCAGGGCCTCGGGTTCTTACATGGTGGTAGGATGGATGGACAGTTAGAGCCTGTCTTGGGTGGTTTCTAAGTCATCAGGTGGCTGTGCTGTCCTCACCATGCACAACTTCCCAACCCTCTCCCGTTCACCACTGCTGCCGACTCCCCGCTGCACTCCCCTGCACTTGTTACTTCTTTCCACACCGTGAAAGCCTTTCCCACGGCAAGCCCATCTCTCCTTAATGGGCGAGTCCCTCAGACCGTATCGCCACCAATCTTGTGGAGTCTCAGAATAGAAATGCCAGTAGGATTTACCTGGTACTACAGCTTTAACTAGATCATCAGGGGATTTTAATCACTTTCTGAAAATGTTTCTCTGACATGATCACGGAAACAGATTTCTATTTTCCCGGCAGTCATCCTGGAACGTAAGTGGAAAAGATCTGGAGCTCAAGCCTGGTGAGTTTTCCACGCGCTCCCATGTCTGCTCTCCGTTTGCTTATGCTGTCCGGGATGCAGAGAGCTTGGATTCTCTGTGAAGGAATTACTTCAGCGAGGACGTAACCCTGTGTAAATGGGTGCAGGGAAACTCCATGTCCAAAATGATTGTTCAAGAACATACTTAAGATCTTAGCTCTATCCCAGAGCAGCCGCCCCCGGTTCATCCTTCTCTCTGTCCTGGTGTCATCCCACCCACACAGCCCGTTCCTCCCAGCAGGGCCTTCTCCCGTGTTGAAGTCCCATGGTGTCCGTGTTCATGTGTGAGGTGTAGGCTTGTCTGGACCCTGGGGAAATGTGTCCCTTTCTCCAGTAGCTGAATCTTTGTGCTTTTGTTCTCTTCTCAACCGCCCCCTGCTTCATAGGCTCCAGAGTTTTAGCTCTAGGGACCGTGGGCACTGCTCTGCTTTCCTGCTCCAAGAGAATCTTACGGGATCCTCGTTGAAGCAGGCCCGTCTCATCAGGAAGGCTTCCTGCCTGTGGCCCGGAGCAGAGCATCCTTGACCTCCTTGTTCCTCAGGGTGTACACCACAGGGTTCAGCAGGGGGGTGATGACCGTGTAGGTCACCGAGATCAGCTGATCCTGATCCCTGGTATTCTCGGACTTGGGCTTGAGGTAGGCAATGGAGGCGCAGCCATAGTGGACAATGACCACCGTGAGGTGGGAGGCGCAGGTGGCGAAGGCCTTCTTCCGGCCCTCGGCTGAGGCGATCTTGAGGATGCTGGAGATGATGAGGACGTAGGAGATGAAGACCAGCCCCATGGGAACCAGGATCACCAGCACACTGATGATCAACGTCAAGATCTCATTGACCGTGGTGTCGATGCAGGAGAGCTTCATCACTGGTCGGATGTCGCAGAAGAAGTGGGCGACCTTTGTGGCACAGAAGGGCAACCTGAACACAGCCAGCACCTGTGTCATGGCTACGATGAGGCCAATGCTGCAGGCCGCCCCCACCAACTGGAGGCACACCCTCTTGTTCATGAGGATCGTGTACCTCAAGGGGTTGCAGATGGCCACATAGCGGTCATACCCCATGGCCGTGAGCAGGAAGCAGTTGTTGATGGCCAAGGTGATGAAGAAGAACATCTGGGTGGCACAGCCGGCCAAGGAGATGGGCCGGCTCAGACCCAGGAGGTTACAGAGCATCTTGGGTATAATGACCAGCGTGTACACAGTCTCTGAGGCAGACAACATGCTCAGGAAGAAGTACATGGGCGTGTGGAGGTGACGGTCAGCACTAATGATGCTCACAATGATGACATTGCCAGTCAGGGTTAAAGCGTACAGTGCAAGGAACACCACAAACAGGGTGAGCTGGTGCTCGCGGAAGCTGGAGAACCCCTGAAAAGTGAACTCGCCCACCCAGCTGTGGTTCTCTCTCTCCATTAAATCATGGGCCGAATCTAAGAAAGAAAAAAAAAAAATCCTGTAAGGAACCTATATGGGTAGTTTCTGTCAGGGAGACTGGGCGACTTCTTGTGGTTCCTTGGCGTCGGGTTTTGGCTTCTCTGTGTTCACATTCATGTTTGTTCCTTTTGGGAACAGAGAGTGAAACATTTTCTCGCTAAGAGAAAGAATGTGGCTTTTAGAGCCAAACGCTCTAAACTCCTACCGTCAGGTGCTGACTTGTCTTGAGTCAGGAATTAACATCTCTTAGACCAGCCGCCCTGTCTCTGTATGAACCTAGCGATGATGGCATTGTAGGGTTGTCGTAGGAGCACAACGCTGCACCTTAAAACGTGGCTATTGGAATTCAACAAATGATCGGATAAGTTCAGGTTTGTCTGCTCAGCTCTTGGGTCTGCAGGAACCGGCTCATTCCTGAGTGGCTAGGGGTTGGGTGGAGTGTCCTCCAGTAGTCACACCGCGCTCCCATTTCAGTTCTCCAGCTCTGTCAGGCCTGTTCCTCCCAACCTCCACCCTACAGGCCTCTGCTAGACACCAGTCAGTTCTCAGAGTCACCCAAGCCCACGATGCACTAAAACATCCCCATCCTCCGCCTTCCCCGCCCCTGGCACACTCCTCCTTGTACAGGCAGCTAGCGCCCAACTGTTTGCTGCCTCTCCTGTGCTGACAGCACCTTACCACGTACTTGTGATTACAAAACACATTCCTACCTGTTTAATGTCCTTACCACCCGGTGGAGTGGGGGGGGGGGCAGGATTACTGCCTGTCTTTGGAAGCAGAAACTCTTTCAGGAATAGTCTGGGGACAAAAATGTCCCTGGGCCTGTTGTCCCTCCCCCTAACCAAAACTGCACTGTGGGGCGGCCCCCACCAGGGCTGGGCTGGATGGTCTTTGAGAACAGGGACCCCGGCATGTCTGCTGCAGAGCCGGGCACAAGTACCTGCTGGAGAGTCCTTGCCGGTCACCGCCAAACGAGCTGCCCGCTCGGAAGCAGAGTGCTGGGGCACCACAGGGAGGTTTCCTTCCAAGAGGAGGAGGAGGGAGCGTTTTTAAACCCCGTGTCCTCTTCCCCGCTGTTTGTGTGTGTGACAGCAGCAAACAGCTGCAGAACCGGGCTGAATTTTAACACTGAAATTATAACCCTAGAAGAAAGCATGACACTATTAACATCTCATTGGAAAACACGCCATAGTGCAGCTCTTCTAACAGACTTTACCCAATTACCAGCCAACATATAATTATGGAACAGGTTTGCTACAAAAAAAATTAAATTCAATAATAGGGGTGTCTCCTGAAAAGTACCTTTTGTTAGAAGTGCAGCAAATCACCATATTGCAGAATGATTTACTAGTGGGTAAACAGCAAAGGTAAGCTTTCTGAGCACTTTTAAAATTAATCTGCTTTTCGGAAACACACCAGTTTTAATAAAGGGAATCTACAAAAAGGTATAAGGGAGGGGGATGGTTATGCTTCAGCTCTTCAGAGCACGGTGTGGAAGAAAATGCTGTAATGTTGCAACAAACAAACAAACAAACAAAAAACAACACAAAAACCCCAAAACAAAAAACCAACAACTCCTGTGCAGTTTTAGGGACCATTTCTTGACAAGGAAGGTGGTTTGGCATTGAGGTGTGCACCACTGCAAGTAAGTGACCATCAGGCTGCTCCGTGAGGCTTTGTCAGCAGCGTCTCTGGGTTATGACTTGTTTGTAGAATGTGAATCAGGAATTCTTGCTGGTAAGTGGCAGAGCCCCATTCTGTATGAGTCAAGATACCCTTTAATCCTGGGGGGGGGGTCATGATTCCTTAGGGCTAGGAAGGCATCTTTGAAAGTGGCAAATCCAAGGCGGGAAACAAGTATTCCTAGACGCCAGGACCCTGTTCAGTTTAAGACTTTAATAATCACCATAAAACCCATCTACGTGTGTTATTCCTTCTGTGGCCCTTTGTAAATCACTGAGGTCTTTTTTGAAATCTCACTTACTTTCCTTCCTGCAAATCTGTGGCTCGACAGAGAGATGGAAGTAGAGGTCAGAGATGTGGCCCATGGGTCACAAGTATTCACAAATCATGGTCATGAAGAAAAGATCGCTGAATGCGGTCCTTCTACCTGCCCTCGGGCCAGTCCAGGGACGGAGCTAGAGGGAAAGTCACAGGGGACTCCTGGAATACTAGATCTTCTCTCCAGCTGGAGGAGGAGCTTTTAACACCCAAGAAAAGCTCTCTGAGGACCATCTCTCGTGGTTCCTGGGTGCCCTTCCCTGAGCACCCTTGAGAGTCACCCTAGGGCTAGAAGGAAGCCGACAGCCCGTGCCGGGGGACCTCGTTACAGGTGCGGAGCGCTTCCCATGTTGCCTGGGCCCCGGGCTCTGGGAATCTTCCAGAGCTTTCTCTGCAAGTAGAAACAGCAGTGGCTTATTTGTCAGGTTTCATTTTTTAAATAAATATTCTATTTTTATACAGCTGGGCCTTGGAAAACCATGGTTACAAAACCCAAGTGAGCTCTCAACTAAGAGCCACTGCTTGGATTCCAGGAAACTGTGCAGTTTTCCCTGTAGTCAAGAACCCTGCTCAGCGTTAGAGGCTGGTTCCCCCCCATACCCCCTTGGACTGAAATAGTCCAATCTGGCTATAGTTTTTGTCCTGTGGGATTCAGACATGGGAGAGCAAAGTTCAGTAGACCTCTCTGGAAGGCCGGGAGGCCACTGCCAATGTCCCAACAAAGCTGAGCTGGGGTTTCCTCCTCAGGGGACATCAGGTTGGGCTTCCAGAGCCCCTTGCCATGCTGGCTTCCCTGTCCCAACCCCACATGCTGCCTTTCCCAAGAGTATCTTAGTCTCACTGGTTTTTCTTTTCTGTTGTTCAAAGATGAACTGAGACATATTAAAAATGGGAAGTTTATTTGAGCAGAAGTCAAGTCCAGCAGCAGCCAACGGGCAGTGGTTAGAAGTGCGGTCCCCAGCAGGAACTCGGGGACCTGTCTGGAGGAAAGGAGGAATCAAGTCGAGGGAGGACCAGTTGGCGAAGCTTACAGCCTCCGTGGCTCGGCGTGGCTGGTCGTCCTCAGTATTCTGATGTCACAACCGTGAGGCATTTATGGGCTTAGACTTGCGTTCCTTTATATAGGCACAAGGCCTTACAGCCCTCCAGCCTGTGGCCTCCAGTTTAGTTAATCTAATGTTCCTGCATACCCTTATCCGTCTCCTCTCCTGACAGATCCCTTCCAAGGTGATTTTTCTACAGAAAAATTTCTACAGAAATGCCTATATGCGTATTTTTTTTAAGATTTTATTTATTCATTTGATAAACAAAGAGATCACAAGTAGGCAGAGAGGCAGGCAGAGAGAGAGAGGAAGCAGGCTCCCTGCTGAGCAGAGAGCCCGATGCAGGACTTGATCCCAGGACCCTGGGATCACGACCGGAGCCGAAGGCCTAGGCTTTAACCCACTGAGCCACCCAGGCGCCCCTATATGTGTATGTTGATAAACCTGAAAAACATCCCTGTTCCTCCCCCGCCCCCCATTCCCACTTCTCTACTGAATTTGTGGTCACTTTTAAATTAAGAGTTTACAGCAAATATCATCGTGGTGATTAATGTTGGCCCTTCTCCCTACTCGTGTCAGAGACCAAGAGGGGAGACTGGCCCAACCAGAGTTACGTAGGAGACTCAAAAATTTCTCATTCAGTTGGCGCCATGAACAGTTAGCATCTCAGCCTCTCCCCTGTTGCTTGCAGCCGCGTGGTGTCGTCATGTGTGTGCCTTTGCTGCTTTGAGGTCCCAGTAGGGTGGGATCGTCCCTCACTTTGGGGTCACCTTGCTGGGTTTTCACTCTGCTCTAGCGAGAACACCCCAGTTGTCTCCCTGCTTGTCCCTGAAGACACGAATCCGATTAGCGGCACAGACAGCCTCCCTTCCTCCCCCAAATGGGAAGCAGATATAAAGCCTCTTGCTCCAGAGACCAGCAGGACACCTCTGTCGACACACCCTCAGGCCAGGGAGAACTTCCTGCCGGGACAGTCTGGTCCAAAGTAGGCCACATTAGAGCAGGGTGACCTGGTGGCCTGATTTCCCAGTAGAGAAGATGTCCTTTTAAGTTTCAAGGGCTGAAAAAGGAAGTCCAGTCGAATCCTAAGTTTCTGAGTCACCCAAAAAGGAAGGAGGACCATGGTTAGGGCTCCGGTGAGCAGCTGGTGGCGGCAGGTTTCTCAGGGTACGGCCATGTCTGGGCCAGGGAGGCTGAGTCCTGGGAGCACGCGTGGTGGCTTGACCAAAGCCCAGCCTCAGGCAGGTGCGCTTGGCCACCACTGCAGGGGCTTGTACGGAAACTTGGACGTTCTAGTCTGCAGCATCACCAGGACTGGGGCAGCCAGGATCTGTCTCCTGGGTGGCTGGTCACTGAAGCTTGCTCCCATGCCCGTCCGATGATGCCGGGCTGTCACCTGAAATGCCTCCACATGGCCCCTGTAGGTGACCTGGGCTCCCTCCCATCCTGGGGCTCTGGATTCCAAGGGCAAGTCCCCCCCACCCCCCAAGGTTGTGTGATCCGTTGTGACCTCACCTCAGACTTCACCACGCGGTGCTGGTCGCAGCAAGGCGTTTCCTGGTCTCAAAGACAGAGGTGCAGCCTTCACCTCCTCATGGGGCATATGGAATGGGGGCTGCTGTGTCCATTTTTAAGACACCCAGGCTGCCCCGGCAAGTTAGCTGCTGAACTGTACCTCCCGCGATCAGTTGAGGGAAAATAAAAATTAGACTGATTTCAGACTTCCCCGATTAGGGATCTACATAAACCTGATCATTCTCTTTGAAATACTTAAGTTCTAGGGGTTCTTGGAAAACGAAAGGGAAACATGAACCTCTCCCCAAAGGGAGATTTTGTGTCTCTGCCTAATCTAACATTAGCAGCTTGGGGGTGACATCGGGGTTGGCAAGTATAAGATACATTGAGATGTCTGGTGATGACCACCAAAGGCAGACAAAAGTTCTAAGCCGTTTAGTGATTAATGACAATCTGGCTTGGCCGGCGAGATCCGGCAGCCGCCAGGTGACGTGACTGTGGTATGGTTTTTGTGACCACATGGAGACTTGGCACGTTATGATCTTTATTTAAAGATATTTATCATTTTTAACACACTTTATGCTTAATACTATGTTTAAAATGATGTAAGTTGTGAAGCATAAACATCTGGAAGCTCCTCACTCCACGCTAGCTCTGCTCACACATTCCTCACCCCCCCACACGCCCAGCAGTGCCTACTTTATGGTTTTGTGTTGGTTGTGGCCTTATTTCGTACCATTACGACGTATGCTTGTTTCAACAATATGTTGTTTATTTTTATCTCCTTCTGAACTTTATAAAAATCATAGACTATATATTGTTTTCTGGGATTTGCTTTTTCAAAACTTCAGGGTCACATTTCAGAGTTCCAGAGGGAGCTGTGGCCTCGGACTTCCCCTGCTTTGGAATGTCCCACCGCGGGAACGTGTCCCAGTGCTTCTCATCCCTCCCGGCGAGGGCGAAGGTGGTGGTTTCAGGTTTGTGTTCTTCTAAATTATCGTGTTTCAGATCTCTCAGCACATGATTCCTTGAGCAAACATGGGAAAGTTCCTCTGAGATTTCTCTTTTAGGGGAATGACTAGCTTGAGGGATATAAATAAATAAATAAATGAAAAAAAATGTTCAATTTTACAAGATTGTGCCAAATTGAGTTTTGAAGTGGTTGTGGCAGTTGACGCTGTGACACGCAAAGCGTACGGGGAGTTCTAGCTCATCTAGGTCCTTGCACACCCTTAGCAGACTTCCTAATTTCTGTCACACTTGTGACACAGAATACTTGTTCGTGTCCCCACCGCCGCCCATCTATGGGGTTGTGTTTTCCTTGTTCAGTTGTAACAGGTCTTTAATACTCTGGGTGCTGCCCTCTTGTCCTTAGTATGCTACAGGAATATTCGCTACCATTTGGTGGCTTGTTTTTTTCATTTTCTTTATGGTGCTTTTTATTGAACAAAATTATCGTAATGTCGTCAAATGTATCATTCTTGTCTTTTATGGTTAGCTCTCTTTGTATCTTCCTGGCAGTTTTACCTTCATGTTGCAATAATCTTATTTTTTTCTAAGCATATTAACATACTGTTCATATTGAAATCCACTGATTTTTGTGGATGTTTTAATATAGATGTCTAAATGCATTTTTTTTTTTTTTACATGGATAACCACTTATCCTGGTCCTTGTGTTTAAAGAGCCTCCTTTCTCCAGTGGCCTACGATTCTACCTGCCACATCTCACAACGAGACACACGAATGGGTTAGTTTAGGGACTCTCTCTTCTGCTCCATTGGTCTGTTTGACCTCCTGTGTCAAGATGACGCTGTCTTAACAATGATAACTTGATAATATATCTTTGTTTTCAGAGAGATCAGCTCCTCCTTCTTATTAAGTAGTTGGACCCTGGATTTTCCATACAAATCATTAGGGGAATGAATTGATGATATACGCTATCTCCCCATGTATTTAAAGGTCTATAATCTTTTGTGGGAGGTCCTCAAGATCACCGTCGAGCTAGATGATTCTTTTGGAAGGACTCCCCATCCCCCAGAGGCAGGAGAACTGTTGTCGTCATGTTTATGGTTTATTGCGGTGGTAAGTTGCTGATTAGAACTAACAAAGGGGAAGGAGCAGGGGTGAACAGTCCAGGAGAAACTCCACTGCAGCTTCCAAGTGTCCTTTCCTGGTGGAGTCACAGGGACATGTGTGAATTTCCCAGCACCAGCACATGGCAGCAAGTGCAAAGTGGTGTCACCCAGGAACTCTCACCTGAGCCTTGGTGTCGAGGTTTCTGTTAGGGGTCAGTCATATGGTCCTACAGCACCGTGCTACTGACCTCGGGTCCTCAGGCCCCAGCCCTCTGGAGCAAACACTTGTTCAGCATAAATCACAGTGTTAATATAAATGATCTGATCAGACAGGTATTTGGCTCAAGGCCTTGAAACACAAAATTTTATTGAACAGCATAATTCAGGGGCTCAGAACTCCTCTCCCAGGAGCTGGCCAAGGGACAGTCTGAAAGATGAGCCCTTCTTGGGAGTAGGCAGGGTTTCAGCAATGCAGGCTTGACCTAACCCTTTTCTGCATAGATGTCTTTAAAGAAAATAATTTTGTCATGTTTTTTAAAAACACTTTTTAAGGATACAGTTTCAGACCTAGGGAAAACTCCAAAGAATACAAAAATGGCTTTTCAAACATCTTTTGTCTGGATGCCCAATTATTTGTATTTTGTCTCACTTGCTTCATCAGGTTTTCCCTCCTCTCTCCTCCTCTGGTTCTCTCATTTTCTTCCAAAGCACTTTAGAGTAAGTTGAAGCCATTGTCTCGCTGTGCCTTACATAGTTTCGTGTGTACTTCCCGTGAGGAGTATTTTCTCATAGAACCACAGCACGGTTGTTGAGAATCAGTGTGTGTGTAGAGATCCATATGTAGAGTAGCTAGTATCAGACACGGTAAAACTATTGTCTGACCCACAACTCATTGTCAGTTACCCTGGTCGTCCCAATAACGTCCTTTATAGCTGAGCTTTTTTGCAGCCTAAGGTCCCATCCAAGATGACCTGTTGTTTTTTGTTGCCCTGTTTCTTTAGTGCATTTTTACCTGAACTGGTACCATCGTTGTCTTTGTGTTTCTCAACCTTGATACTTTAGAAAATGACAGGCCAAGTGTGTTTGTAAAATGTCTCTTAGTTTGGGTGACCTGAGGAGTGCTAGAAATTCTAGTTTTTCCCTCACAGTCATCTCCAAGTCTTTTTCAATTCCTTCTCTTCTCTTTATCCTTTGGTTTAATCTCCTTCATGATTAAATTCAAATTGAGTTTTTAACAAGAATTACAAAAGGGATGCTGTATCATTCCCAATGTATCCTACTGGGAGTCGTGTGATCTCAGTTTGTTCCAATATTAGTCATGTGACCTCCTGAAGAAAGAGAGCGAGGTTCTTGTCTCATGGAGTCGAAGAATGAATCTCTCAGAAGAAGGAGAGTGAGTAAAATGATAGCATTTTATGAAGCAAGGATACAGAGAAAGGCCTTGGGAGTGAGAGGGGTCCTGACAGGATGGCCAACGTGGGCCTCCACCAACTGTCTTTTCTTTAGAACTGACTAGGGGGCTTGTGACCTTATCATTCCCATAATGTCTTGGTTTGAGTACGGACTGGTGATAACATCTTTAGTGTCTTAATACTACTTTGGGGTCTGGTCATTCTTCATTGGTCAAAATGTGACGGACATAAAAAAACCCACCTCTGACGCCCAGTTCGGGGTGGTCTGGTCAGTTCCCTGATTTCTGGTTTCCTTACACCTCAACATTTCTGGGATTTCTGTGAGCCTGATCCCGTAACCCCCCTACCTCTCTCTCCTACCGAGGCCCACATGTCCCTTACTCAATGCGACCATTCCGATGTGTATCCCTGGGTCATATACTTGGGGAATGATTGCCAACATGTATCTTGGTGTCGAGGGGTGGGAAGGGAGATAAAGGAAGTTTCCCAATGCATTTCTGTGTTTTATTTATTTATTTATTTTAAAAATTATTTATTTTCAGAAAAACAGTATTCATTATTTTTTCACCACACCCAGTGCTCCATGCAATCCGTGCCCTCTATAATACCCACCACCTGGTACCCCAACTTCCCACCCCCCGCCACTTCAAACCCCTCAGGTTGTTTTTCAGAGTCCATAGTCTCTCATGGTTCACCTCCCCTTCTAATTTACCCCAACTCCCTTCTCCTCTCCATCACCCCTTGTCCTCCATGATATTTGTTATGCTCCACAAATAAGTGAAACCATATGATAACTGACTCTCTCTGCTTGACTTATTTCACTCAGCATAATCTCTTCCAGTCCCGTCCATGTTGCTATAAAAGTTGGGTATTCATCCTTTCTGATGGAGGCATCATACTCCATAGTGTATATGGACCACATCTTCCTTATCCATGCGTCCGTTGAAGGGCATCTTGGTTCTTTCCATAGTTTGGCGACCGTGGCCATTGCTGCTATAAACATTGGGGTACAGATGGCCCTTCTTTTCACTACATATGTATCTTTGGGGTAAATACCCAGGAGTGCAATTGCAGGTTCATAGGAAAGCTCTATTTTTAATTTCTTGAGGAATCTCCACACTGTTCTCCAAAGAGGCTGCTCCAACTTGCATTCCCACGAACAGTGTAAGAGGGTTCCCCTTTCTCCACATCCTCTCTAACACATGTTGTTTCCTGTTTTGTTAATTTTGACCATTCTAACTGGTGTAAGGTGGTATCTCAATGTGGTTTTAATTTGAATCTCCCCGAGGGCTCGTGATGGTGAACATTTTTTCATGTGTCTGATAGCCATTTGTATGTCTTCATTGGAGAAGTGTCTGTTCATATCTTCTTCCCATTTTTTGATATGTTTGCCTGTTTTGTGTGTGTTGAGTTTGAGGAGTTCATTATAGATCCTGGATATCAACCTTTTGTCTGTACTGGCATTTGCAAATATCGTCTTCCATTCCGTGGGTTGCCTCTTTGTTTTTTTGACTGTTTCCTTTGCTGTGCAGAAGCTTTTGATTTTGATGAAGTCCCAAAAGTTTATTTTCGCTTTTGTTTCCTTTGCCTTTGGAGAGATATCTTGAAAGAAGTTGCTGTGGCTGATATCGAAGAGATTACTGCATTTCTGTGTTTTAAAGTAGACTTACAGCATCCTGGGGGTCAGGTTAGATTGCCTTTTGCCCTTTGCAAAGTGTCAACATCCAGGCATTCAAGTCCCAGGGGACTATCACTCTGCCTATTTCAAGGACTTGTCAATAGGTTGTAAGTAGTAAGGAAATTTAATAATTTTTCCTTCTGTCTTTGTTTCCCAAATCACTATAATCTCTTGTTCAAGGGGTATCCACTAGATCTCTCTATTGTAAAGTCAGTATTTTCTCTTTTGGGGGTTGACCTACTGAGATTAATACTCTCTTCTCTACTCTCCCCCTGGAGTTTTAGGCTCCCTGATGAGTCTCTGACCCCATCTTTCCTGCATTACGTAAGTCGGCATTCTATGTAAGGAAGATTCCTACTTAGGTACAAGCAGATTTAGATGGTATATGTACTGCTAGATAGTGGTGGATACTGTAACATTATCTTGATGTCCAGACCATCACAGAACTAGTCAGTGGGAAAACCTTAAGTCTGGCTGTTCTGTTCTTTTGACCTCTTTCCATTATTCACTGATGACTTTTTTATACACCAGCCCAGTAAGATGTCCCAGGCTTGTCTTGTACTTCCCCAGCACCGGCCCTGGAATCAGCCATTGATGCAGGGAACTCTGGTACCTTTTGGCGGAGGATAATACTTAGAAACCAAGATCTGGGTCCTAGGTATATTTTCCGCCATTTCTATGTGATTATTTTTAGACTCTTGCAGTGAAAAAGCTAGGAAGTGGTATGTCTCTTGGTGTCTGTGTATTAATATCTACATCTTAAAATCCACAATTTCATAATAGTATCTGCAATTCAAACTATCTCACAGTCTACTCTGGTGTTGCTCCTTTCCATATTTATAAGGCCTGTCTACAGCACTAAAAATCCGGTTCATAGTCTCAATATATTTGCACATTTGCTTCTTTAATATACAGAGAAGGTTGTTTCTAAATTGCTAACCCCCTGCTACGTCAAAAGCCTAACCTACTTAATAGAATTCAGAAATGTTCTATGCATATACCTGAGCATGTGTTTTTGTAATACAAATGGACTGTGTTCTGTGTCCTGTTATAAACGTGTTCATATAACAATACATGGGAGATGTCCTGACAAATCAGTATGTGAAGATTCATGCATTCATTTGAACAACTGTGTGTTGTAGGGTAAGAATACAACATAATTTACTTAACTTGAATCAGTGGATAAGTAAGCTGTTTGCGGTTTCCAACATTTTTTAGGAGTATGCTAAAGAATCAGTCTTTGTGTAGAGTTGTGCCCTCCTGGGAGCATATCTATAACATCCATTCATGAAAGTAAAATTCCTGGTCAGTTTAAGAACTTAGGTACTGTTGCTAGACAGAAGCCAGAGTAGGATGTACGTGTGCGTTTGGCACAACTGAGAATGCTTTCTTACCCACACTTCCTGCAACCGTGGGCTTTGACCAATTTTTTCAGTGTTTGGCAAGCTGATAGGTAAAAATGGTGTATTGTTTTTTTCTTTAGATTTTTATTTCTTTAATTATGAATGAGGCTGAGTATCTTTCCCTATGCTTATTAGTCACTTGTACTTCCTCTGCTGTGAATGTCCGTTTACATGTCTTGCTCATTTTTTGTATTGTATTGCCATTTTCTTGTAATGAGTTCTATAATGGGGAAATATGCCTTCTATCATCCATGCTGCAGATAGCTTTCTTCCACTTACAACTTTTACTGAGTTTATGGGCTTGAAATTCTATTAGGATTATATTTATGTGTGCGTCGGGGCCTTCCTCACTACAAGATTATTTTTTTAAAGGACCCATATTTTCAGTTCTACCTTCTATGTTTCAATATGTGATTCATTTGGAATGTAATTGGTTGTAAGAAACAAATTTTGAAATATTTCTTAAGATCAAGTCAGACATTCCTTTTGTTATTCCCAATAACTAGGCATCGTCTCAACGCCACTGAAGGGGGAGCAGATTTTGCGATCCCAGAATGTGTTTCTCTGGCGTGGGGATAATTTTAAGCCGGTTATTTTTAACAGCACACACAGGTGTAGCTCTGAAAACTGTGTAGAATTGATCCTTTCAAGAGACATTTGCATGTATAAGGGAAATCTCGATTTGTAAGGGTGATACCCTCATTCGTAGGGAAAACAAGGAGGGTCTTGACCAGTTCTGAGTCACAGCCTTACCCTGGGTTACTGTGCTTTTCCTGGTCACCTTCCATGATTCTTCCCTTTAACCCCCAACATATTCCTTTGTCTTTGGCTTGAATTTAAGGTGATGGCTTTATTTGGGGGAATTACTTAGTTTTTCTGGGTCTCCTATGCATACAGGAGGTATATATGCTATTAAACTTTGATTTTCTCCTGTTTTACATCAATTTTATATCATTTATCAGACCAGCCAAAGAACGTAGCAGAGGGAAAGCGTTTCCACCCCTAGGTCATACATTGAATAATAAAAACACCGTACACTGGTACTCCATGATACACCATCTGCAACCCCACCCCCACCCCAACCGTAGTTCCTCTTTGGAATTTCTCTATTCTCACATTTTTAACAATTTTTTTTATGGATTTCTTATTTGTATTCATAGAAATTTAAGGAGAATAAACATCTTTAATCTTCACACTGAGGCTTTCCATCCAAAGCGAGATTTAAAAAGAAACATTTTTATGTTTCATAGGGTTTTAAGATCTTTTCCATAGAAACTGCACATTTCATATTCCCATGTATTCGCTATGTTTTGTTTCATTTAGAAATGGGCTACTTCCATTATATTTTCTAGAAATCTGTTGATTGATCGCTTATCTTTCCAGCTCATTCTCACTGGTACCCTAATCCGAATAATTTCTCCATTGGTGAAGTCCTATCCTCTGTCTCTGTATGCGTTTCCCTCATTCCCAGCTCTCGGGCTACTGCTCCCACTGTTCTCACTTTCCGCCCCACCCTGTCGAGCCTCCACAGACTGTCGCTATCAATTATTGCCTTGGTTTTACCTTGAATTTACTTGCTCCTGTCTTATCTGGCGTAATGCCGGCTTTGGTTAAACCAAATATTCCTTGGGCAAAGCACCCATGCAACTGAACGTCATGGTTTTAACGGGCAAAAAGGCTACTATTGTAACCTGATTAGCACGAGTTTGCTCCTTGTGGGTCAGGCATAGAAACGACACCAAGTGGAATTATCACACAAAGGAAATTTTGTCTGAAGCAGATAAAGGGATCTTGGGGGATAATTTCCAAAATCATGCCTTCCCCATTTCCAAAATCATCCCTACCCCCCCAGCAAGGGTGAATGGGGTCCTTTTATTTAGGGTTAGGATGAATATTTATTTATTTATTTAGATTGATTTGAGAGAGACTGAGCACAGGCCGGGGGGCAGGGTAGAGGGAGAGGGAGTAGCAGACCCCACTTCCCCATCTCCCCTACCCTGGCTGAGCAGAGAGCCCAAGGCTGGACTCAATCCCAGTAAGCTAGAATCATGACCTGAACAGAAGGCAAGCGCTGAACTGACTGAGCTACCCAGGCGTCCCCAGGATGAATATTTAAAAAGGGGATCCTTGTTACCATGTGCAGAGGTGGGCATAAGGTCATAAATAGACCTTAAGGAGACATGCCTGTTTGTTATGTTAATGAGGCTTGTGCTCCTCCATGGGTGGAGATTTTAGCACGGTAGTGGGGTAAAGGTAACTGTGGGTTTCTCCATGGTCCACCTTCCCAGGTGTGAGTAGGGGGTGGAGCTCAGCTGCTCTGGGGCCAGTTGCCTCCTCTGCGCATGCCACAGTTAACCTTCCTCAGGCTCTTCCCATGCTCTGATCTCAGCCCGGAGCGCTCATTCTCAGGGTTCTCCAATGGCTGACCCACTCCTTCACTTCATTTTTCTGCTCACTTGCCATCTCAGAAAGGCCTTTCCTGACCACCTGCCCTAAAAGATCTGCTGTTCCTTGCTGGCAGGAATGACTACCCTTTTGCCCTTTTTTGCTCTATTTTCAGACGCTTATCCCTTACCAAGATAACCTATATTATTTACATACTTTGAAAATCATCGGTGTTCTTGAGTATGAACTCTGACAGCAGGCGCTTTGTTCACAGCTTGTTTGTTTTTTATTAGTGCTTTTTGCTTTCTTCTATGTAGTATTTGCCTGGTAGACATTTTTCCGTCCCTCATTTTCAACCTTATTATTTTGTTTCAGATAGTGATACATGCTATAAAAACCGTAGAACAACTAATGGAGAATGTCATTGGGGGCCATTATGGTCAATGAAGTGGTTTCAGGGAAGGAATCCCTGAGGACCGCTGCTCATTTCCCTGGAGGCGTGAATGACGGAGAATGAACCAAAATCTGGAGAAAGAGCATTCTCAGCTGAAGGGATGGCAAGTCTGAAGATCCTAAGTGGGAATAAACCTTCCATGTCGATAGATGCTGGAGTCGCAGGGCTTAGCAGTAGGAGATGAGGTCCTTCCTAAAGGCATGGGTGGCAAGGACAGGTAGGGCCTTATAGGCCACCATGAGGAAAGTGGATTTTATTCTGAGTGCAGTGGAAATCCATTGGATAGTTTAATTAGGTGAAGGGTGTCATCTGGTTTTCATTTTTAGAAGATAACTTTGCTATTATGTAGAGAATCAATTGGAAAAGTACAAGAGTAAACAAGGGGAATGTATACTGAGAGATTGTTTCTGGATAAAAGAAGTTTCAGTAGAGATGGAAGGAAGTGGATGATAAATTCACATTGTGTTTTGTAGGTAGAGCTGACAAGGCTTGTCGGGGGATACCAGTCTAGATGGCCCCAAAGGCTCATTTAGTAGCTTGGCAAAGAGCTGACCCAGCAGTTCTAAGAAACTTTGGTGGAAGAAGAGGCTGACACCAGCGGCTGAGTTCTTGCCGCTGCCCTCCTTTTGAACAGGCCTGTTGCCACCTGGGAGCTCCTGTTCTTTGATTATCACTTAGAGGGTCCCTGTTTCTCCTTTTATACAAATGTGCCATCCCGAGGTATAACCAGCCCACTTATGCACAGCCGAGGCTACAGGTTAATGAGAGTTTGGGAGATTGTGTGTACTCTTGAAGATTTTCTCCTTACAACCTTGTTTTGTTCAACACCCTGTGGTGCTAGGAGAATGTTGTCTTTGTTTTCTTTTGCATAAAATTTGCTGACAGTGCTGGGGAGGAGGGAGGAAAAGATAGGATTCCAGACAGGCTCACTGGCTTTTGGATTGAGCAGCTGGGAAGAGAAGGTACCACATACTAGTTGGGGGGATGTATAGTAATGTGTGTGTGTGTGTGTGTGTGTGTGTGTGTGTGTTTCATCTGGAACAATACTAGGTCTCCAAATAGAAGTGTCAAAAGCAGGCAGCTAGTTATACAAGTTGGGATCTAAGAAAGACCACAGCTAGAATTATAAATCAGACTTCCCCTTATTCTTCACAGCTATCAGCATAAAACAACAAGAATCAATCTAAAGTGACCTTTTCTTTAGAAAAAGTCATAGAGGAAATGGTCAAAGCTTTTCTCTCAATGAGAGTCTCAGCCCCAGATAATTCAAAGCTAAAAAATCACAATGAGAAGTCAGAGAGTAATTCTACCAAAACTTTAAGGAATAAGTAACCACGATGGTCTTTAAAAAGATGCAAAGCCTAGAAAAAGAGGAAACCCTTCAAATTATTTTATAAAGTGAAGAGCATTGGAAACAAAGGCTGATTGATTATCACAGGTACACAGGACACACACGTGTTGGGGAGGAAGAGTTTATTCCACCCTTGAAGTTTCTTCTAGCTGGGCTAAGACTCAAATTGACATGAGACAGATTAACAGGAGAAAATCAAGTTTAACAGTGAATAGACGGGGAATCCACAGAGACATGGAACTCCAAAGACAACAACAGGATACTTACGCGAGCTCAGGAGAGGGGTAGTGTCTGTGGATACGAAGGGGGAGGAAGACCATTAGTGGGAAGGTGGGAGTACACATTTGAAAAGCAAAGGCGTTCTATTATGCAGATAAGTTTCTTTTTTTTTTTTTTAAATTATGTTAGTCACCATACAGTACATCATTAGTTTTTGATGTAGTGTTCCATAATTTGTTGTTTGTGTGTAACCCCAGTGCTCCATGTAATACATGCCATTTTTAATACCCACCACCAGGCTAACCCATTCCCCACCCCCTCCCTTCTAAAACCCTGAGTTTGTTTGTCGGAGTCCATAGTCTCTCATGGTTTGTCTCCCTCTCTGAATTACCCACCTTCTTTTTTCCCTTCCTTCTTCTAATGTCCTCCATGCTATTCCTTATGTTCCACAAGTAAGTGTAACCATATGATAGTTGACTTTCTCTGCTTGACTTATTTCACTTAGCATAATCTCCTCCAGTCGCATCCATGTTGATGTTAAAGTTGGGTATTCATCCTTTCTGATGGCTGAGTAATATGCCGTTATATATATGGACCATATCTTCTTTATCCATTCATCTTTTGAAGGGCATCTCAGCTCTTTCCACAGTTTAGCTATTGTGGACATTGCTGCTATGAACATTGAAATGAACATGGCCCTTCTTTTCACTACGTCTGTATCTTTGGGATAGATACCAATAGTGCAATTGCTGGGTCATGGGATAGCTCTATTTTTAATTTTTTGAGTAACCACCACACTGTTTTCCACATTGTACTAACTTGCACTCCCACTAACAGAGTAAGAGTGTTCCCTTTCTCTACAGCCTCTCCAACATTCGTTGTTTCTTGCCTTGTCAATTTTTGCCATTCTAACTGGGGTAAAGTGGTATCTCAGTGGGCTTTTGATTTTAATTTCCCTGATGGCTAATGATGTTGAACATTTTCTCATGTGTCTGTTAGCCATTTGCCTGTTTTCTTTGGAGAATTGTCTGTTCATGCCCTTTGCCCATTTTGACTTGATTACTGTTTTGGATGTTGAGTTTGAAAAGTTTTTTATAGATCTTGGATATCAGTCTTTTTTCTGTAGTGTCATTTGCAGGTAACTTCTCCCATTCCGGGGGTTGCCTCTTTGTTGTGTTGACTATTTCCCTTGCTGTGCAGAAACTTTTTATCTTGATGAAGTCCTGAAAGTTCATTTTCACTTTTGTTTCCTTTTTCTTTGGAGACGTGTCTTGAAAGAAGTTGCTGTGGTTGATGTTGAAGAGGTTCCTGCCTATGTTCTCCTCTAGGATTTTGATGGATTCTTGCCTCACATTGACATCTTTTATCCATTTTGAGTTTATCTTTATTACAGTTTAAGAGAATGGTCTCAGATAAGTTTCTTAGGCAAAGAGGAATCTCTATTAATAGTACTTTTCCTGGTACTGAAATGCAGTTGAGGGGGAGGTGAAGAGCTTTTCCTGAATCTGCTGGTTTTTGATTACTTTTCACTCAAAATAGTGTTCATGCCCAAGTAGCCCATCTTGGGCTGCCTGCTCTATACATGCAGACACAAAATGCAAATTTCACTAAAGTAAATGGAGAACCTAGTGCTAGATTAAAATAATAGTATACTGGGGCAAAGTGTAATGTCATATTGCATGTGATCAATAGGAAATCCAAAACTCTTGGAATTTAAAAACTTCACCATTTATGAACTATGTGATTTTAGGCTTGTTATTTAACTTGTAGGTGCCTCTGTTTCCTTTTCTGCAAGGGAGGTATAACATTATTCCTACCTACAAAGTGGTAATAATAATAGAATCTACATCATAGGATTGTTTTGAGGATAAAATCAGTTGATTAGCATACATCCTTAGAAAAGTGCCTGACACATGGTAAGTATGCAATATATTAGGTATCATACCAGTAACACAAGGAGGGTTCTGAAATGTAAATCTATTAATAAATTTAGTGAACCTTATAAAATAGAGAAAAATTATATGCATTTCTCTCTAGATGCTGAGAAGGATCCATGATAAAATGTAACCTCTATTCTTCATTTAAAAAATCCAATTAAATAGGATTAGATGAATAATTCCTTAACATAAAAATGTGTATATTTCAACTAAAATTCCAACATCAGGCTTTATAGGGGGAAATGAGAAACACTCCCATTAAATAAAATGAAACAAAATGATCACTATAACTGTTATTGTTTAACTCTGTGTATACTGAACAACATAATTACCTCAAGAGAAATAATTAAAAGGTGTAAAAAATGTAAAGGAAGAGGTAGAATTATAATCTTTCACAGGTGATATAATAGAATACTTGGGAAATAACCCAAGAGGATTCACTGAAAAATTATTACATTAAAAATATTCTATAAGGAGTCTGGGTTCAGATTTATCATTATCTTAGCTACACAGAAATAAAAACCAATTAACAATGGAAGAAAAGCGATTTTCAATTGAAAAACTACAAGGTATGTCAAAGAATAAACAAGAAATGTACAAAATTTATAGAAAAATGAATTTCTGATTTAGATAAAATGGTATAGATTCATTTCTCCCCTTAAGTACAACAATAACCCTTGGAAATAACCCAAGAGACAACCAAAGGAGAATGCTAAGAGATGGTGAGAGGAAGTGAGGCTTGTTTTGGATCTCAGGTCTGGAGGAACAGAACAGTGGCAGTAAATCTTAACCTCCCCCATCCCAACATAAAGTCACCTTGGCCCCAGTGTTTCCTGACCATTATCTGGCTCATTCCTATCCCGGATCAAGCAGATGGTGATGCGCCTGGCACCACTAGCAAGAGGATTGATGAGGGACTCAGTACTAGTACCCTGGAAGGTGTGTTCTCTCCTTGGAGGTCCTCCCTGACCCAAAACTGGCCCTCCTTGACTTGATCTCACCAATAAACTGAGTTCTAGAAGCCTCTTCGACCCTGTGGGCCTAAAACTTTCCTCCTTCCTCCAACTTCCCTCCTTCCTTCAGAGATACAAGTTTAGGGGCAGGGTGTACTATTAAGAAAGGATCCCCTCCCCACATATGAGGGGCATGTGATCTGAACAAGCACCTGCCTAGAGAAGCCTCTGACCCCTCAGGCTGAGGCTCCCCTCCATGTCAGCAGTCCAGCTTGGAGAGACCTATTTTAGCCCCCTGGCAACACCAGCAGCACCATTTCAACAGCACCAAAGAAGCTAAACACACCCCAAAAACAGAAAATGTTCTGAAAATTAAATGTTTTTGGAACCACAGGCAACGAAAGTAGGCCGGGCCCTGCATGCTAACCCTAAACTGGGCAACCACCTACTGAAGTAAAAGATTTAATCAGGATCTAGAGTCTTCTAGTGCAATAGGCAAAATGTTTAGGTTACAAACCCAAAGTTGAGAGGAGAATAGGAAAACTTCTAAAAACATAAAGGTTAAGTGTCTTGCTCCTAACAAATCCATGGATCAAAGACAGAGTCTCAAAAGAACAGGAAAGAATGGAAATCACTCTACCATTTATTGGGCAGATGCAGCTAAAGCAGCAGTGTTGGAGTAATTTATAGCACTAAAATGCTTACATCAGAATGGAAAGAAACTCTCAAATGGATGGTCTAAGGTTCCTACTTCAAGGAACTAGAGTTGCAAAGTCCCAAAGCAACCAGAAAGAAATGATAAAGAACAGAAGTCAATGAAATAAAAAATAGGAAAATAGAAAAAAAAATCAGTGTAACAAAATTGGTTCTTTGAAAAATCAGTAAAATTGATAAAGCTCTAGAAAGACTGACAAAAGACACAATTTGCCGTTATTAGGAATGGAGTGAGGGTATCACTAGAGTCTGCAGCTATTAGAAAGATAATATGGAAATTCTATAACCAACTTTGTTTATAAACCCAACAACTTGATATGGGTCAAGTCCTCAAACTACTAAACCCCAGCCAGATAATCTGAAAAATCCTATGACATTGGATAAATTGAGTAGTCTTATAACTATTTAAAAAATGGAACTTGTTATTTAAAAACTTAAGAGAAGGAAATCTCCAGGTCTAGATGGTTTCCCTGGAGAATTTATCAAACTGTGAAGGAAAAATTAGTGTCAAGTATGAGCAACTATTCTAGAAAACAGAGGAGGGTAGACTACTGATCAGCTCACTTGGAGTCCATGATTTATGAGTCCAGTATTATCCTGGTACCTAAATCATGTAAAGGCTATACAAATAAAACTATAGATCAGCATCTCTCATGAACTTAGATGCAGAAATCTTCAGCAAAATATTAGCAAACCAAATCCAACAATGTATAGAAGGAATTACACATCGTGACCAACTGGATTTATTTCAGTAATAGCAAGCTAGGCCTGCAGTCACAAGTCAGGCAATGGCATCCACTATATTAACAGACTGAAAAAGGAAGGTCATATAATGATATCAACTGACCTACAGAAACACTTGATAAAACCCACTCATGACACACATTTTTTGCAAGTTAAGGATAAAGGAAAATTACCTCGATTTGATATAGACCATGTCCAAAAAAACCATAGAAAACATCATCCTTAATGGTAAAAGACTGAATGCTTCTTCCCCTTTACTCCCCCCACGCCCCCCAAAATCAGGAACAAGACAAGGATGTCTGCTCCTACCAGTCTTATTTATCATAGTAAGGGATGTTCTAGTCAGGGCAATATGGCAGGAGAAAGAAAGAAACGGCATACAGATCAGAAAGGAAGAAATAAAACTGATCCTAGTTATGTAGAGGACATAACTGTCTATGCAAAAAGACTGAAGATATCTACTGATACTCCCCTAAAAACTCCTAGTGACTTAAAGTCACAGCTTGTAATATCAATACATGAAAATCATATTTCTGTAAACCAGCCCTGAACATGTGAAAACCAGAATTAAAAGCACGATATCATTTACAATTTCTCAAAGAAAAATGAAATGCTTAGGTAAGATTTGCATGCTGAAAACTACAAAATGCTGATAAAAGAAATCAAAGAAGATTTAAATGGATAGAGACCTATTGTGTTCATGGATTAGAAGACTCCACATCGTAAAGATGTCAGTTCTCCTTAAATTGATCTATAAATTTGATGCAATTCCTATGAAATCCCAGCAAGGTTTTCTATAAACATAGATAAGCTTATTCTAAAATTGGTGTGGAAATATACAGGACTTAGAATAACTAAAACAATCTTGATGAAGAATATAGTAGGAAGACTCACGTGATTCAATATTGAGGCTTGCTGTATGGCTGCATTAATCAGGGTGGTGCAGGACTTGAGCAGTAGACACGTCAATCACAGGACCAGAAAGACACAAATTGATCCCCAAGAATCAGCTCAATGGGCTTTTGATGAATGTGCAAATTCAATTCAGCAGAGGATGATCGCCTTTAAAGAAGACAGGGCTGGAGTAATTGGCTATCTGAAAGCAAAAATTAAAACTTTGACCTCAACATCACACTTTACACAAACTGACTCAAAATAGATCACTTAAATGTAAAACATAAAACTATAGAACTTTTAGAAACAGTTACAGGAAAATGTAAAATTTCCTGATTCAAAAGCTGTCTTGAGACGATGGAAAATAACACTCTGTTTTTGAATATGGAGATTCAAGATCATTAAGACATCAGTTTTCCGTAAATTAAAAAGGCAGTAGGAGTCTAGTAAAATGGTACCAGAGTGTGGTCTGCTTATATGTGTTTAACTGCGATGAGAATGCTGTGTGCGTTTTTTGGGGGGGGGTGGGGGAAGGGGAAGTTGTGATTTGAACAAGCTGCTTCTAAAACTTAAGTGAAACATTGAAACAAGCAAAACACCCCCCAAATTCTAAAGAATAATGGCAGATAACTAGCTCTAGCAAATAAAACATTAAAAAAAATTCATGATAATTAATGTTTTGATACATAGAATAAATATACAAATGCAACAGAATAAAAATTCTACATTGTTTTCACAATCCACATTTCTCATTCTTTCACAGGACTTTCCTTTGCCCCAGGGTAAACCTAAAAGAACCCAGAAAAGAAGTCCATTGAATTTTAACTGACTGAGCCACCAGCCACCAGTCCATTGAATTTTAAAAAGATTTTTTAAAACTCATAACTAAAACATTTATCTTAAAAGCGGGAATGGTTCTTAACGTTAGCAAACTTTTCCAGAGAGGAAAGTCTCTTTTAGCTTACCAATAATTTTGAATATCAGAAGCTTAAGGACTGAAATACTTTATATGTGAAATGTATGATGCAATTTGTAGAGTTAGGAATTATTCAGGTTTTTCTGTCAAAACAAAAGGAAGGCATCCAGCTTGGTGGAGCCCACAACATTAGCGTTAGCTGGCTATTAGGCAAGGGCAAGTCTTGCACCCACCAGCCAAGCCCTGCTGTGGGGGCAGAAGGGTGAGGCATCCCATAGAAGCAGAAAGGGTATGTTCTCACTTCACAGAGAAGCAGACTCTTAGAAAAAGCTGGAATCCTGGTGGAGGAGATGTGAGTGAGTGATGAATCCAGGTGGGTGGCATGGTGACTCCCCACAGAGTCCTATTCATCACACCATCAGGGGCAAAACTAAATGTCTAGATGCCTTCAAGAAGTGGCTGAGGGTGGGCCAGTGGTCCTAGGAAAGTCATAAGGAAGATGAGGGCCCAGGACCACATTGGCTCAAGAACATTATGCCACCAGTGTCCTTCTGGTAGATGCCACTCAAGATGGCCTCCATCATGGGGCAGTTGGAACCTACTGTAGACCAGGGAGGTTACTTCTCCTCTATGCCAATAAGACTAGAAGACTTTTTTTTTAAATGATTTTATTCATCTGTTTGCCAGAGGGAACAAGCGAGAGAGCACAGAGAGAGCAGGGGAAGCAGCGGCAGAGGGAGAAGCAGGCTCCCCACTGAGGAAGGAGCCCAAAGTGGGACTCCATCCCAGGATTCTGGGATCATGATCTGAGCCAAAGGCAGGTGCTTAGCCCACTGAGGCCCCCAGGCTTCCCTAGAAGACTTGACGAGAACTTAATTGATTCATCCCAAGTAGAATGGTGAATATAGGAGAGAAGCGGGACCTTGAATTTAATGATGATTTCTCATCAAATGACTTTTCACTGAATTGCCCAAGTTTGCATGGAAAGAACCAGGTAACTTCCGCTGTCCATCAGGTTGGGAGCTCAGAATGACAACATGAATTAAACTGCAGAACCTTCTAAAAGATTGGTTTTTATGTATCTGCATACTTAGCCTATAAAATGCATAATCACTTTACACATTTTGATATTTCCACATTTCAGAAGTGTTCTGCAGTGAGAATGCTGTGCACTCACACGCTGATTGTCTACCTTTTTACAAACAGTGCAGCACAGGAACTTTGATTTGCTCAGCCAGCACAACTTGTCTACCTTTTTACAAACAGTGCAGCACAGGAACTTTGATTTGCTCAGCCAGCACAACTGCTAATAATCATCATGTTATTCTACACCTATTTTGTCCCACAAATTGAGTCCAAAGTTCATCCTGATTCATTCTTATATTTTTGAGGCGAGGAACAGGAAACAGTCTTTTATTATTCTATTTCTAACTCAGTTGCTTTAACCTCATGAAAATTTTCATGTCAAAAAATTCTCTACTGTTGACTTTTTTAGCTTTTCATCATTCATTCATCAGAAAGGAATTTCTTCTAATTCATCAGAAAGGAATTTTGTTGGTGCTTTTTCATATTTTCACTGAATTCTCTTTCCTTGCCTTTGTGACTTCACTTAGGAAGGGCAGGAGAAGAGCCCATCCAAAGGACTCGATCTGAATTCTTGCCCCACCAGCTGTCCCCTGGTCCTGCCTTCTCCAGCTCTCCCCTCACTGGAAGCGCCCATTTGGATATGCCTCTAAGTTTTCTTTTTTTGTTAGTCAATTTCACAGGTTTCTTTTCGGCAATCTGCTCCCCGAGCCATCTGTCTGCTCCTCTTCTGAGCCCACTGGTCATCCTGTTCAGGGAGAGCCACTGCTTTCAGCCCCACTAGGACTCTGTTGTGTGGCTTATGTTCAGCTTGAAGAAGCAAAGGATCAGACCAGGTCTGTGCGCTCTGTTCACGTGGCCAGAGCTGCATGGCTGTTGCGTGTGGCTTGGAGTCCTCTGTACTTCCTTTCTCCTCCACCCGGTTCCTTTTCCTTTGGCACCCCACATGTGAAACTCGCATGAACAAGAAACTCGCAAAGGTTTCCTAGAAAATCTTCTCTCTAGAAAGTTCTTAGCTCATCCCAAACCCATTTCCTAAAAGATATCTCATTTTTGCTCTGCTTAACCTTATTAAAACCAATGTGATTAGTTTTTGGCACAATATTGTTTCTAGTAACCACTTGTTCAAACATTCACCTTATGTTAAAAGAAGATTCAGTCATGTATGACTTTAATGTGGTTTGTACTTCAGCAAAGTGGACCGGACACTTTAAATTTAAGCTTGAGATGAGCACTAGGTCACACTCTGACCCTGTAATTATCTCCTGGAATAGAGCCAGTAGGTGTCTGTTTACAAGTCTGCAGGGTAATTTATGTTTTTATTGTGTTAACAAAGAGGTTGAGGAAGTGAGAATCAGTTATTAGAAGCTGGCCCTCAGCTTCAAGTCACTTCTGCTTTGGCCCTGGCTGTGATGTAGGAGATTTCACCAGTCACTGGAAACCCTGACTCTATAGCTTTACCTATAAGCTTCCATCTGGAAAACATGCATGCCTATGTATAGGGTGGAGATTTCATCTTAGGGAAGGGATTTCCTACCCATCAACCTCCTCAGAGCATCCTGGACTTCTTTGTTTCTCAGACTGTACACCACAGGGTTCAGTAAAGGTGTTATTACTGTGTAGGTCACTGAGATTAACAGATCCTGATCCCTATTGTCCTCAGACCTGGGCTTGAAGTGGGCAATGGAGGCACAGCCATAGTGGACAATGACCACCGTGAGGTGGGAGGCGCAGGTGGCGAAGGCCTTCTTCCGGCCCTCGGCGGAGGCGATCTTGAGGATGGTGGCAATGATGAGGATGTAGGTGATGAAGATGAAGGTGGAAGGGGCTGTGAGGGCCAACAGGGTGATAATTAAGGTCAGGATATCGTTAAGGATTGGAGCAGCACAGGCTAGGTCCAACACAGGTGGAACATCACAGAAGAAATGCTCAATCAATGAATTGCAAAAAGACAGTCTGAAAATGGCCACGGCCTGAATCAGAGAGAGCAAGAACCCTGAGGCACAGACCGAGGATGCCAGGATGGTACAGACCCTCCAGTTCATGATGACTGAGTAACGAAGAGGGTTGCAGATGGCCACGTAGCGATCAAACCCCATTACTGCTAGCAAGAAGCAGTTGTTGATGGCAAAACCAAGGAAGAAAAAGAGCTGAGTCCCACAGCCCACCAAGGAGATGGATTGGCTCAGACCTACAAGGCCAGAAAGCATGCGTGGGATAATGACCAGGGAATAGAAAGTCTCCGACGTGGAAAGAACACTTAGAAAGAAGTACATGGGGGTGTGGAGGTGGTGATCGATACGGATCACAGTCACAATGATGATATTGCCAGCCAGAGTTAGGATGTACACGATCAGAAACACAATGAAGAGTGTGAGTTGATGCTCATGGAAGTTGGAGAAACCTTGGAAAACAAATTCTCTCACCTCTGTGTGGTTGGCCATCTTCATTGAGGATCTCAAATCAGAAACGTAAAGAGAAGGTCAACACCAACCCTTCATAAGAGAGACCACCCATCCCTTTGTGAGCACACCGTCAAGAACAAAGTTTCAGTATCGCAAAGACCCAGCTCAGAACTTCTCAAATCAACTGTCTTTTCCAGGGGCACGGCAGACTTTGTCCCAGAACTGATGTATACATGACAGTGAAAACCCGAGCAATGTTATTTGAAAGTTTGAGGTAAGGCATTCTTTTCAAGGACAATAGACCCAACGTGTTGTCCATGAAGTTGGTCTCAAAAATTTCTTAAAACTAGATTTTCCTAAAATATTACCCGCATTCTCAGACCCCAATGTGATTAAGTTAGAAACTATAAAAAAAAAACCTTGAAAAATTGGAAATGTTTGAAAATCTAACCTATGGTTCGAGGAGGAAATTATAATGGAAATTAGAAATCGTTGGAACAGAGCGGTGACAGGAGAATCACATACCACAACACGTACCTTGCATTCAGAACATTATTGAAAGGAAGTTTATCATTGAAAATAGCTTGTTTGTGTTTTAAAACTGAAAATTAATGAGAATCCATTCTAAGAAGTTATTAAAAAAAACATAAAGTAGAAGGAAAAAAACAGCAACGATGAAACAGATGTGAATGATAAAATACAGAAAATCCATAAAGGTTCAAGGTTATAAACTTTAGGTGAACGCATGAAGATCTGACCAAGAAAAACAAGTGAAGACATAAACTCGATTATGAATTAATAAAGGGACAGAAGCTTCAGACTCAGAAAGATGAGAAGTAACATTATGAACAACTCCTCCTCCACAGGTTTTTAAACTTCAATGAAATGGATAGACTTCTAGAAAAAAAAATGATCAATATTGAATCAAGAAGTAGAAAACCTAAAAAAAAAAAAAAGATATAAAGACAGTAGCGAAAAATCGACAAATACATCTCTCGGCCTAGAGAAATGTACCACTACCTGCTATGAAACCTTCAAGGATAAGTCGATTTCAATGTAATACAGATTACTATTTTAAGTAATAAAGAGGAAATCCTCTCACCTCATTTTATGAAGCTGGAATTATCTTGACGACAAATTAAACTCGTAGAATTTAGAGCCAATCTCGTAGATCTAGAGGTAAAATTCTTGATGAAATATCATCAAACCACATCCAACAATGTGTAAAATGGGGTACATGACCAAGTTGGTTTTATTTCAGGTGGTGAAATTTGTTTAACATTTCAATAATTCAATTGTATATTTCCTCCAGTAAACTGTTCAAAGGGAAAAAGTGACATGATTATTTCAATAGCTGTCCCCCAAAAAAGCATTTTTAAAATTCAGTGTCTACTTATAAGAACCCTTAAAAAACTAAGGATCAAAGATGTTCTTTAAGCTGATAAAGCATGTGTACAGTTTTGCAGTTAATATATACTTAGTGGTGAGATACTGAAGAGTTCTCTTCAATATTAGGAGCAAGATAAGGGTGACTGCTCTGTCCACTTCTCTTCAACATTGCACTGAACATTCTGGCCAATCCAATAAGCCAAGAGAAAGAAATTAAAATTATAAGGATTAAGAAAGAAGGAATTCTCTGCAGATGATGCTATTGTGTACATAGAAAATCCAAAAGAAACTGCTGATAAATTATTAACATTATTAAGAAAGTTAGCAGGCTTTCTGGTACAAAATTTAGGTATAAAAATCTATCAAATTTCTATACTTCAACAAACTGATAGCAAATTAAATTTAAAAGGACTGTCATTCATAATAGCTTAAAATTATAAAGTACCTGGGAATACAGATGTTTATGAAGAAAATCACAAAACCCTAGTGAAAGACACCAAAGACTGGAGTAAGGGAGTAACAGACCCTGCTTATGAGTTGAAAGATCTGAGATGGTGAAGATTCCAATTAATCAAAAATCTATGAATTCCTAGATCTATGATTTATGAATTCTCTACAGTTCAATCAGAATCTCGAATGGATTGTTTTTGGTTGGTTGGTTGCTAGATTGCTAACTGATACTAAAATTTATATGAAAGTACAGAGATCTGAGAAAAGCTAGAACACAAACACAGGAAGAGAAGATTTGCCCTTCAAACATCGTTACTTATTATTAGGCTGAAGTAATTAAGAAGGTGCGGTGCTGGCACAGAGATAGAGTCTCACCAATGGGAGCAAACACAGTTCTGAAATACGGGGACTCTTCACACCAGAGCTGGCGTTGGAGGCTGGTGGGAAGCACGGAGTTGTCAATTAAGGATGAAATTGTTGGTTATCTGTATGGGAAAAAATGAAATCAGATTGTGCCATACAATTGAAACACTAATTTCAATTGTATTAAAAACCTAAGAAGAAACAAAACACTTCAAGAAATGTTTAGAAGATCAACTTGGGGTAGCAAAAGATACAGAATATAAAATAATGATATATTCTGGCACATAAACATTAACTTCCATTTTTTAAAACAAATTCCAAAAAAGGAAACAATATATTTACAACAAAACCAGGTAAAACACTAGCATCTAGGGTATCTAGAGCTTTAACTACAAAACGAAAAAAAAGAGATCAGCTTAATATAATGATTTTAAAAGTGTATAAAAATTTCGTATTAGGGGAAGCACAGATGATATGTGGACAGACTTTTATGAGACTGACGCGCTACCTACTGTGCTAACGAGGCACCTCAGACTTTTAACATCTTTAGTAGCCAGGGGAAAGTAAGACCGCAGACCACAATTCCACACCCATCAGGCTGCAGGAAATCAAAGCTATTACAGATAAAGAGCAGGGGAAGCTCCTGAAGAGAGTGAATTGATAGGATCATTTTGGAAAACAGTTCGCTATTACCTGTCCGAGTTGAGAACGAACGGGTTGTGGGAGCCAGTGATTGCACCGTCAGAATTTAATCCGGAACAGCTACAGAGACACACAAAGTTAAAACAGCTTTGTTTATAATAAGGGGGGAAAAGCGCTGAAATGAACCAAATGTTCTTCAAATGCAGAAAGGATAAATTGAATAAACCCACAATATATTACAGAGCATTGGGTGAATTAATTATAGAGCATGGGTGGGCAAATGACACCCCACGGCCCAGCAGTCTGCTTTGTAAATAAAGCTTTATTGGGACATGGTCACACCCACTTGTGAAAGTGTCGTGTGGATTGCACTCATCCTGCGACAGTGAAGCAGAGGAGTCCAGCAGAGACCGTATGTAGGACCTGCAAGACTAACATGTCTACTCCCCTGTCCTTTACAGGAAAGGTCTACAGACTCCTGCTAAAGATGGCTGAGGGCATGGCTTACATTTTCACACTTCAGCTTTCTTGACCCTCAATAGAAGCCAACCAGAGGGGAGTGTGTGTGTGTGTGTGTCTGTCTGTCTGTCTTCCATTTACTTAATGTTCAAAAGAAGGCAGGGCTAGTAATATTTAGGGATAATCTGTTTCTTTATAAATGTGCAAGTGTTTTAACCTAAAATTGATGATCATGACTGGTGAGGATTTGAAGGCTTTGAAAGCAACATCTACGAGGTTCTAGATTTATAGTGATCTTCTGTTTCTTAGCCTGGGCAGAAGGTAGCTAGGTGTTTGTTTTGTTATTTTTCTTAAAATGCACATTTATTTTTTAAGCTATTTAATGCACACCCTATGTTACAAAAAACCATTAACATTATACATCAAGAAGAGCGTTCATGCTACTATTAAATGGGAGAGATACCACAAAATAGCAAGGATCGTATGAACCCAATATGGTAAAGGAAGTAAAAATCTATATCCATGTATTTATGAACATGTCTGTATACAAAAAAAGACTATGAATTTACAAATGGGGGTGCCTGGGTGGCTCAGTGGGTTAAGCCTCTGTCTTCAGCTCAGGTCATGATCTCAGGGTCCTGGAATCGAGCCACGCATCGGGCTCTCTGCTCAGCGGGGAGTCTGATCCTTCCTCTTCCTCTCCCTCCTCTCATGCTCTCTCTCAAATAAACAAATAAAAATATTTTTTAAAAAAAGAATATATAAATGAATACATGGGACATTTGTAAACAGAAACTAACACAATATTTTAAAACTTTTTGTGTAGCTTTTAATTGATGCATATGAAAATTATGTAATTCAATGGAAAATAAATTACAAAACAGGATGTGAGAGATACAAAATTACCTAATTACACGAAAATGTGCATAGGAAAAAGCTGAAGGGAAATCATTGACCTGTTAGTAGTACATGATTCTGCATGGTAAAATTATAGGTGGATTTTTGCTGTCTCCTGGATTTTCCAAAGTGTCTACAGGAAATATATATTATTTATGCAGTGGGTTGGAGGGTAGCTTCAGTTTCTTTTAAGTGTCCCTTGGGGTCGTTCTCCTCACCCTTTTTCCATTGAGGCATCTCTCCCACCTTGGTTCTCTCAGCATCTCTCATTCTTACATGATAACACTTGTCATATTCAATTGAAATGATTTATTATCTGGCTTTTCCACTAGATAGTACCTTTTTGGATGACAGATCATACTTAGTCGTTTCTGTATCCCCAGAACTTAGCTCGATTTTTGGCATATGTCAAGCCTTTGATCACTGTGTCAACGGAGCTGATAAGTGAAGGAAAACTCTGGAGGTGCTTCTGAGCTGAAGGAAGAGCCCATGCCTGTGCCAGATTCACCCAGGCGTATGGACACGGACAGGTGGAGACAGAACCGAGTACTGAAGGATTTCCGAGCTGGAGGGAGTGAGAGGTGGAGGGCATGGACCTTCCCATCAAGGGCAATTCAGACACAGGGAGCTTGTGAATCACTCAAGCAAAAGACAGAAATGTGGCATCCACGCAGACAGGAAGGGATAGAGTGTGCAGGCTCAGCAAGTGGCAGAGGTGAGAGACGCCCAAAGAAAAAAAGACATGAAAGAACAATATTGGACAACATGGCTGGATGAACGGGATGTCGGCAAACCATCATCATCCACGCAGACCATTCACCTCGGGCTAGTTCTCCAGTCCTCAATCGAACTTTTGGAGGATAGCCCTTTTCGTAAAAGATTATAGAAATTCATGGGAGTTTTTCTTTTACATTTGACAGTTTCCTTTTTTTCTTCAGTTTCTTTTTCTACAATGTGGTAGAAATGTGGGGGAACTTAGTCCCAAAAAGGATAAAGGACTCCTGATAACACATTCAGTTTATGGCAAAGGGGTGGGGGCAGCTCTGCTTGCCCTGTTCTGAGTCCTTTGGTCTTAAGAGACCTTAATCTTGGAGGAGAGCCTTTCTGCCCCTGCTGAGCTACTGATAGTGTAACTGACACAAAGACGTGGGTGAGCCTTCTTTAGGAAGACATTAAGAAACAGAAGAAATCACTGTATCTTGTTCTGAGTCTTTGATGCCTCTGTAAAAGAACATGGACTTGATAAGTATGACCCAGTTTCCTTTTAGTTCCTAACATACTGACCAGTGTCTGGAGGGGAGGGCAAGGCTCAGAGGAATTGGCGTTCTCTTTCTTTTTTTTTTTTCTACTGCAAGTGCAGCTTCTCTTTCCCTAGAGTCTCCAGCTCCAGCCCAATTCACAATTCACATTCTCATGTCTGTCTCTCTCTCTCTTTCATACACACACACACACACACACACACACACACACACACACGGATTCTGCTATGTCTATTTTTCTGGAAGTAGTGATCTGGAGGTCCCTGTGTTACATTGCTAAATGAGAGCAGGGCAAAGAGCCTGACCTTGGATTAAGCATTAAGTAAAGGGAGTCAAAGCAGCATAAAGATTAAGAGACTGATAGAAAATTGTCTCAGGTCATTAGAAACGATAATGTAGAAACTAGCATTTGTTTAAAATATATACCAGTCTATTTTTCCTTTAGGAAGAGACCATGCACATGCAAGAGAGAGAAAAAGAGAAAGAGGGGGGTGTTGGAGGGGCAGAGGGAGCGAGAGAGAACCTCAAGCACACTGAATGCCCAGTGCGGATCTCCATGTGGGTTTCGATCTCACGACCCTGAGTTCATGATCCGAGCCAAAATCGAGAGTCTGAATTAACCAAATGAGCCATCCAGGGCCCCCCAATACATGGCAGCCTATTAAGACAGGCTCCATAGTTGAAAGCTTAGTAATTAACCTACAAGGCAATAAAATACTCTGGTATTATATATGGAGAATGTGAGGCTCTGGAGGGCAAACGACTCTCATCAGACTTGCATATGTAGAGATAGAGAAGACCAGGTGTGAAACACAAGTGTGACTCCAAATCCATACCCTTGCTTGGAACCCAGACCCTGCTGAATGGACGTCCAGACACGAGGATCAGGTTATAGGGAAGGAGGCAACAGCTGTATGAAACTGCTTGACCCTCAGCCTCATTCACTGAAGACACAAGGGACATCAGTCGTAGATGACAGCTCTGGGATTAGCAAGGCTGTCTTATTTTCTCTCCTCCCTCTATGACTTTGAATGGATTCCTCCATCATTTGCTTATGGACATGAGAATACTCAATGTCACGTTATAGGCACCCGGGCTCAATCAGCCAACAGGTGAGACACAGGGAAAGTGCGAAACCCTAATGTTCAAGAAAATGTCAGAAAGCCAGAACAGGAAAAGGAATAAGCTTAAAAAATTAAAAAATCAATTCTTCTCTCTTGTTTTTTTTTTTTTTTTTTTGTACTAACAACCACTTACTTCTTGCAAAGTTGTCAAAGGACATGAGAGAAATTCTTTTACTTGCAGATACATCTGGACCTTTTAAAAAAAAGAACGCAGAATGGGAATCTTCATGAGGCCTGTGAGGGAGATATTGAACCCCAGGCCTAGGAGTGCAGCATTTCCTGATGGTCTAAAGGAAGCTCGGGTGTGGTGACCCACTCAAGGCCTGCAGGACTGATTCGTCTGGCTTTAGCAGATCCTCTAAGCCTCTTAAAACCCTGTTCACAGACTGATTATGAATCTGTCGGATGCAGGACTCCGGGGACTTCCCCTTGAGAACCATTCCAGGGCACAAGGGGCAGCAGAGAAAGAGCATGAGGCTCTGTCCCAGGGGCCTGATTAGGATCTTGGGCAATTAGTAGAACAAAACTCTACCTTTGTTTACTGGTTCACAAGAAGTGTTTGCATTGTAGAAACAAATAGGTTTTGTCAAAATCTAAGGAAACATGCAAAATAAAATACATGCGTATTATTCTATGCCTGAGGATCCTGCCTTAATTTATTGAAGTAACAAAAATTAATGCAAATCTACTTATGTTGCAGGCACTATGCTAAGTATTGGCAGTACAAGTATGCCAAGAACAGTCATGGTGTTTGCTTTCATGGAGCTCATCAAGGAGGGAAGCCTGTAGATCTATCGCTTGCTAATCCATTGGGTGTCTTTCTGCAGATTAGTAAAAGGAGCTTCTTCTGGGCAGGTACAGCCTGTGTGTGCACCTCTTGGTGAGGAGACGATGCATTTTTGCAGCTAGGAAAAGAGCATCCATTCATATGGACAGAGGGAGCTCTACACCAAGGGTGTGTGACTTGTCACGTGGACGGTGGGCTGCCATTATTTCACTCTCCACCTTAATTAGGCATCCTTGTGTAGTGTACCAGGTCCACACCAGGCGGGTTTCAAACATATAATCTTATCAGTAAATTACTACAAAACAAAAATAAACAGGGTTTCATGGGAGCGTCTAGCAAAGGGGTCAAGTTTTGGTAGTCTAAATGAGCAATTCTCCGAGCAATGATTCTGAGCTGGGGTCTCTAGGTGAAGGAGGGTCAACCAGGTGAAGTTAGGGGAGATGATTTAATACAGAAAAAAAACCATGAATGAGGGACTAGATAGATTATTGATAATGATTCACTCTAAGAACTGAAACAAAGCCAAATTGTGCCAGAGAGCTCAAGGGAGAGATGAATTTAGAAGGCACTAGAGGATGTGAGCAGGAGGGTCTTGTAGCACTTGAAGCTTGTAGGATGATGTGGAGCCAGCAGAGCTTTTAAGGAGGCAAATAGCACACTCAGATGTGGATTTCAAAGTGTCTGGTGGAGAAGCAGAAAATGAACTGGAGAAGAGCAAGTCTGGAACCACGTGAGGAGGCGGCCGCGGTTGTCCCGTGCAAACATGGCGGGACCTGGGACCAGGTCCCGGGACCACCAGCTCGCTGGGACAAGTAAGACCAGCTCATAACAGGCATCTGACGGTATGTGGTCAAGTAACCTGCCTTTTCCAGGACTCAGAGTTATTCAGGAGGTATTTCTCAGAACAATGTTTACCTAGAGAAAGAATGTATGGTTCCAAGGATATTGCACTGTGATCCTCCTCTCGGGGCCTGATAGAATCCTGATTTAATTCCTTATAATGGAGAATCACAGTCTCTCATCCAATTCCCAGACTGGAGCCCATTCACAGAATTCAGGTCAGGGCTCTGTTTGCCGGCCCTAGATAATTTTAAAATGTATTGATACTATTATATAGATTCTAAAATGTATTGTTACTAGTATAGATACAATTTATATTATAAATGTTACATGGCTATCATATTGTTACTATTATATAGATCTATATCATATAGATTACTATTACATAGTTTCCCTTCCGTTTCAGGCTTCGGAACACCATAATCAGTTAGATACACCAAGGAGCTCTATAAGCAAGGAGTTCCCGTTACTACGCTACCTCTTTCCGTACCCATACATAGTCTTTACATCTGATAGATTTGTGATACCTCTTGACCTTTGACTCATTGGGCCCCATTCTCCCTGTTGAAATCAGGGAAACGTCCACTGGTAATATCTCATGACTTCTACCATAGGCTGCAGGGACCAGACACTATTTGATTTTTGCTCTCAAGTCCATATTTTAGTTCAGCAACCGAGAGAACTGTAAGAGCTACTCCTATCTTCTTGGGAAGATACATTGCGTACAAAATCTCTGGTTAAGGGCACATATCAATACATGCTGCCTGTCTGAACATTGTGTTTCTTTCTCCTCTAACATATGTAGAGTAAATCCCTGCACAGATTTCTCTAGTTCTCAATGTTATGAATCTAGAATCTATCACTAGTTATGGGTCAGGAGGCAGGGAGAGAATGTGAGGCAGACAGAACTTGTAGCACTGTTGGCAAGTTAGACCAACAACTCTGTTCTGAAAAAAAAGAAAAGAAAAGAAAGAAGAAAAAAAAGAAAACAGAATCATATAAGCAATGATTTAAGAGCACTGGAAATTAACCAAAGGCAGATAACACATTAAGAAACATTAATGTTCCAAACATTGCTTGAGCTTTAGGTAAAAATGCAAGAGTATGTGCTATTTTTGCTTTCGGTTGTTCCCACCACTGTCCCCCACCCCACCCCTGCCACCCGTCTTTCAGCACAGAGGTAGGAACTATAGTCTTATCTGTTTGGGGTTGGCAGGAAAACCCAGCGGTGTGGGAGTCAGAAATCTCAGTCTATAATGTGCACTGGAGGTTGGGCAAAACCTGTAGCTTTTATGGCTTAATGCAGACTCATTTGGGGAGAAAAACCCACAGCTCTCCTACTCTGATATTGTGGTCTTGGTTCTGAGCAAGGAACAAATAAGCCATAAATTTAACTGAGAGATCCTGGAAATAAGAGAGTTACAGAAAGGCTAAATAAGTTCTACATCTCTAGCTTCAGAGGAACGATGGATGCTCAAGGGAGACCTGAGAACTGGCTGGAAATCTGAATGCATCCAGCATCCTGCCCACGGGTTAATCAGCGGAGGGTAAACAGTGTGGTTCTAGGTGTTTACATACAATCTCTGAGCAAATCATTGGATAACCACAAAGCTATGTATTCACAGGGAAACCCCTGGGAAGCCTTGCTGCAAAGATAAACGTAATCGAGAAACGGAGCCGACATCCGCATCCATACACAGCAGTCTCTGCACTCGAGTTGAAAAGAATAACTGAAAATGGAAAAGAACAGGGATTGACATTTAAAAATATAAATTTTTCAGAGTTGCTATGATATACTCAGTTACCAACCAAATATCACAAGTTGTGTAAAGAAACAGAAAAATGTGACCCAAATTCAGCGGAAAAAGTAGTCAATAGAAGTAAGTTCTGAATGGGCCCATTACAGCAGAGTCGTGATGAGCAGATTTTATAAATATAGTCGAAGAATCAAAGGAAACTGTGTTCAAAAAATTATATATAGAGAGAATGGCGGTGATCACACAAGTAGGGAACCTCAAACAGAGGCCATAGCAAAGAAGGGAATGCCAGTTCTAGAGTTGGAAACTATAACTGAAATGCTAAGAACAGTAGAAGTGAGATGGCAGAAGAAGGAACCAGGGAGCCCGAAAATCAAGAATAGAAGCTATCGAGTCTTGAGGCGCCTGGGTGGTTCAGTCGGTTAAGCATCTGGCTTTTGGTTTCAGCTCAGGTCTTGATCTCAGGGTACTAGATGGAGCCCACACTGGGTGTGGAGACTACTTGAACAAAAAAATGTTAAAAAATAAAAAAAAAAAACTAAAAATTTTTTTTAAAAAATCCAGTGTGAAGAACAACAACAAAAGAATGTAAACCGAGTACTCTCATAGACCCACAGGGCAAAGGAAACACTCCAACAAAGGTGTAAGGGGATTCCCTGAAAATGAGGCAGAAAAAGTATTTCAATAAATAATGGTTGGAAACTTCCCAAACTTGATGAAAAACATTAATGGCTTCAAGAAACTCAACAAATCCCGAGTTGAGTAAATGCAGAGAGAGCCGTATGTAAGACATCGAGCTGCAGAAAGCCAAATGCAGAGACCAAAATCTCGATAACCAAGGAAAAGTGACTCACCACGTACAGAGAAGAAACTCTGGTTGATAGCGGACGTCTAACAGGAAACACAACTGAGACCAGAGGGTAGTGCCGCAGCATTCAAACTGCCAAAAGAAAAACTTGAACAACAACAGAAAAATCGATCTAGCAACAACATCCTTAAAAAATGAGGGGAAAATTAAAGTGTATCTAGATAGACAAAGACTGAGAGAATTTTCTGTTAGCAGATCTACCTTCCAAGAAATGCTAGAAGATCTTTAGAGTGAAAGGACATGACAGTTGACAAGAGCTTGTTTCCATAGGAAAGAGAGAAGAAAACCAGAAACGCTACTTCTGTAACATAAGTCATCATAGAGGAGTGTGTATGTGTAGGTCTTACATCGACCTTTTTATTTTCTTCCTGTAGTAATTTCCTTTTAAAAATACCATTATTTGAAAAGTTATATTGCTATAATACTGTATGGATTTATTAATAATTATATATAATTATATATATAATTAACAATTAATTATATATAATATAATTGATAATTATATTATTATTTATAATTAGGTTTATAAAAAATAAAGATGTTATATGACAATAATAATGCAAAGGAGTAAGAGAGAGGGAAATGGAGCCATATTTCCATATTGTTGTATTTCATTGAAATCAACTCTGTGTTAACCTGAACTACACTGTGATAATTTAAATATGCATGGAAAAAACACTAAAAAAAAAAATCTAGTTTTAAGATCAACAGAAGAATCAATATGGTACAATAAAAAAGTTGTTTAACAGAAAAGAAGGCAGTAAAAGCAGAACAGAGAAATGAAAAAGACATGAAAATCAGGAAACAGCGAGTGAAAGGAAAAGCATTAATCCGTTCACAGCCTTAACTACATTAGAAGTGAATGCATGGAATCCTTCGGTCAAAAGGGAAAGATTGTCGGATTTGAACAGCAAGATATAGCCGGTCGTCTGTTCATGGGACATAGCTTTAGAATCTGAGACACGTACATTGAAAGTAAAGGTTGTAAGTGGAAACGCCATGTGAACTAACCGTAGGAGAGCAGGAATGGCTGTGTTAGTATCGGACAGAATAGACTTTCAGACAAGGAATATTACAAGAGACAAAGAAATATATGTTTCTGATAAAAGAGTCAGTATGTTAGGGAGATACAAATCATAAATGTATATGCACCTGAGAACAGAGCCCCAAAATCCGTGAAGCAAAAAGAACTGTCTTGAAAGGAGAAATAGTGCAACAGGTACCGTTGGGGAGTTCAACAATTTGATTTTAGTAATTTATGGAACAACCGGACAGAGCATCTGTAAGCATGAAGAGAACCTGAACAGCCCTGTCAGCCAACCTGACCTGACATTTATGGAAAACTACACAAAGAAGGAGCAGAATACCTAGTCTTCTAGCATACGTGTGGTACCCTCTCCAAGCTCCACCAAGTCACAAAACCAGCCTCAGATTCTTAAAATGTGAAATCTTTTTATCTGATATTTACATAAAACAGTAACTTTCTTTCGATTAGTGTTTAGTGATATTTTCCCCATTCTTTTATATTTAATCTTTCTGTATTCTGATAACTAAGGTATGTCTGTCGTAAACAAAATTTTGTTTTCCTGTCCAGTGTGACAATTTTGTCTATAATTGGATTATTGTTATACATTTAATGAAATTTACTTTTTATTATATATAGTGAAATTTATAACTCATAATTTTACATGTAATGAAATTTACATTTCATTGTATACATGAAACTAGTGACATCTTTGGGTTTAAATATACCATGTCAGGATTTGTTTTCTACTTTTCCCTATTTTTATGTACATTCCTATCTTTTTATCTTATTTTAGAATAGTCAAATGTTTCTATTTTTATTTATTTATATTTATTTTCATTTTTTTATTATGTTATTCACCATGGATAGGACTGGAGGAGGTTATGCTAAGTGAAATAAGTCAATCAAATGTTTTTATTATTCCTTTTCCTTTTATTTGTCACATATATATCATTGTACTGGTTATTTTGGAGATTATATTTCAAGGACCAAGCAAAGATTTTGTGGAACATGTATTTGATTTATCCCCATTTTAATGTTATTGTATGGTTTAACTCTACAATACTTAGATATCCATACGACATGAATTTTATGGATAATATTAAGCATCATGTTAATTGATAGTTGCCCCGATACTTATCTTCTCTGTTATTTTAAAATTTATTTTGGTTGTTTTTCATTTGGTTTGCATCTGGGCTGGATTTTCCTTCTGTCTGAAGAACTCGGTATTTCTTTAGGGGATGTCTGCTGATGAGGAAGTCCCTCATTTTTTTCCATTTCTGAAGGTGTTTTTGTTTTGCTTCTTTTTCCTCCACGGAGGGTATTTTCCTGGAGTGCAGACTTCTCACGTGGCATCCACTCCCTTACAGCACTTGGAAGATGGCATCCCATTGACTTCTGTTTCTCATTATTGCTATTAAGAAGCCAGTTCATAGTCTTACTGTTATTCCTTGAAAATAATGTATTTTTTTTCTTCTAGCTCCTTCTAAGCCTTTTTCTTTTAATCTTCATCTTTCAGCTACCTTACACAACATGTGTACACCCATTTTGTTGGGGTGGGGAGGTGTGTGTAGATTCTTACATGCAGTTCAGGATGAATCTGTATGTGATGCTTTCCTCAGGTTTGGAAAGCTTGTGGCCGTTTCTTCATCTCTTGCTTCTGACACGTTCTATCTTTCCTGTCCACTTGTGACTCCAGTGACACCCATGCTGGACCTTTCCTGGGGTTCTGTTTGGTTCTTTCCCTCTTTGATATACACTGTATGTTCCCCCTCTCTGTGCGCCAGCTTGGGTATCTTCTACTGACAGACTTCTCATTCACTGATTTTTATCTCTACTTTTTTTTAGTGGGCTTCTTCAACTATTCTATTGAGTTCTTAGTTTCAGTTATTGTATTTTTAAATTTCGGATGTTTTCACTTTATTTAAAAAAAAAAATATTCTCCAGTTCTCTGTGTGGTTCCACAATCTGTCACCTATTTTCTTCAACACAATAAAAATTAGTTTTTTATTGCTTCACAACACATCACGATTTTTTACATGTGACATACTTACATTCATTTTCTCATTATTTCTCAAATAGGCACGAATGAAATAACTTAAAACAATCCACGTGTATCATATCATGGTTCCCACAGGTCAGGTGTTCTGGTGATAGTTTGACTGGGTCATCTGCTCAGTGTCTCCCAAACTGGAATCAAAGTGTTAGCTGGGCCGCAATCTCTTCTGGACCTCGGTGTGCTTTTCCAACCTCATGTGGTTGTTGGCAGTTGGATTCCTTGTGGTTCTAGGATGGAGGCTGTGTTTTCTCACTGGCCATCTGCTGAGTTTGCTCTCTTCCTCCAGGTGCCACATGACCTCCTGGAAGTCCTCCTAAAACTTGGCAGCTTACTTCTGTAGAGTCCGCAAGAGAGGGTCTCTTGCTCCTGTCTGCTAAGACAGATTTTTATAGGATGGAATGTGAGCAGGGGAGTGACATCCCTTCAGCCGTGCTGTACTCAGTTGCAGAGGGGCAAGTCCCGGCTCTGCCCATGTTCAGGAGCAGAGGATTATCCGTGGATGTGACTGATGGTGGGTCGCCTTAGGACACGTCTCCCACAATCTATTTATCTCAGAGTTGTATCTATAACTTTAACACAGTGACTTTTTTATGAGTCTATTTCTGTTGAGTGTTGTTGTTTTTTTTTTCTCTCTTCTTGATTCTTAGCCCTTTGGTCTTTTGTCCTGGTATGGTTAGTGCATTTTTATTGTATCCTGGACATTTTACACCAGAAGTCCTCAAACTTTTCCTGAAGGGGGCCAGATAGTAAATAATTCAGGATTTGTGGGCCAAATGTCTTTGTTGCATCTATTAAATGCTGCCATTGAATGGTAGCCCAGAAGCAGCCAGAGGTAGTACATAAGTGGATGAGTGAGGCCATGGCTAAAAAAAAAGAAAAAAAATACCTTTGATTATGGTGACTGAAATTTGAATTTCATACAATTTTCATGTGACAAAATAGTTTCCTTTTTAAACTTTTAAAAATCATTACAAAAATGTAAAGACCATCATAACAGCTTGTAGACTATGAGAAAACCAGTGGTGGGTTCCTGGGTCAGCAGGCAGTGGTTTGCTTAGTGCTCCATGTGAAAAAATTATAAAGCTAAGTTGAGTCTCTGCATTGTAGGATCTTCTGTTTTACTTCCTAGCAGATACTTAGACTTGGGGGGAGCAATCGGTTAGTAGGGGTTGAGTGAGATTGAAGCTGGTTTCAGTCTTTGTGAGGGTTCCTTTCCACTCTACCCTCTCACCTAGAGGGTAGCCCTGAAGTCAGAGCCTCTGCTCATCTTGTTTCAGTGCTTTGATCAAAGCCCGTAAACAAGAAATTACAGTTCCTTGAAGAAGCTGCAAATCGTGGGTGTTAGGCTAACATTCCTACATGTGCTTTCTTCATGGAGTCTTAGCTCCTCAGTCATTCACTGATGCGGGAGCTACGCCACCTCTTAGAGTCATTCTAACATCACTGCAGAGACGGAAGAGCGAGAATTCGGTCCTTTTGATGGTCCGCGCGTGTGAAGAGGAGCCGGGGTGGGTGAGCCCTGGCAAGCCTCACTCACTGCACTTCTCTTGTTTAACCTTGGAGTGTTCATTTGTGAAACGGAGATAGTGATACTCAGTATGCGTCTACAGCATCATGTTACCGCGCATTACTCGGAACCGCGTGAAGGACGCATCGGGCGCGGCACCCCCGTCCTCACTGGTTCTCACCATCGTCACTTTGTGACATCCACACTCACAGAAGGAGGAGGAGGACCAGAGCAGAGACGCGTCCATCCAAATGCCAACCAGATTAGTGGCAGATGTGGCCACCGGACGTGGTAAACAAACACCGGTCTGCTGCTTTTCCACCATCTCCACGCTGCCTCCTTGGTTCTGTGTCCCCGGCAGTACCACCACTGAGCACAATTTCAGTTACATTCCATCCAAGCAACGGTTATGGAGAATTAATTCTGTGTCCAGACTTGTGCTAGTATTTCTGCGGAAGCCGGATTTCCAGCTTAAGGCATGGTTTCTCCTTTGTCAGCTCTGTGTCCTAGAGAAAGCTCCATAACATCTCTGTGCCTGTTTTCTCTTCCGAAGACGCATATGGTGATGCCACCCCATAGATTCATCGTTAGTCTTCAGTGAAGTAACACGTACACTGCATAGTTTAGTAGTAGCGGATAAGAAGTGTGTATCAGAAATGCTAGCAATTACTTTGGTCAGTAACAGCTGTAAGTACCCCACGAGAGGAGGTGAATGAGAGTCTCCAAAGGTGAGTTATAGGAATGTAAGATCAATGCAGTGAATATGACGAGAGAGTTTAAAATACGTGGCGGCTGAGAGCCAACTTTCACCTAGCTCAAAGCTACATTTGTCTGGGCTGCGGGGAGTTAGACGGATGTGTTCTCCGGAAGATGGCCTGGCCAGGGGCTTCAGAATGATGCGAGGTGTGAGGCGATCAGAGGAGAGCTCAGAGAGAGTGGTGAAGAGTCGAGTAAGTCACGGAAAGGGAGCCACAGCACAGAAGGCACGGTCCGTGGTCTTGTACTGGTGCCGCGTGCCCACAGATGGTGGCTGCCCTCGTGGTGAGCACAGCATAGCACACCATTACGTAGCACACCTGAAGCTAGTGTAGCGTCACGTGTGAACTGTACTTCAATTAAAAAAAAAAAAAGTATAAAAGTGAGAAAGAGAAAGACCATACGATTTCACTGATCTGTGGACTTTAAGGAAGAAAACCAACAAGCAAAGGGGGTAAAAAGAGAGAGGCTCACCGAGAAACAGACTCTTAGCCATAGAGACAAACTGATGGTCGTGGGCGGGGGTGAAGCGGAGTGGGGAAGAAGGTGTGCACTTAGGATGAGGACCAGGTGTTGTAGGAAGTGTTGAATCACTGTGTTGTGCACCTGAAACTCATGTTAACACTGTGCGTTCACTGGCTGGGATTTAAATAAAACCTTTTTTAAAAGTTTCAAGTTCTTACAACAGAAGTCAGAGACTGGATTGCTGATGGTACCCTGGGACTTTCAACTGGCTTGAAGCGTGCTCGCTGGAGGCTCAGCCCTCTGTGCACCTGGCCGCAGGGGTCCACGCTTACATCCTGCCTGACTGTCGCTGCTTCCCTTGCACCATATGTAAAGAGTTATTTCCATAAGGTCTTAAGCTTCTCTCCTTCAGCACCAGAGAAGTATGATACATACCTTAGCAGGACCACGGCCTGAACTAATACATTTTTTTAAAATATTTTATTTATTTATTTGACACTCAGAGACCACAAGTAGACAGAGAGGCAGGCAGAGAAAGAGGAGGAAGCAGGCTCCCTGCTGAGCAGAGAGCCCGATGCGGGGCTCAATCCCAGGACCCTGGGATCATGGCCTGAGCCGAAGGCAGAGGCTTAACCCACTGAGCCACTCAGGCGCCCCCCGAACTAATACATTTTGAAATCAGCCTTTTCACCCCAGAGATTTCTCCTAAGAGCCAAGCCAACTCTCTCTCTCTCTCTCAAAACATTAATCCCAGGATTAGGAAATGAGCTTCCTGAGTAATGAGGTCTCTAGACACTGTGCTGTTTGGAGTGTGCCCTCCGCTATCGGTCACTTGGGAGGACTGGTGCTGTTGTGGGGGAGGAGACCCAGGAGTCTGGGACAAGCAATCTGCACCTTGTTAAGAAACCCCAAGCTGGACTTACTGCTTTGTGACCCAAGGAGGAGCTTGTGTCAGAGGAGGTGGTGAGAGTCTAGAGGAATTTAATGGGACTTGCTCTGCGCCTCACTTGCAGGCTCAGGCGCTAGAAGACGGGGTGATGCATTGTTTCCTGCCTTTCTAGTTTCGTTTCGGTACCACAATCTGGGTGTTATCCCAAGATTAGCCAGTGAAGGAGGAGTTCTTGTAAACCACAGCTCGGCTCCGTAAGATGTCAGCAACCCTCAGATAAGAAAACGTGTAGGCTTTTCGTAGGATAGCAATATTTTACAGTGGTCTAAACTCAGGTAACTGATGGATTTTAAATAATTTCAGGAAAAGTATTGACAAAAACTGGAAAATGCTTTATAACTATTAGTTTCAAATTCCCGCGTGGAGGGCTGTGACTCTCAGAAGAGCGAGGAGACGACTGCTGGTGAGTTTCACTTCCTTAAGGGCGGGGATGGAGCATGTCAACTGTAGCGAGTCGTCCGGGCCAGCGATGGTCTGCAGAAGGGGGAACGGGATCCCTGATCCCGAGCCTTGTGATGTTTATCACGTTGGTTGTGTGTATATGTGAGCTAATGGAGGGAGGAGGGACGTAAGACTTGAGGGACCTTCAACTGCGTCCAAGCTCCGTGAGGGCAAGGACCGCTGCTTGGTTTCTTTGTGTTCCTGATACCAGCGCGGCACTCACAGTTCATGACGTACTCAACTCAGTCAACCCCAGAAGAAGAGGTTTTGTTTGGATTTGAAGCAAAATTTTATTATTCACAATAGATGTAGAAAAAAAAAAATCAGAGATCAATGAGATAAGTTTTCCCTGGAGAAAAAAAAGGTGAGTAGTATATTCATCCAAGATTGGGTCAGGGACAGGCTTTGTTTCACTTTTTTTGATCCTTTATTCGAAAGGAAGAAACGGTAATAACCTCCATGCTGAAGATACGGTCTGACTTTTGAGGCCGCTGCCCGTCTGCACCCTCCCTCCCTTTTGGTCTCTCTCCTCCTTCATCTCCATTTCTTACACCCTGGATAAGGAAGCCTCCTCGTGCCCGTGTTTCTCATTTCCCGCGTCCCACTCTGTGTGCCTTTCCTGGTCGTTCTGCTGAGTCTATCCACATTACGGTGCTGGGATAGAGTTGTTTCAGGTGCTGCTACTTTAGAGCTGACTAATGGTCTGGAGGAAGAAAGAAAAAGAAATATTCTAGGCTATAGGCATGAGTCAAATCTTTTGCCAGGAAAGTGAATTTAAGTTACAAGAATAACCTGGATGAATTTTAATGTAAGTGCGCAAGGATAATGAAAACGGTGGTTTTGAGCGATGGGTTCCAAACTCTCCATTATAACATGCGTACGCGATCTGGATGTCACTACAGATTTTTCCTAGATGTATCAACAGGATGGGCTACTGTGATCTAAGAAAATGCTGGGCATCTTTAAGAGTTGGATTAAAAGCAAAACTAAAAATTGTTCTACCAGACCCATAGCTCTGCTGGGATAGTATGTAGAACAATACACAGATCACAGATCCGGCCAGTGCCCTTCAAGAAAGATTTTTAAAGCACATAAAAAAAGTCCATATAAGCAATTGGAAGGGAAATGATGAAAATTATAAATCAAGGCTGGATGTGATCAAAGGCTTGTTTAAAAATCCTTCGAGCCTGGGCTGAACTCCCCTCCCATACCCACTGTTGTGTCCAACTCTTCAAATACACTAACCCCTCTTCTACTCACGGTGACTCCAAAGAGGTATTGCTATACTCAATTTACAAATGATTTTAAATATCATGCTTCAAATTTCAGGGGGCTACTGAAGGAATTTATGCAGGCAAGCTCCATCATCAGATTTTTAAAATTTTTATCTTCATTCCAGTGGAGCTAACATACAGCGTTGCATGAATTCCAGGTGTGTGATATAGAGGATTCAGCTCTGCCATACACTACTCCGGGCTCATCACCATAATTATACAGTTAATCTCCTTCGCCCATTCACCCCTTCCTGAGCCACCTTCCCTCTGGTAGCCATCAGTGTGTTCTTTATAATAAAGAGTCCGGTTTTGGGGTTTTCTCTTTCTTTTTCTTTGTTGTATTCGTTTCTGAAGCCCCATATGTAAGTGAGATGGGACAGTATTTGTCCTTCTCTGACTGACTTCACTAAGCATTAGACTCTCTGGTCCGTCCATGTTCTTGCACATGGCAGGCTTCCATCCTCCTTTGTGGATGAGTCATGTTCCATTGTGTGTCTATGCCACATCTTTATCCGTTCATCTACTGCTGGACCCTGGGGCTGCTGGCGTAATTGGGCCATTGTAAATAATGCTGCAGTACACATATGGGTGTGTACATCTTTTTGAGTTTGCGTTTTCATATTGTTTGCGTGAATCCCATTAGCAGATTTCTTTTTCTTTCTTTCTTTCTTTCTTTCTTTCTTTCTTTCTTTCTTTCTTTCTTTCTTTCTTTCTTTCTTCCTTCCTTCCTTCCTTCCTTCCTTCCTTCCTTCCTTCCTTCCTTCCTTTCTTTTTTTTCTTAAAGAATGTTATGACAACCTTCAGGAGGCAGGCTTGGACTTGGACCTCTGTTTGCAATGACAGAGCTTGACTGGGAGACCATTGCAGACCCTGCAGAGAATGATTGTGTGTGCTCAGAAGTTGGGTGTTGGTGGAAAGCACGAGGAGGAGGGGACAGAGATGACAGAATTTCAGGATTTTCTGGATGGAAAAGGATGATCCTCAGCTATGTGGTTGGAGATGATGGTTAAACATGGTATGTTCTACCAGGAGTAGATACGGGCTTAAAGGGCAAGGCTAACCCTGCCACTGTAGTCTCAATTCTGAGCTCACATGATAGGAGTTCCTTTCTATTCCTATCTCAACTTGGAATGTGCAAAGTTGAAGGAAAGAGTAGACCTGGTCTTCTCCAATTAGGTGAGTTTCTCTTTGCTCTCATACTAGGAAAACCCATTCCCTACTTGAAGGGACATCCTTGGATTCGTTCCATCCTGTTTTTTGCTCGAATTCAAGGAGTTAAGCTGCGTACCTGCTGGGCCTTATCAAACCATTGTCCATGGCCCTGGAAGATACTTGGTGCGGGGTTTTCAGAAGGAACTTTTTATTGAAATGCTCCCATTTCTAGTCTTTCATGATCACTGGGGATTTTTAGTGTCAGCGCTTAGGGAAGTGAAGCCTAGGACATAGGTAGGGTTCTGGGGGAGCAGAAATCTTGGCAGGCTGGAGCTGGAGCACTGGGCAGTGACAGTGCATTCTGACCAGTGTCGGAAGGCTGGCGGCCTCAGCTCTTTTTTCTGTCTTCCACTTTACTTACTATTCCTCACCAGATCCTTCCCAGCTAATTCAAGAGCATTTGAGGAGGAACTACAGTGCTGAGCTTCTTCCTTGACCTGGACTCACCTCGCCAGTGTCTGGGTAACTACTTCCACTCATCTTTCCTTTACTCTGTCTCTACTGTTCCTCCCAGATCACTCTCTGCCATCAGTCTCAGGGTCCTGGGGTAATAGTTCTGTAGAGCTGAAGAAGAAGGTGGGCAAAGGTGATGACAGCAGCAGATACTGATGACTCTTGAGGTCCGGGGCATTGCTCAGCTGATGGACACACTTTTTACCGAAGGCCTTGGGTTAGCCTACTCTCTTTTGTGGTTGGTTCATCACACCTGTCCTTTGCCCAGTCCTAGACCTCTCTCAATGTCAATGCCAAACTCCAGTGCTGTGACCCAGTTCCTTTTGGAAGGGTTCTCCAGCTTTGGGTGGCATCACAGGCTTGTGTTCTTTGCTGTCTTTCTAACTCTGTACCTGCTGACTCTCTCTGGCAATGTTGTCATTGTGACTATTATACGCCTGGACCGTCACCTCCACACCCCCATGTACTTCTTCCTGAGCATGCTGTCCCTCTCTGAGACCTGCTACACTGTGGCCATCATTCCCCGTATGCTTTCTGGACTCCTGAGCCCCCAACAGCCCATTGCTGTCCAAGACTGTGCCACTCAGCTCTTCTTCTATCTCACCTTCGGCATCAACAACTGCTTCCTGCTCACGGCCATGGGCTACGACCGCTATGTGGCCATCTGCAACCCGCTACGGTACTCGGTCATCATGAGTAAAGAGGTCTGTGTCCAGTTAGCATCCGGATCACTGGGAATTGGTCTGGGCATGGCCATTGTCCAGGTAACATCTGTGTTTGGTCTGCCCTTCTGTGATGCCTTTGTCATTTCTCACTTCTTCTGTGACGTGAGGCCCCTGCTGAAGCTGGCCTGCACGGACACCACTGTCAATGAGATCATCAACTTTGTTGTCAGCGTCTGTGTCCTGGTTCTACCCATGGGCCTGGTCTTCATCTCCTACGTCCTCATCATCTCCACCATCCTTAAGATTGCCTCAGCCGAGGGCCGGAAGAAGGCTTTCGCCACCTGCGCCTCCCACCTCACGGTGGTCATCATCCACTATGGCTGCGCCTCCATCATCTACCTCAAGCCCAAGTCCCAGAGTTCCCTGGGGCAGGACAGACTCATCTCTGTGACCTACACGGTCATCACCCCCCTGTTGAACCCTGTCGTGTACAGCCTGAGGAACAAGGAGGTCAAGGATGCTCTGCACAGAGCCGTGGGGCGGAGGCCCCTTTCCTCGTAGCAAGACAAGATTGTTGAAAGCCTTTCACTTGATTTTGTAAATGTATGTTGATTTTAATGCTGTTTCAATAATGCTTTTAAGTATGAGATCAAAAAGAACAGACTAAAGTAAGGGGAACCAAAACTGTGGGCTTCCGTTTGGGTTTGTCACGGTTTCCTATGCCTTTCTTCAGAGAGGATAAAAAGTGGCCTGGCACAGAGAGATAGATGGTTCTGGCAGCTGCATGGCTCAGTCTGCTAAGTATCTGCCTTCAGCTCAGGTCGTGATCCCAGAGTCCTGGGATGGAGTCCCACGTCCAGCTCTGCACTCAGCGGGAGTCTGCCTGACCCTCTCCCTTTCCCCCTCGCCCCTCCCCCCACTCATTCTCTCTGTCTCTCTGACAAATAAATAAATGAGTAAAAAATGGCTTGGCAAATGCTCAAGACTAGAGGGGAAAGGTTTACCTGCCTAGGTCACGCCCACCTGTGTCCTATCACACATGAGTGCACACAGCTACACAACTCCATCGAGACATAAAATCAGCCGCGTCCAGAAAGCCCATGAACAAAGTATTTGGAAGCCACCTCCGAAAGACTTTCACTGTTGTTGGTGGGGATGTAGGAGTAGTTTGTGCAAACTTTTTAACAAGCGAGGAGACCTATGTGTATTCTTTTCTGTGGACATTGAGGACTTTCTCGTAATCTGCTTTTGCCAACGCTGATATCTCAGAACAGCCTGAGGAATCTTCAGGAGGCTGAAGGGGTGGAGGCCGTTCCGAGTGGTGGAAGGGCCCTACCTGGCCATTTCTGGGAATGCGGGATGCAAATGTGGGGAAGCAAAAAGTCATCAGCTCCCGAGAGCACCGAAGCGGGTTGTCCACAGCCGGAAGTTGGCTAGGTGAGAAAACACCGGACGTAAAGGAAGGCATGTTGAAAAGTTCAACACCTTCCATGTTTCCAGCCCAGGAGTAAAAAGCACAGAGGTTGGAAGGAGCCAAGAAAAGCATAGTCCCTTCACAGGCTAGACCTAAACTGTTTGAAAGGGTGTTAGAAGTGTAAGCACTTTAACTACAACTCCTGAAAACACTTATTAATGAGCAGAAGTCTGAAGCTTGACGTAAATAAAAAACTTTCTGGTAAGCTCCTAAGCCTGCAGAGGTTAATCTACTGAAGTTTCTTCTGAGATACCCCCAACTTAAAAACGGGCTTTAACACAGCATTCCTGTCGGAGCGTCACAGAGGGTGAACACGTGTGCTCTGGTGGGTCCTTTTCCCCTCATCTTCGGCTCCACTCTGGCCTCTCTACCGAGGAATGAGCATATGTACTCTGAGTTCCAGACACAGCTCCCATGTCCCCACAACTCAGTTGACCCCACGGGGTGACCCTGCAGAGGCAAGATAGCACTTGGGAGAGTGTCCTGAGGTCTGCCGGTTGCGGGGGATGGGACAAGATAGTGGAAATTAACAAATTCTCTGAATCCAGTTAATATGTCTGACTTTTCAAAAACATTAGCATGTGAAGGTAACCCGGAGGCCGAGATACCTTTGCTTTCATGTCCGGATTTCTAGAAATAACGTGCACTGCTGTGAGAATAGTCGAAATTATAAAAATTTCTGGGCTTAGTGATTCTTCTTTATCCAGATAAAAAGCCATGAGGTAGAGTCTGATGCCCGGGGCCTCACTCTCTTCTAGCACAGTCGTACTCAGTGGGTGCCGTGCAACCCTCCCCAGATGGCACACCTTCGGGACCCACACATTCATTCCCACAGGCTGCCAGGAGGGTGTTGGGCCTGCGGCAGTCAGTCGAGTGGCTCTTTGGAAATTGTTCTTGCTGAAGAGCTACTTTCTCCAGAGTCACACATCTCCCCAGGGCACCCTGCCTCCAAAGACTTGCCTACCTCAGGCTCTCAGGCTGTAAAGACGGGCCCCCAGACCTCCGTCTAAGAGGATTACAAGGGGCCGTCCCAGCTCCAGGGCTCTTGTCTGTGAGATGGTTTGAGGTTTTGCTGTGGCACTTCAGCTTCTCCCTCTGCGGGGCTCCACCGCCTTCCCTCTCACACAGGTGTTGGTGCTGAGGGCACACTCCCTGAGAAACCTGTCACATTTCAGTTTGTTTCAGAATCTGTTTCTGAGGATCCTAATCTGCAGCGTTTTAGGATCCCTTTTCTAGAACTCCACTTGGCAAGCAGAGGACCCAGATTGTTCACCCTGATATATTCTAGGGAGGGCTGAAGGCCAGTGGCTCCTATATTTTAATTTTTTAAAAAGATCACCCTATTAATTGAAGTATATTTTCTGGGGCTCAATTTAGTTGATATAGGAGTACAGTATTATCCTCTTGGAATCTGAGGGGAAAAAAATAACAGTTGGAACTTCTCTCAAAATCCACAAGAAGTCATTCCTTTATCTTCAGAGGTTTGACTGCAAGCAATTTTCAGTTGCATTGCAGCCCTGGATTTCCATTCAGTTACCTTGCAGGGAGATGGCTGACCAGTCTTGGTGATATTTTTTAAAATTTCAAATACAGGAAAGGCTAAATGTGAGGCTATGTTATTCCAATTTTCAGGAAGGGAAAGAGTGTGGGTGCTACAAGTGATGGGCACAAGCTAACTTGATAGCGATCCTGGGCACCGTTGTAGGTAAAGGTTTGGGGTGGAAACTGGATTGCTCTGGGGGTTGACGAAGCCACCTGAGCTCGGTGAGTAACTGTCCAGAGCTGGGCAGACAACTTAAGGCAGGAAGACAGGACCACTCTGCGAGGTTATCTAGCGACCCAGGCTGGTAGGTGTCTCTGGCATTCTCAACATAAAGCTCCCATCTCTGGGGTCGGGGAGATGGTCCTGTTGTCCCACTTCCCGTTTCATGAGAAGAGAGAAAGAACAAAGACTTTCTCCAAACACTCAATTCCCCAACATACTGACAAGGTGGATCTTTGGTCCGACTTCAAAGCGACCAAGGGAATTTGTCATTCCCTGGCCACCAGGAGGGAGTTCACTGAGTTGATTTTCAAAAAACACAGTCTCTATTATTGAGAATTCACGATGATTTGCGGCAGCCATTTTGGAACAGCAGCTGTGGAAGAGAAAATTTGCCCTGTGAGCTGGACCAGACCAATGTGGTGAGAGACGGGGCAGCAGACGAGGCCCAAGAGTGACGCGGGGGTGGGTCATCTCTACTTCAATCACCGGTATGACATACGTACTCCCTCTCTGGCATAGACAAAGTATCTTATATATATGTATAAATGAAAACACATCTTTTTAAATGTCATATTTTAGAACGCCACAAAATTTTTAAGCCCCGATTCTGTTCTACATTCCATATGAACAAGCAATGTATGGAAAGAAAGAAAACAGGAAGAAATGAATGGCAGGGAGAAGTCTCCCACAAACCTGAGATTCAGATCACGGAAGAGCACGGCAAAGAGTATGTGGAGGACGAAGGGACAATTCACACCAGAGCTTCTTGGGGATGCATTCTGAGCCTGTGAGCCTGGGTAGTCACCGCATGGAAAGTAGACTCCACCGAGGATGGGACGTCTGGGTTCAAGGAAGCTTAGAGTCTGCCTAGTCCAAAACCCTCTTTTTACAAAGAAATGGAATCTCAGACACTGGCAAGTGACTTTTTCCAGTCACACAGCTAGTTCACAGTGGCCTGAAGATCCAGGTTCGTGCCCTCTGAAGAGCCCTTGCAAGCTTGGGTGGGGAGAAAGGGGAGGTGGAGGTGAACTGTGATACTCCAGAACCTAGAAAACCCCTCAGAAGTTGTAGCTCGAGCTGATCAAGCCTGGGCTTTCTTTTTTTCTTTCTTTCTTTTTTTAAAGATTTTATTTATAAATAAATAAAGAGAGAGAGAGAGAGGTCACAAGTAGGCAGAGCAGCAGGCAGAGAGAGAGTGAAGCAGGCTCCTTGCTGAGCAGAGAGCCTGATGTGGGGCTTGATCCCAGGACCCTGAGACCATGACCTGAGCTGAAGACAGAGGCTTAACCCACTGATCCACCCAGGTGCCCCAAGCTTAGACATTCTTTCCATGTTAAATACCCCTTAACCCTTCCCTCTGCATCATCTGGGCTCAGATCCAACAAAGGAATAAGTCACTTGCTCTCTGGTCTGATGTGTGTGATGCCGTGTCTAGGACGCTGTGAAGCATCATGTCGTTAGTGAAGGTGGCGGCAAGACCATGGGCTCGAGGTCTCATGGATCGCCCGTCTTCCCTTAAAGTCAGGGGAAGTGTCCAGAACAACACCAAGGAGCCTTCTTTGGGGACTTTTCCTGGCCTCTTGTTGCAAGAAAAATCTTTTCTCTGCCTGTGAAGTCAAGTGACATGGCTATTCATGGGAATCTGGTCATTTCTTACCGCTCTGAAATGATTACAATGGAGGGGAGAGGGTGAGTGGGATGTTAAGGAGATACATACCAGATACCTACATTAAGAAAGGAAAAAAAAAAGCTCCAATATTTTTCTCTGCTTTGTGGTCCAAAAACACCTTTTGGAAAAAAATGGGACTTCTCAGTCTCATGGGTATTTACAAATTTCCCCCTAGATTCACTTCCTCTTTATGTTAGTAATTGTTCTAAAACATAGTGAAGCTATGGATACTCTGATATCTCGTTGGCTTGTGAACTCATGGTCAGCACTGACAATAGGTTGCCTCTCTTCCCTAACCCTTTCCCTAGGCCCCCGTCCAAATGTCTCCATGGGCATAGGTAGGGTGGGGGATGGGAGAATGAAGACTGGGTCTTTGCCTGAGATCTTTCTGTTTTCAGAGCCGAGAGTCTTGGTGATAATTATTTGCTGGGGCTTCACCAAGATGTTTAGTTCAGTTGATATAAGAGGGTATTCAAGATACAAGTTTGGGAGATGTTGGGAGGAAAAACAATCAAAGGGAAAATCTTAGACTGAGCCCCATCCTCAGAGTCCTAGGGATCAAGATTGCCTCAGATCTAGAAGGAGCTAGAAGCTCATGAGGGGTATGTTGAAGTGAGAGCATAAAAATGGTCAATCTCACCAGCATCTCCCCATTTCTTTGTAGTCCCAGTCTAGATGTAGAGTGGTTAAGAGAAGACATCTCTAGTCTAGAACTTCATGGTTCTTGCCTCTAGAAATAAAAAAGAAACTAGCAAGCCTCAAATACTCAGAAGCATCATGTTACCTGGTTTCATATCTTTTTATTCAGGCTGTACGTGTCTCTGACAGATGCTAATAAATGAACCTACTCATTTTTTAACTTATTTAACAGACATTTATTGAGCAGTTACAATTACATGTCACTTAATCAGTTTGAGTTGGTTTAATGAAGCAGTTCTATAAAGCCTTGAGTGCAGACCATCCTGTGTGCATTGGGAGCTGTGTCTGACGATGGAGAAGCGACTGCTGATGCTGGAAAGAAGTTGTTGTTGCTAACGGTTCTTAAGCAGGGACATCATTTCTTTTCAGGATCTGGCTTTTTGTTCTTTCTGGTCCTCTGAGTCTTCAAGATCAGTGTCAGCTGCTGCTGGGTCAAGATAAACAGTCCTGTGTCCACAGCAAACAGAATCACCACCAACAATGGGATCAGAAATTGTAGCCAGGAGGTTTTCCTTTGGTGAACACTGTGGTCGAGGTAATCTAGATGCAACAAGAAACACAAGTCATATGAAGAACCGATGAATGAGGCCCAGGACATCATCCCCCTAAGAGAAGGACCTCGCCTGGTGCTTTGTCTTCTAGCGCCAGCATGACATGGCAACACCCATGGATTTAGGTACCTCTGTCCATGTTTCCTGGAGCCCAGGGACTCCTGAGATCTCCTTCATAGCTCCTGCCTACAGCTTTTCTAGCCAGTCTGTCTGAGGGGAAAGGTCATAGGAAAGGTGAACCCTTTATTTGGGCTCACAGTACCAGTGCCCCATATGCGTTGGGGGTGGACAGGAGAAGTGAGGGCTGGGGTGGGGGTGGCCACTGCCTCATTTCTGAATCGTTCATCATTTACCACCTGCCTGTCGGGTGAAACAAAGACACTGGACCAGAGCTTCTTCAAAATAATCCTCTCTCCTGTGGCTCTGTTATTCTGTTTGCAAGGCATTGATTTTTGTGATTATCGTAGACTATAGAGCCCCAGAATATTATAGCCAGAACACCCCCCACCCCGCCTGAGGTCACCTCGACCAACAGCTTTCAGCACAGGCTGCACATGACCATTACCTGAAAGGGCTTTTAAAAATACCAATGCCCAGTCCTCCAAACCAACTAAATTAGAATCTCAGGCGGTGAGAGGCAGACAGCAGTATTTCTAAAGGTCCCCACGGGGCATCTGGGCCAGATCCTTTACTTTGCAGATAAGGGTACCAGAAGGCCAACAACAATTAAATAGCACTTGGGTCTCAGACTAGTTAACAGAAAATTGGCATTAAAACTTCATTCTGGCTTCCAGTCTCATGCTTTTTTAGGCATTAGAATGAGCCAAATCTGCCAAGCAAAAAAAAAAATTCTAATTTCCTCCTTGCGAGGCAGATATTCCAAAGGCTCCCTCTCTTCTCTGGAGGTAGGTAGGAGCATCTTTCTCTTTGGCAGTGGAGGCAGCCCACCCGCCTGCTCTCCTCAGGAGGCTCTGCCTCCTCCTGACTCAGGCGCCCAGTCTGCTGGCCGTAGGTCTCCTTCCCCAGCCCTCCTCCGCCAGTGTGGCGTCTCCAAGCTCCTCACAGCCTTCCTTCCTTTAACTCGGAGACTCCCTTTCAGTTTGATAAATTAAGTGTGCGCCCAGGAGCAGCAGAGGCTTTGAGAGCACACTAGGAATTGTGATCGTTCTGGTTGGGTAACGCTTAACAGGCTACATGTCCACTTCCCAATATTTGCATTGAGTCTTCATAGAAACCCCACATTGTGAGCCAGTCTCACTGCCGCCAGCAAACCAATAAGGGCTCCAAGACAGGGCGTGTGTCACAGCCTGGGCCGCTGCCCACGGGCCGGCGGACCCGGCAAGGCGCACCCACTGTCCCCTGCTGGACACTTCAGCCGTTTCAGGCTGGGGGGTCTCTCTCCCCCTTCCCCTACCATGGGTTTCCCCTTCCTTTACCAACTCACTCTTTTTCACAATGATGTTGATGGTGTTGGAGGTATGATTTTGCTTCTTAATCCAGCCCGTGCAGTAATAACTGCCATTATCCTTTATTGTGGCATTGGGGATGGACACTTCGAAGTTTTCATACCCGTACTTGAGGGCTCTGCCATTCCTGTAGTAGGTCACCTTGGTGACGTTCCAATTCTTCCAGCTGTGGCACCTGATGTGGAAGGACTCACCCTCCGTCAGCTCCTCGGGAGCGGCTTGAAGGAGCAGCCACTCTGAAGACCATTCGTTAGGTTGTGTAAGAGCAAATGGATAGACAGACACAGGGAGAGACACGAGATAAAAGTGGTCACTCACAGGGCATGTGGCAGGAACCATGGTTTATCATGAACCCATTTCTCGGCTCATAAAGTCAATAAAAAAGGAAACACAAAATAATGCTTAGAATCTGTCCTCTCTACAGATCAATCCTCTCTCCTCCTGAAAAGTGAGTCTGGGGCCATCAGACCACTCTGATGTTTCTGCAGAGCCGGTCCATGGGCAGCCTGAAAGCCAGTGCTCCCTTCAGCTCCGTCGGTGCCAGTTCTGGTTACTAAAAAGGTATAAAAGTCTCCTGTCCAGGGAGTCTTCCCCTAGAGGCAGGTCTGTTTTGTCCTCTTGCCTCTTGGAGGCTCCCTAGCTCTACCCTTAATCATAGCTGGCTCCCAAACTCCCCCAGAACATGACTGCCAATTTCAATGATGTGTGCCTAGTTACTCACTGATGTCCTCTTCCTCACCTGGCTCCATACTCCAGGAGGCCAGGAGTCATATCTGATCCTTGCATTATATCCCTAATGCCCAACACCGTTACCTTGGAGAGGGCGGTTACTCAGCAAATACTTGTTAACAATGATTCTGTATAAGACAAGAGTCAGGTTCTCTGGCTAATGTCATTGTAGGTACTGAAACACACTCAGGGGCGCCTGGGTGGCTCAGTGGGTTAAGCCTCTGCCTTTGGCTCAGGTCATGATCTCAGGGTCCTGGGATCGAGCCCCGCATCAGGCTCTCTGCTCAGCAGGGAACCTGCTTCTCCCTCTCCCTCTGTCTGCCTCTCCGCCTACTTGTGATCTCTGCCTCTCTCTGTCAAATAAATAAATAAAATCTTAAAAAGAAAATTGAAACACACTCACTGAAGGAGAATTTTGAACTAAAATCTGGCTGGGTTGTGCAGTCAGTTTATTTCAGAGCAATCCTAGAGTTTTCCAGAACCTCGTCCGAGGAAATGAGTAAGCTACTGCACGCTGCTCTACTTCGTACCTGGGATTTGCCTCCGGATGCTACCACACCTCTTTTCACTCAAAAGGAAAATACAAAGGGTGTTTATCCTTTAAAATATATTTGCATTAGAAAAAGAAAGCAAAGTATATCCATGACCTCGCCCTTTCAGTGAAATCCTTCCTTTGTCCGTCTGGCATTTACTAACCAACCACGTAAGTCTGAGCGTGTGGTGCCGCTTGTTGGCAACGGAGGAGTCACAAAGTGGAAACACACGTAGGGTTTGTTCTTCAGTAAAAGTGAAGGTCAGGAGGAGTCTACACGATGTTTTTCAAAACCAAGAGTGCAACCTGATATCCAGGTTGGGGTGCGTGGAAATCGTGAACAAATTTCACAATCAGACATTTTGGTTCTATTTCAGATGTTCAGCTCTTTGCGACCTTCACACACCCAACCCGATACTGGCACGCACCGTACACACCTGCCCCAGGCAGCGGAGAGACGAGGTGGAGTAGAGGGATAATGCTGGGGGGTGGGGGACGGCGAGAGCATAGAAAGAAGCAAGGCTTGGCGGGAGTGAGTAAAGGCGGAAGAAGAGTGATGGGCAGGTCTTGAGTGAGAGACTCGAGTCCCACCCCTGTGCATAACCCTGGAATGACTTGGCCTCTCCCCATCTTTGGGTGGGCCATTCCTCATATGGAGGAATCCATTTTTCCATAGTGCTGGAACTTACCTGAGAAGACTTCTAGATACACAGGATCGCTCACGTTGGATTCTTTGTCCCGACACCTGTATTCCCCACTGTCCTGAGGGCGCGCTTTCACAATGTTGAAGCGTGAAGTTTTATTTTCCAAAAGTCTTTCGTTGTGGGTCCACATAGCAGAGGTGACTTCAAGGGAGTTGTTCTCATAGCATATAAGAGTCACATTGTCATATTTCAATATTCTATTCCATGGCGGGTTCAAGGACACCATAGGTTTCGAGATATCTTGGAGGAGATCAAATTGTGGAAAGAGATGTAAGGGGGGTGGAGAGAGAAAACTGTCCAGGCTCTAGAGTACAGACATGGCGATAGTCCCTCAGTGAGTGGTCTGTCTACCCCTGAACGGCCACTAATAAGAAACTGTCCTGATTCCTAGGATCACAGGAGGAGGGAATAGTGCTGTGGCTCCAGAGAACTCCCAACCTAGGGAGAAAGATAGGACGCAAGTGTGGGGTATTGAAAAACAAACAAGCCAGTGAGGACTGCAGCCTCTGGTCAGGCAGAGGCGATGTCTGTCCTGTTCAGCCCTAGCTCAGCACAGTGGCTGGTACAAAAGTACGTGTTCATTAAATATTTACTGAGTGGATGAATGCGTGAATAATGGATGAATAAATGTGTTGGACTAGATGAAACATAGTCTTTCCGAGCTCTAAATTTTTATGACTATTTAACTGTGAATGCATATGGAGTGAAAAATACATGTCAATTCTGGAAGGAAGTGAGAAGCGCCGAGAGAATCAGCCTTAATAGGGTTTCAGGAACAAAGAGATGCGGTACAGATTTAACCAAAGCCTAGGAAGTGGCAGGTGGTGAGGAGGAAGAATGCAGAAACAGAGCTAGACTTGGACCCAAAGGACTTGTGTCAGAAGCTGGCCCTTGGCTAGCTGTGAGACCTCCAGCAAGGCTCTCCCTCGAGCAAAAGCCTCAACTACAAGATGGCGACCGTACTAAGATGATGTTGTAGGGACTGACTGAGGTTGTGTGGAAGTGCCTGGGCAGCTCTCGAACGTTGAGATGTTCCACAGACATGGTTGTTGCCTGTAATGAGGTGGGTGTCTCAGGGGAATGAGGTGGGTGCCTCAGGGGAATGAGGTGGTTCTTTTGAAGCCATCAAACGGGGGAAAGAAAGAAGACAGGGGGCTCGGGTTGGACAGAGAGGAGCAGATGCTTAATCACTAGAAAGCCGAGGAGACAGGGTGAAGGGGAACAGTGAGGTGGGGAGCCATGCCCAGCCCTGTGGGGGCTGACAGAGCAAGGGCAGGGGACTCACTTACCTGCCGACACACCGTGTGGAGCTGCAAAAGTCCAGAGAAGATAAGTTAGTGGCCAAGCACCGCCTTCTGGGACTCTAGGACAGGGGTCTGGTTACAGGGGTCAAGGTCTACATCTGTGGAGTTGTAAGGGCCAAGCGTCTTCTCAGGAACCTGACCCAGAGAGAGAAGGAACTTTTCTCTTCCCTTTGTCCTCCCTCCCTTGCCCTTTGGGAGATGCCAGAGATGGCAAGGAGAGGTTTGGGGATGGCTCCCCCTTAAGCCTTGCTCAGCCCAATGTGCCCTGCTCTACAGCTTGTGTCCTTTACAGAATCCCCAGGAAACGCACTGTGGTTTGCATGTAACCTAGAACAAGCCACCACGAAAACTGTCCACGTTCCTACCCCAGCTGCCACCCAGATCCATCTTGGCCCCTCCAGGGTGGGGTGGTGTCCCTGAACGTCTACTTACAGAAGAGAAGCCACCACACCATCCACAGCAGGACAGGGCCTCCCATGGGAACAGGCATCTCCTCTGCGGCCCCCAAGTGCAAATTGGACTGGAGACTTGAAGCCTTAAAATAGACTTGAAGCCAAAAAGGAGAAGGAAATGTTTTCTGTATCATATCTGGGTAACTCATCAGCGGCGCCTCGGTTTGCCTTCTCTGGCAATAATCGTCAGAATGGTGCCAAATTGGGCAATTTCACATTCACCAGCTAGTGCTCTCCCGTGCCGGGCCGGCGAGTGCTGAAATTCGGTTGTGGTTCTCCGAAGCCGCCATCCCGCTTATTACCTAATTTCCTGCTGGCCCACCCACTCACCGATCTACATGTTTTCATCTCATTCCCTGAAGATCCGTTATTGGAGCAGACAAAATGGGGCCATTCTCAGACCCCTTCTCTTCCACCGGGTCTTGATGGAGCTCCCAACTCAGGATGACGGATGTTAGACCATAGCATATATGGATCTGGGTCTATTCTATAATTTATTTCCTTCCCCAGCTATTGCCCATTTTAACATGTCCAATCTTCTGGCATGGCCGCCCTTCCTCCTTTAAACCTACACCAGTTTGGAGCATCCCCAGAACCACTTTGACTATTCCGCGTTTTAGCTCTAGGCCGGAGCTGGTCACCTCCCCCCAGGATTCGGTATAGATGACAATGCCGGAGATGACAGCACCACAAATTCTGTAGTCATTACCACTTACGAGGCTTTTTTCACAGGTGGTATTTATCCTGCTTGGTCCTTGCCAAAAATCTGAAGTAGACAGAGCAGGAGGAGGTCAGCAAGGCCCCATTCTGTGTCACCGTGCGTTTCCTCAGACTGCAGGAGGAAGCCCGCTGACCCGAACATAGAGTTCTCCCGCAGAAGACCTAACCCGAGCTTCCAGCCTTGGGGGCATGAGAGAATCGGGGCTACAACGACCCATAAGTGAGAAGCTCCAGATGACTGGTTTCAGGCCCCTCAATGGCTTAGGGGCAGATCTTTAAAGGAAGCAGGAAGTTATCTTGAAAAATGCCTATTGTTTGTATTTAAAGATCTGAATTCAAATACTCCCCATATTTATGTCATTAAGGTTGACCTGTGACATAGGGCAGTAATGGCATCGGGGTCATGGCTTTAGTAGGAGGGATAAGAAGTTAATAAACACATGAAATGCATTGCACACATCTGGTATGGAGAAGAGGCTTAATGAATATACCTTTCCCTCCTTCATTAGCAGTGTTTATTACAGACTCTAAGGAGATAGAGGCATTTCAACTGGGTTAAGGCAGTTGGTCACCTACTTCCATGTTGGTCACCTACTCGACTGGTTACCAGTCGAGTCTGGTTTATGTAAGTGGTCTCACTCATCTCCGTTATCATGAGGAGAAAGCGTGATAATGGAAGAATTCACATAAGAAGTTGTTCAGTGGGGTGGGGGGCAGGAGAAAGAAGCGGAGCAGATGCCATTTTGGGGGACGCTGTTGGAAGGCCGTGGTTGAACAGCAAGATCCTGGAAGAGATCTTGCCAGGTAAGCGAATAGAAGCTGCACCTCACCACTTGGCTGAGACCTTGTCCAGGGTACTCAGGGGGCTTTCCTTAGGAACGTAATCCTACAACGACAGACATAAACACCTTCCTGGGACTCATGTGGTCTCTCTGAGAGCTTCCTCCTAAGACTCCACGCTGTCCAAATGCCTCCTGCTTGAACAGGAGGCAAGGTGGGGCCCACTGAGAGGTCCTGTCCCCTTGGGGGTAGAGCACAGGTGTTGGGGTGAAAGAGACCATTTTTGTTTGCTGCACAATCCCAAAGCTGTTGCTTCCGTGTCTGCCCTTGAAATGGAGGTAGTGTTTTGGCAGTCGGGAGGGCCGAGATTTCGCTGATTCAACAAAAGCAGTTCATTAAACCTCAAAAAGCACACCGAAGCCCCTTGTGCATCCACCCCTTAAGACAAAACCAAAAACGACTACAAAACCAGCAGCATCAACCTCGGGAAGAAGAAATCATCCCCACAGGACACAGCCATGGGTACCCCAAGGAACGAGTTGATACCCAGGAATCACGGGTTCATGTGCCAATGCTGTCCTACACATTCTTTATCTTTCACAGAAGACCAAGTCCTCTGAATTTTACATGCTCTCTGGGTGGAGCGCGCTGTTCGTTCCGTGTAGCCCGCCTGTCCATGTCAACAAGTGTCTCACTGAGGCCAGGAGACTGGGTCTCCTTCTCACCTCTTTCCACATGCTTTACAGTCGGGGTAATCCTAAATAGAGTGTCTCATTCCCAAATTCTGACCTTTTGTTGGGTCTTGGTAAACTTAACTTGTACTTCTCCCAGTAGCAGTGGAGAAAGGAGACCCAAAGGGCCGTCTGTGGTCTACCCGGCCGGCAAGGTTTGGTTTGTCGGTGCAGCTGGATCCAGAAAGAAAGGCTTTGGACGGGAGCTTTCACGATTTGGGACATGCTGGCAGAGGAGGGAGGGGCCAGCCCATTGGGTCTCGGGGTATTTGTACCCTTCTCCAAAATTGAAAGCAGACAGAAGGACCACTGTATTGGCTTTTTCCTCTCCGTGTTCTCCAGCACAAGACAAGGTCCCTCTGAAACTGGATGTGAAAGACGAGAGAGCCGAGTGGCTGTCCGCTGCGGTGTGACTGCGCCTCACAAGCACTGAGCATGCCTGAGGACAAGGTACAGGGCGGACTGTGCAACATGACGCATATGCTTCGGTCCCACCAAGTTTCTGTGGTTATAGAATGAGGAAATCAAAACACAGGGAAGTTGGGTGACTCGTCTGGGCACGCACCTGCTAAGTGGAGGAATTAAGATTTGAAACTACGTGGTTTTGCTAAACGGCCTGTGCTCACGACCACTTCTACAGAATACCCCTCCAGCCCATCTACACCGTGTGCTCACAGAGCCCCTGGATTCGGGGGCTCCACGCCAAGACCGCCTGCATTCCCAGGGATCTGTGACCCACCGCTGGGCAATCACGGGTCTAGACTAACCTCTGTGTTCTAGCTATAGTTTCTTTTCTTGGGTTCATGAGATGACATTTCAGTCCATAGCCACGCAGCGCTGTTGACACAGTTTCATATCCGTTATGTGTATTTCAGAGAGAGAGAGAGAAGAGAGAGAGAGAGGTTCTTGCCTTTTAATCCAGATTCTCAAGGTCCAGGACGTTGTCAGGTCTTCCGGCCACCAGGATAGGAGTCTGTCTGCTCCGGGAGGAGTCCTCAACGGTCGGTGCTGGTGGCCTGATGGCGTCTCACCATAAAGGCAGTGGCTTTGCGGCTTCTTTTACTCTTGTTTTGACGTGAACAGTTGCCTACTTTGGATAGTTCTGAAAGAAATAAATGGAAACTTCCAGGGCTCCCCAAGCAGGTACCACTGACAAGGGGATGGGGCAGGAGATATTGAAGCCACAACTCTGCGTGTGGACAGAGACGGCTCCCTGAAAAAAGGAAAAATGGGGCTTCAGGGAGGAATCCTGAAGATGATCTTTTCCTTCTGTCTTTAGAGACTTACTTCTTTCTGACATGGGAGGGGCAGTCAGTGGGATTTTTCACAGAAATAATGGATTTGAGTGGAGACCAGACATAACACGTATTTCTAGTATCTGATTTTAATACAATATACTATTGCTCAAATGCAAAGTTGACTGTAGTATTTGGATTTTATATAGGGATACAGCAAGAGCTACTATTTGTTTATAGGTGAGTCCTACCGGATATCCTGTTAAAGGTTGCCAGTGGCCAAAGGGTATAGGTCAGGTACAGGGTCACAAAAGTGCAGTAGACTGGGGAAAAGATTTCTTAACTAGTATTCCAATTCTTGGGTGTCCCCTGAAACTGTAAATTGCAGAGAAAGTCCTTGAGTAGGTCTCCCAACATATCTCAGGGCTGGACCACTGACTGGGCTGCCTGTCTTTGAGACACGTAACAGCCACTCACTTTCCAGATGAGGGGTCTTTGTGGCCTCTTGTAGTTAGGGAGCAGTCTGAGCCACGAGGTGAGCTCAAGCAAAGTGACTGGGAGCTTTGCTTATAAATGTTGTTTTCCAGCCCGGAGACCCAGAGGACCTCAGGCTTGCCTTCCTGCCTTCCAACAGACACAGATCAGGTGAGGTGAGCTGACTTTTCCTTCAGAATGGGGAGAACAGAATTAGAAGCCTGCTAAGGAAGGTTCTCAGAGGGAATGGTGGTGTTAAAAAAAAAAAAATTATAAAACGTCAGACTGTTGCATTAAATTTTAAAGCCTAAAGACTAAAACCAAGTCTTTAAGTTAACTAAGTCTTTAAGTTAACTAAGTTTTTAAGACTAAAACTATTGCCCATACATACTTCACAGAGATTAAGTGTAACCCTGACTGTATGCCCTGAACAGGCTGGGTGGGGACTGTCATTCTCAGCTTAAATCACTCACACTGTGTGGCTCCTGGTAAGTTCCTTGCTGTCTCTGTGCCTGAGCCCCATCTCAGGAAAACAGATCTGGTGACAGTGCCTGTTGGTGTATTAAATGATTGATGTAGTTAAAGGGCTAGAGAGAGGCTGGCAGATAGTAAAGCCGTAAATGTGACTCACTGTGTCGTGGTTTTGTAAGGCATTTTTGGCCTTGAGAGCATCAGGGACAGACCCTCCTGCACGTCTGTGGGAAAAAGCCGGAAACACCACTAGTGGACCGGGGAAGGCGGGGGACGGTGGGGTGGGGTGCGCAGCTGGGTGCGAGTCTGCAGCCTGCACAGTCAGGCCAGGAGGCTGGGAGAGCGGAGGGCAGCTCCCTCTCAGAACGCGCTGGGAGTCTGGGGGATGGTTCCCAGGCCTGCTGTGACACAGAGAAACCATCTTGCGGTCAGCCCTCAAGTCAAAGTGCTGGCCACTTTATTCTACGTTCCTCACAGAATTACCCAGTTAAAAAATGGAAACAGCCTTCTCTGAAAGGAATCTCTTTAGGCTGTGAGCAGATAAGGACAGAGAGGTCTTAGCTAGGCCAAGGACATTTGCATTTTAATAGGTAACTTTTGAAGCCCTAATCCTTCAGGACCTGGCTAAACAGTGCTGTGAGCAGTGTGTTCCTGGGGGTGACGATGGGCAGGAGTCGGGGTTGAAAAGTGAGGACAGAGGGAATCATCTGAACCTCTCAGATCATATTCCCAGAATGTCATCGCTGCCGAAGGTCGTCAGGGAGTAGGAGAGCGAGAGAGTGAGTGTGTGTGTGTGTGTGTGTGTGCACGCCCGCGTCTCCGGCAGCGGAGTGGAGGGGTTACACGTCGCTGTTGTAGCGATGGGCGTGCGGCCTACATGTTTAGCGTCCGGCAGGCACTGAGCAGCCTGCGGAACCGGGGGCAGCCTTGCATCAGAACGAACCATTCTGCTTTGGCACAACCTTTGAATGTCCAGCCAGATGCTCTGTCATTATTTGAGCCTTGAATCTGACTGGCTAATAAATGCAAAGAATTTTCACATGTCCTCCTAGATGCTGGGTGTTCTAGGGGGAAAATCCGCATAATGCCCGTGTAAAAATTATTCTTTGCTGTTCCTGGAACAGCATCCTGGGATGGTTCTCGGCTGGACCAAATCAGACCCCAGCAAGTGCGCGTGTCCTCATCTCTGCGTCAGTGTCTCGCCCTCCCCCTCGGGCTGTGCCCGCAGCCGGCACAAGCCTCCCAGAGACGTTTTCTTACCATTCAGTTATTTTGTTTTATTTCTTCTTTATCTTAACTGCATGTGTGTGGGAGAGGTGGTTGCACAACTCCCCCAGTTTAGCCCCCCTTAAGAAACTGGACAGAAAATTATGGCTGCAGTATTCGGTATTACAATGACTGTTTAGAACAAGAAATTATAAAAATTACAAAATTATAAAATTATAAAAATCCAGAAAAAAATAGCGGCTAGCTGCTCGACGTCGCACCGGAGTCTCTCCCTTCACCTCCGCATCGTTACCACGTCTTCTATGAGCCTCGTCGCCAGGCAGTGACGCCGCACTATCATCTTTAATAGAGAAACCAGAAGTACAACTCATCCTTTCCCTGCCCCTGCTGAGCAGCACTTTTTCTGAAACAGCCGTTTCTAGGAAATGCCCACAGTTTGCAGCGTTGTTACAGTTTGTGGCTTGCCAACATGGGAATCCTGATAAATTCTGCTTTGCTTTTATTTCCATGAACAAGAAGACAAAAGCATCACGGTGTGTTTATAATCCTGTATTTCACGTGACTGAGGGTATTCCTGAAGGGAGAGAACGCCCATTTTCATGAGACACAGAAACAAACCGAATCCTCTGCTTACAATTTTACACACATCTGGTGCTCAGGAAAGTGTCTTGACAAGATTAGCTTCTGACTCCAGATATTTCAAGCCCGGTTTTCTGTCGTTGCCCACCACCTTCCAGCGCCGAGCGCTGGAGGATACGGTCACCGTGCATCTCTCTGCAACATGACTGAGGCATGAGCTGTGAGAGAAACAGACTCATGGGGCATCTGGTCCTCTACCTCCACCGTTGTGTCCTGAAGCCAAGACCGTTGGCTCTTTGGTGGCATTTTCCTGGAGGCCGTTCCTACCGCGAGGGCTTGTAGCGCCTCACCGCGACTTACCCAGTCTGGAAGGAACTGTGAACTCCACGCATCTGTTACCCTAAACCAGGACTGAACACCCTCAGCCCACATCCTCCTTAGCTGGGTTCCAGAACTTTCCTGCAGCTACCCTCCTGTGCCAGGAGGAAAGGAAACCTCATTCAAATGTGGCTAAAATATCTGACTTCCGGGGGTGCCTGGGTGGCTCAGTGGGTTAAAGCCTCTGCCTTTGGCTCAGGTCATGATCCCAGGGTCCTGGGATGGAGCCCTGCATCAGGCTCTCTGCTCAGCAGGGAACCTGCTTCCTTTCCTCTCTCTCTGCCTGCCTCTCTGCCTACTTGTGATCTCTGTCTGTCAAATAAATAAATAAAATCTTTAAAAAAAGAGTTTTATGGGGCACGGGGTGGCTCAGTGGGTTAAGCCGCTGCCTTCGGCTCAGGTCATGATCTCAGGGTCCTGGGATCAAGCCCCGCATGGGGCTCTCTGCTCTGCAGAGAGATTGTTTCCTCCTCTCTCTCTGCCTGCCTCTCTGTCTGCTTGTGATCTCTCTCTGTCAAATAAATAAGTAAAATCTTTAAAAATGTATCTGACTTCTGTAAATTTTACAAAAACATATGACCTCCTCCAGGACTTTGGAGGGGCCCACGCCCATGAGGGGTCATGAGGACTAACTTCCTATAGCCCCCCAACTTCACCTCTGCGGGGTGAGTCCCTGACGTGTACATTCTGAGTCAGGAGAGCAAGGATAGTGCTCCCAGGCACAAGGTGGAGTCTGATAGGACTGAGAAGCACTTGTCTGGCTTTTGAAGAAGAGAAGAAGGCCACATGAAAGTGAGATAAGTAACTTAAAATGGGGCAGTTTCCAGAGAAATTGTCCTTTCCTTCCAAAAAGACAAAATTTTCACAGAGGTTCAAGAAAACACTGGAGGACTTTGGGTCGGACCTCCAGTGTTGGACCCAAGAGTAGAATGTGTGGTCTGAAAAGGGATAGGAACGGTGGACTGAATATTGGAAAGAGATTCGGTGTCAGAACATTCAGGATGGGGGCGCCTGGGAGACTCAGCGAAGTGTCTGCCTTCGGCTCAGGCACGATCTCAGGGTCCTGGGATCGAGCCCCACATCACGGTCCCTGCCCGGTGGGAGTTTGCTTCTCCCTCTGCCCCTCGTTTCGCTCATGCCACTGAGCTACCCAGGTGCCCCATGAGTCTGTTTCTCTCACAGCTCATGCCTCAGTCATGTTGCAGAGAGATGCACGGAGAAAAGCCTCTCTTCCCATGACCCGTGGGGCAACAGTTAATTAGAAGGAAAAAAAAATCACAAATAAATACTGTTTTATATCCTCAATTCCTAAATTACATATACCAATTTACTGTATATTTCAATAATCTCAAAATGTTCATTTTTTAAAAGTTTTAGGCTGCTTTATTCCTTTTTAAAAAAATTATGTTAGTCACCATACAGTACATCATTAGGTTTTGGTGTGACTATTATTTGTATCTTTAAAAGAAAAAGGGAACTATGTACTAGGTATAATTATCAAGGGTCAGATTTTGAACATAGATTACTGGTAGAGTTTTGGTTATCATATGCCCCAATTTCGCGAAGTGAACAATGTCTTAGAGTGTATTAATATCATTTTGCACAATATACTTTTCCAAACAAGCGATTTCTGAATCTGCATTATTGTAACCGAATACGGGAATGACGTAAAAAGACATACAGAACTGATTCTTGCTCATTCTACCACAAAACCCAGCACACACAGAATTTTGTTTTAGTGCAAAAGCATTATCCATCATATGTATTCATTTCTTTATTTGTTCAATGAACATTTATGAGCTAAGCATCCTGTAATATGCTGGTACCATGAATGAGAACTGGAGGCACCAGATTTCTTCCCTCACGGAGTGAAGCCTCCGTTGGAAAAGATAGACATTAAACAAGTAAACAAATAAAATAGGAACAGCTTGTAATTAAGGCTTGTAAAAAGTAAATAACATTGCTATACAGAATCACAAGGGTAATTTCATTTAGATAGGATGGTTAAGGAAGGTCTTCAACAAAAATGACTTAGAGCACGAGATAGAAGGCACCCAGCTAAGAGCTAGGGCAAGACTATTTCAAGCAATAGGAACTTCAAAGTCCACAAAACAAGAAGGAATTTACAAAATTCCAGGAATTAAGAGAAGACAAGTAGGACAGAAGCACAGTACTGATTAAGGGGGACAGAGGCACAAAATGAGATCAGATGTGTGTTTAGTGCGAGCGGTGCGAGCCTGGTGGGACACGGGGAGAAAGGAGGACTTTATCTGACGGTTCATGAAAAGCCATCTATCAAACTTTGAGCAAAGGAACACACACACACACACACACACACACACTCGCACAGACGCACAGAGGCATTTGCGTGTGTATTCACCTTTAAATGCTTCAATGGCTTGTCATCAAATATATGTGTGCACATGTCCCTATACACACATGTCTGCATACACACATGCTACATACACTACAGCTGAGTGTAATAAAGATTTTCCAAGTGGCAATTGGGAAATGGTGAGGAGACAATAAAGCACGATGACAAACTGGCCTGGAGAGGTCGCAGAGCAGGGGAAGACAAGTCGTGGGGTTCAGGCATCTGTTGGGAGAGGTATGACCGGGACTCGCTGACAGACTGGAATGTGAGGGAAGCATAAAACGGGATTCCCAAGTTTCTGGCTTTAGTCCCTGGGTAGCTGGTGATGCCATCCTTTCCATGGTGAAGACTGCGAAAGTGCCAGATTTAGGGAGCACAGTTGAGTGTGCCAGCTCGGAGCTGCTTCAGTTTGAAGGGTTTTTGTGATATCTAACGTGTTTATGCCAAACAGGCACTTATAAGGGTCAGGACACCAGAAGAAACGTCTGGACCAAAGACATAAAGTTGAAAATCACCGGCCTACGTTTAGAGCCATTGAGTGGAACAAGATGATATCAGCCAAGGAGAAAGAAAGAGAATGTCCCAGGGCAGAACCGTGAGCAATTCCGATATTTAGAGGATGGGTAGAGGGGAAGATCCAGAAAAAGATGGGGCGCCTGGGTGGCTCAGTGGGTTAAGCCTCTGCCTTCGGCTCAGGTCATGATCTCGGAGTCCTGGGATCGAGTCCCACATCGGGCTCTCTGCTCAGCGGGGAGCCTGCTTCCCCACCTCCACCTGCCTCTCCATCTACTTGTGATCTCTCTCTGTCAAATAAATAAATAAAATCTTTAAAAAAAAAAAAAAAAAGATCCAGAAAGAGACCAGAGGAAATGCCCAGTAAGGTGGGACGACTCTCGGACAACGTACCACGGAAGCTGAGGACAGAGAGCCCTTCTAGAGGAAGTGGTTGATCGCACTGAGTTTTATGGAGGAGTGAAGATAAGAGAATAAAATTTTTCTTTGGATCTAACAATATGGAAATTTCTGGAACCTTATCAACGACAATTTTGGGGGACTGGTAAGAGTGGAAACCAGGCTGAAGTGGTTGGAAAGGGAATAGGAAGTACAATGAGTTTTGCCGTGGGGTGATGCTGTGGGAAGATGTGGGGTCCAGACAGGGTTTGGATTTTATGGGAGGTGCCGGGTCCTTTTTGCTACCTGATAGGAATATTCCAGTAAGCAGAGACACAATGAGGGAAGATACAGGCGCGTCGTGGAAAGAGTGAAGTCCTTGAATCGCAAAATGAGAGAAATGGTTTTCATTCATTGAATTCAATTAAGAGTTCTTGAACATAACACAGGTGCTTCTGCTATAACGTCATATGTGTTTATTTTTAAAAGTCCTTGCAATCTGCAAAAACACACACTAAAAATAACAAGGCTTTTGGGAAAAAACAATATTGTGGTAGATCCTGCAAAACCTATAATCAGAGCACTAACTAATATAATCATAAAAGTTTCTGCTAAATAAATGAAATGGTTAAAAAAAAAAAGTGAAGCCTCTAATAAATGAGTAAAATCAACAGGAGCCATAGGACTAGATCTTCTTCAAGGGCAAAGGAAGGTGGGTGGCAGGAGCTGGTGAGGGGAAAGTGCACAGAAGCCGGAGAAACCAGGCAGGGGACACGGACAGGCATGTGGTGACGCCGAGGCGAGCAGAAGTCCTGCTCCTTGTGGAGGTGCTGGGGCCCACGCCGTGCTCTGCAGCGCCAGATCTGGGTGCGGGCGCCTTTCCTTGGCTGGAAACATTCGCGTGCTAGGGAAAATCTTGTGGCCACTCACTTCCACATCGTACGGATGTGATTTCTGGGTTTACCGATTGTAAGTGGAACATCGGCAGTTCAGGAACATGGGCTCCGCCGCAGAACCTGTACGGCATTTCTCGTCCGCAGCTGCCGTGGGCCGAGCCGTGGGCTGAGCACTGTGTAGGTACAAGGATGCAAGAGGGGGGCTTCCCCTCACCATGTTTGACTTTGTCGAAAGTCTTGATTTCCACAGTGAGAAGGAAAGAAGGGGAGACCGGAATGTGCTCCAGCTAAACATAATAAACACGGAATCGCAACGGTGCTCCACTTTTGTCCGACACGTACTCTGTCGGATTGCTTTATCCCGTGGAACCCTCGCAGGAACCCTGTGGAGCGGTCCCTGTAGCATCCTTGTTCTTCACGAAGTGGGGAGGTCGCTCACTCGGCGAACGGCAGAGCCGGGATTAGACACTCGGAGGTCTGAATAGCTACCTTCTTTTTTTTTTTTTTTTCTATTTATGGGTGGTGTATTCCATTTTATTCTATTAACTTTTTTTAAATTTATTTTCAGTGTAACAGTATTTATTGTTTTTGCACCACAGCCAGCACTCCATGCAATCCGTGCCCTCTCTAATACCCACCACCTGGTTCCCCCAACCCCCCACCCCCCACCCCTTCAAAACCCTCAGGTTGTTTTTCAGAGTCCATAGTCTCTCATGGTTCACCTCCCCTTCCAATTTCCTTCAACTCCCTTCTCCTCTCCATCTCCCCATGTCCTCCATGCTATTTGTTATGCTCCACAAATAAGTGAAACCATATGATAATTGACTCTCTCTGCTTGACTTATTTCACTCAGCATAATCTCTTCCAGTCCTGTCCATGTTGATAGAAAAGTTGGGTATTCGTCCTTTCTGATGGAGGCATCATACTCCATAGTGTATATGGACCACATCTTCCTTAACCATTCGTCCATTGAAGGGCATCTTGGTTCTTTCCACAGTTTGGTGACCGTGGCCATTGCTGCTGTAAACATTGGGGTACAGATGGCCCTTCTTTTCAGGACATCTGTATCTTTGGGGTAAATACCCAGTAGTGAATAGCTACCTTCTTAAATACGGGGCGAGAAGCCGTTGAGCGCGGTGTCCCTGTCGTTTTCCCACAACCTTCAGGACTCTGGAGTGTTCCCTTCTGTCCAGTAAGCTGAGAACACACGGCCGTCTTTTGCCTCACAGTCTGTGAAACACAATTCTGGACGAGCACCTGTCGCTAGCCGGCCCTGCAGGAAAAGTCTGGAAAGAAGTGACTGGCTCTGACATGGGGGGTGCAGGGAGTTAGCCGGCACTGTCACCATTTCATGCAGCCAGGCCAAGGCCAAGCCCCTCTCCCACGGCTTCGACAGGTAAAGCGGAGGGGGATGGGGGCTCCCACCGTCTTGCCTGCTCCCCCACAGGGCCACTCCGCAGCTGCGAGGGCCCCGGTAACATGAGGCCGTGGAGGCGGCTGCTCGCAATGGCAGCCAAGGGAGAGGGAGCCTCTGGGGCGTGGGCCGGAGAGGCAGACGGCGGGACCCACATTGCCCTGAAAAGAGCACCAAGGCCCCCCTCTGAGAGCACCGACATTTGGACACCTGACCGAGGACAAAAGAACAGTCAATACTGTTGAAGAAATGGGGACAATGAACAAAAAGAGGCCCTCACCCAACGGAGTGTCTTCTAACGAGGTGACGGCCACGGGCCGGCCCAGAGGCTCCGACCCAGATGGGAGCGGCGGCGCCGGCACTGTGAGTGACTCCGTCTCGTCTGTGCCTCTCTCCTCTCCCCACAGCGTGCGGGGCTGATGCTGGGACGAGGAAGGGGCGCCGGGGCGTGGTCACCACCCCTCACCTCCCGGCACCGACGGAGCCACTTGCAGCCGCAAACCCTGCTCTGTGCTCCGGGGGGAGGTGGAGCGGCGGGGGGTGACGGACGCCGGAGAGCCTCTCACATCAATGATGAAATTAAAATGTGTAAAACAGGATTGTGTTTAATAAGCCAGCGAGACGGTTTTAGTAACACGAAGTAATGAAAAGGTCACGGAGTCGGTCTGAGATGTCGTTCAGGGAGCGCGCTGCCCAGCAGGGACGGAGCCACCGTAAGAGTCATTGAAAACGTACGCCAGTGTCCCGTACACACCTCACAGGCGGCGACTCCTTCCAACACAGCTGCGTCTGTGAAATGGAAAGGTTGGGCCACGTCGGGTCCTGCGCGGGGCTAGCATCCAAGCGTTTGCGGGCGATCGGGATGGGAGGAGTTCGGGCAGCTCAGTTCGGTGGACCGTGTGGCCCTGCGGTGGTTCCCAAAGGGCAGCGGCTCCCGCTGCCCGGCTGACCAGCCGCTGGCTCTCCTCTCCCGTGTGCCAGGGGACGGTTCAGGAGCCGCCGTGCCCTCGCCGTCCGTGGTCCTCTCTCACACAGGTGGAAGTGAAAAGAAGAAGCGGGAGGTGGCGACAGATCGGAAGGTGGAAGTCAATGGAAGAAGGGAGTTGGAAGCAGAAGAGGGGACGGATGGAAGGACTCGTGGAAACCCGGGCCCTGTTAGAAGTGACTTGGGGGGCCGGTGGGATCTTCAGGCTTCTCGTCTGTTTTTACCCTCCGTCCTAAAGTCGGGAAGAACATTGTAAAACTTTAAAATAGGAAAAGACCTTAGAGAGCATCGATTTAAACTCCTTGTGCTAGAGAGTGCGCAGCCCGAGCCCCAGAGCCTGCTCGGTGCGGGTTTGCTAAGCCGTTCTTCGGTGGCCGACACGGAACTGAATTAGGAGTTCCGTTTGCTTGTTAGCTTGTTGGGCCTGAAGATTCAGGCTAAGCAAAGGCTGAAAGAACCGGTGCTCCTGAGAGGAACCATTCTAGTCCAGCGTGGGGAGAAAGATGCTGAAGAAATGAGAGAGGAAAGGAGCTGAGACTTAGCGTCGGGAAGAGCAAGAGGGGGAGTCGGTCAGAGTGACGTGCCCACGCGCGAGTGGGTGTCCCTCGAGTCCTCGGGTCCATCACATACTGAAGCCGTAACAGGGCTGTTGACTAGCTCAGTCTCGCGTTCAGGGAGTCACCACATTCAGCGACGCTCGACGTCTGGTCTGCGGCACAGACGGGCAGGTGCGCACCGTTGGCTCGGCGGCCGGCAAGCTTCTGTTGGGGAGAAACACCGCAATCAAAGTGTCACAAAATCCAGGCTGAAGAACGTTTCAAGGCTGAGAGCGGTTTGCAGCGCTGAGTGCACCTGAATTATCAGGCCGGGGAACCGAGACCAGCCAGGGAACTTGCTCATTCAGAAATCTTGGCGTAGCCCCGTTGTCCAGGCTTCGCGTCTTCGCCGTGCAAGCCCCACAGCTCAACGGCAAACTCACGGGAGCTGACCAGTCTCTGAGACACCACGCAACTCACTAGCTAACTCCAAAGGCTCATTCATTCATGTTTCATGGTAAATAGACCAGACAAGGCGTACCTTCGTGGCTTTTGCTTCCTGGTGGATATAAGCAATTTAGTATATTAAAATGCATGTCGGAAGATTACTTACCAGTACCCTGTTACTCTGTTCTTACCCCATCAAAGAAAGCATCACGATCTATGAAAGTCACATCTTTCTGTCTGGTTCCTCGTCACATATAGTATGTGTGTGATTCGTTGTTTCTCCCGGCACTCAGCACAGTGCAGGGTGCATGCAGACCTTCCATACATGTTTATTAGAGGATCGATTAACTCGTGGGTTATTTCTATGATGATGTTGCAACCTAATAAACCATCCTTCTCTTCCTCAGAGGCAATTTTCTAACACGAGAACGAAATCTCTTGAAGAGCATTTGGAGCACGCTAGACAACCCGGCCATCCGCTGTCAGTCTTTCGTGAGAACCAAAAATCTCGTTTCTGCATCCATCCGACGGAAAACCGGCACCGAAGACCACACTCTTCAGTTCGTTCCTATGGTAATATCATCGAGTGTTTGCTTTCATGCCAGCCCTACTGAGCTATACAGAATGTGGGCAAGATACAGGCTCTAATCCTCTTTCTACTACTGTAACCCTGGGGGTATTTAATTATACATTTAATTTACTGGAAATTCAGTAAAATGAAGTCAACAAACAAAAGGGAAGATGAAGTCCCTTGTGCCACCTGGCTCCGGTGTGTAGATGTCCTTCACCCTGGGCACACGTCACCTCGCCACGGAAGAGAGAGTCTCCTCTGCCCTGCCTTTCATAGTGTCTTTGTGGCAGCAACTCCAGTTCTTTCAGAAACCACAAGCAATTTGATTTTCTAGGGCACATTGCTGGCCGCGTACTGGCTGCATGGATTATTCTGAAGTGTGTCAGTCAGACTTCGTGGCCAGAATGAGAAGAAACAGAGAAACACTGCACGCCCTTCGGATGTGCCTCACCCTCTTCTTCTCCGGATGCCATCACTGGCCCCTTGTTTCTAGAGCTTTTGCTTCTTCTAATTACAAGATCGCTTGTGGGTTTGCTAACATTGGCAGATCCCACTCCTCCGTCCCCGTGCTAGCCTCCTGCCACCTCACGTCTCTGCTGATTGTGAGACACAGGCTTGCTGGAGTATGATGGCGTGTGGTCCCACATCATCAGCACGGGGAGAGTGAATGTCCCCCACCGGGTAGACGGGACTACGCGCTCGACCCAGATCAGACAGACCAAGTTTGGATTCCAACTCTACTCAGTCCTACCTCACTCTCCTGCCCCGAGGGATGAAAAGAAACTTCTGCACACAAACTGTTTCACAGAATAAATGTAAGAGAAAGGACATGATTAGGAAAGCATTCTTTGCAACTTCTAATAAAAAATTGATTTAGACAAAAGTCATCAAAAGATGAAATGATAAAATATTGATGGGATCAATTTGAATAGAGCACCAGGCTGTTGCTACCTGGAACGCTGATCAATTTTGCATTGCTTAGGGTGGGAAAACCAAACAGTGTGCACCTCCTGATTGGGATTCCAGATAAGAGAGAAAATGCCTCGCTAAACTTGAATTTCAGATAAATAATGAATAACTTTTAGTATGTATGTTTCATGTAATATTGGGGACATACTTACCCTAGAAAATTATTTATTGTTCTTTTAAAATTCAAATTTAGCAAGGTATTCTATATTTTTATTTGTTAAATCTGATAACTCTACTGATGTCATGCAAAGTTGTGTGTGTGTGTATATGCATGTATATAGTTTAGCACAGTTATATATATAATTTATATATAGTACAATGCAGTTTATAGTATATATATCTCAATATAGTTTATATAGTTCCATAAGTTTAACTTGCATCTAATTAAGCCTTTAGAACTGACTTCCAATTTGTGGGAAATACAGGGCATAGAAAGAGAAATGGTCCGATGCATGAATGATATCCTGAAGGTGAGGTTTTGACCTGGTTCTTAAACATGACCATGAAATAAAAAAATTGGGTAGAGGATGGTGGAATGTTCTAGACCACAGATGCTGAAAGGAGGAACATTTTGCCTCCCCCCCAACAGGTATGGACCACACTTAGAGACATTTTTGGTTTCCCCTCATATGCTGCAGGGGGGAGAGAGGATGCTGGGGCACCTAGAGGGTGGAGGCCAGGGGAGCTCTGTCTTATAACAGGAGGGACACCCTTCCCCCCACCACACCATAAAACGTATCAGGCCACTGAGGACAACAGTACCACTGTTGAGGGACCCTGATGTGGGCTCCAAGAGCCTTTGAAGATTCCACAGCCGATCGCAATGCACAGTGACCATCTGAACCCTGACACCACACTACACATACCAGAGGGAAGGCAAGGCGGCTACTTAACAGTGACAGGGTGGGAAAATGCTTATGTGGGGAAGGATCACAATACATGGCTAAGAGGACAAATGAGCAGGATGTAAGGAAGTTTGTATGGTATGACCTCATACTATTGGAAAGGAGAAAGAACCATGGAAACACGTCATTCCATGTTTGCTGTTAATGATTGGTTTTCTCTGCATTAAGGTACACACATATACACACACCTTAATGCAGAGAAAACCAATTAGAGAATCAGTCACCAAAATATTAATAGTGTGGGTATTAATTGTGTGTGGTATATTTCCAAGCTGGAAATCATGAGTGATTTATGTAATCTTTTTTTCCCTTTTTTTTTTTCTGTGTTTTCTACGGTGAACACATATTACTGTTTTCAGCCAAGAGGAAACAGAATGGTTTTAGCAAGAAAGTTCTTAGTCTGGGTGGAAGACCCCTACTGCAATCCCCTTTTGCAGCGCAGAGCTGAGATGGCTCCTCAGACATCTTCCTTGTGCCCAGAGAATATTGACAGAGATGGCCACACTGATCCAGAAACTAAAGGATCTAGAGCACAGAGCGGCTGTGCCATTCTCTCTCCAGCAAGATCCAAGAATGAATGAAAGGGAGCACGAGGAATGGGCCCAACAGCAGCCTCTGCCTTTCCAAGTGTGGGAGGCAGGTGTCCCTCGATGGGAGCTAGACTAAGCCCTAAGGAGACTGGCTATGGGCCAAGCCTGGACAAGAGAAGCCCTGGCGGCCATACTCCTCTGTGTACCCTGATTGGATCTGGATAAGTTGCAGGAAGTTTTCTGTTCTCTGATCCTAAAGGACTAGAATTTAGGGTCTTCTCTTTGTAAGCTTGTCCAGTGTTTCCATGGTTTTAATTGACTAAACCCAACGCAGTATTGGTTTCTGAAACCCTCAAAGTCCCCAACAGTGAGGAAACAAACAAAAGTATCTCCCCCATCGGCTACCCAAGTTCCTAACGAAGCTCTTGAGACAAGCCCTAGGGTTCTCTCATCCTTAGCTCTTGGTACCCCAGAGGGATTTTCATAAGGATGGTCCCAGGAGAACTGGCATGAGGGATTACCTTCTCTTGGGGAAAATAAATATACAAAGCTCCTAAAATCCAGAGTTTAAGCGATGGCATTTTTTCCTGGGCTACTTCTCAAGCCAAAGGAACCAAGGACCGATCTCAACTTCAAGAAATACAGCAATGATTTGAGGTTTTCTCTGATACTGTAGAAAGCTGAATTTTCCTTACTTTGTAGGTTTTAGCTTCCCTTGTAAATGGCTCTTGAACACAAGGTGTTTTTACCAGCTTCCTCTGAATAGATTCAGCCCTTTCAGTGACTTTTAAAAATCACTATCTGGAAAGTGATTCCTTCTTCCTTTTGCCAAGGTCAGAAGCAGTGACTGGCTGTGGGCAGAAGTAAGTGAAAATGGGATACAATGTGTGTTTTCTAAATTCTTAGTATTTTTCCTCCAAGTTTTTCATTATTTTTTGGTTGTATTGATTCTCATGCCATTAATATTACATTTCTTCATGCTCATCTTGCTGTGGTAACGGATTTAAGGACACAAAATTTAGCAGGGACAAGATAATAATCTTCCACTACCGAACTGAAAAGGAAATAGGATAATATGGGGAGGCGGCAAGTCACAGGGAGACAGAGGTTGAGTCAACAGAAAATGATGTTTTCTAAGAATTAAGGTTACTCAACAATAGAGTTGATGATAGTATATCTATATGGATCTGTATGAGGGAGTGTGCACTGCTGGTCATAAAGATATAGCTCTATTGCACCGTTACGAGGATATTCAAAATTTATCAGTAAGTGAAAAAAGCTAGTTGTGATTTGGTATGTACAGTTTCATTTGTGTAACATTGAAATGATATGGAAATATGCACAATTGTAGTTAGAAAATTTCTAGACAGAAAATTTTAAAAGACATAAAGACATGAGTCATGTTTACCCCCGGACCAGAGAATGCAAAGCATAGGAAGAGAAAACTAACTTTTCCGTTTATACCCTTTTGTACAGATGGCTGTTTTTCCCTGAAAGCATTTTTATAATATAAAATCTTCATTTTATTTTTTAAGTAAACTTGGTATATTAAAAAAAAAAAAAAGAAGGGGATGCTAACTTGTAAGATCATTAATTTCCAATCATTGGAAAGACTGAAGCAGAATTTGGGGGACTATTTTTGAGGAATATTTGCTTTTAAAATTACCTCCTACTGCTAAGGTCCTGCGACTCCATTATATAAAAGGACTTCAAACCACCAAGCACATAGGCTTTCCCAGCTTGCTTCCCGTTGGAAAGACTTGAATAATGAAATGAGTAAGATTAACCCCTTGCCCAGGATTGATTGTCAGGTCTAAGCAGGACATCATTATCATTTCTTTACAACGAAATATTTTAACTTTTTTTTTTTTCAGGGTAGAGAGATATTTTTGGCTAAAGATCCAGAATCCAAGAAAACAGCAAGTGGTGTAAAATATTTTTCTTCTTGGTGACATGGATTCCATAGAAGTAGGCTGCCATTTTGTTTCTGTTGTCATGACCTTACTAGCCTGGTGTTAACATTCATCAGATCTTTGCCCTCTTGGTGAGCCCTCGTTTTCCTGAGGGGGTGATGAGTGCAGAAAGGAACGCACGAGCTCAATTCAATCTTTTTTTTTTCTCTATCGTTGCTTATCTTCTCATCCCCCTTGGCAGAGGTAGGGATTGATTTTCCAGTTATATAAGATTGGGGTTTTATCTTGTTCAGTAACACATCATGAATCTCAGTTAAATAGCAGCTGTTTCAAGACTAGCCTATCACCACATATCAAAGGAAAATGAACACATAGGTTGCTCTCCATTTCCCCCTATATTTTGAACTTATTTTATATTTTTCTATTCTTCAAAATCCTCAGTAAGGAAATTCCAAAATTTGCCCTCATTTAGCTGCTTGCATCCCATTGTGGCGATAGGCAGAATTGAGCCTGTCTCTATTTAAAATTTTAATATCTTGTTCATCATGGAATTTTGCACTTGTTTTTTTAAAAAAGATATTGCATTAAAATCATGTTCGTCTTGATCACTGAGTGTCTTTGGGGCTCTCCTAAATGTTGAGTCCAAGATGAGTATCTCACATGCCACGCCACTTCCAGCACTGTGCAGAAAGGTTTTCTTTTCCTGGTTACCATCCTCCATTAAAACTGATGGTAATTTCCTCGGGGTCTGGCTGTGGGAGCTCAGACCTACTATGTTTACCTTTTCTCCTTGATCCTCTCTGCAACCTTGTTATCGAGTCTCACTGTAAGAAGAATTTAACAATTATTTTTCTCTATGTTTTGAAGAGAAATGACTAAGAAAATCTGGATTATATAAAGAGGACAAAAGGAAAAATCATTTAAGATTCTCCATTCACTATCCAGAAAAGAGTATTATTAGCATTTCAGTGTATTTATTTCCAACCCGTTTCTAATGATGTGTGTACCATTCCATGGGCTTTCTTTCATTGTTTATTTCTTCCTTTCTGTTTAATTTTTAAATATTATGTCCTGTCTGTCCATCACATTTTTCAATGTCAGAACATTAGATGTTTAATAGCTCCATAGTTCCCATCATAGAGATACATTATAATTCATTATTCCCTTAGTTATTTACATTGTTTGGGGTATTAATTATTATAAATACCATAAAAGCTTCTTTTATATATATATCCTGATACATCTCTCTGATTATTTCTTTAAAATAAGTAATTGGAAGTAGAAGTATTAAGCCAAGGAGAATGGATGCTTATGGTTACTAATATGCTAATATTGCATTTACTTATCAAGGTCAACATGGTAAAATTTTTCTGGTTTCCCAAATGTTTTCAAGTTTTTCCAACATTTTTTCCCAATGTAATATCATTCCCAGAGTGAGGAGAATCCTTTAATTCTCTTCAATAAAACCCAGGGGGAAAAATGTCTTCTTTTTCCTCTGTTTCAGAGCCACCATGCTGCTTCAGGCAGTTGTGGCAAAGACAATTCACACCAGCCTTAAAATGAGAAGACTGGATGTATGACTTACTAATTTTGGGCAAGCCACCAAACCCTAGGTGTCTTAGGGTACAAAATGAAGATAGTTATCAAACGGATGGGATTGGTGTGCTGTTAAATAACGCATATAAACACTCTTCATAAACTAAAAAGTGCCACAAGTTACTATTCTTGTTGCTCATTATTGTTATTGTTATTATTAAACTGTTTTTAAAATGAGAGCTTGTTGGTTTCTGAAATTCCCCAGATAATGAGGGAGGGTGTGCAAACTGGTTTTCCCAGAGGTACCCAGTTTATTATTATGAAGAAAGTAGAAGAGAGGTCAGAGTTTAGTCATGAGTCAGACCAACTGTGAAAATTCACTTCCAAGCACTGGCTGAAAACACGAAAATACACACAGTGCAGGAGAACCAACACTTAGTAATTAATCTACATGCAGAGGACATGCATCAACGGGGCCTTGCTGGTCCTGAGAGAGCTCTCTGAGCAAGAGGAGGCAATGCCAGTACCCAAGAAAGTAGAATATGTCTGGTTGAAAACTACTGTCAGGAGGGCAGTCAGGTTTGAAGCAGGTGAATGATTTGTGAAAAGGGTTCATGAAGAGATGTCGGGGCGTAGAACAGGGACAAAGCAGACTCTCATGTCCCCTCAGAGCAGAGAGCATTGTTCCATTTGGCAACTTGGAAGGTAAGATCTATAAGATGATCAAAATTGTGGTTTCAATGAAGTGGAAGAAGTCGGCCAGTTTGTTTTAGGTCAATAAAAATCTGAAACTGCAATTTATGAGAAAATTCTCAAACTAATACATTTTCTATTTCTTTAGCTCTAGTTGCCTCCAAACACCCGTGTTCTGGCTCATGAGGAAGCCTTTTTAAGACTAGCCCGGGTGTCCTTCCTACTATCCTGTCCCATCCCTTTATACAAAACTTTCCATACACGCAATTGCTTCCTGATTATGTTTTTTACCTTTTCTCTCCAGGGCACAGGAGACCCCACGCGCTGGGCGTGTCTCCTGGAGCAGGTCCTTGTTGCCCCTTCTCCTGGTCCCGAGCCGGCGCGGGGCGTGGGTGTGTTCTGACTCACTGACAGACCTGAGTCTCCACGGGGTAGACCCAGCGTTTATTCATGAAGAGCAAGAACCACACAGAAGTGAGTGAATTCATTCTCCAGGGGTTTTCCAGTTTCCAAGAACACAAGATCATTCTCTTTGTGATATTTCTTCCATTGTACCTTTTAACTCTGGCTGGCAATGTCCTCATTGTGACAGTTATCAGCCTCACTCGTCACCTCCACACACCCATGTACTTCTTCCTTAGTGTGCTCTCCATCTCCGAGACCGTGTACACCCTGGTCATTGTACCGCGGATGCTCTGCAGCCTTACTGGTCTTAACCAACCCATCTCCTTGGCCGGCTGTGCCACCCAGATGTTCTTCTTCCTCACCTTGGCCATCAACAACTGCTTTCTGCTCACGGCCATGGGGTACGACCGCTACGTGGCCATCTGCAACCCCTTGAGGTACACGGTCCTCATGAACAAGAGGGTGTGTGCCCTGCTCGCATGGGGGGCTCTCAGCATTGGGCTGCTTGTGGCTGTAGTTCAGATTTCCTCTGTATTTAGGCTGCCCTTTTGTGACAGAGAAGTGGCCCATTATTTCTGTGACATTCTCCCAGTTATGAAACTCTCCTGTGCAGATACCACTCTACATGACATCATTAATTTTATCATCAGCTCGTTTGTTATTGTGGTCCCCATGGGGCTGGTCTTCATCTCCTACGTCCTCATCATCTCCACGATTCTCAAGATCAGCTCTGCCCAGGGCCGGAAGAAGGCCTTCGCCACCTGCGCCTCCCACCTCACGGTGGTCATAGTCCACTACGGCTGCGCCTCCATTGCCTACCTCAAGCCCAAGTCTGAGAACACCAGGGATCAGGATCAGCTGATCTCGGTGACCTACACGGTCATCACCCCCCTGCTGAACCCTGTGGTGTACACCCTGAGGAACAAGGAGGTCAAGGATGCTCTTCGCCGTGCTATTAGCAAAAATCCTCTTGCCTAGGATCTAGGGTAGTTGGACAAATGGCCTGTCATCTTCTGGGTATTTTGTCATCTCAAAAAATGTTTGTGGATCCTGTTATTCATTCTTTACCCAGGAAGAGGTGCAGGACGCGGTGGTAGGGCTGCAGTGACGAGCTCAGAGTTTCCCTGACTTGAAGTTCATTTTCATCGTGATGCTCCCATGCCTTCTACTAACCTCGGACATTAGCCCCGGAGGACGCGTGTCTTACCTTCATGCTCCTCATTTCTGCGCTGCTGAACTCATATTCTGTCAACAGTTGGGTGCCTGCGTTCAGCTCTGAGCTTGAACGCTTGTCTAAACACAGGCCGGGGTGTCTCCTAGTTCCTGATGCTGTTGCCTTCTGCAAGGGGGATTGGATTGATGTGTGAGAAAGGTGTAAGGTTTTAGGGTTATTTGGCGAGAAAGTGAGAAAGAGAGCTTGCCAAAGGTCTTACAGCCCGTAAAAGGGTGATGTTAAAAAAGAATAATAATAACGATGATGATAATCCAAATTTCCCACTCACCATCCTCTTCCTGCTCAAGGATGGCCCAAGTGTCCCCACTGAAGGTGCATTGAGAGTGCATGTCCGACAAGCGACTTGGGATCCCTAATGGCAGAGGGACTGAAAAGAGAACCTCTCATGTTTATGAAACATTGCCTGGAAGAGTACAAGCTTGGCCTCTTCACAGCAGCTGCCTTGGGGGTGCCCTTATCCAGGTTCCATGACAGCATGGAATCCTTTCTGGGCCTGGTTCATAGGCCTGCTTCTCAGAAAGCCCCCCTGGAGACCCTCTCTTTGGGGGTCCCGCTCACAGTAGCGGCACCTTCCCGAAAGCCTCTCCCAGCAGTCAACCCATTTTTATAGATTGCAGAATTTTTGCACACAGAATCCCCATACGATTTCCCACAGCTGCCCAGGTCTTTATAGGATTGGCGCCCTTACTGAAGACAGTGTGTGTTCCCCTGAGTTCCTACAGTTGGATGCTGCAGAAAATTATGGTGTAATTTTCCCAAAGTAATATTTGCAACAGTAAAGAATGTGTATTAAAGGCCCCTCATTCTTTGTCTTTTTAAAAATATAGTTTATACCATCACAATAGGGCCAGAAAAAAATTAAACCAATACATTTAATTTCAAAGAGAATGTGTGACTAATTCTCACTCAACACAAATCATGTGTGAACAGAGTGATGCTTAAGCCCACAGCTTGGGCTTAGTCGCCACATAGTCATCATCGTTCTAAGCCGGGGCTTGCCGGTTGAGGGGCTTGCTACTGTGACTGGAGGTACACATCGCCCTTCGGAAGAACACGTGATCCCACAAAGACACATCCCATATCTCCCCCAAAAAGGATTATTTTGCATCAAAACATCTCTCAAAGGAATCCTACTCTTGTCTCAGAGTATTCTTCGTCTCTGTCCCCACACAGTAGCCCTCCCCGCCCGCACCGCCCTCCCCACGGTCTGTCCACCCTCCCAGAGCTCAGCAATCCTGCAGCAGACCCGTTGCTGGTGCAGACGTGGACTTGGGCATAAGGAGCCGGGGCTTTTGCCAGTGACAGTAGCATTCCCAATGGACCGCATGTGCTTGCCTGCTTAGCTGACATAGAGAAACTGCTCAATGTCCTTGAACTGGGTGCCATGGGGGGAAAGGCTATAAGGGCAGGCGCGGCCTCTGGAGTCCTTCAGTGGGGTCTCTGCCCTGGGGATCAGGACTCGCTTCACTAGGGACCAGAGGCTGCCTCCGAACAGGGTACATAAAACACACTGGAGCTCACGGAATGCCTGTGACCGAATGAGCGCCATCATCCCATGGAGAACGGTGTGTTAAAGCATAGGCTGTGGTCCAGCTGTCCTGTTGGGAGAAGACAGCGACGGCCGACATCGCCCTCCACTTCCATCCTCTCTGCAGACATCGTGGGGGCAGACAGCAAACACCAGTTGTGGAGCGTGAGACCGCGCTGACTCACCGGGATAACTGATAACACAGGGAGCGCCCCCGCTTCCCCCACCGCTGATCATGCTCTGAGATGCCTCCCACGGGACCCTTGTGGCTGTGGTTTGAGGGCGTTATGGTGACCTTTCTGGAAGCATGGCTTGGCTGTGCTGGACCAACGCTCAGAGCCAATGATGCCTGAGGAGGGGAAGAGTGTGCAGGCTGCGCAGCGCCCTCCCCTCCCCTCCCCTCCCCTCCCGTGGTGCAGCTCTTGTGTGCAGGGCGGGGTCCCCTGCTCGCTTCCCCACAGCGGCGACGCCGGCATCTGGCGTGACTTATCGTTGACTTATTTCCTCTTAAGATCCTTGAGAGAGGCGGGCTCAACCAGCCTAGAACCAACTGTTTTTCTCTTGCTTAGCAAAGCATATTAACAAACATTATGGTCTGGAAGTAAATTAGGGAATAATGACCAGCTTAATCATGGGAGACACAGCCTGGGAGACACTGTGAAATCCGGGGCTCAGTAGGGTTTGCTTCATAGTAGGAAATGGGAAAACAGCACGAACTCTTCTTGCCTCAGATACAAGGGTTTCTTCATACGCTCACCCTAGACCAAGAGTAGGAACAGAGAATTTAGGGAAAGGGAGCAAGGAGAGATGAGAGACGTTAAAGTTGAGAGGGTGGGAGAGCCCCTGTGTGGGGGGAGGAGGAGGTGGGGGAGAGCCCACGCGTTAGTCGGTACCGTAGGAATCAGGAGGATGAGGAAGTCCCTCTGATCTCATTATCTCCCTGGGTGCGACTTGTGACCTTGTTAGTGTACAGACCTGGGGCAAAACAGCGCGGTTCGCCGAGAGCGGCGTTTTGAATATCCGATTACTGGTAGTGATGCGAGAGACAAGGGGAGTATCTGAAACCGCTTCGTGGCAGGGATAGGAAACAAAACAAGACAGAGGGCAACAGAGCACTAAAGCTTTGTTTTTGCTGCTAATAAAAACTAACTTTCGATAACATTTACAAATCACACATCACCTTTAACAAATTAGCCTTTAACCGATCTCACCCAGTCTGCAAGTTTGATGTCATTTGTATTGCTATTTCACAGATGAAAACTGAGGGTCAGGGTCCCGTGAGCTCACGAAGGTGATGCAGTTTGTTTGGAAGAAACCAGCCCTCTGATTCAAGTCCGAGATCCTTGTGAGGTTTTATATGCCCCCCGCCCCGTGACAGAGACAGAAGGATTGGGAGGGCCAGAAAGGGGACGCTGCAACCCTCCAGGACCTTCTCTTTTTCTAGCGAAGGCTGCCCATCCCTTCTCCCCCCCACCAAGGTTAGAGGGGATGGCGTGCCCACGTAGGAAGCAGGGCTTCCTGCTTCCTTTCTCTGTCCTGGGGCTTCCTGCTGCTAGGCATATGCGTACTCACCAGCATATGTGGTGGTTTTAAAAATATGTCCCCAAAATAACTCTACTCTCCTTGGTTGTGGGTCAACTCCCTTCTACTGAGTAGAATACAGCCAAACTGAGGTGTGTGGTTTCCAAGATTAGAGTAAGGGAACACAGACTTCTGCGCTAGGCCCTTTCTCTCTAGGCAGGATCACTCTTGGAGAAGCCGGCCACGCTGTAGGCTGCTCTGTAGGAAGGTCCGCAGGAATCCGTAGGAATGAGGGGAAACTCTTCCAGTAGCCCGTGAGGATTCATGGCCCCCAACCCAACAGTGGCCCCAGAACGGATTCCGACAGTGGCCACGCAGGCCAGCATGGAAGCAGGTTCTGTCCTGGTCAAGACTGAGATGAGACAACAGTCCTGGTTATCTGTGGTTCAGTCACCCAGCTAAGCTCCTTCCTGATTTCTGACCCAAACAGAGGATGAAATCATAAGTCTCTGTGTTTGAAGCTGCTGAGGTCTGAGGTGCTTGGCACACAGCAGTGGGTAACTTATACGGCGTCCTTCAGCTGAGTCTTCCTCCAAACCGCCACAACACAGAGCTGTGCACCTGCTCCCCCAGGGACATAGAGAAACATCTTCCCAGCAAGACTCAGCGCCCACTGGACTGTGTCCCGCCGCCGGAGCTCCAGCCCACTCTCCGTGGCTCTCGGGGGCAGGGGAGGCACAGCAGCATCTGCAGCAGTGGGGAGATCTTGGCTGGCCGGGCTTCTTAGGTTGGGCAGTTAGGGGCACAGCCTTTGTTCCAGTAACAGAGGGCAACGATTTTAATGGTTTTAATGACCCCAACCAGGACATGATTAGAAACAAATTTGTTCACTTCAGTATATTGTTTCAATTGGACGGGCTTTCCTTTCTCTTTTAACTGTTCTGTTTCTTGCTGCGCTGTCCTGTCCATGCCTCTAAGGAAAGGGAAGCTACATTCTTTCTAAAGGGACATTCTGTTGCCTAATGTGTGTAAGGAGATTGTTGGTTCTATAAGACGAGCTTACTTGTGGAGCTGACGGAAGAAGCGTTTCCTTCCAGGCTTGGGGGCTGGGGAGTCACCCATAGACCAAGGACATTCACTGGTTCAGGCGGCTGTGGATTTCAGTACAGCATGGGCTGAAGACCGTGGTTCACGGCAGGGTGGAGACGGTGGAGATGGAGCTTTCATGGTCTTGACAGTGAGGTTGCCAGGTTGTCTCTGAGGAGCTCCTGGGTGTTGGGTTTACCGATGGAGCCCTTCACCTGGAATCAGCGCATCAGCTAGGAAAGTAGGAGTTCAAGGAAGGTGTCTGTGAAGAGGGACCCATAACCGATGTTGACACTGGGAACCCAGCTAGCTACACTGGCTTACGTCTGTGATTTATAAACTTGACGATAAGCATTTCATTCTGGTGCTTGTTTCTCTGTCTCCAGTAAAAACTGGATGAGTTCCCTGTTTTTTCAGTTATTATACCTTATGAGTGAGACTTTAAAGTCCAAGAACATATGGGTCAGGTATGGTTTCCCCCACAGCATCGTCCCCAGCATCTACCTCTGTGATTAATTCATAGTAAGAGCTATACAGCTACTTACAGCACGGACTCATCTGTGTGTTTCCAGGCTGGTGAGAAGAACGAAGGGAAATTGTCTGTGTTAGACTCCTGGTTGCCAACCAAATCCATGGGATCTAGTTGTGGCTGTGCTCCTCGGCTTAACCTTGCCATGTGATAAACCACTCAGAGCTCAGTTTGTGAAACAATAAGCATTTATTTAGTATGCAAATCTCTGAATAGGTGATTTGGGTTTAGGGATTTTTTTCCCTTTAATCTCAACTATATGATTAACAGCAACAATATCATCTGAGCCAGAAATGGGATGATGGGAATTAACACATTTTAAAATCTTTGTCTTGTTTGGGTAATTTTAGGTTGGTCTAAATCAGTCTTGATCTTTCGCTTTTAATTCTAAAACTCCTTTCACTGTAACTTATAACAAAGAATTTCCTAAGTGATTTATAAAATAATCTTCACAGTATATTTTTACATAATGTTAAATAAACAAGTTATTTTCCATAAAATATGTGACTTTAGATCAATATTTTACAACTAAAGATAACATTGTAAGTTCACTTTATCATTCTTTAATAATATCCATTAATGTATCTCTAAAAAGAGGAATTTGACTTATCCACATTAAATAAGTGCTCTGTATTATTGAATTAACTTTAACATTATTATGAAAGAACATAATTTATGGATAGATTCACAATGACATTTTACATACTACATTTCATTCAGGGATAAAAATAGATGCTCCGAAATGAAGATTGAAATTTAACTACTTTTTGCCACATCAGAAATAAACAAAAAATCCTTTGATGATTTTGATTTTTGTTTCTGAGGCTGACAGCCTCAGGAAACCCCGCACCTTGCGTGTTAAATAGTATTTATGCTTAGGTTCCAAGTACTTACATTCCAAGTGTTTATTTAACTGCTGAAGACATCTTGATGAGTTATAGAATAATTTGTTTGTTTGGATCTCTGGCAATCGATATTGATAAATATCAAAAATAGAATACATATATGTATCTGGGATAAGACCTTTTATTTATACATACAGACACATGTGCCAATATATGAATGTGCAGAGGGGTGGCAAGCATTCACTCAAAATACTGGTTATCTCTGAGGAAGAAGGGAGGGTAGGGACAGGGTGAGCTTCTGATTTTATCCTTACATTTGTTGACCTAAAAAAAAAGAAGAAATAATTATGACAAATATGGCATAGTGAATGCATGGTACTTGATTTGTAATTTTATAACTTTTCTCCACTTTTTTTTTAAATTTAAACTTTTCACAATTATATTTATTTTTAAAGACTCTTTGGGTGAATTCCGAATGATCATTTTTATGTTCTTCATTAACATGTTCTAGTCCAACGTGAATTTCCTCGTGATCCATAACCTGAGCCAATATCTCGCTGTGGATATACAGGAAACAAATGTATGAGCAAGAAAAAAAAAAGCCACATAAAATGGTATAACGGTCAAAACCACCAGCTTGTCTTGCAGTGATAAACTCAGAGTGGTTGAGTCATGAGCAGGCATTTCTGATCTCTACCAACCACCAGACCTGCTCACCTGATTCCCACTGGGAGGCGTCCAGCAAACTACACTTTAAAGAAACAAGACCAAGAAATGGAGGGCCTCCCCCTTGGCTTCCATGTTGAAGGCCACAGCTGACCTCTGTGGTGAATGATGTCAGTTGTCTGTAAGATACCGGTCTTTCATATTTCCGTGTTGAACCAAGACCTGGATTCATGGATAGGTAACACCAAACAGGCTGTACCCTCATGAAGACAGACAGCCTGTCTCCTTGGGTGACATGCTCATGCCTCCTCGGGAGAAAACAGGAAAAGTGGAGTTACAGGAGATGGGGCTGTCACACACCTGGAAGAAGCGACTGCAGAGTAAGAGAATATTGGCCTCTCTCTCCCTGCTTATTTCTCATCTGAATTTGACTCCTGTCAGCTAGAAAAAAAGACCCTGTCCTTAAAAAAAGAGGGTCAGAGGCTCAGTGGTGTGTGTCTCCCCCTTGCGTGGACCCTGGAAGCCTTTGAATGTCCCCCCGGGGCTCAGTCTTCACAGAGGATGGGGGCACAGCTAGGTAGGTACTGAGCCTGCTTGGTGCAGGGAGAGGTGAGAAGATTTTGTGTGTGTTGTTTGTCAGTGGGAGGAGTTGGGGTGGGATGGATCCAGGAGAGGTGGTGGGAAAATGGGAGAACTGACGTTCAGAGCACCAGGGATCCTTAGGGCCAGAGAGAGGGGAGTCAGGGTGGCTTTCAGATGGGAACGCCATTACCTTTGGTTCAAGAGAAGGAGAAATAGTCGGAGGCCTTGTTGGTTCACAAACTAGTTTCCTGTACACGGAAGGGGGGAGGGGACAGGGAACCACTAAAGAGAAAGAGGCAGTCCACTCCAAATTGGTAGGTGGCAAGATTATTAAGCAAGAGAACAAGAGAGCTCATCTAGGGACGTTGTCTGAGGCAACAGCAAGATGAGTAGATCTCTGCACCAGCCCACCAGAATCTGAAAATTTTACGTAGATTAACTGCATTCAGCCTCATGTACCCTCCAGATACTCTCCGTGCCACATCTGTCTCAAGGCTGTTGTCCTTGGAACAGCTCCCACTGGGCAAGTTACCCCCATCCCCCCACTGACCCCCTGTTTTACCAACCCTCAGTTTATTTCCCAGAGTCAAGAGCCTCATATGGTTTGTCTCCCTCTCTTATTGCTTCCCCTTCAGTTTTTCCTCCCTTCCCCTATTGTCTTCTGCACTGTTCCTTACGTTCTACATAAGAGTGAACCCATATGGTAATTGTCTTTCTCTGCTTGACTTATTTCACTCAGTGTAATCCCCTCCAGTTCCAACCATGTTGATGCAAATGGTGGGTATGCATGCTTTCTGATGGCTGGGTAATATTCTATTGTATATATGAATCACATCTTCTTTATCCATTCACCGCTTGAAGGATAACTTGCCTCCTTCCCCAATTTGGCTATTGTGGACATTGCTGCTATGACATTGGGGTGCACGTGCCCCTTCTTTTCACTACATCTGGATCTTTGGGATAAATGCTCAGTAGTGCAGTTGCTGGGTCATAGGGTAGCTTTATTTTTAATGTCTTGAGGAACCACCATACTGTTTTCCAGTTTGCATTCCCACCTAAGTGTAGGAGGTTTCCCCTTTCTCCACATCCTTACCAACATGTGTTGTTCCTGGTCTTGTTAATTTTAGCCATTCTGACAGGTGTGAGGTGGCATCTCCTTGTGGTTTTTGATTTGTATTTCCCTGATGGCAAGTGATGTGGAACATTTTTTCATGTGTCTGTTAGACATTTGTATGTCTTCTTTGGAGAAGTGTCTGTTGATGTCTTCTGTTCATTTCTTGACTGGATTATTTGCTTTTTGGGTACAGAGTTTGAGAAGTTCTTTATAGATCTTGGACACCAACCCTTTATCTGACATGTCATTTGCAAATATCTTCTCCCATTCCTTAGGTTACCTTTTAGTTTTGCTGATTGTTTCCTTTGCTGTGCAAAAGCTTTTTATCTTGATGAAGTCCCAGTATTTCATTTTTGCTTTTGTTTCTCTTGCCTTTAGAGAACTGTCTTGCATGCAGTTACTGTGTCCAAGGATGAAGAGGTTACTGCCTATGTTTCCCTCTAGGATTTTGATGATTCCTGTCTCACATTAGGACTTTCATCATTTTAAATTTATTTTTGTGTATCATTTAAGAGAATGATCCAGTTTTGTTCTTCTGCATGTAGTTGTCCAATGTTCCCAGCACCATTTCTTGAAGAGATTGTCTTTTTTCCATTGGATATTCTTTCCTGCTTTGTTGAAGATTAGTTGGCCATAGAGTTGAGGGTCCATTTCTGGACTCTATTTTGTTCCATTGATCTATGTGTCTGTTTTTTGCACAAGTACAATGCTGTCTTGATGGATCACAGCTTTGTAATAGACCTTAAAGTCAGGCATTGTGATGCCCCCAGCTTTGGTTTTCTTTTTCAACATTCGCCTGGTGATCCAGGGTCTTTTCTGGTTTCATACAAGTTTTAAGATTGTTTCTTCCAGCTCTGTGAAAAAAGTTGATGGTATTTTGATAGGAATTGCAATGAATGTGTAAATTTTTCTGGGCAGCATAGAGATTTTCACAGTATTTGTGTTTCCAATCCATGAGCATGGGACAGTTTTTCCATCTTTTTGTGTCTTCCTCAATTTCTTTCATGAGAGTCCTATAATTTTCTGAGTACAGAGCCTTTGCTTCTTTGGTTAGGTTCATTCCTAGGTATCTTGTGGTTTTGGGGTGCAATTGTAAATGGGATTGACCCCTTAATTTCTCTTTCTTCTGTCTCATTGTTAGTGCATAGGAATGCAACAGATTTCTTTGCATTGATTTTATATCCTGCCACTTTGCTTAATTCCTATATGAGTTCTGGCAATTTTGAGGTGGAGTCTTGGGTTTTCCACATAGGGTATCATGTCATTTGCAAAGAGTGAGAGTTTGATTTCTTCTTTGCTAAATTGGATGCCTTTTATTTCTTTTTGTTGTCTGATTGCTGAGTCTAGGACTTCTAGAACTATGTTGAACAATAGTGGTGAGAGTGGGCATCCCTGTCATGTTCCTGGTCTTGAGGGAAAACTCTCAGTTTTTCCCTATTGAGAATGAGAATGATACTCACTGTGGGCTTTTCATGGATGGCTTTTATGTTATTGAGGTATGTTCCCTCTATTCCTACAGTCTGAAGAGTTTTAATCAAGAAATGATGCTATATTTTTTCAAAAGATTTTTTCTGCATTAGTTCGGAGGATCATATGATTCTTGTCTTTTTTTTTTTTAATTAATGTGCTTTATCATGCTGATTGACTTCCAAATGTTGAACTACTCTTGCATCCCAGGAATGAATCCCTCCTGGTCGTGGTGAATAATCCTTTTAATGTACTGTTGGATCCTATTGGCTAGGATCTTGGTGAATATTTTGGCATCCACATTCATCAGGGATATTGGCCTGTAATTCTCTTTTTAGATGGGGTCTTTGCCTGGTTTGGGGATCAAGGCAATGCTAACCTCATAGAATGAGTTTGAAAGTTTTCCTTCCGTTTCTATTTTTTGAAACAGCTTCAGTAAATTGGTATTATTTCTTCTTTAAATGTTTGATAGAATTCCCCTGGCAAGCCATCTGGCTCTGGACTCTTATTTTTTGGGAGGTTTTTGATTACTGCCTCAATTTCCTTGCTGGTTATTGGTCTGTTCAAATTGTCTGTGTCTTCCTGTTTCAGTTTGGGTAGTTTACGAGTTTCCAGGAATGCATCCATTTCTTCCAGATTGTTTAATTTGTTGGCATAGAGTTGCTGATAATAATTTCTAACTATTCTTTCTATTTCTTTGGTATTAGTCATGATCTCTTCCTTTTCATTCATGATTTTATTAATTTGGGTCCTTTCTCTTTTCTTTTGGATAAGTCTGGCCAGAGGTTTATTGATCTTATTAATTCTTTCAAAGAACCAGTTTCTAGTTTTCTACTTCTTACTCAAAGAGGAGCTATAATAGAGACTTGGGAAAATCAAGACATCGTCCAAAATAATTAATACCACATTTGTTTATCATCAACCAAATCCAAATCTACATGGAAAATTCTTGGATTCTGAGGGGGATGTTGAGGCCCAGGGACCAGGTATGAGGAAAAGGGATAGATGGGGTAACACAACCTTTGTTCATTACTCTCAGCATCAGCATCCCCCCCCCCCCTGCCCCGCAGAACTGAGTTGATGGAACCAAACCCGTGAGTTAGGGGAACAATTGAACTTATGAGATCTTTAATTCATCTATCACATATAAATAATTTAAGCTATATTTGGAAGTCCTGTGTAAATTCCATCAAGATCTATGTGGAAATAGAACATGTCCACAGGGAGTTGGTAGGACAATTTTTATTTCATCTCTTATCTTGTTTACATGTCCTGATTCTAGAGAAATCCTCCACACCAACCTCACCTGTGGCTAAGTTCTGTTGACCTACAGTACCTGGACCAAGGCAATAAGCTCTTCTATATCCCCATAAAATTGGGGAGCATAATCTATCAACTGGACAAAAAGAGGGTATTGTCAGGCTACTCTGAGCCTCCCTGGCCTTAGTCCATTTGTAATCTGGAGTCAGCCTCTGGCACTGAGAAAGTCCTGAGTAGGAGAGAAACCCCAAGTAAGAAAGACACTCAGTTGGGTGGAGAGAAAGATCATGCTGAAACAGGAGCAGGATTCCTTAGGGGGCAGATTTCATACAGCTGGCCCTTTGATGGGGAGATTAGGGATTAGTCCTTTAGGACTGCATGCTCTTCTGAGCGAAAATACGCACCACCTATTGTGATGACATCATCCTAAACTGGCAGGTTCTGAGGGTTCCTTTTTATTCCCATAACTTTTTATTTTGACATAATATTGGACCCACAGAAAATCTGCAGGAATAGTACAAAATTTGTTCCATATACTTAAAAAATTATTGTGGTAAAACATGCCTAGTATAAAATTTACCATCGTGACCATTTTCAGGTGTACCTCAGAGGTATTAAGAACGCTCACAATATTTTGTAATCCTCTCATCACTACGCATTTCCAGTCTTTTCATCATTCCGAGCAGAAACTCTGTTCCCATTAAACAAGAACTCTCTATTTTCCCCTCCTACCCAGCCCTGATAACCTCTCTTTGCTTTCTAGCTCTATATATTTGCCTATTTTAAGTACCTCATATAAGTGCAATCATATAATATGAGTCCTTTTGTGTCTGTCTTGCTTCACTTGGCACAATGTTTTAAAGGTTTATCCATGTTGTAGCATGGATCAGAATTTCACTTCTTTTTAAGGATGAGCAATATTCCATTGTATTATACACTTTTTTTGTTTATCCATTTGCCTGTTGATGGACATTTGAGTTGTTTCCCCCTTTTGTCTATTGACTATGTTATGACATTGGTGTAGTATCTGTGTGGGTTTCTGTTTTCAATCTTTTGCATATATGCTTAAGAGTGGAATTTCGGGATCATTCAATAATTCTATGTTGAACTTTGTGAGGAACCACTGAACTGTCTTCTACAGTTGCTGGAACATTTTACATTCCCACCATCAATAAACAAGGGCTCCAATTTCTCCACATCCTCACCAACACTTGTTATTTTCCATTTAAAAAAAATTATTAATAGCCATCCTAGTTGGTGTGAGCTGTTTCAAAATTGATTTGCATCTTCCTAAATGTTACTAGCAACGTTGAGCATCTTTTTATGTACTTATCTTGGCCATTTGTTTATCTTCTTTGGAGACATGTCTTCAAATTCTTCACCCAGTTATGAATATGACTTGCCCTTTTTTAAGTTGTAGGAATTCTTTATATGTTCTGAATATCAATCCCCTATCAGATCCATGATTTGCAAATATGGTCTCCCATTCTGTTTCTTCACTTTCTTGATAGTGTCCTTTGATGCCCCAAAGTTTTTAATTTTTTAAAAGATATTTATTTATTTGAGAGAGAGAAGGAATGAATAGTGGCGGGGGGTGGGCAGAGGGAGAGAGAGAAGCAGACTCCCCACTAAGAAGGGATCCTGATGCAGGACTCTATCCCAGGACTCCAAGATCATGACCCAAGCTAAAGTCAGACACTTAACTAGACTGAGCACCCCGTTTCCCCTAAAAGTTTTTGATTTTAATGAAGTTCAATGTATCTATTTTCTCTTTTGTTGTCTATGCCTTTGATGCATATCTAAGCAAATCATTGCAAAATCCAATATTATAAAGATTTTCCCTGTGTCTTCTCAATGTTTTATAGTTTCAGCTCTTACATTAGGTCTTTAATTCATTTTGAATTAAGGTTTGAATTTGGTGTAGAGTTAGAGTCCATCTTCACTCTTTTGCTCAGGCATGTCCAATTTTCCCAGCACCATGTGGTATAAAGATTGTCCTTTCCCCGTTGAGTGATCTTGTACCCTTATTGAAAATCAACTGGGCTCTCCAGTGTATTTCAGTGTTCTCTATTTTGGTCCTCATGCCCCATATACTTTTCACTTGGATTTTCAAATGTTAGTATTTTATCATCTTTGCTTCATAGCCTTTCGACACAGACACACACACACAGACACACACACACATGCACATACGTCTGTGTGTATATATCTTACCTATTTTTTTGAATTGCTGAGAGTAAGTTGCAGACGTGATGCTCCTTTATCCCTAAATACTTCAGTGTGTTTCCTTTTTTAAAAAAATATTTTAAAAAAGATTTTATTTATTTATTTATTCAGTTAGTTATTTGAGAGAGAGAGTGCAAGAACAGAAGAAGGAAGAGGGAGTGAGAGGGAAAGGGGCAGGGGCAGAGGGAGAAGGAGAAACAGGTTCCCTGTGGGAGCCTGGTTGTGGGGCTCAATCTCAGGACCCTGGGATCAGGACCTGAGCCAAAGGTAGATGCTTAACTGACTTAGCCACCCAGACACCCCTGGTACTGTGTTTCCTAGAGGTAAGGTTATTCTCTTACATCATACATTCTCAGTAGGGGTCACACACCCTCAAGGGGGCAAAATTGACTGTATGGGCAAAAAATTCTGAAATATTATGAATGAACTGTGGCTCTCCAAAGCTCAACCCTACCCACCAAAGTCATAACTCTTAGTATCCAATTTATCTTATTAGAGAGAAATTAATGTAAGTATCAATTAATTAATTTAATGTTTCTCCTTTGGGTGTACAATAATTTTTAAAAAGGTCGAGAAACATTGCCCTACATACACAGCAATTACCAAAATCAGGAAATTATTAATTGATTAATTAATTGATTGATATAGTAATCTAATCTATGGATTTTGTGTTGTTTTTACATTGCACCAGTAACATCATGGAAGTAATGTTGTATTCTTCAGGTGCCCTTTTCAGGGTCTCAGAGTAAAACACTGTTTTAGGCATCAAGGATACAACAGAGAACAAGATAACGTTCGTGGAGCTGACATTCTAGAGAGGAGTTTACAAAGCACTGAGAAAGGATTGCCCTTGGGAGAAAAGCCTTTGGGGTAACACTGGAACAGAGCTAGCCTTGTTCTCTATAGCCTCATTTGATTGGACAAAGTATGTTGGAAACAGATCTCTCTCTCTTTCTCACACACACACACACACACACACATGCACACACACACACGTATTAGAGATGAAGTGGATTTCTCTGGGAGAAACTGAGTTTCCTCTTATTCAAAGGACAGTATGTGTAATGGTCAGCATTTGACCTCTGCCATGACAGAGCCTCTGTTTGAGTATTGATCTGGTCTCTATGTCATTGAAAAATATAAAAATTCTATCAAGTTCACTATTCTTATCTGCAAAATGGAAAATAAAAATAGTACATACTTCAAAGAGTTATTTTAAAGGTTAAATGTGATAATGTATGAAATAAGTTTTTAACTCAGTGTCTAGCATTTAATAAGAGTATAATAATTATTGATTATTATTTTAAGTAAAAGACTACTTAAGTTATTTTTCTAGAAGATTGTTCACTAAAGATTTAAAAACCAAGGTCAGTATGGAGAGGAAGCTTGCACTAATATTGTTAAGTAGTATTTCAACTATGTCAGTTTTTAATTTTTATTTTTAATTCATGAATGTCAAGGTTGCATACACAATGGTTTTCTATATGTATAATAGGGCACCTGGGTGCCTTATATCAAGCCAGTTTAGAGGAAATCTGATTTCTATTATGATTAAGTTTATGTACCTGATTGAGCTCATAACACTAAGGTTCTGCTTAGGCTCAAGGGTGAATTTACAGAGAAGTTAATGAAACCCAAGCTTCTGCCTCATTTGCACAGAAAATAAACATTCGTTTTCATGTATTCAGAGCCCGAACCCTCCCCTTGTTCAATGTCCCACGGAGAACCGAGGTCAAGTTCTGGCCGCCTATTTTATTTGACAGGAAAAATCTTGGTGTTAGGATCTCATCTCAGGACTCTTTCTTCAGAATTTTGTGGTGTGATATACACCAAATAAAACATAATAGTGCTAAAAAACTGCCATTTAAAACAATTTCTTTCTTCAGCCACTTACTTGTGCCTTCTCTCTGCAGCATACCGTCTTTTCAGTAGCAAAATGCCTTTTTAGACCATTTGTATCCAGTGTTGAGCTTCCACTTTCTCTTCTCTTGGACAGCCCAGGAGATTGCTTGGGGAGGGCAGGGGGACATAGAAGCAGAGAGATTTATAGGTGAAGTGCCTAAGAAATGACCTGAATTTTGGTGGCTCCCTGGAAACAGTAGAGAAGGCAGAGGAGAGGGTGAGGAATATGATTTAAATTTTTAAAAATTATTTATTTATTTATCTGCCAGAGAGAGAGAGAGAGAGAGAGATCACAAGTCAGCAGAGAGGCAGGCAGAGTGAGGAGGAAGCAGGCTCCCCACTGAGCAGAGAGCCCAATGCGGGGCCCATCCCAGGATCCCAAGACCACGACCTGAGCCGAGGGTAGAAGCCCAACCCACTGAGCCACGCAGGTGCCCCAGGAATATGATTTAGATGGTGACCTACAGAAGGATGTGCTGTGAGAGATTGTAAGGAGTGGGAATCGTTGAAGAACTGAAAGAATGATCAGATATGAACATTGACAGTTTGCCCTGCGGTGCTACCTACAATGTAATCGGGCTCCATCTCCTCCTTCTGTTAGCTCTGCTACAAGAACAGGTACCTGGCTGACTGCTAGTTTGTGGCCAGTTAGAGAAATGGGCTGGATTTCTTTTGTTTGTAGGTGCAAGATCAAGAAAAGACAAATAGCCCATCAGAAGTAAGGGCAAGGCAGAAGTGGGATCAAGAAATGAGAACTAAGTGCAAGCATAAAATTAAAAATCCTGGTGAATTTGCCAAAATTTTAAGAGGGTTTTGGACTTCCCATCAGACATAGAATGGTAGGTTTGAATCAATTTTAAGCAATTATATGTGTATGTCAAAGGACACATTGCCCCTGATATCTGGGATTACTATGTGTATGAAAGAATTAGCATACACTTGGCATCCATAATATATTTAGTGAATCTTGAGATTACCTTCCCTGGGGCACTGGGGCTTTGGGAGACAATGACCATGCGTGGAAGGGGAAGTTTGTCATTCTTAACCCATGTATGCCTCCAACTGGTTGTCCTGTTGTGAAACAAATGTACCTAGAGAATGAAGAAACAGAATGGGCAGTGGAAGGGATACCATGCTTAGGGCGGTGGGTTCATGCATCAGCTCTACGGTGGTATTAGGTTATGTGACTCTGGGCTAATAAGTCACTTATTAATTTCTTTACATACCAACCATTCAAACCACTCTCTCTTAAATGCGGACCGGTCTTTTACAACTGACTCCTTCAAATTCTCTGCCTTACAAGATACCCATTTTTGGAAAAAAAAAAAAAATGATACCCATTTTGTTTTGTTTTATTTTGCTTTGGGCAGGTGGTCTATTCTCTCATCAACAAATGCTTTTTTTTTTTCTTCATGTCTCAAATTTTTATTTAAATTCTAGTTAGTGTAATATTGGTTTCAGAAATAGAATTTAGGGGCACCTGGGTAGCTCAGTGGGTTAAAGCCTCTGCCTTCGGCTAAGGTCAGATCCCAGGGTCCTGGGATCGAGCCCCACATCGGGCTCTCTGCTCAGCCGGGGACCCTGCTTCCCCCCTTTCTCTCTGCCTGCCTCTCTGATTACTTGTGATCTCTGTCTGTCAAATAAATAAATAAAATCTCTAAAAAAAAAAAAAAAAGAAATAGAATTTAGTGATTCATAACTTTCATGAAGTTCCCGGTGTTCTCTTTAATACCCATCGTCCATGTAGCCCATCCCCCACCCACCTCCCCTCCAGCAAACTTCGGTTCATTCTCTATCTTCAAGAGTCTCTCTTACGGTTTGCCTCCTTCTCTTTCTCTCTCGTTTCTTTCCTCTATGTTCATCTGTTTTGTTTCATTGTTTCTTTTGATGGTGGCTATGATTTACTGACTATATCTGATGCACTGGTTTCCACTGTCATTCACAGCATCTTGCTTTTTTTCCTTTCCAAAGAATTCTTCTTGATTATCCTCAAAATGACTTTCTCCTCCTTCCAGACAGAATATTCATTCTCTTCATTCATTCATCATTCTTCAGGATCTTCCTGATTCTTCTTCCTAATTAAGTCCTAATCAGTGAGGCCTGTTGCCACCGACTCCCACGGACAGAGTTATCCAAACCTTAGAGATAACTACTTCTCTGGGTTATCCAGACACTCCCACCCAGTTTTTTTTTTTTTTTTTTTTTTTCATTTCAAGTGAGTTTATTGGCTTTGTGGGGTGGTGGGTGGGATAAGGATCAGGAACTATTCAAAATGAGGTTGGTATAGCCCGACAAACACACCACAGATGGCTTCCTATCTGTTAGAACAAAATCCATAGAAAATGCTGATTAAAAAAACATTCCCCCCCACCCCCTGCAGGTCTGTAGTTAAGATGAAGCAGCTTCAATTGTGTGAGCTGACTGGTATTATTTCAGTGGGAGTGCCCTTCTCTTTGTTTATATTGATCAAAAGAGTAAGATACTAAGTATGGGTAGTATAATATAGCATGCTTATCAGAAGAATTACCAGAAGAATGTAACATCAATAGCATGCTTAGAAGAGGAAGGCATTATTAGTTAATACTTATCAGGAGACTATACCATAGATAACTTGCTTATAAATAGGTGTTAAGTGCTGGTCGTACAACACAGCGTAGTTATCAGATTAGGATCTTAAGTTTATTACCTCTAGAAAAGGTCCATTTTATTTTATTAACATATAATATGTTATTTGCTTCAGGGGTACAGGTCCGTGAATCATCAGTTTTACACAGTTCACAGCACTCACTGTAGCACATACCCTCCCCAATATCCACAACCCAGCCACCCTATCCCTCCCCACCGCACCTCCCAGCAACCCTCAGTTTGTTTCCTGAGATTAAGAGTCTCTTATGGTTTGTCTCCCTCCCCAGTCACATCATGTTCCATTTTTTTCATTCCCTTCCCCACCATGACCCTTTTCCCTGCCCTGCCTCTCAAATCCCTCATATCAGAGAGATCATACGATAATTGTCTTTCTCTGATTGGCTTATTTTCCTCAGCATAATAAGAAAGGGTCCATTTTATATATCTTCCTGGAACTGCATATTTTTAAAGTCTTCTTTTACCCCCAAATGAATTGTTTCTTAAATAACTCATGTTCTCATTGAAAAAAAAAAAAAAAAAAGACATCGAAGTCTTCCAAACCAGTGCTACCAAAGTTAATTGAAGTAATTTGAACAAAAGCAGTGAAAGTTGACATGTGGTTAACCTATACTACCTTATAGAAGGTAAAAATACAATTTTTTTTTTAGGACACTTAAGATAGAGGAAAGAATGTTTTGGTCTCCACCAGGCAAAATCTTTAGATACTAGGTCAGAGCCAGAGCTTGCAAAGATTACTATAAGGGGTTGAATAGTGTTCCCCCCAAATATGTCCATGCAGAACTTCAGAATGTGCCTTACTTAGAATAAAGGTTTTTGCAGATACAATTAAGGTATGGATCTCAGAATAAGATTTATCCTGCATTAAGACAGGCTCTAAATCTGAAGACAAATATCCTTGCAAGAGACAGAAAAGGAGAAGACATAGGCATAGAAGGCCATATGAAGACAAAGGTGAGATTAGATTTATGCTGCCACAAATCAAGGAGTACCCAGGGCCACGAAGGAGTCTCCTGTGGGAGTGGCATTGAAGGCACCTTGATTTTGGACTCCTGGCCCCCACAAATGTGGGAGGATCCTCTCTGGTGCTTTAAGCTACCAAGATTGTGATAATTTATTACAACAGATTTAGAAAACTAATATAATTACCTTGCTGGAATATCCAGGAAGAGCTTTGGAAGGTAGGGAATGGGAAAAAAAAATGGCTAAAGGATCCAGAACTTCACTGATGTGTTGAGGTTTGCTGGGAGTGACTCCAAATATAAAGGATCAAGAGAGGGTTTCTTCTTGGATTGGGGTGTATGGGGGGTTGGGCAATGTTGGCTGAGACCATTCTTTTCTGGTCATGTCTCTTCTCCATATTTTGCTCAGCATAGCTGAGAGACACTAGCCAAACCATCAAGGGTCCTGTGCAGAGATTTCTGAGAAAATCAGGACCACAATATCAACAATTATGAGATTTTCTATTAGATAGGTATTTCCAGAGACAGTTGTCCAAGATGATCCTCACATGGCTTGATCTTATCCACAGGTCTGGCTATGTAGACGCTTGATGTTCCCACCTCTCAACAAGAATGCCAGGCCCTGAGCCCCGGTGGCACCTGGAAATTTCCCAGTGATAAGCACACCACGAAGTTAATCTTATGGGCTTAGTGCTATGGTGAATTTTACCCTAATGAATTCTCAACCTCAATGCCACTCTGGTTTTTCTATTTTTCCCCCTGGTAATTTAAGAATTTTGGGAGAGTTTTATATTTACCAAATATAAAAGATGTGCAAAGAGTTTCCACATACTCTGAATCCAGTCTGTCCTATAATTAACATCTTATATTGGTGAGGTACATTTGTCACCGCTGATGAGCCAATGGCACTACATTGTTACTAACAAAGGCCATACTTCATTCAGGTTTCCCTGGATTTTACCTACTGTGATGTTTCTTTTCCAGGATCCCATACAAGCCACCTCGTGGTATTTAGTCGTCACATCTGCTTAGGTTCCTCTTGGTTATGACATTTTCTGATTCTTCCTTTTGGTGACCTTGACAGTGGTGAGGACCATTGGTCGTGTATTTTGCAAACTCTCTCTCATATTGGATTTGTCTGATGGTTTTCTCATGCTTTGACTGGAGTTGTGAGTTGTGGAGAGGAGGACTGCAGAGGAAAAGTGCCCTTCTCATCACATTATGTCAGAGGCACACATTATTACTGCTGATGTTGACCTTGACCACGGGGATGCAGTAGTGTTTGTCAGGTTTCTCCACGGTGAAGGTTCCCTTCTCTCTGTCATGACATATACCAGTCTTGGCAGGAAAGTCACCAAGCATCACCCGTACTTAACAAGTGAGGAGTTATGTTCTACCTCCTTTGGTGAAGGATATGTTCAGATATTTGTCCATTTTGTAATTAGATTTTTTTTATTTTGCAATAATTTCTTTATCAGATATGTGCTTCACAAGTATTTTCTCCCAGTCTATGACTTTACTCCATTCTCTTAATAAAGCCTTTCAAAGAATAGTTCTAATTTTAATAAAATCCAATTTATCAATATTTTCTTTCAATAATTGTGCTTCTGGTATTGTATCTATAAACCTATCACCAAATCCAAGTCATGTCAGTTTTCTCCTAGAATTTTATAGTTTTGCATTTTACATTAGCATCATGATCCCCTTTCAATTACTTTTGATGAAAGATACAACATGTTGGCCTACGTTCATTTTGTCATTATGGACATCCAATATTCCCAGCACCATTTGTTGAAAAGACTATCCTCTCTTTTTTGATTTACCTTTGCTCCTTTGTCAAAAGTTATTTTGCTACAAAATACCTTGATGGAATTTTGACTGGGACTGAGATGAATCTGTAGAGTAGGGTAGGAAGAATTGGTATCTTAGCAATATTGAAACACAATCTCTGTCTTTTCACTGGTGTATTTAGACCATTCACAATTAAAGTGATGCATGATAAAGTGAAGCTCACATCTACCATGTTTATATCTATTTTCTACTCAATACATGTGTTTTGTTTCTGTTTCCCCCCCGTATTTCTAGATTCTCTTATTTTATGTGATTCTATTTTATCTCCTTTCTTAGCATGTCAATTATGTTTCTTTTTTTTTAATTACGTTTCTTTAAAAAAAAAAAACATTAAAAAGAGGGGCAGCTGGATTCTTCAGTCAGTTAATGCCCAAGTCTTGATTTCAGCTCAGTTCTAATCTCAGGGTGGTGAGATCAAACCCCACTTCAAGTTCTCTGCTCAGCATGGAGTCTGCTTGCGATCTTCTCCTCTGCCCCTCCCACCACATGTACACATTCTCTCTCAAATAAATAAATAAAATTTATAAAACATATTTAAAAAGAGAGTTTGCCAGTAGAATTTGCATATACATTTTTACCCAGTCAAAGCCCACCAGCAGATAACATTATATTGCTCCAAGTGTAGTATAGTACCCCATAACCAAGTGTTCTCAATGTCCCTTTCCCATCTTATGATTTTGAGTCATTTATTTCAGTTTTCTATTTACTATAATCACCCAATACATGTGACTATTATTACTTTAAACAGTTATTTTTTATATCACTTAAAAAGAATAAACTAAGGATTTTATTTTACCTTTATTTGTTCCTTCTCTGATGCTCTTCTTCTCTTTATGTAGATCCCAGTCCTGAACTATATCATCTTTCTTATGCCTGAAAAACTTCTTTTAAAATTATTTTCAAGGCCAATCTCTTAGCAATGGGTTCCTTCAGTTTTTATTTGTTTGAAAGGAATATCTTCTTCATCTTTGAAGAGAATTTTCTGAATACAGAATTCTAAGTAAGTATTTTCTTTCAAAGCTTTAAATATTTCACTTTATTCTTTATTCTTGCTTGCGTGGTTTCTGATGAGAAATTCTGATCAGTGTTCCTCTATAGATAAGGTGCTTTTTTCCCCCCTTTATATATATTTTTTAAGATTTTGTCTTTGTCTTTGGTTTTCTCCAGTTCAAATGATATGCCTGGTTATAGACTTTTTGATATTCATTTTGTTTGGTGTTCACTGATCTTAATGAATCTGCTGTGGTTTGTTTATCATGAATTTTGGAAAATTTTCTTTATTCTAATTTCAAATATTTCTTCTGTCTCTTCTTCTTCTGTTATTCCAATTAAACTTTTTGAAATTGTCCCATAGTTTCTGGATGTTCTTTTTTGTTGTTGGCTTCTTCATTCTTTGTCTTTCAGATTTTTTTTCTTGTTTTATAGCATACTTTGTAAGTATTGTTGAAAGTTGGACATCTTCTATTAGAATAAAAACTGAGGCAAATGGGAATTTAAGGTGAGGTTTTATGTTGATCTGGCAAGGAGTTGGGCTGTGTTTAATATTTGCTGTATCTGTAGGTACCAGAGATTTCAAAATTCTTCTGGGATCCTTGTTTCTGTCTTCTCTATTTACTTGGGGATTCTCTCCTCTTATAAATCCTCCAACTGTGAACCATGGTTATTATGCAGGAGTCCTACTGATGTGGTGGTAAGGTACAGGGCAGGGGTGCATTCTGTAATTTTATGATCAATTTTCAGTCTTTTAATTGGTCTATGTCTGTGGGATGTGACTTCATGAGTGTATCTTATCCTCCCTCCCCATTCCTGGGTGTGAGAGCCATTTAGAATGGTGGGAGTGAGAGCAGTGTTCTTCCCAGATGGGATAAGGCTCTTCACCCTGTGAGAAGAGGTCTTTTTATGGAGGATATTCACTTTGGACTTCACTACAGTTATTCCCCTGCCTCTGCCAGAGCTCTGTGGTTTTCTCTTAGCTCTTCACCATGAGAGCCCTGTGGGACATCTGGAGGTGAGACTTATGAAAGTATGAGGGGCCCCTTAAGGCAATATCCTCCAGGTATTTCTCACTCTCAGGACACTCCCTAAAGCAATTCATCTAAGTCATCTTGTAAGTGTTCCAGCGTATGGCTCCAGCAGCTTCTCCAGCAGGAAGCAGATGTGTCTGGGGCTCTCTCTAGATTCACCCATGTGTCCAGTATGGCAAGGACAGTTCCCTCTGTAACTTCCGTATTTTGAGATATCCATGAAAATTTGTCAATTTTGTTTGTCTTTTATTTTGTTGTTGTTGTAAGAATGGGAGTAACTTCAAAGTTCTTTACATGCTGGAACTGAAAAGCATCTAATCTTATTTTAAAGATCGGATTTTTTTTTTTTTTTTTTTTTTGTAAGGGAACCCTCTCTAGGTCAGTACGGCCTGGTTTATGCTCATCCTGAACTCCAGGTGGAAATAGTAGGTCTACACAAATAATACAATTATTTTGGAGTTTTGTCTTAGTGCTAACTCTTCCTTGAAGTATTCTGTGAGGACTTCACGTTGCACTGAACTCACCTTCATCTGAGTTTACATCCCTTTCTTTGCTGTCCTTTTATCTCGATTTGGATTTAATTGAATACTACCTAGTAACCTTTAATTTTAGATGATGAACTGTCTTTTCAACTACAAGCTCTTTTATGTGAGGAACAATCTTTCATGCAACTATTATACTCTTAGTTGTGCTGCCCTAAAGATATATCAAGCATATAGGAAATGCTGAATTAAGTGTCTAGGGTAGTATGGGGGCTGCTTACTTTTCTTTGATTTTGGTGTTAGTGAGGCTTCATCAGACTTTCATAACAGAAATATGCTCAGGTCACTCCCGTTAATAGAGACTTATTGTCAGGATAGATGGGAGAGTAAGGAGAGGACAAAACAGCCAAACAACCAGACCCCACAAGTGACTGGCACATCGTTCATTACTAGCTCAAGATACAACAATAAATGCTTTCATTCCAGGGCAGGGGTAAACAACCCTAGAAAAGTCATCAATGTGGGGACAGCTCCTGCACATCTGCTTCCCCAACTCTTTCTACCTTCTGGGTGACGGCCCTTTTTCCTACTCTTGTCCATGTGTGTCACTGATTAACTGAGTGAAGGAAGACCTACTGAGCACTATCTGTGTGCAAGGCACTCTGCAAGGCTTTGTAAATAATAGGGAGAACATGCAGCCCAGAGACAAGGAAGCTGTTCATTTAGCATGTGAATATTATGATAGGGAAACTGGGTATGTGATGGGAGTCCATAGAAGAAGGGCTTCATGGTGGTATGGGGGTCAAGAAGCACTTCTTGTAGGAAGTGTCACCCAAAGTGAGAAGTAAATGAAGAGGGGGGAATTTATCAGCCAGGTTATTGGCATGAGTCTTTATTACAGGCAAAAAGGACAGTATGTATGAAAGCCTAGGGAAATACCATTGTGTTTGGGAAACAGAAAGCCATTTAGGGTGACTGCAGTGTAGAGAATGGGATGGGGAACAGGGGAGTATGGGTGGAAATATAGAAAGATAGTGTCTAAAAGATAAGCAGGGTCAGATTATTAAGACATTTTAATCAGGTCAGTAAGTATGAACTTGATCCTTAATGCCCCTGAAGGGGAGACACTGGTGACTTTCATCCATGAAAATGACGTAGTCCAATTGGCATTTTGGAAATACCATTCTGTTAGCTGGAAACAGATACCAAAATACCATTCTGTTAGCTGTTAGTTGGAAAAAGCCAACCGAGACTTGACACAAAGAAACTAGTTATTGAGATTTTCCAATGATCTGAGGAAGAGATGATGGGTGTGATGAGAAAGAAGTGAACAGAAGGGAAGGAGCAGTATTTAGGAAGTAGAAAGGCAAGGCTCCGGACTTTGTACATGGACCCTGGGAGGGGGCCAACCTCTCGATGCTGTGTTCACTCCAGCACACCACTTTTAAAGATTTCATTTATTTTTCTTGACAGACAGAAATCACAAGTAGGCAGAGAGGCAGGCAGAGAGAGAGGAGGAAGCAGGCTACCTGCTGAGCAGAGAGCCCCATGCGGGGCTCAATCCCAGGACCCTGGGATCATGACCTGAGCCGAAAGCAGAGGCTTTAACCCACTGAGCCATCCAGGTGCCCCTATACATCCCATCTTTATCCGTTCATCTGTCAATAGACAGGTGGACTCTTTCCATATTTTGGCTATTATGGACGTTGCTGCTATAAACATTGGAGTGCAGGTGCCCCTTCGGAGCACTGTGTTTGTATCCTTTGTATAAGTCCCTAGTGGTGCAATTGCTGAGGTGTAGTGTAGTTCTATTGTTAGCTTTTTGAGGAGCCTCCATACTGTTTTCCAGAGGGGCTGCACCAGCTTGCATTCCCACCGACAGTGTAAGAGGGTTCCCCTTTCTCTGCATCCTTGCCAACATCTGTTGTTTCCAGAGTTGTTAATTTCTGCGTCCTTGCCAACATCTGTTGTTTCCAGAGTTGTTAATTTTAGCCACGCTGACTGGTGTGAGGTGGTGGTATCTCATAGTGGTTTTGATTTGCTATTTATTTTAGGATCTTCTTTTGTTTCCCATAATTATCCCAGCACTTTACCTTGTTTGACCCACTGTAATTATTCTAACAATGACTAGTGACATTCCTGCCATGCATCCCACAGAGGTTTTAAGGTCAATTTACTAGGCATTTCATCAAGATATTTCATCTCTGATCCAGAAAGTATTGTATGTAATCTTCTATTTGTTCCAAAGAATGTCATTTCTTTTGACACAATTGGGTGCATGTCTTCTAGTGATAAATTTAAATTATGCAATTTGTATGTCACCAAAGAAAGCTTCTGAATTTTCACCTAAAATTCTGTGATAGACACATTAACTTGAATTGGATTCTATTTTGCACAAAATATTAATATCATGTCATAATAATGCAATAATGCAACGACCATTTTTTAAGACTTTCATCCAATAAAGTGCAAGAGGGTTAGTTTTCCTCAGCTATGAAATTTGCCAGTTCCACTAATGAGGTTTTCTTCATCTTCAGATGGGCAGGTCAAGATTACATTTGCTGTTTCCAAATTGTAACTTTGAGTAATTCTCCTTTTCATTATCATTGTTTGTATTAGTAATTCAATTTTCATTCGGTAAGGGACAGAGAGTTGTAGGCATTTCATTTCACCTGTTCCAGTTGCAGATTTGATGAGGATAGTTTTCTTGCTCATGTATGTTGTTTTTGTAAATGTTGAAACCTTTCACTGGAAGTTGTAATATGATCATCACCAATCTTATGTTGGCCATACACATCAGAAATGGGTTCACCTTCATTGTTTACAGTCTAAATAGTCCAGCCTCTTTTTTTTGCTCTTTGAAAATTAGACCAAAATTTCCTTTATTCCTCTAGGTTTATTTATTTATTTATTTATTTTTCCTCTAGGTTTATTAAGATGTAATAGACATGTAACATTGTATAAATTTCAGGTGTACGACACATTGATTTGATACTGACATGTTGCAAAATGATCACCACCATAGTTTTTGTTATGGGATCCATCATGCCTGGTGATTACCATTTCTTTTTTTGTGGTGAGAACAGTTAAGATCTGCTCTCTTAGAAACTTTCAAATATATAACACAGTATCATTAGCTATTATTACATTAGATCCCCAGAACTTATTCACCTTAAACTACATGTTTGTACTCTTTGACCAATATCTCCCCATTTCCCCCACTTCCAGCCCCAGGAAACCAATAAACTGTTCTCTGAGTTTTTATTTTTATTCCTTATATAAGTGATATCATACAGTATTTATCTTTCTCTGTCTGACCTATTTCACTTAGCCTAATGCTCTCAAATCTCATCCATGTTGCTTCAAATAGCAGGATTCCCTTCTCTCATGGCTGGAAATATTCCAGTGTGTGTGTGTGTGTGTGTGTACACAAATATTGCCCAACTTTATCCATTCATCCATTGACAGACACTTGAAATTTATAAATTTTTATTTCTATCCTTGACTTAATGACCTAAGAATTTGTAAAAATGTCTTCCTTTAAACTATGTTAAATTTGAACATACTTTCATTCAAAATTCAAATTAAAGTAAATGTGAGAGATTTTACAAACAAAATAAATTTGTTTTCAAGAAAGTCATTTTTCTTCTAAAGTGTTTAAGTATGCTAAAAAGTAAGTATGAATTATAGTTAATAAATATAAAACTAATTAAAATTATTTAAAGCTGAAAGTTTTAGTCGGTATTTGAAATTTTGTTAGAATTATATTGAATATCAGGGCACTTGGTGGCTCAGTCAGTTAAGCATCTGACTTCAAGTCAGGTCATGATCTCAGAGTCCTGGGATCGAGCCCCCTGTCGGGCTCCCTGCTCAGCAGGGAGTTTCCTTGTCCCACTCCCTCTGCCCCTCCCCCTGCTATGTACGTGCTCTCTCTCTCTCTTTCTTGCTCTCAAATAAATACATAAATAAATCTTTAGAATTACATTGAATATCTTTATAAAGATATTCTGGGGCACCAGGATGGCTCAGTCGGTTGAGCACCCAACTCCTGATATTGGCTCAGGTTGTGGTCTCAGGGTTATGGGTTCGAGCCCCATGTCTAGCTAAGCACTGAGCAAAGAGTCTGCTTGAGATTCTGTCTCTCACTCTCCCTCTGCCCCTTCCCTACTTGTATGCATGCTCTCACAATGAATGAATAAAATCTTTTATAAAATATAATAAATAAAAATACAAACGTAGTGATCCAAAGGGGCACGTGCACCCGAATGTTTATAGCAGCAATGTCCACAATAGCCAAACTATGGAAAGAACCTAGATGTCCATCAACAGATGAATGGATCAAGAAGATGTGGTATATATACACAATGGAATACTATGCAGCCATCAGAAGAAATGAAATCTTGCCATTTGCGACAACATGGATGGAACTAGAGCGTATCATGCTTAGCGAAATAAGTCAAGCTGAGAAAGACAACTATCATATGATCTCCCTGATATGAGGAAGTGGTGATGCAACATGGGGGCTTAAGTGGGTAGGAGAAGAATCAATGAAACAAGATGGGATTGGGAGGGAGACAAACCATAAGTGACTCTTAATCTCACAAAACAAACTGAGGGTTGCTGTGGGGAGGGTGTTTGGGAGAAGGGGGTGGGATTATGGACATTGGGGAGGGTATGTGCTTTGGTGAGTGCTGTGAAGTGTGTAAACCTGGTGATTCACAGACCTGTACCCCTGGGGATAAAAATATATGTTTATAAAAAATAAAAAATAATAATAAAAAAATTTAAAAAATTAAAAATTTAAAAAAAAGAAAAAAAATACAAAGGTATTCATAATTCTAGAGTTCGATGTCTCTATTTGCAAATGTAAAGAATCAATGCCATGCTTTTCGTGTATTGTGTTGGCTGTGACAATCTAAACTAAGAGGAACGTGAATTGTTTAACATTGCAGAATATCCCTCACCTGCCATGTGTAACCTGTGCTGGTTTGTGAGTCTCTGTGGAAACTACAAATTGAAATGCAAAGAGAAGCCAGAGAATGGACAGTTGGCTCTATTGGGAAATGATCATCTTTTATCCAAGAACTCGCTGCATTCATGTTATCGAGAGCACAAATGTGACAAGTTAATTAATTTGTTTTGTTCTGTCCTAAGAGCTGCCGCCATTCAGACCTCTTTTCATCTAGACAGTATTCATTTCATAGTGCAGCAACCTACCAACTTAATGGTATTTAGACACAACTGCTTTTTATTTTGAAGACAAAGGACAAGAGAAGTGGAGAAGTGCTTCTCTGAGGGAATTATCTGTCCTTTGGCCATTGCTGGACACTGTATCCCCAGGGCCGAAACACTATTATGTATTTTTTTTAAATAAATTCACTCTTGACTATGTTTTTAGCATGAGTCCCTCTGGAATGTGGGACCTAGGGCAGCATCCCTTTACCAGAATCAAAAAGTGTTACTGACATGACCAGTGGTCACACATAATTAGCTCAGCTTCTTACAGAGTCCTGGAGGTGAGGCACTTCCCTTTCAGCTTTACCTTCTCTGTCAGCGGCAACATCAAGAACCTTATATGCCTTGAATTTCAGTCTCCTTCCCAGCTGTGTCTGTTGGCTATAATTTCTTTCCCTTCATCTTTTTCTTCTCCTTTGGTAATAAAATTCTGCTTTTCTACCAACTGTACCTCCTCAACTCTGGGCAGTGTTCAGGGGGCTGGGATTTTCTGACCAACCAACCTAGGTTGTCCACTCAGGACAGTCTTGGGAGTAGAGGGATCCCACAGCCGTGCTGGGCACGTGATACATGTCAGTGGATCAGAGCTGCTGTCCATACCCCGACATGATGAGTAGTCCAGAGACGGACACAGAGGCCCTGCGGCGACGTGGATTTACAGAGATTGAGATGATCTTGGAGACTTCTCTGCTACAAAATTTTAAGAGCTAAGGACCATGTTAGCCTAGAGATGCCATCAGCTGTTTTTTGCTACAAACTAGAGAATGCCTGCCTGAGGGGGAAATAAACCAGCTCTGAAGAGTAGGAGCCAAGAGATTAAGGAAAGACACCTGCTGATGTCATTTGAGCCCCTGGATCCGGCCTTGCCCACTGGGATTTGGGGGTATATGATGAATCACATTCTTTTATTCTTGTCTTTCTTCTTTATCTAATTCAGGTTAAATTTTTGCACTCATAACCAAAGTGTTCCAAATAATACACAACTTTCCTCCCACCTGGCTTCCGGATTTTTTTTTTCTTTTATGTACTTCCCTGTAGCATTTTCCATATGACTTCCCCACTCAAATCCCTGTGACATTGAATAAAAGAGTGAATGAGGCTAACAAAGACTTACTGTTTTTTTTTCCCCCATATATGGAAGCACTTACCATCTCCTCCACCATTTAATTAACTTCTCTGAGATGTGTGTTATTCTCATGGCTACAAAATATCAGCTCACAAAGTTGGAGTGTTTTGCCCAAGATCATACAGGTAGTGGGCAACCCAAGCCCCATTCACAGCCTGGAAACACTGACTCTAAAACCTAACTTTCCATCCTCCTCTTGCTCAGGCGTCGAGCAAACATTGAAACAGAAACAAAAACCTGTTGCCTTTGATCTGATATCTTAGATCCATGATGTCTCCGCGGCCTTTCTCTCCATGGTTCCATGACTCTGTCCACCATGTCTCCCCACTTATTCCGTCAACAAGATCCTGGATGTTTTCCTAGTTGGTTTAGTCAAGTATAACTCTTACATTTGCCTTTCATAGCTCTTAGGGTTTTAAGGTCAAATTAGAAATTCCATAGGAAGTGTTAGGAACCATGACTAGTACACACTAAACACTCCAAAATATCTTTTGCTGTTGTTATTAATGTAGACGTCTCAGTATGTATTTCTAAATGGATCCGTTATGTGGCCCCAGACCGTCACTATTCCCATTCCCTAACAGACCAGTTCCCTGTAATTAACACTGGAGGTGTGATGTGACCAGGGAAATGTCATGAAGATTGGCCACCTTCCCTTCGCATGGTTATCTCTCTCGTCTGGGCAGGAAGTGGCTGAAACCCTGCTTGCAAGACAGCATAAGCTTTCTCACACACATGCTGTTTATCAGGATTTCCAGGGAAATCCAGGGGTAGAAATGATGGACTCGCCACGCTGGGATCGGCCAGGGTGACGGCTTCAGCTTCGGAATGACATGTGGACCTCAAGACGAGGGAGGAGAGATGTCACCTCCCCAGTGACCCAGAGAAGCAGAGAAAATAGCTCTGGATTTAGAGTTGGGGGCTGGGAAGAACAAAAGTTAACAGTGGGAGGCAGGAGGGAGATGACCCAACATTGCTCTGTGTGGCAGCAAATGCCGAACTGAAGGAGTAAAACTGTGTTTAAAAAGTATTCACCCAGATACAATTTGTATCCTGAGAGCTGTGGGTATTGTGGTAAAACGTCCTTGTCCTCTGAAACAGCTGTGGGGGAGAGGCGGAGCAGAAGTGAAGGGGAAAGGATGTGGGTTCCGGCACTTGATGTTTGGAGAAGCCATCCCTTTCCCCACATGTGGTGGTGGTGGAGATGGGCTCAGTGGCCACCCCGGCCACAGAGCCTGCTGTTTAGGGGCTGCCCCAGGCACCTGCTTTATCACATGTTCATGAGAGATTGTGTGCTCTCTCCAGCCCAGATGGACGCCACCTGTTTCTGTGCCAACATCTTGAACTCCTGGGTCCTGAGCATAGCCAAAGGGTTATGTCCTGACTAAATCAGAGCTGCGGGCCTGAGCCTGCAAGTAGTTCTCACGTCCTCGACTCTGCTGTCTGTGTGGGAAGCACCCCCTTCCCCCAGCCCAGACACTCAGGGCAAAACCATTCCCTGGCGGGAGCCCCGAGACCTACAGAAAGGGGCTCGGTCTGTCTCTGAATAAATCCTTCTCAGGGGATGGTATCCGGAAAATGTGCTGTAATTCCGTGAAAAAGAGTTGATTCTTTCGTTACTTAATTAACTAAAACATGGCTTCTGAACTTAAGGCTTCTGTAAGAAAGATTGAAGACTGTGTTGACCCTGGCCCACCCCAAGATGAAATTCTCCTTTCTCCCAAACTTAAACTCCTTGAGAAAATAGAATATGATATATAGAAAACTCAGAGCCCTTATGCCATCCAGTCCTGTGTCCAGGTTTCATCTAAAGATACCCTAAAAACAGAAAATAAAGCCAGGGAAAAAAAAAATCTGATCTTTAACTGATTCTCTCAAAGGGCATTGAAGGAAATCCCATTCAGAATCCACAGATCAAGTACTTCATAAGGATCAACTTTGCTTATGCTTTTATTAGTAGTTTCCATGGATTGTTTTATTTTACAACCTCTGCCCCACGCTCCCATCTCTCTCCCGGGGTCCTGGGACCCTACCATCCTTTTATGGGACTCTCTGTCGAGGGACACGTCGGAATTACACGGAAAGCAGTTATCAGCCAGAACACAGCTTAAATGAGTTCCTCAGATTGGCTTCGCTCACATAACAGAAACCGAAGTTGGGGAGCCTTGGAACCTGGTCAGGAAAGACAGTCTCCCTCGCCTCCAAAGAGAAGAACACTCACAGCAGAAGCTTGGAAGAGGCCACCCTTCCTTGGTCCCAGACACAGGACAACACCTGGAATGACTGTGACAGGAAAACAACAAGCCACCCACGTGGGTAAAGCTTCTTGTCATACACTTGGAGACAGTCGCCACTTTAAGTGCTGTCAATGCCAAAGAAGGTCAACTTGTAGACTCTCTGTGTCATAATCAAGTAATCTAATACAAAGAGAGCAGTCGGGTTCTACCCCACATCATCTTTTACAAGCAGGACTCCCCGTGAAGAGTGTATGCCTCCAGCATTGACCTGGAGAAGCAATTCTGTAATTCAGTGGTTGAGAAATTCACCTTGACAAAAGGGTGTCCATCACCAATCCTGAGACACGTGAAAGCATTAATTCAGGGGAGCGTCCCACTATTTTACTTCTGAACTTGACAATCACCAAATGGTTCTGTGTTCTCTGCTTTGCCGACTGTGGGACCTTAGTCAAGTCACTTAAGTTCCTGGGTCTATCTTGAAATACTCGATGAAAAGGCTAAGCTAGATCAGCCCTATGTGATTTTCAAGGGTTAAGAGTTTGAAGAAATTCATATCATTTTTAATTTTACCTCCTGAGCAGAGCGACCCACCAAGAAGCTAGTCTAAGAGGACTCGTTCTAATGCTGAAGATTTATGTAATGTGCATCTTTTCCTATTCAACTGTGTTCCTACTTCTTTTTACTCTGGACTGGTTAGCCTACTGTGTTAGAACAATGTGATGGCTCCCACTGACTGTCGTCTACAGCTCGCAAAGTGCCCTCATGCTGGACGAGAAGTTAATAGGACATAAGGATCAAACAGTGTGCGCTCAGGAGGCAAATTGCCTGGATTTGATACCTTCACCACACCTTAGCTGCAGGATCTTGGTGGCTCTGTGGTGCCACCGCTACAAAAGGGAATATAAGAGGACCCCCTTAATGTGTCACTGTGAGGATTAAATAAATTAATACATTGAAGTGCTCTGGACATCCACACGGCACGTGGCAAATATTCAGTGATCATGAGCTACAACGTTCACTGTGACCATCGACCTTCACAGGACAGAACAGGCATTCCCGGCGACCCTTCAGATGCCACAGCTGGAGGAGAAGGCAAGTCAAACTAATCGTCAAAAGTCACAAAACTTCTAAGTGTCTACCGGTGAGTGTGGTCCCCAGGCAAGCTGGTTTCCTGCGGTGAGCTCTGTACACATGGGGCTTCCCCTGTGAACCCCTGCCTGGACTTTGGCTGCTGACTCTTCTAATGAGCTTCACTCCCGCAGAACCTGCCCCCAGGGCAGCCGGGGCATCCCAGTGTCCCATCAGCGATCTTGTTCATCTGCATCACAGCGGTCTTGTGAACCTGCCAGCCGGGCTACGGACTGCTCAGCTGTGGGACGGGGGCACACACCGGTGTCCTACCTTTCCATCGGAACTGACTGTTCTCACGTCACCTCATCGGTGCCCTTCCGCGTGGCATCACACACTTGCCTGCACACGGTGGGGAAGCCCGCACCTCCGTCCCACGCCCTCCCCTGCACTGCTCGCTCCCAGAGGGAACTGGTGCTGTCTGACTCTCTGGGTCCCTCCCCACGTGCCATCAGGTGTTTGCTGATCGCGTTGGCGGACGACGGACAAATGCTGCGCTTGAAGTGGTGACGTCCTTGAGGTCAGAATCAGGCCCCTGCAGAGAGACCTGATTTCATTCAGCTCAAGGAAATTTGGAGTGGTGGAAAGGTTCCTTCCTGGCACTGCACCCAAAATTATAGAGGGATCCAAAGCATAGGTCATCGTCTCTAAAATTTTTTGGAGGGGCAAGGCTTCGATTCATGAAGAAATTATACCTGAGGGGGGAAAGGAAGTGATATAAGAGGCTACTGGCAGTCCTTGAGTTAGAAACCTCTTCCGAAAATTAATTTTAAGTGAGTTGTTTGGAATTTGGAGTACATTTACCTACAGAAACGTTGTCATAAATTACACTCTGTTCCCAATACTCATCCATGGTATTTTGCCTCAGAAGCCAAAGATGGAAAGGACTTCAGAACTTATCCGGCCAAACCCTCCCGTTTTACGGAGGCTGTGGTGTGACTTTCTCAGCTCACAGGCGAGGGCCTGAAGCCGGAATCGGGTCCCTCGACTCCCCGCGAAGTGCTCACTTCGGTCCCAGTCGCTGCCCATAACAGAAAAGGCCACCGTCGCTCCAGGGGGCTGCGTTTGCGTTACTGTTGATCCAACCCCCATCACGAGGCGGGTTCTGGTGACAATGACTTTCCACGCTGCTGCAGACCCTGGCGCCCCCCTTGACTGGCCACGGCCTCCACTGCCCCGTGTTGCAAGCACGTCCTGCTGGTTCCTCCGCCCAGGCGGTCCTCAGATCCGCCTCCTCTCCCCCACCTCCCCGTTCAGACTGCCTCTTCCTCCTCCGGCCCATTTATCAGCTTCCTGTACAACCTCCAAAGTGACGGATCCACAACTTCTAAAATACAAACCAGATCATCTCATTTTTCTGCTTAGAATCGACCTATGAGTCTTGTTGGCTCCTGGATAAACACATGCAGCCCAAGTTATTCTGCAGACCTCTCTGGACCAACTCTTCCCTTCCTCCCCGTCACGGCCCGCCTGGCCCTCTGGTGCCCCTGGTGCTACTGGGGCATGACCCACTTGTCACACGGTGCTCAGACCACGATGCCTCGTGTTCTCCCCTGTGCCCGGAGCGCCTCCCCTCCCCTGGCCAGTCCCAGTCGGCCGTTGGTGTCCCTTTTGTTCTGCCTCCAGCTTGCCTCAGCCCGTCCCCTGAACACAGCGCTTGAGCCCCTTACCCCAGCGGTGGTGAAAGAAAAAAATCCCATGTAATTCTCCCATCACCTTATTCGGTCACCAGGGGTATACGCAGGGGAGTCAAATCAGGCAATCTGTGATGTTATGGATCTGTTGCGCTGGCTGAAAAATTCTGGGTGGTGTTTCCGAGGCAGAGGCCAGATCGCACGCAGGGACTCTGAGTCCCCAGACAAGAGCTATCGTGCCTCCGGGTGTGGTCTGGCTCGCTGGCCTTCAGGAGGACAGTCCCAAGCAGGCCCTGCTGGAATTGTCCTCTGCGTGGCACTATTTCTAGGCAGCCTGCACGTTTGTCCCTCATCCCTGGCCATTCCTGGCTCCGTATCCTTGCTCTGCCTTCTCAGGATCTCAGGGTCCTGACACGCATCTCTCTCTCTCTCTTTCTATCTCTCTCTCTGATGTCTCCCTCGGGCCCTCCCCTTTTCCACATCTCCTCCACAAGGACGGACTCCATCCTCCTTACACAGTAGGAGCGTTGGCCCCTTAGGGCCCAAGCGTTAACCTAAAAGCCTATTAAGGAGGTTCTGGCCTGGGCCATCCACAGCTACTGGGTAGTTTCTACTGTCCAGCCTTTAAACCCAAAGATTGATCGTTTTCTCAATGAGAGGAAGAAGTGGTTAGTTTTGTGCCACAATGGTATTTCTCTAATTAAAGAGAAGTTGATGACACTTGTTTACGATAGTGCATTTTGCTGAGTTTGGAGGCTTTGTTGGGCATCAGCACTGACCAGAAGCCACTCTGACCAGCAGACTTGCCCTCTCCTTCCGGCCGGGCGGCATGCCTCTCCTCCGTGCCCCGTAACAAGGCGAGAGACGGCTCTGGTCCTGCCCTCACGGCACCACACTGTGAGGTCTGCTCATACGCCTGTCTCCAGCACGCCCGAGTCTTGGAGAGCACGAGCTGTGCTTTATTCACCTTCGTGATCTTTATCCCAATAGCAGTACCCAACACACAGTAGATGCTCAAGACAGGACGGTTCTTGTTTTGTTGGATTTCATGCCTTCCTCTGATATCTGGGATTTGTGCAAGGGCTGACCCATGCCCTCAAGGGTCTTACATCCAATGCAACGTTAACTATTACTACCATGAATAACGGTCCTTTCCTGAGATGAGGGGGTAGGTGAGACGCCAAGAATTACTATGCAGATGGAAGACACAGAAATATATTTAGCTAACCAACAACTAATAGCTCAGATGAGCAGACTGGCCAGCTGTGATGACTCAGCATGAGTTGGGGGCTTCTCCTAAGTCCGGCAGGAGCCCACGTGCTCTCCCTTCTCTCCAGGTTCTGGAGGAGGTCCCCACTTTGCGGAAGGGTGGTAAGTACTCGGACCCCCGCACAGAGTCAGATACCAAAGGGGCGGCTCACAGATGCTCCTTTCAAATCAGCCGCACGTCAAGGAAACATCCTCAAGTCTAGACGAGAATTTATTTTCAACAAATAAAGACATGTAGCAGAGTCTAAGGGACGCATACAGGTCCGTTAGAAAAGGGAGTCTTTCGGGAACTTTCATTCTTACGGAGATGAGGCAGGCGTATGGGCCGTTGGCACATGGATATCACTCTATCTCCTTTCTCCGAATCGCAAAAATTGGCAGAGAGGCAAGATCTAGTGGTGATGAGGGACTTCAACTAGCAGGACATCTGCTGGAAGTCTCATGCAGAACATCTGATGAATTCTTGCCTTGCCCTGCTGACAACTTAATCTCTCTGTAGGTAGAGAAAGCAATGAGGGGGAACAGGTACTCAGGACTTAATTATGACCAGCAAAGAAGACCTGGGTCATGATGTGCCTGTTGTAGGCAAGTGACTGGCATTTCCAAAAACGAATAATAAAGGATAGCGTGCCCTGTTCTAATAAAACATGGCGGCCACCTCCATTCCTTTTGGGAAACAGGCAATGTATGAATAAGTTAATTAAAATATTCAGATCAGTGTACCCCAGACACCAGGAGAGCCGATTTCAAAAAGTTCAGAGTGAAGGATTATGATCTTGTGACCCACGATGCAAAATAGTAATGGAACTCCATTCTTTAATGGGATGGGCACTTCTGAGACATGAAATCCAAATAAAATAATCATGAGTCATCCTGATAAAAAGAGAAGGCAGCTAACAAAACCCACGGGGCTTCATAAAGAGCTCTTTGATGAGCTCAGATTGAATAAAGACCTGCACAAAAGATGTTAGGAAAGTGGAACTCCTAGCAAATCCGCAAGTTCACATAGTCCTGCAAGCTGAGGAAAAACATTAATGCCCTGTATTTACTGACAATTTGCTGGGTGCCTGGTACCATTCTCAGCACTTCACATATATTAACTCACGGTTTCCTCAGGAGAACGTGATGAAGTAGGTGCACATTTTATCTTGTTCCCACGGATGAGTAATCTAAGGAACAAAGTGGTTAAGTCACTGGCCCAAGGTCAAAAACCAACACTGAGCAGAGCTGGGATGTGAACCTGGCGAGCTGCCTCCAGGACCCACACTCTGGACAGCGCTTCTCAGGGCACTAGAAGTAGGTGAAAGGGCCGAATGCCTCGGTCTTCGGCAAAGCAGTCGCTTTGTACGGCTCTGAGAGGCTCCCCTGAAATGCTTCTTGTGTTGCCCTTTTGTCCAAAGCGAAGAGTTTTAAGTGGGAGCAGGTAGACTAACCCATGCTGTGATATTGAAGCCTATGGCAAAAGAAAACAGCTTCTCGTTGCTCCAAAATCATAGCTGTCCTGGGGATTCTGTTAGCTGGCCAGAAAGGAAACGGGAGCCCTGGGTGGGAGGGGCGAAGGAGTGACCGTCTTGGGACTCACCATCCTGAAGACGCACCCTGCTGCCGCTGTCTTGTTTTAGTCCCTGTGGTTGACTGGACGGGGCTCAGTTCTGCGTGTGACGTCTGGCAGGGAGCACTCACCCCCATGCCACCCGTGCCCAGGGGAATAAAGCTGACGGTGAAGGGTGGGTGCTGTACCAAGAAGTCCTCCTGGTGGCCACGGGGCTCCCCCGTCACAACGCATGTGACAGTCACAAGGCATGTCACCCTTTCCAGAGTGCTGCCACACGCATCATCGTGTTGGTCCCCACACTACGGTTCCATAGTAGATGCTCCAGGCTTACTGAACGGCGGTTTGGAGGAGGGGTCAACATGCTTGCAGACCTGGAACGGAGTTAACCACGGGTTCTGGCGCCTGGAGGGCAGTGGTAGAAAAGAGGACTCCCCTGTGTCGGGGTGTGGGGGGCCCGTCTGCGCTCTGCAGGGGCAGGACGTCCCAGCAGAGACAGCACCTGATGCCAGGAGTGTTCATGTGGGGCAGAGGGACTGGTGACTGCTTCCAGGCTGGCCTGCTAGATTCACACTCCCTCAAGAGAACACCACCAGCAGTAATCATCCCAAACGGAGGACTGATGTGGGAGTCACCATCCTGCCCGCTGCCCTGCATCCGCCCATTAAAAGAAAGAAAACTCGGGGCACCTGGGTGGCTCATTAGGTTACGTGTCTGATTTCAGCTCAGGCCGTGATCTCAGGGTCCTGGGATTGAGCCCCGCATCCAGCCCTGTTCTCAGCAGGGAGTCTGCTTGTCCCTCTCCCTCTGCCCCTCCCCACGCTCGTTCTCCCTGTCTCTCTCTCAAATAAATAAATAAAATCTTTAAAAAGAAGAAGAAGAAGAAGAAGAAGAAAATTCAAGGCCAAAGAAAGAACAACTTACTACTACATCGGCTTTTGTTTTTACATCTTGCTGGAGACTGAGAAAAGATTTGTCACAAACTGGCAAGAATCCACAGACCAGTATTTGGGAAACATTGGATTAGAGGGTTTTTAAGGTTCTTTCTAATTCTAAAAATTGACCAACTCCAAATCACTCATTTGGGTACTTAATTACGGCTTTCTCCTGTTGCATCCAACTTCTGGACCATAGACTCCGTGCCAAGCACGGTGCCGAGAACTTCACATGCTAGGCCAGTGTAGTCTTCAGGGAACCCCTGGAAGGGGTGCTTGCTTGCACACTTCTGGTAGAAACTGAGGCCCTGAGATGCCCGGGGCTCGTCCCTGGTCACATGGCTGGGAATCTAGCTCTGGTCTCGGGGCTTGTCCCTGGTCACATGGCTGGGAATCCAGCTCGGGTCTCGGTCTTCAGTGCCTTTGCTTTCAATGACCATATTACAGCCCTTTGATTATTAAATACTCATATGATATTTCAAGTGTTTTTGGAGACCCCGAGCTCCTGGATGGCAAGGTCCGTATGTTTTTTATTTCTGTGTTTCATGGTCATAGTCAACGCACTATGTCTACTCAGTCGACAAAATCAGCAGCATGCGTGCCATGCCGGCTGCGGTCGGCCAGTCAGCTCCGGATTTACAGAAGACACCCAAAAGACACTTGTTAACGGTTTGGTCAGCAAATTTGTGTAGGAGAGTGATGCATCTCTGCAATTGGTAAAATTGTACTCTTGTTTAATTTATATGCTGAATCTTCAAACTCACAGGAATCATCAGCAGAGACCGTCTTTTCTCTGACTTAACAACCCAAACAAGGAAAGTCCTGATGTTTTTTTGCTTCTCAGATGCCTCTCGGTGCCAGGGAGAACAGCGAGGACCCAGCCTGCCCTTTCTTTCTTGCATTCTCCAACCATCCAGCCAGGCCTGCCAACTGTTCTACAACCTGGAAGACCAAACGGGCTCCCCTCTGGGCCTTTTCGAGCCTTGGCACCATTAAAATGGTTGGGAATAACGCAGTGTGAGCCAAACAGTATGAAGGGTGGTTCTGAGAAGGGGGAGAATGTAAGATTCTGCGGGATGGACAGCTTGGTGCCTGGCTTCCCAGCTTCTGTGCACACAGTGCACATCCTGGGCCACTGTCCCGCGTGCCCAGGGGGTCGAGGTACTGCACTGCCAGGGCCACAGGGGAGAGAGAGCCCCTTGCCCAGAGTCCAAGCTGCGAGGCTGTTCCCTGCAGGTTCGCTGCATGTGAGCACGGCAGATATGATCCAGCCGCTTCTTGCTTCTTCGGAGGCTCACCGGCTGCCCTCGCCTCCCCTCCCCCGCCACCCGACCCTGGGCGCTGCTGCTCGCCTTCAGCCCTGTCCTCCCCACCCCACCACACGCAGGCATCCAGTGTCGGGGCTCAGGGCCTGTGGGCGGCGGGTGAGAAGAGCAGAATCAACCCATGACAACCTGGTGGCAATAGTCACATCCACTTGAAAACTGCCTGAGAATGAACCGCATGTTCTTGTGCGGATATGCAAACACATGCAAATGTATGCAAATGTGCGACCCTCTTAACTATTTTCTCCATCTGGTTGTGGCCCCTTGTGGTGAGGCCAGAAGGAAGTGGGCTCCAAGTGGTGGATTCTGTCCAGTTCTCCCCTGGGCGGTGGGCGTGGCTGGAGAAACAGATGCTCTGTTGAGCCCTTTGGGGAGGGGGCAGGGCCCCTGGGTAGGCTCCCCCCCCATAAACGTCTCTGGTTTTGAATCAGCCTGATCTGGCCAGGCAAAGCGGAGGAGCAGGAGCAGCGGGCCTTCTGTTCCCTGGCCCCTTCCTCATCGCCAGCCCCTCCCAACCCACCCCGGCTGTCTGTGATGCCGCTACGGCACTGACGGGAGGATCACAAGGACCGGGGAAACCTCCACACCCCTGAGGCTCAGCCGAGGGCTGGAAAACAAGAAGGCTGAGCCTGATTCGCTTCTAGGTCCCTCCCAGAAGCTCGGATCTGAATGTCTGGGATCTGTGATGGAAAATAGAGCAACGGGGCCGTGCGGATGTGACTCACCAGCAGCTTGGATGCGAGCGAGAAGGGAGCAGGCTTGAAAGTCAGCCGGCAGCACGGGCCTGGGTTCAGATCTCCGGTTCTTCTGGGTCCTAACAATTCCTGCATCGACAAATCGCATAATTTCTGATTTAAGGGTCCCATTTTTCCCTTTTGGTACTTGACCTCTGTCCTGCATACATGCATCAGTATATACCACAAACAGTGCAAATGCATGCTTTGTGTCCAGCCCTGGGCAAGGTTCTAGCAACGGAAAGACAAGGAAGCCATAGACTCTGTCCTTCAGTCTACGGCCATACCACCCTGAACGCGCCCGATCGATCTCGTCTGATCTCGGAAGCTAAGCAGGGTCGGGCCTGGTTAGTACTTGGATGGGAGACTCTGTCCTTCAGACATCTAACCTGGGGGGAGGGGGCACCCAAGGACAGAGGTGACATAACCCGGGGTGCTAAGATCCCAGAATGCTTTGGGAGCACAGAGGATGGCCACAGGTAAGGGGACACCTGAGGCGGACTTGGAGGACAAGTAGGCGTTGGCCAGACAAAGGGGGAGGGGCTGTAGAGAGGGCTCAGTCCAGGGGAACAGCCCCACGCAGAGGCGCCGGGCCTGACAGGAGGCGGCTTCCTTTGGGGAGCAGCTCGCCACACATGGTGTCTGGAACTTCGCGTGACTGGCAAGGCGGGTTCGAGGAAGGAAGGAAGGGCTGTCTGTGCCGGGCTGAGGCCGGGCTTTCCTCGAGGATGGTGGGGAGCCGGTGACTGCCGGCGGAACGGTGGGTGTGTTTTCAGAATCTCTCTTGCTGCGGGGGGCGTGGGCTCAGGACGGGTCATGGTGGGCCCGGGAAGCCCATCAAGAGGCTAGAAACACTAGTCCCCCCGCGGGCCCCAGAGAAGGCGCATCTGTGCCCACATCCCGCCCTGTGAGCCAGAGCTGCGCCTCGGCCCAACTGCGAGGCCGGGAGGGAGGAGTCCGGGGTCCGCATCTCGGCTGCTTCCTCCCTTTGGCTCCTGATGGGCCTCGGCCGCTTGGTTCTCTTCTGCGGCCCGTGGCGTCCCTGCAACGGCATCTCGAATACACGAACTTGCACGTATGGTCCGGGCTTTAGTTCATGGCCCGGCTTAGAGGGACTCTGCGTTAAAACGGGAACCCTGGGTGAGAGGAGGTGTTGGCCGGCGAGAGGCGGAAGGCTAAGGGCAGGTGTCTGAGGGACCCGCCAGGCCCTCCCACCGCCCACCCGGCGCTCCCGTCACAGGGCGAGGCTGCCTCCTGCTGCCCAGAGACCCGCCTGCTGGGGTCGGCTCTGTGCCACCAGACGCAGCAAAGCTTGGCCTCTGCTAGAGGACAAGGTGCCCAGATCGGGGTCAGAAGCCGAAGACTGTGTCTACACACAGTCCTAACAATTCCTGCATCGACAAATCGTGTACACATACGCACATGTGAGCGCGCCCACCTGCCCCCTGACTGCGTGGCCTGGGGTGAGACCCTGTGTTCCGCGTGACGCTCTGTGGTCTTCGCTACCTCGAGGAAGGGATGCTTCCCTTCCTGCGGCTCGCGGCCAGCGCCTCGGGGCCCCTAGATGCTCTGTCCTGCCTGTGCCTACACTCACTGCCCCCCTGGTCGGCTGACCGTTTCCCACAGTCGCCTTCCCAGGTCCCTCCCAGCCCGAGCACGAGCATGGGAACTACAGAAAGGCAGGAAGGTCGGTTCTCCCTCACCCCGCCCTCCAACCTGTGCCCTGTGGGGGAAGATGAGACAGTCGTCTCTCCTTCTGGGAATGAGGGGACCAGGGAAGGAACGAGAAAGTGTTTTTGTGGGTTTTGTTTTGTTTTGTTTCTTTTCTCACTTTTTCTAAACTGTGGGAACTAAGCTCATGCAGAGCCAGTGCATGGAAAGGTCTGAACTTTGAAGTCCAGTCTGGAGGGCAAGGAGACTGAAGAAGGGGGACATCCTAGGAGCCAGGCCTTCACCCGCTGGGGGAGGGGTGTGAGGGCTGGGGGGTGACCGCCCGCCGAAGCGTGCAGGGCTCCTCACCCTCAAACGAATTGCCCGAGTTGCCCGGCATCCTGTGAGAGTGCGGATTCTGACTCAGCCGTGGTCTGGGGCCGGGCCTGGGACTCTGCATTTCCTCCAAGCTCCAAGTCCTGCCAATACTGGGATCCGCAGCCCATATTTTGAGTGGCAAAGGCATAGAACATGTGCCATTAATCTACTGCCAGATTGCTGAGGGCAGCTCAGCGTCTCCCGAGCGGACCGGTTCTCCCACAACAAGGAGCCTCCTAAAGGACCCGTGTTCCGAGGGAGAGAAACCACAGGCGACCATGTGCGAGGAGCTTAGGCGTGGTCACACTGGGGTCCCTGGGGCAGGGCTCAGTATCATAAACAGCACGGAGGAGGTATCGCTGCTTTTTGGCAGTCCAAGAACATTTTATGCTCTGCCCTAAATAATACTGTAATGCAGCCAAAGCCTGCCCAAATGCCCGGAAAATGCCGCATTGTCACCTTTGCGGGGCTGGCCTCTGTTTTAAAGGAACGTTTCCTCGGAGTTTCTTGTTAGGCTGTCTCGGGCATAGTGTGGTAGCCTTTCGGTCCCCGGGCCAAGTGGAGACCCAGGAGCCGAGTCGGAGAGCAACCAGCAGTCCAGCTCCTTCTGGTGGAGCTGATGGGCCGGGGGCGTGAGCGGCCCCGAAGGCTTTCCCAGCTGCCTGCAGGGCAGACTCTTCCTTAGTACTAATGGTGGTGTATTTCCTCCGAGCTGGAACTCATTTGACAGCTTCCACGTCTGTCAGTTCATTTGATCTCCAGGTCAGATCTGGGAGCACGGCAGGACTGGCATCAGTATCAGCTTTTTCTCAAGTGGGCAGACGGAAGCCTGGAGAGCCCAGTGACGGGCTCAGAACGCCTGGACCTGGCCGTCCCATCTCAGCCCAGCGCTCGGCCAAGCACCGCGTCCTCACCACTGTGTACCTTCCCAGGGCACAGAGGCGACCTTGGAGTCCCTGGCTGGTGGCTGGGCGTCCCGCGGAGGGGTGCACTCCGGTTAGTGGAGGGGGTCTAGGTTAGGATCATCCCAGGCTTGGCAACAAGGGGCAGGTGGATGTAATCGGTCAGCGGTGCCTTCATTCTAACACCTCCATTTCTTAATGCTAATTCTGTTGAGGGCTTTCTAAAAATACGTATTTTGGTTTCTCTGCTTTCCCTTCCTTTGTCCTCTTAGGGCCCATATCAACTAGTAATTTCTAGCTAAACCTGGGTCTGGAGAGACGAGGGGTCGAAGTGACCACTTCTGGCCACTAGAGGGACCCCAGGCACCAGCTTCGGGTTTTTGCAGCAGTTGGTGCCTGGAATGGTCCCCACCTCTTGGAAAGATTCAGGTCAGGTGCTTATCTGGCTAAGAATCCTTCATTGTTCTACAGACCCGGTTTGGAAGAGACCAAAGTATCCTAGCTCTGAACCAGAGGACTTTAATTCAAGGATCCAAGCAAAGAGATTAAAATCATCACAAGTGGGACCCAGACACCGGAATCAAAGAATTACTAGCTCTTTCATTTAACGTATCATCCCAGGGATTTCAGAGTCTTCTGGCCCCAAATATTCTGATTCAGAACATCTTGAATTGAGTCAAGGACTATTGAAAGCCTCTCCCCAGGCGATTCGGATGCACTGCCAATTTGGGAGAAAGCAGTTGGACTAGCCCTGGCTGGGTCCCCGTGCATGGGAGATCCCTCCGCTGTGTCTGATGATTTGTTACTGTTCAGCCTCAGCTTGAGTCCTTTCTGTAACGGTGAGCTCATAACTCAAATCAGATCTGTCCTCTTATTCTCTTGCAAGATACCAGTTCTGTTCTCCTGTAACAGCATTTAGAAGCACGTGCAAGTTATCTGCGTGTTTCGTGTCTCATCTCGGCCGCTCACATTTGTCTCTAAAGTCCACAAGGGCCAGGCCGTCCTCACATGTGTTCGCCACAGTAAAACAAGAGCACAGAGCAGTGCGGAGCTCCGTGTGTGAGTGTGTGCGTGTGTGGAGGACTGTGTGTGCACACACGTGAGTGCGTCCGTGTGCATGTATTTTTTATAGTAACAAGGATGCCATAGCCCATCCCTGTCATCTGTATTCCAACTGCAGAAAGACTTTCTTAACGTTCAGCCTAAACCAATCTGTTACTTCCCCCCGACCCAGGGTCCCTAGTTCTAAGCTACAGCTGACTTTTCTCTAATGTTCCCTTCACAGCACAGCCCCTGAGTGACATGCAGATAGCTGGGTGTTTTCTGCGTCCGCCCAGAGTCAGGGTCTCGCCCACCTCCCCTGCTCCTTCAGCCCTTCTGTGAGGGGTGGGGGTCTGTCATTTCGACCATTCCCCTTTAAAAAGCTCTAATTCATTAGTGTGGGCCCCAGAGCTGAGCTCTTGGTTCCCGAACTGGCCAGGGCAGGGCAGGAAGGAGCGGTGGCTCGTCCTGCCTCGTCCCCAATTTGAGCTTGAGTCTGCATTAGCTTTTTGGCTGCCGCACACACTACTGAATCATCTTTAGCCTGTGGCCAAGTGAAACCTCTAAGCTGGTGTTGTTTTTTTTTTTTTTTTTTTTTTTAATAAGAACGTCTGTCGAGCCAGGTCTCTTCCATTTTGTTTTGGTGCAATTGATTTTTTTTTTTTTTAACACAGGTTTTGCCTTCATTTCTATTAACTCGTATTTAATTTCTGCGATTCTTGCTATCCCAGGGGGTGTCCCTCCGACTCTGGGCTCCCGGAGATTTCCATGGATTTCTCCTTGTCAGTCAGCCCAGAACGTGGCGGGAGCAGCCCTGTCCTGGAGACTCAAGGAGTGGCCACAGAGGAGAAACAGGGGCGTGCTTTTGGAGCCTGCAGGCTGCTGGCAGAGACAGTCCACTTCGTCCTCATCTCTTCCTCGGGTCACAGACGGAAAGGGACCGACTAATTTGTAAAGGGCTTTCTTCCCCGAAGCTCCCCACCCTTTCCCTGTCCTCTGGGTAATTGCTCTCATTGTACTGACTTTCATAATCCACCACACCCACCTTGGAAGAGTGTGAAGGGAAAACACCCCCCCCCTTCTTGTATCTTCTTGCATCTTCTCTGTGTCTGTACAGAAAGAATGTTCCCGGCCACCCCAGGGAGGCAGGACCACCCGCTCATGCAGGGCTTTGTGATTGGCTAAGGGTCTGTGGGTGTGAAATAGAAGCCAGGACCGGGACTGAGCCATCAAGGTGACCAAGGATCTTGCGGGGTGTCCATGTGTCCTGGGACCCAGATTCGTGAAAGGTTATTAAGGAGAGAGCTGAGAAGTCCTGACAACCTAAGAAAGAAGAGGACAGGGAGGGGCCAGGTGGGTTCAGGGAGATGTCGATGTCTAGAATTGTGTCTGGGTTCTTTTTGTGTCTTCTGGGACCTCTCCCAGTGTGCTGACTTTAGGAGTCACTCAGTACATCCTTTAAATGAAATGCGTGACATACCCCTAAGTGCCTTAAAGGGTTAACCTGACCTAGGGCCCAGAACTGCAGAGAGAATGAATCGGCCACGGTGGGTGGGGATGGGTTCCAGAAGGCTGGAGAAGGAGCCAGAGCCCAGAGGTCTGGAGGGGGCAGTGGCAATGGGCAGTGGGGGCCACAGGCTGAGCTGGAACTGAAGCGGAGGAGAAGGAAGGATAAAAAGCCAGCAGCAGGGAGGCCAGAGCGTCTCGTAGGTCCATGCAGAGTGTGGGCTCCCTCCCTGAGTGTGATCAAATCTGAGAAGGCTGCTGGACTCCAAATTGGATTCTGAGCCACTGGAAGACTGTCTCCTTGAACTCGGGACGTCCCTGGGGACTCACTTTCCCTCAAGTAAAGATGAAGAGTGACAGGCCTTCCAGCCCTCCCCTGCCGCCCGGAGCTGTACTGTCCCAGAGGAAAGTGAGCCTCGCTCCTCCGACCTGGGCTTGGGGCCTGTGGAGAGTCCAGAGTCCCCTGGCTGCCGCTGGCCCTTGTGGACACAGAAAACAGGTTCTCAGGCCAGAAATCTTTTATTTTTTTTCTTCTGAGACGTTATTTGAATTCAAGTTCGTTAAGACGGAGTGTGGGGCTGGTTTCAGGAGCAGAATTCAGTGATTCATCACTTATGTAGAAGTGGCCCCTCGATGGCCACCCCCCACTCACCCCATCCCCCCACGGGCCTCCGTCTACCCAGGCCAGAAATCTTGTGCTGATGGTCCTCCGGTCTCTTCAGCCCACAGATGATTTAGGGCTGGGAGAGATGCCTTGGAGGCCTTCGGGAGGAGGAGCGCCATGTCCTGACATTTGTTCTGGGGGAATCCTGTGCTTACTTATTCCTCAGTCCCAGGGGCCTGTAAGCCCTCCAGGTTGGAGCACCACACTTTATTTGTGTGAAGTTAATTAATTCACATACTTAGCACCTACTTCCTGAGCTCTGATTTCTAGTCACAAAAGAGAAAAAGTTCCCACATTCCTGACACTTGTTTTTGGGGGTGGGGGGGTGCGGAGGAGCAGGAAACTGGCCACTAAACAATGAAGAAAGGAGACAGTCTCAGAGTGTGATACACACCATGCTGGAAACATCCCCGGTGAGCTGGTGGAGAATAACAGGGCCGCGTAGGTGGGGGCTCTCTCTCATTGGATGTCAGGAAAGGTGATATTTGCGTTCAGATCTGGAGGATGAGAAGGAGCCAGTCACGGAAAATGCACAGGGAAGAGCGTTTCTGGCAGAAGGGACGCCAAGTGCAAAGCCCAGAGTAGAAACGGGACTTGCCCATTCAGAGAACAGAAAGTACTTTAGGTCCCTGGGCCTCAAGCTTCCTGAGCAAGCGGGAGACGAAGCCACTGTCTGATCACGGAAATTTCTGTGTTGAGTTTAACTCCAAGGGCTGTGGGGAAGAACTCCATGCCAAATTGTGGGTGTAATATTCTATTTTCCTAAAGAGAGATTCATCACTTTCACTGGATTTTCCAAGAGACTTAGGATTTCCCCTTCCCCAAGCATTAGTAATACCCAACTTTGAGGGAGAAAAGCAGGCTCAGGTCCTTCAGAAAGAGGCCATTTGCAGCCATAGACAGTGTATCATTCTTTCAGAACCTAGGGAATGACGCCGGAAAAAGGTTCAAACCATTAGCCTGGAGGAGGACAAAGCTGGGACTTGGAACATCATCTGGGAATCTTGGGAGTAGGCAACTTTCAGTGCTCCCAAAATGTGATACAAGGAAAGGCAGAGAGACTTGGCAGTGTTGGGTAGATGGGGCTCTAATGCTGAGAGCCTGGTTCCCAAACACCTGGACGGTGCATTAGGCACATCTGAGGAACTGCAACGACTTCTTCCTCTCATTTATACAACTGTGTCTGAAAGATGTCCTAAATCTAAGTGTAACATCAAGACGGCTGAAATCCCCTACAGCTGTGCCCCTCTAATTCCCCTGAACCAGCTTTTCAAGGGGCTTTCTGGAGATCCTACAACCAACCGGTAGTCACAGGGGAGGAGAAAGCTGACGCCCACCTCTGCTGAACTCATTTCTCAACCAGTCCTGTCTCCTGGCCCACGTCCCACCTGCCCAAATCACCCAGATGATGTGCGGATTCGATCTGGAAGGACTTGGACTTGTTAATTAACCTAAACAGTCACATTCGTCTACAAGGTGCATTATTGTTAATTAAAGCTGCGATTCTCCTTGTGCCCAGACGGCGGGCTGCTCTTGTCAGAATAATTAGATAGCATACGATGGTTTTCATGCAAATCCCTGGCAATTAGAGCTGGCGATGAATTGGATTTGAAATCCCAGTGAAGTTCTCAATCAGAATTCCCCAGAGGGCCACCTCTGGGGGAAGATGATGATGGGGCTGTGGGGTCAGGACATGCGAGTGGGAAAAAGGGTGTGAGCACAGGTATCTGTTTCCTACAACCTCTGGGAGGGGCCCCGGGCCTGGAATAAATGACCTGTGGGTGTCATTGTGATCTTCAGTCTTCCCCCAAAGGAATAAGTCTCCCTCCAGGAGTGCAGGTGGATTTTCCCCAGGGCCTGGTGAGCGCCCCATGCTGGCCTGCTCCCTGCTCTTCTCTCTGGGAAACAATTGTTCCCCTAGCCCGGAGGCCCCCTAACTCAGACACAGGGAACGTCCCTGCCAACCCTAAGATGAAATTCTGAAGGGTTCTCAGGAAACAGGAGCTGGGTTCCTGAGGGGTTGTTGGGAAGATGCCAGGTTCGGACCAGTTTTGGGGAAGCTGGTGGCAGGTGGTGGGTGACAGCCTGGGCTTGGGGTGACAGCCTGGGCTCGGGAGGACCCCACGAAAGCCTTGAAGAAACACCCGAGGTCGGGATGAGACTCAGAAGAAGCATCCCAGGGCAGGAGACCGTGCAGGAAAGGGTCGCGGGGAAGGACTGGGGTAAAGCGGCAGGGCAGGGGTGGGCTGGGCGGGAGATAAGTGTGCGGAGGCCCTCCCCAGACCTCCCTCCCCAGCCTCCAGGACCTCTTATCAGCCCCGGGCTTCTGCCTCGGCCTTGGCTTGGTGAGGGATGTGATAGGGGGCTCTCTGGGCTTCTTTCCAGGGAGACCCTGCAGGCGCAGTTTGTGTCTCCTGGGCTGGGGTCGCCGGGGCTGGGGCCAGGCCGGGTTGCACAGCGCCCCAGAGGCCGGGGGACAGCCCGCTGAGCATCAGGTTGACCCTGGAAAGTTTGGGACGGAGACCACCCTGCGCTTCCCCTCCTCTAGGTCAGCCTCTTAGGCAGGGCCCTGAGTGGGGGTGGGGGGGTGTCCGGTGTCGTTGGAGGAGGGGTTGTGGGGGGATGTCAGGTAGGATGGAGATGGGGAGGGGCTTCCTCTCTGGAAAGCGGCTGAGAGAGAAATCCCTGTGCCGCCTTCGCGAACTGTGGCCGGAGGCCTTAGCATAATGTAGGTTTGTAAATTCTCTCTTTTTTCTTCATTTTCCTTCTCTCTTTCCTGTCTCAGAACGAACGCCTCCTGCGGCTCCTCGGGCCCTAAGTCCCGCCTTTCAATTTAGGATGCACCAATCAGCCGCTACCCTGACGGTTGCTAAGCGACGGGAGGGGGGGTCGGAGGCTTGGTCACGCACCCACCCGGGAAAATTCCCGAGGATGCTCCGGCTGGGCCTGGGCCTCTCCTGCGCTCTCGCCGCGTCTCCAAGCCCAGAGTGGAGCGGAGCCGGCGCAGGGGGAGCGGCTAGAGCACATCTGTACAACCCGGGAAGGCTGTCGGGGTTCAGACAGAGGGGAGGCTCCCTCAAGTCTGCCCAGCTTTCACTTGGGTTGGAGGCACCTTGGGGCCGCGGCCTCTTGGGCAGAGGGCGAGTTTGTCGGCGGCAGCCCTTACGGAGAGGGCCTATCCACTGTCCTTCCAACCACTACCCAGACTTGGAGAAAAACCCTCCAGGACTATGACTATGAGCAGGGCATGGGGCTGTGGTGTGACAGATGGAAAGAAAGACCCGTCTCAGGAGCTGAACGGGGGAAAAAACCCAGAGGATTCTAAGCAGAAGACGAGTCAGATCAGGCCCCTCCCCTCAAAGTGCCTCAACCCCCTTGACTTCTTGGTTTTTAGTTCCCTGTAGGCATCCCACACAGACACCCAGAGAAGGCTCGGCATAGAAGCCAGGGGAAAGAAAACCCATTTGGGGAAGGGAGTGAGTCATTAATCCTGATTCCACATTCGGAAAACAAGGGTAGAGGGAGGAGCCCGCAGGAGGGAGGGTCTGAGGGAAGGCGCGCGGGGGTGCGGCGCAGGCAGCGGGGCAGAGGCAGCCCCACATGTGGACCGCGCGATTCCGTGCTTGCACCCAGCAAGGATGTAGGTTCCAACAGATGGAGACACACAGATGCACACACACACACACATGCACATGCACACTCACACACACAGGGATTAGTGTCCTGCCGAGAAACAAACCTCGGGTTGATGATTCCTAAGAAGTGGCTTTTGGAATTGTCTCGATATGTTCCCCGGACAAAGTGAGGCCCCCTGGGATGCTTCTCTGCCTGATCTCTAAGCAAAGCCAACAGCAGTCCGGGAGACAGTAGTCCGAGAGGAAGGCTAGACAAGTCGGACAGGACGGGGGCCATGCTCTCGGCTCTTCTCTCTCCTCTGGTCTTCTCTCTCCTGTTTTGAGTCCTGTTTCATTTGCTTTCCCGAGCAGGTGCTCTTCCTCCTCCATCTCTTCTGGTTTCTCAGGCGCCCTGCTCCCCTCATACTCAGGTGAATCTCCTCCCCTTTGAGACGGCAATAACCTCATGCCTCTGGAGAACATCTCTGCACCCTGCGGAAGTTTGTATGTCATTCACTTTCTCCCCAGGCCGGCGAGAGAAACGGACGCCGGCAGGAAGGTCCGGTTTCTCTCCATTCTCCTGCCTGCTCTACGTCCCCGGATAAAATAAGAAACCACAGCTTCATTAAAGCAGCGTAGACTTTAATTCAGGTGGACAGGCAGGAAGAGAGCTAGGACTTTCCTCCCTGGGCGTCCAGATGAGACGGCCGTCTCAGGGGCAGGGGCAGGGGAGGCGGGGCAGCACGTGCGGTCTGGTGGTAGGACAGGGCCAGGAGCAGGGGTGTGGCCACACAGTGCAGAATGGCCAGGGCCTCCGCCAGGTGCTGCAGCAAGTCCAGAGCCTGCTGGGCCAGACATGTCCACAGGACCAAGGCCTTGGACCTCACGAGGAAGTCCAAGCCCACAGCTACCCCATGAGGCCACCAGAACACAAACCAGGCCCACAGGACATTGGCCCAGGGACACTGCCCCCTGCTCCGTATTTTCATTATCGCCTTGGCTCCCAGCAAACCCAGCGGCAGCAAGGTGAAGATGGCGCAGCAGGCAATGGCGTGTGACAGCGGCAGAAACCAGTGGCTCTTGCTGAATGTCAGGGAGCAGAATCCATGAGAAGTGTCGCTGGCCAGGGTGACCGGCAGCCCCAGCAGGACAGCCGTTCCCCAGAGTCCCACACCAAGCCTCAGGGTGAGGTTGGGGACCTGACCTGTGCCCATTTTGGGGCCCAGGCAGGCATGGCACCCTATCAGCAGAGCCTGGGCGAAGGCTGAGCCGTACCAGACCATGTGGGCCAGGTGGCACAGAGGGGTGCCCTGGAGCTCTTTAAGCCCTGGGGCCAGGAAGGGCACCGCAACGCTGAAGAGAGTGCTGCCCACGGCCAGCTGTACTAGGAAAGGCCGTTCGGGGCACACCTGCCAGTGGAAGAGAGGTCTGAGGAGGGCGAGGAGGACGGCTCCCCCGGCCAGGATGCCCAGGATGCTGGTGAGGATGAAGAAGGGCAAGGAGGAGTCGTCCAACAGGCTGCAGGAGCGGCAGGGGGCAGCGGCGTCCACGTTGCTGTAGTTATAGTTCAGGCCATAGGAATCATTAAAGTCATCCCAAATGTCATCTTCGAAGGTGAACTTAGTAGCGTCCTCATTCGCCACCTGGAGGACAGCCCCAGAGGGGACAGTCAGATCATCTGTCTACCCCGCTCAAGAGTCCCTGGGAATAAAGGGAGCGGGAGGGGGAGATGGAGCGGAGGCCAGCCTGGAGGAGGGGATGCAGTGGGGGCAGCAGGAAAGGATGGCACAGGAGCCTCGGAGCCTGGGAGGAAGAGCAGGGGACGGGAACGGACAGGCTGCGAGAGCCGGACAAGGTCCGGGTCAGGGCGCCAGGGACCTGGATGGATGAGGGACCCCGGAGCCCAGAGTAAGAAGGAGGAGAAGGAAACAGAGGGAAGGGTAAGAGGCGAGGGGAGAAGGAAAGAGGTGCAAAGGCCCTGGGGCAGACAGAAAGAGGTGGTGGGGGAAAGAGATGGAGGACTGTGGGCCCAGCCCCACACTCACCTGGTGCTGCAGACAGTTCCCCATGGTGCTGCTGGGCTAAGGGCAGGCAGAGAGAAGGGCTGGGAACGTCCCGTGGGTGGCTGCGGCTCCAAGATAAGTGCCAGGGGCTAATGAAGGCCATCAGTTCTGGGCAGGGCCAGGGGATAGGCAGTGGGGGGGAGCCGGGCATTCAGGAAGCCTTCGCCCCACACCCTTGGCCCGCCTCAAGCTCAGGCCCAGAAGGGGCAATCGCCCGGGGCTTCCTGTTTTGAGGTTGGATTTCACTGGTGGGGACCTGCACTCAGGAAAGGAAAAAGATGGCCGGCAGATAGCGGGTGTTTTCCCGAAGGTGGAAAGGGGGGCTGAGAAGCCAGGGGGGTTTCCAGCAGGGATGGAGTCTTCGAGCACCAGGAAGGAAGAGGGGCCAGGGGTGACTTGTGAGACAGAGATAAGAGACCTGCTGGGAAGGCAGAGGGAAGGGGCAGCTGATGACTCTCACCGAGTCTCCACCCCCTTGAACTGGATCCAAAGAAAGACAGCTCCAGGGGGACATTCGAGGGAGGGGCTGTGAGTGGTGCCCGAGGTCGGACCGGCCCCCGTTGATAGCCCTGCGCTGCGCATGCCGTCTCTGTGTGTGGCTGTGTGTGTCGTGTGTCGCGAGCACATAGCCGAGGGCTAGGCGGTAGGTGGGTGTTGGGTGCTTCAGTGTGAGGACAGGAAGGGCTGGGGGCCAGCGGTCAAGGCTGTGTGAGGAAGCTGCTTCAGGGAGCGGCTGGGCGTTGGTCTAGCCACCTATGGGCGCCGCGGACGCATTCTCCATACCAAGCATGATGCGCTGTCTGACGAGTTAAAGCAGGCTCTGGGGGACAATGGGGCAGCACGTTCTACAATGGGACTGTCGCCCATGGGGCGCTCTCGATCATATTTGTGTTGGGGATAGAAAGGCTCTGAACGGACTCACTGGCGGGCCTCTGGGCGAAGTGTGCAGTTCCTTACGGGGGTGGGGCTTCTGTTTCTCTCTGGCTGGCAGAGTGAAAGCATTTACTCTGCACATGCAGGCCCTAGAACCCACACCTCTGCTGCCGGCAGCCTCACCCCTCCAGGGCTTCTGCACCGTCTCTTCTCTTTCCCTGCATTTTCTTGGGTGGGGAAACGGCCAGACCTTCAGGTCACGGGGTCTCAGGAGCTGGTTAGGCGACACTATCTCATTCCAGGAAAGCCTGGGGTGTTTCAATGCAATCTCACCAGGAGCCCTTTTGCATTCAGGCAGGGGTGCATGGAGTCAGAGTAGGGGAGCCGAGACGCAAAGGTGGGTGCCTTACATAGATCGCCAACCCCTTTCTTCCCAGGATGACTGCTCCGGATTCACGTTCAACGTGAGCATGAGCGGGGCTAGACAGTAGCCCTGGGGAGGTCTGTCCTGCTGTGGGGCCAGTGGCGTCTCTGCCGTCACTGTGTCCTTCTCCGGTACCCGGTGGGGGGCAGCGGGGAGCAGGCAGACACCCCTCCCCAACCACGCGAGAAAGCAAGGACCCTGGCGGAGGGGGTGAACAGCCTGCTCTCCCTTGGAGAGCTCTGCTGTCTCCGCGCAGGGATGCCCTTGGGAGAGGGGGCCTCCCCTGGGGGGGGTCCAGGCGCAGGGGACACCAGCAGAACCCCCCTCACGCGCACACCCCCCGTCTGGAGCAGGAGCAGCAAGAAGGAGGCAGCCGGACGACACGGATAATCCAGATATATTGAGGGTGGCCCCTCGGAGATTAGCACAGGAGAGTTAGAAAGATTATAAAGATACACGACCCCCTCCCTGCTCCCTCCCCCACCCACAGACAGACACACACCGCACAACAGCCCCGCCCCCCCGCCCCCGTACAAATATGGCTTCTGTGTAATATGGACAGAGTGGTTCAGCTCAAAGAGGAAAGGTCATTTTCCCAAAAGCGGGTGCTGGGAGACAGGGAGCCGACAGGCCTGGGGCCCTAGGCTGCCTTGCTGCTGTGAGGGGGGAGGCCCTGGCTGAGGTGTGGGGGGGGTGCCCGTGCTGCCCAAGGGCCCTAACCAGCGGCTGGAAGAATCCCGAGGATATTTCCTGAACTGAGGGGGGTGCACAGGCGAGGGGGGTGCACAGGCCTGCCGGCTGCAGCAGGGAAGACTCGCTGGAGGGAGTGAGCGGGGCCCCGCCGGGACAGGGAGGGCGAGCGACCTCATCTCCACCGCGGCAGTGCAGGAAGACAGAAAATCAAAAGCGGGGGTGGAGACGGGAAGGAGACAGAGGTTCGCTCCCGGCCCTCGCCCCCCGGGGGTCAGACTATGGGGGGGAAGAAGTGACAGTGGTCCTTCCAGGGTCAGTGCCGGGGAGAGGCCTGAGGGGTGCATAGCAAAGGCTGTGGCCCTGACTCTGTGGCTCTGAGAAGGGAAACTGAGGCAGGGACAGATGAGATGGACAACTGAGCAAAACACCCCCTGGGACTGTTTTCTCCATGACAGATGGGCACCGAGGGCGACCCGGGACACACGGGCACGGAGCCACAGCCCAGGTGAGGTCCACAGCCGGACTCAGAGCCCTCCCCGCCTGAAGCCCTCCTCTGCGAAGCGTCCCGCAGCCCCCACCCGCCTGGGCGCTCCCTCCGGCCCTCTTCCACACGCGTGCACACACACAGATGCAGGCACAAACACGAGAACCACACGCTCACAGAGTTCACATCACTCCCTCGTTTGGGCAGGACACAGCTCAGTGCACTGAAGCTCCTTTTAGTATTTTTGTTGTTACGTCTGCCTGGCTGCTGAGGGAGCGGGAAGGGGCAGGGCAGGCCGTACAAGACGGAGCAGCGGTTGCCGTGCGACAGTCAGGGCTCGGGTCAGAGCCAGGGGCCCGCAGCAGCGCCTCTCCCACCGCTGCTAGAGCGCTCGCCCCTGGGGCCGGGCTTCACTGGACATCGGGTGCAAGGGGTAGAGGCCCCTCTCTGCCAGCCTCCCCCTGCAGAACTACCCCCTCCTGGCAGGGACCTGTGTCCTTCCCATGTGGGAGCCCTGGGTCCCTGCCTGGCTGCCTTCCACCTGCTGGCTCACACTTCCTGGGGACCCCCATTCACCCCTTTCCTGTCATGGAGGAGGAGGGGTGACCGGGCGGCCCGCTTCCCTGTCTGTAACTTGAGGTGCGTGACTAGCAGAGGAAAAGCCCCCTCCAGCCCCTCCAGGTTCTGCTCACCACTTCCCCTTTCCCCCAGGAGGCCACGAAGCGGGGGAGGACGGAGAGCTGCGGGGCAGGGCCCCCACACCAGCCCGGCTTGGCTCCCTATCCTTACCCCTCCGCCTTCGCTCTCCTCCTACACTCCAGGGTTTTGCTTTCCTCACCCGGGGCCCCTGGCCCTCCAGCCTGGAGACGGATTTGATTTGGGATTGTTATAAAAATAATAATAACCCAAACGCAGAGAAGCCACGGAAAGGGCTGAGGGTGACCCTCCCTCCCCCCCGCCCGCCTCCCTCCCCATTCCAAACCGAGTACAAAACCGCACCCAAAGCAGACATTCTGTACAGGGGGGTGGGGGGGGCTGGGGAGCAAGCGGGAGGGGCGGCCCTGGGGTCGCTCTGTACAAGTCCAGGTTGGTGATGGCCCCAGCAGTCCCCGTGGGGCCCCTGGGGTGCAGGGGGGGTCCGGGCGCCTCTAGATGAAATATTCCTTCTTGTCGTCCCCGCCCGACTGCCCGCCTTCTGCGTTGATGATGGCCGTGTCTGCGTCTGGGGCGTCATCAGAGCCTTTGGCCTCGTGTGTCAGGTAGGTTCCTGCACAGACCGAGAGACCCCTCCCGTCAGTCGCAGGAGCAGTTTCCACTCCTCCAAAGCCCACCCCAACCCCTGCCCTGATGGTGCACTGCCCCCCCTGCTCCTGCAACATTTCTCCGGCCTGGAGCTGTCTAGGTCCCCACCTGAGCCAATTTCCATCCTGCTGCCAACACCCATCACCTGACCACACCCATGGACAGTGATTGAATGCTGCCCTTAACTAGAATCTCATTCATAAAACAAGAAAAAACCTGCGTGTACATCTGTGCATGTGTGCATGTGTGTGTGCATGTGTGTACGTGTGTGTGGGTTATGCATGCGCCTATGCGCCCACAAGTCTGCATGAGTGTGCATGTGCACACCTGGGTGTGCACGCATGTGTGTGCACATGTGTGGGTACGTGCGTGCAGGTGTGTATGAGCGTACAGGTGTGTGCCGATAGGTGTGTGTATGTCTGTGTGTACCTGTGGGTACGTGTGCGTGGGTGTGTGTGCACCTGTACGTGTAGTACTGGCATGGACCTCTGTGCACGTGTGCTCCCGTCTGTGTATGTGTGTGCACATATGTGCCTCCATGTGTGTGCACACATGCACACCCTAGGTGGGGACAGGGAAACTGCAGGTCAGCCGTGAACAGGAAGCTGAGGTCTGGGTCAGCCGTGCAGCGGGGCTGCTGGCTGAAGTAGCACAGAGGGGAAAGTCTGAGGAGTGGGCAGGCGTGGAAACGGGAGAGGAGCAGAGACGCTGTGGGACGGAAGGACAAAGAGTGGAGAAAGGAAGCCAGTGCAGGAAGAGATGGGACCGGTAGGTCTCCTCTCCGAGCAGGAGGCCCTGGGGGCAAAGTGGCAGGGCGGGGGCTGGGGGGGGTGCAGCATGGACTGAGATGGAGGGTCCCTTTGACTTGGAGAGTCACCAAGTGATGGGGCTCTACTGCGGGGTTGGTGGTGCTCAGTCATCACAGGGCTGGCTGTCTTCTTTCTTCCAAGGGCCAGTGGAGTCCCCAGAGGAGGTCGAGCAGCCAGCTCCCTGCTGCCTCCCTGCCCGCCACCCCCCACCCCGGCTCCCTGCTGCCTCTGACCTTTGTGCCTGATCAAGTAGTGGCCCAGGAAGATGAGCAGAATCAGCAGCAGGAAGACGATGAACGCCACGATCCCGCCGATGATGGCGTGGTAGGTGCTGGAGGACGAGGGTACCGGGCTGGGGTCTGCGGGGGGGGGGGGGGGGGGCACAGTCAGACCTGGAAGAGCCCTGGTCTGAGCGCATCTCTGGCCCGGCCGTGGGCCGTCTGACACGGCACAGGACACGGGCTGACATCCGCTGAGCGGACTGGATCGAACAGCAAAGGGGACATGCCTGGTTTTGCACCCTTCTTTCTTACACCCCGTCTGGAATGCAGTAATTCTCCTTAAAAATTGTGTATTCGTGAATAAGTTGACAGATCTGCTCGCACTCAACCCTTTCAGCTGTGTTTCTGGCCTGGAAGCTCAGGTCAAATTCATCCTGTTAACGACCATGTTGTCTCTTGTTCTCGCTCTTGCTTTTACTTTCGGGGGGATCAGACTGTTCCTTCTCTCTCTGTCTCCTGACCGCTTGCCCTTCAGAGCTGGCCTCTCTCGGGGGCCCCCAGCCTATTCCCCGTTGCCCCCAGCCCAGACAGTGAGACACTGATGAAGCTGCGAAGGGGAACTCTGACGGCGCCTCCAGAAGGCCATGCACTGAGGTCACCGTGTGAAGAGCAGTTCTGGGGTCCAACTACATCGCAGTCCTCCACCGGGAGGCCTCGGACTCCAGCGTCACATCCCAGCCTCCAGAGGCTTGTGGGAAAGTCAAGGACTTCCTTCGTGGATGCCCCTCCCCCACCCACACCCTGAGCTTCTTCCCATGATGGCCAACGTCTCCGCCATCTTCCTTCTACGGCAGCATCTACGGCAGGGTGGGGGAGGGCGTAGATCCTCAGAGTGCACACTGGGCCAGGCACGACGAGGTCAGCACCAGCCTCGTCCAAATCCCAAATACCCGAGGAGACAGCGCCCAGGCCCGGGACCCAGTTCTGATGCGTCCAAAATTACATGAGCCCTAGGTGTACCTGTCCCACCCACGGGGAGGCCACTATTTTCCTACAGAGTCAGCTTGAGTCTTGATGCCTCACTGACTCCTTATATATTTTGTCTTTCCTGCCTCACGTCTCCTCGAGCTTGACTGGGCCAGCTTTTTCGTTCCTTGACTGTCTACGCCTAATTGGAAAAGAAAACATTTATGTTCTGATTTTTTATGCTCTGCTGGGGAGGGAGAGAGAGGATGGGCCTAGGGGCTCCATGATACGGTGGGGTGGGTGGGAAGGTGTTGAGTGGGAAGGAGCAGAGGGATGTCACCCCTGTCTTTCTCCCAGGCAGTAGGTGCACACAGTCTCACATTAAAAAAATAATAATAGGGACGCCTGGGTGGCTCAGTTGGTTAAGCAGCTGCCTTCGGCTCAGGTCATGATCCCGGGGTCCTGGGATCGAGTCCCGCATCAGGCTCCTTGCTCGGCAGGGAGCCTGCTTCTCCCTCTGCCTCTGCCTGCCTCTCTGTCTGCCTGTGCTCGCTCGCTCTCCCTCTGTCTCTGACAAATAAAAGAATAAAATCTTAAAAAAAAAAATCATCATCATCATCATCATCATCCTGGATAGTTGTTCCAGAGGCTATGGAAAGGGAAATCCCTCCGAAAAACAGAGCTTCCCATGGCCAAAAGGACCTCTGGGTCTTCAGTTGCAGATCCCTGTCTCTGCTGGAACTCCCCTGTTTTCCCTTCCCTGTTGATAGGGTCAGGGCTGCTCTGGAGTCCCCGGGAAGGAGCTGCAGAGCCTCCTCCCACCGCCGGGTGTCAGCACTGGTCGCGGTCACCGTGAGACGGGACCGTGGGGGAGGGGCCGGCGGTTGTGACCAACCACCAACCGCAGGGGCCAGGAACACTCAGCGCCCTGGCAGTCACCCTCAGAACTGGCCGGGGGAGCTCTGGGGGCTGACGCTGGTCCTCACCGCCGGCATCCTACACCAGCGTTGTCTGTGGTGCTGAGGCAGCTCCCACGAGCTGAGTTCTGACCCTGGAGTCAGAATCACCCCATCTGCACAAACACCCCGGTCCCCAGGTCTCAGGTCTCTTATCTGTCACCTCACTGACTGAACGGTCATTTCCGGTATGGGAGCCTCTAGTGTTCCCCCCGACAATGCATTTCCCCTATTCTGAGCTTGTAAGGTTTTCTGACAGGACCCCGCTGCCACTAGGATCTTCAAAAATCCTGCCCGCTCTCCAATAAGGGGACCTCTGTGCCAGCCTGTCACTGCTCCTGAGGTTCTGTGGTCACAGCTGTGGGAAGAATTTCAGAGAAGAAGCATCACTGGTGTCTCTGGGAGATAAGGCCTCGGAGAAAGTGGCCAGTGTCTCAGCATCATACCAACGGGCGTCTGTGTTCTGCCTGAACCCACCCTACCCTGTCTGCGGCCAGGAAGTGGCGGTGACACCACGGGTCCCCTGCTGGTCACCAGAAGAGCAGCCCTGGCACAGGCCCCTGGAGAGGGGAACCCCCATACCGGCCCTGGCGAGACTCTGGGGCCTCTCCACACAGAGGCGTAGTTAGTGCTGCCCCGGGGAGAGGAGGGGTAGGGGCACCGCTAGGGCTCACCGGAGCCCGCCATTCTGCGGACGGCGTCCGTCTTGCACATTCCAGAGCAGACCTAGAGCCCGAGTTCCACACTCCCACGGTCGGCCCTCTTGCCCTCGAGGCACAGCCGAGGGCTGCTCTCAGGAGAGGAAGTCACAGAGCGTGGGGTGGGCAGACAGGCGAGGGGGATGCCCGCGGAGGGCCGGGAGGGCTCACCGTTCACGTTGAGCGTGTAGTACGCCTTGTAGCTGCCCATGTTGCTGGTGGCCGTGCAGCCGTACGTCCCGCTGTCACTCTTGTTGAGGAAGGGGAAGATGAGGGCGCTCTCCTGGGTCATCTTCAGCGGGGGCACGCTGCCTTCTTTCTCCCACAGGTACTGCTGGGGGCTGCAGAGGCAGAGGAAGCACACGTGTTTGGGAGCGAGCAGGTCAGGGGGCTAAAGGGAACAACAAACGTATATCTGGGAGGAGGAACTCAATGACGGCTTGACCCAGGCTCAGGGGCTCTGGGCGCCCCAGGCACAAGCTGCTGAAGGGAGGGGTGACCCTTCGGGATTTGACCCCAGGATGAGGGAGGTTTCCTAACTCATGTCTGGCTGTGTCCTGGTGGTTCCCATGGGGACCTCGGGGGCGGCCGGGGAGGCCCCTCTTCTGCGGCTTTGCAGGAGATGCCGTCCAGGGATGGACGGTGAAGGGCAGGGGGCAGGGAAAGCGAAAGGCTGAGAACGGGGGGGAGACGGGGAGACTGCAAGGGGAGATGGGGGTCTGAGGTGTGGAGGTGTCAGGCCCGGAAGCAGATCTTACACGGGATTGCCACGCCCCTCACAGTGGAGCAGCAGCTTCTGGCCCTCGCGAGGGTGCGGGGGGTCTGGCCTGATCTTCGCCGTGGGTGTGTCTGTGGAGAAGGAAATGATGTCAGTGCACCGTTGCCACACCGTCCAGGAGAAGACCAAGGACCACAGTCCCGCCGTCACCCTGTTGTGCATTAAGGCTTCGACTCCTACCTGTCTCAGGCGTGGGCGGGGCTGGGGACACAGACCTCCTGCCCCAATGTCTCACGAGCAAATTCCATGGTTACTACTCAGTGTGCACGGGATTTGCATTGCAACCTCATAGAGGTAGGATTTCTGAAGCTCTGTCTGTGGTGGACACCGAAGGAGTGTCCTAACAGAGAGCCGAGGAAGGCCCCTGGTTCACCTGGGCCTGGCACAGAAGTGGGACTTCATGCACATTTCTGATGGAGCCAGTGAACTTGACCTGGGTCGTTTCCTGAGCTCACAATCTCCCCACCCTCTCTCCTCTGCTCCTAGGGAGCAGCCTGTGAGCGCCGAGTATCATTTTCAGGGGTCAGAGCAAAAGTGAAGGAAGTTTCCCAACAACAAGAGATGGGGGTCATATTTAGGCTGCAGAGATGTGCTCTGGGAAGAACGGATGGCATCTGCCACGGGCACCAGAGGGCTGCTAGGAGGCCAGGGCCAGATGGCTGCTCAAATACAGCCAGAGGCTGGTTTAGAACAACAGATAAAGGCGCCGAGCTTCCCCTGCGGACAGAGCCAACCTTAACCACCTGCTTATGAACGTGTTTCCGTCAAATCAAAGAGGACAAAGAGATCAGGCCAGGTGAGTTAGTGCATACGTTAGTGAATACGGGGGCCCCACCCCCATCGAAGCCTCTAGTGCCTTGCCTGGAGTCTAGCGCTTGTTGACTGACTGCTGATCACCGCTGGGCCTCGAGAGTCAGCGCCAGAGGGTCTAGTACCTGGCAGGGCAGTCTGTGGGGTTCGGACATGGGAGAGGGGACCCCAAGGCCGGGGGCCCTGCACGCATGACCGATCAGCAGAGAAACACCTTAGGGTGATTGAGAACTCTGAAGTCTGCTGAGTTCTTTCCTCGGGATCTTCCCCTTGACCCTCCTGCTAATCAGTGAAGCACACAGCAGCCCCTGGGAGAGGGCAAGCTTCGGTCAAAGAGGCAGAGCCAGTCAGCGGCAGTCCCACTCACAGGAATCCGGGCCATCTGCAGCCAAATGGGAAGGGGCACCCCCGGAAACCTGCCTCACGTCCAGCTTTCAGCAAGGGGTCTAATGATTTGAAAGGGCACCAGAGTCAGTCCTGGATCTCCCATAAAAGAGAAGGTTAAGCGGTTGAGTTATTTGAGGATAATGACCAGCCTTAGAGAAGTCAGGACAAGCAATGCATTGTTTTATGATTCTCTGTACTCTGTCTCTGCACTTTTTCTTTTTTCTTGGTTCCCGCACTCAGAAAATTTCCAGTTTCTCACGAGAGGGTGAAAGTTTCCTGTCCATACTCAAGGCAGAGTCCACAGAGAAATGAGGACCCTTGGAAAGGCTTGGAGAAGGGACAGTGATGGTGGTCATTGTAGGTCAGAAACCCGAGAACCCTTGGGTTTTGGGGGCTGGGGCAGACGATGAGGACCACAGGGAAGATCTGGGATCCTAAAATCACAGTGTGTTGGTCTAGGAAGAAGCCTTAGCGATCACCAGGTTCATCTTCTCTTAGAGAAAAGAAAGAGTCCAGCTCACTGGACGAAGCCATTTCCTTAAGCTGGTACAGCCCCTAGCGGTGGGGGACCAGCCCCGTGTCTTCCAATTCCCGGCTTGCTACAGTCGCCGCCAGAGCTCACGGGCTAGCGGTACATCCCTGGCCTAGCTCAGGACTTGGTAAACTTGCCCTGGGGCCAAATCCTGCCAGCTGTGTGTTTTTGTAAATAAAGCTTTATGGGAACACAGCCACACTAATGTGCTGACATACAGTTTATGGCTATTTTCCTGCGGCAACAGCAGAATTAAGTTGTTGAGACAGAGACTGTGTGACCCCCCCCCCCAAAGCCTCAAATACTCGCTATTGGGCCCTCTCCCAAGAAGCTTGCCGACCCTTAGCCTGGTGCCGTCACCCGTGGACTCATCGCTGATCTGCGTGAGGTGCTGCGTGTAGCCACGCGCACTCTCGTCCCCTCCCCCCATTTCATACCTGACCCTTCTTCACCCACAAGCCCACCACATACATAGAACTTCAATGCGTTGGGAAGTGGATCTGTCAGCTCCCTTTAGAGACTCGTGGTTCACAGAGCACACGATGTCCGCCCCGTCGTCCTCCCGGGAAACCTGGAATGTCACTGAGCTGCTCACGGTGAAGGTTTTACCATTGGGGTCTTCCTGAACGCGGGTTGGTTCTCCTGGAGTACAGAACAGACACGTCCACGCGCATACACACAGACACAGAGTGAGCCCTAACATACAGACAGTGTGGGCCCACGGCAGGCATACAGATGGCGAGTCTCCACTTAGACAAACTTAGAAAGTTGTGAAATGCTGATGTACACACAGGGAGAATGTGGGTCCTAACATACACACACACACACACACACACACACACACACGGGTGCACAAAACACCTGTCCTCCTCCTCCTACACCATGCTGATGTGCGCACACACAGACGTGTACCCCTCTCTTCCTCACCCATCCTACCCTCTCCCACCGAGCCCCAAAGCAGGGAGAACTTACCGTGGAGCTCTTGGTCGCCCTTCCGCCAGGTGAGCTGGGCTGCAGGTTTGCTTCCAGAAGACTGACAGTTTAGGGTGGTTGTCTCCTTTTCCCGTAATGATGACTTGTAGCCAGTAATGATGGGCTTCTGTGGGATTCCTGCCATGGAGGGGGGACGGCCGAGGTAGGAAGGAGAGGCACCATGAGGTGACCTTAGCTCTGCCTGCAGAGATGGCCTCTCAGGGACTCAGAATGCATGAGTCCTACTTTGGGTTAGAATGCCTAGAAGACTAGAGAAAGCATCTTTTTCTCCCATCTCCTCCCTGAGAACCCACAGGGAAAACCTAGTACGTAGCGCGGCCCCGCACAGCACCCCTGGCCGGCTACAGAAAGGATGTGAAGCCTAGGAGAGCAAAGAAGGAAACGGAAACACAGGACCCGCTGAGAGCACATAAGCAGCAGGAGGGTACTTGGACCTTAGAAACAACACTGCAAAGACTTCTCGTGTTTCCCTCATACAGTCTTAGGAGGTACGCAGAACAGATGTCAGCATCTTTTTTATCATTGTTGAGGAGATTCAGGCTCAGAGGGAGTAAGGGATCCTCCCAGAGCACACAGTAAGTAGAGCAGGAAGGATCAGAACCCAGTACTCTCGGCATTTTGTTCCATTGCAAAGGAAGCACAGACTGAAGTTTCCCCAAATGCTCAGAGACTCACTGGGCCTCTGACTGCCTTGGGGGCTCACCTAGGAGCTGTGTTTGCAAGGAGGCATGCTGCGGAGCCCCTGGGGTTAGGGAGCCTCACCGAGCACAGTGACGAGGGACTTGGCCGTCCTCACGGGCATGGTGAAGATGGAGCAGGTGTACTCGCCCTCGTCCGCCAGGGCCACGTTGCTGATGCTGATGCTGAGCTCATGGGGAGTGGATCTAACCAGCTGGATCCGATTATCACGAAGGGCTGGGGACATTGGGAGAACGGGAAGCAGGGCTTTGACCGGCACTTTCCACGGTCATCTTCCAGTCCCAGGCCAGCGTCTTTGGAAGAAGGGCTCTAGCATGGTTTGGGGCGGGGGAAACTCCTCCTGAGTTTGAACCCTCTTTATGCCCTCACATTCCTGAGCCACTGGGCAGGCACAGTAGCCTCAGGGATGCTCAGAAAAGTAGGCCTGAATCTCGTGGAGGTGCCTTGTGAAGTACTTGGGGCAACACTCGACACCAGCTAAGTCTTGGGGCTGCTTTGAGGTGTCGCCCCCGGAGGATGGTGCACGGCTCAGGTTGGAGCTGTCACACCATGGTTTCTCTGGAGCGTGCAGATGAGCCCCTGGCTTGTTGCCCCCTCAAACAGCACACCTTCCAGACGCCCAGCCTCCGCACCCCAGGCACATGCTGCCCTGGGCTCCTCGGACCCCCGCCCTAGCCCACAGCTCCCCTGGAGAGAGGAGACCTGGGGCAGTACCTCTCTTCTCTCCAAAGTAGAGAGTCTGCTGGGCAGGGTTGGACCACTGCAGAGACGAGTCCTCGTGGTCCTTCACTTGGCACTTGAGCACCACCGTCCCTCCAGCCACCACGGTCTCATCTGACGTCCAGGGCTGGCTATCTGCAGGAGCGCAAGAGGGTCAGCATCCCGAGGAAGGCCGGCCCCTCCACCCGCTTCTGGGGCAAAGCGCGCCTCATCTAACCCGGACGGTCCACGGCGCCCGTGTCTGTGTTCTCGTAAGGCATCGTGGGAGAAGGAGCAGAGGTGGTGGGGAAGGGGAGACAGACCTTATTTCCTCTGGCTTGCAATACACAGAAAAACAGTCATTTGTTGAATGTTTGCTGAGTGGAGGGGAACACAGGCGTCCCACAGAGCACTGCACAAGCAACTCTCCTGAGAGGCGCTGCCGCTCACTTTGAAAGCACGCACACGCACCTGTCAGTCTAGGCTCCGCCTCCCTGCCTCTGCCTGCCTCTGCGAGCAAGGACGGGAGAGGCGCTTGAGACAAGTAATCCCCAAACTAAAAGTGAGGGGAAGGCCAAGCCAGCCTTGGGTCCCACGTTCATTTACATAAGAGGGAGCTGATAAAACTGTGGAATAAGGAACAAAAAGATTCAAAAAAAAAATAAATAAGTAAAGAAGAAGAAGAAGAAAGAAAAGCTGAAACATTCTGGCACAGACTACTTCCTCCCACAGTAACTTCCCTTCATCATCAGCTGACACTCTTTTGCTACCAGGACAACCGTCCTCTCAACACACCAACCCAAGTCACCCCCCTCCCGTTATTTTAGAGGATTCAAGTTTTCTCTGCCATGCGAAGGAAATACTTTCTCACCCCTCTCTTCTTAAGCAAATCAAACAAACAAACCAAGGACAGGCAAGGTATCCTAGGGAGGGGCCCTCTAGTTGGCCTGGCCGGGAGCCCTCCCCCTCGACATAGTTCCGTGTTCCCCACAGCATGGCTTCTGCTCCCCAGGCTCAGCCCCCCGTCTCTGGGACTGACTTTTTGCGACCTGAGAGCAGCGGCCTCCACAGGACTAAAATCCACAACACCCTCTGGCTGGTTCCGAAGCGTCTTCACCATCCCTCCGGTGGGGCTAAGCTAGCGCAGCAGCTTTATTCTCTGAATCAGAAGCCAAGAAACTTACTTCCTGCATTCCCTAATTGAGTAGTTTTAAACAGTCCCCATTCTCCCCCTGGCACTGACCTTACCCCTGTCCTCTCTGTTATTCCTTTCCTCCTTGGTCACCAGAGCTCCGTTTCCAAGAAATACATAATGGATGCTCCTAGCAGAGGAGGGGCCCCAAGGAGAGAAGGCAGCATGTGCTGGGCTTGATAAGAAGCACGGGTGCTTTGGGGTGTCCGTCTCCACGTGGGAGCACAAAGTCTGGCCGCTGGTTTTGGTGTTTAGAATAATTACAGAACTGAGGGGGAGCTTAGGGATCATGGAATCCAATTCCCTCATTTTACAGATGTAGACAATGAGACCATGGACATGAATGATGGCCTACGATCGTTCTGCTAACCGGGGACTCCCGTGGGGACCGCGCCCCTGTTCTTCGACTCTCAATGCAGTGGCCTTTTCATGGGATTGTTCCTCAAGTAACTGCCTGGCTTGAAAATTTAAATGATGACTTCAAGATTAGTGAGCCAGAGACGGAGCTGGCTGAGTAAACCAGGACGTGATTTATCCCTGAAGCATCTGAACAAAAGGTTTGGGAAACCTGTCATTTACCGCTCACCCTATACCAAGTTTTGACAAGCGATCCCCGTATCTGTGGGTCCCTTTGAAGAATTCTACCTCGATTGTGTCTTCCAGATCCTCTTTATTCTGAGTAATACCCTCCTCCTGGAGTCATTTTACTTTGGGGGGAAAAGGTGGAGGGGATAGAGAGGGCTCTACACTGGAGCAGGGAAGAGGCGTGGGTGCGAGAGAAGTCGGTGGTGTGGAACTAAGGACTAAGAGGTCGGATGGAGCTGCGTGGTAATGAGGGGTGTGAGCACACAGGGCAGAGGCAACATGAGTGGGAGATGATGTGAGGATGGTGGAGGGGACCGAGGGGCATTGAGATGAGGGGCCTGGATTCTCACCTTGACTGGCCAGCATGTCAGGGCTGCTCCAGACTGTGGAGCTGATGGCCTCGCCGAGTGGAGCCAGAGTTCCCAGCTCCAAATCCTGCTCCTGCCTGTAGCCTGGGGAGAGAATCTCCATCAAGGATGAGCCCTACCTATTTGCTGCTATGGTCTGGGACACTTTGGTGGTTGGGGGCGGGGGGGAGAGGGCAGGCCCTTAGTGAAAAGGTTTGCCAGGATCCCTAAGAGAAGTGGGTTTCTCACAACGGGGAGAGATTTAAGGAGAGTCCCGAAGAAGGAAGTGAGCTCCTCCTCCGAAGGCGGGATAAACGGAGAATGCTAAGCTTTACCAGTCAGTCGCACAACGTCAGAGCCAGAAGAGACCGTAAAGGTCTTCTGGTTCGGGGCACCTGGGTGGCTCAGTGGGTTAAGCCGCTGCCTTCGGCTCGGGTCATGATCTCAGGGTCCTGGGATCGAGCCCCACATCGGGCTCTCTGCTCAGCGGGGAGCCTGCTTCCCCCTCTCTCTCTGCCTGCCTCTCTGCCTACTTGTGATCTCTCTCTCTCTCTCTCTATCAAATAAATTAATAAATAAAATCTTAAAAAAAAAAAAAAGGTCCTCTGGTCCGGTTCTCCCACTTTACAAACGAGGACAATGGAGCCTACAGAGGTTAAAAGTCACTTTGGTGAAGGTCATCCCAGTAAAGAAAAGATAAAGGAAGATTTTTCATTCCTTATCCAGGATCCTTTCGGCTACACCATATTATCTACTAAAATAGCAACAGATCCAACAATTAGATTACTCTTGGTTTACTCTTAACCCTTTTCGTAGACCTGTGGAATAAACGCGCTGGTTCCCGTTTTGCAGCGTGGAAACAGGCTGCGGTGACTTGCCCAAGGTCATACAAACGGAAGAGCGAAGACTGGCAATGCAAGCCTGATCCCAAGTGCAGAGCTCCGCTGCTTTCCAGCTGAGGCCGCTACGACTGCGGGCGGGCCCGGGAGCCCCCGCGGCCACCTGCTAGCGCGCAGCGGGGACCCTCGCCCGCGCCCGGGCCGCTGCCGCCTTGATGCCCCCGGCTCTGCTCCTTGCCCGCCACAGCCAACCCCGGGGCCTGAGTCAGCGCTAGTCTTCCCGGGCCGCGGCCCCTGCACCCGCCGCACACCCGCCGCAGGCGCCCAGGGCCCGACTCCCCGGCTCCACCTGAAGGCGCGGGGGACAAAGAAAGCCGCCCCGCGAGTCGGCCGAGTCTCCCGCCGCGGGCCCGGAACCAGCCAATCACGGGCGCAAGGCTCGGTGACGTCATCGGCTGCCGAGCAGAGTCCGGAGCCGCCGCGCGTCCCGGGCCGGGAGTCGCGGGAACTTGGCGGGCGGACCGGCGGGCGCGCGGGAGACGGACGGGCCAGCGCTGCCCCCGCGGTGCTGGGCAGGTCGGGGATGCGGGCCAGGGGTGCGAGACCAGACCGAGAAGTGGGCCTCAAGATAGGGAGTGGGACGAGGGGGGGCATTGCGGAATTCGAATGAAGGGGAGAAGGGGAGAAGGGGCAGGTGGGCGGGGGGTGCAGGGGAAGGAAGGGGAGAGGCGGAGAAAGAGGGCTAGAGTCCGAGAGCGCGCCTCCGAGGGTCAGCGGCTCCACGGCCCACACACACCCTCCAGGAGACCCGAGAAAGCATCTCCAAGAGCAGCACCAATGCCCAAATGGGGAGGAGAGTGGAGTAGAGACAGCGGAGCACCTGTACCCCGTGGAGAGAAGCAGGCGGCAAAGTGTTGGTGAAGGGAGGCAAGAAGGCTGAGGCTGCCCGGAGAGGTGGCCGGTGCTGGCACGGGGTGGGGGGGCGCTCTCAGACCCTGCAGTGCCCCCCACCCCACCCCAGCCGCGCGGGGCCCTTGCCCGCTGCCTTCCCCGGACTTCAAGGCTGGAGGCAACCCGATGCTGGTGAGTGTTTCATCTTCTTCTCCAGGTTGTGTATTTGTGGGTGCTTGGACCGAGGGGGCGGAAAGGCAGGTTGGGGTGCTAGAGGGACAAGGAGAAGCCAGAGAGGAGTGGGTGCTCAGGTGCCCACCCCCAGTCCTGGTGCTGTGTGCAGTGGGCACAGAACAGGCCTTTGCTCAGGTGAGCCGAGGGAAGAGCCCTCTGAAACTTTGGCACAGGACTTTTCAGTTTGCAGGGCGGATCTTCAGCCACCGGTTCACGGGCTGACAAAACGACCTTGAGAGACGGGCAGCCAAACAATCGCTTTTTAGAGATGAGGTTGAGAGAGGTCCTGTGGCTTACCTAGAGGCACACAAACAGCACGCCTCTCAAGAGTCCGCTTTCTCTTTCTCCCGGGGGCTCTCAAAGCTTTTTCAGCAGCTCCTTTTTCTTCCGTGTGGCATCTCTGCCCATGGTGCGGCTGTCCACTTGTTTGCCGATCAGTTTCCCCATCTGAACTCTGAGCTGGGGAAGAGCAGAGGCCTGACTTTATTCAGCTTCGTAGCTTCAGCGCTTAGGGCGGATCGGGTTCCTGGTGCATGAAGTTGGCTCTGGTCATTCACTCAGACACACCTGGTGCAGTGCTGGGCGTGCGCGCGGTCAGGCAGCGGATGGATCTGCCCAAGGGCAGCGCGGATTTCGTCCCCACTCTCCTGCTCCTTCTCTCCTCAGTGCTTTTTGCTGCCTTCCCTTGGTGTTCCCCCCTGTTTCTCTTTCTTCCGTCTCTCCCCTCCTCCCGGCTGTTGCTTTCTCCTCCTCTGTAGGATGAATATGGGACATGGGAAGGTAGGCCATTCAAACCACATTGAATGGTGCAGATGAGGGAACCGAGAATTAAAACGGATACTCTCCAATAAATGGCCTACATTGTCTGTAGATTTCCAGGGAATTCAGTCTGGTTTGTGGCGTTTTAAGCAGGTGAACATATAACTGTGTGTATTTTTTTTTCCCCCACTGCAGTGATATTTCTCCCTCTAGTTCTGAAAACTACTTATGATCTCATGTCTTCTCTTGAGAACTGTCTGTTAGCATGCCTGATAGTTTCCTCACTGTTCTTATAGCATTGTGCACCTGTAATGATAAATTCAGAATGGCCCCCAGCAGTGGACAAGAGATTATAATGCTATTAACAGAAACATGGATAAATAGCAGAACTTATGACCGGGGTTGCAAAGACCTTGTGACTTTGGGTTCAGATCGTGCTGTTCATTTATGACATCAGCGTAGATTCCTTCTGTGCACTCCAGCTGCACGGGAAAGCTCAGGAGCCCTCTGAAAGGGTGGCATCGGACACTTCTGCAGTGGACACAGTTGACCTTCTGCTCAGGCAGGGACACCGGAGGGCCGTGCAGTCTGGACCACAGAGTCCCTTGTGTGTGTATGTCGTGGGGGGTTGGGTGGGGGTAGAAATCAGGCTAATCATAGGGAAAATCGGTGAAGAGATTCTATTCAAATGGGCCTTATGGTCTTTCTGCTTCTGAGCCTTCACTGAATCCCATGGCCTGCACATAATACCCAGATGTGTTGGGCTGGCCTTCGAGATCCTAGGCAGTCTGATGCCATTGTGCAGTCTGATGCCATTGTGATTGCCAGCTTTGTATTTCCTTTATCCTACCCATATCCCAGGCATGATGCCAGTCTGAGTTTTCTATAAACCCTTGGCTTTCCTGCCTACATACCCTTTCCTACCATAAGCCTGCTGATAATGCCCTCCACCCATCTTCATACATCTAAGCCCCACCAGTGCTTAAAGCCTACCCTCTGTGGCACTGCCTCCGAGAAGTCTTCCTTAATTGTCCCACATGGAACTAGCTTCCGGTTTCTCTGAGTTGCAACACTTGATCTACTATCCTTAAGCTGTGCATTGCTCTGTGCGGTACAGGAAGTTTGGCTTCCCTCCTAACTATAAAGATTCCACAGGTGGGGTTGATATCTGATTCATCTCCGTATCCAGCATTGACTCTAATGCAGCACACTGCACAAGGGAGGGGCATAATAAATACATATTTAATAAATGAATCCAAGATGCTGAGCATCTTCTGTTGTGAGAACTAGGCTCGCCTGTGCCATTTGAGAGGGACCAGCAAACCAAACAGGAGGAGGCAGCAGTAGGACAAAGGAGAGGGTAGGCCATCCTGAGGCTGAAGCTCTAGGAGCTACAACAGGGTGGGAATCGATATTTATTGATCACCTTGTGTGCGTCAAAGCCCAAGTTAGGTGCTCTATAATCATTATCCAGAAGAGGTATTATCATGCGCACGTTAAGGATAAGTTGGCGAGGACTCAGAAAAGCTAAATAATTCATCCACGTGACGTAGCCAGTAAATGTTGGGATGGGACAGTCATCAAACTTAGACCCCTCTGACCTCAGAGCCCAGACTTCATGCACATCTCTGCTGCACTGTCTCCCCCTGTGTGTGTGTGTGTGTGTGTGTGTGTGTAGGGGGGAGAACAGGGGTTCTAGGGGTCAAGATTCCTTCCTTCCTTGCTGGTTGGGGTGGCTACGAAACAACATTCACAGGCTCATCTGTAAAATGATCAATGTAACAATGTAGCAAGTTGGGAATGGGGGCTTGTGTGGTGATGGGATGGCTTACACCCGCCGAATTTCCTTGTTAATTGGATTTCTTCATGTGGCTTCATCTATACCTCTGGGGGATACTTCATTTACCCCCAAGAGCTTTACAATGGGGGACTTTTCCGTTAACCAAGCAGCAGATGCGTGTAGTTAAAACCAACAGAATCCTCTCACGTTTTCATGGGACTCCAGTGTCTGGGCTGAAAACCAAAAGAGTGTCTTGTTTGCCTTCAGTTGCCTTGGGGGTTTTTTAATTCCTGGTTTATTTACCCGTGGGTTCTAGTATCTTTAGGACTCCCGGCATTTTAAAGGACAAAGTAGCCTTTTCCCCCACCCATGTCCTTCTGATGGGTTGTTCACATTAAGAGTAGCAGAGGTGGGAACTGGGGACTGAGCAGCATGTCCTTGGAGCGCAGTGCTACCTGTGACTCAGGTTTTCACTCATAACACTTGTCCTCACAAAGCGTAAGCGCTCAATAAATATTTATTGAATAAATAAAAGAGCGACACCAATGAATGGCAATGTAGGATGTCTCTTGACTGAGGGATGCTAGGAGGGAAGCCTAAGAGAATGGGCCAGTATGAGCCCCGACGGCTTGGTTCTTGTCTTCCCTGCCCTGTCTGTTCTGGGAATCTATGGTGTGTTGCCCTGAGGCCCGTGAACAGGGTCACAGGTTGGGTGAGGGGACAGGGATGAAGCACTCCAGGTCACCACTGCCGGCCTTGCAGACACCTGGGTCCGGAGCTTCACTTTCCTGACTAGAGAAAACCAGCTCCCTGAGTAGGAGTTGATGATGATGGTGATGGTGATGTGATGAGTCAGCATTTCTAACTCCACGGTTAAAAATATTCTTCATCCCAGCCGACTTGTTATTCCTCACGACTACCATGACAGGTGGGTGGAGGAGTGTTATCTCCAAGGGAAAAACACACTGGGGGCTGTGGCCCAGAATACTGAAGGGACCCACTTTTAGGTTCATTTACCCACACCCTTTGCGAGGCGTCCCGGCCAGGGGATCTCTCTCGGGTTCCTCCCTGACCTGAGCTACTCGTGAATCCTTGTGTACGTGTGGATCACACCCAGAAGAGAATGGGTCTGGCAAAATCAGATTTAGAACTCAGCCCCTGGACCTTTGCTGTGTGCCCAGAGCCTCACGCTTAACAGTGAATGTCCGATTCTGTGTCTGGAGGAAGGTGGGCCAGTCCTGTGCGGGTCCTGATTTAGATGCGGACTCTGAGATCTGGTGGGAGTCCCTTTGACCCGAGAGACTTTAGAGCACAACACCCTGATTGAAAAAGAATTTGTTTCATACTTTTACTCTTCCTTGTGTGCTGCCGGGAATTACGCTACTTCTGCTGATGTTACTGTGGTGGTTCTTGTCTGGGGCACTGAGGGCCTGAGTGTCGAAAAACTCTTACTTAAACCTTCTGTCCCTTTCGAACTCTGCCCTCCCCCGAGCTCTCAATCCCTCTTTCTTTCTCTCTGCACTATAGTGCAGTCAGACAAAAGCTGGGGTCATGAGAGGTGGGAGTTTTGTCAATTTGGGATTTTCTGTCTTTCCAGGTATGTTTCCTGCTCTCTCTGTGGCTCCACTGGGATCGGCCTCTGTCCCCGCCCAGGCTGCAGGATCGCCTAAAGGGTGACCTGGCTGAGCTCAGGGATGCTCCAGCTCATGGTTCCTGTGGGACTTCCGAGCTCAGTCACGCCCCAGCAGCCTGCCTCTGTCACCTCGGCCTCCCGTCCACCCTCTCTGTGGCAGGGCCACTGAGACCCCATTGCTTGTTTCCTCCCTCCGTTCTCTCTGTTGCCGCCTGGCTTTTCCTCCTGGAGTCGTGTTTACCTCCTTTCCCTCTGGCTCCCAGCAGCCTCTTGGGCCCAGAAGGCACAACTCTCTCAGCCTTGCTGTACTGTCCCAGGAGGCATGCAGGATATAAGTGAAAATAGATGGTAAACAGAGTGAGAAAGAGAACCTTCACTAGAAGAAGTGCCCGTTATGCTGACTTGCCCCGTGGCCTGTTGAAGCGTGGCCAAGAGGTTCAGATCTGCAGAACCAGGGATCCTACACTAGTAGATAGTCCAAGAGATTTAGGTTTGGAAGGGGCTGGTCCAGGCTCCAACAGGTTTATTACTGAACGTTGGCAGATGCCTTTTGGTTCCATCCTAAGCAGGTCATTGAAAATGAAAGGCTTTTGTTTCCTGGGCTTGGAATGGTGTGTGGCTAAGCTTTTCCAGGCTGAATGAGGAGGAGGGAACTTTGGGTTCGTTGGCTAGCTCGCCTGTGGTGGGTGTGAGGGTGGGGTTAAGAAGAAAAGCTTATCTGTGTGTTAACCCTCTTTTCACTAAAAAAAAGAGAACCAAGCAACAAAACAAAACAAAACAAAAAACAAAAAAACTCCCCAAAACCCCAAAAGCAAACTTCATTATTCCAAATGGTTTGTCTTACCCAAATGTTAGCAAAAAGTACCAAACTCTAATATGTCATGAATAAATACATTTTGTATATTTCCTAAAACTCATCTGGTCATTTTTTACTGACCCCTAATAGCTGGAGGTAGTTAATCCTAAAATCTTTTTGATTCTCTCACACAGAGGATGGAATCTATGTCCTTTCTGACCCCCTCTTAGCAAATAGTAATTCCTTTCTTCCTTCTGTTATGCCTAATCCTCCCCAAAATATTTTCTCCTCTATCATTCTTAGAAGCATAGACTTTGAGAGGTGATGCAAACCCATAGTAACATCTAATGCAAATCTCATTTTAAAGAAGAAAAACCAGGGCTCCGAGAGGTTGAGGCCCTTGGGCAAGGTCACACAGGCAGTCGGTGGAACCCATGGTTAGAAGCCCGTCCCCAGTGGTTACTGTCATTTGGTTGCAGTCCTGTGGGCCAAGGGATTGAGAGGCGAAGTTACCAGCTGGTGTGATTTTACTTTCTGTGACATCTACCCTCTCTGCTCCCCCCCTCTGGATGGTAGCAGGTCCCCCACCCTGGACCTCAAAGCAGGGAAGCCTCCTAAACCCCAGGCAGGCTAGAGGTGGGATGAGACGAGGTGTGAGCTCCTGCAGCCGTGAGGAATGGCATCTTCACAGACTCAGGGCCTTACTGGCTGCTTCCACGTCTCCCCAGAGGGGAAACCAAGAGGCAGAAGGCACTTCCCTGCCCTTAGCTGTGAAAAGGCTGGCTGAGGACAGGCTGTGTGCGCACACACGTGTGCTGGCCTCTGGCGGTGGAGAGTGGCGGGATGCAGGGCTGGCTGTGAGGAGGGGGACAGCTCCGAGAGAGGAAAAAGCAGAGGAGCATGTCCTATTCTTGAGCTCAGGAGAGAGAAAAATCTGGAGGCAGAAGTGGGCTTGTGGTAGGCTGAGGGGGCCCCTCAGAGACTTAGTTAAGATTCCGAGGAGCGGAGACTGGGAAGTGGGTGGCGGAGAAGGAGGTGGGGACAGCTGTTGCTTTGATTTGCTATTGAGTCAGTGTTCTCGGTGCAGGAGCACTGGGAGGGAGCCCCGGGTTGGCCCCCAGCAGAAACAAGCCCCTCTGTAGCCAGTACTGTCTCGTAGCAAGAACTGCATTTGGGAGGCAGAGAGGAAGGTCTCTGATCCCCAAAGAGCCCCTCCCCAGGCTGAGCTCTTTCCCTGCAGGACTGGGCTGTGTCCTGGGGACAAGCATCTAGTGTTCCGGACTAAGAGGCTGGGAGGGAATGAGGCAGAACAAAGAGGACACCTCGGGAGGAGCTGCTGGGAGAGAGGCCCGGGTCTGTGCAGGGGGCTGTCTCACCCGTTGTTGCTCAGGTAAGCCTGCAAGGCTGGGCATGACATCACTCCCTGGAGAGCAGCTCTGAGCCATTTTGGGAGCGTCCATTTCGCCCAGCTCCTCATTCCTCTCCTACACACGCTCACGCACGCAGACATCAGGACAGGTGGGACCCGGGGTCTGCAGGCTGATGCGGGAGTCAGGAAGCCGGGCTTTGTCTGAACTCTGAGATGTCCCCCTGAACCAGCGACAGGCACTTCATACCCCTCCCCTAAGTTTTCCTTTCTGCTTTCACAGGTTTGGAATAGAACTGGGGAAAAATCTCCCGTCTTGGAACATACATAGGAAAGGACACCTAACAGAGGCAGGGGGGAGTACACGAAAGCAGAATTCCACCAGATTCCTGGACAGAACGTTTGCTGAAAAGGAGGGACTGGGGATGGGTAAGGTAGCGGGGGGCATGGGCGAGAGGTAAAGAGCGGGTTCCCTGAGGGGCCCTGTCTGGCCTGCGGAGCCTCAGGCTGCTTGGGTGCAGGGACGGCCTCCCTTTCTCCGCAGGCTCTCGTACTCTCCTTGGCGCTAAAGTCCTACTTTAGATGCCTCAGCCCACTGGCTTGGTGTGGGGGTAACAATGCTGGGAAGAGTTTCGCTTGTTTGAAGTCAGGCAAGCAAGTGTTCATCTCTGCTGCTTCTGGTTCTACTCTTTCCCTCCTGCGTCACGAGAGTCAGGTGTGGCCGGGGGGTTCAGGGCAGCCGCGAGGAGAATTACATGAAGACAGATATGTTCGGCTGTGCACACCCACGCTGCTCCAGGCCCCCTCGCTCCGTCCTAACAGACTTCATCTCTTCCTTTCACTTTTTTCACGTAAAAAAAATGTGTTTTCCTGAGGGTGGCACGTTGTCCAATTAGCCTGACTTGGCCCTTCCGGGGGCAGCTGAGACTTTCTGTGAAACAGACATATTCTTCCATGCGACAGACTTCATGGTCCCCACAACGGGGCCTCACAGATCTCCTGTTCTTTTCTTAAACCTTCATGGAGTCCCTTCTCTGAGGAGGGTATATACTCAGTTTTTGTTCTCCCTGATGTACATATAGTCCAAGCGACTTATCCTCTTTTTCTCATTCAACCTGTGTCCCTCAACACACATCACACGCTAGAGTTTTCACTATGTGTATCTCTGCTTTTATTTGTTTCTGACACAAACACAGCTTTTCTTATGACCCAGATACAGAGCCCTTTTCCGCAGCCCATTATTAGTCAGAGCCCCTTCCTTCCAGAAAACCATATGGCTTAAACTCAGAGATTCTCCCCAAAGCAGAATTTAGGCGCTCTCTTCTGCTCAAGCTCCCCAGGAGAGGGACAGAATCCTCTCTCCTCCCAAGGGCTGAGGCTCAGGCCATCTGTCACTGACACTGGACTCCAGGGCTTGGAAACCAGAAGAGGGCTGGCATGAAGCAGTAATTGAGGATAAATGAGAATATGTGAGGCCCACGGGCTTAGTAGTGGTGGTTTTTATATTTGATTGAGATGACAGAATAGAGATCAGAGGAGAAAACACATAATATGTGTTTGGAGAGACTTCAGCCTTAGGAATTAGAGTAAGAGTTAGTAAGAATGAATACAATTGTCCTACTGTCATTTTTGCATTTGCTGAGGGACAACTGGTTAGGAGCAGATGGCAAAATTGGCCCCTTGTTCCATAATAAGGAAAGAACTTGGCTCTAGGCTCTTCGGAGGTTGACCTAAGCCATGCTAAGTCTCAAGTTACTTGTCATCAGTGTAATTATGAGAGTCTTGCTGGGGTTCTAAGAAGTACCAGGTATTTGAGTCAGACACTCTAGAAACCAGTTCACTCTCTGAAGCTTTTTACCATGAGGCTTTGGCTGGAATTCTAGAATCAGGATTGGAAGCAAAGAATCGGGGTAACAGAAGAAGACAAATAAGTTTAGGAAGCCAGGATTTGCATATTCACAATGAAATCTGGTATTGGAAGTACTGGTTCCCTACTCTGCCTAGCTAACATCTGGGATTCTATGAAGGAAGTGCAGAGCTAAGTAGTGGTTAGCTTAGAAATGAATGGCCGAGAAAGCAGCCTTCATTTCTTGTTCCTTTTTTTCCCTTAGGGCAAGGTGATGCATCTGACCTTCCTGACCCTGAACTGGAAGTAAATGAACCAAAGGTGCTTATAATTAGCAATCAATACACAATTAGTGCAGGTCTAGCTGGGGTAAGGAAAAATAAATCCTTAGAGAAGACTACATTTAAGTTCTTTTTTGTTGTTTAGCTTTCTTATCATTCTCCTGGAGATCTCTAGGAGACAGGGAGAGAGAGGTTTAAGGAATCCCAGAGGGAGGAACTCAGCGCAGAAGAATGATACACATTTTGAAAAAAAAAAAATATTGGAAGCTCTGCATTAGAATCCTTTCTGAAACATGTCTGCTGCCCAGGAGGACAGGGGGCTCAGAGAGATGAGTAGATAGGAGATACTCCAGCTGTTACTGTAACCCAACTTCTGTCTTCCTGAAGGCTCACTCATGGAGATAAATCACTTCCATTACCTGTCCTTGAGGAATGAAGTTTCTCCTTGTTTCACATAAGGAGATGGAAGAGGGGCCCTGGAAATTCATCCTGGAAGCTTGCCTCCCCAACTAGATGCTGTTGTAGGTCATTCACCAGTGTTATCTCTTAGAGGAACTATTACTGAGAAATTGATATGGGGAAATCAGCATGTAGGGGACAATAAGCTTGTGTGGTTCCAACATAATGGGAGGAACAGGTTGTCTAGTCTCAGACTGGCAGGGGCTGAGCATTCTCCGCTCCTAGCTGCATATGACATCATCAGTATTGGCAGATACCCCCAAAGAGTAGCAGAGTCCAGTTTAAAGACGTACCTCTTGAGATTTGGCCAAGGACTTGGCCTCTGGGATAAGATGGTTGTAAAGATGGGGGATGTGAGTCAGGGTCTCGGTATTTGTTTTGGTGCCTCTCGTATCTTAAATTCCTCCCTTATCTATTCAGATATCTCATCTTTATGTATGATCTTTGTATTCACTGCTAAGGCTGAGGGAAAAGACAAAATAAGCACTGTGACAGGACAGTTTGAGTTGGTCATCAGGCTCAGGGTGGCGTTAGGAGGGGCATACTTAGCAAACTGAGGTGGGCACATTTACGTGTTCCACACTTACAGGGCAGATGTGGTACTACTATGTATGAGCAATACTGTCTTAATCTAAAACAGGACTACTTGTAGTTCTGTTTTTCATTTATGACTCCACATGTGGCAAAACATCCAGTTCTTCCAAGGCCATCTGAGGTCACTGTAGGCCCTCATCTCCTGAGCATTTCAAACAGTTCTTCTTCTCAACCTCAGGGTCCCTTGCTCTTTCTGTCCCCTTCCTACAGTTGTTTAGGTGGTTGTGAGCACCTTTCATATGTATATCTCAAGGTTTGGTCTCCTCTTCCTGGTGGAGCTGGTCAGGGATCATAGCCAAGATCATATGTGTTTGTGGTGAGGGCAAGGAGATGCACCTTAGGAAAGGTGGAAATTGGGAAGTCTGGAGGGAGGGCAGGACCACGGAGAGCAGCAAAGAGAGCCTGTAGTGGCTGTGGGGGCTAGCACCATGGAGAGCTCAGAGCTCCAGTTCCTTCCTCAAAAAGCAGAGGGGAACAGGGATCATGGGTTAAGGCATCCAGCTGGCCAGAAGTCAGACTGAAACCACAGACATCAGGACTTCTGTTACGAACGTGCTATACCCATCACTTGCTCTAAAAGCCCTCCTGAAATACTTTGTTCGAACCTGTCATTCATATATATGTACATATATATATGGATATATATCTCCAAGATCATATAAAAAGTGAGGACCAGGGTGTGGTCCATAAATAATGAATTTTGGAACACTGAAACGAAATAAAATAAAATGAAAAAAAAAAAAGTGAGGACAACCACCAGACTGAGTTTGTCAACATGAGCCTTAGTAATTATTATGATTACCTGAGTATTAGTGGTGGTGGAGGGGGTTTTCATTTGCCACAGTCAATTATGCATAAAAGTATTCTCTAATGAGGGAAAGAGTGCCACAGACCTGTGTTCCCTCAGAGACACCAGGGCATGAGAACGCCAAAGTGTGTCTTACCATCAGATAGGCTGTGAGATGTGCCAGAGTCAGGGTGCCCTGAACCTTCCCCAAATTGCCATGGACAGTCCAGTCTTCATCATGCGTGGGAAAGAGGAATGGATCACGCCTCTTGAGAAGGCATTTGTGTTCATGACATAGCTGGGACATTTGGTCAGTCTCTTTACACTTAGATAAATTTTGGTAAAGGGACAAGTCTAGTTCTCTCTCTAGTACTTGTTGCTGCAGTGAAGAATATGTAGCTTTGCTAAACCTCTGTTTTGCAAAAGTGTCAGCAGCTTTGAGACACTTGAAGGCTTGGCTTCTCAGTGCTAGAAGGGATGGATCTCCTCGTTATAACAGGATTGGATTGGGTTTTTACTTGGATTATAGGAACTCTGAGCACCAGCTGGTTCTGACCTTGTAAGGAATCATTACTACTGCTGATCCTAGAGGAAGAGGCAGGTCCTTGGTCCCAGAGACTTAACTCTTCTCTATTTTATAGTTGCTTGTTTTTTGTTTTTTTTCTCTTTTTTTCTTAATTTGACTGAGTTTTTAGGGACCTGAATATTGGATGGCTTGTTTCTTCGGGTTCTTTTTCTGATGGTTTGTTTCTCTCTATCTCTTATAAGCATTCCCATGGGGATTGCTGTTCTCAGAGTTTATGCATAGACCTCTAGGACATGACCTCATCCAGGAAACAGAATGTTCCAGTATATGGGCCTATAGCCAGTGGTTAAACAGGAAATGTTAAATTTTAACATGAAAAATGAGAGAGGGAGATATAATTACCAAAACTTTCTAATGCCTTGGGGATGTTTATTCACTGGTCAAGTAAGGAGGTAGTCCAGGCTGCCAGTTGCTTTCATGGAGAATCTGCATCCTAGGTCACCATCCTTAGGTGACATTCCCTTACTGAGAAGCAGATGACAGAGTAGGGATCATAGAGCAATTTACTGAAGCAGGAAACAACAAAGAATGTCATGCCTCACAGCCAATCCTCCCAGAGGATTTATCTCTTTAGTGATAACTGTGAAAATATTGGTCCTAGCATGTGACTTAAGGACAAGCAGCTTTTAATCCCCCTCTGCATCGTATGCGGACTATAAGGAAGTACTATCGGTGAGGAGTACCAACGTCAGATCTCAATATCTACAGAACAATGGCACAACTACCCAATCTGCTGTTGCAAAGTGACCAGCACACCCAAAAGATGCCATCTGTGAAATTTTATGGCTGCAGGACTGTGAGTCACTCTCCAAATGAAGAGGGAATGTCTCCAGCAAGGCACTCTTGAAATTAGACTTGGACCTCATCTTCCTCAGTTGGAAGAAGAAGGACAGAGAGCATCTGAGGGCAGTGGGCAGGCTTCCTTGCTGTCAGGCGAGGGCAGAGGACCTCAAGCTGTGTGTAGCAGAGCACCCGGGTGTCAAGATTGTTGGGAGTGGAGGGGGCAGATAGGAAGAAGGGTGAAAGAGCCACAGGTCTATCTTCTCTCTTTCAAGAAGAACAATTCTCCTTTGATCTGTTTTTCTTATGTGATAAAGGAATTTCACATCTTCAAAACTTAAAGTGAGAAAACCACTGTCCTCATCCTGGAAAAAAATCCTTTGACCAGCAGTGCTGCCTAGTGCCAGAGAGAGCTTGGGGCAGAGCCCTTGGTGGGACTCTGGATGGCCAGTGGACATGCCACAGCTTAGAGCCCTCATCAGATAGACTGGTCCTGCATGGAGTTCATAGATCCCTGCCACACCAGACTCTCCCTGAAGGCCTCAACTTCTCAGTGCCAGGAAACGCATGTCTCTCCTCCCCAAGGGCTACAGCTGTACTAGGGAGAGCATGGGAACAGGGACAGAATGGTTACAGCTGCAGGGAGGAAGAAGCAGGATGGAAGAGGTCTGCCAAGCAGACCCGTGGGCAGCTCTGGAGTGAATGCTTTCTGGACTTCTCCGGCACATTGGGCATGAGCTCTACACTGGGCACCTGGCCAGGGGGCTGAAGAATGGATGGCAGTGGACAGAAGGTCACTGGAAAGGGAAAGATATTCGTGTGTGGGGCCGTGCGGTGCAAGGTTAAATTGCTACAGGCTGAAGCAAAGTCAGGCTGTTCACCCAAGCTCTACACTCGCTCAGCTCCCGGGGTTCCGGAAATGACTGGAGAAGGAGGAGCCCAAGGAAGGTTGGTCACAGTGTTGAATATGGAGCTGCTTCTCAGAGATCACCATAGAACACATTAAGTTCATGGGGTTCCTACCTGCCAACCCTGGGGTTGCCAGCTTCTGCCGGGACTAGTGGGGAAATGTGAGAGGGAAGGGGCAGGTGGCAAACTGAATGGGCAAACAGGTCCTGGGCCTCCAGCTACAGCACGAACGGTCAGGTTCCCATAGTATTTCCTGCCCTTCTCCAGCCTCTCAGTCCCTGTTCAGCCTTATGAACCCTCAAAATGTGCTCTCCTCCAGGGCTCTCTGTATCCCAGCAGCACCTGACGTTCGTTTCGCTCCCACTGCGAGGAACTAGCCACTCCACCACACACCCGAGACCACTCAAGCCTCCATGTGTTCGGACCTGTTGTGCTCATGCTTTTCTTCGCATCTCGTTTTGGGCAAACATTGTCAGGGAGACAATACACGGCCTTGCCCTCTGCCAGGGGACCCAGGTCACGTCAGGGGTACCGCACCCACCTTCTGCATGATCCTGGTCAGAACGGTCATCAAGACCACCACCCATGAGCCTCAGAGCTGAACTACTCCCTCCTGCATCAGAGCTGGCCCTTTTAGGTCCAGAAATTAAGAGGTGGAATTAATTTAGGTAAAGACTGTGTGTGGCTGTGTGTCTTGTACACCAGTAAGTCCCAAGACATTGCACATCAGACATATGTCCACTATCCAGACAGATAACACTCTACAAGGAAAAGGAGGCTTCATCTGACTCTTCCTTGGGAGCAGACCTCCCTCCCCATCTCTGACTTCCTGACCTCTCCCCTCTGCTCTGGAAATTCTCCATTCCCAAGTTAGTGCCTCGCACTCGTTCCCTCCAGCACTGCTGGGATGTGTTTATAAATGTCCTCTCAACCCGACACCTAAGTAATGCCCGGCTCCCGAATCAAGGCCCAAGATAGAATACTGTGTTTGGTGAAGGAATACTTGGCTATATACAGAGTAACCCTGATCTACGATGTTTATGTCCTAGAGCTGAAGAGCTCCCAGCTTTCTGGGGTGACTCAGGGCCCCAGGCTGGGACCATCCATCCCCACTGCTGAACAGGTGGAGTTTGGGGTCACACTGCCTATGCTGAAGGCAGCCAGGGAGATGAGAAATCCAGGGGCTGTAGCTGAAAGTCAAGGCCTAGTAGAGAATCATTACTGAGATGTACAACCAGCAGTCTCTCCTTGCCTTGCATCTCGCTGGCCCCTGGGACTCTCCTCACTTCCTCAGTGAGTAGGGTCATGACTGCAGTTCTCTGGGGAAGGGGGATTCCACGGAGGGGAGGGGCTGCTGTCTCTGTGGTGACTGGGGTGGGGACTCCCTTTGGGGTGTTGCTGGGGATGGCCTGGACGGAGTCAGCCAGCCAGCTACAGGGAGGGGATCCCCAGCGTCTTCATCCCAACGGAAGCTCCTTTACAGGGATGGAGACAGGGCTGGGGGAGGAGGTCAGGGGAGACGGAGCAGTTATTCCTCCGGCACCCTGGCTCTCCGCCTGTTTTCTTCGGATGAAATTCTTTACATCATCCTCCCCAGTTTCAACCCCTCCCCTCTCCACCCCCGCCCCGCCCTGGCCCTATGCCCATCCCTGCTGGCCACTGGGTCCATAGCCCAGGAGCCGCCTCCCCTTTCTCCTCCCCTGCGGTTCTTTCTGTTTTTCGTTGGCATCTGTCCGGGCATAGCCACCACCCTCTCCCTCACTCTCCCCACATCCCTTTGCTCCGCAGAGGTCCTGTCCCCTCTCCCCCAAGGCAGCCCAGCCCTCCTCCGACTGGGGGTGGGGGCCGAAGACCAGCGATGCATTGATGCATTCCGTTAGTTAGTCCCTCTACTGCCTGCCCTCCCTCCTCTGGGGACCTGAGGCTCAGAGCCGCGGCTCCCTTCCTGGGCTCCCTACAAACTGTGCCCTGCCACCCCATGAACCGTTAGCAGCCTTTAAGAAAACCGAGGGGCCCCCACAGCGCTGACCTACATAGCCTGGTCCGGGGCGGGAGGGGCTCTTCCCCAAGTCCCCTGCCCTGGCCCCGCCTCCCTGCTCCCCCCACTCTCTTCCTTGTCTCGTCTCTGACAAACCCAAGAGGGTTTGAGTTCCCACCTGGGGCAAAGGGGACCAGGCGAGCTACCCCACCCCCAAATCTGGCAAAATCAGTGCTTAGCCCAGGACAGCTTTGGCTTTTCTCGGCATCCTCCTTCCCAAATATCTTGATCCTTCCTTTTGCCCAACCTTCCCCCCCCCCCCCTCCTCCGCTCCTGTCTGGGTTTCTTTTCCCAGCTGCTGCCACCGCTAGGGATACTGCCATCCTGGGGCCCCCCGCCCTGTGTTGTTGTTTTGCTCCAAGGAGAAGCCCCCCCCCTTCCTTGCCCACGCCCCCCTCGGCAGCCTCACCCAGGCCCCCTTCCCTGCCCACTCGGAGCTGCGCCGCTGGTGGGGGCGGGCGGGGCGGGGGGGGGCGATGTTTGCATACAGCAGTTTGGGGGTTTGCACTGGCTATCCAGCCCTTCCAGACACATACACAAACCCCCGACACACGCCCTGACTGAACCGGCGACAGATCTCACTCCGCCCCCAACACACACTGACACAGACATACACACAGATACTGACACAGAAACGCAGAGGCAGACACCAACACAGACGCGCACACCCAGACACACGCACACGGACAGAGGCACAGCCAGAGCCCGGGCTGCTGCGAGCAGAGCGAGCCCCGGTGCACACGCAGACAGCGAGGCGAGGCTTACGGCAGGTGCACAGCCGGCACAGCCCAGCCCCACACCGACACGGATGCCCGGGCAGACCCACCCGGGTCCAGCGGCGGCGGCGACTGGAACCCCGCTTCTAGACAAAGCCCACAGGCTCCCCCCGCCCCGCTGCGATCGGAGCCCCCGCCCCGGCATCCCCCCACCCCAGCGCCTCCCCCTCCCCACCCAAACTCACCGTCCTGGGAGAGGTTGGCCCCACCGGGCGCCCCGCAGCAGGCGAGGAGCAGCAGCAGGGGCAGGGCGGAGGGGCCCCCCATGGCGCGTCCCGGCCGGCTCCCCGCCGCGCGCTGGCGAGCCTGGGTCCCCGGGGGCTAGGGCTGGGCAGGGGGTGGGCGACGACGCTGACCGACAGGGCGCCCCGAGCCGCTTCGGAGCCCGGGGCCGAGGCGGGGACCGGGAGGGAGCCGGCGCTGCTGCAGTCGCGGGGATTAAATAGGGCGCTCGGAGCAAACCATTCCGTTGGAGGTGGAGGGGGGGCGGCGGGGGGTTGGGCTGGTCGCGGGGGGGCCAGGCTGCCGCATTCCCCACTCCCCCCGCCTCCCACACCCCCTCCGCGCCCTCGTGGTGCCTTCCACCTTCTCCCCCGGGAGCTCCGCCAGCCGGGCGCGGGTGTGGAGCCGAGGGAGGGAGCTGGCTCAGCAGTGGGGACCGGGCTCGCACCCCTCTTAGGCTTGGGTGGAGGGAGGGGAGCCGGGCAGGGCCTCGGGCCAGCTGGCGAGAGCGGCCACTGCAGGCCTGGGCAAGGGCGTGCCCACTAGCCAGAGATCCTCGGCCCCGCCCTCCCTCTTTTGGCAACTGGGGAACCCCATGAGCCTGGGGGGGGGCCCTATCAGGAGTGTTGCCCAGCGACATCTCCCCACGGGTAGCCAGTTACCCTGCCCATTCTCCAACGCACACCTCCCTAGCTCCTCTGACCCAAGAGCCCCCAGTTATCTGTCCAGCAACAATGTGCGGCCCCAGGCAATTTCCCTTGAAAGGCTTCTTCCAGCAAACCCCCAGGCCATGGGAATCCACAATTCCCTCAACCCCTTGTTCAAGAAATGACTCCCCCTCTAAAAACCCACTCCAGAGTCTTGCTCAAGCAAGCAGCGTCCAGAGCAACTCTGTAGTTTGACCTTAGTCCTGCCTACCCTCCCTTCACTAACAGCGCTTCCCCCCAGTGCTTCTGCTTCTTTCTCAGTCTTCCCCAGGAGCTCCTTCTTCTCAAGTTTTAGTAAAGAAGATTCTTGGGTGAATGGTCTGATCGGCCTTCTTTAGGGAGCCATGCCTCCTTGGCGAGCGCGGTTCTTGTCCCTGAGGCCAGATGTAAGAGTGGGAGAAGGGAAGGGCCTTTGCACTTGCACTTGCTTTTAGTTCCAAGGCCCCAGTCCCTAGGGTTTACTGTTCTGTGTGATCTGTGCATTTCTGGAAGACTCTTGGTACATCTCAGAAAGGGATCCCTGGAAGTCAGTTTTGCTCAAGCTTCGGTTTTAGGTATACAGCCCCAAATCTTAGACTCTCTGAATCAAAGAATTTGAGCTATGTAAGGATTCCTTAAAAACATTTGGCAGAACCCCTCATTATACAAGTGCCGCTGAGGTGATGGGGGTTAACTGCCTTTCCAAGGTTTCCAGGTCACACTGACAGTTAATAGTAGAAAACGCAAATTGTGGTTAGGACGTGGGGCAGTAGGTCTCCTAACCCCTACGCCAGTCCCCTTTCTGCACAGGGACTGTGCTTCACCATGTGGATCCTTCATGTTTGGGTCATCTCTGCCCCTTCTGACAGGTTTTCTCAGCCCTCTGTGATGGGCTCAACTGTCAGCCCCCTCGTAGTTCAAGGACAAGGATCGGGGAGGTTCTCCATAATCGGGAAGGCTCTCTATCGATGTTAGTCACTGATGGAGTTGCCAGTGAATGTTCTCTGGCAAGTCCCTTCAGGAGGTCAGAATGCTGCCCCACTGTTTCTCTGTTTCTAGAATCTGTGTGGGGTCTCTGGGAGAAGAGCTCTTCTTACCTCTTACATGTTTCCTGAGTGTCTGGGTAGTTTTTTGGAATTGGTTGCAGATGTTTTTGGCCACCTTGGGCTGTCTGACTTGCTTGCATTCCCCTATTTCAGTGACTCTAAACCATTCCGCTCCCTGGGGTTCCCTGACATTTTAAAATCTCTGAGAGATTAAAATGGAGGGGCGGGGCAGAGTGTGGTTGAAGGCTGTCCAGACCAGGGTGCAAGAGAGAGGAGAAGCCCAAAGGGAAGTTCGGGCTTCCTGATGGTGGTGGCGCCAGGCTGGCCTGAGTGTGGTCCTACAGAGGAAAAGGAGTGGGTGTGTTTTCAGAGAGAATGGGGCTTCAGAAGGGAAGGATCAGGCTTTCCCAGTTAAAGGTCTTGATGGGTAAAGAGTATTATCTTTGGAGGTAGAAGAAGCCTTAGAGATCATCTGAGTGGGCTTAAGGGAGGACGGGTGACTACTGCGGCATCAGGAGGGGATGGGCAGACGGGAGGCAGGATGAGGGCTTAGGTCCCAAGCTCCTCTAACTAATCATCTTTTCCATCTGCTGCTCTGCTGTGATCCCCTCTGCCTGTCCTCACTTCCTTGGCTATGGACTGCTGGTCCGCCGCGCCCCCTCCCCGAGCTGTAACTTCGAGGGAGGAGGGCCCAGGGTGGGAGGAGGGGAGAGCGGTTTTGGAGGGACTCTGAAGAGCTGTCGCACGAGACTCCGGGATGCTCTTTCCCTACTGCTTCCTTTTCCCTTTTCTGCATCATCAGCATCGGTCTGGCAGCACTTTAGGCCCTGGGAATAGGAAGCAGACACTGGCTCTTAGAATTACAGAATGAAAGAGTATTAGAGTTGTAAGCAACCTTCAAGATTACCTCATCAATGCCCCTTGTTGAAGGGAGGAAGATGAGGTGAGAAGAAGTTAAGTGACTTCCCATGATCACACAGGTGCACAGGAAAGGGGTTACCCACATTGGATAGGGAGGCAGATAGTCCCCTCGGGGGCAGGAGGAATAAGGAGAATTATCGTCAGTACTTCTGCACAGCGTGCAGATTGAGGAAATGCTCACTCCTGCATGTCTCTGAGGGCAAGGGTAGTTTCTCCTGCGGATGTGGATGTCTCCATTGGGAATAGCTCCTTGCCTATAATCATTCTAATGCCCTTTGTACATGCATGCACACCCAGCGTCTCAGTCCCATTCACTACGAGTAGAGAGTCTTTGCAAAGCAAGTCTGACCTACAAGGATTATCTCCATCATGTAAATAGGTAAAATAAAAGTATCCATGTTGGGTTGTGATCTCTATGGTTACTTTCCACTCTAAAATGCTGTGACACACAATATGCATTTCTAAGAGACTTGCACCAAGTGTGGAGTAGGTTGTCTGTGGGATTAAAAAGCTGGTAGTTTCAGTGGAGGCTGGGGGAGGGGGAGACGTGTAGAAGGAGGGTAGGGAGAAGGCGGGTTTTGGCTCCTGGCTGCTCCTGTCCACTCAGCAACAGCCTGGGGAGCGGGGGGGGGGGGGGGTGTGGAATGTGTTGGCATCGGTGCTGGGCTGGACGCAGCTGTGTGGGCCCTGGGCATTCCTTTCCCCACGCTGGCTGCTCCTGCTCCCGATGTGGGGGGGGGGGGGCTCTGCCGAGGGGGAATCCTAGGTATTACTCATCCAATAAGGGGATGACCGCACCTGTAGGAAACAGCTCAGAAGCCTTGGCTCAGTTCTGCTCTGGACTCTAATCCTTCTCGTCTCTGAGACTTTCCCTTTATCAGTGAATTCTACGTGGGTCTCCACATTTCTTTCCTCTTTAATTTTCCGCCCAACTAGACCAGTACTCCTCATACCGCTTCCTTCTCCCATTATCCGGTTTTAATTAACCCCATCCTTAATAATCACCTCTGTATGCATTTTAATTCTAACCTTAATTGAATTCTAATTTCAATCCTAACCCTAATCTATTACAGACTCTAACTATTAATCCTCATACCAACCCCAATTTAATTGTCGATTTGAGCCAGCATCTTCATTCTAACCTGCTATGAGCCAGCAACTAGGACAGCGACACACATATAACAAAAACGATCACGGGTACCGAGTCCGATGTTTGCCACATTTGGCACTGGGTACTTTACGTGCAGAGTATCTCATTGAGGAGCTAGAAAGTACCTGAAAGTGGTTGGAATTATTAGCTGCCTTACAAATATGAGGAAACAAAAGCTTAAGAGATTATGTCATTTGTCAATAGTGGGTCCAGATCTACTATTTAAGGTCTGCTTGAGCTGAAAGCCTGTGCTCATTCCTCTTTCTGTCGACACATACTTTCTGATCAACCCTCTCCTAAAATCCTAACTAAATTTGACTAGAATGACTTCTAAAATACTGAGTTTCCCTGCAGTGTATTATTAATTTAGGGTTTTTATCTGTTTGCTTAGTGAATTGTGGCACAAAATAGAAACCAAGCAAATACACTAACCAAAAAAAAAAAAAAGAAGAAGAAGCCCAAATCTCCCTGCCCAGAAATCTCATTGACACTTTGAAAACATGAATGTATTTGTGAAGTTGAAATAATTAAACTATAGACAGAAACACTCTGGAAGAAAAGCCTCCTTTCCTTCCCAGACTCATCGAATGCTGCCCAGCCTCCACCAGGGGGGAGAGGGACATTGTTGGCCTTGCATTTGTCCAGCAACACCGCCTCCCACAGCACATCACAACAGCAAAAAGAGTCAAGGTCAGTCCCTGCCCATGAAATTGCCATATATGACGTAGGCATGAGAATCGCAAGACAATTTGAATTTATGATTAACAGTAACTGTTAAAGGCCAACGATATGCCAGGTGCTACACAAAGTTCTTTCCCGTTAGTATTCCTTTTGGTGCTCCCGAGCTTTCTCGACAGTGTGCATTACCCCTCCTGGACAGACAGGCGTGATCGTGTCTGAGCCTCAGGTGGAGAAAAAGCCTGGAGCAGCCAAACGACTGGCCCAAGGGCACAGAGACCCAGGTTTCAGATCCAGATGCGTCTTACCCCAGAGCCTACGTGTTCGGCGCCTGGGTTTAGCCCGCAGACTTGTTAGATAGAGGAGGTCATTTGAGCTTTGTTCTGCAGGAGGGAAGAGGCATTGCTTGACATTAGAGAGGAGGCTGACCCGAGAGCCTGTAGGAGGACGCAGATCGATCCGGGAGGGGCATGCAAGGGGAAACTGAGCGGGATGACCGGGACACGGAGGGGAATGAGCGCAAGGTGCAAGTCATCGGGGACAGAGAACAAATACGAGCTGAGACTGGGGGCGGTTTTTGTGATAAATTCAGGCAAATGTAAAATCATGCAATAAATGTGTGTGCCACTATTTCTTCGGCAATGGGGTGATTGATGTCTTTCGGAAAGACAGTAGACACACAGAATCATCTGCAAACAGAAATGCACATTTTCAGTTACTTGGGTATCTGCAGCCTCTCCAACGAGTATCTCGGCTTCCTTCTCCTTGCGTTCTGTGCTCCAGCAGTATTAAATGGCTTGTAATTTCCCAAACACACTGTTTTGTTTCATGCCTCAGTGTCTTTGCACATACTATTTCCTATACCTGGATTGCTCATCTCATTAAGCCTGATGAAACTGGCGCTTGTGTTTATCTAGCCAAACTTTGATGAGGTGCCGCTGCCTCTGTGAAGTGTTCCAGCCAGAGATGATCACTCCTTGCTAGGTGCTACCACTAAAGGGGGAATAAACTTCTCCCGTTAACCTTTCATGGTGGTGCAAGGATTTGTCTGTCTTTCTCTTCACTGACTGTGAGCTCTTTGAGGGCAGACGTGGTATTTCACAAATCTTGTATTCCCAGTGCTTAGTGTAGAAACAGAAAAATAGTAGATTCTGTTAATTTTACTGCATTTAGCTGAAATAGCGTATTTATAAACACAGAAGCTTGATGAACCATTTTTCTCCAGAAGTACATACATGTATATAACCAAGCACATTTCACTGGCATATCCCCTGCCGCTACATATGCCTTCAAGTAGATACAATGTATCCAAAATAAGTTGAATGATTCGAATATACATGTACTTATACATGTATACTTAAACATGTCTAATATACATGTACGTATTTCCAACTACTTATTCAAGATCCATTTTTGTCATTCTGGGAATTGACTTGAGAGCTTGCTATATCCTTTGCATGTCTTCAGTTGTGGAAAATATTCATCCTTTGAGGATGGCTTTTAATTTTGAAAATAGCCGAATGTCCTTAGGATCCAAGCGTTATGGATAAGTGGTGGTTCGTGTTGGGTAATACAAAAACAGGATTTGACGGAGAGGTAATAGTAGATGACTGGTTGACTAACATGGTGGTTCTTAAGAGAAGTTCTAGAAAATTTCTGAGCAATGGCATTCTGGTCCATTTGTTAATACAAACAAAATTAAGCAAGAGTGTTGTCATTTTGTACTCACACCTGGTGGACATATTTGCTTGGATATAAGAACACAAGAGATCGTATGTCCAAGAATAGAACTCTCTGATGATTCCTTCATTCTTTCACTTGCAGCTATGGAGTTTTTATGTGCAGTGCACAATGCTAGTTGAAATCGGGTGTTTTGACCCAGCTGTTTTGTTGCAATCTATTAAAAAAAAAGTCTGTAAACCCTCAGGTTTTATTTTTTCCAATTACAAAATAAAATGATCAGTGGCTGTTCTTAACCCCTCTCCAATTTCCAACCCAGTTTTGAGTCTTATTTTATCTGTGAGGAAATATACGAAAGTCAGGGATAGGATAATATTCAGGGATTCAAAATACTTGGTAATTAAGACTAGTCTGGCAGTAATGGTTTGCTTTTTAGAATCACAAGATAGGAGTGAATGTTAAAAAATGCTACAGCAAAATGTCAGTGTCTGGTGCGGGGCTCTTGAGATGAGCAAGTCTGAAACTAACCTTTAAGGAGCTCAGAGTCCAGTAGGGAAAATAGACATGTACGCACATAATTGCTACACCGTGTGATAAATACTGTGATGCGATTCCAAATATGGCCCGTAGAATCACAGAAGAGACAGGGATTACATTTGTGGGAAACGTTAAGGAAGGACTGGGAGTCGACCAGGTATAAAGAGGATGAAGGCATTAACAAGAGAGGGGAGAGTGGGCACAAAAGCAGGAAAGCAAGAAGCAGCACGGTCAGTTGTTGCTGGATTGTGAAACGATTTTATACCAGAGATAGCTCCTAATTCTGCCCACCAGGAGCCATTGGAGGGTTTTAAGCAGGGAACTGTCAGTGCCAGATTTGCATTTTAGAGCGATAGCTCTGTCAGTAGTGGATGGATGGACTGGAGGATGCCCATCATTTGATTCAGAAGACTGACCCTTCTGGGGACCACAGATCCGGTACCACGACACTGAGTAGGACCCACGGAGTGTGGGCTTGTCTGATCCTGTGGGCAGAGAAGAGATAATGCCCAGAGCCCAGCTTTAGGACCCAGCCATCTGTATTACCCCGCACCCCCCCTCAACAGTGCTGTGGAGACAGGAAAGGGTTGTGTCGAGGAAGGGGGTAGGTACGAAGGCCAACCGTCCTGCTTCCCAGGGACTGAAGCACTTTCCAGAACGTTCAGTGCTAAGACTGGGAAAGTGCTGGACAAACTGGGGTGGTCGGTCAACAGACAGTTGCTCAGTGGCACCTGGTACTCGGACCGTCTCCCGGGCAACCCGCCGGGGGTCATCTCCAGGGCACACTGGAGGGGAAGGAAAGCTGAGTTAGTTCATGTTTTAGGGGTGGGGAGAGGTGGGAGTCAGTGGGGATAGTGGTGATTCAAAAGAGCTGGGCCCGTTGAAGGGAAAAGAGAGAAAGACTGAGTAGGAGACAGAGTGTGGAGGCTGGCTTCTGCCCGGGGCCCCACCCCCCTCTCCGAGGCGCTGGGCTCTCTGCTGGTGGTAGGGAACATGACAGACCGAGGAGAGCAGGCATTGCCGAGGCTGAACGTGTGCATTTAGCTTCTCCTTCACGCTCACGTTCCGATATTCATGCGCTCACTTACTCATCCCGCGTTCGCGGAGGGCTCGCCGGGCAGGTGCTCTCTCATTTATTTAGTCTTCTCATTGACTGGGAGGTAGAATTATTCCCATTTTCCAGATGAGAAAAAAGAGTCTCAGGAAATGTGGTAGCTTCCTTTGAGTCACACATTACCTGGCAGAACTGAGATCTCAGCGCCGCTGTGTCTCCAAAGTGCCCGACGTACCAGCATCCAGCATGTGCACTACTCAGGGTTCCTGGCTTCGTAACTTCATAATCAAGATTCCCAGCCTCACTGTTAGCAAGTGCCCGCAGAGGAGGCCCAGACCCCAACAGTCTTGAGTCCACGTCTCCTCGCAGAGACCCCGCTGACTCGTGAGAGGACCCCAGGTGTAAGTCGCTTGGTAGAATCGAGTTGTGTTAAGTTTTAAAAGCAAAACATGACTGAGTTTCTCAGGAAGTAGTTTTCTTGACTTTTCCTCTGCAACCATTGCTGAATGTTTATTATCTACAAAGCCCTGAGCACTCTGGCCCTTTCTTAGCTCTCTGACGCCCTGTAACCTGGTGGCCACACGGTTCTGCCTTGAGCATCCGCGTCTAAGCCACACAAGCCTTGGTGCTCGCTGCTGTGCCCTCCGGAGCCGGGACCTTCCCCTCTGCTCTGCAGGAGTCTGCTCTCGCTGGCACATCTCAGCTTCAGTGTCGTCTCCTCTGAGAGGCCTTCCCACCGCCTTGCAAACACCTCTTATTTTCGGCTACAATCTTAATCATGTGTCTCTGGTTTGCGTATTCGCGGTCTGTGCCGCTTTTCCCGGTAGAGGGAAACTCCACAAGGCAGGGGAGCCCTGTCAGCTTGGATCGGAAGTGTTGCCAGGAGCTGAAGGATATCGCGCGTAACAACGTCTGGCGCATAGTAGGTGCTTCTTAAATGTTTGCGTAAATGCACGAAGGAGAACGTTCTCACTCATCATGCGCCATGTAAGCTGTTTCCCTCTGGTTCATGAAAGAAAACGTCTCTTTGTCTTCACTAGGCTCGATGTAGCATCTTCCACAGGCTCTGAGACTGTTGGGACCTTGCCCCTCAGCCTCCCGGGTGTCAGGTGAGTGTGTCCTAACTCCTGACTTCCTGCCTATTCTTATCTCTTTGGAACCTCGTCTCTGACCATCCTCACTTAGATCGTTGGGTTCAGAACAGGTCCTGGAGGGTGAGGAAGGCCCTGTCTGAGGATTACAGGCACTCATGCTCCTGCTGCCTCTCTTGTATGTTTTCCTGCTGTTTTGTTTATTTATTTATTTTTTTCAGGAGGGATGACCACTTTCATTTATTTATTTTTAAAAACTTTCTTTATTAGAGAGAGACAGTGAGTGAGAGCGCAAGCAGGGGGAGAGGCAGGCAGAGGGAGAGGGAGAAGCAGGCTCTCCACAGAGCAGGGACTCCAACGTGGGGCTCGATCCCAGGACCCTGGGATTATGACCTGAGCTGAAGGCAGATGCTTCACCGACTGAGCCACCCAGGTGCCCTGTTTTTCGGCTGTTCTTGATTTCAGCTCTCTCATGGTCAGTTATGGTCCATTTTGGTCTGAACACCTTTGTAAGCCCTACAGTTCCAGAGCTTGCTGCTGCTAAGGGTAACCTTTGCCAGGTGATACCTGATGAGATTTGTCACCCCAGGGCTTCCTCGTGGACTAGTTCGCGCACGTGTGCATACCTGCTGGGCTGCCCAGTGCTGCTGCTGTTCCCATGGCTGAACCGGACACGGGGGCACACTCGGGGTGTTTTCACTCCACTCATGGGAGCTCTGGCTAGTGTTGGGCCGAGTGACTGTGTCCTGTTCTACGAAACCTAAGCAAGTTTGAGGAGCCACTCCTGACTCACTGAAGACACAGTTCGGAGAGGGAGAAACTGTGGGTTTTGAAGTTGGGCTCCCCTGTGCTTGAAGACGGACCCACTGAGCCTCCTCCTTTGAGATCAGTCTTTTCATTTGTTAGTCACGAGACATCTGTCCTCAGGGTCTCCTGGTGAAGAGGGAGGACATGCATGTTCATGGGAAATCCTGGTCTGATCTAAGAGCTCAGTACCTATTGTCCCTCTCTTTGTGCCCCTTTGCCCTGGAGCAGAGGGAGGCGGGATTGTCTCCGGCTGCCTGGGTGGACCACAGATTCTTGTCTGAGTAGAAAGTGCTACCTGGACCAAGAGATTCTGTTCCAACTCCTTGATCCCGCCTCCCTTGAGCGCAGCCATGCCGCCTGCTCTCTGCTCCCCTCCTGTGGCCGCCCTGACCCCGCCCCATTCCCGGTCCTCTGCTCCCCTCGTGTGGCCGCGCTGCTGTAGTGCAGCCTCTCGCAGCTTCCTCGCCAACTGGCTCCTGACTCTTCGGTCTCGGTCTCTCCAACACACACACAAACCAGAGTTCAGTTTAATTTTGGTCTTGTCTGGTCAGGTAGTATGAGATCAGTTCTTCTAAACAGTCCTCATCCCTTGTAATATGCATCTCATCCGTGAGAGATGCCACCGGAGACACGGTGAGAGGTCGCTTTGGGTTTCAAAGTCCCATGATGTTGCTTGTTGGACACAAAGTCAGCACTGACCGGTAAGTGCTGAGACAACAGCATATTGCCGTAGATTATAATTTTGTAAAGATTTTATTTATTTATTTGACAGAGAGAGATCACAAGCAGGCGGAGAGGCAGGCAGAAAACAGGCTCCCTGCTGAGCAGAGAGCCCGATGCGGGGCTCGATCCCAGGACCCTGAGATCATGACCTGAGCCGAAGGCAGATGCCAAATCAACTGAGCCCCCCAGGTGCCCCTCCATAGGTTATTTAGTCATAAAAATCCTCTTAACCCACTGAGCCACCCAGGCGCCCCATCCCTCTCAATCTTTAAATTCAGTGCCAATCCCATGCTAAATCTCAATATTTTATTTTATTTTTGTTTTTTGAAGATTTTATTCATTCATTTATTTATTTGAGAGTCAAGAGTCAAATGCCTCACTGACTGTACCACCTAGGCTCTAGTATTTTATTTGTATGGGACTTGATCAGTTGATCCTAACATTTCCCTATAAAAGAAAGTCAAGAATAACCATAGATCACATATATATATTTTAACACATGCGGTCGGGGAGATTAGAGATATGGTGCTCCAGCTATCCTAAGTTACTTTAAAATTACGGCAATGAGAACACTGAAGTATTGTCCAGGAACACATAACAGATTCAAGGGAGCAGGAAAGAAGAGGTCATGGCCACAAAATGGTATGGAGATTTAGTATGTGAGGAATCATGCATTATATCATACATTATTTCTAGTCACTGACTAAGGGTTAGACTGTCTAATGTATGGTATCAGAATAATAGATGATCTATCTGCCAACTGGCATGGGGTATGTTGAGACCTCCCTCATACCAAATGCAAAAATAAATTTCAGCTAGACTGAAGTACTAAATTTTATAAACAAAGCAAACCAAAAGAAATCGTTAAACACTGTAGAAAAATATATTTAACCCCAGAGTGGCAAAGGCCTTCCTAAGCCAGACACAAAACCCAGAATCCATGGAAGAAAGGATTGACAAGTTTTACTGCTTGTTTTTTTTTTTTTTAATGATATAAATGTAGATACCATAGATTAAAAAAAAATAATAAAAGTAAGTTATAGCCAGGGGACAATTTATTTACAATACATATAGCTAAGTGTTCCATGGATAACATGCAAAATACCTAATAAATCACATAAAAAGCCAAACAGTCCAGATGAAAATTAGACAGAGTATGGGAGCAGGAATTCTCAGGAGAAACACACTTATCTATTAAACATCTGAAAACATGGTCAAGGGCATTTGAATTTGGAGAAATAGGAGTCAAAGTAACAAAGAGATCTGAGATTGTTAAAAAGTATCAAAGACCGAGGGGCACCTGGGTATCACCTTGGGTTAAGCATCCGGCTGTTTGTTTCAGCTCAGGTCAAGATCTCAGGGTGGTGAGATTGAGCCCCCGCCTGGCTCCAACACTGAGCACAGAGGCTGGTTGAGATTCTCTCTCCTCCCTCTGCCCCTCCTGCTTGTGTGGTCTCTCTCTCTCTCTCTCTCTTTCAAAATCCATCAATTTTTAAAAAAGTATCAAAGACCCATCAGATTGTTAAAAATTAAAATGATGGATCACATCTAGTGTTGGCAAGTGTTTGGGGGAAATAGCCACCTTCATTTATTGTTAGTGAAAATGTAAATTGGGGCAGCCGTCTTAGAGATATTTTGGCAGAATGTATCAAAATTAAAAATTGAAACACCAGTGGTGCTGTTTCCACAAATCTGTGCTATACGTCTAGTCACACACGAGTGCCGTAATTTATGTGCATAGATGTGAATCATGTCATTGTTTCCAGCAGTGAAAAATGGCAAAGAACCAAAATATCCATCAATAGAGAATTGGTTAAATAAATTATACTATATCCATACTTTGTAATAACACATAACAGTTAAAAAGAATGAGGTGAATTTATATATACCAAGTTGGAAAGATAACCAAGATGCATTGTTAAATGAAAATACAAAGAAGGTACACATGCTATTATCCTTTTTGTGAAAAATAAGAAAGAAGCCTCGAACAGTAGATGTGCCTCGGTTACATTTCATGTCCACGTAAATGTGTGTTTAAGTCGAACTGCTACTTACGGCTGTGTGACTTTGGACAAGGTGCTTAACCTCTCAGTGTTTATTCTCCCCGTGTGGAGAATAGAGATAATGATAATCATCATATCCCCTAGGGTTGTAGAGTGTGAGGAAATAAATTAATCTATTTAAAGTTCCTTGAATGATACATGGCACATAGGCACTTGAGGAGTGCTCCGATGATTCTGATCCTGGAAAATTAGGAGTTCTGGGGTGGGAGTGAGAGGTAAGTCATAAGGGAGGGGAACTCTAATTGTTTATATGATATATTTAATATTTTTACAGTGATCCCGTGCTTCTGAGTGGAGTGATTAGAAAACAATTTTAAAAGCTCATTCTAAGGAGATCTGTTAAAAGGTAATTACAGAAATGCGGGGATGAAGTCAGGAGGTTCCGAGCTGGGATGGTGACATTGGGAACACAAGGAGGGGCTCTGTTTGGAGGTGGTTGTAGGAGGAGAGAGGGAGAAGGCAGACGCCGCTCTCAGGCTGAGAGATGGACCTGGGAGGTGCTGAACTGTGGGATCTTTTCGTGAGGTGTAGTACTTTGAGACGGAGGGAGATTCGTTCTGTGTCAGTTGTGTTGAGGGTGGGCTTCTGGGGCCCACACTAACACCACACATTCGGTGGACGGGGCGCAGAAACTGGAGTCCTGGACAGAGCTGACTGTTTCGACACCACTTTGAGGCAGAAGGGTGGAAAAAGTCTTAACTTCTCAGGTCTCATTTTAAGGGTTCCCGTGTCATATTTTCATTATAAAAATAAACACACATGGTGTTCTGGAACAGTCTCCAGGCTAGGGAGACAGAGACCTGTTCTATCCACTATTTATCCATATTTCCCCCAGCACACATTTACTGAGTAACTACCACTGGCCAGGCGCTGTGCAGACTGACAAGGCACAAGGGGCTCCTGCTGCTTCATGTCCCGCAGGACTCAGACGCGCATACAGTGAGGGCAGCGCCGTGTGCCCCGTGCTCCAAGAGGCGTGTGTGCACGGGGCAGTCGCCGTGTGAAGCTGGGTGGGCTCCAGTCTGCGGCGGTTGGTGTGGGTGTTGGGGGAGAATGACCTGAGTCTTTAAGGAGGAGGAGCAGTTAGCAGGCGGATGTGGGAGCGGGGAAAGGGAAGGGCATTCTGGAAAGAGGAAAGGGCCCATACCAAGGCATCGCCAGCACAGTGCTTGTGTGTGTGTGTGTTTAGGGGATTATGAGTATTTGGGCATCGTGCAACATGAGGCCAGGCGTGAGTGGGGAATGACCGTAAAGGCACCTGAAGAGAGGGGTGGGGGTCAGACTCTAGATCGCCATTGGGCTCTTCTCTAGGCTACGGGTTTTCCTTCCAGAAAAACCACCATGGCACCATGGGCTGTGCGGCAGAGGGTGGATGGGGAAAGGGCCAGGTGCAGGTGGACAAGCGAGGGGTTATGAAAATATTCCAGGAGCCGGGGGCAGCTGGATCTGAGGGTCCCAGAGAGGCAGAACTCCCAGGGCTCCGGGGCTGCTGTGACCGGGGAACCGACTGAGGGAAGGTGTCGCCGCAGACTCCAGGCTTCGTGCGTGGGTGACCCGACGGCCGCTCCTGTCTCCCTCGTGCTCTTTTCTGTCAAATCGGTCTCATCCTTTCAATCCACTGTGTGTAGCCGGTTCTATGCCTGGGGTGCGGACCTCTGTTAGGTCTTACCTTGGCGAGGGCCCAAAGTCTCCACCCCACGTGCCCTCTGGGAATGTTCTAGCTCACGGTAGCCTGAGCGATCTCTCTGAAATACTCAGATCGCAGTTCTCCCTGACTTTAAACCCTTCGAGGCCCCTGCATCTCCTGTGGGATTAACATCAAAGGCCCCGAACATGACACGGGAAGGTCTGCCCGATCTGTTCTTCCAGCCACGGGCTGTCACGCTCTGCTGGGACTCCGGGCTTCGCGACCCCCCATTTCTCGTAGTTTCTCACACAGATAGAGGGTTTGGGGCCTCTCTCTATCCTGCTGTCCTCTCTTAGAGCCCTGTTCTGCCCGTTTCCCCAACACGCGTGCGCGCGCGCACACACACACACACACACACACATGCCCGTGCATGCAAACACTCCCTGACCCAACCCCTTCTTTTGCTCCGGGGAACACCGCTCCCTGCTTTCTACAGCTAATGTCTGTGGCTCCAGCAAACCTCCCCAGACCCTCATCAGGGTTAGCCTGTCCACAATCCCTATTACCATTCACCCTGCGTGAATCTCCCATGTGATTCTGCTCGGTTGTTGTCTCTGACTCTGACTTTGGGGAGGGCGGATGTGGCTTCCTCAGAATCTCTGTGCTCCCGGTGCCCAGCGCATCTCTCGACATGGAGAACATGTTCATGGGTTGGCAGAATAAATAAACTAATAGACGAGGGGTGGATGGCGCTGCCATTAAATGAATCAGTAGATCGTGGAAAGAAGAAGATTTACGGGGAAATGTAAGTTGGGATTTGTACATTTTACCGCTGAAATGCCCATGAGTCACAGAGGGGCGGTTATTTCCAGGTTGCTGAATAAGCCAGGCCAGCCGTCAGGTGGGAAGAGCGACACGCTCAGCTCCTAGTGGGTAATCTGTGCTGAGGTGTCTTTTCAGATGATTTAGGGAGAAAATAGAAGATAAGAGAAGCCACGCACACTTGAGGGCAGTGTGTTTGACCACAACCCACAGAGGAAATCAATTTATTTTTTCTTACAACCGAGAACACACATGTCTACACAAAGACCTGTACGTTTAACTAGAACAATGTTTCAGGAAATAATCCAGGGTCTTATTAGAAGGAGATGCCTTCTGCCGTTTTCTGTTCTACTGTGCTCTGCCTCCTCCGGTCCTAACCTAAGCTACCATTTCTCGTCTCTTCTATTTAATGATGTGAAATGCTGCGGACATTCTGACTGGGGGTCTGATAACCGCTGCTCCTTCCAGAGAAGGAGGGGACGAGAGATAGGAGAGGCCAGTGCGCCACGGACAGCAGGGGAGTGAACGTTCTGGAGAGCGAAGTGGGTTTGGTGTGAAATGTTGCAGAAAGTTGACGGGATCCTTGTGAATCTGATGGCGAGGAGAGGAGGCCATTAGCGACCTGAGCAAGCACCTCCTCTGTAGAAACAGAGACCCAGGCACGGGGCTGCCGGGGTTTCTCCTCTTTGTCTCATTGATGCCTTGTGATGGGCCCACAAGGCAGGCGCTCTCGCTTCTGTGAGTTCTGAAAGAAATAGGCAAGCTGAGCCCCAGGAAGGTTCCTTGAGGCACTCACTGTCAGGCAGTAAGTGACGGAGCTGGGGTTCAAACCTCGGTCTATCTGGACTTTAAAGTCTGTATTTTTCTGGTCGGACCACAGCAGTTAGTCTATTTTTGTAATATTGGGTAAGTAATTTAATTTCTATGGGCATGAGTTTACTAATCTATGTAATTACAGATGAGAGGGTTGACAAAAATTATAGACTCCAGAAATATACAAAATAAAGAGCAAATATTTACGCACTTAGCATTATCGACTTAATCTTCAAACTAGTTTTTTTCTTAATTTATTAAAGTAATACGATCAGATGGTAAAAATTCAACTCATGCATAATGTTAAACATGAAACTTAAATTATTTTAAAATCTCTTTCCGTTCTGGGCATTCAGTGGTTCCGAGACGAGGCTACTTGATCCTTTCGATTTTCTCATTTTCAGTGATGACCGAAGACTGAGCATACCGTCCCTTCCCCACACTCCATTCTGCATGGAGACTCCACCGGTCTGACCCTATAGCAGTGTACCAAGAGCCCTCAAGGAGCCACCAGAAAGCCCGGGACTGGACGCAGCTCTGTGAGTGACCGGCCGACCTGGAGGAAGGCAGTTTGTTTATCTGGACGTGGGTTCCTCTGCTTGACCTCTGGTGACTGAAGGGACAAGGAATCACTGAGGGGAGACCACGGGGCAGGGGCTTACTCACCCTCACCAGGCGCCACTCTCTGTCTGCTTAGCCTGGATCTGCTTGGCCTGCAGACCTACCCTCCACACATGTCCTCCTGTCCTGCCCTTGGGCCACCACCCCTCGATTACAAGGGCAGAGGAGAGACTTGTGGGGAGGGTCTCAGACCAGTGTCACAGGATGCCTGGCTCTCAGAGCACACCGTCTGGGGACACCTGCCCGTGGCGGAAGAGGTCGGAGGGTAGAGGTCTGAGTAGCACCAGAGGCTCTGCTCAGCCCACTGCTTCCCGGCTGAGGACTTTGGCAAGCCCCAAACTGTCCTCGGTCGAGGCCTTCCTTTTGTAAAACGAGGATGATGATCATCACTCTTTCCATAATCGAGGAGAGTTCTGATGATGAGATGAAGAATTAAAAAGAATTAATTAATTAAAAAGACTTTTATCATCACGATGCCCCCTGTTAATGCTGTTTCTTAGACTCTTCGATGGATGAGAGAGGACCGTGGAAATGCAGCGCGCCTTCCTTAGAGAGGAAGAGAATCTGAGCCTGGAGATTAGCTGGTTCCTCAAAGTCAAACCCCGTCCTCTGAGCCCGGGTCCAGTGTGCAGACCGCGCGCTCGCTGGGAGAGCCTCGGGAAGGCCAGTCCCACGGAGGTTAGGACCGGCTCTTGGATGTTCTTGGATAAGGACAATGGTGCAGGCCTTCCTCTGACTCGTCAGACGGAGGCCTCCTGTGTGGGGCAGCCTTAGTGCCTGGGAGGGAGGTGCTCCTGGTCCCGCTTGGTGGAAACTGAGGCCTTGCAGAAGATGGACGCCGTTCTCCTCCGGCTGTTACAGAGTCTCCGTACGAGGTTCTCCTCTTGGCTTCTTCCAGGCTGAATGGGAAGAGGAGCTGAGGTAGCTAAAGGACAAAGAAATCCCTTTTACTCCCAATATTAGGCACAGCCGAGCCCCTGGGCCTGTGACCAGAGTCACTGATGCTCGAAGGGTCTGTCTTCTAACTCTCTGGCCTCTGGCCTGGAGTATCTGGCCTAGATAGAGCCTCTGCCCTTTTATGGACCAGGGTCCCCGTGATGTCTGTGAAGACTGGGGAGCCTCATTGCCAGGCGTCCCCACGGTGTCTCAGAGCTGGGGGACCAGCAGGGCCGTCCTCACGGTCTCTCAGAGCTGGGGCACCAGCAGGGCCCAGCTTTAAAGCTGCACGGAGGGAGAGCAGACACAGGTGCCCATCAGAGCAGAAAGCTCACGGGCGTCTGGAGGTGGACAAGGCAAGGGCCGTTCTGGACAGGAATGTGGCCTGTGTGGATGGGGTGGAAGGAGGTTCAGAAGAACGGGTCCTACGGACGGAAGATTTGGGAAGCAGGAGAGATCTGGACGGAAAGGCGGGGTGGGGTGGGAAGTAAAGCGATCTGGAGCATGGGATCCAGAGGAAAGGAAGAGGGGCCTGATGGCCAAGGAGCGGACAAGCCAACACTTTGGAGCGAGTGGCAGACCCAGAGATCACAGGCCAGGACGGAGGTCTGGGAGATCGGACAGCCTTACGGCCAGGGGCACTGGGGGCCGAGACAGGAGCAGTGGCCCGAGTGTGCCCGAGACGAGGAACGCCGCATGTGGACGGTGGTGTTTGGAATAGATGGACCCTAGATGAGAATGGATGGGAGTGGCCAAGAAATTGGGCATGTCAGAGGATGGAGCTCACGGGGAAGGATTAGGGAACGCCGACGACATGTGGACATTGCGGAGGGGGAGATGAGAGGGAGGGCATTCAGGTCAGGACGGATCACAGGTGATGCGTCGTCAGGACGGACCACAGGGGATGCGTCGTCAGGACGGACCACAGGGGATGCGTCGTCAGGACGGACCACAGGGGATGCGTCGTCAGGACGGACCACAGGGGATGCGTCGTCAGGACGGACCACAGGGGATGCGTCGTCAGGACGGACCACAGGTGATGCGTCGTCAGGACGGACCACAGGGGATGCGTCGTCAGGACGGACCACAGGTGATGCGTCGTCAGGACGGACCACAGGGGATGCGTCGTCAGGACGGACCACAGGGGATGCGTCGTCAGGACGGACCACAGGGGATGCGTCGTCAGGACGGACCACAGGTGATGCGTCGTCAGGACGGACCATAGGTGATGCGTCTGCTCGGCAGGAGAAGGGCAGATTGAGGGCGTGACAAGGCACAAGAAGAAGACAGAGTGGGGAGCTAGTACTGGACACACACGAGGATGGTGGCCTGGGGTCAGGATTACAGGCATGGAGAGAGCCTGCATTCTAGAGAGGAAAAGTGGGGGTTGAGCTGGAGGGGTAGCACCAGGAATTCACTCACTCACTGGAAAATTGGAGGAAAGCAGAGTCTCCTTCCAAATTCCCAGAAGGATCTGGTGGGACGTGCTAGCCCACTGCCTCTCCTTTCATTTCATGCTGCTGGTTTCCTCGTGCTTCTTGACCACAGAGAATTTGCATCCTTGGAGCACAGGCTCTAGAGTTCTCTGGACAGTTTCCTAGAGGAGGCTGAGAGTGGAGGAACAGGCAGGCAAACAGGAAGATGCCGTCCTCAGACTCCCTTGAGGGTGGACCTCTGCGTAGACTCTGTTGTGACCTTGGCTAGTGCCTGGAGGTGTGGTCCATTGTCAGGACAGATTGGGTCCAGGTCTAACTTCGGGCAAACTTGTGAGTAACCCATTGTGCTGGGCTAGACCTGGGACGTCGGATGTAATGATTTAGGTAGAATTTGCTCTCCTCCGTCCTCCTTTGGCTTGACTCTAGACCCACTAATTACCTGGATCATCTCACTTCTTCCCTCTTTGAGGATAGGAAAAGGGACCAGGAGAGAATAAACAATCTTCAGCCAGTTCTTCAGCTGAGGAAGGAAGGAAACAAAATGCTTTAGGAACATTAATGCTTCGTCATAATGGGTTAGAAAAAATGCATGAGAAAGAGAGACCCGAGCACCGGGCAAGACCCCATGAGGACGAAAAGTCTGGAAAAGAATGGAGGGACCTTTGTTTTGGAGGGATGTCCATGCCACCCTTCTCTGAGGGACAGGGAGTTCTGAGCTGCGCATCTGCGAGCTGTGCCGAGTGGGCCCGACTTCACCGAGCTCTTTTTCAGCTTTGCCGAGAGGTGCTCAGCAGGGGAGTGGGCGGGAGGAGCAGAAGAAGGGATGAGACTGGTGGTGGTTGGGGACACAGGAGATGGCCTATCTAAGCCCCTTCTAAATGCCCACAGTGGAGGTGAATGAATCAGGTTTGGGGCACGGCGGGCCCTGGAAGGTGAGACTACCACGGATTGTCCAAGGCTGTGTTGTCCGAATGTCTGGCCCATGGTGCTACTCCATCTAAATTCTTGAGCATTTAAAACTCGGGCTGGTCGGGACAGGCCCCCAGGGAAGCTGTGAGTAAGACCACAGTAGCGTGTAGGATTTAACTGTATTTGTTTCTGGGCCAACGGGAGACATTTTTTTGGCATTTATCATATGTATCCCAGCAACACTTTATGAATGAAATAATGTATGAGCATCACCAGTTTGTCTGTGGGGTCAAAGAGTGGTATTCAGCGAGAGCATGAGTCATGCTTGAGTCACAGATCTTCAGAGAATTAAATCAGCACGAAAAATTTTTGGAAGGGGAATCGACTCGGTTTGCATAAGCCCAAATGGCACACCTAGTTTCAAAGAAGAAAAAGATGTGTTGTCTTCAGTCATTTGGAAGGGCTTACCCTCCATCCTGCCTCGTTAAAGCTGCCACTTTCTTTGATTATTTCCCTCCTTATTTTTAAATTAAAAAACAAGTTTAGAGGCATTATTCACACTTATCAAGAAGCTGTCGCTGATTCGTGGATGATGAAGTGAAGACATCTCTGCCCTCGGGGAGTCTGGAGGATTTTTGTTGATGTAGATGATGAGTCTAAGGGGTCCTGAAAGGGGTTTTGTGCTAGAATGGGGGATTGCTGTAGGGGTGAGAGAAAGAGAAAGAGAAAGGAAGGTTATTCAGGAAGGAGGTGACTCAGGCAGCAGAGCCAACACTTGTAACTCGTGGGGCAGGAAGAGGATGACTCCTGCACCGAGAAGGCTTGACTCATCTGTGTCCATAGTGTCGAGTATTGGCCCTACTTTGTAATGGGGAAGTGGTGGGCTTTTAGAAGGTAATTTTCACAGGGTTTGAGGCCAGTGGGTTACAGCTGGCTATTTCAGCTGGATCTTTCTGCTTTGAGAGTTGGGGTCTTTGTGGACACTTGGAAACTTGACGCCTTATTTGGCGGGCAGTAAGATTGGTTTTCTTCTCTCTCATACGTCCTTCAGTGTAGTCCCTACATGGGGATCTGCTCACAGTGTGCTGGAGGTTGGGACCGTGTCCTTATTTTCCCTCATCGTTCTATCCCCAGCGCCAAGGTGGAGCATGGCAAGCCATGAGTGAGGCTCTTGGAACCCGCTGGGGACCTGGTCTCTTCATTCAGGGGGTGGAGGACACGTGAGCTCCTCAGACGCAACGAAGTTTTGGGCAAGGCTCAGGACAGATGGATGTCTTGCATGGAGGACAACATCTTTATGAAGAGCAGGGGGTGTGTCTACATCTAAGAGCACTTTGACTGAGCCTGGTGGGACATGTCCTGAGAACCTGTTTGGCAGCCATGTGGCTCTTGGCTGGTATGTGGGCTTTGTAGGCACTTGGACCTCCTGACTCGTCTCTCGACTGACATCTTGTTCCTAGTTGCCCCAAGTAATGCAATATCTGGTCGGTGTAAGTCTCCGTGCTTCAGGCTCTTGGAGTGGTCTGGGGTACATGGATTAAGAATGGCCTGTTCTGGGCTCTTTTGCTCTATGTTTAGTATAGATACAACATCAGTTTCCCTATTCTGAGCTCTTGGCCCTGCGTCCCAGGGGGAAGACATGCTTGGTTGGGGTGGCTGCTTTCCCTTGGGCGTTGGTCATCTCCTTGACCCCCTGACCTGATTGAAGCATCTTGGTCGTGTTCTTGCCCAGATCTCATTCAGAATGGGCAGGGAAACGTGAGTCTCAGAGTTCTAAGGGCCCGTCAAGACCTTCCAGTCTAACCACGTTGTGTTGCTACGTTCTTCTTCCCGTGGCCATCAGCCAGTCTCAAGGTTAGAAGGTTGGGTCTTGAGCTGAGATTGGGGTCAGCTGGCGGTGTCCCAGGTGGTGGGCCAAGGAAGCTCTTACTGGGAGGGGAGTGCGGGGAGCCCGAGTCAGTTCTCCGCTTTTATTGTAACCTTGTGAGTGGGAGTGAGCTGAGGAACACTGAATCTGTCTTTAAATCAATGCATTGTCATTGGGAGCATAAAGGGCAGTTGTCCCCTGGTGCATCTAGCAACCAAACAGGAGAGAGCGGGCTGAAGGTGGGGCAGGCAGGACTCGGGTTAGACATTCCTGAGAAGCAGGACGGTGAAACCGCAACCAGCGGGGATTAGGGATTGCATCTTCTCAAGGAGGCTTTTAAAAAGAGGAGCTGTCTTCTTGGACCTGGGCTGGGTGTGGAGGTCTTTATATATGGTTGCGGAGGGCTGGCCCATTTGATTCTCCTGGGATGCCTCTGTGAACCCAGCAGCTGAGAGAGCCTGCTCTTTAGATTAGGCAGTCCTGGGGAGAAAGGATGGCAGCCTTGGAGCTAGTGACGGTGGGGGAAGGGAGCAGGTAGGTGTTCCGGGAGGGCTGTGTGTGGACCACCTGCATTTCATTAGGGAGCGCCAGTCTTCCCCTCCTCCCTGTGTTCTCTCTCTCTCTCTCTCTCTCTCTCACACACACACACACACACACACACTCACACACTCACACACCACAAACACTCACCACTCTCCTGTCTCCTTCCCATCCATCATTCCAGTGAAGATGCTGAAGGCACATCACATCGGACTCTGGGTCTCTCTTCCTGGGCTTGACAGATGCAGCTCTTACAGCGGAGAGCTGGACCTGCCTCCAGGAGCCCAGCTTCCCTGCCGGGTTGCGCCGCCACCGCCGTTCACAGGGCTTCTTGACGGGAGCAGCTCCTTTGTCTCGGGGAAGGAGGGCTTTCCTGAATCCTCCAGCTTTGCCCGGCCCCTATCTGAGTGGAGCGGGATTGGGATGAAACCACAATGAGGGAGAGGGGTGCGGAGGTAGAGCAGCTCCGTTTGCTCCCTGAGCTGGGTCGGCTCTGCTTGATTAGCATGAGAACAGAGACACTTTCCTGCATCCACCCTCAGGGATGGAGAGGAAGGAGCAAAGGCTCTAGCTCCATCCTACCCCATCAGAGCTCCTGGGACTGAAAATGACGACCGCCCCATTCCTCCGATCCCCGAGGACCCAGAACCCACAGTGTTGAGAAAAGCTCCGACGGAGCCGGCGGGTGGATTCTCCACTCCGGATTTTCCAGCTGTCCCTGCCCCCCCACCGCTCGGAGCAGGATGCCGAGATGGCTGGTGATGCAGAAGGTATGTGCTTTTTCAGTTCTGGTGCTGATGCTGTGTGTGTGGTGAGGTCTCTGTGGCGCAATGGACGAGCGCGCTGGACTTCTAATCCAGAGGTTCCGGGTTCGAGTCCCGGCAGAGATGGTCACCTGGCAGGTGCCTCTTTTATTTTGTGTGTTGTCATGCCAGGTTGATAACTGTATTTATCTGTCCCTGGAGGTTCTGGGGAAGAGAAAGGAAACCCCTTTCCCCAGAAATCCTGGACCTCCTCTCCTTTTCCCTTCCCTCCCCCTTCATTCTTTCTCTGTTCCTCTTTTATGGATTTTCATTGTCTAGCGAAGGCTCAGATGTCGGCAGCCGGACTGACACAGCCTTTGATTCCTGTGCTTCTTAGGAGGATCACGGGCACACAGGGACCGAGGTGCCAGACCACGGGTTCTGGGACCACGGTGGTTCCCTCCTTCTCCTCTGAGAACACAAAAAGGCAGATGGACCCCCATGCCTATGAGGAAATGTCTAGCTGTCCTCTAAGGTAAGGGTCGCCTTGACCGGGGTCGGTCAGGAGATGGATGGGGTCATGCAGAGGACAATTTATTCACCATCTTTGTCACTCCTGGGGCTTTTTGTGCGAATGCTCATCACTCAGTTTTTCATCGACAAGGTGAGAGGTACTCATTGCTCTTTGTCTCGGTGGGATAAGCTGCCCAGCAGCACAGGAATGATCAGCGCTGACAAACTTGTCCCAGGAAACTCAAAGGTCTCATGCTCCTGCAAAAAGTTGGTAGCTTTGCCTGTTTGCAAGCTTGGATGGTGGCGGTGGTCGGGTTCTTTCCATAATTCTGTTTCCATCACGACATCTCACCCTTCTCTCGCTTGGCATTCACTTCTGCTCTCCCTCCTTGCCTCGTCTAATGGCCACATTCAGCAAGATCGGGAGCTTGGGTTTCTATTCTGGGCTGGGCTGGCTCTCACTCTCCCTTGCATATCGTGGCCTCCAGCCTATTAGCTAGAGGGAGCTGCCCATGCCAGGAAGTGACCTCCACCCCAGGTGAACCCAGGAAACCCGAGACACACACCTCTCCTCCCTTTGCTGGGATGTGCGGCTGTGCACGGGCATCCAGCGGACACAGGCTTGCCCTGAGGCTCTAGGAAGCTGGCGTGGGGAGAGGGGGCCAATCCACACAGGGTTCCACCAAACCCTGCCAAGAGGCGGGAACTGACAGGGGAGAGCACTTGGGTGGGAGAGGGATGGTCCTGCCTTTAGGACACCTGATCTTTGTACCAAACTGAAACACCTGAGCTTCTCTCGAAGTACTCTGGTGCTTTAAAGGGACCTAAAATTCTTGCCGTTAAGAGCCCATAAAAATTTCCCTTTCTGAGCTCTTTGGGCAGAATATCAATTCAGATATCAACTCTCTCCCACCAGCCTCGTGGATGTGCCCTTTGGAGGATACGCGTGTGGACCAGAAATTTCCAGGCAGACCCTTCCATAGTCTTTCTTTTATTGTTAGCTCTGCCTATGCTAGGTGTTTTTTTTGCTCTAAGCTCTGGCCTGAGAGGGAAAATCGGTGTTTGTGGGGTGGGCTGGGGTGGGGTGAGGGCGTTTGGCAAAGCAGCCGGTCACCTTCTTCAGCCATGGCCAGCGTACTACCTCCTTCTGGTTCCTCTTTGTCATTCTGTTGGAACAGGGCTGCTCGCAGTGAGAGGTAGAGGTCGTTCAAGGTCAGGACAAGGGTACGATTTCATTGTGGCCTGTTCCAAGGTTTGCTCAATTCTAGAAGCTTTCGAGGAATAAAGGCTCCACATGACATTGTGGGGGTGGGAGGTTGGGGAAGCAGGGAGGGGCTGTGTGTCCCTGCAGGCACTGCACTCCGATTTGTCGACAGGTCTGATGAGCGTACAATATGGCCAGCTCCTGGGAGTGGCTCTCCGCCAGCGAGGACTGAAGCCCACAGACCACCCCAAACCTGCTTTCAGCCAGTCATTTCCACTGGGGACCTTGGAATTCGAAGACCTTGGGTTAAGAAAACCTCTCTGAACTTGAGCCCTGGGCTGCCCAGGAGAGAGGGTGGACTGATCTTTCCAGCTGGTGGAGTCCTTCAGAGAGGAGACGCTCCCTCTGTGTCTTAGCTGGGAGCTGGGTCTCAGCCAGGCAGGCTGAGGTCCCCGCTAGTTCTGTCACTCAAGGGGAACTAGAAGTTCCCATGTACTCACACACCAGCCAGTTTCTGAGAGTGGTGTCCTGGGGACTTGTAGAAGGATCTCATAAGCCCTGGGGGCAAGATTTCTCACACTGGTAAAAATTTCTTTATATGAGATAATAGCTTCCTTCTTAATACATGAGCGGTAACTTCTGATTTATGAAGATCATAATTTCTGTATTGTCATGTTACTCAGAATGCAGAATAGAAGTCGGTGGTTTTTTTCTATAAAGTCACTTCAGTGGAGGAGTCAAATGCTTCAGCGTGCTAGAGCTGGTCATTAATTCCCAGGTATGCGGGCAAGATGTGCCTTATTTATTATTGTTTTCTCGGTGTCTGAAATATGGTAGGCATTTGATGGATATATTTAGAGAATTAATGCTGACTTAGATTGGCTATAAATTATGTAGAAGGGAGAGAAAGAAATGTAGCTTCTAGGAACCAGGAACACAGGCAGTATCTTCATGCAGGAATTCATTCACTTTACAAACATTCCTCGGGCTCCTGCTTCCTGCCACCTGCCATGTCCGTCCCGGGGTTCACAACACCATCGCCCACTTCCTGCAGTGGGTGCGTGTTCCTGTGGCTGAAATGAAGGACAGATGGGCAGATACCATCCCGGTAGCATCCTAGGTAGAGGTACCTGCGGGAGGAACTTAACTGAAGAGAAGAGGTAGACCGATAGGCCTGGCAATCACGGAGGACTGTCTCAGGAGGAGATATTTGGGTGAAGAATGAGTGAAACCAGAGGGAGCAATCAGACCCGGAAGGGGGGCACCAGCTAGATGGCTTTGGAGGATAGCACCAAGGTCCGCGTGGTCAGGGCAGAGGAAGGCATGGGGAGACCAGGTCAGACATTAATCTGGGGCGTGTCACACAGGTGATACTGTTGGCCTGTCACACCCAACTTGGCCTTGTAAAGTCAGGCCAGATTTACTTGCTTCTTCTTTCCTTTCCAGCAGTGACATTCCTAGGTCATGTAAGCTTCCTGTGCACAAAATTAAATCAACATAATATCCTCATTGTAATATAAGACAAAAGTAAAAGGAAGTAAGTTTGTAATAATTGACCTGTATGCATACCTGCAGTCGTGGACCTGAAGAGTCTCCTTCAGGGCCGGGCTGGGGCTGTGTGAGGGCAGGACAGAGCAGGCGCGCCTCCCGCGCGACTTAAAGACCCCACGGGATGCTGTTGTCCCTTTCCAGACTGGAGCTCGCTGTCCATAAATTCGCGATCCAAACAAAATTCAATCTTCTGGCAAAGATCGCAGCGTTTTGCATTCATGGATATTTTAGGACATTTTCAACCATGCAGAAAGCTCTCTGTATTTATATGTAAAAACAAGTGAGATTCGAGGCCCAGATACCAACAGCTCGCTTTTCAATAGGTCATTCAAAGGAAGTACACGCAGGAGGCAAGCCTGAATCATGTGAGATGCACCTGCCCCTTGCGGGAGACGCGCCAGGCCCAGGGACCCTTCTTCTCTACAGCGAGTCGCGGTGCCCAGTCTTCACCAAATCAGAAATTACACCAGATTTTCAAAATGCTTTCCTGGGGCAATTTGAGACCCACCAGCCAGCTCTGACTTAAGGCTTGTGGGTCGGGCGTTCCTTCATGCTCATGGAAACCGTCGGCAGGTCTGAGCGGAGGAGCGATGGCTTCTCATTCACAGGGTCCGAGGCTGATTTGGGCTGTGGGTGGAGAAGAGCATGGCCGGGGACGGGGCATGTCGCAGGTGGAAGCAGAGAGATGCGGCACGGCGTTCCCCAAGTGGTGTGATGGTACCACCGGCCGCAGAGGCTTTGTAACAATATCCGCCCAGAAAAGTGATTTATCATCTCGGCAGAGTGGAGCTGGCATGGATCACTTACGTTTTGTCTGCGAACTAATTACTTTTATTTATTGCCATTACAATGGTTGTCACCTACGAGCAAAAATGTGCGTTTTGTCTGTGTTTAAAAGCCATAGCAAATGGAACTGACTCCCCCAGACAGGATTTCAGTGTCTACGTCCTCAGTAATTTCTATAAATTATAATGGAACCGGATGTCTGTAAACTTCGCCGTGTCCTCCCTGGGAGCTGGATCCATCTGCTTCTGGGATGGGGACGCTGTTTCCTGAGCACCCCGAGGAGGGGTCCTTGATAGAGCAGTGGTGGGACATGGGACGTGCATATGATAGATGACCCTGGGAGCAGGTGCTTGGGGAGGAAGTGGCGGTTGGGGGACAGAGGACCCGGGACTCAGTCTGAGGTCTTGCTGTTTGCTGGCTGTATGACCCAGAGGTGCACGAGGCCGCTTGAGCCTGGTTTCCTCAACTAGAGATGAGCCAAATCATTCCCAGAATTAAAGAAGGTAAAATGTCAAACTGTCTGGATTGTAAGATACCCAGTAGGGGAAAGAACACAAACCAGCTTCCTTTGTTTGTGGACAGTGTTCCAGCCATCAGGCTGGTTTCCTGGAGACCGTGGTAAGGATGTGGGGGACTTGGCCATGGGCCACATGTCATTGTCCCTTGGAAATGCCTGGTTGTCATGCAGTGCGGGGGGAGTAGACAGGCACGGAGTTACCTTTCCAGGGCACGTCCTCTCCCTGCGCTTGCTGTGGGGACCCCACCTTTCTCTCTGGGGCTGACCCTGGAGACGGTGCAGGGATGGGGAACAAGCCTCGGCAGGCCTGTGGAGAGGCCCGTGGGAAGCCTCTTTGGTGCGGAGCACAGGGCTTTAAAGCCGGGGGTGAGGCCAGTCCATCCCCATGGTGTGTGGAGAGGAGCCCAGAGAGTGGCTCCTGGCTCCTGGCTCCTGCCCAGGGCCCTTCCTGGGAGCGCTTCCTGCCACAGACCCTCCTCCATCCCAAGTCTGGGACGCGCGTCCCCCGGGAGTCACTAACAGCCCCTCATAGTCTCTTCTCGCTTCTGCTACATCTACAGACCCCTTTGGGGGGGAGAAACGGCAGCATTCAGAATAGCAGACAATTCTGTACCGATTCTATTTATTTTGAAGGAATCCCAAACTTTTTTTCTTTTTTAATGATGCACAAACTTCTAACAATGTTTGTTAAAATCTGTATATGCAAGCCTGCTCCTGACAGCAGAGGAGAGGATTGCTGACCCCCAGATGTCAGGAGCAAAGGCAAAGTGACTTTGGCCAAGCACAGCATTTTCTTGAAGGCTTACATTCCTTTATGCTACATTCTAGTACAAATTTGGGGTTCTATTTCCTTATAGCTGCACTTTTTTAAGTACAGAAATAATTAGCTGGCCTTAAATCTGATGATAAGCCTGGTACGTGGTGTGCTGCACATACGGCTGCCTGGCTTAGCCGAGTGACAAAGAAAAGAAATACATTCCTGTGAAAAATAAGCCTGCGACCCCTGAGCATCCACTCAGAGCTGAAGGGGTAGATACTCTGGAGACAGGGTAAGGGGCTGGAAACCTGGCCGGGAATGCACATGAATTCATTACTCATTCAGCAAACATTTATTTAGTGCCTACTACGTGCCAAGCATTGAACTAGGTCCTGGGACACACTGATGAGCAGATGACACAGATGATCACAATAAAATTGGGGCTGTGAGTGAAGGGGCCATCCATGGGGCAGGCAGGCCCGAGGCCGGCGCGCTGAGCTCTTCAGGGAGGCCGGGAGCTTCTTCCAGGCAGCGGCTCTGGAGCGGAGTCTGAACAATCACTGGGAAATGGCAAGGCCGAGAGCGAAGAAAGGATCTTCCTAGACCGAGGAACAGGGAACTCGAGGTGTCCCGGTGGCAGAGAGGGCAGAGGATGGGAGGCAAGGGTGGTCGCACCGGGGAGAGGGAGGCAGAAGGTGGCAGGGAGTGGAGTCAGAGAGGGACTCAGGGGCTGACCCCATAGGGCTGCGTAGGAACTGTAGCGCGTTTTGTCCTTTTCTGAGAAACGAAAGGAAGTCACTGGAGAGTTTAAGCCAAAGACTGCGTGGTTAGATTTGCATTTTAGGAAGATGATCCCTCTGCAGCTCAGAGAACAGTGTAGAAGGTGCCCGGGGAAGACGCTGGAGCGGAGTGGCCACGAGTGGGGCGTGGCACGGCTCGGGAAAGGTGGCGGTGGCGGCTGTGGGGGTGGCGGTGGGGATAAAGTGGAGAAGCGGGTTCGAGGGAAGTGTGGGAGCTGAAATATGCAGGACTTGGTGACAGAATGGAAATGGTAGAAAGAGGAAGGACTTGCCCAGGACGGCTCCACGATTTCTGGCTCGTGTCCCACTGACCAAGATAAGGACCACTGTGAGAAGAGCAGGGACAGGGCAGAAAACGGTGAGCCTACCTTTGGGCTTCCCATTTTCAGGTGCTTTGGAGATTTCCAAGAGATGTAGGGTGTGTGTGAGGTTGGGAGCTGGGCCTGGGGTGGTGATCTGATCTGGGGAGTCCTCTGCGTGTGGGGACAGATGTTTGCGTGAGGTTACCTGGCGGAAAGTGCGGAGTGAGAGGGATCAGGGAGGTCAGACAACTCCAACACGGAGGAGAGAGAGAGAAGTCACGCAAGAGGGGTAGGTTGGGGACCAGAACCGCCCCACTCCCAAAGCCCAGGGAGTGTCCACAGAGGGCCGTGGTGGGTGCCACATGTTCCTGGCATGTCCAGAATGGTCATAGCCCGAGCCACCGTTAGGTTAAGTGGCATGGAGGTTGGTCGTGGGCGCCGTCTGGGCATCTGCAGAGCGTCAGAGCAAGGAACTGAAGGGGGAGCAGAAGGCAGCCGGGAGGGAGGCAGGTCGAAGCAACTCTCAGAAGTTTGGCTGAGAAGCTGGTGAGCCCGAAGGCAAAGGCGGGGGCACCAAACAAGAAGAAAGGCCTTTCTTGTTTTCTTACCGTTAAACGTCCAATTATGGACACTTTCACACATAAATACACCAGGCGGGATGGTGTCGGGAACCCTCCCAGAGCCATGGCTCGGTCTGGAAGGTGATCGGCTGGTGGCCACCCCACTGAGTTTGTGTCCCCGGGGAAGCAGGTCATCGCACAGGGGAGTCAGAACATTCTGGAGAGATGGAGAGAGAGAGAAGGGAGGCCGGGGGATAGCTAGGGTCTGGGAGGGTGTGAGAAGGTGGAGGGGAGGAGACTGCCGGCCTGCCCAGGCTTCGGGGGAAGCCGGCGGACACTCCTTTCTCGCTGCGGTGCGGACAGCGTGCAGTGCAGGTGTGCGCGGGGCGGGCTTGCACGCCGGACGTCGGGAGAGGAGAGACGGCGGCTCCTCCGTCCTCCGAGGCCGCCGCCGCCTCCCTTTCAGTTAGGCTCCGAGCAGGTGGAAGCAGGAGGCGCGGGGCGTTCGAAGGGAGCGCGGGACGCGGGCTTAGTCGGTGCGGAGACCCGTGGACCCCTTTCCGGACGGTCACAAGGCCCGTTTGCGGGAGCTGGACTGGCCCGGAGGAACAGGCTCCGGTGGCACACATCGGGCGTGCGTGCGCCGCGGCCGGTCCAGTGTTTGCTCTCCGGGCGGGGCGCGGCTGCTCTGCTCCCTGGCAGAGGAGCGTCTGCGTGTGTGCGCGTGTGTCTGTGCGTGCGTGTCTGTGTGTGCGCGCGTGTGTCTGTCCGTGTGTGTGCGTGCGTGTGTCTGTGCGCTGTGCGCGCGTGTGTCTGTGCGTGTGCGCGCGTGTGTGCATGTGCATGCGCGCGTGTGTGCGCGCGTATCTGTCCGTGCGCGCGCGCGTGTGTCGCGGAGGACACGGCTCCCGCAGCCCCGAGAGTGCGGGCAGCGCGCAGATCCCACGGCGGAGGCGATCCCGGTTCTGCGCGCGCAGTGGGACTGGGGCGGCGCGACCCGGGTCTCCACTGATGGTTGCGCGGCGCCACCTGCCGGACCGCCCGTGCCACGGCGCCGGCCGCGCGACCCGACGACACTTCCTCCGGGCAAAGGCCCCTTCTGGCCGGCGGCTTCCCCCGCTCGCCCGCGCCGTGAGGCCCCCTTGCTCGGCTGCGCGTTCGGGCGGGGACACGGCCGCGCGCTCTTCCCTGACTCGGTCCTGACTGGTGTCGGCCAGAGCCCGCGTCGCCCTGCGGCGCCCGTCGGGAGAAGGTCGCGTCCGACTCACCCGCAGCCGCAGGAGCGGGCGCCGCCGTCGGGACCGCGGGGAGGCGCGGTTGCTATGGAAACTGGCTGGTCCCGGCCGGGCAGGCGGGTCTCTGCAGCGGTCAGTCCGGACGCGGTCCCCGGCTCCGCCCAGCTCCATCACGGGCTCCCTCCGGGTTTCCAGGGCGACCCTTTAGGACCCTGTGCTCTGCCACGAGTGACCTTTTCATAGTCCGACGGGCCCAGAGCAGCGTGTCCGTCAAAGAGTTTTCTCTGCGAGATGTCCAGGTCACACGACACTGCCCTCGGGGTCCAGGTTTGCGTCCAGGAACCCCGTCCCCGTCCCCTGATTCCCTCGCGCTGCGGGAGGGCGCGGCCAGTCACCCCGAGGGCGTCCTCTCCTTCAGTCCGGTCACTGACTCTTAATTACGGTCATTTCACCCATACAGACTCAGCCGTGATTCACGGGGTTCGGACCAGCGCCCGACGGCGGGACGGAGACGTCCCCGAGGAGCAAGTCTCCGTTCGCTGCCCCGGCGGCCTCCTGCGGGGCGACTCCGTGTCAGGGTGGGAAGCCCGTGGGGGCTCAGCGAGCGGGACCGGCTCCACTCGTCTTGGCGGGACTTTCTATACAGTGTGGGCGACACTGATGAGCTCATCCCAGAGGACTCCCGGTGAGGTCCCTGGCGGGGCAAGTCCGGAGAACGTGGCGCAGTGCCTGGGAGCTAGAGTTATGGAGGGCTTCCTGGAAGAAGGGGTGTTGACCATGACGGAAGGGGAGAACAGAATGATGCCAGGAGGGCTGTGGGGCAGAAGCCTAATGGTGAGAGCCAGATTATGGACAAGCTGAGAAGCTTTTTCAAGGTGTTTGGACTTTTTTTTTTTTTTTTTTTTAACAATAAGTCTAGTCAGTATCCATCCCCAGTTATATTTTTTTATTTTTTAAATGATTATTTATTTACTTATTTGACAGACAGAGATCACAAGCAGGCAGAGAGGCAGGCAGAGAGAGAGGGGGAAGCAGGCTCCCTGCTGAACAGAGAGCCCGGATGTGGGGCTCGATCCCAGGACCCTGGGATCATAACCTGAGTTGAAGGAAGAGGCTTTAACCCACTGAACCACCCAGGTGCCCCAGTTTTTTTTTTTTTTTTTTTTCTTGTGATGAGAATTTTTAAGAAGTTTTTAAAAACTTCTTTTTTGAAACTGCCACTCTTTTAGCAACTTTTAAATATATGGTGCAATATTATTGACTATACTCAACACACTGTGTATTACACCCCCAGGACTTATTTATTTTATAACTGAAAATTTGTCACCTTTTGACCACCTTTACCCATGTCGCCCACCCTGGCCAGTACCCTGGACTTTATTCCAAGACTTTATTTTAGGAGCAAATACCAGGTAGATTCTCAGTGTGTATGTGTAAGCGAGGTGCTGCTCACACTCAGATCTCTATGTTGGGAAGGTTCTTATATGTTAGAAAGGTTATTTTTGCTGAAGTTTGGAGCAGGACTGAGGGGGAAACAGGCTGGACGTGGGTACAAACGTATGCGTGATGGGGCCTCGTCTTCTGCTAGGGCAGGGGAGCCGGAGACAAGTGAATGGATCGGAGAGAGGTTGCAGAGGTGCGACTTGTTGGAAATTGGTTGTCGAGGTATGGGAAGGAGAAGAGCTTAGCTTTCTGTCTTGAGCAGAGGGAAGAATGGAGGTTTCATTTACCAAGACAGGGAGTACGGAATGAGAAGTAGACTCACCAGATGGCCGGGGGATGAGTGTTTCCCCTTTGCACGTGCCGAGTTTGAGACATCAACGTGTGCAGGCAGATATGTCAGGGAGCGTCTGGAGGAAGGAGCCCGGTGCCCTGGAGAGAAATCTGGGCCAGAGATACAAGTTAGGAGTCACCGTCCTCTAGGGAGTGAATTGATGTTCTGGCTGTGGTCAGCAGCTCCCAGAAGGCAGAGTGAGCAAGGAAGAGCAGCCAGGAAGGAGCCCCGAGGCCCCGCCGTCTGACGAATTGTTAGAGGAGAAGGAGCCAGCAAATCAGACAGTCAGAAGAGGAGAGAACCAGGAGGGCCGGCGTGGAGCCGATTGGGAGAAGCTTCTGGAAAGGGTGCAGATGACCGAGCGTACACATTCCTGAGAGGGGCCGATGCTTTCTCTGGGACTTAGTAGTGTGGCCTTGTCAGGTGGGGTCCTGGTGGAGTGACCGTGGGCTTCTGGGAGTTCACAGTGCGTGGAGGGGAGGAAGTGGAGACAGCGAGTTGATTAAGTTCATCTCCCCCTTTGGAATGGGAGGCAAGGGGCAGGGGTGATGAGGGAGGGATGTTCTGTTTTTGGAAATGAGGTAACTGAGAGTGTGTCACTACTTACGGAAGTTATCACATACAGAACGGAAGGCCAAGGGATCCAGCGGGGGTCGTCCGTAGGGAGCGCAGCCCCTGAGGAGGCAGCCAGAGTTAATCCAACCGCCGTCGTGCCCATCTGGATGCAGGAGCCGTTCCGAGAGCATTGTCCCTTTTATACAGACCCTCTCAGAGAGGTGCTGCTGTTAGGACCCCAGTTTTTGAGTTGGGGAAACTGAGGCACGGTTGGATACTGGGAGGAGCCAAGGCCTCGAGGGGAGCGGTAGAGCTGAGACTCATCCCCAGGCATCTGTCTTGAGACTCGAGACACTAACCCTGAGATCCTGTCACGGGATCCACAGCCCAGCTGGAGGCTGAAGTAGGAGATGTCCAGCCCCACCCTGTGACCCTGTGGGGGGGGGGGTGCAGGTGTCAAGGTGGTGGGAGTTACTAGTCTCCTAGAGTTGCCGTCACAGGTTACCCCAAAGTGGGTGGCTTACAAACCCCAGGGACTTATTCTCCCGCAGTTTGGGAGGCTGGAAGTCTACAGTTAACGGGCCAGCAAGATCTCGAAAAGGGGCTCTCTGACGCGGGGCTGCACACCTCCACTGTCTGCCTCTGTCTTCGTGCGGCTGGCTTCTCTGCATCCCAAACCTCTCTGCCCCTTTCCTGGGATGACATCTGCCACAGGATCGAAGACGCACCCTAAACGCAGGACCGTCTCATCTCGAGATCCTGAACTTCATCTCACCCGCAAAGATGCATTTTCCAAATAAGGTCACGTCCATGGGTTGGAAGATCTGGGCACAGCCTGTGTGTCCTGCTGCAACTAGAAAACTGAGGGAGCCCTTCCTAAGGGATGCCGTATCTTCTGGGAGGGAGGAACAGGAGTCATTTTCTGAGCGCGAACTCAGACGGGGAAGGATCGAGTTTCTGCGGAGAGTGACCCTGCTGCAATTGTTGTTGGTGTCTGGAGCCGGCTGAGTGTTTGTGCAGAGCAAGTCAGCTGTCATGTGCATAGAGTCCTGCGAGCTCCTCTGGTGGCAATGAGCCGCCTGGGCCGACCACTGACACGGCTGAGTTAGTCTGGGGCGGGCCGTGAGTGCCAAGGAAGGCAGAGACCGACAGGGTTCAGGATGTTGGCGAGCGTGGTTTTCTAGAGAAGCCGTGGACATAAAGCCAGATGTGCAGGGAAGTGAAGTCAGACGGGGTGAATGGACGGTCCCTGCAGGCCAGACCCTGGGAGGAGTCCGTGAACCGGCTGTCTTCATACAAAGTTATGCTCAGAGCATGGGGTTTGGGCTGTAGTGTTTCACAGGAAGAAAAGAAATCGGTTGCAGCAGAATTAAAGAGACGGTTGAGAGATGGAAAAGTCAAGCATGGAGAAGGCAGGAGTCTGGACAGGCCACCGTGCGGACACAGAGCCCACGGGCCGGTGGCAGGGCCAGCGTGGAGGAGGCTGCTGAGGGTGTGGAGTGAGAGCCAGCTCCAGCACCGGGGGCGGCTGGAGGAGGTGCTGAGGCTGGGCACGGTGATTGTCCTGGGGTGCCTGTCATCCCTGTAGATTGTCCAGAAAGACAGAGCCAACGGGGTGTGTGTGTGTGTGTGTGTGAGAGAGAGAGAGAGAGAGAGACAGAGAGAAGAGGGGAGGAGGAGAGAGGAGGGGACCGAGAGGGGAGGAAGGAATTGGCTCCCACACGACCGAGGCTGAATTCAGACCAGGGAGAGCTGATTGTATAATTCTAGTCTGAGTCCAAAGGTCTGAGAATCAGGAGTCCGTGATGTAAGTTCCAGTCCAAGTACTCGTTCAAAAGGCAGGACACTGATGTCTCGGCTCAAAGACAGCCGGGCAGAGAAGAGTTCTGCCTTATTCTGCCTTTAATCCCACTGAGACCTTGGACTGACCGGCGGAGGCTCCGCCACACTGGAGAGGGCAGTCTGCTTTACTCAGCCCACCTGTTCACACACCAAAACAGTGTTAGACTAACTGTCGGGGCCCCCGTGACTCAGTCAAATTGACCCATAAAATTAACCATCACAACTGCCTTGATTGCACGTATCATCTCAATATTTTGGTCTTACTCTCCTCAATTATAAAATGAAGGGTGAACAAGATTATTTCTCAAGGTCCTTCTAATTATAACTTTTGTGTTTTAAAGCAAAATTCCAAGTTCTTGGTGTGGAAACATCTTCTTAATGGAGTATAATTCAGAAACGGCACCTGTGAATCCGCAGATCTTAGAAACCGGCGATTACACTCAGGGTCTGTCACTGTCTCCTTACCTGCCTCTCCCCCAAACCCCCAGTAATAAAGGTTTTGATAGAACACCTTCAACTGGAATGCCTGGGTGGCTCAGTTGGTGAAGCTTCTGCCTTGGGCTAAGGTCGTGGTCCCAGGGTCCTGGGATCGAGTCCCGCACTGGGCTCCTTGTTCTGTGTGGAGCCTGCTTCTCCCTCTGCCTGCCTCTCCCCCTGCTTATGCTCTTTCTCTCTCTCCCTTTCTCTCTGACAAATAATTTTTTTTTTTTTTTAAAGTGCACCTTCAACACTGCTGCTCTAGGAGCCTCTCATTAACACACAGTTCTGGAAGGTTCCTGGATGGCGGGTCCCAGCTCTGGCTGCAGAGGCTCTGCTTTCCCTGCGCGTTTGTGGTGCTGGAGCCGTGCCCTCTCGGGTGAGCTCGTCCTGCAGGTCCAGGAAGGGGACTTGCCCTCAGGGAATGCGCTCCTCCCTGGGGCCTTTCTTGACCCCCCCCACCCCCGCCCTGGCTGTCACATCACATCGCCGGTGCTCCTGCCATGGCGCTCTCCGTGAGGGATTGCTTGTCCTTTATTTCTGTCCCCCCATGCAATGGACTAACACAGGAGGTGGGGTGACTTCTTCGAGACTGATGTCATTTTATTGTGGGCTTAGGATGAGTCTGTCCTTCTCTCGCTTGCAGCCACGTGGAGCAGCGCTTCAATGCAGGTCACGGTGCCGGGAGCCGGGAGCGTGATGAGAAACACGACCCACAGGGTCCCGACCCTGGCGAGGCCGGGGTGCCAGTCGCAGAGACTGACCAGGTGCAAGGGGAAGCCGGCGGAAGCAGGGAGCAGAGTTGTTGCCCTTTGTAGTGAGTTCGTCGTGACGGGAATAAGTAAGAGAGGACGGTGGCCTTACTTTGGTGAAGAGGAACTCGACGTCTTGGTCAGTGGGTGACATGGGAGGGAACTGGGGAGTCCTCCAGAGGCGGCTTGGGACAGAGGAAAGGGCTGGCCTGTCCTCCCCGGGATGCACACGGGGCTGTGCAGGGACCTGGGCTGGTCCCTGTCCAGGGTGTACTGCGGGGAGGGGAGGCACAGCAGGAGCATCACAGCGGAGGGGACGGTACCGTCCAGGGAGTAATGGCAGGAAAGACACAAGGTTGTAGGTCTGAGGGGTTCTAAAGATAAGCGTTGATTTCGGTTTGCTGATGTGTGTGATCAGATCTGCGGGCGCCGACGACAAAACAGGGGGCAGGTAATGGGTGGCCGTGCACTGATCTGGGGGAGATCCGGAAGAAGAGAGGCTTCGGAGGTGGGTTTTAGGTAGGAGGCGGGACTGTGCACCCAGCGGTTCTACTTTCTCACCAAGCAATGAGGTGACGTCCTTCCCCGAGGGAGCATCCGTTCTCCCCGTGGGGCTGACACTCACTCGCTGGTTAGAGACCATCCACGCCCGTCTTGGATTTCTGCTGCTTTTGGCCATGAGTGGATTCCTGTTCACCTGTGCTTTTTGTTTTCTGAAAGTTGTTGGTTGTGGCAGTTTCTATTTGGGTTTTTTGTTGTTGTTGTTGTTGTGTTTTTTGGGGTTTTTTGTTTTTGCTTTATTTTATTTTATTTTTTTTTTAATGAGATTTAAAATTCTGTGTCGGTGCCTGGGGCAGCATATCATACTTTGCGGGCAACAGCCGGCAGACCGGTGGGCCTTGTGAAGTGGGAGAAGAACTCGCCAGGGCTGACAGAGGGGCTTCTCGAAGGTTTGGAGGAGACGGCTGTTGGGGAAGGACCACCTGCAAGCATCGTAGAGAAGAAGCGGGATGGAGGTGCGTGAGGCAAAGGCCCTTGTGCCGCACAGAAAGTGCGTTTCCACCCTCTGCAGACTTAGTCCAGTCGCCACGACTCCGGAGGCTGCTCCGGTGCCCTTGCTGGACCCAGGATAGCGTGCATGAGAGCGGGGACTGCCCAAGGGGCCCGTGCTCATCTGGGCTCCATTAATTCTTTATTGTGAAATAAATTATTCCTACCCAATGACGACTATACAATACAGACACAGTTGAAAACATGTCATTTCAATCATAAAATCCTCAAGTCCCAACGAGTGGGCTGGGAATGAGACCCCTGCCCGTTCCCTGGACAGCTCCTGGGTGTTTGCTCTCAGCCCCCGTGCACAGCCCTCACCCATCCCCTTAGCTTTCTGCGTGGATAGACCTCAAATGTAGCTATCCCGAAATGCTGGTACCTGGTTCTGCTTACTTTTAAACTTCTTATACATGGAGATATGTTCTCTCTGTTCGCTAGTGATTATGTTTTTTGAGATTTATCCTGGCTTTTAGAGGCAAAACAGTTAACCTGCTTTCATCCATGCACACGGCTCCATGGCAGGAAGACACCCCAATTCACTAACATACCTTGCCTTTGGTGGACACGTGGTCTGTTTCCACGCTTTCTCGTTTATAAGCAATGCTGCTGGGATAGTCTTGTATCTCCAGTGCTAGATTGTGCAGATTATACGCTCGGGAGTGAGATTGCTGAATCTTAGGCTATACTGTTACCGGCACATGTGTCATTACTTCTATAGCGATTCTCCCAATTTTGGATTGCACTTCCGTTACCGATAATCCCAGAGACTTTGCCGATGTGGAGGCAGAGCTCCCGCCGGGTCAGCTCCCGGAGACGGCTGCACTGCAGGAAATGGGGGACACTGCAGGCCAGAGACGCTCTGGCCGCACATTTTCCTCCTTCCTTTCTTCCTTCACTAACTCCTGTTCTCAGACAGGAGAATTTCTGACCACGTGGAGGTGTTTGGGGGGCATCCCAGAGGCTGAGGATGTCTGCAAGCAGGAGGTGTGAGAGGTCAGAGGCAGAAAGGGCAGAGGGCGCTGGGGAGTCTGGAAGGCCTGTCGGGCCCTGGGATGGGGGGAGGCTGACTGGCCCACATTTGGCCGTAATTCCTGGACCAGAGTGGAGGGATTCTGCAGCTGGGACCTCCATAGTCCTTGTGGGGCTGCCGCGAGAGTCACTGATCCCGAACGGACACAGAAGTGTGGGATCACTGATGGAAGTCGCGCCATCCTGACGCTCGGGCCACCGCGTCTCCTGGAACGCCGGGCCGGGCCCCTGCGCACCCTGTGCACCCTCCCTTTCCCTGCAGGCTCAGCCCTGAGCCAGTCACGTTAGAGAAAGAGTCTAATCTTCACAAGACCCGTGAAGAGTAGGGGCCGTGCTAACTTCGGGGATGAGAAAACAGAGGTTCGGGGAGGGGGCGGGGACCTGTTTCGAGGTGTCCAAAGCAGTGCATCCGCATTGTCTGATTTCACCTGTGGAATCTGACCCCGCTCTTCTGTCGTCCGGTCCTTTGTCGCCCTGTGGCCTCAACAAGGACATTAGACGAAAAAGTAGCTGTTCCCGTAACCCCTTGTGTAACAGTGAAAATCACCACGAGGCCCCGTCCGTGCTAGTAAGAGCGGCGTTCCGGACCCCGCAGGGTCCTTCTCCCTGACCTTGTTATGCTCATGGTCTTGGTGTCTGTCTCCGAGGTCGGCGCGCACTGCCTGTGGGGTTAGCCTGCCGCTCCCGTGTGCCTCCGTCCGGCCGGTCTTGGCTCTCAGGCTGGCTTCCGTGTCTTGGGGATCGTGTGTTATTTTGCTCGCGCCCTGTTTTGCTGGCCAAGATCATACCCCCCTCCTAATGCTCGGGGCTCTTAGTGGAGACTTTCCTGGAACGTGCAAACGCACGAACTCCCCCGTCCCTGGCTCCGACGATTGTCTCTGAGAAGCAGTCAGGCTTGACAGCACACCCAGCGTGCCAGTGTCCCGGTCCCTGGGGACGCGGCCATCACGGCCTCCTAGGCCCTTCACTTGTCTGAGAACACCTCAGCCTGCTGACGGGGCAGGGCCAGAGCGAGGCCATATCACTCGAATGTAGGAAAAGAGGAATATTTGTCTCCTTCTTGTAGGCTCGGGACGTCCAGTCGCCACCACGTGGGGTGAACCAGGAGGAGAAATGGCTCAGCGCTTCCCCCCGCGCACCGTCCTGCTGCCTCCCACGCTGGGGCCGCTTCACCTGGTTCTCCAGCGGACCCTGTGGGCGTCGGGAATGTCCAGGCCATGATCTGAGGCGTTGTTCTCTGTGGCCAGCCCCAAGACAGGACGATGGAGTGGAACGAATCCTAAACTCTTCTCGTGAGGGTCATGCCCGGGAAGGCCAATACGGGGCCGTTGGCTTCAGTTCCCCTGGCAGCGGGTTGCTGGAACCTGGATCGTCTGCTCTCGAACTGGGGAGAGCATCTCAGACAATCACGCTTCCTGGGAATGGCGACAGACAAGACTCCTGAGGCTTTGCTGGGTCTAGAACAGGGGCTGGCCAGCATTTTCCGCCGAGGGTCAGGTAGGAAATGTTTCAGGCTTTGTGGGCCTTTCTGTCCTGTGGAACATAAACCTTTGTGTGGATTTACAATCCCGTCGAAACTACAGACACCGTTCGTAGCTTGGGATCCCTACCAAGCTGGACCACAGGCTGACGGGGCCTGTCGCTTGCCAAGCCCAGCCCTGTGAGGACACCCTCCACTCGAGAGCCCCGGGATAGGAGGGGAGGCGCCGTGGGCGTCTGAATGCATCAGTTCTGAGGGGAGCCGTGAGCCGAGAGAGCGGATCCAGCGCGACGAGCCGAGAGAGCGGATCCAGCGCGACGACTCGGGCAGCAGTTTCTGCAACACAGAACGGACGAGGGAAGGGAGAGGAAGCCCGCAGCGTCCGGAGCACAGGTGAGGCTCCGGGGAGGCGCAGGGAGCGAGGCAGAGTCTCTCTCTCCTAAGCCGGCAGACACGCGCCCTGCTGTGTGGCGACTTGAGTGGGGACTTGAGTGGGGACTTGAGTGGGGACTTGAGTGGGGATTCGTTCCCTTCTGTGGCCGCCGCTGCTGTCCTCTTTCAACCATGACCCGTCACGGCCCTTCACTCACCTTCCTGCCGCTCTCCGGCTGGTTTATGCTCTTTCCATCCGTTTCAGGATCGAAGAGAGAGAGGGAGGCCGGCGGGAGGGGAAGGAGCCATTGCCGTGGGGCGTCCGAAGGCAGCGGTGGCTGCGTAGGAGACAGCAGGAGCTGCGGGACGTTCTCTGTGGATCGCGAAGCAAATGCAGGAATACCAGGGGTGTAACTCTCATCAGAACACAAGCCGTTTTCACGCCCAGATCATCAGAAACTGTTCAAGGCAGCGAAGGGGAAAATCCAAACAGGAGCTGAGAGGTAACAGGTGTCTGGGAGAAAAGGAGGAAGGACGGTCCCGTGCTAAGCCAGGTGGGAACACAGGGGAACCGGCTACTCCTCGCCAGAAGATAATTTGAAAGACAGATTTTTAAATACCCTAGAAACAGCGGCCATCCCAAGAAAGACCCATTTCCCCAGAATTCCGGAAGAGCCCTGAACCGAGACCTGAAGTATCTTGGCTTTGGTCTTTAGCCGGCTCCTTCCCAGCCGAGGCCGCCGGCCGGTGAGCTCAGCTGAGTCTGTTTCCTCATCGAGGAGATGGAGGTAATAGGGTTGTTGCTGTTTGTTTGTTTGTTTCTATTTCATTCCACTGTTTGGATTTGCACACGGGCACAAAAGCACTTTGTAGAGTATTAAGAACTATGATTACGGCAGAGATATTATTCGTTTCAGTGTTTTATTCTTACTTGTTAGTGTTGCAGTAGCTGGCTGACTTTCCTGGCGCACCCCTGGCTGTGTCCTGGGATGGACGGGTTTCCCAGGGACAAACTGCCTGTCAGATTTCTGCAGAATCGGACTGTGACAACGCGATTAAATCATTTCCAGGGATCTGAAGTCTCTAGAGTCCTCAGGTTATGAAAATAAGAAACATTAAAACCAAATGTATCAAGGACGGGACCCGATTCACCCGTGGGCATCCTCGCTCCTGATTAGCTGGTCCCCTGGCCGTGTCTTCAGGGAAAGCAGCAGAGTTGCCCCGAAGGGGTCTGGAGAGCTTGGGGTCACCACGAAAGCAGCAGATGCCTGTCAGAAGAACACTGGGTGGGAACAAGGCATTCGGGAAGAGAGCAAAGGTCTTGGGCACCGGGTGGCACGACTGTGATGGAGGCGGGTTTGTCCTGCCCAGAAGTAGGGTGTCTGAGAATGACAGCTGGTGACCTTTCTTCCTTTGAGTTCCTTCCTGGGGCTGTGTTTCCCCAAACACATATTCTTAGAACAGCGTCCGGACAAAGCCTCTTGAAGCTATGATGACGCGGACGGATACGTTTCCACCCAAACTCCATGCTCCCCTTCCAAGGGCCGCCTTGTGTCTGGATGGGGCTGGGTGCCAAGGCACGTGAGTGGATTGATGTGTGTCTCTTACAGCCGACGTGCTTCAAAAGCCTTTTGTCTGCTTTCTTTTTTCTTGTCTGCTGCTTACTAGACATTGATGACACCAAGTCTTGAAGATGAAATGGGCCCCAGATGGAAGGAAAGGGGGCATCCGGGTCCCTGCTTGAAGGAGAGCCGCCCGGTTGAGAGCACTTTCACGGGACTGGGATGTGAGCAGCAAGTCCGTGTTCCAGCGGGATTTGGGGTTTTCTGGGGCAGCCGCTATTGGGACGTGGATTCATATGGTCTCTGATCTTCTCAAACCTTCCCAGACTGTTCTGTTCTCTGTATGTGGGATCAACTAGACCTTCCTGTTGAGCCCGTCCTCTCCCTCCGCTCTCCGGATCCTTTCCACCCTCCCCGCTGCCGTGTCCTCGGATGAGTAATGACAGAGACAAAGAGCAAAGGGAACAGAACAATGATTGCTTCACTCATGAATTCTGTTTTTCACCCGTTCACTTCTTTCCCTCTACGTGACTGGGCAGCATGGCCACAGCCCAGGAGTTGGATGGGGCCCAGGGACGGATGTTGGTGGGCACCTGGTCTAAGCTCCTGTGCGGGGTGGCGGGAAAGTCCATAAGTTCCCTTGGTGGGACTCCATGTTGCCGGGAGGAAAAGTGTTTGCCACCACTTTACACCTAGGGGGGTTGTTTCTTCTTCATTTCTTATGTTCTATTTGGCACTGTGCCCTTGAAATGTAGGATCTGTCGGTGGAGCACCCTATGGTCATTACCTGGTATATCAGGTTGACCCCGGAAGACCAGACCGTTGTTCCCACCTAAGATCGTGTTCGGTGCCCAGAGCCCAGATTTAAATACTTGGAAAGAAGAGAAGCCGAAGGCTGAAATCACCCGTACTCGGCTAATTAATAAAAATCTAGGAAAGAAAACCAAACAAAAATAGGCTCTTACAAAAGCACACCAGACTAGTCCCTGAGATCCCATAATTTTCCCACTTAGGGGCATGTGCTCACGGGTACTCACAGTGTCAAGTAGTTTGTGCTCAGGGCGTCTGTCACTTGAGCAGCCGAGTGGTAAGCCTGGTTTCTAAGCAAGGAAATCCCTCCCCAGTCCCGTGAGTGATTCAGCGGCTTAACCGGAACAGGGAACGGGGTGTGAGGGCTCCCTCCACAGCTCCTACCACTCGTTCCTAGAGGAACTAGACAATCCCATCTGTCTTGAATCAGCCTTTAACTCTTCTGTCCCCAAACACGTGGTTCCCAGGGACAGAGCGTGATGAGCTGGATTCTGACGGGACTCTGCTTGGAAGCCTGACGCTGCCACTTACTGTCTCTGGGACTTGGGGCAAATTATCTCAGTTTCCCCATCAGTCATGGGAATAATCGTACGACCTACCACAGAGAGTTGCCAGAGGGCTTAAACGAGCTAATAGATGTGAATCGTTATAACGGTAACGGCTCGATCACAATCGGCCATCGCTATTGTTTTTCTGTTGTGAGTTAAATGCATTTCCTCCTTTTGGGGCTTTTGTTGGAAGGGAACACAGCTGATCGTGCCCTCGGACTCTTGCCTCCATGTGAACACAGCTGACACGGTGTGCCAGGTCAGCTTTGGGTATACGACACGGTGACTCGACCAGTCTGTGCGTCATGCCAGGCGTAACTAGGCTTTCCCTTCCAGCAGCACGGTCAGGCGCAAGGCTTTTCTCTCACGGGCAGCTCCGTCCCTTCTCCCCATGGATTCTCCCCGTCTTCCCTGGAATCCTGGCCCCGCCCTGCTGGCCATTACACACACGCACGTCCAAGCCTGGAGGTCTGGCTCAAGAACTCTAACAAGGCACATCACGTACGGACTCCAGCATAAGGGAAAGTGCTCAGAGATTAGCTCTACAAAGTTTTCATCACGAGAAAACATATTTGTAACTGTGTGATGGATGTCAACTAGATTTCTTGTGGTTATCATTCTCAATGTATGCAAATATTCAGTTTAATATTCAGTTATAACGGTGGGGGAGAGTTTGAAGTTGGTGTAGGGGTACGGACTACCTCGAGTTTCCCCAGCTCTGTGGCGGCCGACAGTTAAGTCTAGGAGCAAATGACAGAACAACAGCTGTGACAATACCACGTGCCTTTAGAAAGGAGACTGGCCCCCTGAGCAAGTGGCCCAAGGCTCCTTGTGCAAGACAGACCTTATGTGCCTGGTCCTCCAGGCTCCTGTGAGCTCCTGTGAGCCAGGCTCCTAGAGGCTGTGGCAAGCTGGCTGGGTGGCCTGTATGGTAGGTAACATGTGACTGCCCCGGAAAAGGAGTGAGTTCAAGTGTCTTTTGCACATAGGACTCCAAACATCTTTTGGGGCAATGTTTTCTAAGTATAAAAAGGACTCAGGGAAATGAGTTGTTTCATTGTAGGTGTTATAATTTTGAGATTATTGTATGTGTGTTGTAGAATAAACTAAATAAGTAAAAGCTGTTGGTGATATTAGAATCCAATATTTTCATTTCATATATACACACATTTTTTTTTTTTCCTGCAAAAAGCTTTATTGTTTCCATTTGGCCCACAGTTTGGAAAAGGGCTCAGGGGAGTTAAAAAGCTGCCTCACGGCCGTAGGGAGAAGCTCAGGCACAAACCTTAGCACCAGAGGGAGGCCGGGGGGCCCCTCAGAGGCTGCTGGGCTCCAGAGGCTCCTAGTCACCCTTGGGGATGAGCCTTCTGCAGAGACGCTTGCCCAGCTCCGCCGAGGGGCCAGGCAGGCGGCAGAGGCCAGTCAGGAAGTCGCGCACCATCTTGGTGAATTTCACTCCTCGTCTAGGAAGTGGCTAGAGAAGGCACAGAGATGGGGTCTGCGTGGGCAGAACCCGAGCCATACAGATCCACACCGGTCTGGTCAGGCTCATCCTCTAGATCAGGGAGGCTTCACCCCACTCCTCTTAGGGTGGCTTCTGTGCAAGCGTGCCAAGGGTTGTGGCTGCGGCGAGGAGTTTGCGTCTTTGAGAGACACTCAGCACCCTCACACTTCTCAGTGGGCTTGCAGAAATGGCCGACACCCTCCAGATCCACACCCTCCTGGTGGAAACAGAAGCTCAGAGAGAGGCCGGTGTAGGAGGCCCACAGATGGAGGGTGATCAGGAGTGGACAGAGGCTTCAACGTCTGTGGAATAATTCTGTCGAATCTGGGAGCTCACGGTTGATCATTAATAAGGAGCGAAGCTCAAAATAGGGTGTTGGCTGGCCCTGGAGACAGAGGGTGGCCAAGGAGAGGGCTCTGAAGGTTAGGACTGGCAGAAAGGTCGGAGATGGTCGGAGGCTGGTAAGGGGCATCCTTGGGTCTGTTCCATCCAAACACTGTTGAAGCAAGAGACAGATCTGCGGACCATCAGGTGCATTGCTCAAGGTTTTCATTATATGAGAAAAGAGAAAATACAGAAGCAAAGAAGCTTAAGTTTAACATCGATACAAGCTCAAAATCATGTGTCATGTGATCGCACATAATCCGTATAAACTGTAGCATGTATTGTATACGACCTAATCCATGTGAAGGGTTAATCTATGTTATAGATCCATATGTAGGGGGGAGGCGGGGAGAAGGGGCGGGGAGAGAAGATGCCGGAGTTTGCTTTGTGCAGTGAAAGGAAGCCGTTCTGTCCCGGAGCAATGAGCACAGCTGACCTCCAGGTGCTGTCTGCTAAATGACCATTCTCACGGCCCTGCCGGCCGCCACGGGCAGCCTCCCCACGCATCCTCCCTGATTCCGGGTGACAGCTAAGGGTGCAGTCAGCCCGGGGGAGGGTCTCAGAACAGGATACCGAGCTGCTCTCGGATGAGACTGCGCCTGTCACGACACTTGGGGTTTCAGTCTTGCAACCAGAAGAACGGGGTTATCCCTGTTCTGGGATGTGTAGACAAGAATTTTCAATCTCAGTACGGCTTTGTGTGCCTCAGACGATCCTGTTTGGATCTCTCTGTGCTGATACATTCTTGGAGCTTCGAGTGAGGTCCAGGCTGCAGTCATGGTTACCCTTGTAGCCAGGCAGAGCAGCGAGTGAGCTGGCAAACCCCACCAGAGAAACGGGGCAGTGAGGGGGCTGGTAACACCAGTTACCACGCTGGTCCGACGCCGAGGTCTTCTAGCTGGCGTGGGCAGATCCACTAGGAAATCGAGATACTCTCCCAGCCCCGAGGCAGGGGCACGTAAAGCCATGTCTAGATTCTCTTGGAAGCACCCCCACACCAGAGGTGGGTTCTGCATATGGTAATGTCCAGCATGGTATCAGCTCAAACACAAGGTACAAGATGATCGGACAGACCATATTAGAAATAGTAAATTCAAGTCAGTAGCTGACCAGGCTGATGTCCAGCAGAAATATAAGAGCCACAAGAACTGTCCACTATCACCACAACTATTCTACACAGTACTAGAAGTCCTCACCTCAGCAATCAGACAAAAAAAAAAAAAAAAAAAAAGATAAAAGCATCTAAATCAACAAGGAAGAAGTCAAACTCTCGCTCTTTGCAGATATGATACTTTATGTGGAAAACCCAAAAGATTTCACCCCAAAACTGCTAGAACTCATACAGGAGTTCAGTGAAGTGTCAGGACATAAAATCAATTCTCAGAAAGCAGTTGCATCTCTCTACACCAACAGCAAGACAGAAGAAAGAGAAACTAAGGCATCGATCCCATTTACAGTTGCACCCAAACCACAAGACACCTAGGAATAAACCTAACAAAAGAGGCATGTTCTGGGCGGTGGTTTTCAAACTTTACCCATGGCGACAGCTTGCTGGGGACCAAGAACTTTAGATTTATTAGATCTGGTGATCCGTTTCTACTACGTTTCCAGGTGACGCTGACTTTGCTGGCCCAGGGACCACAACCCTAAGCACGAACTCCCTCGAAAACAGGGAGAGGAGACGAAGCAAGAGCTCTCTGCTTTCGCTTCCCTGCTCCTGAAACGCCTTTGGCTGAGGTCTCAAGTGATTAGGAGAAAAGCAGTTCTGGCTTGAGTGAAAAAGGAAACAGAAGGCTAGGAACTTGAAGGGAGGGGCCCTACAGCCCTGCCGTAAGAGGACCCTTGCTTCTGGGGCTCAGCACCCACTGACCTACAGGAGCCGGTCCAGTTGGCAAGTAGAAGCAAGCAGGCAGCGCCTTGTCCTTGTCTTTCAAAACCTTCTTTTTATCATGTCCCATTGCTAATAAACGCAGAGCTTAGCCGAGCATGTCTTTGCACCAGGACAAACAGTCCCCCCTGAAGCCTTTGGCTCAAGGAGAAGTCTGCTGAGGAGCCAGGGCCACGCCAGGTAAGGCCTGGGTGGGGTTTTCTGGAAGAAGCTCTGGGGAGCCAGTTGCTGATCAGAACATTAGTTACCGGTTTCTGCCGTGGGAGGAAGAGCAGCTACTGACTCTATTCCAGAAAAGGAAAGGCCGTGGGTTGTCTGAATTTAAACCTTCAGGGGACGGGGAGGGGGTAGATGTCACCTTTTATTTTACCACGACGGAGACCTTAACAACGGAAATGCATTTGGCTGAGGTGGGAGTTAGGATATGCTGCGCAGGAGGTTGACCCAGATGGAGTCTAAAAGGAATTCTGATTTCTCTGGGGGTGCTGGTCGGCGGGTGTCTTATCGACACGCGCTTGTGTTCGGAGGCTTTTGATTTCTGGCCGAAGGAGCGGGAAGCTTAAGAGCCGGGGAGCAGTTCCCAGGGAAAAGGCAAGAGCCACGGCGTGACAAAATTATTAGCAGGTTGACATCCGAGCACAAAACTGCGTTCTACGATATTCCTGCAATTAGGAAAAAAGTGCCTCACAGATGAACTCCCACTCCACAAACTCAGATAGGCAAGAAGAATGTCCTTTGGTTTTTTTATATTGTTTTGAAGGTTTTATTTATTTGAGAGAGAGAGAGAGCCAACAGGAGGGGAGGGCCCGGGACAAGCAGTCTCCCTGATGAGCCAGGAGCCCAGGAACGATGTCTTTTTAAATGCTTTCTCTTCCACATTTTCATTTCCATTTTCTGTAGTCTGTTTGATGGCGGAAATTTTACTTCCGTCCATTTGAGATCGGGCCCCCTTTTTCACAGTCACAGCTGAATTCCCAGACTTTGGGGAACAAATTCATGTCCTGTGATTACTTTCCTTTAAAACTTGCTGAGACATCTTTAAAGCCTTACAGAAAATATAATAAACATTTCTAAACGTGCCGTCGGATGGAAGTTTTAATTGTGTCGTTCGACTCTTCTCTCTGGGCGGCAGGTTGGTGGCTGCTTGAGGTCTGATTTACGGCGAGCCGCGTGCTGTGGCTCCCACGTTCACGGCGATTTATCAGATCATGCCTGCAAGTCGATGACTTGCCGTGTGGACCCAGAGTCTCCTTCGTCACGCACGTCCGTGTTGAGAGGGGTTGCATGGCTTTGGTAGCTTGAATCAGCCGCAGAAACTCTCTTGAATGATGCGGTTTGCCTTAGCGTCTTCTGCGGCTGACATTAACGCGGCCACACTGGCTGTCTCCGGTTGACATTGGGCTGATGTATCTCCTCTCCAACTTGGCCTCCCGAGGGTTTGGTGCTTTCATGCATTGAGTGTGTGTTTTTGCAAACAGCCCCAGAGCTGCGTTACGTCGCAATCCACTCTGACACCCTCCATCAGCCGGCGAGTTTAGTTTATGTGTAGGGGAGGGACTGACACGTCTGGACTTGGTGTTACTATCTGTTTTCATATTATGCTTTCTGGTCTAGGTTCACATCCTTCTTTTTAAAATCCTTTCCTAGGGGACGCCTGGGTGGCTCAGTGGGTTAAGCAGCTGCCTTCGGCCCAGGTCATGATGCCAGCGTCCTGGGATCGAGTCCCACATCGGGCTCCTTGCTCGGCAGGGAGCCTGCTTCTCCCTCTGCCTCTGCCTGCCATTCTATCTGCCTGTGCTTGCTCTCTCCCCCTCTCTCTCTCTGATAAATAAATAAAATCTTAAAAAAAAATAAAATAAAATCCTTTCCTAGGACCGATATTCACACATTTCCCTTGAACCCTGTTTGCTGTGTCTGTGGCCACACGCCATTTTCTTAGTCCCAGCAAGTTTTTTCCTGATGCAGCCTTTTTGTCTGAGTATCTAGCAACAAGTTCTTTCTCATTTGCAAATTGGGGTGAAATTCACAGACTCTAAAATTAACCATTTTATTTTATTTTATTTTATTTTTAAAGATCTTATTTATTTATTTGACAGACAGAGATCACAAGTAGGCAGAGAGGCAGGCAGAGAGAGAGAAAGGAGGAAGCAGACTCCCTGCAGAGCAGAGAGCCCGACATGGGGCTCGATCCCAGGACTCTGGGATCATGACCTGAGCCGAAGGCAGAGGCTTTAACCCACTGAGCCACCCAGGCGCCCCTAAAATTAACCATTTTAAAGTGAGTAATTCTACAGCATGTTGTATATCCATAATGTACAGCTGTCACCTCTGTCTAGTTCCAAAATATGACGCGTTCTGAGCTAGTGTCAGCAAGGATACCTTCTTCTAACTGAGTCTTGTCCTACTGACTTTATTTTTTTTTTAAAGATTTTATTTATTTATATGAGAGGGACAGAGAAAGAAAGAAAGACAGAGAGAGGGAGAAGCAGACTCTCTGCTGAGCAGAGAGCCTGATGTGGGGCTCAGTCCCAGGGCCCTGGGATCATGACCCAAGACAAAGGTAGATGCTTAACCCACTGAGCCACCCAGGCGCCCCTGCCTGATTCTGTAATTTTTAAAACTGAGCTGTGACGGACGTAGAACACTGCACTGGTTTCAGACGTGTGTTTATTACAGACACCGAACGCTGGATCCCAGGAAGACGCCCAGCGAGGGGTGTGGCTGGAGGCTGATGGGCTCCCCCCACCTGCGTGCATTAGGGAGAAAGTGTGTGATCCCCACACACGGAATGGGAGCTGCCAGGGCCCGGTGCCCTCACCCTTGCCCCGCGGTCTCCCCTTGCCTTGCAGACACGGTAAGTCCTGAGCGTCCGGCAAAGGAGGAGGATGACAATGGGTGACATCTTGGCCACTATATCATCGACCCACGTGCAGGGAAGGGTCTGACTTCAGTCTTCCATGTGGTGCAGACCCCACTTCTGGAACCTGACGGGGCAGGAATTGGGGGAGGGACAAAATGTCTTCCACACGTTTGGCTTGTAGGTGAGGGGGGTGGGTGGGGTCCACTGGGGCTTCAGACTGCGGTCAGCGAGTGCTTCAGGGAGGCGCCCACACCCTGGCAAAGGGCTGCTGGTGGTATAAGGGTTGTGCGCTGATGGCTTTCTCTTTCGCCGAAAAGTGGGGGACAGCTGTGTCAGGAGCTTTGCATTGTTGTTGTTGCTGTTGAATGATACTTGAGGCCCGTAGACCCTGGTACCAAGGGCACAATGGAAGGGTCCGGAAGACTGTAGTGTTGGGGCGTTTTCTGAATAAATGTTCACATTTTTGTGAATAAATGTTTGTGCCTGAATGTTTTGGGCAGCTCAGACTCTTGTTCCCAAAGCCTTCATTGGAGAAGGCCTCCTTCCTGGGGAGGAAGGGCCCTGGTCTTGGTCTCAGCCACCTGCTCAGACATCAGGAAGAGACTGAAGCTGTCTTGTCCTGTCACCGCCGAGGCCTCTGTTCTGTGGGCCGGTCACTGCCCAGCTGTGTCCCGTGACTCAGCAAGGTCATGGTCACCCGGGATGACACACACCGCGGGGTCTGGAAATTCTCTCTTCTTCACAGCTTCTGTGATGGACCCCCCTTCCTCCTTGGCCGTGGGGCTCTCCGGCAGCTGTCTGAGTATCCGGAGGTCTCTTTGAGGTAAGTGGACGGAGCACTGAGAGGAGCGGCGGCTCCGATGACCTGAGTTTAATTTACGAGTTCAGTCATTTTATTTCATTGATTTCTTTTCATTGATCTTCTTGCCACCGGACGCATTTTTTTTTTTTTTGTTTCTCCCACTAAAATATATTCTGAACCGTATTGCCATTGGTGAGTGCACAGCAAAATAAATCAATAATGAAAAAAACAATATTTGTCGCATTAAGGAAGCTGTTTGAGTGGAGCAAAGGGCAGCAGCGTGGAGCTCACTGAGCGAGCTATCGGCCGAGCCTCCCTGCGTCCGCCCATGGCCAGCCCATCCTGCTCCTTTTCCAAAGGATAGAAGAGGGCTCTCTTCTGCGACGTTCGTGGTCCTGTAGGCACCTGCTCTGCGGAGCCAGAATCTGTCCCGCCCACGCCTCCAGGAACTTGGCGCAAGGTCTGCACGTACCCTTCCCAAGGACCCTTCTGACACTGGAATGGTTTCTGAGAACAGGGAGACGTTGCTCTGCATGTGACTTCCCATTCGCTTTAACGTAAAAGCCAGAGGTCTGTTCCGTAGCGCCGCCCATCGTCCCGGTTTGCCTGGTTTGTGGCTATTGTCCCCACGTCATTATTAATGCCCCATGTTTACTCTGAAGTGGGCCCAGTTTGGACGATGCATATGTCTGTTCGTCCTCTAAGGCCCTCCATCCCCCGCCCCCACCCCCTCCGATGTATTTCTCTGTCCTATTATTTCCCCTTCTTGCTTGCCGCAGCTGTCCCCAGCCCCCCACTGTTCCTTGAGCCCATGGCTGTGCTCCTGCCCCCAGAGCCTTCGCACGAGCTGTTTCTATTTCTGGAACACTCTTCCATGGCTTATCTGCATAATCAATTCCTTCAAGTCTTTGCTTAAATTTTACCTTCTCAGTGAGACATAGGTTGACCATAGGCCTTGTTTCTGCTCCCTCGTGTATCAGAAAAGCCCCCGAACGCCTCCCACAGTAAACATCGGTACACACTTGTTGAAAGAATGAATGAAAAGTCAAGTTCTGTTTTCCCCAAAGACTTGCCAGGTGACTGTGTAGCTGTAAAGATCCGAAGGGTTACTAGCTGGTGATGACTTCCTAGTGTTTCCCTCAACTGCATATCTTTTTTATTTTTATTTCCCAGAGGAGTACTGGGACATTTTACAGCATTGGACTTGACCATTTTGTCACAGACCCGTTTAAGGGAAACCTGGAAAAGAGGCAAGTGTTTAGAATCCCTAGAAATAATCCCACAGAAGCATCTCTCTATTTTATCTAAAAGATAGGCTAAACCAGCAGAAATGGTTCTAAAAGTAAAAAAGTATCAACGTTGGCGTCACGCTATGTGGTTTATGGAGCTCTCCAATCCCACTGTCTTCTTTAATCCTTATAATAGCATGCTGCATTATCCCTCTTCCGTTTATGAGGAACCATAATCCAGAGAGAATAATGATTTCCTGCAAGATATATGGCTAGTTATGTTTAAGCAGAGTGTTTAAGTGGCAAAGTGACTTCCCATGCCTGGTTTAGTGCCTCCCTGTGTCTGATGTCCCTTTCTAATTACATCAGGACACCCTTTCGTTAGTCGTGCCTTCTGGGGTCTTTGGGGAAAGCATGCAGGAGACAGAATGTCGTGACCCACAGCACATGACAGGATGCCATCCCCGTCCCAAGACACAGCTGAATGGACACTAAAGGAGCAAGGCCAGGGGCATTTTCCATCCAGATCCAAATGGACACTTCATGAAAGGCTTTCATAAGAAACAGAAAAAAATCTCTTTCTTATGATATTTCACAGTCCCCTCCCCGTGTCCCTCGACTCTAACAACCAAGACAACTGTACACACAACAATAGTGATAATCGTTACCTTGTACTAAGCACACTGCGTGTTGTGAACTATTCCAAGTGCGTGGGTAATTCACCTACATCTCACATCAGCTCTCCACAGCAGACATTATTATTTGCCCATGTCCGCAAAGGTCCTAAAAGCACATTTGAGCCCATCTCACAGTTAGAGATTGGAAGAGAGGGAATTTGAACCCACGTGGCCCAGAAAAGTGCTCCGGAAAAGTGCTGTCCAATAGAAATATAAGACCCATGTGGTTTTTAATCTTCCAGTAGTTACATTAAAAAGTGAAAAGATGGGGCACCTGGGTGGCTCAGCGGGTTAAGCATCTGCCTTCTGCTCAGGTCCTTATCTCAGGGTCTTGGGATCAAGTCCCGCATCGGGCTCTCTGCTCAACAGGGAGCCTGCTTCCCCCTCTCTCTCTGCCTGCTGCTCTATCTACTTGTGATCTCTCTCTGTGTCAAATAAATAAATTAAATCTTTAAAAAAAAGTGAAAAGAAACATCCATGTAATCTTGAGGGTATTATGCTACGTGAAGTAAGTCAGATGGAGAAAGACAAATATGATATGACAAATACAAAAGACAAATAGGATTTCACTTATATGTGGAACCTAAAAAGCAAAAACAAAGGCAGAAACAAACCCATCAATACAAAGGCAAACTGGTGGTTACCCCAGGGGTGGGGCAGTGGGAGGTACAGGCTTCTAGTTATGGAATGAGTAATTCCCAGGGATGAAAGGCACAGCATAGAGAACATAGTCAATGGTACTGTAATGCCATCGTCTTGGGACAGATGGCAGCTACATTCGTGGTGAGAAGAGCACAAGGTACAGAGGTACAGAGGTGTGCAATCACTATGTTGTAAACCCGAGACTAACGTAACATTGGGCATCAGCTATAGTTCAATAAGAAACAAATGTTAAAAGAAACAAATGAAGTGAACTTTAAAGATGTGTTCCGTTGTAACCCAATATGTCAAAACTTGAATTCTTCAATATGCAACCTTATAAAAATTATTAATTTAATAGTTCACAGTTTAGTAGTAAGTCTTCTAAGTGCGGTGTGCATTTTATTCTTTGAGCACATCTCAGTTTGGCTTCTAAATTTTAATCGGAAATACTTAAACTATATTGAGATTTCATTAAATGCATATAGTTGAAAAAGCAGATTTCCATACTCAAATTATTTCAATCATATCTAAAGCTTTCCAGTCACTGAACTGTATGAGCTTTTTTTTTTTTAAGATTTTATTTATTTGACAGAGAGAGACAGGGAGGGGGGAACACAGCAGGGGAGTGGGACAGGGAGAAGCAGGCTTCCCACCCAGCAGGGAGCCCGATGCAGGACTTGATCCCAGAACCCTGGGATCATGATCTGAGCCGAAGGCAGATGCTTAACAACTGAGCCGCCCAGGCGCCCCCGAGTATGAGTTTTTAAATTAAAACCAACTGTGGCTGGTGGCTGCTGTGCAGGGGGCTCTGAAGGCCAGGTCCATGCCCATGACGCCAGACCGCTCTGGTTTCTGGGAGCGGCCCCCTGCCATTTTGGCTTGGCCCCATTTGCCCCATTCCTGAGTGTTCTTATGACCCTCTTCTCCTGAGTTTTCTGGATCTTCAGACATTCAGCCCATCATTCCCGTCTTCATCTTTAGCATTAACGTCCAATGTCCCGAATTACACAGGTCCCACATCATGCTTGGAGAAATGTAAACACGGTCATAAAACTAATAAAAAATTTTGTGGGTTTTCCTTACTAGCTCTGCTTAACATACAAGAGAATTCCAGGGAGCTTGGATTCTCTCTTAGCCATCTGGGGTGGAGAGAATAGCCAGATTAGATTGCAGGCCAGAGCCTTTGCTTAATGAGGCTCTGGAATCAGTCCTTTGATTTCCGCGGAAAGCCCTGCACATCCCCCTTGAGTTGGCGTGGGTGAACTTGGGAGAGGAAGAGGATTGGTAAGAAACTAAAGAGAGGGAACTCGCTCCTCCTAGAATTCCCTTCCCTGCTTCCGACCTGGCACTCGGGGAGGAAGTTCTTGTCACCTCTGCAGCCAGCAGGGCAGATGAGAGGAGAGATCTGCCCAGCACCCGCAGTGTGGCCAAAGGAACCGAGAGAATATTTGCTTTTATTTGGTGTTACTCAGTTTTAAATTTAAAGAGCCACGTGTGGTGGGGGCATGGCTGTTGGAGGGCCCACGGGCTCTGTGAGGCGAGGGACCGTGGTCCCTCTTCTGTCCCAGTTCCCAGCACAGGTTCCCGGGAAAACTGTAGACAGTGTGACTCTTACGGACTGATCCCTACAGTGCTGAGATGGAGGCTCCCTGTGAAGAAATTCTGTTTCACAGCACTTTGGGGGTCTGTGCTGAGGAGCTCAAGAGATTGAAGTTTCTATCGTGTGTGCAGAAGGTGTGCAGACGTGCGAGGCTCCAGGTAGAGGAGTTCCTGACAGAAATGCTGCTTCTGCCTCTGCTCTGAACTGTATGGCGCATTCTTTAAAATGCATGTTCATGAGTTGTCTGAAGGTCTCCAAAACAAGAAAAATGAAGGCTCTCCCCCCAGGCATGGACTACTACCTCTTAGTGATGTGAGCGAACAAGGTTTGAGCCCTACAACGAGTGTCCATCCAAGTGACTTATACGCATTAATTTACACGACCCTCGAGTTCCACCATTCTCTCCACTTTACAGATAAGGAAGTTAAAACCTGGGCCATGTGCCTTGCTTGCGGTCACTGTGCTGAGTCAGTGAAGTGCAGGAACGGGTTTGAACCCCCGCACTGAGGCTCTGCTCTCGCTGTGTTGCCTTGACAATCAGTATTCGCCCTCACCGTGCTCATCCGTCCGACCGCGGGTGTGCCGTGGGCTGTGGCATCGTGTGCGTGCCTGTGGGGTGAGCTTCCCAAACTCAGTGGTTTCGTGTCCAACCTGGCAGGGCAGGGGCTGAATGACTAAGGCATGGGGTGGCGCACAGTCTGGAGGGCAAAGAATTCACCTTGGAATTAGAGCCTTTGGTTTCTTACTGATGAAGTTTTGGGAAATGTTACTTATTTCATTTGGTTTTCAAAATTACATAAAACGTGTGGGTAGAAGGACTTTATAAAGCACGAAGTAGGATGCATAGCAAAGAACCTAAAATGCGGGCACATCGGCTGTTAAGCAGTGCCAGAGCTCAGAGATTACACAGTTACAGGACTTAGGGAGTTACCGAAGATTTGCGGGGAATTATGACATTTCTATACCCTGCAGTTCAAGGATTCATTTTCCTCTAACGTGAAAGAGAGGCCTGAGGTCTTTATTGCAATTTCAGATTTTCTGTGTCTTAGAGTCGCCTTAATATCAGAGGAACCAAACGTCTGGGAGGTAACCCAGATCATAAGCACAGAATAGGTTATGTCAGTAAAGGCCAGGCCAGCCCCTTCCAGGAGATGAGTCACCCACAGTCCACGTATATGGCCGTGCGCTCATGGCTGCGTCCATCCTGAGGCTCCCAGCCTTCCTGGTGGCCCGCTCCGGCTCTGACCTCAGCGAGGAGCCCTGCGTGTGTCTCCCTGAAAGTACCACCTGCTGTTCTGGTTGTGCTCACCCCTCACGGGAGAGCCGGGAGGCCACGGGCATGACACAAAATGTGGAACGGCTGCCCAGCAAAGCAATAACTTAAAGATGTCTCTGAAATCTGGAAAAGGAAGTGACGGATGAACAGCATCGGAATCCATAAAGCACTCCCAGTGAAAATAAATGGCAACATTGATTTGTTAAAGCCTAGGTGATTCTTCGCTGGCTTTCCATGCATGGCCCAGCCAGCAACCACTGAGCTAGCCTGGGGGCCGGGTGATGGTGGCACGTTGGGCTGCTCCTCTTCACAACATTCCTGCAAGGTGGACGCGATGTCTTTCTTTTCCGATAAGACTCAGAGAGGCTCAGCCATACGCCCAAAGGCCAGCACTGGTGCCGGGAGGATGCACAGGTATGTTGACGCTGTACAGACCCTGCTCCTATCCCTGTACTGGTGTGCCAGCCTTGAGTCCCAAGTGAGACGTCTTGGGTGACGAGCTAAAGGGGGTGTCCCCAGTGTGCAGTGACACCGTGGGTGCACAGCAGAGGCAGCGCACCGGGTTCTAAAGACAGGGGTTCCAGGAACCAGCACCCTCTCTTTTGGTGGTAGACCCTTCTTAGAGCCAAGACCTATTCCACCGAGATGAGTTACAGTCTGGTTTAGGATACCGGGGAGATTTTATGAAAATGCACGGGTGTGATGTGATGGCTCCAGTTTCGTTGAGATTTAATATGTGAAACCCTGGTCCAAGTCCATACTGTCCGCGGTCCCTTCTCTGGTTGGCTCCTCCCGTCACCGGGGTGGCCTTGACTTGAACAGAAACTTCTATACTCATCAGTACAAAGGACAAATCCAGGCTGCGATGTTTTCTTTCCAGTGTTCTTATCTCCTCCTTGGGGAATTCTTGCTAGTATACAATGTACAGTGTTGCCAGGTAGGCTATTAAAATTTTAAGTGTTTCTGACCACTGCGGATTTCCAGGCATCCATGATGCTTCAAGAGTGGGTCTTTCCACCTCAAGTCAAGTGTGGTACTTAGAGAGCTCAAGTTGCAGACACTTGGGCTATTAGATGAACTAGGCTCTCTTTCTTTCTTTCTTTCTTTTTTTTTTTTTTAGATTTTATTTATTTATTTGACAGGCAGAGATCACAAGCAGGCAGAGAGGCAGGCAGAGAGAGAGGAGGAAGCAGGCTCCCCACCAAGAAGAGAGCCCGATGCGGGGCTCGATCCCAGGACCTGAGATCATGACCCGATCTGAAGGCAGAGGCTTTAACCCACTGAGCCACCCAGGCGCCGTAGGCTCCTTTCAATACAGGCTGTGACGTAGGAAATAAACAAGGGGAGGCGAGTCTTCTCACCTCCCCTTGTTTAGACTGGAGAGTCTTCGAGAGCACTGAGCTTGGGAGACAGCAGAGGGAGCGCTGGTGTGAACAGAGGGCTGCAGACTCGGCTGAGCTCCCTTGTCCTGCCTCTCCTGCCCTGGGCGCGGACGGAGCCCAGAGCCCGAGGCTCAGCTGCCTCCCTATCCAGTGAGTCAAAACAGAACCCAGGCAACCGCTGTGGGCTGACTGGCGTCCACACTAATGGCGCAAACTACTCTCCATCCCGACTCTGGCGTGTTCCGCCCTGGGGAAAAGATCGAGTCCCTTAGGATGCAGAGGAGAAAGAGAGTGGACAACCCAGACATGTCTACACTTCGAATTAGATTATGTGAGATTATATTATGATAGATCGTATTATGTGAGATTATAAAACATGTACAACAAAACACTTCTCTTCCTTTAACTACACTGACTTGTAGCCAGTGAGGAAAATGGTCTGAAAGGCTCATCCCAGAAGGGTCAGGGATCCTGTCTCTCTAGACGGCGGATTATGAGTGTTGGCTTTTTTCTGCATTTGTTTGGCTACATTTTCTGGTTTTCAGTCATGATTTCAATTGCTTTTGTAGCAACAACAAAAAGAAAACAGCATGAGCTTAATGAAAGGAAAAGTAAAATAATTATTTTCATATTCCTTGTTTTACTTTTTTTTTTTCTCGCATCGACGCCTAGAACAGGAACAACTGGCTGAAAATAAGTTGAACATCTGAAACAGAAAGGTGGAACAAAATCCTGAACTTTGGAAAAAATAATTTTAAAAATGAAAATCTTTATAAACAGTTGCAGAAGAGTTTTGTGCTGTGCCTAGCTGCCAAGACTTAAAAAAAGCATTGAGAACATTTGACTCTTCAAAATTATTAAATACGGCGTAGATAAACACAGCCCCTGTTTCAGATGCAAATAGTAGGACACAGCAGAATGGATTCCTTTGCGCCAGTCTCCCAACACATAAAATACAGTATTCCTGTCATTTCTGGAACTCCCCGCTGCTCTCCAGGCCTGGCCGCTTCTTGCTCCCCTGAAATAACTACAAACCTGAAATTTGTGGGTATTTATCTTTCTCCTTTTCTTTCAAGTTTTGCATCAACAGTTTATTATTTGATACGTTCACTTTTATGTGTCAAATAAATGGAATCATATTGTGCAATTCTTCTGCAGCTCGGTAAGACGGATTTGTGTTTTTATCAGGACTGTTGCCACAGTTTAGTTGTGTGATACCCCAGTACACGAATCTATGAATATCCCACAATTTATCTGTTCACTTGGGAGTTGGTTAATGTTTTTTTTTTTTCGCTTTAACAAACTGCTTCTAAAAATCCTCTAGGACTTGGAGTGCTGTGTCATAGGATAGGTGTATATATATATATTTTAAGATTTTAGTTATTTATTTGGCAGAGAAAGACACAGTGAGAGAGGGAACACCAGCAGGTCTGGGAGTGGAAGAGGGAGAAGCAGGCTTCCCAGCCAGCAGGGAGCCCAATTCGGGGCTCAATCCCGGGACCCTGGGATCATGACCTGAGCCGAAGGCAGACGCTTAACGACTGAGCCACCCAGGCACCCCAGGATAGGTGTATCTGTAAAATTAGTAAGCAGTGTGTATTTGTAAACTGCACATCTGATAAGGGTTAATATCCAAAATAAATAAGAAGCTCATATACAACTCAATAGCAAAAAACCCCACAAATTCTCCAATTTCAAAATGGGCAAAGAACCTGAATTGAGACTTTTCCTAAGAAGATACTCAGGTAGCCAACAGGTACACGGAAAGATGCTCAACATCACTAACTATTAGGAAAATGCAAATTAAAACCATGGTAAGATATCACCTCTCACCTGTTAGAATGACCATCCTCAAGAAGACAAGAAATAACAGGTGTTGGCAGGGACACGGAGGAAAGGGAACCCTCACGCACTGCTGGCGGGAATGCAGACTGCGCAGCCACTGTGGAAAACAGTAGGGAGGTTCCTCAAAAAATTAAAAACAGAACCACACCCGAACCAGCAATTCTGCTTCTAGGTATAACTCCGAAGGAAACAAAATCACTGTCCTGGGCAGATCCGGGCACCCCTGCACTCACTGCGGCTTTGCTCACCGTAGCTGAGACAGGAAAATGACAAGTGTCCATCGGTAGACGAATGGGTAGCGGAGACGTGGTGTATCTGCAATGGTGTCATCCAGCCACACGAGAGGGCGTTCTCTCCGAGATGTACCTGGAAAGCATTGTGCCAAGTCAAAGAAAGACAAATACTATGTGCCCTCACTTCCAGGTGGAATGAAGGAAAAGCCAAACTCATACCAGCAGAGGTCAGGTTTATGGTTGCTGGACGGGGAGTCGGGCTGGGGGACTCGGGCCAAGGGGGTCAGAAGGTACAAACGTGTAAGATAGAAACATTCTGAGGATGTGGCGTCCCGCACAGTGACTGCAGGTGACAATACCGTGTCACAGCAAAGAGAGTAGGTCTGAAACGTTCTCATCACTGGGGAAAGGACTGTGACTCTGGGTGTGGGTGAGTGCTAACTGGGTTTACCGTGGTGATCCTTTCACGATGCACACAGATGTTGAATCATCGTCGTGGACGTTACACTCGTAGGTCAATCGTATCTCAAAAATTGCTGTTAACAGGTAATGCCACATTCTGCTCCAAACACCGTGCCCCCCCAGGCTTCTGCCTGCAGGGGTAGAATTTCCTGTTTAGCCTCACGCCCGCCCGGGTTTGGATCGGTCAGACCTGCACCTGCTTCCCTGCGGACCGTGAAGCTCAGTCTCACCGCGGCTGATGCGCTCATTTCCTGGATGCCCTGGGAGGAGGGTCAGCGGCCTCTGCCGAGTTCGTCTGTGCCGAGGGCCGCCCCCGACCGTGGCTCGTTTGTCTGCTGCGGGGCTTCCGTCCGTCTCGCAGACTTACCACTCGGTGTGTTCTGCACACGGATGGTCATTCAGTTATGGGTCTGCAGGCACCTTCTCCCCGTTTCTGGCGTGTTCTTTACACTTTCTCTGATTTATTTTAATTAACGGAGGGTCTCTATTGTAATGTAATATAATTTATCAACCTCTTTCCCTCTGGTTTCCATCCTGGATCCTGTGCCCCTCAACGGCCGTGAAGCTCTTGTTTTATGTTTTCACCTAAAAGTGTTACGATTTTGTCTTTCTCACCTCGGTTTTCAATCGATTGAAATGGATTTATGGGTATCATTTCCTTTTTATTTCATATGGAATAAAATATGCAACGTACGATTAACACAGTTCTTCCTGGTCAAATATGCACAGATACATTTTTTTTTTCCTGTTCCATAACTTAACTTGAGGAAAATTAATTCTGCCAATTTTTGGTGTATGAATTTTCTGGTGCTTTTAGGTTATCTGAGTTCTCTGTGGTGCCGACCAAAATATCCGTAAGCGTCCACTTCCGTCTCTGGGTTTTCAAGACACCTGCCCAGGGTTCTCCGTGGCTCTGAGGGAATGATCAACAGCTAGATCACGACAGAATCCTGGTACCCCCCACCGCACACACATAGTGTTTCTCTAGGCTGAATTCTATCTACAAATCAGAATTCTAGATGTGCACATTTCAAAGCACCTGCAGAGGCACTAATCAGTATCAATATATATATATTTTTTCTAGGTAATCTGTTGTAGAGATTAAATCGTTTCCCCTGCATCGCACGTGCCTGGCTACATCCCTCCTCCAGCCCACAGGAACTCCAGATGTTTGAATATTCACAGAGCCAGGGAGGAGAGCTGAAGGACCCGTAGGCCGTGGGAATTACGCGTGCGGCCGCCAATACTTTTTCTATTTGTAAATGTCACGGAGGGGTGTGTGTGTGTGTGTGTGTGTGTGTGTGTGTGTGTGAACATCTCTGTCATATTTTTTATTTATGCAGAAACAGATTGGTATTTGGTTAAGATTTTAGGCTCTGGAGAAAAACTTCCTGGAATCAAATTCTGACTCGTCTACTATGTCCTTGTGACCTTGGGCAGGTAACCTAGCCTCCTCACCCTTCGTTTCTCTGGCTGAACGACGGACACCAGAATTGGTCCCATCCGCAGGGCTGTGGCTGGGCCTGGAGAATCCCCGAAAAGTCAGGAGGATGCCCCTTCTCCCTCTCAGCTTCCCCACATCGGCTGTCTGTGTCCCCAGGCCCCATGTGCTCCCCCCGCCAGAAGAGAACCTCGGCCTGGTCCCGTCTGATGCTGTGGGGCAGGCGAGTTGCTAATCTGTGTAATGGTGGGGCATGTTCGTGGAGTTTAATTTCTGCCCAGTTAGGGTGGAAAGTACTACGTGCCGTCCAGCGCTTGCGGCATATATATGCCCAGAACGTAGGTCATCTCGTGTACGGCACCGAGTGACTTCCTGTTTTCAGATCACACAGGACACGGGTCCCTGTGTCACGTTCCTCTTCAGTGACCTTTGGTGGTTGGACTCTCAGTTCTGCAGGTCGCGTTTTCAGTGTTGACTGTTCAGCTTGGGTTAGGCTGAGTAGTCACTTACGCTAGGTCTGAGTTCACTCCCGGGCTCCCTCGGTGATGCGCCGGCAAGGGCGTCGCTGCCTTATGGCGCTTGCTCTCTCTTTTCCAGCACCTTTAAGTCACCGTAAGGTCCCGGCAAATCTAAGGACGTCACGTCGGTCGTGTCCTTCCTTCATTTGTGAGCAGAATCAAGGCTCTCTCGAGAGGGTGTGTGTCTTTGGACAAACTCCCTCTTTGCCTCCTCTGCCCCCCGTTCCCTTACGAAACTCCAAGGACACCATTCCCTCCTGTTCTCTGTGTCCCGTGTGCCCTTGAAGCCCCCTTCGTGACAGAACGTCTTTGTAGATGACATGGGTTTAGATATCCACCCCTTTACGACGGGTTTTCCAATGGAGAGGGACAAAGACACTTCTTGTGGTTTGGTTTGGAAATTGCAGGCACTTTGATGAGCACACACACACACACACACACACACACACACACACGGCACGTGGTAACACTTCATTTGCATTGCAGCCCTCCCGAGTGCAAAAGGACCAGAGAGGAGACCTTGAGCTGGTTGCCTTGATTCACGTTATCCTCCAGGCTGCTCCCGCGACAGAGATGATGAGGACGCACGGGACGCCGGTATCTTCCATGGGTGCAGTGTTGTTCATTGTCCTCGGCGACACGCTGTTTGCCCCCAAACATACAGGGTGGTCTCGCGACTTGTGAGTCGTCAGGGATCACGGGCGTTCCTCCTCCCCTTCCCCAGAGGGCACACGGGAAGGAACCCAACCTATAAAATGAAAATGGAGAGACAGGGTCCCCCAGGCCCGTGTGACAAGTGTGTCACTGTGCACTGACTCAGCCCTGCTCTTTTCAGAGGCCTTCCAAGCACGCTTGGTTATAATCCCACTGAAGTCCTGTCCTCCATGCTAGTGAGTAAAATTTATCTCACAAATTTTTTCAACTATGTTACTTACATTGCTTTATCTTTTCCTGAGTTTTTTGGGTTTTGTTTTGTTTTTTTTTCCCCTGCTCTCCTAGGGCAGAAGAGGACCTCGCAAGCGGAGTTCTGCAAGGCTTCGGACTAAAATTTCTCACTCAGCTGATTCGTCTTTCCCACCGTTCCAGCCTGCGTTTCCATTTGAAGAGGCAGCTCAGGGAAGGAAGGTCGGTGGGAAGTTACCCCAGAAGAGCTTGAGTCTTTGTGGCCAAGACCCTTCCGGCTCACGTGGTTGAGCAGAGCGTTTCCTAGTGAACATCTTCAGCATCTCCTGGAAAGAGAGCTTTACCCCAGAAGGGGATCAAGACTCGCCGGCTCAGAGGTTTCCTCGAGCCGCTCCACGCCTTACCCACATCTGATGCAGGCGCTGGCGGAAAGACCCCAGACTCGCGTCACACCTGAGAGCGTCAGATGCTCAGCTCAGGGCAAAAACAAAACAAAAGTAACCTTCATACGACCTTGTAGGAAAGACAGAGGTTTCATTAGGAAGATTTAAGATGAAGTTTTGGACTCAGCCGAGAGTGCGCGTAGAGAATATCTAACTAGTCTAGAGATGAGACGCCTGGAGGTCAGGGAGTTCAAGGGGCACAAAGTGCTGAAACGTGAGGCCAGGCCCCCTCTGGTGGGGCGAGGCAGGGGCAGGGCTCCTTGCCTGACTTCCAGTTCACGAGTTCTTTCTACCTCAGGCAGGTGCCCTTCTGGTAAAGACCTTCCCCGGGGCCCCTGGACTCCACATAAAGGGACAGCGTTTGTCACACGCCCGGTGTGGGGGCTGAGTGTTGTCTCAGGTTGGCCCCCCAAGAAACAGACGAGATTGGCCTGTGGGGTGGCTCTGGGAGGGTGCACTCGGGAGCCCCTGAAAGGAGCCGGGGGCGGGGCGGACTGGGCAAAGGGTGAAGGTGGACATAAGGGGCGGCGGGCCTCAGCCCATCTCCCGGGGTCTCTGGAGTCGGGGGGCCTGCAGTTGTCCCAGCCAGGTGAGCGGGCTGGGATTGTGAGCCTCTGCTAGACCCCTGGCGAGGGTGCACCCTCAAGTCGGCAGCCCTCTTCGGCTCTCCGGGCAGCCACTGCTCCAAGGGGCCTCCGGCACGCGTGGGGCACTCTGCAGCTTCCAGACAGGCGCAGTCAGGATTTGGGATTTGGAGGCTCGGGGAAATGTCTTTGGGCTGCTCCAGACCCTGAAGAACCAAGCTGAGTGGCCCTGCGCTTTGTGCAGCATTCCAGCTGCCCCAAGAGCAAAGGAATGAAACTGGGAGGTGTCTTTGTGAAGGAAGAACCAGAGAGAGAGACTGAGTAGGGAAGCCGGCTGCAGCTGGGCAGGACGAACAGCCCCAGACAGAAGCCTCCGGAACCTAGAGGCGCCTCTGGGTCTCCCACCTGCTCCTCCTGCCGTCTTGCCGGTTAGAGTGTAGTTGTGTGCGCTGCTGCCGGGCGCCAGTGTTGTGCCACCTGCAGGGGCCGGGGTTTGAAGGCTGGAGAGGACACTGCTTGCAGCGCCCTTCCAAGAACGCCAATCTGCCTGACGGGGTTCCTAACCTCTGCTTCCTTATCTACAGGAGTGGGTAGAGCTCCTGCTCCCTTGGCACAGGGTAACAGCCTTAACGGAAACATATGTGAAGCACCTGGGCAGGTGGCCGGTCACCCCGGCCGGGAGCTGCTGTGCAAACCTGTCCACCTCCCATGCGGGACCGTCCTTTCTTAGCAAGACCACTGTGCTTTCTCTGACTAAAAGACAGAGGGGGGGAGCGAGACTCAGTGGGTTGGATGACGACGAAAATCCAGCTGATAAATGGAGATAGCTCAGGAACAGGTACTCTGAGCCGTGCACACGGAGGGAACAGCACTGGGGCACGAGTGGAGCCCACAGTGTCCAGGCGTCCGGGCTCCATCGATGACCAGCAGTTGCCTCCTCAGGGGCGTGTGCTTTGGGATGTCCCTGGGAAAGCCAGGCCGAAGCTGTAGGTCGTGCCCAGACCCAGGCTTGCGTGACTCCCGGGGCTCCCGGAGTCTCCCCGCCTCCACCCAGGAAGCAAGGTCCTGGCCCTGTGGTCAGGAGAGGGACAATCCCGGCATCCCAGACACAGCTTCCGAGTCTGCCCCACACGGCCGTGACGCCGTGCAGCCAATTCCATCACCCCCGACGGTCGGTGGGCTGAGGACGATAATGTCAAAGTCCCCTGTGCTGTTCTGTCCCTCTGTTGCCCACCTGGTGTCCCCAACGTCCGGCTCTCCCAGCTGGTCACAGGCTGCCTTCCCGCTGGTAAATGAGAAACAGGTAAGTTTCCGATGATCCAGAAAGCCCGAGGGAGCCCAGAGCCTTTTGGCTCTGCGGGCATCTCCCCGACGGCGTGACTTGTCACGATGAAATTCAGCACTGCGCTCCGCAGACGGAAGGAGCCGCCTGGGGTGGTCTTTCATAGCACACATGGTGTGGCAGACGCTCATCATTAAAGATCCATTAACACACGATGGATACAGATGTTGAGATTTAAATGCCCACGTCGCCGTCCCGGTCCCCCCTCCCCCCTTCTTAAGTCAGGGCTGCTCCCGTCGCTCCCTGCGCGGGTGGGTTCCTCCAGGGGGCTTCCCGGTGGGGGCGCTGGAAGGGTACCTAGCTTCAGGTATGGGGGTCACCCTGAGTTTTCATCACAGCGTCGCCTGGCTGCTGTCATTCCTGCCCTCCTGCCGTCTCAGCCGAGTGACTAGTTGTCTGAGGACCGACACTGGCCAGCGGTGGGGGCCCAGGAGGGGCGAGGCTGGGGGGTGGGAGACTTGCTCCCTGCGGGAAGGGAGGCTCCACCTGCAGGGTCAGGAGGCGAAGCCTGGGAGAGTCTCAGCCATGCTGCTTCAGGTGCACCGAGGCTGGGTTTGGTCCTCCACTGGAGGGAAATGGGCAGCGTGAGGTAGGCACACACGCCCGGAGTTTCAGGCCGGCTGGGGAGGGGGGGAATCGTGGTCATTTGGGTGAATCCTTCTTTACACGCAGCACGAGAGAATCGAGTACCTAACCCGTGGCAGTCTTGCTGCATTATGGTCCCTGTGCTGAGATTTTACTCGTGTTTTTCAACACGATAGATTCAGCTTCTGCCCCTACAGAGTTTCCGTTTCAGCGGATGCGGCGGACAAGACATGGGGCTTCGTAAGTGGGTACATGACAGTCACGGTGCAGGTGTCCCTGAGTGCGTGGTGGCTGTGGGGTGCCAGCTCTCTCCAATCCTTCGCTTCGTGCTTTAAGCGCATCGACTCGTAATACCGTGTGGAGTCGGCGCTCGGCCCTGGACGGGTTAAGAAATGGGCCCCAGGTCACACGGTGGGTGGGGTGGGGCTTCGCACGCCTGCGGCAGGTGTCAGAGCCTGTGCCCATCTTGGCACAGGATCGGCCTTGGAGAAGTCCTGGGTGGGATGAGAATGAACCGTAGGAGCCCAGAACCTGGACTCAGGCTGGCAGGATTTGAAAATACTTTTGGAGAAAGTGAACTATGAAGAGTGAGCGGAAATTTGTGCAGTGCAGGAGGGCGAAGTGCCAGGGGTGCGGAGTGGCCTGGAGCTTAGCACCCGGAGGCAGAGGGAGGTGGGGAAAGGCCTGACCACGGCCCTCGGAGAAGGTGGCGACCACACCCCCCAGCCAGGCCTGCACTAGCCAGGAAGAGGCACCGAGAACTCACGCAAACATGTATGTGGTCCCGGGGCTGGGAAGCTTGAGAATCGGCTTGAGGGTCTACGCCGTCCTTCACTGGCTCTGCGTCAGGAGGTGGGGAGGCAGCGGCCGCAGAGCAAACCAGCCGGAATCATGGCAGGACGGTGACATTCGGAGAAAATGAACAACTCTCTAGTGACTCTTTCCTGGAAGGATTTCTAGGTCTGAACCTCATTCTTCTTGAAAGTCTGTCTGGCCTTCCGGGACTTCCCCCGGCTCCTGCTCCTTTCCCGTCCGCTCTGGCCTTCCCCTGGAAGTCCCCCTTGCCGACTCCTCGTCCTCGGCCCAGCTGCAAACTGTCCCAGCGCCTGTGGCTCCCACGTCCGCCCCCTCCTTACTGGCGAGCCCTGTCCTGGCGCGCTCCCCTGCTCTACGCCATGGACACCATCTATATTCTGATGGGACCCACGGCATTACCTGCAGTGTCACCCTTCATCTCAGCTCCAGGCTCCTGGAGGCCATGAAGCATTTGTTCCCTTGTTACTCTTTTGCTTGAATGATTTATTCCATTTCAGTGAGGGGGGTGTTAAAGTCCCCTACTATTATTGTATTATTGTCAATGGATTTGTTTGATTTTGTTATTTGTTGGTTTATATAATTGGCTGCTCCCATGGTAGGGACAGAGATACTTGAAATTGTTAGACCTTCTTGTTGGACAGACCCCTTAAGTATGATATAGTGTCCTTCTTCATCTCTTATAATAGTCTTTGGTTTAAAATCTAATTTGTCTGATATAAAGATTGCCACCCCAGCTTTCTCTGCAGTTATGTCTGCTATTGATGTAATATTTCTACCATTGTATGTTATAGACCTTTCGTCCCAAGTTGTTTTCAGGATTTTCTCTTTGTCATTAAAACTTGTAAGTTTTACCATTAGATGATGGGGTGTGGGCCTATTTTAATTGATTTTGAGGGGGGTTCTCTGTGCCTCCTGGATTTTGATGCTTGTTCCCTTTGCCATATTAGGGCAACAATTCTCTATTATAATTTGCTCCAATGTAACTTCTGCCCTTCTCTCTCTTTCTTCTTCTTCTGGGATCCCAATTATTCTAATATTGTTTCATCTTATGGTGTCACTTATCTCTCAAATTCTCCCCTTGTGGTCCAGAGGTGGTTTGCCTCTCCTTAGCTCAGCTTCTTCACTCTCCATCATTTGGTCTTCTATATCACTAATTCTCTCTTCTGCCTCATTATCCCAGCAGTAAGAGCCTCCATTTTTAATTGTACCTCATTAATAGCTTTTTTTAATTTCAACTTGGTTAGATTTTAGTTCTTTTATTTCTCCAGAAAGGAATTTTATTTCTCCAGAGATGGATTCTCTAATATCTTCCATGCTTTTTTCAAGCCCAGCTAGCACCTTGATAACCATCATTCTGAACTCTAGTTCTGACATGTTACCAATGTCCATATTGATTAGGTCCTAATGGTCAGTACTGCCTCTTGTTCTTTTTTTTTGTGAGTTTTACCACCTTGTCATTTTATCCAGATAAGAATATATGAATGAGAGAGTAAAATACTAAAAGGTTGGAAAAGACCCCAGAAAACTATATGCTAACAAAATCAGAAAAGAACCGAAACTGGGGGGAAAAGAAGGAGAAAAAATAAAAAATTATATATATATGTATATGTATACACACACACACACACACACACACACACACACATATATTAGACTGGTGAATAGAACAGAGCCACCCACTTGATTTTGGGTGTATTCTGATCTCTTAGAAGGAACTACCTCACAAAAATTATAACAAAAGAAAAACTTATATATATACACAAAAATAAAGGTAAAAGTGATAAAGGGATGATATGACTGTAAAGATGAAAATTTTTAAAAATTCTAAAAAAGGAATTGATATGATAAGTTGGTTGGAAAAGAAAAAAAAAATTAGGAGAGAATGTGATCAGGCTGGAGCTAGATTTAGGGTGTATTTTGATCTATTAGAAGATATTATATCTCAAAATTTTAAGAAAAAAAACCCTATATGTATACAAAAAATAAGGTTAAATACAATGAAGGGATAAAATGTGACTATAACAATGAAAATTTTAAAAGATTTTTTAAAAAAATGGCATTGATAAGATAAAATAGTTAAATAACATTAAAAGAGGAAAGAGGAAAAGTTAAAAAATAGAATAATAGGGGCACCTGGGTGGCTCAGTGGGTTAAAACCTCTGTCTTCGGCTCAGGTCATGATCCCAGGGTCTGGGATCGAGCCCCGCGTCGGGCTCTCTGCTCCGCAGGGAGCCTGCTTCCTCCTCTCTCTCTCTCTCTCTCTGCCTGTCTCTCTGCTTACTTGTTATTTCTCTCTGTCCAATAAATAAAATCTTAAAAAAAATAGAATAAGAAAATAACAAAATTAAAAAAAAAAAAAAACATTAACTTTGCAAGACTATAGGATCATGGGAAAAAAAGCCATGAGTTCTATGTGTTGCTTTCCCCTAGCTCTGGAGTTCCACAGTTCCCACCTATTAGTGAACTTGGTCTTGGCTGGATGCTCTTGCTGATCTTCTGGAGGCAGGCCCTGTTGTCCTGATTCTCAAATGTCTTTGCCTGAAGAGAAATTGCACCCCCCTTGCCAGGCGCCAGGCTAAGTAATCTGCACAGTTTTGGTCTCAGTATCTTTTGTTCCCTGAACACTTTCCATACAGCTTTGGAGGACAGAAATGAAGATGGCAGCCTCCCAGTCTCCAGCCCATAAGAGCTGAGAACTCAGGGCCGCACTCCTCAGTGCACCCTCAGAGAAAAGCAGTTAATCCCTCCTGTCTCCCTGATCTCTGGCTGCACTCTGAGCTCACCCGGCGTGTGATGCTAGTGGTTCTAGCTCTAGTGCACAGCCCCATTTGGAGTCTCCAAACCCAGCAGATATCTGCAGTGCACTCCTGTGCTGCTCCTCCTCGTGGAAGTTGAGTCTCCCCACAACTGCTACTTATGGAATCCCTGCTTGAAGACCAGTGGCCTGGCTGTGCCTTGGATCATGGTTTAAGGTAACCCTGATCTGACAGCCCCTCCTTGGCTCCATCTCTGCCACTGGCTTCCCTGCTCTGATACCTGGCATTTCTGCCACACTCAGACATCCCTGATCTTTCTGTGACCACGCTGGTCCTGAGCCCACACTGTCCTGAGCCCACACCGTCCCCATGAGGGCTCCACACCCTGCTGAGCTCCCTCAGTGGAGCAGACTCTAAAAGTTCTGATCTTCTGCTCCACTGCTCCACCGCTTGCCAGGAGCCACCCCTCCCCCCGCCATGGTCTATCTTCCCCTCACTTCAGATTCACTTCTCATGTCCTACTTTCCAGAAAGTGGTTGATTTTCTGTCCCTGGAATTGCTGCTCTTCTTCTTGTCTATCTCCGGTTGAGTCTGTAGGTGTTCAGAATGGTTTGATGACCAGCTGAACTCCTGGGACCTGATGCTATTTCAGAGTCCTACTCCTCTTCCATTTTGCTTCCTCCAAGAGGAGTGTTTTAACTTGCACATTTCCATCCAAGGTATTTTTATATCCTTGGACATGTGTTTATTTTCAGTTCCTCTTCCAGCAAAGAGACTGTAAGCAGAGATTCTCTTTTCTGCCTTTGCTTATTCACTTATTCACAGTGCCCCAAACGTTATCATAGATATGGTATTTGTTAAATATTTGTTGAATTAAAAAAAAAAAGAAAAGAAAAGATGGAGAAAGGAGCCTCTCTTAGAAGCTTGCAGAAACAGGCAGTGATTGAATGTCTTGAGTGATGTGTGAGTAATAGAAGTAGGACATCATGGTTGGAGAGAATATATTTCAGCTCCATCACTGAGGGAAGCTCGACATTCACTTGCAAATTCTAGCCTTTGCCATTGTCATTTGCTCCAGATGCTAAAACCCACTGAATCTCTAAGCCCTTCCTGGCCTATGACATGAAGAACCACGCTTGCAGAGGAGTCTAACATTTGTCTTGCTGCCACAGAGCCAGTAAGACGCATGTAACTGGACATTTTCTGTTCACTCCCTTGACCTCCTGTCACCGAATTGCTTGGGTTTGTAGCACAGACTGCTGCCTCTGTTTCCCGAGTGAGATTTTCTGACGCTTAACTTGCTTGGCCAGTTCGACACTCCAAGCCCCTCGCCTACAGCCTGGATTCACATACACCTGCTGCTAAGTAAGGTCGTTCTATGAAAGGTCAGATAGCTTGAAGCCTGGCCCCGATTTCCACCTGACCCTGAGTTCTCCATCCTGTGTAAACTCTTGGTTTAAATCACCATGTCTTCCTGCCACATGGGAAGGTCTCAGTTACTGATATATCCTGAGCCAAACTCCTTTTCACTGAGGGGAGATTGAGCTTCGTGTGAGACAAGGGCCCTGAACACTAAATGGACTGAGTTGGCAGCCTGGGCAGATGTTCCAGGTGAGGAGAGGTAAATGGTTCAGGCAAAGAAAAGAATGGCCAATAATGATCTCGGAGAGTGTAGGACGTATCCCTCGGGCCCCTGAGGGCACAGCCGTATTCTGTTGGCAAGACCACTCCAAAGCAGTCAGTCAGCCCAGACTCACTAGATTCCCGGACCCCAGGAAATGGCGAGATCTCAAGGAAACGTCTTTTATTAAGTATGAGGTGAAAAGAGTAGCTGTTCTTTTCAAAGAAGTAACTTCACAAGTCAAACCTTCTATCTGAGTATTTTGACTCTTCTTTATATTTGTTATGTGTTTATGAGGATCAAAAACTGTCAAAAAGTGTTCATATATTTACTTTTGAATCACAGGGGTGTTTTCTAGAGACACACTGCATATTTGCAAACATAAGTCTCCTTAAATACAGGTTCATGTTTATGTAAATACATGTATGCAATCAGAAATTGTTTTATTGGGTCATCTATTTATGACCCAACATATTGTCGTATATTGTGACAGTCTTACCAAGTCATTCTCCAACATACGACCATAATTTATATGCTGTTTATGAGTCCCATTTTGTCATCTCCTAACCTAAACTCCGTATTATAAAACCTTTATATACAGTTTTTACGACTGAAAGGATGACAAGGGATGAACTCACTATTGTCTTACTTTGTATTTCTCTGAATGAGAATAAACACCTTTGTACACATTTTTTAAAAATGCCGGAATTTCAAGAGGGCTAGATGTTGTGTATGTGTGTCGGTGGGAGATGACAGGTTCCTTCCAAATCACAGCCAGTGGCACCAGCTTTTTAATGTATGTATGTATTTTACACAAGGAATCATTTTGAAGTAGGAGAGGGAGGTTCTTGTCTCATGGAGTTGAAGAACAAATCTGTGAATCTTGTGGACGAAGGAGAGTGAGTAAAGCGGTAGTTTTATTAAGCAAGGATACAGAAAAAAATCCGGAGTGAGGGGGGTCCCAACAGGGTTGCCCCTGAGGGCTTTTAGGGTTGGTCTATTATTGAAGGCAAGCAGGGAACATCTCTACTGATAAGTAGCATCTGTTGGGTCAAGACCAGTGATAACACCTTTAATGGGTTGCTTCCTTTTTAGGGCCTGGTAATGCTTTGTTGGTCACAAGTGACTCTTAGAACAAGACCGCACCTCTGACACCTGGGGCAGGGTGGTCTGGTTTGTTCCCTTTTCTCTGGTTTCTTTACTCCTCTGCCTTTTTGGGATTTCCGTGAACCTGATCCCATAGCTCCCTCCTATCTCTCCCGACCTAGCCCTGCCCGTCCCTTACTCAGCTGGACGCGTTTTGCCCAATCAAAAAGCAGCTGCCGATAGAAAGCGCAGAGCGCCTGGATTCAGAAACCTGGGATGTTGTGAACTTGTACTTCCCTTTACTGTCTGTGTGGCCTTGGGTCTGTCATTCCACTTCAGACACCGAATTTAATCTGTAGTAACTGGTGTAATCAATGAAACTGGGTACCAGGCACACCACGCTGAGTATTTATAGCCCCTGTTTTCCAAGCACCCCTGAAAGGTAGGAGTTAACATCCCCATCTCAGAGGGAAGCAGCAGGTTGTCTTCCTACTCACCTGCCAGAAGCCGTGTGAAGGCTCTGGGGACGGAAGGGAGCCAGTGTGATCAGCCACATGCGGGGCGCGGTGCCAGCATGTGCCCCCTGCAGTCCCGGGGCTCTAAGAGAGAAGAGATCCGAATGCGTTTTCTTAGGGCATAAATGTTACCATGCGACAAATACTTTAAAACATTTTTTAGGTCAACAAATCTTCTGCAGTAAAATGCAAATTTTACATTTACAAGATAAAAGCAGATCTTCAGAGAAGCAGCCAAGCCTTTATTTTCTTTTACTGTATGTAAAATGTATCAAAACGCCATTGCCATTATGTAAGTGGCTTATCCAAGAAGAAATTCTTACAAAGCATGCTGACTGGACGGCTTACATGTTGTAGATACTCAGCCAATGTCAGCTCCCCTTCCTCCTTCCCTAGACAGGACAGGGGGCACTTGGGTGACTTTGTTACTCCTAGAATTTCAGATGGATTTGTTAATTGGAAAATAGTTCTGATAATAGCTGGAGTTTTTACTCACGAACGTGACGCGTGGAGGTAGTTTCTCCCATCGTTACCAGTCTGCAGGAAAAACATCCCGAGGCTGCGGTGATAGTGGTCTCTGGGGCCCATCGGCTCTGACCCCACTGATGAGGGCACTCGGGCTCCCCACACAAGCCCTCGGTGATTCTCAGCTCATGACTGTTCTCTCTTGTTCTTTGCCTTATGTCTTCCACCCCACAGACTTGCTCTGAAAGTCACTAGCGCCTCGTGAGGACAGACATCCTCTTTTTAATGTTTATCAGACATGTGAATAAATTGCTTATCCATGTCTTTTGTGCACTTTTCAGACAGACTGATTATCTTTTTCCTTATTAATAGGTGGTTCAGCATGTGTTCTGAATTCGAAACTTCTACTCGTTCTACACATTGCGCACATTTTCTCCGCTTGAGCCTTGCACTTTCACTTTGAGCGTGTGTGTGCGCGTTTCTTCCCACAAAGAGCGTCAGAATTCACATACAGTTACATGTGACCAAATATCTCTCTCTGGCCTGTCCTCTTGTACCTCGTTGGAGAAGCCCTCCCCACCCCAATGAGAGATTCCGCTGTGAGTTTCTCTGCAGCACACTTTCCTATTTAGGTAGTCGATAGATGTATTTCTGTATGATGTGGGATATTATATGTCTCCGCATGGATTGCCATTCGCCCCAACCTGTCTGTTCTTTCCTTGTGATGGTACCGCCACCTCGTTATAGACCATGTTCATGAACATGTGATTCTAGACTCAGCTTCTCTATTCATTGGTTGATTTTTCTCTGTGTCACTATCAAATTACTTTAAGTGTCATGTATTCATCAAAAGTGCTGATATCTAGTAGGAATGGTCCTTCCTAACACATGTCTTCAACTTGGAGTGTTTTTGTCCTTATTTTCTTGTGGAGGTTTTAGGCTCAGCCTGAAGAGCACTCCAGAAAGCCCCTTGAGGCTCTGTGTGGAGTTTATAGGTTAATTTGACAAGTGGCCATTTTCATTGCATTGAATCTTTATTGATTAAAAAAATCATAGATATCCTTGTTTACTTACATCTTCTTATTCAATAAAGTTTTAAAATTTACTCTTTAAAGAACTTACAGATCTTTTGTGAGGTGCTCTTAGGTATGTCATAATTTATTTGTTACTGGAAATTGTACTTTTTTATTCAAGATTTTTTATTTTTTATGGAGTCTTCTTGAAATAATACAATTTTCATATGTTCATCTTAATATCTAGAAGCATTGCTGAGTTGTTATTTTTAATATTTTGTATTTTGGGTATCCCACATAGTAAAATTATGATAAAGGGGTATTGGCAACAGGACATAAAAATGCATGGCACAAAATAAAGAATCCAGAAATGGACCCACTTACATATGGACAACTGATTTTCAGCAAAGGGGCAAAGATGAGTGAGTGAAATCTGTTTTTAAAATACCTGTAGAAGGTGTGCTGTTCTCTGGGAATCACAGAGGTGTTGGGTGACCTCCGAAGACTTCCTTTCTTGGATGTGGAGTCTGTACATCACCACAAGTTCTTTTTTTTTTTTTTTTTTAATTTGACAGAGAGAGATCACAAGCAGGCAGAGAGGCAGGCAAAGAGAGAGGAGGAAGCAGGCTCCCTGCCGAGCAGAGAGGCCGACGCAGGGCTCAATCCCAGGACACCAGGATCCTGACCTGAGCTGAAGGCAGAGGCTTAACCCCCTGAGTCACCCAGGTGCCCCTCACCACAAGTTCTTAAAGCACCATTTACACAAATATATAGTGTTCTGAACCTTTGCGACAGGCCTGACATAATAGCATGATGAGACAATAGCCCCAAATACCACAGCGTGGATTGTCAACCCATGTCCCCTCCACATGCCCTGCCTGCCCCCTTCCTGGTCCCCAGCCTGTGTGTGACCTTTCCCGTCTGACTCAGGGGTTCCTTCTTCTATCTCTTGGCACTGATGACAATATCAATATCCCACAAGAGACTACCTTTTAAAAAAAAAAAATATTTATTTATTTGAGATAGCACAAGAGACAGTGAAAGCACAAGGAGGAGAGGGGCAGAGGGAGACAGAAGCAGGCTCTCCGCTGAGCAGGGAGCCCAGCCGGGGTTGGGACTCAATCTCGGGACCCTGGGATTCTCACCTGAGCCGAAGGCAGATGCTTCGCCGGCTGAGCCACCCAGGTGCCCAACACTTTTTATATTGTTCAGAGAATCACGAACGTCTCCATCTCAAGTACCTACAGTTCTTTACATCCCTGATTTTGTTCCCTAAGAGCAGTGGATGCATCTGGCTTTATATCTGGATGAGGATGAGAGCCGGCAAAGGAGCATCTCGCCCAAAGACCTCTCCCAAGGAGAGTCTCCAAATGCAACAATTCTAGGATTCTCCATACAATGTCCATAGCAAAAATCACAACAGCTTTTATATAGTATTTGTGCGTGTGCAGGATTCTCCAGTGGGTGCACGGTGAATTCAGATGACAATGTGAGCACATCGGGCTACCCAGGTAAATGCTGCGACACCAGGACACTTAACTGAAGTCTCCTTGTGTCCTGCGTGTTCTTCTCCCTGGCCCTGTGAGGTTAGAAGGTGTAGGTCTTACAGTTGGCCCCAAGAGGGCAGTAACTACACGTAATTGCTCCCAGAAGCAAGAGCACCAGGTTTTTCTGATTCTGAGCTGGGAATCTAGAAGTTTGGAAGGTCATGGGTTGACAACATTTAGAACTGTCTTTCCCTTTTTCTCCCAAATCAAGAATTCCTTCTTCTCTCTGTCTGGGATAGCACCCAATTTCCCCTCCTGCAGCCTTTCTCAATTTTGCTGTGGTGATAAGGACCCTAGGATTTTATTACCCCAAGTAAGTAAAAGTGATCCAGTTTGGGACCCGGTGGGAAACAGGGATGACTGGTAACTCTGTAGCCCCTAGAAGAACTCAGCTAGGTTCCTGTTTTGTAACTCTAACATTCCTTCCTAAGTCATTCTTAGGCCAACTTTGGATGGGAACGTTTATCCAAGCTGCCCTGAACTATTCTGCTAGGAAACCAGGTTTTGTTCTGTTTCCTGTGGGTTTCACTTTTCCTTTGTGGAATGTTCTCCCTGCTTAGCCACTGCCTGTCCACACTCAGAGTGCTGCGCGCTGTTCTGCCCACGACCTCAACTCGTGGAAGGTGGAGGAGACCTGGGCGAACCGTGAGTGGAGTCGGAGTGGACAGTCAACAGAGGGGACAGACTGCTACGGGGAGGGAGCTGAAAACCAGGAGGGCGTGGAGCTCAGAGGAGATGTGATCAGGGCTGAGAGAGCTCTGTAAGAGGAAAGCCGGAGGCTGGAATGATAAGGAGATCACACAGGGAAAAGTGCCCCTGACTGATGGTCCGGGAGAGCGAGATCCTGGGTACACGAATGCTCCCTGGGTACCGCGGAGTGGGAGCTACAGTGGCTGCCGTGCTGGGGGTACGTGGTGGTGATGCCCTCCTGTCTCTGTGGAGTCTGTGTCTCTCCCATGCTCTCAATACGGAAGGGAGACTTGACCTGCATACCTCCTGAGACCCCTGTTTCATGGACCTAACTTCCCTGGGGAGGCCGAGTTTCTCTTCTTCGGAGGGCAGAGATCTCTCTGTATTCTCCTGACAGGCCGCCGACCACTTTCTGCTCCGAGAGGGAGTCTCAGAGAGCACACTGTCCCCTGAGACAGCTCATTCTACTCTGAGCAGCTCTAGTAACTAAATCATTCCTCTTTCTAGAAAATTCAAAGTTTAAATTCAAAGATTGTTATTTTTAGCTCAGAGCTACTCATTTAAAAAAATATATATTTTATTTATTTACTGAGAGAGAAAGAGCGAGAGAGAGCATGAGGGGGGAGAGGGTCAGAGGGACAAGCAGACTCCCCGCCGAGCAGGAAGCCCCATGTGGGACTCCATCCTGGGACTCCAGGGTCATGACCTGAGCCAAAGGCAGTCGCTTAACCAACTGAGTCACCCGGGGGCCCAGGACTACGCATTTCTAACAGAAACAACACTGAATAACTTTTCACCCCTTCTTCTGTGCGAGAGTATCTCAAATAATTGACGATGACCACCTTGGTATTTTAAAAATCATGACGGGACTTTGGTGTTTCATGATGAGGTAAAACTAGGCCATTGGCCTGGGGCACCCAAGCTTGATTTTACAACTGCATTATCGTGGCCTTGGTGAGAAGTCAGCACGTCACCCATCCACCTATCCATGCGTCCTTTCAGTAAATACGCATTGAGCTCCTAAGAGACAACAGGAACTCTCTTCTGGTGATCCAACAGGGAATCAAAAAGAAATCCAAGTTTTGGAGAGCTTATACTCTAATGAGGGATGTAGATATTTTTCTGATTGATGGAGATTAATGAATTAATAAGCTGAGATACAGACTTGAATGAAGAAGATAGTCCTTTGCGAGCAAGTGTCAAGGGAACATAAGAAAATCCAGGACTGAGAAGTGGAGTCAGATGAGGCTTCTTGGGACAGGTGAAACTTGAGCTCAACTCTGAGAAATGAATAAGAGTGGACAGTGCCTTCAGTCAGAGGGAACGCGGCGTGGCAAAGCCCTGTGGTAGACATCATTGACTTACTTAAGGACTTGAGAGAAAAACCAGCATGGCTGGAGCACAGAGTATCACGAGGATGATGGAGATGCCCTTTGAGAGACACCCGCGGGCTGGCTGGGTGGAGCATATCAGAATCTCTTTGGTTGGAGAGAAATCAGACCTGATCAAAAGGATTTAGGCATGGGAATGACAGCAGGTTTGCTTTTTGAGGCCATGCTTCTGAGACTGTTGGGGAAAATGTGATGGGCCAGTTTGACTGTGAGAAGAGTAATTGTTAAGTCAGGAAGAGTAAGTCATAGCTTTGATTAGGTTATAAAATGGAAACGGAGGAAAACACACTGAACTGAAGGAGATTTGGGACGAAGGATTAGGGTTCCTGACACACTGGGAGTGGGAGGCTAACAGACGCGCACTCTCAGAGAGGCTGCTTTGGTTTTCACGCAAACAATTCCGTTTCCCAGGGTGAAATGTACACGTGCCGCAAGAGGCTAAGGCAGTCAGATCTCTTTTGTGGACGGTTTTCGTAAGAGCTAAAAATAAATTCCCTCCCAAAATAATTATAATATCCAGATATTATTGACGCTGTCATTTCCTGGAAGAGAATGGTGCCTCATTTGTGTCTGATGCAGATCTGTGTCCCAAAGCACATTATCTGAGACGCTGTTGAAGCCCCAAAGATCAATGAGCTTCCAACCCAGCCCTTGGAATAACTGCGAAGGGGCTGTTTGCAGTCCCGAAGGCACGTTTTTATGCATGATTTTATACTGCTTACTAAGACTAGCTTATTCTCCACTAGGAGCTTGCAGAGGATTTAGAAATCATTCATTTCCAAGTCTCTTTATATAAAATAAAACCAAAAGTAATAACCTCTCTTCCAGAACCAAGAGCTGCAGCGTGAATACGCTAGAACCAAAATACATTAGAAGAGTTTCTATTCTCAAGAGGCTGTCACAATCCTCTTCCAACTTCCTTTCATCCTTGTAGCCTCTGAAAGAGGGATTACTTCGTACACAGTGTTTGCCCTCTGGGTGATTTCTGCCTCTTATCTATACGATCTGTATTTTAGGTGACTTTTGTGAATACAAAGTCACGGTAGTGGAGTGATAAACCAGATTAATTGACTGGGAAGACCAACAAGTAGAGCAGGCCACAGAGCAAGGAAAAGAGGAAGAAGGAGAAGGGGAAGGGGAGGGGAAGGAGAGTGAAGAGGGGGAGAAGGGGAAATAGTAGGAGGAGGGGGAGGAGGGGGAAGAGTAGGAGGAGGGGGAGAAGGGGGAAATAGTAGGAGGAGGGGGAGGAGGGGGAAGAGTAGGAGGAGGGGGAGGAGGGGGAAGAGTAGGAGGAGGGGGAGAAGGGGGAAATAGTAGGAGGAGGGGGAAGAGGGGGAAGAGTAGGAGGAGGGGGAGAAGGGGGAAATAGTAGGAGGAGGGGGAAGAGGGGGAAGAGTAGGAGGAGGGGGAGGAGGGGGAAGAGTAGGAGGAGGGGGAGGAGGGGGAAGAGTAGGAGGAGGGGGAGGGGGAAACAGGAGGAGGAGGGGGAGGGGGGAAAAGAGGAGGAGAGCGAGGAGAGCACTGGATGTGAGGACTCATCACCTATTGGCCTTGGAGCCTCAGAGGGACTGGCTATGTCTGCTTCCCTGGTCTGGGGTCAGACCTGAAGGACCGCAGGGAGGGATCCCACTCACCCTGCCTCCAGGAGCCTGAGATGAGCCCTGCTGTCTAGGGTTATGGGTAGAGGAACTGATAGGGTGAATCTGTCCTCCTGGAAAATTCAAGCCAAAAAGGACCTTGGATAAGAAGGCCATATTCTCCATCCCAGTTTTGAGCCTTCAATCTCGTCAGTCACTCTCAAACATACTCATTTAGTGCATTAAATTAAACTGACATACTAGGATCTTCTGCGTCAGTGATCAACACGCGGCTCCGCTTCGACTTGTGCTTGACTGTGATTATCTCTTGTCGGCGATTCTGTAGGAGTGGCAGACTTTCCCCTTCTTCCCTTCTAGGTTCTTTGGCTGATCTAATAATTAAGTTGACATAAGACAGATAAATAGGAGAAAAACTTAATTTTGTATGAACTGGGGCCTCTTAAAAAACACAGAGATAGTCAGGCAGTTGAGGCTTATTTAGCATCGGGAGCTAAGGAGAAAGGGACAGGGCTCCGGGGCTCTGGGGAGGGGCAAGGTGGTTCACAGGAAGATGAGAAGATCAATGTTTGGTACACAGATGTTTTCCCTGCCATGCCACCAAGTCTGTCTTATATAAACAGCTGTTTTGGGTAATAGCTCTTTACTGGCTCACTGGCCATCTTGGCCTCCCAAAGGAAGGGATCTCTGGACTGGAAAGATGGACACAGGAGGGAGTGTCTTCTAAGTAAGACAGTTCTGTCTACCTGAATTTGCTGACATCTGTTCCGTATGTACCTGACTCTTTCAAAGCTGAATTTGTTCCCTTCTACAGACCTATGATGGTTCGACTTACCATTTTTAGACTTTATGATGGTGCAAAAACCATATGCATTCAGTAGAAACTGTACTTCGAGTTTTGAATTTGGATCTTTTCCTGGGCTAGTGGTGTGTGGATGGTCCTCTCTCATGATGTGGGTAGCAGCCGTGCCCCCTTGGGCAGCCCAGTGATCACCAGGGTCAATGATTGACAAATAACACTTCTGCCCATATAACCACCCCATTTTTCACTTTCAGGATGGGATTCAATAAATTACATGAGATGCGCAACACTTTACTATCAAGCAGGCTTTATGTTTAATGATTTTACCCAACTGTAGGTTCTGAGCGTTCTGAGCACAATTAAGTGTGGCTAAGCTGTGATATTTTGTAAGTGAGATGCATTCATGAAAATGAAATGCATTTTCAACCTATGATGTTTTCAACTTATGTTGGGTTTATCAGGATGTAAACCCCCATGATAAGCAGAGGAAGATCTAGATTTCCTTCTGGAGACTGTTGCTAGCACTTTTGGTATCTAACTGATGAATTTAATTAGACTCTCAGCGGTTGGGTGTTGATTTATTTTTGCTGCAGACAGAAAAATCATATGTTATTTGACCTAAATGACTACACAGGGAGCATGGAGGCATTGGTGTTTGGAAAACAGAACAAAGTCAATGTGAGGAAGGGGATATACTTTGGCTTACATTCTTCAGGCTGTCAAAAACTGGAGAAAAACTATAGTTGAAATCTGGGGATCAGTTTCATTGAGGTGGGTGTTCCGTGGAGACAAGTCTCTCCTCTGAGGAGATAATATTTTGTCTTTATATTCAGAAAGTGGGACAGGTGCTCTAGAACAGGATATGTTGTGAAATTCCATGATATTTAGTACATCTGCATCTCACAGAACTTAGGAAACTCCCTTTTCCGAAACACACATCCTACACACACAGTCAAGAGGACACGGGTTTCATAAGGCAGAGACATACATGAAGATGCCCACACAGTCCCACGAAGTTTGTTGATGACACTGGAAGTCTAATGCAGACAGCTTGCCCAAATTTGGAAAAATTATTCTGAGTGATGTACATAAAAATAGGCAAAGTCCAAGACATCTTGAGGACATTTTTCAGAGTCAAGCCAGACATCCCTGCACTTACCATACTCTAGGGCAATTGAGTCAGGATAAAGGCCTTCCCTCTTCCTGTCCTTTGCCTCTTTTTCATACTGGTGCATGCTGCTGCCACCAGTTGGCGCTCTTCCCCATGCCCCAACAGTGTTTCCACTGGCTCCTGTCTTTGTAATGGGAGTGCAGACAGGAGACAGTGACATGGTCTTGTTAAGCAAGAGTGTGCATCTCAGTCCAGATATACCTTAAGGAGAGAGACTCAAGAGTGAAAAAAAGTACTTGAAGGAAGGGAAGGAGAAAATTTTATGAGAAGTAAAAGAAAGACACACTTTACCAGGATGGAGTCCTACAGGCAGCAGAGGGCTTAACGATCAGCTTCTTCTTAGAATATAGGTATTTTTTCTTAATGCAGGTTTTTAAGCCCAAAAACTGCAATGAAAGGAGCAATTCAGATCAACTGGTCTAAACAGCATTTAACTGAAGAATCTCTGATTTACCCTCTTCAACCAAACTGAGCTGCCTGAGAACAGAAGTGTATAGACTTCCCCACATCTCCAGATTAGCCAGGAGGGGGTCATTGCTGAATAAATAACTACAAAATCACAACATATTGTCAATAAAAGTTTATTTCCCATTCACTGCAGCCCTGTGTCAGGTTTAGTTTGGGGTAAGGGTAGGACTCAACTCTAGGTGGACATTCAGGGAGATTGTTGCTCAATAAATACCCATTGAATGAATAAAATTGAAGCAAAAGTCTGCCATCTTTAGGACACAGATGAAAACCTATTAAAACAGAAGGAAGAAAAAGTTGTTCTACTTCTGTGGAAAGAGTAGAAATTCGTTCTGGGAACAGAATATAGTGGGTTCTTTTACATCTGAGGGAGGGACAGGATCAGGGGTGAAAATCTCATCCAGAAGACTAAGGATATAATACCTGCCAAAGGCCAATGCTGAGTGAGGAACTCCCCCATCGCTCCACAACCTGCTAATGACTCCAAGACTAAATAAGCTCCAGATAACAAGCCCATTGTTAGGGGATGATCAAGAGCATGTAAAAAGTATATCTTCTTAGGTTTAGGTGTGAGGGAAGACCCAAAGCTAATGGTGTAGCACTGGGGGAAATTTAAACATGTGGTGTCCTCAGAGCAAATAGCACCAGTAAATCTCAAAGCCAGCTCTACTCCTGACCAGATTAATTCAACCACTATGGTAAAAGTCATAGCAAAAGATAATCTGTGCTCATTTCCAGGTAGAAATACTGTCTACCTTGGTCTCTACCATCATGGATAGCTTTTGATAAAATGTGTGAGACAAATAAAGAAGTAGAAGAAAAAAAGATCTGTCAAGAGACAAATCAGTTTTGGGGCACCTAGGTGGCTCAGTTGGCTAAGCCTCTGATTTTAGCTGAGGTCATGTTCTCAGGGTCCTGGGACTAGGTACCATGTCAGTCTCCATGCTCAGTGGGGAGTCTGCTTCTCCTTCTCCCCTTCCCCCTGCTCTCTCTCTCTCTCTCTCTCTCTCCCTTCCACATAAGTAAATAATATCTTTTTTTTTTCTTTTAAAGACACAAATAAACCAAAACAAACAAAGACAGATAGGATTCAGATGTTGAAACAATCAGGTCGGGTATTTAAAATAGATGGAAAACATGAATCATTAGATGGACAATTTCAGTACAAAATGGAAAATAAGAAAAAGAATGAATTAGAAATACTAGAAATGAAAAAAAAAACAGTTATAGAGGTGATGAAAGTCTAGAATAGAATTATCAGTAAATTTGACACAGCACAAGAAAGAATCAATATCTTAGAGATGGATTAACAAAATACATGGAAACATCAAAAAGAAAAAAAGAAGAAAAAAAAGAAAAGATTAGAGTATCTAAAAGATGTGGGGCAATATCAAGCGTTTAAAATACCAACAGTTAGAATCCCATAAAGAGAACAAAGATTGAGGCATAAGAAATACATGAAAATAGATAAAGGCAAAGAATTTTTTTAAAACTAATTACAGAAAAATCACCAGAGATCCAAGAATCTCAGAGAACATCAGGCAGAATAAACAATAATAGTGAGATACTAGTAACGAACCACGCACACTTAGGTATACTATATTCAAACAGTTAAAAGACAAAGCAAAAATCCTCAAGGCAGCACAGGCAAGGGAGAGAAACATAGACACAGGCAGAAGAATGACAGCAGATTTTTCTTCAGAAATTATCAAAGCCAGAAGCCCATGTACTGACATCTTTAAGGTTCTGAAAGATAAAGACAGCTTTCAAATCAGAATTCTAAACCAGCAAAAATATCCAAACATGGAGGAGAAATAGACATTTTCAGACCCATGACATTGAGGTAATTTATGCAGTGGGAGACTGAATTAAAGGAAACTTTAAGAAATGTTAGGCAAAGGAATTTACTTATTATTATTTTTAAAAGATTTATGAGAGAGAGAGAGAGCATAAGGGAGAGAATGAGAGACAGCATAATTGGGGGGAGGGGCAGAGGGAGAAGCAGACTGCCCACTGAGCAGGGAGACCAACACAGGACCCAATCCCAGGACCCCAGGATCTGAGCTGAAGGCAGACCCCTAACCACCTGAGCCACCCAGATGTCCCAGGCAAAGGAACTTGTGGAAGTTCTGTGGGAATTTAAATCTATACAAAGAAAAGTACCCTAAAGGTATTATAAAATTTGCTCTTCTTATTTTTAAGTACTCTAAAAGATAATGGATATTCAAAATGCGGAGTTCGCAAAATGTTTCTGTAAAGGGCCAAACATTTATTTTAAACTATACATTCCCTACAGTCTCTGTCACAGCTGCTGACCTGTGCACTGGCCACAAAAGTATTCTTGGACAATTTGTTAATGAACAAACAAGCTTATGTTCCAGTAAAACTGTACAGACCATCCTTTGCTTAAGGGCTACCAAAAACAGGTGGATTCTCAACAAAACAGGCAATGGGTAGGGTGAAGCCTGTGGGCCATCCTTTGTCAATTCCTAGTCTAAAGCAAAAATATTAGCAAAGTATTATGTTCATAGGATCAATAAAAGTAAAGTATTTGGCATTAAAAGCACAAAATAGGAGAGGGAGGAATTAAGAGCATACTACTGGAAGACCCTTACACAATGTGCCAAGTAGCAAAATGATATTAGAAGAGACATTCTGATTGAAGACATGTTTTGTAAACTCTAAGGCACCGGATGAAGAAATATTTTTAAGAGACATAAATAATAAGACAGCTTGTCATATCAGAGAAAGGATAGGCACACAGACCCAATGGAAATGACAGTTCAGAAATAGACCCACACATACACAATCTGTTGATTTTCTACAAAAGTACAACCACAACTCAATGGAGAAAGGATCATTTTTGAACAAAGAGTACCAGAATGAAATATTTATATTTTAAAAAATGAGCCTGATTCATACCTTGCTCTCTGCATAAAAATTAATGCAAATGGATCCTAGACTTAAATGCAGAAATTCGAACTGTAAAACTAGATGAAACACAAGAGAAAATCAGTAATGTTAGTTTAGGCAAAGATTTCTTAGATATAACTCCAAAAGCACAGAGGATACCTTTGTTGATAACTTTATCAACATAAAAAAATTCTCTTGAAAAGATACCTTTAAGGCATAGAAAAGTATGTCATAATTTGAGGCTTAGTATTCAATAGTCACACAGCTGTTAACGACCCTGTTCCCAGAACTTATAAAGAACTCTCAAAACCCTGTAAGTAAGAACAAACAGCTGAACTTTTAAAAAGGAAAAAAAAAAAAAAGGTACACAGGTGGAAAATGAGCATCTAACAAACTGCTCAAAATAATTCGTCTTTAGGGAAATTCACATTAAAGTGCGGTGAGATGCCAGTATGCACCAACTCAATGGGCTGAAACTGAAGAAGACTGGCCACACCAAGGACTGACGGGGTCAGGAAAGAACTGGAACTGTGGGAGCGTCCAATGCCACAAACACTTAGCAAATCGTTCTGCAGGCTTGTTAAGAAGTTAACACGTGTGTGCAAGGCGGGGTCCGGGGAAGGTGCAGGGCCAGCGAGATGGTCAAACACAGCTGCTGGGAATGGACCATGTCACAGTCACCTTAGAAAACGGTGTGGAGATTTCATGTAAATTTAAGCATATTCTTGTATAAAGCTGCGTCTTGATCCAAGCTTTTCCATGTGACATGCTAACCTGTGTCAACACAAGCATCTGAATGTGAATATTTATAAAAGTTTGATGTGTATTAGGCCCAAATGTACACAACTCAGTGTTCCTTACCTGGGGAATGGATACGCAAGCTTGGCAGATCTACACAATCGAATTCCATACAACAGGACAAGAAAAAACTACAGATACCCACAACGGCAGATGAATCCTAAATGCATCCGACTAAGTGAAAGAAGCAGGCTTAGAATTCTACACACATTTTCATTTTATCTTATTTTTGAGAGAGAGAGAGAGAGAGCTCACAAGCCAGGGTTGGGGCAGAGAGAGAGAAAGGGAATCTCAAGCAGGCTTCATGACCCATGGGGAGCCCATCGCAGGACTCAGGCTCATGATGATGAGATCATGTCCTGAGCCAAAGTCAAGCGTAGGCCGCTTAGTCAACTGAGCCACACAGGTGCCCCACGTATACATTTTTAGTTCCACTTTGTGAAATTCTGGAACAGGCAAAATTATGAAATAATAAGTCATGGAGATGGAAAGTGCAGTATAGGGAACATGGTTGATGATATTGTAACCACGTATGGTGACAGAGGCGGGCTGCACTTCTGGTGGGTACTGAATGATGGACAGAATCGCTGAGTCAGTGTATTGTACGCCTAAAACTAATATAACATCATACATTGATAAGACTTTAATAATAAACTTAAATTTAACTTAAAAAACAGAAATTGTATCAGTGGTTGTCAGGAGCCTGGAATGGGGAAAGGGTTAGTAATAAGGCTGCATGAAGGAAATTTTGGCTACAGTGGAACTGTTCTAGATCTTGCTCAAGATCTAGAACTGTTCAAAATCTAGATCTAGATCTTGACTGAGGCATGCATGTGTAAAAACTCAGAGAACTTTGGGTGTCTGGTGGCTCAGTTGGTTAAAACATCTGACTCTTGATTTGGGCTCGGGTCATGATCTCAGGGTCATGAGACTGAACCCCATGTCAGGCTCCTCAGTCAGTATGGAGTCTGCTTCAGATTCTTTCTCTTCCCCCCATCACTTTACCCCTTCCCCTGCTCATCATACTCTATAAATAAATTAAATCTTAAAAAAAAAAAAGCCTCAAAGAACTTTGCAGTAATAACAGTAAATTCTACTGTATGTGTATTAAACCTTAATTTAAAAAATGGAAAATATGTATACCATATAGGAAGAAAAATTGTAGTTGTTTTTAATACTCTTTTTAAAATTTAATTAAATTTAATTAATTTATTTATCAGAGAGAGAGAGAGGGAGAACACAAGTAGGCAGAGTGGCAGTCAAAGGCAGAGAGAGAAGCAGGCTCCCTGCTGAGCAAGGAGCCTAATGCGGGACTTGATCCCAGGACCCTGGGATCATGACCTGAGCTGAAGGCAGAGCCACGCAGGTGTCCCTGTTTTTAATACTCTTGATTGTGCTTTTTGATCTCTGTAGAATAAACATCCATTGCTTCTATAATTAATCAGATAAAACTATTTTTTAAAAGATTCACAAAAACTGGATCAAGGATTTTATTATGACTTTCATTATTATTATTTAAATGATCTCTATGCCCAGTGTGGGGTTTGAACTCATAGCTCCAAGATCAAGAAGTCACATGACTGAGGTAGTTAGGTTACCCTGGATCAAGGATTTTAAAACAATTAGTGTTTCTTATCCATTTGATTAATAATATTTAGTTTATAAATGTGATAATGATATAATTACTAGGAATAGTGTTCTTAGAAGTATTTAATTGGGACATCAATTTGGCAATATTATTAACACATATATTCATATTCCTTGATCTACTTATAGGTATTTAACCTAGAAAATCTTGACTTATGGCATTACATAAATATTGCTTTAAATAAAAAAATTCAAAATAATTGAAGTAAACAATGAATTAAATTAGTCATGATAAATTTATTATTGAATATGACTAGATTTATGACTATGTTCTGACACATAAAAATTTATAACACATACCATTAGATAAGAAATGTAAGTTACAAACAGCAGTGTAATAGCTTTCTTTACTAAGTATTATAGGCTAGTTAATTATTAAGTGCTTATATAGATGCCTTGTTTAATGGCCACCATCATTAGCTCTGTTTTTATAAATGAAAAAAATGAGGCATTCAGTTTGGATGTATATCTTCTAATCAGAGCCATACGGCGACACTTTGAGATCCCTGGAGATATTTCTCTGCCTCTTGCATACCTTAAGACCACTTAAGACCACTTGGCACAACTATAGCAATGAGGGGTTTGTGATGAGAGATGTGTCTCTGAATTGTGAATTTCTCTTGGATCCCACACTTCAGATCTAGGGGAAGTTCTAGCTTCTCACCTACTTCATGCTGGGGTAGAGGAGAAACTCCAAAAGGTACAAAGTGCAAAAAGAGACAAGGTCTATGGTGTTAGAGGATGAAGCTATTTATGTCAATACAAAATCAAAGACCCAAATTCTTTTGTGCCCCTCAAGTTGACCTCCTTTGGAGACACAGTATGCTTGGAAATACCAAGCTCATTGAGGGAATCAGGACTACAGTAAGGGAAGTCAAGTCATGGACTGGGCAGGTCCCTGGAAGAACTCATTCTTTAACTCTTAATCACCATTGTCTACATACCATAGAATAGTCAATCACAGAAAGTTTGTATCAAGTAATAAGAATATGAGTAATAAGAGTAAGAACATAAAGACTATGAGTAGATAGCTCAGAATACACATCATTTCTGTGGGACACCACGTATATCCTGAGGGTCCATAAATCAAGTCTGATTTGGAGGAAGTTTTAGCAGTCAGTGACATCTTCTTAGCATGGAATCTCTTCCCTAACTAGCTGAGTGATGTTATGATCTTGACGACTTTTCTCAATTTCTCTAAACTTCCCTTTTTTCATTGCAGATGAAGAAACTGGACTCAGTATTTGTATGTTCCCTCACTGTCTGGTTTCCCACAATGACCAAAATTACCTTGAATGTATATGTACTTAAATACTATGTATATTCTATATTTAATATATATTATAGATCTATCCTAATAATATATATTATTAATATATTCATGCATATTATTACTTATATATGTTATTGGAATGGTATCAGGCAAGGAAGAAACGTAAGTCTCTATTTTACTCTTGGCATCTAAGCCTCCGGAATAAAAGATACACCTCAGAAAGAAAGTAGTACAAGTGAGAACAACTCATTCCTTTTCCACGCACCCTGGCCCTGAACCATGAAGGCAGATCTGTAATGCTGCTTTTCCTTAGATTAGTTGCACATGAACAGCCTTGGACCTTCCCAGAGGGAGACATCCCATTCTGTCCTTCACAGCTTCCTCCTCGTCCACCTTCCATCCCCCTCACACACCTACCCCAAAGCAGGACCACAGCCTGATTCTCAACCGAGGACTGGGATTGACCATTTGAGTATCATTAGGAAAGTGATTTCACCTTCTGTTCCTTGCTTTTCTCAGAGTAGGAGAGTAAAGAGGAGAAAACTATCAACCATCTCCAGCAAGGCTGGAGACTGACACAAGGTAATTGCAAAAGATCAGGTAGTAAATATGGGATCAATAAATATACTGTAAATATCAGCTTGGGGATACCTACGTTCTGCCATTGGGCTCTATAGTAAATTAAGGATTCTTCAGTGCTTGCTTGATGTAGATCTTTGCCTGCGGCAACTTCCTGATGGAGTCCACCTTTGAGGAGCATGACAACCAGGAAATATGTTCTGAGCTAAAGCAATCCTTCCCTAAGACACAGCTCTTGGCAAACAAAGCACAGAGGGTTTCTGGGCTGATGTGGGCTCTCAGCTGGCCTTCTCTGAGCAGGGCACAACCCGTCCGACATGCCTATTCTTGACCCCAGCCTCAACTTGTTAAGATCACACCCAGAGTATAAATGCAAATACTGCTTGGGATTTGGGGGGCTCAGCCTGATCTGCAAGCCATAGATGATTTGCTTTGAAGCAACACACCGAAGAGTTAGACTCCTGTTATAGAATTCCTTTACAATAAAAAAAGTTTATTATTTTTTCCAAGTTATAAAAATTATACATGCAAAATATGGTCACAGACACCAGAAAGTATAAAAGTATAAAAAATAAAATAAAAAGTACCCATTACCACTCTATTCCCCAGAATTAATGCTGGTATATCTTGAACTTCTCTCAGATATATGTATGTATTTTTTTTTCTATACTTAGATTTTACCTCCATAGCATCATTGTTAATGGCATCCAGGTTTTAGAAGGATATTACAGTGAGATTTCCGTATGTGAATCAGGACCGAGTGGTTGTTTCTTGTTTTTCCTGGGCTTGATGACCTTAAAGAGGAAAGAGATGGTGATAAAACAGTTGAGATGCAACTGATTCTATCTTTCTCCCTGCACTGACTCTTTCTCCCAGCCACTGGCTATATTCCTTCTCTCCTTTTCCTGTAAGGCTCTTGCTTTCACTTCTCTCCTTCAGTGAATTCTGTCCTTTGAGTCACCCCACCCACCTTGGTTGAGACCATGAAATGAGGAAGTCACTCACACGCAGCATGAGTGCATGTGGACAGGGCCGAAGAGAGGAGGGAGCAGGTGTACTCAAGGCCAAGAGCTGAGGGGAAGGTTCTCACTGGGAAAATGAGTAGGAAGAAAGTGAGGCTATGAGGGAAAGGCTGGGGGTTTGAGGGCCTCAGAACTGGAGAGACCTAAGAGTGTGGACCTGCTGTGTGTCTAGAGGCATCAACTTTTGTATTGACCTGTTTCATTCCAGTATTATCCTTTGGTGATCTTCCCACAATCCCTCATGCATGTGTGTGTGATGAAGAGCGTGGACTTAATCCCGTAGTACCAATGCCCTCTGTCTGTGTAGACCGGTCTGTATATCTCACTAAAGGCTGGTCACTTTGTGTTTTGAGATATTCAGGGCACTCTTGATCATTTAGGTCTGGTATGAGCTCTGTTTAACATCCTCTGGGATAGAGGATATTCTCCCCATATCATAGATGATGAACATAAGGTTCCTGGTATTTAAGTTCACTAGCCAGTTAGGAAATCACAGAGCCAGGATTTGAAACAAATCTGCCTTAATGAAGCCCAAATTTACTAAATAATCTCCCTGCTTTGATACATTCAACCACCTCTATAATACTTAGTTAATTTTCTATACTTTGAAGGCCTCTCTGGGGCTTCTCTCTTCAAAGTGATTAAAAATCTCTCTCTCTCTCTCTCTCTCTCTTAAAGAAAGAATGATGGAAAGGACATCAATCTGGTTTTCGTAAAGTCTTCTATAATGGAAAAATGATGTTCCCCAGAAGTTCCCACCTTGATGAAACTGTGAATTACAGATCTCAGCTGTCTTGGATCCATGCTGAGTTCAAAGCAGATGAGTCTGAGTTTATCGCCTTCCTCACAGTTGACGTTGGTCAGTCGTCCATACACAAAGACCTCTATCTTCCCCGTATTATCTTGTATTTCATACAAAATGATGTTCTCACTCAACACGTTTTTCTACAAAAGAAAAGCAATGCCCTTCTCCTGAGAACTGGATCAGATTTCCACATCTATGAGAAACACAGGGTGTGGGTGTATACTTTTGTCTCTGACAGGGGTCCAGAAGGAGGGGTAAAAAATAGTTTAAATTATTTTGTCCAGCGAATTCTCCTTATGAGTCTGAGGATTTCCACTAGTCATCATTAAGTAGATTATATCATTTCTGTAATTCTTCTCCATTCTCTATTTATTCACTCCTCCAATTCTGCCCGAATCTTGAATCTAGATCATCTAGTCCCATTGTTCTAGGTTTCTTCTCACTCACTACTCACTAATTCTGCATATGCACCTGTGTGCACAGCCACTTACACAGAAGGCACAGGAAAGAACAGGGGTAGAAGGAAAGAGCCACCCTAGAAGACACCTTTAATGGAATATGGAATAAAACTTCCCATAGAAAAGTAAGGTTGGCCCCACTTAGTATTTCCATGATGTGTTGGGACAGAGATACCTTCACTAATTCTAAGAATAAACCCAAATTATGCATTTTATTGACCATATTAATAAACTGAGTAGTTAAAAAAATTTTGGGGGGAGGGACCATCAGAGAGGGAGAGAGAATCTTAAACATACTCCACACCCAGCATGGAGCCCAATGTGGGGCCCAATCTCATAATCCTGAGATCATGACCTGAGCTGAAATCAAGTTAGATGCTTAACCACCCAGGTGCCCCATAAATTGAGTATTAAGCAACATGACTTCTCTAGTGTTTTCAATATCCATAATTCCTATTAGATAATGCCAGAATCAGTTGCACAACAATTTTGATGAGCGATTGTGAAGAGAAGAGCACTTTAAGATTCAGATGATCAGAATCTGAGCTAACTATTGGAAACAGCTGCATTTTAGGGCAGAGTCATCTCTTTAGTTTTTACTCTGGTTGTCACAACTAGCATCCAAGTTTGAGAGGATAACTATTCACAGTTAACTTAACCTGCTACTGAAATGGGATGAAACAGAACTTAAACAAAATCATAAGAATATGTATACTAATAGAAAGTCTGCACTCTACTGGACCAGGATACTTGTGACCGGATCATTATATCTGATAAATGCCAAGGATTCTGGGAAATATCTTTCTGTAGAGTTTGCATGGCATTACCTTGGGAAGCAGATCATGAGGAGTTTTTCTAGCCCATATCCTGAAGCGGGAAGCTTCTACCCAACTACACTGGTCAGTGACCTCTTGAGTTCGTGTATTTCAGAAGTTAACCAGACTCTACTTGGCAAATCCAGATCTTCAAACTCTGGGGTTGCAGAAGAAATAGTACAAATCAATGGTGTTGGGCTTACCTTATGCACCTGATATATCCCACTCACAAATGTTCCTGGCTTTTGTGAGTAAAGAGTATTGATTTTAGGAGTTGCTTTTGCATTTTGGATTAGTCTGCTTGAGATTTCCATCTTTTGGTCAGAATTGACATCAGACACACGAGAGGTACCATACAGCTCCAGGAACCCATTGCGACCATGGTAATCTGATATGGCGATGATATTCTTTGGGATGAACTTATTCTTCAGGCTGACATGAAAAACCTTTACTTGGAAGAATTGGCTCTCAGTAGCCACGGTGGCATGGAACATCTTTTTCTCTGCTTTCATGGGATCATATGAAAATGGTTCTGTTGCTTTCAACACCATCACTTCCTTGGGGCCCTTCTGGAAACCCTCTTCTATGGAAGCTTCTGTGGGTACAACCTTCAATCTTGGTTTCTACTTGGAAGTACACACCAAAAAAAGGCACCGTTAGGAAAGGGAAAACAGTCACTTTCTAGCGAGAGCCACCTACGTTCAATTTTGAGACTCCAGAAATACCTGATTGGATGGGTTTGGGAGAAAAATGAGCTAGGCAGAAATGGCCGATCTGCTATGATGTAGCCCATGAAAGGCATGGAGAAGAGTTAAACATAGTTTTTTTTTTTTTTTTTTTTTTCATCCTTTTATGAGTTTGAGAGGAATAATATTTTTCTCTAAAAGTGATTAACCCAAGATGAAATGTATTTCTCCTAGGAGAGTTCTGTCATGTGTAGAGGAAGTAGGCAATAGCCATGTTGTCATGAAGGGGTTCCCAGTAGAGATGACGATGAATATATCATCTTAATTTACGAATCAACTCAGTTTAGTGAGCACAGTATATATATTTATAGCACAGCTATAAATAGGGAAGAAAATAAATCATCTTAGCAGCACTGACAGTGGGAAGGGCTCTAGTCCGAAACCACTGATTTCATCTGGAATCAGTTCCAGTAGATGTCGCAATAAAAGACAGAAACCACTAATCCGTTTCCAAGAAGTGCTATGCTAAAAAGAGGTTAAACAAGCACTGGAGAATCTCATGAACTTTCCTAATTTGGAAATGTCCTGGCTCCAGGCTCTTGAAGCGTAGCAGGATTCGCCGTCTGAAAATATGCTTCCTTGGCATAGAATTATATTGAACTGATTATTTAGAAAAATAGCAGATTTAGAAAAAGCTCTACAAAGAGAATAGAAATTGCCCTTCTGTAAGGAACATGCATTTATAAGAGTGTCTCTCTCTCTCTCCACCAGGAAGAGGACACCTCTAAACCACAAGAAAATTTTATGAGGAAAAACAACCTACGAAATCTGCATAACAAACACTCTTGTTTATCCCCTATCCTGGTAATCTCCCTATGTGGTCTCCACACCTTCCTTTCTCTTGTCTTTAGCTGAAGATGGTATTTCAGTGGGTAGTTTCGGCCACCTCAGGGAGTTACTACTTTTCCCCTGGTTTCTCCCAGGTATATATGAAGCATCTTTATTATAACAAACTTCTGCTTGCTTTTCTCTTATTAATCTGTCTCCTATTAAAGGGGTCTCAGCCAAGCGCACAGAAGGGTGATCGTACCACACTGTTCTGTTGGAATCATGGCAGGACCCTGAGGTGCATGTCAGTGGAGAAGCCAAGTGTCAGGGGAATTTCTCTGACATCTTGTCTCCCGAGTGGCCTGAATCACGTCAGAGTTTCAGGAGAGCACTTGGAATGAGAGGGTATTATCGATCTGTAAATGGAAGTTTGAAGGCAAGGACCAAGGTAGAAGTGCCAGGATTGCCTACAAAGCCGCGAGCTGGCTGTACCACAGACCAGCAATGCTTCTTGTGCTCTGACCTGGAAAACGATTATGGATCTACCCTGGCGCAGGCATGTCTAATGGAAACGTGTTCTTTTGCTCATTGCAGGTCTGAGGAATTCTGGAAATAACCTAAAGTCAGATAATACAGTTATTTTTCTAATTTATGGAATAACCATGTAATTTTTCTTATACGTTAAAATAAGAATTTAAATCTACATTCGTTGAGTTAAATAGCACTTTAAAGCATATTAAGTGACAAAAAAACTCCTCAAATTGGATTATAGAAAAATATATGTCATGTGACAAAATGATATTCTTTGTGCATACATAACAAAGGGTAAAATCAGAAAGACTATTTTTAAAATGTGACGTTTGATGTAAGAGAGATCAGATAATAAAATTTTACTTATTTTTGTCTGTGCATCTTGGTTTCCTAAATTTCCTAAGATAATATTAATTATGTAATAAAAATGGGAGAAGAAGAATGGGTGATAGTGCTCTGACTCTGTATTTCTACACTCTTTTCCACAATAAGTGGTCTCTGTTATGTATTGAGGAAAACACAAAAATAAAATCAAACAAATGACCAATTATATCCCATGTGGAATAAGGATGCTGTGGAGGGAATTGAGTTATGGGTGCTGACAACAGCAGGAATAAGAAGACAGACTTGAGGGACAACTGGGTGTCTTAGGCAGTTAAGGATAAACCTTTGGCTTAGTTCAAGATCCCAGGGTCCTGGGATTGAGCCCCTACAGGGTCCCTGTTCAGTGGGGAGACCGAGTCTCCCTTTACCCCTGTTGTTCCCACTTCTTACACACTCTTTCTCAAAAAAATAAATAAAATCTTAAAAAAAAGAAAAAAGACAGAAGTTGAGAAAATGTGTCCATAGGAAGCTGCCTTTAGCTGTTATGTGTGTACTGGGGGCAGGGGACAGCCTGGGTCAGGGGACAGCTTGGGAGAGGTCATAAACCATACTAGAGGTCAGTGACTGATATGCTGCTGTGCCATTCCTTTAGGTTGCCTGTGTATTCGACACAGAATGGGCATTGTACCCCTGAGTGCTGGCGGCCACTGGGGCTATGTCAGGGCAACACACAGGCAGGCCAGGGAAGAACTGATGCTCACACATCTCCACCTGCCTTTCCCTGTCATCCTCAGTTATTGTCCAAGATGAAAGGAGAGGACAGGCTCATTATAATATTTTTGAAAGCTGGGCGGGAAAAATAAAGGGATTCATTGAAAAGGAGCCGTGGGAAGATGTGACATGCTGCTGTCAGGGCATCGGGGAAGGCTTGCCAGAGGAGAGCAGTCAGGCTGGTGTCTAAAGAGTGGGTGTCTCTGGGCCAGGAAAAGATGGGAAGAATGAATTCCAAATGTCAGAAATAGCATGTGGTCACACAGCTGACACGGGAGGGAGCACTGAAGGCTGGACATGAGTCCGGAAGAGGCTCAGGAGGCTCAGAGGAAATGGCTGAAAGGAGAACTTAGGGGATAAACATCCTCGTATACTCATCTCCAATTGCCTGCCCACTTCCCACCCCTACTCCTGGACCAAGCTGGTAGACCTCTTGAGATCAGGAATTGTGTCAAAATGCATACTTTGTAAGTCACAATGGACTTCTAATACAACAAAATCCCAGTGTCGGCATTTGGCAAGCTAACGGGTGGTTGTTGGTATTTGGAGAATTTATACATAGTACGGAAGTTCTGAGAAGCTCTCTCAAGGTCATGGTGAGTCTGGTAGCATGTTGTGGAGGGGTACAAGTGGTGGGAAGAGGGTGGTGGTACCTTGGTTGTGGAACTGCTGCCTGGGGTCGGTGCAGGCATCTGCAGAGTCTGAGGGTAGCTACAAGTGGACTGTGTGCTCGTTGCAGAAGGTCCTGGAAGTGGACTCTGTCCCTGGGTTGGCGGGGTCCTCATAGATTCATTATTTTGTGTAGTTTCCATTTTCTTTTTCTGAAAGTAGATTTTCCCCCCGGTTAATGGTTTTCAGTATCAGATAACCCAGAACACATCTCTCTCTCTCTCTCTCTCTGTTCCTGTCTCTCCTCCCTCACTTTCCCTCCTTGTCTGTCTGTCTGTCTCTCCCCTTCTCTGCCTCACACAGAGCAGTATCTTCACTCTGGAATTACAGCACATGGGCAGATATCTCCAACATCCGCCCAGCTCGGAAACCAACAAGGATTTCCCATGTCACAAGTCAGATAATTCAAATTTCCTTGCTCTGTAGTGGAATTCTGTTCTACTTCTGCAGCCGACTGGCCTATCTATGCTCTTCCTCAGGAGAACACTGGATTCATGGACTGAGAGAAAGTCCTCCCAGGTTCTAAGGGAAGCAGGTCTCAGAAGAACATCGGCTGGGGTGAAGGATGTTCTATTAGCCAGGTCTTTATTTCCTTGCATCTGTGGCAAATAAGTCTATCAGTTTCCATCCCCCGTTCTTCGGGTCTAGAAAACCCCATGTTCATCCATTTGATGCTTTTTTTTTTTTTTTTAATCATTCCAAGAGATTCCCTTGGATTCATATTTCTAGAGGCAGGATCCTGACCAAGCAACCAAATCCCTCAGAGATCTCAACAACACAAGGCTGATGCAGGAATTCACCCAGGCCATTCCTAGGACCTGGGATTTTGTAATTGTTTAGCAAGTGCACAAGTGTCAGTAAAATCTTTGCTCTTGACTACCGCTACTTTTGCTAATGAAAGCCCCTGTGTACCATTCTACATCCAATCTAAGTTTGCCACAGTTCTACCACTTCTGGGATTCATTGGTCTAATTCATAAGGTGTCACTTGTTGACGAAGCTGTGGATGGGGGAGCTCTTGGAAATAGCTTCCTCTTCCATTAAGCTTCCTGATTAGAGCAAACACGGACCCCCTGCCCCACCTCCCTGAACCTCATTCCTCAGTAGATGGCATTCAGAGCCTGGGTTCTGGAAACAACATCCAACCATGACAGCGTCTATTCATCAACTTAAAAAACATAAGTTAAAAAATATTATAACATCCACACACCTACCATGTACTCAGTTCCCGATAAGTGTTCAAGTGTAGAATTCTGAATTTCTCTCTCGGGGTGACCCTTGCAGAAAGCTGTGAACCTCTGCAAACCTCACTTTTCTCATTGGTGAAGTGGGACTAGCAATAGCTAGGGGTTTTATAAGGAAGAATGGAATCACATGCACGAAGCACACAGATTTTAGAATCCAGTCCCTAAATGTTTGATACACAGAAATGTCATTACTGTTATTAGCATCTCCTGTCTGGGCAGGGAGCTTGTATTTCCACATATTTCAGCCTGTGTATGTGACCCTCTCAAAGGCGTGGGGACTGCTTTACTAAAGAAGCTGCTCCATTTCTTTCTGCCACATGCAGTCATTTAAATTCTTTGTGCAGAACATTGTGAGCTTCTCCCAAAATCAGTTAAACCAAATGCTTCTATCTTAATGGCAAGATATGGATACTGAAATATGCTTTCTGATTGGATAGTGTTTAAAAATCATAAATGAATTATTTTCTCAGAGCTTACTTCCCTCATCTCCCTGCCCCATTCAGCAGAGAGGATGGTCTGAGTTGTTCACGTTAGGAGAGACAGAGAAGCAGGTCTCAAGGGTGTTACTGGCCTGTGTCTTGTTTTAAGAGAACAGAACAAACAACCCACACCTTAGAGAAAATCTTTGAGAGACCCCGTGACGAGCTAGAGCAAGGCTTTCCTGCTCACCTAATGAAGCATAGAGTGAACAGTCAGACATCCTTTTTACAGTTGTCTCTTGCAGGTGGCCGGATCCCAGAAGAGGAATGGCAGCTCAGGGGTGTGTGGGTGTAAGAGGCTGAGGAGATGGAGAGACCTCCCTGAGGTCCTTGTTCTCCAAGGATGTTTCAGGGCAGTAGAAGGATTCTTATATGAGAAGATGTGACCATGTCACCTGTACAGGCAGATGGGGACATGGAAAGTGTCACTTCGAACCCAGTATGCATGGCCAAAGTAGAGTTTTCCTGAAATGGGCAGCTATGCCATTGTCATAGCAGAGAGATGGGGGCTGAAGTTTCAATGACCAGATAAGGTCTCGGGCATCGCCCCCTGGCCTGGAGGCCAATGGGTGCTGGTTGCTAGCTGCATCCCACAAGTGTGGAGGGAAGACTGTGGAGGGAATATGAATTATGGGTGCTGACATCAGGAAGAATAAGAAGACAGAACCTGAGAGAAACCTTGTCCCTAGAGAGTCTGTCCTCAACTGCTATGTGTGTGTGTTGGGGGCTGATTATAGTCTGGGTCAGGGGGCACCTGGGTGGGGAAGCGTACTCTACTAGAGGACAGACAGTGAGTAATATGCTGCTTTGCCATCCCTCGGGTTGGCTGCATGTTCACCACAGAATGGACATTGTACCTCAGATCTCCGGCAGCCTCTCTGTCCATGTCATGGTGCCACAGAGGCACTGTGAAGGAGTTGATTCACTCACATCTCCACTTGTCTTTCTCTATCATCTCTTATATAGCCAACCTGGGGTTTTTGTCCCAGAAGAAAGGAGAACATAGGCTCATTATAGTGGCTGAAAGTGGAGGCAGGAAAGATAAAGGGACCCTTGAAAGGGAGAAGTGAAAAGAAGTGATGTATTGTGGTTGGGGTGTCGGAGTGGACTTGCCCGAGGAAAGCAGTCAGGCTGGTGTCTGAAGGGGGGTGTCACTTGGCCAGTGTAAAGATAGGAGCAATGAATTCCAAGTCACAGAAATAGCATATATGCACACAGCTAACATGGCAGGGAGCACTGACGGCTGGACATGAACCCAGAAGAGTGGTCAGTAAGTCAAGAAGAAAGAGAGGAATGGAAGGCAAAGTAGGATCATGAAGGAGCTCCTGTTGTGATGAGCACTGGGTTTTCTACACAACAAATGAGTCACTTAACACTAGATCAAAAACTAACCATGTACTCTATGTTGGCTAACCAACGTAACAATAACTTTTAAAACTATTCTCTTATGTTCATCTCCAATTGTCTGTCCACTTCCCACCCTTACTCCTAGACCAAGCTGGTAGACCTCCTGAGATGAGGAATTATGTCAAAATGCATACTTTGCAAGTAGCAAAGGATGTGTAATACAACAAAACCTCAGTGTCTGCATTTGATAAGCTAATGAGTGGGAGTTGTTTTTTAGGGAATTTTTACAGAGTACAGAAGTACTGAGAAACTTTCTCAAGGTCATGGTGAGTCTGGTAGCATGTTGTGGAGGGGTACAAGTGGTGGGAAGAGGGTGGTGGTACCTTGGTTGTGGAACTGCTGCCTGGGGTCGGTGCAGGCATCTGCAGAGTCTGAGGGTAGCTACAAGTGGACTGTGTGCTCATTGCAGAAGGTCCTGGAAGCGGACTCTGTCCCTGGGTTGGCGGGGTCCTCATAGGTCCATCATTTTGTGTAGTTTCCATTTTCTTTTTCTGAAAGTAGATTTTCCCCCCGGTTAATGGTTTTCAGTATCAGATAACCCAGAACACATCTCTCTCTCTCTCTCTCTCTCTCTCTCTCTCTCTCTGTTCCTGTCTCTCCTCCCTCACTTTCCCTCCTTGTCTGTCTGTCTGTCTCTCCCCTTCTCTGCCTCACACAGAGCAGTATCTTCACTCTGGAATTACAGCACATGGGCAGATATCTCCAACATCCGCCCAGCTCAGAAACCAACAAGGATTTCCCATGTCACTCTGCAAATTTAAACAAGTCAGATAATTCAAATTTCCTTGCTCTGTAGTGGAATTCTGTTCTACTTCTGCAGCCGACTGGCCTATCTATGCTCTTCCTCAGGAGAACACTGGATTCATGGACTGAGAGAAAGTCCTCCCAGGTTCTAAGGGAAGCAGGTCTCAGAAGAACATCGGCTGGGGTGAAGGATGTTCTATTAACCAGGTCTTTATTTCCTTGTACCTGTTGCAGATCAGCATATTGGTTTCCATCCCCTGTTCTTTGGGTCTAGAACATCCCAAATTCATCCATTTAGATGCTTTGTTTATCATCCCAGAAAGATTCCCTTGGATTCATAATTCTAGAGGCAGGATCCTGACCAAGCAACCAAATCCCTCAGAGATCTCAACAACACACAGGCTCATGCAGGAATTCACCCAGGCCGTTCCCAGTACCTGGGATTTCATAATTGTTTAGTAAGTGCACAAGTGTCAGTAAAATCTTTGCCCTTGACTACCATTACTTTTACTAACGAAAGCCCTTTTGTACCATTCTACGTCCAATAGAAGTTTGCCACATCTCTGCCACTTTTAGGATTCATTTGTCTAATTCACAAGGCGTAACTAGTTGATGAAGCTGTGCATGGGGGAGCTCCTGGAAATAGCTTCCTCTTCCGTACAGCCTCCTGATTAGAGCAACCTCAGACCATCCACCATGCACAACCAGCCATTCCCCCCATGCTGTCAAGACCTCTTTCCTCATTAGAAGGCTTTCAGAGCCTGGGCTATAGAAACAATGTCCAGACATGCCCCTGTCTATTCATCAGTTTTAAAAAATAACTTAAAAAATATTGTAACACCCACCCACCTACCATGGGCTCAGTCATGACCACTAAGTGTTCAAGTGTTGAGTTCTGACATTCACTGCCTGGGTGGTCCTTCCAGAAAGCTGTGAACCTCTACAATCCTCATTTTTCCCATTGGTGAATCAGGACTAGCAATAGCATCCGAGTGACAAATGATAAGTGGTCCATCAAGGAAAGATGAGTTCACAGACAGGAAGCACAATTTCTAGAATCCAGTCACTAAATTTTCTATACAAAGGTGTGTCAAGATTGTTGTTAGCCCTTCATGCCTATGCAGGGAGCTTGTATTTCCATTGAGATCCGCAAATTTTTCATGCTTTGTGTGTGACCCTCTCTATGTATGAGAAATACTTTCCTAATACAAATAAAATCCCGAAGAGATATTACCTCATACCAGTGAGAATGGTAAAATTAACAAGTCAGGAAACAAGAAATGTTGGTGAGGATGCAGAGAAAGGGAAGCCCTTGCGTGCTATTGAGAGGAATGCAAGCTGATGCAGCCACTCTGGAAAACAGTGTGGAGGTTTCTCCAGAAGTTGAAAATAGAACTACTCTATGACTCAGCAGTTGTACTCCTAGGTATTTACCCCAAAGATACAAATGTAGTGATCTGAAGGGGCACGTGCACTCCAATGTTTATAGAAACAATATCCATAATAGCCAACCTGTAGAAAGAGCCAAGATACTTATCAATAGATGAATGGATAAAGAAGATGTGGCATAGAAATATACAATGGAATATTATTCAGCCATCACAAAAGATAAATTCTTAATATTTACATCAAAATGGATGGAATGGGTGGGTATTATGCCGAACAAAATAAGTCAATCAGAAAAAGGCAAGTATCTTATGGTTTCATTCATATGTGGGATACAGGAAACAGCACAGATGCTCATAGTGGAAGGCGGGGGGGGGGGAATGGAATGGAAAAAAAAGTATAGAGGGGATCAAACCATGAGATGCTGTTAAAAAAAGAAAGGAAGAAACTGAGGGTTGCTGTAAAGGAGGTGGGTGGGGGGGATGGGGAGCACTGGGTGATGGGCATGAAGGAAGGCATAAGATGTGATGAGTACTTGTTGTTGTACTTGTAGGTACAACTGGTAGGTACAGTTGTACTTGTGGGTACAACTGATGAATTGTTGAAGTCTATATATGAAAGTAATGAGGTAGCAAATGTTGGCTAATCAAATTTAAATTAAAAAAGAAGCTTCTCTATTTCTGTCACATGTAGTAATTTAAATTCGTGGAGAAGAACTTTTGGAAGCATCTCCTAAAATTATTTATACTGAAAACTTCTAAATCTGAATAATAGATTTGGATGCTGAGTTATACTTTCTGATTGGACAATGTTTAAAAATCATAACTGTTCGTTTTCCCAGAACTTACTTCCCTCATCTCCCTGTCCCATTCAGCAGAGAGGATGGTCTGAGCTGTTTGCTTCAGGAGAGACAGAGCAGCAGGTCTCAAGGGCAATATTGGTCTGTGTCTTGTTTTGAGGCAACAGAATAAAGAGAGCCCACACCTTAGAGAAAATCCTTGGGAGACCCCGTGATGAGCCACAGCAAGACTTTCCTGCTCATCTAGTGAAGCATAGAGTGAAGAGTCAGATACCTTTTTACAGGCATCCCGTGCAGGAGGCTGGACCCCAGAGGAGGAATGGCAGCTCTCGGGTGTGTAGGTGTAAGAGCCTGAGGGGGTGGAAGAGGCTCCTGGGGTCCCTGTGCTCCCAGGCGGTTTCAGGGCAGCAGGAGGATTCTTCTGTGTGAAGAAATGACCTTGTCACCTATATAGGCAGATGGGGACATATAAAGTGTCCTTTCCAAGCCAATATGCATGGCCAAAGTGGAGTTGTCCTAAGATGGGCATCTATGCCATTGTCATAGCAGAGAAAATGGGGAGCTGAGGTTCCACTGACTTGATAAGGTCACAGGCACAAGTGTCTAGCTCCATCCCTTAAGTTGTGGAGAGACTGTAGGGGGAGTAGGAGTCATAGGGGCTGACAACAGCAAGAATAAGAAGACAGAATTTGAAAAATCTTGTCCATAGGGAGTCTGCCCTCAACTACATGTGTGTGTAATGGGAGCGGGCTACCAGCTCGGTCAGGGACAGCTTGGGGGCAGGTCACAAACTATTCGAGAGGACAGTGATTACGATACTACTTTGTCCATCCCTCAGGTTGCGTGTGCACTTGTCACAGAATGGACATTGTACATCTGAGTGCTGGCAACCGCAGGGGCCCTGTCATGGCGGCGCAGAGGCAGATGCGGAGGAGGGGATGCATGTCTGTGGCACTCACCTGCCTACCCTTGTCCTGCGTTTCTGAGGTTATTGTCCAGGAAGAAAAGAGAGCGTAAGACTCATATAATGATTGCAAATGCTGGGTAGGAAAGGTAAAAGGACCCACGAACGGGAGCAGTAGGAAGATGTGATGTATCGTCCTCGGGCGCTGGGGAAGTCTTGCCAGAGGCAAGCAGGCAGGCTGGTGTCTGAAAGGAGCTGTCCCTGGGCCAGTGCAAAGATAGGAGCAATGAATTCCAAATCACAGAAGTAGCACGCATTCGCATAGCTAACATGAGGAGGAGCACCGCATGTAGGACACGAGTCCAGAAGAATGGCCAGCAAGTCAAGAAGAAATGGTTGAATGAAGAACAGAAGGGATAAGCATCCTCTCATGTTCATCTCCAATTGTCTGTCCACTTCCCACTCCTACTACTGGACCAAGCCAGTAGACCTCTTGAGGTCCGGAATTATGTCAAAATGCAATCCTTGCAAGTAGCAAAGGACGTGTAATACAACAAAATCTCAGTGGCTGCACTTGGTAAACTAAGGGGTGATTTTTGGTATTTAGGGAATTTATACATAGTAGAGAGTGACTGAGAAGGTCTCTCAAGGTCATGGAGAGTCTGGTAGCATGTTGTGAAGGTGTATAAGCATGGGAAGAAGGAGATGGTACCTTAGTTGCAGAACTGCTGCCTGGGGTCGGTGGGGGCATCTGCGGAGTCTGAGGGTAGCTACAAGTGGACTGTGTGCTGGTTGCAGATGGTCCTGGAAGCGGACTCTGTTCCTGGGTTGGCTGGGTCCTCATAGATTCATCTTGTTGTGTTGTTTTGATTTTCTTTTTCTGAAAGTAAGTTTCACCCCTGGTTAATGGTTTCCAATATTAGATGAAACACATCATTACTACTGAGCAAATCAAGTTTTTATTACTAGTTTCTAATTATGTCAAAATTTCTGTGTTCCTGAAATCCAGGAGGTACTTGGATTCAATCCCGCTAAGAGATGATGGCAAAGCAGGCAGCCCACACATATAATTGATTCACACAAGAGCCTGGGAACCCTCCTCATCCCTGGGAAGAATGCTGTACCGGAATTTATAAAATTTATGTTTGAATTTTTGTCTCTTTGAGCAGGCTTGGCAAGCTACTCTCCTAGTGTGACTTCCAATTTTGTGCACATGTAAGGAGGGGTCACGACTTCACATCTCCTTCATGGGGACTTATCCGCACTTGTGATGTGCACACAGTTCCGAAACATCACGGTGATCATAACTAGGGGTGCTGCCTCTGAACCTCGTTTTCACTCTGCTCCTGGAATCCCTTTTTCCCGATTCTTGTATTTGCAGGTTGAGGAATGAGTAAAGCACTTGGTGTACGTAAGAAGGTAATAAGTGATAGAACCTAGAAGAAGCTCCTTCCACGGGACCTTCTCCATCCTACCTTGGACATGACTGCGTCATGGACTGATCCCGAAGCTTCGTTCACAGTAGACGTGGATTCATCAGTTCTGGGGGAGTCCTGCCTTCTTTTCTTCATGGGTTCTTTCCCTCTTGCTCCGCTTTGCCTCATAACTGAAGCAGTTAAAAAAACAAGATGATGAATCCCAGGAGCTGGCTGAGGGCAGCTGTAGCACTTCCATTCCTGCATCCTCTCAGCTCGTGTTTGTGGGTCTGGGATGCTGGTGTGCTCCCCTCCTGCATCAGCCCGCGGACCAGAGCACAGGCGCAGACTCACAAAGCCAGTTCCCTTTCTCCCCCAGGTACATGAGCACACCCCTCCAATCCCCTGCACTCCCAGGTACCTCAGTCAAACCCTTTTCCCACCTTATCCTATGCGTTCTTTTTAAAAATCTGTAGTTTTAGGACACCTGGGTGGCTCAGTCCGTTAAGCGTCTGCCTTTGGCTCAGGTCATGGTCCCAGGGTCCTGGGATCCAGCCCCTCAACAGGCTCCCTGCTCAGAGGGAAGCCTGCTTCTCGCTCTGCTCCTCCCCCTGCTTTGCTGCCTCTCCCATTGTCAAATAAATACATAAAATCTTGGGGGAAAAAAAAGAATCTGCAGCTTTCATAATTCATGTGGTGGGTTAACTCCTATGGAACGTCTGTTTGAATTACAGAAACCAGAGAAGGAAAATCTGATCTAATTGGTGATAAGACGAGTTGGTGATACTGGACTTAACGTTTTAAAATATTTTTAGAGGAGGCAAAATCTTCACATCTCTGAGAATTAGCTTTTTCTTTTAAAAAAGTTATGTTCTTTAGCAAGAAACTTTTAGTCATATTTCATAACTTTTAGTAACTTTTAGTCATGTTTCTTGCTAAGGAACATAGTAATGATGGCATAAATAATGTAACAGAGCACCAAACGGACTGAACGAAGAATTTTTAAATCTTACGATTTTTCCTCATTTTTCTTTGTCCCTCTTCAACGTTTTGTAATATGTAGAAGCCTCTGCCTTTCCTCATCAACTCTTTCTGCTTTTTTCTTTACCCACACCCCCAAAATACACCCTGTAAAATATAGTGGACCTCTTTATAGTAAAGGGATTGTCTAAACTGTCTACTTGTTGGTGTCTGAAGGGCTACCTCGTCTCGGCTACCCACTTGGAAATTGGGAAAGGGATCACTCAGCTATGCCAATTCCAGGGCTCCCTCTGATGTGGGGGACCCGGACCCTGACAGTGAGGGCTCCTGCCCATTACCTTTTTTCTTCTCATTTTTAAGAATTTTAACAACGTCTCCAAGCCCTTCTATGTCTTTGAACAGATTTACTAGCTTGTCCACGCAGGCAGGCCCTGGGAACTTCTTTTCCATCAGGTCAGCAATCTGGACCTTATTATACTCTTCTTGCATTTTTCTGGTGAGTCTCAGATCGCGGGCCAGCAGGGACTTGACGATGCTGAACTGGTACTCGTTGATGGCCTCCAGTCCCTTCAGCAGAATAATCCTCTTGTAGTCACTCCCCATCTCTCCGGGTGCGGCTGAGCCTGAAAGAGAAAAATACCGTACGGTGTTATACCTTCATCCGGATGGTTTAAAAGTTCGGTTCGGGTGAGGGAGGCACCCATGCCAAGGCGTCGTCCTTGCGTGTGTGTGTGTGTGTGTGACAAAGAGGAACTTAATTTCCAGGTGTGTCACTGTGGGAAATGGGTTGAGAACTGCTACATTGGGGACTTCTAAGAAATTCTTTCCTTTTAGTAATGATAGTTGAGTTGGGTGGGGTTGGGGGTGGGTGTGGTGGCAGGAGGTCTGGAAAGAGGTAGTTGATGCCCTGTGTGGAGTGAGGGCTGTCGGGGGTCGGAGTCACAGTCCTAATAGATCAGGACTATTTGGTAGTTGTTTTGCTGGAGTTCTACTTTCTTGCTAGAGCAGGCACCCAGCAGTTATTGGCTGAAGTTATTTCTACAGTTGCTTGATTTTACCTTTCTAGGCTGAATTCCTCTTATTAGTTCTTGGAGAGCCGGCTCCCCCGTATAGAGCCCCATTTTTATCCCAGTCGACATCCTCCAATCATTCCCCATTTTGGTTTTAAAAAATTTCTTGCTTTTTAGCCTAACTTGGAAAGCCTTGAATAATCTGCATCATTTTTACATCTGTAACTTTTGTATTTTGCATGTCATATGTTCCAGAAATACACAATATACCTTGTCTTCCCAAGTTTCATGACTTTGCTAATTCCCTCCCTGCTTCCCAAAGAGCCAGCCTCACTTTTCTTCCTCCCACCACCTTCTTACAGCCTTCAAGGCTCCACTGAGGCTTTGTCTCCTGAAACCCACCAGAGTCCCCTTTTGGGCCTGGGTGTCGTCCTTTTGGGTCTCCTTATCACCGTGTGTACTTCCCCCGTGGGACTCAGTACATGGTAGGGATTCCAATTTTCTATTCAAAGTCATAAATTCTTTTCATTTACGGACAGCGTGTTTGTGTGATTTTTGTATAATTAGCATGTTCAGATTCCCAGGGCTAAGAATTATTCCTCCTTGAGAGAATGTGAGCATTTCCAGATTCATCAGGCCCATAGAGTGAAGGATAAAACCCTAAGATATATTATGGGGGAATTGAAGATTATTAAAAACATAGTTAAAAACTCTGAAAGCTTCCAGAGATAAAGAGTGGGTCACCTGTAAAGCCTCAAGGATGAGATTGAAACTGATGTTCAAAGCAAAGCTGCCCACCACAGGAAAATAAGGTCAATTTTCATGTAGTTCTCATCCAAATTCCGTTATCCATTTCAAAATCGAGCAATTTTTAAAATGAAATTTTTGTGTTTTGTGTGTGTGTGTGTGTGTGTGTGTGTGTGTGTGACAACATAATTTATTTGCAAAATAAAACCAGATATGAGGTGACAGGAGACAATGTTTATTCTTTATTCATTCCACCTAACTGAACATTCCTAAGTTTTACTGTTAAAATATTAGTGTATTTGGGGCACCTGGGTGGCTCAGGGGGTTAAAGACTCTGCCTTCGGCTCAGGTCATGATCTCAGGGTCCTGGGATCGAGCCCCACATCAGTCTCTCTACTCAGCGGGGAGCCTGCTTCCTCCTTTCTCTCTGCCTGCCTCTCTGCCTGCCTGCTCTCTTAAAAAAAAAAAAAATATATATATATATATATATATATATATATATATACACACACACATACATATACATATACATATGTATTTATGGTGTCTAGTATTACAGTATTTAAAGTAGGTGTGTTAAATAGCCTTTCCTTTCTAAAATGCCCCAATTCTGAATTCCAAAACATATGTAGCCCCAGGGGTATCAGAAGATGTATTGTTTATGTATCTTGAGGGCAAAATAATTTTAAGAGGTGAATTTTAAGCTAGTCCAAATCATATTTAAATGTGAGGGTCTCAGAAACTATTCTCTGATATTCAAGGCCTTGGTAGTTTAGAAGATAAAGTCCTATACAGAGACATCTATTGGAGGAAATATTCGACACCAAAAATAACACAAAGAGCCAAGAAATACCACAAGCCCAAAGGTAAGTAAGAGCTGGAACCGAGCCTGATCTGGTGTACCTAGGCCTTCCACACGCATACAGCCCTGACCCAAGACAAGAGAGACAACACCTCCATAAATGGCCTACCCAGATAAGTGACAAATTGCATTTGTGGAGGAAAATGCATTTATGCAATCTGCCAATAGAGTATTAACAAAAGATCATTTAAAGGTGGGAAAATGAAAGAAAAATACTTTATCATGCAAAGAGTAACTAAAAGAAAACCCAGTTTATCTATACGAGTGTTGCTTGAAATAGACCTGAAGATGAAAAGCATCCCCAGAGTGCAAGACAACCATAAAGGCTGACCTCCTAGTTGTCATTATGCATTTACCTGCTAATTGTAAATATATGTTATTGATACTTTATATTCCTTTCTAATGCTACAAATATTACATAATATGTCTTATAACATGATTGACATATTATAATATAGAAATTGCATTTGTAGTATTATGTAGCATGTTTCTCCTCACTCATCCACACACACTTTTATATACATGTGTACATCTATACATAATTACATAAGTAATGTACACTATGTTATTGTATATATAAATTTGAGGGAACTATAGGACAAAAACCTCACAATTTTAGGGTAGGAGATTTCTGTTTTTAAGATTTTATTTATCTATTTGACAGAGATCACAAGTAGGCAGAGAGGCAGGCAGAGAGAGGGGGAAGGAAGCAGGCTCCCCAAGGAGTAGAGAGCCTGATGCAGGGGTCGATCCCAGGACCCTGAGATCATGACCTGAGCTGAAGGCAAAGGCTTTCACCCACGGAGCCACCCAGGAGCCCCTATGGTAGGAGATTTTAACATATCTCTTAATTATTAAATAAATAAGGTAAAAAATTCAGTAGAGGCTTAGGAACTAGGACTAACATTATTAATAAGCATAACCGACAGGTTTACGTAACATACATAAGATTCCAAAATCAGCATTAAAAATCTCACACTCTGATCAAGCACATAGGAACTATTGTTATGCAGGTCGCACAGAAAGTCCCTCAACAGTTCTGAAACTCTGTTTGTGGCGAAATCTCCTCCTCTTTCTCCTATACTTTGCCACTAGGAAAAAAATCAGTAATTTTCAGGAAGGCAGACAGTAATACTAAAAGGAACTGGAAAACCAGCTCTGGTGGTACCATCTGGAGTATAATATGAAGATTAAACTGCCTTACTAGAGGTAAACATGTTTTTGCATAACTGTGTCTGGGGAAGTGAAACTTTTTCTGCTCTGTGCATGTATATGGGTGTGTGAGTGTCTTCTAAAATCAGGATAAGACCACAATGCAGCTTTTTTTTTTTTTTTAAAGATTTATTTATTTATTTAACAGAGATCACAAGTAGGCAGAGTGGCAGGCAGAGAGAGAGGAGGAAGCAGGCTCCCTGCCGAGCAGAGAGCCCGATGCGGGGCTCAATCCAAGGACCCCAGGATCATGACCCAAGCTGAAGGCAGAGGCTTAACCCACTGAGCCACTCACGTGCCCCCACAATGCAGCTTTAAATCCAGATGTATTTTTTTACTTATTATTATGTTCTGATAGTTTCCTTGTGCTCCTAATTTGACTTCTGACCAGAACTGTACCAAGATTACCAAGAGTTTCCTGAACACCACCGAGGGAAGAAAACCAGACCCTTTTTCTAAGGTAACTGGTGCCAGTAGTCACCTGCGGAATAGATTTTAAAGTTTTCCACAGTCAAAATGCGCCTCCTTTCGTTCAGGTGTCAGCTGTGGTGATAAACATGCCTGCTCCTTGTCTAGGTAGTAAAGGATTAGAATCAAGCTACTCATGCTTTCATGTCCCCAACTATAGTTGATACCAGCCCCCTACCCCAATTCTTCATACACTAACCCCTGCCTACTCCCCGGTTGTCTTGGGCTCAGCCAGCAGGTGCCCACAGCTGTCTGCAGAAAGCCACAAGCCTCACCTTGCTGAAAATCTCCAGGAGTCTGGATCCTGATGTCTTCTTCAGAAATTCAGGAATCTCTGCTTATGTTGTTTGAGGAGGAAGATAAGTCGACAAAGCCTTCAGAGGATGAACTGCAGGGTGTGATGACCTCCTGGAGGGCGGAGGGAAAAGAAGTATTTGGAAAGCTAGCAAGCGCAGATGGCTCTAGTAGAGTCCCAGAAAACTCGGCGGGCGGGGGTTTCCTCACGGGGCACGGCCCCCTGGATGCAGAAGTTGCAACACAATGTCGAGACTCCTCCCTCCGAGGCTCTTAGCTTTCGATTTCCTTAGTCAGAGAAGATCAACAGTTTCCTTCCTGTATGTGCCTAATCAAAAATGAAAGATTATAGCAAAGGTATAAGTGAGTGTTTTGTTACAAATGCCAGTAGATGGCCGAGTGCCAACATTACAACTCCAGCACACTGGTGGGTGGGTCCTCAGAGACCTGTATTCCCGTGGATGATGCTCAAATGTAAGAAAAGTTAGGATGAGTCACCGGACTGCTTATCCCTCTCTTCCTGTTCTCAGAGTGGCAGGAGGAGATGCTGGAAGAGGCGTGTCTCTCTGCTCACCCTTGACTGTACCTCCTGGAAGAGGGTAGGTTGGCTATGGAATCACTCTCGGTTTAACTAGTGCCTGAAGCATTCACCCAGCTAGTAACTGACATACCCGGAGCTTGGCAGAAGTAGAAGGTCATTACCGATGTGTGAGTTCTTAGTTGGAGAGGCGGCCCTCTCAGCTGAGACTAGGCTACTTTACTTCACTGGTCAAATTAATGATCACTCACATTGCTTGAAATAGACCTGAAGATGAAAAGCATCCCCAGAGTGCAAGACAACCATAAAGGCTGACCTCCTAGGGTCAGATAGCTGAAGTCTAGAGGTGGGAGCGTCGGAAAACTCCACCAAAGTGTGAGTAAGTCGTGGGGAGGCAAGGGGACCTGGCAAGATGTCCACAAACACACGTGGTGTCCCTCCTTCTTTGCTGCAGGTGGAAGCTTTTATGGATCCGTGGAGCTGCTCTTAAGGTAATGCGTGAAGAGGGACATTAGGGAGGTCAGAGAGGTCCCCATCCCAGAGATCAGAGATCATACGGGAATGACCATATCAGGCTATTTTCCTGCTCTTTTTCTTGTCATCAGGTGGAATAATGTCCTTGGTTGGGACTCCGGTGTGCAAACACGGATTACTGTCTTCAATAAGGACAATTCAGAGCAATGCCCCATAATTCATACAGTGCAATTGGAATTTTAATAGATGAAACAAAGGAATGCTAAAAATGTGCATTTTTCCTAATAGGCAGTAGTCAAACAATTGATGATTTGTGCCGTCGTGCAGAAAGCTCCCTAGTAGAACATACATAGAAGAACTCTTGATACAGAGAACAGATACACTTACATGACTCTTCATTACCTGAAGGATTAATTCACATAGTCAAAATCTTCAGGAGAAGTCCCCACTGGATTGGAGTCCTGTGTGCCAAAGCTAACACACTCTCTGTTTTTGTGAGTAAAGCTTTATTGCAATACGGACATGCTCATTTACTTATGCATTGTCTATGCCTGTCTTCATGGTGCCGCTGTGGAGCAGACCAGCCACAGAACCTAGGGTTCACTCGATGGCTCTTTATAGAAAAACAAAAATGTTAGTCAACCTGCACCCTAAGCTATCAATCTAGGAGACAGCAGAGCGAATCTAAGGAGAAAAGCAGAAGTAAGCAAAAGAACAATTACATCAGAAAACCACAATTAGGCCTTCTCAAATCCACACTGGGCTCATGGAGGAAAGCTTAGTGACAAAGTTTGCATCTCAGAGAAAGAAACAGAAAGGGCGGGTATAGGCTGAACTGTGTTCCCCCAAATTCATGTGTTGAAGTCTCCCCCCAACCCCGCCCTGTGACTGTATTTGGTCGGAGATCAGGCTTTTAAGGAGGCAGGTAAGTTAAGGTGATGTCCTAAGGGAGGGGCATTAATCCAATGGGACTGGTGCTTTTCTAAAAAGAGGAGGTTTTAACCTACCCAGAGAGCAGGGAACACCGTGTGAGGACACAGTGAGAAGATGATGGCCTGCGAACTGGAACTCAGGAGGAAGCAAACGTTTGACAATTTGATATTGGATTTCCAGCTTCAAGAACACTGAGGAAATAGATTTCTGCTGTGTAAGCAGCCCCCCCCCACCACCCCCAGTCTGTATATTTTGTTAGGGCAGCTGTAGCCAAGGAGCCCGGGAGGAGCGGCGGTATCCTGATCTTCAAGAGCTGGAAGCGTTGGCCGGCTTGATTTATGAATTCACAGGACCACTGGTCACCCACACAGCTTGCTGTCCTGGTCCTTCCACGGAAACGCAAAGCATGATAGAGGTTTACATGGGGCATCAGTGTTGCATCCCTGAGTTCACGCACAGGGTCCCAGGGCTCCCTATCGCTTATTACATATTGCTAGATTCAATTTTTAAGGATTTAAGAAAGTATGTTTACATTTACTTTCATGAGGGATATTGGCTTCGATGTCTCTTTTTGCTTGATCTTTATCTGATTTGGGTATGATGGTGATATTGGCATTTCTAAATGCATGTGTCTAAGATCAGTAATAAATACGTCCTCCTTAGTCGCTTGATAGAATCATCAAGTGTTTATTCCCAGAGCTTTTACTGTGGAAAGATTTTTATTACAAATGAATTTCCTTGTGTAGATATAGGGACATTCCGATGTTCCGTCTCTTTATGAGGCAGTTTCAGTAAGTTGTGTTTTATAGGAATTTTGGCCATTGGATCTTAGTAACCAAACCTACTGTCCTCAAGTTGTTTAAGTATTTTTATTATTATTATTATATTTTAAGTATCTGTAGGAGCTGCAGTGTCCCTGGAAAGTGGTCATTTCCATCATCTCCGTAGTGGACACCATGTGCAGTCCCACTAGACAGACCATCTTTGAGGAAGGATATGCGGGAAAGCCTCACTACCTCACTCCCGGAGCAGAAAACAAGAGTCTGGCGTTTAACCAGCTGTCCCCTACGGGCGCCCCCAATTTCTTTTACAGAAGACCTCTCAGTTATTTACCCACTTTTTACAGTGAAGACCCAATTTCTTTCTGATGTAAAGTAGGTTACTGTGAAACACGTTTTTTCCCTCTGCAGCCGAATTTCCCCATCCCCTCTCACGCGCATTGAGCCTCCGCGGGAGGGACCCAGTCACACTGCCCCATGCTTCCAGCATCTGCTCGTGATGCTTCCTCTACCCAGCGACAGCTCCCATTCCTCCACTCTGCCAAGAACGATACTACTGTGCCCTGATGAGCCACAAGGACTGTGATAAGCGATGTGTACGTATTCTCCTACTGACCTTTCCAATCGACCGGTGAGCGAGAGGCTTTCTCCACGTGAGAGAAGTCCATCCAAGCTCTTTTCCCCACACAACACAACCAGGGAATGATGGAGCTAGAGCTGAGCCAGGCCTATCTGACTCCAGAGCCCTCGCTTTTAACTCCCAGCCATGTCCTTCCTGACACTGCTCATGTCTACAAATCTTCTATCACTTAGCACAAGTTTCATATCCTTTTAAAACCTAATATTAACCACTCTGAAAAGAGCATGTTGGCAAATATGCAGAGAAAGGGGAACCCTTGTCCACTGTTGGTGGGAAAGCAAACTGGTGAGCCACTTCTCAAAACCTTCCTCAAAAAGTTAAAAAGAGAACTACCCTATGACCCAGCAATAGCACTACTATGTGTTTATCTAAAGATACAAACATAGTGGTTCGAACGGGCACCTGCACCCCGAAGCTTATGGCAGCAATGGCCACAATCGCTAAAATATAGAGAGTCCAGATGTCCATTGGCAGATGAATGGATAAAGAAGATGTGATTTTATATATATATATATATATCCCCCAACGATCAAAAAGAATGAAATCTTGCCATTTACAACAATGTAGATTAAACTAGAGTGTATTATGCTAAGTGAAGTAAGTCACTCAGAGAAAGACAAATACCATATGATTTCACTTATATGCAGAATTTAAGAAACAGAATAGATGAACATAGGGGAAGAGAAGGAAAAAGAAATAAGATGAAATCAAAGAGGAGGGAAACTCTAAGAGATTCTTAACTACAGGCGATCTTAATTGAGGGTTGCCGGAGGGGAGATGGTTGGGGGTGGAGTAAATGAGTGATGGGTTAAGCAGGACACTCATGATGAAACCGTGTGTTGTATGCAAGTGATGAATCACTAAACTCTACCCCTGAAACCAATGCTACACTAGATGTTAGCTAACTAGAATTTAAATAAAATCTTGAGGGGAAAAAAATAAAGTCCATATGAAGGTAAGCTTAGATATCCTTACTTAATATATCCTAATAAAACTCTTCGTCTAATTTATTAGCACATTGTTGACACTCTCATACTTCTGGTGTCAGCTGAATTCCTGTGGTGTAAAACCACAGGAATGTAGTTTTCCCAAAGTCTACACCTTTTTTTTTTTTTTTTTTTTGTCTCTTTGGAAAACTAAGGTTGGTCTATAAGGCTCCCACCTGTATGGAACTATAAATTCCATATATAAACTTTGACCTCTGGCTTGTTACTTTCAGTTAAAAGCAAAAGAGGGGATGCTTATCTACTACATCACACTTGAGATTGTACCATTTTCTTTCCCTCACTCCATATATCTTTTCTATATCATTCTCTGTTTCATCGTGTTCTTATTCCTCTACAAAATATGACTATCTTGATATCTAATATGGCTACAGGAAAATTAGATGTTATGGACACATTCGGAAGAGGGGACATTGGGGCACAAGCACCAAGTAGGAATTCATTTGAATTATCAGGTGACATTCTTTCCTCTCCCACTTGAATTCTTCTTCCACTAAGCTCTTCTTCCCTGGCATTTGCAATCCGTGTCTCAGTTTTAACATTCTGTGTTCTTTCTTTTGCCCCCAAACAATGCTCTAACACGCAAACAAATTCTGGTGGCAGAAAGGGCATCTGTATGCCTGTGGGTGATTTCTCTACTTTGACTGGAATAAAAATGAGGCTCTGTGGAGCAGAAGAAAGGAGTGATCTGTCCTACGTGCCTGAAACGGACACCTTTAATCTCCTCTTTAGAGCACGACGCAGGGAAAGTGCAGGAACGTATCAGCTTCTGACTCACCTGAGCTCCTATCCTCTGACCCTCAATTTAATGGGACAAGGTGTATGTTCCCACCTCTCTGCCTTTATCTCTGCCACTCCCATTCTTTATTTGATCACTTCATCTCAGACAGACCATCTTCTGGGAAGGCTTCTCTGATGATCCTTCTGGAACGAAAGTTCCTTTACTCTGCTTTATTTGAAGGCTTCACTTTGCTCTCAAGATCTCCCTGATACGATTCCATTCTAAAATGGAGATAAGATTCTTTACTGTTGCTAATATTGAGCTTCCAACCCACCATAAATACCTAATTTTGGGAGATTCTTACCACAAATTACTAAAAGCACAATTTATGCACATTTACTTAGCAATGAGGACAAAATGAATTGGAATTTTGAAAAAAGCATAATAATTTACAACTGATGGCAGGGCTTGACCTCAGAGTTGGATTCCCTTTTAGTTTCAGGCGAGGGCTTAAGACTCTTTGGCCCAAGAGAAGAGGCTCTGTGGACCCGAGTCAATGTTTCTGTGTTCCTGAAGTCTTTATGATATCACCTCATGAGCATCAGAAGGGAAAGAAACAAAAGGTATTATTGACGTGCAAGATGGTAGAAAGTTTGTGGATGGAATACTCCCTAGCATGGTCTCTCTCCTGCCTCAGCAATGACAAATGTATCAAATTTAAGATTCTGAGTTCAGTTCTAAATTACAGCAAAAACCGTGACCACTTTTATATAGTACTGTGTCTGTGTGTGGGGGGTGGGAGCATCTGTATCTGTGTGTGTGTCTGTGTGTCTGTCTCTGTGTATATCTGTGTGTGTGACTGTGTGCCTGTGTATGGCCTGAATAATGTGGCTTCTCTCTGATGAATTCTATGAAGGCCAAATGAAACCATGTAAGTGATGGTATAAGCCCACAGTGCTGTGCACCTGTAGACGCCTCGCAGTGTCTACGGCACTTTCGAGAAGGAACCAGTTGTGTCTTGCACTGTATTTTCTATCTGAAGTTAGAAGCTGTAGCTCTTAGAGATGGTTTCAGGGTGGCAGTAATTACGCAGAACTGCACGAAGTTACCAACGCCCATGTATAGGAAGTCAATTACATTTCTACACGACACTAACATTCCTCCTGGTCGTTCTTACATCAGCTTTGGATGGGAACGTTTATCCAAGCCTGCCCTGAACTATTCTGCTAGGAAACCAGGTTTTGTTCTGTTTCCTGTGGGTTTCACTTTTCCTTTGTGGAATGTTCTCCCTGCCTAGCCACTGCCTGTCCACACTCAGAGTGCTGCGCTCTGTTGTGCCCACGACCTCAACTCGTGGAAGGTGGAGGAGACCTGGGCAAACCGTGAGTGGAGTCGGAGTCGATAGTCAACAGAGGGGACAGACTGCTACGGGGAGGGAGATGAAAACCAGGAGGGCGTGGAGCTCAGAGGAGATGTGATCAGGGCTGAGAGAGCTCTGTAAGAGGAAAGCCGGAGGCTGGAATGATAAGGAGATCACACAGGGAAATGTGCCCCTGACTGATGGTCCGGGAGAGCGAGATCCTGGGTACACGAATGCTCCCTGGGTACCGCTGAGTGGGAGCTACAGTGGCTGCCATGCAGGGGGTCACGTGGTGGTGATGCCCTCCTGTCTCTGGATGCCCTCCTCTCCCATGCTCTCAACACGGAAGGGAGACTTGACCTGCATACCTCCTGAGACCCCTGTTTCATGGACCTAACTTCCCTGGGGAGGCCGAGTTTCTCTTCTTCGGAGGGCAGAGATCTCTCTGTATTCTCCTGACAGGCCGCCGACCACTTTCTACTCTGAGAGGGAGTCTCAGAGAGCACACTGTCCCCTGAGACAGCTCATTCTACTCTGAACAGCTCTAGTAACTAAATCATTCTTCTTTCTAGAAAATTCAAAGTTTAAATTCAAACATTGTCTGTTATTTTTAGCCCAGAACTACTCATTTTTAAAGAATATTTTATTTATTTACTTGAGAGAGAGCATGAGGGGGGAGAGGGTCAGAGGGACAAGCAGACTCCCCACTAAGCAGGGAGCCTGATGCAGGATTCTGGGACTCCAAGATCATGACCTGAGCTGAAGGCAGTCGCTTAACCAACTGAGCCACCCAGACACCCAGGACTACTCATTTCTATCAGAAACAACATTGAATAACTTTTCACCCCTTCTTCTGTGTGAGAGTGTCTCAAATAATTGACCATGACCATCTTGGCATTTTAAAAATCATGACGGGACTTTGGTGTTTCATGATGAAGTAGAACTTGGCCATCAGCCTAGGGCACCCAAGCCAGATTTTACAACTGCATGATGGTGGCCTTGGTGAGAAGCCAGCATGTCACCCATCCACCTATCCATGCGTCCGTTCAGTAAATACGCATTGAGCTCCTAAGAAACAACAGGAAATTTTCTACTGGTGTGAAACGGCAGCAACAATACCGTGCTCATGGGGACATGTAACGAAGAGAAAAACGAGGGGTGTAAAGAAAGAACACTGGTCGGAGTTCTCCCCTTCCCCACCTTAGGTGCTCAATAAATGCAAATAACATTATTGTCATTGTCATTTTACAGTCAGATAGGAGTTTGTGTGTCTTCTCTGATGTACAGTGTTTTATGGTTTATGATGACCCCATTGACAGAAATCTCAGAAGCACCTTATAAAGAAAAGTCTCTGTATTCACATCAGTCATCCGTAGTAATGCAATCCCATCAACAGGAATGGCTTGATTATTACCCTTTAAAAATCAGTTAAGTAAAATATTCCCGCATTTTAATCAGTTAAGTAAAATGTTTCCACAACAATAGAATTTAGAGATCTCAAAGATAAAGTTTGGTTGCATAATATTTCAGAAGGGCGGCTGATTATTTTTCCCTCCAGTGCGATGCCCTGTAGACCACCGTCCCTTGTTCCGCGTTTGTTCGTGCCCTTCCGTGCTCCTGGTTTGAAGGGAGACACGGCAGAACAAATAAAAGGTACAGGTGGCCTGCTTTCAGTTCTGAATTCAAAAGCATCAAGAACCCACATCATAGACAACATCTTTGGCAGAACCCAGGAAGAATAAGAATACAGATTCTTGGAACTAACAACAAAATAAAATACACATTTTTTAAACTGAGAAAGCCAGTATACCAGCAGTCTGTCTTTAGCTGGGATGTATGGGGTGGTGGAGGCTGACAGTTTGAGTCAGAGAGCAGCGTGGGTGTGGGTTGGAAACTAGATTATAGGACAGTGACTTAGCGTCCCTCATGCCTGTCTCTCAAGTCCCCTGCCAGTTCACTCCAGACACAGGCTTCTGTGCCCTGCATGGAGGTAACTGCAGAGTCGATAGCATCGCCCAGCGGAACATGGTCTGGGACAGGATTTAATGCACACAGGAGTGAACTCACTCTTCACATGGCTTCTGTTGCCTCTGAACAAAGTATCTATAATCTGAATTTATTTCTAATAGGGAAGAAAACCGTAGATTTATTTTAGTTGTGACAAATCCCCTACCAGAAATTAAAGAGGTCAATGAAAGGAGGCAGTAAGAAGATCTGAGCTGGGTCTTTGGGGTGGCTCAGTCGATTACGTGTCTGACTCTTGATTTGGACTCAGGTCATGATCTCCGCCTGAGTCAGCCTTCACACGCAGTGGAGTCAGCTTGGGGATTTTCTCTCCCTCTGCCCCTCCCCCTGCTTGCACACACCCTTTCTCTAAAATAAATAAGTAAATTAAAAAAAAAAAAGGCTCTGAGTTATTCTGGGTGGGGCATCAGGAAGGACTTAACCCAAAATGGATTAGGTCAGCATTGGAAAAGACTGAGACAAAGAGCAGACAAGAGAAAGAGATTCCAAACAAAAGAAAAGTAGTAAGAAAGCACACGTCAAAAGTCATGGTGTGGGAGCAGGAAGAGTACAGCGTAAGTGGGAAGCGTGTGGGCGGGCAGAAGTGAGAGGTGGGAATGCGCACTGGAACACAAAGAATGAGCCGTCATCTGTGGCCACCTCTACGGGTCGCGTGTCTGGCCATCTCCCCACAGCTTCCCTCTGAACTTGGACCAACCAAAGGCAAGAATTGTCTTGAGATCAGGAGTCACTTAATAAACATATACCTTGTAAAGAGCAAAAGTTGTAGGATCTTGTGGTGTGTCCAACTGCATGTTTGATAAAGGAACAAGAGATGGGGTAAAGGAATTATATTCAGTTTAAGACTGATGAGAAGCTCTTTCAGGATGTGATCGCACCTGTAATTAATTTCAGGGAGGTGTAAGGAGCAGGGACAGAGAGAGGGCGCTTTGTTGAAGCAGGTCATGTGTGGGGTTTGTGTAAGTATCTGAAAGTATGGGGGGAGGTGACCCAGCTGGGAATGCACTGATTGCCACCATCCCCAGAGGCTGGCTCTGCTCCTGGGACGGACTCCGTTGTTCTGTCACGTTTGTATGATAGTGTCTGCTATTGTTTGGAGGAAGTAGATTTTTCCCCTACTAATGGTTTTCAATACAAGATGACACTTACTTGTCCTTTATTAGCTGTGCTGACTCATCTGTTAGTACTCAATATTTATTTCTTCATTGAGTAAATATACTTAGTGAGAGTCCCTAGGAGGCAGGCACGGAACTAGACTCTGGGTTTCTTTGCTCTGGCAACCCTACCAAGGCAATAAACTGGATGTCGGAGCCCGTTCTCTGTGTCCGTGTGCCACCATCATTCTCTTGCTGGACTTCTCCTTGCTCCCAAGAGCAGGATCGAGTATTTATGGAATGGGATTGCTTTAGTGGCTTTACATGTTTTGTTGTACAAGTATCAGTTCGTTCGATTCGGGGTCATAACCTAGACCCCGCTGAGCCATGTACATCATATACTACGTATAGTGTATGAATTAAATACCCCTTCTTAAGTTACTCAAAATATGAATTCCAAACCCTATGGAACCCTAATGGCTTCAGGGAGGTGTCCCCAACCTACATCAAAGGAAAACTAATTTTGAAAAACTAGAGTTTTATATCTAGCCAAAATTTTATTTTAATGTGAGGACCTAAAACGTGATTGTCTGGTATTAACCAGCACAGCTAACAGCCAGGAGATTTGGGGGGGGGGGGGAGACATCCACCAAAACACTATTTTGGAAATCACATTTAATAAGAAAACACATAAATAACGCCAGGAAATGATTCGGGATAAAAGGTAGGTAAGAATGAACAACCATCTTAATTAGGTCTGTCACTGTCTCAAACAAACCACACCAGGACTGAAGAGAAACAGAATGCACAGGAGATGACCCGCGGCTGAGGAGTGAGGAGAGGGCGCTCGCGAGCTCCCCAAGTCCCCTGTCCTGAGGGGACGATGGGAACATCATCCCCTGTGGGGAACACATGTTAAAATGTTGACAAAAAAGGAAAGTAGGAAGCATAGAATAAAGGTACAAATTGAAATAATGATTTCCACAGAGACTGCATCATTAACTAAGTAGAATCAAAATGAAAACTTAATAGGGGGCACCTGGGAGGCTCCGTTGGTTGAACGTCCGTCTGACTTGATTTGGGCTCAGGTCATGATCTCAGGGTCGTGCAATCCAGCCTGCGTCAGGCTCCGCACCGGGCATGGAGTCTGCTTGAGGTTCTCTCTCTCTCTCTCTCTCTCTCTGTCTCTCTCTCCCTCTGCCTCTCACCCCACTCACATTCTCTCCCTTTCTCTCTCAAAAAATAAATAAGCAAATAAATAAAACACATAAAGGGCAAAACCGGAAGACACGAAGTACTTTCTCTTCATCTACCTATATGTTGTTGACAAAAGGTCTTTTCAGTGTTGAAGAAGAGTTGGGGGAGTTTTGTCACACGAACTGTGATCTAATCAGACAAGTTCATCTCAGTCGTTAATTAGAAATGGACTGGAAGACAGAGAGCCTCGGCAGAAGTGGGATTTCATTGCTGAAGGTCAGCGGGATGCCCACCCCTCAGGGGCCACTTGGCCGTGTGTGGAGCTGGAGCTGCTCAGGAGAGGTCCTTCTCCTCCCTTCGACCTGCCTAAAAGAATTTAGAGAGCGGGCCTGCGCCGGGGGGAGAGATGACCAGAGATGACCAGGACACTCCTCTGCCTGACAGGGCGAAGCTTGGGTACCAGACATCTCTGCTCATCTGCCTGTGAATCACCTACCTTCGGGACCTCAGACCTCTGCCCCCTGCTTGGCTCAGAACGGTCTACCGGCCTCCGGCTGCCTCTGTGGCTCGCTTCTTGGTGGGGTCCTCACACTCTGCACCTAAAGTTGTTCTGCTCCCGTTAATCTGCCTTTTGATTACAGGGGTCCTCAGCCTAAAAATTTGAAGACCCTGAAATGTACAATAGTTGTAATTATGTATTTCCTAATAGTAATAAAAATCTATTATTTGTTATCATTTTATATTCCTTCATATTACTAAAAATAGCTATAGCTTATTTTTCTCTCTCTATAGGCATATATAAATACACACATATATGTACGTGCAATATTTATATTAGAAATTGGGAAAACTGAATGGAAAATTGGACAAAGTCCTCCTTACGTTTCAAGATTTTAGCATTTTTCACTTATTAAACAGACAAAATAAAGAAAAAAAATTTCAGAAAATATTTTTTTAAGCTGACCCCAGACTTAAAGAGGTTAAATGAAAAACTGCATGTACTACTTGGGAAATTCTAAGACCTACATTTCAATGTTCTCTTCCTCTCGAGCACACCTGAGACCGTGGTGTACCAGGCTCCGCAGAAAGACTAACGTGTTTCACAACGTAGATAACAGATGAACTCCGGCCACTTCCTTCCTGCAAACCTTCAGCAGACTTGCCTCTGCCTCTGAGGAGCCCGGAGAGCCTGTCTGCCATGACCTGAAATGCTGTCCGCCCCCCGTGGTAGCGCGGCCCCGCGGCACTTAGGACAACACTACGGCGCTATGCGCTTGAGTGAGCGTGCCCGTGAACTTGCGAAGCATTCTGCTGTGTGTGTGTGCGCGTGTGCTCTCTTGTTTTGTGAAACTGGGATAATACCACAGAATATAGTTTGTGTCCAGATATGTTTTCTTACTTCATATCACTGCCCAATACTTTTCTCTTCCCACCCCGCTGTGCCCTACCCCAGCGCCCACCCCAGCCGGCAAGTTCCCTGAGCCTCCTCCAGGCAAGAAAGCCAAAGCCCGCTTCTCGACATCAGCACGCTGCCCCCAGGATGGATTCTAAAATCCGCAACAGCCAAATGCTGTCTTCAGGCCTCAGTGGTGCTACAGTACAGGATAACTCTTCTATTTACAGGTACATGAAGGATTTGGATGAAACCACTGCGGTCTCCACTTTCCTGAACACAGTCGGTCCCTCTCTCCCCCACTCCAAGAACCAAACCGAATTCTGTCCCTTGTGAACTTAGGGTGACGAGCTAAGCACTGGGTTCCATCCGTTCGGAGAATGTCCCAGGACACAACCAAGGCTAATCCACTACCCTGGTATGTAGCTCTTGAGGCCTCCAGGAAAAATAAAGAATCACCGCTTGTAGCAGCAAGAGAGAAATCAGTAAAGATCTCACACTCAGACCTACAGGATGTTAGGGTCGCCTGAAGGGCAGAGGAGAATGAAATGTTTTGAAGGATGACAAGGCAAAGGCAACAGCGAGAGCCACTGGACGAGGGCCGGCTGTGTCCAGCTTTGCTGTCCTTCAGGCCCGGAGTGTGTCCCTATGAAATCATTCGAAACTCCTGCTGCCATCAACATCTATGACTTTCGGTTTCATCAGCCAGAGAAACTGAACAGTTTTCTTCCTGTAAACATCTGAGTCACAAAGAAAAATTACAGCCAAGTTTTTTTTTTTTTTCTTAATTTTTTTTGTTGTTGTTGTTATTGTTAAAAAAAAAAAAAAAAACCTGTCTGTAGCTGCCAGGAGTTGCAGCGCTGAACTTTTCTTACCCGGTGGGCAGACTTAAGCGTGGATCAGCGGATGCCAACACCCTTAGCCGGGCTCCAGTTTCAAAGGGGAGCCCTGAGTCCCCCAGACACTTCTCCCCCTTTCTTTCTCCTTCAAGCCCCGAGCCCCGGTGGCAGCGGGAGAGGACGGTAGAGGCCTGTCGTTACCAGCACTTGAGTGCACCTCCTGGATGGAGGCAGGTCCTTTGATTTCAATGCCGCGGACACCCAGACCAGGGGCCTCATGAAGGGACAGAATCGTCACAAGCACGGGGATCCTTCCTGGAGCATTTGTGAATGAATCGGGCACTGCGCTTCTCCCCACCCCTGCCTGGGATCCTTGCCTTCAGCGAATGGATGGATTCCAGTTTTAGTCTTGCCTTTCTCAGTTATAGAGAGAACAAGTGTGTAAAGTGTGTAATCAGCTTCTGTAAGTATGATAATGGAGACTTCCAGAATTTGAAAAAAAATACCAACCTCTAAAAGGGTTGAAGTCCTTAAAAATGCTTTTCCTTGTTTTTGTTTTTTTTTGTTTTTCTATGAAGGGCATGGAAGACACCCTGGAGAATCTCAAGACGTCAAATAAACGGAAGGAACCCGGAGGCGGCGTTGCTGTGACCTGCTCTGTGGTCTTCAGGGAGGAGGGGGCGCTGGCTGGAAGGGAGGGGCTCGGAGACCAGCCGCATTTGGCATATGACGTGAAGTCATCTAAAGGAGAAAAAAACCTACTGCATGGATCTGCACGAGGGGGATGGAGAAGTTGCAGCCTGAATTTGGAAACCGTCTGGATAATTTCACCAAAGCAGCCGTAAGTCAGCAAAAACCTAGGAAGACCTGCCAGGGAGACCCAGACCTCTGTGGGTTTCCATGGTTCCTTTTGGCGGACTTCAACCCTGCTGAGATGGGTGCATCAGGCTGGTCTTCCGGTAAGGATAGAGAGGAACCCTAGGGGGCCTATCTTCAGCAGTTAGAGCATTGCTCTGTAGGAAGGATCTCCTGAGAGACTGCACACAGAATAATAAAGGTACAGTGGAGGGACTATCCCAGGAGACCAACATGGCAGGGTCAAGAAGCTGCTGATTATGTAAGAGTTAGCTGAGATGACAGCAGCGTGCAAATAGTTTTATGAATTGAAATACTCCTTCCAACTCTAATTAAGCAGCGGCAACAGTCCTGAATGTTTAATCACTTGCTTAACTGTTGAATGTACTTCCAACCCAGGCAACAGCAGCCAGTCTATTTCTTATTCTGACAGCACGTCACAACCAGAATCCAAACTTGGTTGGAAATGCATTATTTAAATGGAAATAAATTGACTATTGATACAATTCAGTTGGGCTTGAGAAGATTGTATCTCACAGACACAAATATCGACTGTTCTTCTTTTGTCATTGATCATTGTGGCAAAAAATAGATAATCATCGCTGATTAAATGCCAGGGTTGCCTAATGAATCTTTTTCTGTAGAACTTTCAGGGAGATATCTTGAGAGAATGTGTATTAAGAGGCCTCCAATCCATACCCTGCCAAGTGGGAAGACTTCACCATCATCGGGAGAGTGTCAGCGATAGTCCTGGTTTTTTATATTCAATTACCAGCCAACGCTCCCTCTGGCAAGTCAAGACTTCTAATTCCATGTGTTGGAGAAGACAACTGAGCAAGCATTGGACGGCTTGCCGTATTAACTTGAACAACCCGTTCACAATTGTCCCTGAAGTTTATAATATTGATCTTGGAAATCTTGTTGACTCTCTAGAGAAAAGAATAATACATTTAAATAGACTTTTAACCACTTAAGTGGCCAAGGAAAATAAAATCAGTAAAATAAATAATTAAATAAAGGAAAGAAAGAAAGAAAAAAAAAAAAGAAAAACAAAGCCCACCTTGCATAGCCTTGAAATTGGAGACTGAAGACCACAGCAAGACACAAACAGCAACTGCTTTTCCTTGTCAGGAGTGTGCACGGGGCTGAGAGGCCAACTCGCAGTGTCCATTTCCAAACAACCAGCGCCGTGTTGCAAGGCCTGAGAAAGACGCGCCGGCAGCCCCCCCTGCGGCCCCGAGTGCCTCAGTCTCAGGGCTGTTCGTACAGCCATGGCCTTGAGCGTGAGTGAACAGGACTTCTCAAGGCCACAGCTGTAGGAGCCAGCGTGCCAACAGACAGCCTGGGAGCAGACCAGCTCGCCGTCCTCGTCCTTTCTCCCCAGTGGCCTCGGCTCACGTGGGCTGCTTCAGGATGCTTTAGGAAGAGAAAGTCGCCTCATCTTTAGAAGGAATCGTGAGCAGCAAGGACGGGAAGTAAGTCCACGGAGACGGGGGACCACCTCCTCAGACCAGAGACACTTGGGAGTGCTGTGAGCTTGGGGTGCCCGGGGGGTGTGGTCTGTTCAGCATCCGACTCTTGGTTTCAGCTCAGGCTGGGATCTCAGGGTCCTGAGATCGAGCCCCGCGCCGGGCTCTGCGCTCAACATGGGTCTGACTGAGATTCTCTCTCTCTCCCTCTGCCCCTCCTGCTCATTCTCTCTCTCTCTCTCTCTCTCTAATAAATGAATCTTCAGGAAAAGAAAAAAAAAAAAAAAGAGTGGTGGGAGCTGGAGACCACTAGGGGCAGTCACCTGTGTGATTGGACCAGTATTACTTGTGTCTGAGTGCTCACCGATGTGACCCATCTACCAGAACCCAGGAAAACACTTTCCCAGGGAAGTGAATCAGCAGTACTGATTTCTATATGAAAGTAATAGGAGTAACAGTGGAATGCAGCCTGGAGGAAATTGTACAGCTCCTCGGGGTGACGGAATAGGACAGTGGAGAATGTCAGTTCGTGCATGACAGACATAACTGTAACACAGGGTTTGAAAAGTCATACTCCGTGAGATTACCATCGTTCCAAATGCACTTCAAGACATCTATGCATTTTACATTTTACTCCTTAAATCTTTTGCTCCCTCTCCAGTGCACTCATAAGATGATCATAAGGTCTTAAAAAATAAAATGGGCTACAGATGATTGATTAATGTAGGATGCCATTTTCATAAAAAGTTTTGTGTATCCTATGCCGTGAGAATTGGAAAGGGCGCACATGAGGTTACCCAGATGTTGGGATTTCAGGTAAGTTACATTTTGCTTCAGTGACTTGTGGTCTGGATTTTGTCATTTTTTGCTAAGGTAATTATGTATTAATTGCAATGAAAGAAAGTTAAAAAAAAAGAAAAAGAAGGAAAGATAAAAGATCGTAGCTGATACAGTTTTGCCATTCTGGCTCCTGTAAGCCTGCCCCTTTTTCTTGTATGGAATATAATTCTCTTCTTCTACACGAGGGGTCATTGGTATTTCCATGACCTTTTAGACCAGCTTTCACATTTATGGGACAGAGCAAGAGTCTGGCAAATCCAGGTTTCAGGGCAATATAATCAGAACTAATAAAATCATGCAAGTATAAAATGCAGCTTACTCTTTTTCATTTCCAGGTGTTTGTGTATGGTTTTCCTTCTGCTTACATTTCCCTAGACCCTTAGATGCTTGGCTTTTCCCCTGTACTGTTGTATATGTCTCTGGGTATGTGGATGGACATCTTTGATCTCAGCTTATATATTACTTCTTGCCTCAATTAGATGACTCTCGTCTACGCTCCATTGGACCCTGTGAAATTCTTAGTTTGGTACGTGGTGCTATTTTGTTGGGCAACTGTATTTATTGAGAGCACACTCTGAGGAGGTCCTGAGTTAGTCACTTGGATAAACCTACCTTAAAAGACAGAAAGGGCACGTCTACTCTTGAAGCTTATAGTGCGGGTGAAATGACAACTGATAATTAGAGTTGTCACAAGTGGTAGAAAAGGGGAAAAAAAGATCCAATGCCAGTGAACACAAAGAAGACTTCTCCTAGCCTAAGACAGGACCTACAAGAGGATTTCCTGGGAAGGAGACACTAAATTGGGAACCAGGGGATGAAAAAGTTTGTGTGAGCCCTTCAGTAGAAGGAAGTAGGGTATTGAAGAGACTCTGGGTAGAAAGCTAAGAGAAAACCCTCAAGAGACTGAGTCAGTAGATGACGAGCCCAGTGCGGTGTTCACATGTATTCTTGTGAAAGCTGCATAGTTCTCCCCTTCTGCCAGGAAAGCAAAAGACAGAAAACTTCTTGAGGTCAGAAATGTCAAATTCGCCAAGGGATGATACTCAGTATATGCATTTGATTAAAGTGACAGTTAGCGTTATTTTTGTGGAAGACAAAATGAGATTCTATTTTAAGACTAAAACACAATAATATGGGGTTTTTTTTTTACTTTTTTAAAAAAAAATTCTTTTCAGCATAACAGAATTCATTGTTTTTGCACCACACCCAGTACTCCGTGCAATCTATGCCCTCCTTAATACCCACCACCTGGCTCCCCCAACCTCCCACTGCCCCTCCCTGCCCCTTCAAAAACCTCAGGTTGTTTTTCAGAGTCCATAGTCTCTCATGGTTCATTTCCCCTTCCAATTTTCCCCAACTCCCTTCTCCTCTCCATCTCCCCATGTCCTCCATGCTATTTATAAGTGAAACCATATGATAATTGACTCTCTCTGCTTGACTTATTTCACTCAGCATAATCTCTTCCAGTCCCGTCCATGTTGCTACAAAAGTTAGGTATTCATCCTTTCTGTTGGTGGCATAATACTCCATAGTGTATATGGACCACATCTTCCTTATCCATGCGTCCGTTGAAGGGCATCTTGGTTCTTTCCACAGTTTGGCAACCATGGCCATTGTTGCTATAAATATTGGAGTACAGATGGCCCTTCTTTTCACTACATCTGTATCTTTGGGGTAAATACCCAGGTGTGCAATTGCAGGGTCATAGGGAAGCTCTATTTTTAATTTCTTGAGGAATCTCCACACTGTTTTCCAAAGTGGCTGTATCAGCTTGCATTCCCACCAACAGTGGAAGAGGGTTCCCCTTTCTCCACATCCTCTCCAACACATGTTGTTTCCTGTCTTGCTAATTTTGGTCATTCTAACTGGTGTAAGGTAGTATCTCAATGTGGTTTTAATTTGAATCTCCCTGATGGCTAGTGATGATGAACATTTTTTCATGTGTCTGTTAGCCATTTGTAGGTCTTCATTGGAGAAGTGTCTGTTCATATCTTCTTCCCATTTTTTGATATGATTGTCTGTTTTGTGTGTGTTGAGTTTGAGGAGTTCTTTATATCAACCTTTTGTCTGTACTGTCATTTGCAAATATCTTCTTCCATTCCGTGGGTTGCCTCTTTGTTTTGGTGACTGTTTCCTGTGCTGTGCAGAAGCTTTTGATCTTGATAAAGTCCCAGAAGTCCATTTTCACTTTTGTTTCCTTTGCTTTTGGAGACATATCTTGAAAGAAGTTGCTGTGGCTGATATCAAAGAGGTTACTGCCTATGTTCTCCTCTAGGATTCTGATGGAGTCCTGTCTCACATTGAGGTCTTTTATCCATTTCGAGTTTATCTTTGTTTTAACAAAAATGGAGCAAAGGAAGAACAAGAAGAAAATATCTTATTTAAGAGAAAATGCCCTTTTGTACATGTGATCTTTAACCTGGCTCTTTCTCTACGAAATCCCTAATGGTCTTACCACACGGAGCTTTGTATAGGTGTCTAGACCTTGAGATAGTCTTTAGAAATGGCAGAAATCGCTATTTGCTTTTAAGAGTAGAAAGATAAATTAGTGAAAACCTCTGGAAACTGAAGTGCAGAATGCTAAAATCTTGTGAAATCCTGAGAGAATGAAGTATTTTGAAAAAGTACAATGGAAAATCATACTAGTTGGACTGATTTAAAAGTTGGCTAGTGCTGGCTCTGTCATAGAGTGCTGTGAGATTGTTTTCTCCCAGAAAAAGAGTTTTGGTCTTTTAGTTTTGATCTTTTAGGAGGTGATTTGGAGACTGCATCCACCAATGTTCACAGTTTTAGATATTCTTAGGAAAACCCCAATTTCCTTCCTGCAAGTATCTTATTCAAAATTAATGAAATGATAGCATAAATACCCTCTTTTGTCTTGAAACATATTCATAGCTGAAGAGTTACACCATTAGACCTTTCTCATCCAAGAACCTTAATATGAGTCAGTGGAAATCAAGTCCCTTATATTAGACCCAAATGGGAAGGTGAGTCACCCAATTGCTTGTCTCTCCTTCCTTGTTCTCAGAGTGGCTGTGGCAGGAGGAGATTTTGGGAGAAGCATGTATCATCGTCCTCCCTTGATGGCACCTCCTGGGTAGAGGAAGGTCTGCTCTGAACTCCTTGAGGTTTCAGTAATGTGTGACACATTCTGCTAATTATTAACAGCTGGCATTCCTGGAAACTAACAGAGGCACAGCACCAAGAACATGTGAACCTTCCTGGAATATTTATAAATGTCTTTTTCAGTGGATGCCTTCTTGACTATGCCTAGGATCCATTATTTCAGTGATTGAATTTCATTATTAGCCTTGCTTTTCTCAATTACACACAGAAAACACAAGTGAGTAATGAGCTTCATATGACCACAACAATAAAGCTTTCATATTCCCAAAGAGCACTGAGCTTGTGAGAGGGCTGAGGCTCTGATAAACACTTTACTTCTCTGTCAGGGATAAGGAATGCACTTTGGTGAACTGTAAGCCAAGAAGTCAAGTGAACGGAACCCACTGGGAGTGGGTATTGTAGTAAGCTGTTATCTGGGCTACAGGGATGAGGTCACAACTGGAAATAGGGTCCCCACATGACAGCTAATCACAGAGATTGCAGTCATCTGAAGGAAGAAATGGATTGTGTTAATTCAGGCTCATGACATGGAAGAGAAGAAGTTGTATTTGCAAACTGTTTTACTTTACTAGAGTGTGTATAAGTCAGCAGAAATCAAGGGCGATCGGCATGAGTCCTACAAAAATCTGTAGGTTTTCATGATTCTTTATCACAGACTTTAGTATTCCTTATGAGGATGCACTGGGCCAGTCGTAAGAGTAGAGAGGAATAGGGCTATCCGGTAGCTCAGTGCGTTAAGCGTCTGACCCTTGATTTGAGCTCAGGTTATGATCTCAGGGTCACGAGATTGAGCCCTGAATAAGGCTCCAAAGTCAGTGAGGGGTCTGCTCGAGATTCTCCATCTCCACCTGCCTCTCTGCACGGCTCCCCCACCCCCGTTTTCTCTCCAAAACATACAGATCTTTAAAAAAAAAAAAATTAGAGTAGAGAGGAACATTAAGGACCTCAGAGAGGGTCCAGTGGAAAGACCTATTCAGTCAGGTTGAGGCTTGGTTTCAGTCTTGGCAGGATGGGTCTGGAGCTGTCCACTCTGCTGCTTACCCCTAATGTGCAGCCTCCTTGTCTGGTCAGTTGGTTGCCCAGATTGGAAAGATAAGTCTTACTGGGGTAACACTCACCAGCCAGCACTGTGTCATCCTTCTGCTCTGGGCTCAACCCCACAGCAGCTGCTGGGCCTCTCTTGATCCCAGCCCCAGTGAGGGCAACCAGGACTCAGCCAGTCAGTGAGGCCCCCTGTGCGGAGCTCTCGTCTCTCCGGATGCCAGCTGTGTAGGTGCCACACAAAGTGATGTTTACCGAGTGGCCGGCGTGGCTCCCAGTCTCGGCTCGGACACCTGCTCCCTGGCTGCGGTCAGGAACCCCTCCCAGGTAAGCCCCGCCCCCCCCGGGGCCTCTGGGGTACTTACCTGAGTCTGCTTTCTCTCACCCCATCCCAGGATAGAGTCACGCTGTTGCTTCTGGGGGGGTAGGCTTCTCGGCAATCCCCTGAACCCGAGTCAACTGCATACTTATATATGGATTTTAGGAATTTAATTTCTTTAGGTGATATGTGCCGGCACTTAGAGTAGATGCCTGTCACTATTTTATAACTTTTTGTTCTTTGCATGTCCCTCCTTGGGTCACATGGTCTGGAATCCACACACTTAAAATGTGAGAATTAAGAAACCACCACTGAAGGGAGATAGCGTGGTGTGTCCCCAGATCGGGGGGGGGGGGGACCCTGCACGTCACCGTGGCTGGAGAGGGGGAAGCATCTTGAAAATATTGGTCTCTCTGTGTTTCTCTCTCTGTTTCTCTTCCAGAGAAACCAGTGACACAGATGCTCCCCTTCAGAGAGCATAAGTGCAGAAAGGAGTTATTTTTTGCGGGGGGAGGAAACAGACTAAACTTTTCTCCAGGGCCCAAGATTCACTGATCTTCAGATAGGCTGTGGGACCAACATGCACCACCTGAGGTGACCCCAGTGAGGGCCTTGCCCTCTGGAAGCCACCGTCTGCACGCAGACCCCATGTTGGTGAGGTCCAGAGCCACCCCGCTACCCCCAGTGGCTCACAGCACACAGACCCACCACCGTCACACAGCTCACTGCTGGTTTAGAGAGACTTTGGCAGACAATGCCCTTTGTAAAAGGAAGTTTTATTTTTTTTTCCACTCTAACTGTGTTAGATACGAAATGTAATATTCTTAGAAAATACAAAAAAATATAAGTAAATTTTATGAAATAAAGAAATATAATCTACAAGGCAGATATAAAAAGCCCTTAATGAGCTGGGCTACTCTTGCTGCATCTCTCTTCAATAGAAATCCTCAGTCTTGACCAGACCACTGTTAAAACCCATGAACTGATCCAGAGGCGAGTTCATCATATCAAAATCCACCTTTCCACCAAAATTGACTGGATCCTTCTTGCTTTTCTTAGCCTTGACGACCTTAGAGGAGAGAGGAGAAAGACGTGGTGAGACCCTCGGGGCTGCTGCAAAGGTGTGCAGCTCTTCCTCCCACAGGCACTGGGGCTCCGGCTCCGTCCATGCCCCCATCCCCTTGGAGGCTCCTTCTCTCTCTCTCCTGAGTCCTGCACTGTACCAAGGAGGGCTGTCGCCTTCCTTTCAATGATAATGACATCTGTCAGGGTCTCTATCAATGAAACGGTTAGTACGGCTGTGTCTTTGTCACTGTCTCAGTTCCCAGCACACAGTAGGCCCTCAGCCAGGCGGTTTCTTATTCATATGAATATATACTTATTCATATGAATATACACTTACTATAGTATTATTTCTCTTGTGCAATAAGTCGCACCCATGACTTTAAGAATTATCCTTAAACTGGCAAGTGCTGCTGCTGCTTGCTGTCCCTGCCGCCAAACCCGGCCTCTCCCTAATGCATCTCTCCAGAGAGTTACTAGAGTACTTTGTGCTACAATGTCAAAGTCATCAGGCATTCTTCTGCATGAAATTTTTCAAGTGGTTACTTACTTTCACAATGAATGTTCCATTTCCGTTTATTTCTCAAAAAAGAAAGACCCCATCTGCTTCCTGACCCGTTCTCCCCCCCGGCCTCATCTTGCCACTGTCTCCACATCATGCATGACATTTCTGTTGTACGGAAACTGTGTTGTCTCTCAGTTTGGAGGATATGCGTCCATCATGGCCTTTGCCTAGAACTCTTTCCAGTGCCTACTTTGCTGGGGAAAACTACCTGGTGCAGACGGATTTCCATTTTTGTGTAGGGCAGTCAGATGTGTATGGTCTCCCCTAACCATGTACGGTCTTACATCAACCCTATGACGCAGAAACTGTGACCCTTGCAGAGGACCCCAAGTGGTGACTCCTGAAGCCAGGACGCTAATCACGTCCATCCTGTTCAAAGCTCTGCTCTCAACCATTATGAGAAGTTGCCTCCCTGCCTTCCTAACGTCTTCAAATATTTCCTTGTTTAGCCTAAGCGTCCTATCTTTTTGAACTCTATGCGAATGTCATTTCCTCGCAGCCTTTTAAAAATCCTCCACTTAAAATGAATGCAAGGTACGGCTGTGTTCCCCCCCCACCTGCTGGACCCTACGTGTCTGAAAACAGGAACCTGGTGCCCTGAAAACCTGAACAAAATTATTTGCCTCTTTTGGCAAACTAACATTCCTCGGTCCGGATCCCACCTGGATGAAGCTGTGAGTCCCACACGTGAGTTTCAGCTTCTGATCAATCGTCTTCAGCTGGAGGCAGAAGAGTCGAAGCTTGTCTCCTCTCTCACACTTGATGTCGTGCCACCTCTCGGTCCCCACGACCTCCATCGTTCCTGTGTTATCCTGGATCTCGTACACTGTCGTCTTCCGATTCACTTTTTTCTGTAACAGAAACGCAGTGTTCAGAGTCTGAGGTCATAGCAGTGACTTCCACGTGGACGAGGAAGCACCTGGTGGCCCAGGAAATGCTGGACCTGAGGAAGCAATCACAGACGCGACGCACACACCGCTGTGGCAAGGGCTTCTCAGGGAACTTGCCTTTGATTATCCTGCTTTCGTCTGTTCTTCCCCTTTCTCATTCTAGCTATTTTCTTTCTGCAATTCTAGAACAATGAGGTGTCTTCCTATTTTCTGCTGCTTCACCACAAGGGAAGCGTTGATTGCTTAGGGTAACTGGAATCAGAGGAGCTGAACTCTGGCGCAGACTCCTTTAGCTCCTGTCCTTAGGCAGAAAGGAACCGACACGACCATGACTATTCGTTCAGTCGGTTATAAGAAACTGATATAACAAGTAAGTTTCCAGTACCTCACTCTCTTTTTGAACCTTCTTCCTGTACCCATTCTTCTCCAAATCTTATCTCCACTGACCAGGATCCTACAGTTCACGGTCTATGGCTTCTCACTTTCTTAAGTTATAACTTCTCAATTCTCTAAATGCATTTCTATGGTCTCTTAAAGACAGTGTAAGACAGGAATGGGAGTAAACTAAGGGGCCATCTCGGAAGAGAGGCATTTAGGATCATGAAGCATGTAAGATCGTATGAGATCCTCTGGGATACCAGGGGAGTTCGGGACAGTTTGGGGATTACTGAATGCATCACATCAACTAGTCCTCATGGACATGCCATAGCAGTAAAACTCTCCAGCCATCCCTCTGCCTTTTGGGGAAATAATGGAATTAGACTGCCACGTCTTCCAAATATCATGCAATATGAACGCTTCGTCTTCAACTCTTTATAAATAATGCATTATAATAAACAGGCTAGGGGGCACAGCCTTGAATGATTATATTATCTGCCTACATGTTGAAAGTATCCCCGTTCAGGAGAATAGAAGCCAATAATATTTATCGCTCTGAATGTGTGTTACAGCCAGAATTAATCTTGGTTAGGGCAGTCTGTTATTCAAAGTAAAAAGAAAAAGAAAAAAAAAAGATTTATACAGTCATGGAGGAGCTCAGCGATATAATTATGATTTATACCCTGTGCTGTCCTTGCTCATGGAGGGTGAAAATAATTACTACTGGTAAAATGACAAGGTTTCTAGGGACTCCTTTTCAAAGAATTTGCTTGAAGGCATCTCGGTTAGCAGACGAGCAGGCTCCTTGTCCTGTTTCCTGTCATGGGGCACACTCGACCTCCTATCTGCAGTCGGGTCACGGGCCGGAGCCAGGCTCCATCCCCGGGTCCATGGGCAGAACCTGGCCGGTGGAAACACTCAATTTCAGGTACGGATGGAGAGGAAAAAAACCATTTTAAGGGATTTACCTCATGCAGCAGAAATAAGCCATACACAAATGTGCCTGATGCTTGCTTATAAAGATTATCGATCTTGGGGGTTTCACTTGCTCTTTTGATGATGCTGTTTGGGACCATGACCAACTGGGAAGGGTCCACTTCGTACACAGATGAGGTTTTGTTGATCTCCAGGATTCCTCTGCACTCGTAGTAATTTAATATAGTAATGTTCTTCTCTTTTGTGAATTTCTCCCTCAGGCTGCTGTTCAGAACCTTCACATGGAAAAACTGAGTGGGCGTGGCCACCGTAGCATGAAACATTCTGTTTTTGCCCTCTTCCGGGGACTCGTATTCGAATGGCTCCGTTGCCTTCAGTACCAGGACCGTCAGGGGGTCCTGCTGAAGGACACGTCCTCTAGGAACAGCCTGATGTGGGGCCTTCACCGTCTGGCTCTGTGTTGGAGAGACACAGGGAAACAGACTTACATGTCTGGGCAGGGAATTCCAAGCAGGTCACTTTCTCACATGCAAAGCCTTCATGGTAGCCGGGGGACCACAGCGACCCTCAGAGGTATTTGGAGCTGGAGCCAAGCTAGAAGGGAACTGCCTGACAGAAAGGAAAAGCTGACAAGCCAGTGGCTTCTCTAGCAGATGTACGAGGTAGCAGACAGCAGCCCAGGAGCCCGAACACCCGCATTTCGACAGAATCTTTCTGAATGAAAGCCTGATCCTCATGGAATCCGGGCCGACCAGAGCCTCGCCCAGAAGGAAGATTCAAGTATTTTATTCAAATCTATCCCCCACCCATTTAGTGTTCAACGACTCAAGAAAACAAAGTGTGAAGAACAGACAACAGGGACAGCCCCGGAGGGGGGAACTGACGCCCACAGAAGCCATGGCGATTCCAGGTTCTCGGTGTATCTGGGGCCCTGCTGAGGGTCCGGCTCAGGTCATCCCCGCTCGAGAAACAGGGCTGTTAGGGGCTCCCAGGTCCCCATTCTCCATGGCTCCGGGGGGGACATGGGCTGGAACCACGAGTCCACAGCAGTCCTGGGTGACAACAGGAAGACAGCCGTGTTCCCCTCTAGTCCCCTTGCTCCCTGTGTCCTGGTCTGCATGAGGAGCGGGCGAATCAGGTCATGAAGAGGAAACCACCTGTCTGGCCGTGAGTACGGCGGGCAAGGCTGGGTCTTGGGTTCGTGGCACACGGAGCCCAACCCTTCACCCCCACAGCCGCGACGTACTTAAACTGGTCTGGCCCGGGGTAGGCCCCGCAGGGACTGCCACCATCCTTTCTGCGGCTGTGGCTTCTCCTCCTGTGACCCATCCACCCACAGCAAGGGGAGCCCCTTGGCCCAAGCGAGCTGGGATGCCTGCGGCGGCCGCGGCGGCGGCTCCCGGGTGCGGGAAGACTTGGCAAGGATAAGCGGGGAGCGGTACCTGGGGGAGCGCGGGGACGAGCGGAGCGGCCGCGGGGGGGGCCGGGAGCTGTGGAAGACAGACGGCCGCGGCGGACGTGCTGCCCCCCAGACCGCAGGCCGGCCCAGTCTGCGGCGGGGCCACCTTGTTCTTTTTGCTCGCGGCCGGCCCTCTGGCGGCAGTTTTTCTTTTCTGAAAGTAGTTTAATGCTCCTGTTAGCGGTTTTCAGGATTAAAAGAAGCACAACACAGTTTCGTTACTTTGCTGCAGGCTCTTCTCACAGGGAGCGTGGCGTCCGGAGAAACGCCAGGCGACCCCGGCTGTCACCTAGAGAGCCAGGCCGCGGGCGAGGGCGGGCAGAGCGGACAGCCCGGGAGGGCGATGCTCACGGACGCAGACGGTCGCTCCTGGGGCCGCCCCTGAGTCGGGACGGGGAGAGCTCCAGACTCCAGAACATCTGCACAGACGAGGCGACACCATCACATTGATGTGCCTCCCTTGGCCGGACACGAGGCACTAAGCACGTGGCCCACAAGGCCTCCACTGGGCAAATCGGCGCTGCTAGGAAACTGGGGAGTCCTGTGGCAGAGCCCCCGCCTGGGCCCGGAGGCCCCTGGTCCTCCTCCCGCTTACCTGGGCCGCGGGGGTCGCCTCCTGGGTCCCAGCGGTCACCTCCTGGGTCCCGCCCATCAGAGCGCTGCTGCTCGCGGTGGCGGCGGCTGGCGCGGCGCCCGCTCCTCCCTGCTGCTGCTTCTTCTTCTTGGGAGTTTCTTCTGTTTTCGTTTTCTTTGCAACTGATACAAAAACAAGGAGGACACGCTGAACCGGGAGCGGAGGCAGTTTCAAAGCCAAGTCCTCTCAGCTCCCGCTTGCGATCTAGGTACCCTGGAGTGTGCGCCTGCCCTGCAGGAGCCAGCCTGGCCCTGGGGGACCGACAGCCACACCGCAGGCCGGGGACTGTGTCCTGCTCCGTGGTGGCTTCCGAACTCCGAACTCGCTCCCCATCCTCCGGCTTCCCAGGTGCCTCCAGCCCACCCGTTCCCAGGCCCGTTCTCCCATCATTTCCTTAAAAATCCAAGGTCTTCACACACTCACTGCTTGGTCCTGTTCTTCAAAGGATCTATTACAATAGCAGAAACCAATGAAAGGACATAAGGTAGAGGTTGGTGAGGTGACAAAATGGGGACATCGGCCTTTGGATTTTTTTTTTTTTAATTTTGTTTCACTGTGTTGCCTACCAGAGGCAAGTAGTCCATCTCCCTGAGAAGTAGGTTTTATGTTAAGAACACTGCACCCTTGTTACCAGAGGGGAGATGATCACGTGGCAAACAGTGTTAGTAGAAGAGGCACATTCAGGGGCGTCTGGGTGGCTCAGTGGGTTAAAACCTCTGCCTTTGGCTCAGATCATGATCTCAAGGTCCTGGGATTGAGCCCCACATTAGCTCTCTGCTTGGCAGGGAGCCTGCTCCCCACCCCCCTCTCTCTGCCTGCCTCTCTGCCTACTTGTGATCTCTGTCAAATAAATAAAAATCTTAAAAAAAAAAAAAGGCACATTCATTGGTCGAATGTAATTATTTTAAAATTAGTGATTATTTTGTGATTTGCTAACATTTCCAAGGCACGGGAAGCCTCGAGCTCTCATGCACTCCCTCTATCTTTCATTCTTGTCCTAACACACCCTCCAGGGCAGATCCCAGGAAAGGGGACACCCCGGGTTGTCAGCATGTTGGTCCCTGCGCCCTGTGTGGTCCCAGCCGCCGAGTCATGCCCTAGGAAAGGGTATGCCAGCCCCAACCAAGTACTCTTCTACTCAGTTTGGGGAAGGGGGACCGGGGGGAGCAGTCCGGTGTGGGGTCTTCCTTATTACCTTTCATCTTCTCATTTCTGAGTTGCTTAACAATGTCCTTAAGTGGTGGCATGTCCTTGAATAGGTCTATTAGCTTGTCCACGCAGGCAGGTCCTGGGAACTTCTTTTCCATCAGGTCAGCAATCCTGACCTTATTATATTCTTCTTGCATGTTGGCGGTGAGTCCCAGATCGCGGGCCAGCAGGGACTTGACGATGCTGAACTGGTACTCGTTGATGGCCTCCAGTCCCTTCAGCAGAATAATCCTCTTGTAGTCACTCCCCATCTCTCCGGGTGCGGCTGAGCCTGAAAGAGAAAAATACCGTACGGTGTTATACCTTCATCCGGATGGTTTAAAAGTTCGGTTGTGTCTGTGTGAGGGAGGCACCCATGCCAAGGTGTCGTCCTTCAGTGTGTGTGACAAAGAGGAACTTAATTTCCAGGTGTGTCACTGTGGGAACTGGGTTGAGAACTGCTACATTCGGGACTTCTAAGAAATTCTTTCCTTTTAGTAATGATAGTTGAGTTGGGTGGGGTTGGGGGTGGGTGTGGTGGCAGGAGGTCTGGAAAGAGACAGTTGATGCCCTGTGTGGAGTGTGAGCTGTCGGGGGTCGGAGTCCCCACTGCCTCCTGCCATCCCCTGTTGGGGCTGCAGTGGGCCCCTGGATGTGGGCCTGCTGGCTCCTGACTCTGCAGCCTCTCACTCCCAGTGACCGTCTCCCCCCCCCGCCCCCACACTCCCCACTGGGTGCCTGCCCAGCACACCTGACTCTCCCTTAGTCATACCTTCTCACATCCTCTCTCCCTGAGGCTCGGGCCATGTGCCCCATGTTTTCTGTGCCCTGGCCCCCGGCTCTCTTGTGCAGAATCACAGCCCTGATTGGCCAGAATTACGTAAGAGTTGCTTGAATTTCTTCCTTTAGGGCTACTTAGTCTACTCAGTTATCTCTCCATACCCTACACTTCTAGCCATCTCGAAATCCTTCAGTAGTTCTCTGTTTTCTTTGGGAACTACTCCTTGATCTTTAGCACGGGTTGGAGGCCTTGAATACTGTGTCTTCCTGACTTCTCCCCTTTCCATTTTTCATATTTAAGCTCAAGAAATTTGCATGGCATTTTCATTGTCAGGCTGTCTGCATGAAATGTACTTCTTACCTTTTCTTGGTTTCTTCTTCTTTTTTTCCTGAAAAGTAAATCTAGAGAATATATGGTCTTCACGAAACTAATAATAATGCATCTTCAAATTCTGCCAAGTTATGTGCATGTGCAGACATGTTCAGCCTGAATCCAATTGTATTCTTATGTTGGATATTTTTACATCGTGTCCTAAACTCAGAATCTAACTCAGCTTATGAAAATCACTACGTGTGAAAAATGCCGCTTTTGTCTTTATTTTTTTCTCTCATATCTTCCCTCAACACATGGCTCTGATTGTTAACAGCTTAGACTTAGGAGTTCAGAAGACTTAGCTCCTAGATCATAATCATGCGACCACATACCTCAACAGACAGACTCGGATGTGAGTGAGCGACCTGTACGATGAGACTGAAGCCTGTCCCACAAGCAGACAGAATGGATTCAGAAACAGAAGATAGAAAACGCATGTGGGACCTCTCAGGGGACAAGGTCGAAGTGTCCACACCCACATGCTGTTACTTGTTAAAAGAATAAAATATAAAATGAAAAGGAGAAAATATTTAAAGAAATAATGAGATATACTTCTTGGGATTAAAATAACATGAACATCCTTGAGGAACTGACCAGCAGAGAGCCAAATAGGAAAGGACAGGAAAAACCCACATCAGGACATAATGTAGGGAAACTGAAAAATATCCAAAATAGCAAGAAATATTTGACATCCAGAGAAAAAGAGTGGATCATTTACAAAGTTTCAGAATCACATTTTCAACAGCAAACTGGCATGGAGTACCTACATATAGTATTTCACCCAAATTCTAAATCCACACTTTTGAAATTTCCCAAAATTGTGAAGACAAAAAGTTGTGTGGGTACATGTCGATTTGATGACAAAATTGGTTAGAAAAATATCTGATGTGAGATCTCAGGAGCCTATGTAGATTTTTTTTTTTTCTTTTTAAAAAATTCCACCTTAAAGCAGGTGCTCACATGTCCAGCTGATGTGGTTTTGAGCGGCATTGTTGGGGCCTGCAGCCGAGGGCCAAGAAGGAATTTTTGAGACATCTTTGGTGCAAAAAGGCGGTTTTATTAAAGCCTGGGGCCAGGAGGACTCAGGGGCAGAAAGAGCTGCTGCTGCACTGGGGTTGAGGGGTGACTGAAGGCAGACTTGGGGTTTGTGGGAAGTAAAGATAAGGGAAGTTTGAAAAGGACTTTCATATGCTAAAGAAGAGGCACAGGCTACTGAAGGCTTAGCTTCAGCCTAACTAAGGTTGTTTTTCCCTCTGGCAAAGCATTACCACTGAGACAGCAAGGAGCTTAAACAAAACAAAACAAAACAAAACAAAAACAACAAAAGCAAAAACAAAAACCCAGACAGCTAGGAGCTTCCTGGAGGAAGGTTATCCTCTGCTGGCCTCAAGTCCTGCTCCATGGGCTGCAGGCTACAAGCACATTTAATCGTATCTACATTTCTTTTAGTCCCTGTTTCCCGCAGCATTGCCCTACAACTGGCGGCGCCTGTGGGCTGAGAGCCAGGACTCAGGTCTTACTACAAAATCCCCGAGATGTGGTATGGGCCCCAGACGCCCTTCCTAGGCCACTCAAATTCCAAATTTCAAAACATATGTGAACCCAGATGTTTCAGAGAGGTGTTGCCAACATACACTGAAGAAAAAAATAATTTTGAAACCAGAATTCTGTGTCTGGGTCCAATGGCACTGAAATGCAACACAACAAGATGAATCTGTGATACTGACCCACACAATAGATAGAAGACTTGGAACAAGAAGACGCCAAGCAAGCAGTGTTTTGGAAAGTGTTCCCCCAAGAAAATACATGAGGTCAGGGGAAAAAAAAAAAAGCTACCAACTAAAAAGAGAGAACAAGACCTTGGTAGGCTCTTCCAATATTTTAAAAATAAATAAGGCCCCAACGGAAGAGAAACAAAACAGGAAGTAGATCAGCATGGTGGGGTAGATAGGAAGAGGATGTGTGCCCACACCGCTATGGCCTGTTAGGCGAGGTCGAAGATACAAATTTTAAAGTATTGCGAAGAAGAAGCAAGCACAGGATGAACAGTATAGATGCGTGTTACAAGTTAGTCAACACACAGCAATTCACCTGATGCACATCAAGTGATAAGACCACTAAAAGGCAACATGTCTAAACTGGTGTAAAAAAATCTACGTATGTGTCATGGACAAAAACTAACTACAAGTTTATTTAAAAGTTGCTGCTAGAAGCTGTAGGTGGAAACATTCAAGACAGCAATCAGTCTGTCAGTACAGCCTTCAACAGACCTTACGACGAAGATTTCAATCCGAACCGGAGTTCTAGGGCCCAACAAAGGCTCTACCTTTCAGAAAGACACAGCAGTTTTAACTGCGTATCGGTCCAACAGTCATAATATACATTTTTTATTATGAGCTTCTATTATTCATATTATAAATAGTGTCATAGAGCATATTTCTCACCATATATCCATATACACGTGTTAACAATTGAGAGAACTACAAGGAAGAAATGGACAAAATCTTGATTCTAGTTTGATTCTTGCATATTTTAGTGACTGAACAAAGCAAGAAAAAATCAGAAAAGACTTAGAGAAGTTGACCAACACTGCTCAGCTTTAAAAAAAAGCTGATCTAACACTTAGGAAATTCCGAAACTTGTATTTAAGATGTTACATTTGTCTCCAATGTACATGAAATGTCTGTGTACTGAGCCCTACAGAACGACCAAAGCATCTTCCGAAATGTGGCTACAGATTTGTCTCCAACCTCCTGTTTTCCACAAACTCCACCATTTCCACAAACTGGACCATTTGCCTCTGCCTCAGAGGAGCCCCGGGCGCCTGCCTGTCCGCCACCCCTGGAAGAGCAGACCCACAGCACAGGCTCGGGCGCCATGTGCTTGAGTGAGCGTGCCCATGAACTTGAGAAACGGTCTGTGCTCTGTGTGTGTGTGTGTGTGTGTGTTCTCTTTTGTGAAACTGGGATAATACCACAGAATATAGTTTGTGTCCAGACGTGTTTTCTTGCTTCATATCATTGCCTAATACTTTTTTCATACCTCACCCATGTGCCACATGTGCCCTACCCCAGCGCCCACCATAGCCAGCAAGTTCCCTGGGCCCCCTCCAGGCAAGAAAGCCCAAGCCCGCTTCCCCACATCAGCTGTGAACACCCGCAGGACGGATTCTAAAATCCGCAACAGCCCGAGATGCCTATTGTCCCAGGTAGTGGGAGGATTAGGATTAGGATGAAGGCTCTGAGATTTTCATTTTGCAGAATACAGTTGATGCCGGTCCCTCCCCGCTCCCCAAAGTTTCAAACACTCGCTGGCCTCGGGTGATCCTGAGCTGGAGGGACGACCCACAGGTCCTCTACACAAAGCCTGACCGGACTCACCTCACTGAGGATTCTCCTGTATTCCAGATCCCGAGATCTTCCTCAGAGATGTAGCAGTCACTATTTGTTCGGCTTGAGGAAGAAGATAAATCGGCCAAGCTCTCAGAATCTGCACTTGGGGGTGCTGCAAACTCCTGAAAGCGGAGAAAATAATTTCTGGGATGAGACAATGGCAGTGGGGAGCGTCACAGAGGAGCCCGCCTCGGCTGCCTCCCCGGAGCTCGGCCCCCCGAGGCAGATTACGAAACGCAGCGGAGTCGGAGACTCCTCCCAGCCAGGCCTTCAGCCCCGGGTGGCCCGGTCAGAGGGGCTGGGCGGCTTTCTCAACAACGCCCTCATCTGAGGTAAATTATCACTTATTTTGTTTTATTGTATTTTTTTTTTTACAAATATCTGAAAGGAATTGCAACATTATAACTTTTTTAACAGGCAGGCTTCGGTGTGGGTCAGAAGACACCAGAGCCCGTTCAGTGAGACTGAGACCGTGAAGGAAGAGTGAGTCACCAACCCAACTTCCTCTCCGCTCACATAGCAACCAGGGCAGGAGGAGATCGTGGGGGATTTTTCGTGGGTAAACAAGAGTGACTAACAGGCTCATATCGCAGCAATAACTGCTTTGATATTTCGCAGGGCTAGAAGCTTCTAGAAGAGTTGAGGGCTCAATAAAGATTGTTGTCTACAGTGTTTTTTTTTTCTGTATCTGACAATGGATACCGTTTGGAGAGTTGTCATCCTGAGACGTCGGATAAGAGGAGCCGTCAGCACGTGGGGCGCTGGTGACCTACCGTCTGACTTCCAAGGAGGAAGGGGCCGGGAAACGAAAGGGGTCCCAAAGACCAGGGCACGTGAAGGGAGAAGAAAACTGATTGAGTTCATTGGAACCAAGTTTAACCAAGTTTGCGAAGGAGGACTGTGCCGTCTGGGTTTGAAAACCTTTGAATGTGCAGGAGTGAGTCAGGCGGAATCAGGGGGGTCTGGCTGGTGCCCAGAATATCGTTGGCGTGTTGTCAGGACTCTTGATGACAGACTTAGGTTCTGCGTACGTGGGCGCACTGGGTGCTCTTAATGATGAAGTTCTAGAACCTAGGTGACGTTCGGTGGGCTGAGGTCTGGAGCCGATGATCAAGAAGGAATTCTTGAGACGTCTTTGGTGCAAAATGGTGGTTTATTAAAGCTCGGGGAAGGACCCGTGGGCCAGAAGAGCTGCTGCCCCGGGTAGTGAGGGATGGCAGGTTCTGTACCATGCGGTTGGGGGAAGGTGAGGGGAAGGGAGGCTTCAATGGAGCTTTCACATGCTAAAGAGGCCCTACAAGGTGCGGGGATACCGGCCTCGGGCTTGATGGTTGTTGTCTTTTGGCCGGCCATTAACATCCAGATCCTTGGGAGATTCCTGGTGGGCTGTCACAATCCTGCTATCAAGCGTCTTTGTTAGTGAGATTTAGGTTTAGAAGAGATTTAACTGTATTTACATTCCCTTCTACTTCAGCCTCCTTCAGTTTTGTTTATGGAGGGGAGGATGACATTAGGGTTTGAGGAACTGAGTTATTTGCCTCTGGAAATTGTGCTATTGATAAGGTAACTTCTTTGTTTGTAGATTTCTAGGACATTTGTAAGCCAAGGGAGACTCAGGTCTTGCAGGACTGTGCTCTCAGCAAGTTAACTCTTTGTTTTTCTTTTAGGGCAGTCAGGGGTGCCTGAGGAATGTCACATGTATTACGGAGGGGAGGGCAGCAGGTGGAGAGGGGGTGCCAGGTGCCAGCCTTTGCTTTGTCTTCAGCCAGCCTCCTGCTCCCTCATCATTAACATGAGGAGTGGAGGGATGCTGGGGAGGTCAGAGGGCCCCAAACCAGAGGCCAGGAGGCAGAGGCCAGGAATATCCGTAATTCAGGATGTTTTCTTTTCCCTGTACTAGAAACTAACTTCCGTGGGGGTGATGCCGTCCATTGTTTCTCCAGTGAAAACACACAGGCTACTGGCCCAAAGGGAAGGCAGAACAAGACTCCTACATCCTTATGATGTAGGTTTACAATCTTTGTAAGCTCTGGAAGCCGCAGCCAGCAAAGGATTCTTGAGACATCTTTGGAGCAAAAAGGTGATTTTTATTAAAGCACAGGGACCGGACCCCTGGGCAGAAAGAGCCCTGTGCTGGGGTTGTGAGGAATGGTGGATTATATACTAGGGAGTTGGGGGAGGTAAGGAAAAAGGGAGGCGTCCAAAAGGACTTTGAAATGTTCAAGACCCTCAGGATACTGGAGGCCTGGCTGTTGGCAAGCTAAAGCAGTTTTCCCGTCTAGCAAAGCAATCACATGGGGATGGTTGGGAGTTTCCCAGTGGAAGCATTCTATCCTCTCCCGTCTCTCTAGTCCTTGTCTGCAGGCTACAGGTCAGGAAGAAATTTAACTTTGTTTACTTTTCCTTCTGCCTCAGTTTCCCACATCACTTGTGGAAGGGAGGGTGATGTTAGGGCTCTAGGAAATTGAGTTAAGGGTCTCTGAAACTTAGCCTATTGATGTGTAAATGAGTAAGACATCAGGAAGACGGAGGGAGCCTCCTGTCTTGCTAGACTGTGATCTCCATTAGTTAATCAGTTTCCCCCCGCCCTTCCCTGAGCTTTAGGGCAGCTGGGAGTGTCTGAGGAATGGCACACGTGTCCAAGGGTGGGGACATGTCACACATATCCAAAGGTGGGGCTGGGTGGTCGCGGGGTGTAGCTAGTCCTCTGTCCTCCGCTTGCTTTCTGCTCCCTCATCACATTGGTGCACTTAGAAGGATAAAAGGCAAACCAAAGAGTGAAAAACAGATGCACCTTTGCCCTGACTCCTAGTCAGTGGTCCAGCAGTTGGTGACTTGGGTCATTCTAGAAATCCACGTTGATTTATCAGGCCCTCAACCCAGTGAAAGATCAGTGTTCCAGAATTTGCAAGGCTTCCTTGTAATGATACCAGCCCACTGGGAGATGGAAGAACTCTTAATATTGGGGGTGGGAATGTCTGGGAAATGTGCGTGACCTCCTGTCATCTCAAGTCCTCTTCCCAAGAGCTGACTGAGAAGACCCCTTAAAATCCTCAGGCAAGAGTCACCACCAGGTTGATGCTCTTTGTCTGTGTTGCTGACAGAGAGGTCTCCTACGGGGAGGAGCTAGAGCAGGGAGAGGGCATCCGCACCGAGAAATAACGGGCAGGTCCTTAAATTCCGTCTTAGACCTGGGGCTCCAGATGAAGGTCTAGCGAGCTGGAGTTTCAGAGAAGAAAACTGGAGGGCGGGTGGCGGGTGGCGGGCCGAGCACCGTCCAATCGGAACTCCCCACCTCTGGTACTTCAGGGCCCGAACAAAACCTGTTCCTGAGCCAACCAATCTATTTACATGTTTACCAAGTTATCCTGCACAGGAATTAGTATCTTGTAAGAACCAACACTTGGCTGTATTAATTTTCGTTGTGTTTTGTGTCTATTTCACTGTTTGTTTGCTGTTTACTCCTTTGTTTTGTCTGTTTACCTCTGTTTCACAATATACAAAATCAGATTTGTGCATCGACTTCTGTTTATAGCTTTGTTACTTCTATATACTACTTATCATTGGCTTTGCTCCTTTTTTCCCCTAATGTTGGAAGACGTCAATTTCTATCAATTAGATTAGTACTCTCTTCTTTTAAATTAAAACACTTGAAAAGTAATGTTTTTTCTCTTAGCACTACTTTTGCCTGGCTCCCTAGGTCTTAAGGGGTGTGATTTTATCATCCCCGATCATCTTTGGCATTAAGTAATGGCTTATTATGAAATGTGCTACATGATCTCAAGCAAGTTGAAAATGTTCTAGATATTGTAATATTGATTTCTAATTTAGTCTTGTTGCGGTCATGAAATATGCTCTTAAGATTTCAGAGATGAGTTTTAGTGAGACTCACTTTAAGTCCCTGCCTATGTCTTACTTTGGTGAGCAGAAAGGTGTTTTTCTTCTTGTTCTATCAGTTACTGTGTCAGAGTTTTTAAGTATCCATGATTGTTGATTTATCTTATACTGTATTAATGCTATTAAGTTTTGCTTTCTAATTGGAAGCTTTAATTAGATGCATCTTGTGAGTGGCTATAAATTTCTGATAAATTGGCCAAGGTAATTCTCAAGCTTCTCTTTTTGTCCTGTCTCTAACCTGCTTTCTCTGACTCATGTCAGAGCTTGGCTTAGCCTTAGTTAAAGTGGATTTGTGTAACTCCCACGCTGTTTTCCTGCTCCTGCTTATTTGTCGTGACTCAAACTCAGACTCATGTCAGGGATTGGTCTGGGTTTTCTTGGGGTGTGTTTCATAACAGCCCCTGCTCTAGTGCTTGGGTCTTCTTCCCAGGATTCAGGCTCTCGGGTATCAAGCTGGATGACAAGAGTTTCTGTCTCCACTTCAGACATCTGATATGTTCCCCAGCACTGTTTGCCATCTTGTGCCTCGACTGCTTTTCAGCTTTATTGACATGTCACAGACACATAACGCTGTGTACTTTTAAGGCATGTGTGTTGATTTGATACACTTACATGTTGCAAAAGGATTGACCTGAGCCTTATCTAATACCTCCTTCATACCACTTAATTGCCATCCTCGCTTGTGCTGAGAACATTCGAGTTTGCTCCCTCAAATATGTGACTGCAATCATGATGCTGTGTATCACACCCCCAGAACCCGCTCAGTTTATACCTGCCAGTTTGAGACTTTGACCAATATCTCATTTCTCTGCACCTACCCAGCTCCTGGTAAGCTACACTCTACTCTTTCAGTGAGTTCAGCTTTCTTTCTTTTTTTTTTTTTTTTGGATTCTACATAGAAGTGAGATCATCCAGCATTTGTCTTCCTCTGTCTGAATTATTTTGCTTAGCTTAATGCTTTTTAAATCCATCCATCCATGTGGTCACAGATAGCAAGATTTCCTTCTTCATGGCTGACTAATATTCTACTGTGCATAGACATCGCATTTTCTTTATCCATACACCACTGATGGACACGTACGTTGTTTCCATATTTTACCTATTGTGAATAATGCTCCAATAAACATGGAGGTGACGTATATCTCTTTGATATCCTGTAGTCTTGGATATATACCCAGAAGTCGGATTGCTGGGTCATATAGTAGTTCCATTTTCAGTTTTTTGAGGAACCTCTATCCTGTTTCTGACCGTGGCTACACCAGTTTGCATTCCACTGACAGTGCACGAAGGTTCCCTTTTCTGCAACTTTGCCAGCATGATTATCTCTCGTATCTTTGATAATGGCCATTCTGACAGGCATGAGGGGACAGCTCATTGTAGTTTTTGGTTTGCATTCCCTGATGACTGATGTTGAGCATTTTCTCATGTACCTGTTGGTTATTAATATGTCTCCCTTGGAAAAATGTCTGTTTAGTTCAACTGCCCATCTTTGAATGGGCAGATCTGGGGATGGAACTCAGTATTTCCCTGCAGCTGGAGATGGGGAAGCATCTTCAAAATATTGGCCTCTCTGTATAAAACAGCGATCGTGCTTCTTCCAGAGAAACCAGTGACACAAATGCTCCCCTTCAGAGAGCATAAGTGCAGAAAGGAGTTATTTTTTGCGGGGGGAGGAAACTGAATAAAACTTTCTCCAGGGCCCAGGATTCACTGATCTTCAGATAGGCTGTGGTGTACACAGTGTACCGGGAACAGAAGAGACAGGTGACTTGGAGCCCATCAAAATGAGAAACTTGAGTGCATCAAACTACGAGAGCAACAGAGTGAAAAGGAAACCTTTTCCTTTGGAAAGACAGAAACTGTTTGTGAATTGTGTATCTGCCTGTGAGGAATTAATGCAGAAACACCACTACTAATCAGTGAAACACAGATTGTAAGGACCTATTTTATATTTTTATTTTAGCCAGAGGCTTCCCCTGAGGTTCAACAATAACTTTGTTGTTTAACCCTTAGACTGTCCCTGCTCCCCTTCCCCCAGGGGACTTAAAAACAAGTCCTGGAAACCAGCTCCAGGTGTGGAGGCCAAGAAAAACAAGGCTGTACCCACCTCGGGTCTGGCCCTGACATAAGCACAGCCATCTTGGCAAAGCAAAGCCGGCACCTTGCGCTGTAAGACTGGGTTAGCATCAGAATGGCCACCCTGAGGGCCGGGAAGCCATTTTACTGAGCGTCTCTAACCAGCCCACAGGGTGCCCATAACTTGAGATAAGAGAAAGTAGCTAAAACCTAAGAAACAAGTTAATCATATACCACCACAGGTACCAAATGTTGAAGAAAAACAAATAGTTCACTTGCAGAGGTCACAATTCTGCTAGACCGGAGTCTCCCTTGGTTTGCAAATGTCCCTGTGATTTACAACAAAACGGGCCATCTCTTGAATGGCCCAATTTCCAGAGACAGATGGCTCAGTTCCTCAAGGCCTAAGGTCGCCCTCCCCACCATAAAACTGAAGGAGGCTGAGGCAGAAGGAAATGTAAATAAAGTTAAATTTCTTCTAAACCTAAATCTCACTTAACCGCTAGGATGGCGCCAGGGTGACGCTGGGGTGGCAAAAGGTTAAACAAAGTTAAACTGTCAAAGTGGGGCGCAGGATATGTATGTAGCTGTGGAGAAGTGCCTTGAAAATGCTATATAAACCCTTGGCTCGGAGTGCTCGGGGTCCTTGTTGAAACCCGCTGCGCTGGGCGGATACTTGGACCCCAGCGAGCTGGAAATAAGCCTCGCTGTGTGACTTGCATTGTCGAGAGTGTTCTCTGTCTAACTGAGGGTGGTCAACTCCATACCCTAACAAGATGACCGACCTGGTTTAAAAATGGGCAAAGACTTTGAATAGACTTTTTTTCAAAAACGCTATACGAATGGACAATGATCATAGGAGAAAATGGGCCCTAATACTTGATACTCATTGAATAGTCCTTATGGAAATGAAAGTCAACACAGTGAGCTACCACAACAGGCCCGCCAGAACCGCTGCTCCCAAACAGAAAACAGCAAGAACCATCAGGATTCAGACAAGTCACAACAACCCTTGTGCACTGTGGCTGGACATGTAAAACAAGGCAGCCATTATGCAGAGAATATGAAGCCTCATAGAAATTAGAAATAGAATCATTGCGATCCAGGAATTCCAGTGCTAGGCTCAGAGCCACAAAGAAGTGAGAGCAGAATCCGAAAGGAACAGCGACAGACCTTGGATAGCCCAGCAGCCTTCGCAGGAACCCAGACATTGGAGCAACGCAAGTGTCCGTGAACGGGTGAGTGGGTTAATAAAGCGCGGTGTGTGATGCAATGGAATATCAATAATTCCACCTTAAAAAGGAAGGAAATTCTCATTACGGTCAGTGCATTCCTCATCCCACCCCCAACCTCCCCCCACGCCCTTCCCATCTCCCCTCTGACAACCACCACTTTGTTCTTTGTATCTAAGAGTCTCCTTTTTCTTGTACATCTGAAACTGCTGTACCACCGTATACTATGATACTTGAATGAAAATAAATAAATACATAAATGTGATCATTTATAGGAAAAAGGAAAAAAAAATAAATAAAGAAAGGAAATTCTGGCACCTGATCAACCTGGATAAACTTTGAGGACATTATGCTCAGTGAAGTATGACAGTCACAAAAAGACAAATACTGTATGATTGCGGTTGTATGAGGTACGAAGAGCATTCCCATTCACAGAGACAGAAAGCAGTGTTTCTGGTGTTTGCTGGGAGCTGCGGGAGGGAGACTGGGGACCTTGCGGCTTGTCAGGGACAGAGTTTCCGTTTTGCAAGGTGCAAAGAGGTCTGGGAGTGGTCACACAACCCTATCAATGCCCTCCACACTACTGAGCAGTAGACTCAACAGTGGTGAAGATGGTGAATTTTATGTGAGATGCGTTTTTCCACAATGAAAATTAATCTCGGATTAATTTGCAATTAATTTGCAATGAATTAATTGCAAGTGGGCAGTGCAAAGAGCCGCATGGACAACCCTTTGGCAACAGCTATTCAGTAGAAAAGAGTAAGTCTAAGAAGCGCTGGGAGCCCAGAGGGAAGTAAGTGAACAAGTGCCTGCACCGGCAGTCTTACAAAAATACACCCCAGGCAGAACCACGGAGAAGAAAACAGAAAGTCTATCACATAGTAACAGGAGGTTAGGAGCCGGAGGCTATGAGAGTTTGCTTAAGGCATTTGTCTTTAAGGAGAAGAGACATAAAAAATTGTTAAAAGAAACTTGGTAAGAAGGGAGAAAAAGAAAGCAAACTGAAATGAACAAAGATGGGAGAATCAAATTAAAACATATTCACAGAATAGGTGCATCAACAGACCAAATTCCCCAGCTCAGAGACAAGGGTTTTCAATTTGGATTAAATATACATCCACCTATATGTCCTCGACCAAATCCACATAAAGCGTTAAGTTGCTTAACAAAAACTTAGAAAAAGTGATATTATTCAAAGCTGAACTTGAAGAAAGCCAGTTTAGTAGTGTAGCTTACAATAAGGTTTTAGGGAAAAAAAATGTCAGTACAGATGGAATTCACTACATATTGATGAAATATTCAATCCCCAAGAAAACAAAAGTTTAATTATGTATTTATATAATAATAAAAATGTATATAATTTGTTATCATTTTACTCAATACAGAACCATACAGTAAATTTTTCTTTATTTTCACATGTGCACACGTAGTACATATACTTGCACAGATAGGCAAGCTATCTGTAAAATACACCACTGAAATCAAGAGAATGACAATGAGAAATGGACACACTTACCCTCAGAAGGGGTGGTTTCACCGTCTCCACTGCTGAAAGAACAAGGTAAAAAATAGTGAAGATTTAGGCTTAGATTCGATCAACACAAGTCACAAGCTTAAGAACCTTTATCTGAATTTACAGGATGTGGAATCCCAGGCTGGTAAACTCTTCGCAAGCACACATGGAATAGTAACAGAATGTTCTCCACGTGCCAGGCCACACAAAGTCAACGTGTATCCCCAAGCTAGGTCATGTGTTTAAAACTCTCTCTTCCTTACACCTTGGCACCAGGGCAAGTTGTCTGTGACGCAGTAAAGGAGGAACCATCCAAAAAGGGTTGAGAATGCCTCTGTCCCTTGTTGTAGAATGAAACTCAAAACAAAATTAAACAGACTCGAGAAAAAGTAAAGAAGCTACATTTTGGTGCAACTGTGTTTGTGGAAGTGAGAGGTTGTCTCCTGAGGGGCACTCTAAAATTGGGCTAGCCCCTTAGTATTAATGCCCACAATACGGTGTTGTATCATGATTCCTGGATATTAGCTCATGATGATTTTCCCACGCTACTGTCTTGTCTTTTAGCCAGGCCCAACAGCAGTCACCAGATTTCCTTCTCAACCCCCAGGGGACAAAAACAAAGCTTTCCTCTAAATGCCCACTTAGGCCAGCAGACGTGTGACAATTAATGTTACATTTCCACGAGTCCCGTTGCTCAGGCCCCAGAGTCGCAGAATGAAAGATGTCTGTTTGCCATCTAGAGAGGGGAAGGACTAGAATCAGTTTTGACTTTTCTGAACACGGCTGATACATCCCTTTTCCTCCCAGACAATCCCATAATTCGTTCTCCACGGTGATGGTGTAGTTGCCACTGGGTACCCTGGGGGCTTTCCTAGAGAGATTCGCACAGGTCTCACCTCCCCGGCTACGTCCTCCACTCGGATCCTCGGATATGCAGGTATCACCGTCTTGTCTGAATGGGAAAACAAAATAAAACAAAACAGAAAAGCTCTGTCAAGGCTACTTTACGAGGTTACAATCTCATGAAGGGCAGAGCAGATGACGTTTTCTGAAACATAACAAGGAAAAATGTCAGTGGTGAGAGTCCCTCAAAGAGGTGGTCGTTGACATCCATCTCACACTGTGCTAACATTAAGGGAGAAAGAGTTATGTATTTAGGGAGCAATTTTGAGGCCCCACCTCTCAAACTTGTAGGTTTCTATTCAGCAGCCCGAGAGACTGAAGTTTCCTGTCTGTAAATAGTAATCTTGCACAAGAGAAACGAAAGTTAAGTAATCCCTCTTTGCTTTTTTTGACTTAAAAGTATCAGTGGCTCGGGCGCCTGGGCGGCTCAGGGGGTTAAGGCCTCTGCCTTCGGCTTGGGTCATGCTCCCAGGGTCCTGGGATCGAGCCCCACGTTGGGCTCTTTGCTCAGCAGGGAGCCTGCTTCCTCCTCTCTCTCTGCCTGCCTCTCTGCCTGCTTGTGATTTCTGTCAAATAAATAAATAAAATCTTAAAAAAAAAATATCAGTGGCTGAAGTGAGTTTGAACATTAGAATTTTCTTTTTCGGCTCACTTACAGGTCGGTCATTAGAAACCTATAGGCCCTTGAATGAAGCTCAGCATATCACATGGGAACGGTGTGCCCCCTAGCTACGTTCCCCTAGGCTCCTGTCCACGGACCAGCTGTGGCAGGAGAGCTTGGTAAAAGCTTCTCTTTTTGCTAGTGCCCAACGGGGTCTTCTAGAATCGGGGTGGGCCTTCTGGGACACTGTTTTGGTTTAAACCGTTCCTAAGCGTTCACCCAGTTTTTAATAATTGGCAAACCTGAAGCTTCATTATAAATATATGTCCTGACTCAAATTTATGAAAGGGGCTGGACACTACTGCCTTTGGACTAGGCTGCATTACCCCAGTGATTAAACTCATGGTATGCGTGCTTTCTGCCCTAGCCAGTACAAATGGGTGATGGGCTTATTAAAGCCTCAGAAAGTCTGGAAGAGCACAGAGCTTCTGAAAGTTTAGGGGGCCCGACAGACCCTTTGCTCTGCAGTGCTTTCCAGAGTGGGTACACTCTGGAGTTCCATACCCCTGAGATGTCAAGTAAATGACAGCAGTCAGCTGACGGATTGTGGTAACCCACCACCTGGTCTGCTAGAAGGACAAGCTTTTCCCAAAGCTAATGCAGGAGAATGTTCTGAGACCATCTACAGAAACGAAGGAAGCCCACTTGTCTTAATCCAAACCCACATCACACAGACATTTGGACCATTATTCAATGCTGCAGAGAAACAAGCTTCAAGCCATGAAAAGACATGGAGGTCCCTTAACTGCACATTATTAAGTAAGAGAAGCCAATCTGAAAAGACCGCAAATGGAGTAATTCCAACTATGCGGCATTCTGGAAAAGGCGAACGGGTGGCCACAGGAACAAGAGTGGTTGTCAGGGAGTAGGGGAGAAAGCGGTGGAAATCAGGGCTCCGAGGGCAGGGAAACTAGACAGGGTGACACCAAAAAGGACGCGTGCCATCACACCTTTGTCCAAACCCATGGAACGTGCAGCCCCCAGACCGAAGCCCCACGCAGCTGCGGACGTTGGGTGGTAACGGTGCGTCAGTCAGTGTGGGCTCATCCGTGGTTGTGAACAGACCCTTTGGTACTGCATGTTGAGGGCAGGGGGAGCAGGGCACGTGTGGGGGCAGGAGGGAGAGGGAAACCCTGTAATTTTTGCTCAGTTTTGTTGTGAATCTAAAAAGACCATTAAAAATAAAGTCTATTTAAAAAATGAAAAAGGGTGTGTTATGGTGCTTAAAGGCAGCGGAAGCAGTCTCTGCACCAGAACACACAGGAGGACCGAAGCTGGTAGAAAGCCCCGTGGGCAAAAGGATGAGTGACCCCATGTTGGGGGGGTTTCAGCAGCCGGGGCACTTCTAAAAGGGAAGAAGACAGGGACTTTCATTAACTAAACGTCTCCCTGTACCAGGCGTTGGTCAGGTTCCTTTCCCAGGTCCCTCGATTCCTGCCGGTAACTCGTGAAGGCTGGTTCAGCTCAGCTGAGAACTCCCTCCCTTCTAGACGGGATCTCTGGTGTGCTTTGCCCCTTGTCAGAAGGAGTTCAGATCCTTGAAGAGAACGGTCTGGCTCAGCGTCCTAAGTGACCACTTCTAATTAGTGCGGACGTGGTCACAGGGCTTCTGAAGGGACCTGGGGACTCCACAGACCTACAGCTTAATCGGGGTTATGCCCTTTCTTGAGCCTTTCCATGGACTGGGGTCATCGCTCTGGTTCTGTTTGGAATTAGGGGCGTCCCTGTAACAGATCACAACAGCCATCCACAGAGGTAGATTTTATTCTTGAACCACTCACTCCGTGCCAGCAGGAATTAGCTCAATTCTTGCAGTCACCTGAGAAGTCGATACGATTCGCATTCTCAGTTCTGAAAACAGGGCAGGAAGGGCTTAGCTAAACTGCACTACGTCCCCTAACTGCCGATTTGTGGAAGGGAATTCAGATGCCAGGTTTTCTGACTGATGCGCCAGCTCGCCGCTGACAGCCCTGGCGGCCAGGAGACACAGCGCCCTGTACGTGTGGCTAGACAGACAGACGCAGAGAAACAGGGATGTGCGGACAGGCAGGTGATCAACACCCACTTTATTATTTTTTTCTAGAAGGAAATGATCTTTTTTTTTTTTTTCTTAAAAAGGAAATGAGAGTTTAAAAAAAATAATCTGAAAGAACAAACAATGTGGCAGCACCTTCCCTTGTTGGAACTCAGATGGTGTACGCCCCTCTTTGTGGGGGCTGGGCACACCGTGGTCTGTCGAGCAATTCCCTCACTTCCTTCAGTCTCAAGAATTTTTTTTTTTAAGGCATAAGTTAGTCTACTACTCTAGATCCTTGATGCTGTTTTCCTGAGTACCAGAATGAAAAACGTATTATTTATCATAGTTCAAAAAATTAGAGTTCAAAGAAATCATGGAATTCACAAAATCCAATCTCTGTATTTCAGTACTACAAAAATAGGGGTCAGGGAAAGTGTTAGACTGACTCTGAGTCTGTTAGTTGGTGGCAGAGCCTAGATTCATACTCAGGCCTATTGGCCCCCAGCCCTGCACACCCACAGCTCCTCCCGTGAGCACAGGGAACAGATAGTGGCTCCGAGGACACTGGGACCCTGCTGTCTCCTGACGGGGCCTGGGGAAGGGACTCTAAGAAGTTCGGTGTACTACAGCTGCTTCCTTGACATCCTGGTCTGCATCCCCATGTTCCCAATTAGTACAAAATGAGGGAGGCAAGCAGAGGAGACAGGAGCCTCCCCAAAGTGCCCGCTCCCCAACTCAGGCAGGGGGAGGTCTCTGCAGACGTCATGCTGATAATTACCGAAGTTGAGACTGTGCCTCATTAAGCAGGCAGAGCCCCTGGGAGCAGTACCCTTGCCTCACCCTCTCGCTTGCCCAGCTTAATTAAGCAGCTTGTTTGCCTTCTCATTAGCAAACTTGTTAGTGCCTTTCTCTGTCCCCTGAGCTGCTCAGAAGAAAAGTTTTGCGGGAGGGATTCCTTGGCTCCCTGCTTGGGTCTGGCCGTCCTGCTTCCCTACGGGAAATCTGTGTGTGGCATGAAGGTTCAGTGTTAGGTCCAAGGTGCCTTTGTTTGACCCATGTGGAGTGGAAGCAAAGCCTGATCTGGTTAAGGATATGACAGTTCATTCCTACTGTCTGAGATCCACTGAGGACCAGGGTACCAGCTAAGGCTTGTTTTGGACATGCTGTTCAGAGACTGGCAGCCCCGTCTCTGCTAGGTGTGAGCTGGGAGTCTCTCCATGCACCCAGGCTCTGTGTTACACACGACAGAAACAGAAGACTCGGTGTATCCGAGGTCTCGGACCCTGCCCTGCCCCCCCATCCTCGCCGTCCCCCACCATTTATAGGGATTTTTAACTAAGTTAGATCATCACTCCATCCTTGGATGTTTTCTAGGCTCCCCACCCCCACCCAGAAGGACTCTCTCAGCTCTGTATCGTCCACCACACATTCCCCCGTCTCAGGAGTGCCTCTGCACCAAGCAAGGCAGGACAGGACATGCGCTGACTCCCCATGTAGCAAGCAGAGGTCCAGGCCTCTGGGACTTTACCCAGAAGGGACACTGACTATGCAAGATGGGGGGAGGGTTTTGTAGCCCTTGTGAAGGAAGGTCACGTGAAATGACACTCAAAGTTGCCGGATCTTTCAGCCCCTTCAGACCAGCCATCAGTAATTTTATTCAATACCTATATGTCTACCACCAACACATTAGTAGGGACAGCAGAAATATGATTTGAGAGTCCACTGAAGTGGTATATACACTTACACTAGGGAAACTGAGGCTCAGAATGTTCCACGACTAGTCTAGGAAAAGGATGGATCTGGTACTCATGCCCAGGTCGGGGAGGGCGGAGCAGATTTTAGGTGAAGGACTGATACAGGTAGGAAGGAGGTGGTTTCCACGATGAGGGACAGCCCAGAATGAATGGACAGGAAAGCACACAAGCAGGGGGTAACTTGGAGACACAATTACAGACAATAGATTCAGAAAATACTGGAGCTCTGAGTTACTGCAGTTCCGCCTGCCCTGACCTGTGGCTCCGGATCGGCTGAAAAAACTCATCCTTGGCCTCTTAATGCACCCAGGTTCCGTGCCAGGCATGGCAGAAATGAAAGAGTCACTACTGTGTCAGGGTCTCAGACCTGCCTGTCTCCCCGTCCTTGCTGCCCCCCTGCCAGTAGGAGTTTTTAATCCAGTTAGACTATCATCCAGCCCTTGGTTCCTGGACCCCAATGCCTGAGGCATCTGGATTTGTTCTGATGGGGACGCTGCATTGTCTCACCGTTCAGGACGCACCCTGGCCAGAGTCCCCCACAGGTGGGCAGGCCCCGGGCCCGGGGATGCTCGCTCCTTCTTTGTGTCCATTCAGCAATTGTGGCCTCGCCTATAGCAAGAAGCAGACCCTCTTGGAGAGTCAGCCAGGACACCCAGGAAATCATCTGGTCCCATATTTTCAAACAAACAAACAATATTAGAACCATAATATATGAAGCAGGTATGCACAAAGTAGAAAACAGACTCAGGAGAAAGTAGAAGTGGGGACCGGAAGGCCCGGCCACTCCTGACCTCCTGCTCTTCTCTCCGACCCCTCACTTGTTTCCCCTCCTCTGAGGTCATAGAGTCCTGTCTTCTCGCTCTTCAGACCAGTGAACTGCGGGCCCAGGAGGTGACCGGCCTTCCTGAGGATGCATGTCTTGTTGGTGACAAAGACAGGACTGCGGCACGGCAGAGACAGGTCTCGGTCCTCATAAAATTGTTTTTAATTGTTTTTCTGTAAAGATTAAAAAAATTAACAAAGAGTCCTAGAGCTGGAGAGACATGGACCCAACCCCAGGTCCTGGTCCACTGCAGCAGGTTTGACCTTGGCGACACCCGTGGCCTCGTCAGCGCGAGGCTGCTCATTCCCTCCTGCCCAGGGAGCTTTGATTCTGTGGTTGTGATACTTCCTAGAGAAAGCAGGGCCTGAGATCTGCATGTCCAGGACAGAGGCGGGGAGGTACTGGTCTAAACCCCAGTTTGCCACCTCTATGCCCGTAAAACACATAACCCCTCGCAAACACCCGTTCTCTCATGTTATACGTCTGTATAATGATCTCCACACAGTTCTACAAGGATTAAAGGAAACAACACAAGGGGCCTAGAGGCCTAACCCTGAGCTCTCCCGACAGTGCACAGGTGTTTCATAAATGACAAAGCACCTTACTATCCGGGAGGCAGGGCAATGGGGTGGTTCCGGAAGGGCCTTTGAAGCCCGGATTCCTGATTCAATATCATGATCTCTACCAGTTTCTTGTTCCATGACCTTGCACGAGGCACTCAATCCCATCTGGAAAATGAAAATTCCACCACAGTGGAATCTTACTTAAGTAAACCTTGTGAGGGCTCCATTATTTTATACCTGGAAAGCATATAGACTAATAAACCCTACATGCGAGACGGTCAATATTATTTCAGATTGGCCACATAGGTTTCTGCTGTGGGAATTCCTCTCCCCGAGTGAGCCCCGTTTTATAACCTCTCATGGCCATCACGTGTGGGTCAGTGAATTGGTAAGACTCCAAATCAAGCATCTTCTGTGCGTCTAGGTTTCCAAAATCGCCCTGGAGCTTCCTGTGGGTTCCTCCCTACCCTTACAAAATTAACCTTTTGCTCTAATGCATGGCTCTGGGGTCCTTATCTTTGCCTGCACGGTGCTCTCAGAATCTCTTACTGAGGGGAGCTCGCGGGTCAGGGCACTCCTCGGTGGCAGGCCAAAAACACCCCCGGTGAATGTTCGGGTCCTACTCTTCAGTACTGCACGGTGAGCCGCAGAGATTGTCCCGCCGTGGGGACAGACGTGCTGACCTAACAAGTCCACATCCACCCGACTCGTCATATGCAGCCTATGTGTGTGTCCATTGACAGTAAATGAAAAAGGAATGAATGAATGATTAGACTTCCTGAAGACCTAGTGAGGAGGACGGGGAGGAGGTCCCCTTCCCAACCCCACCAGCAATCCTTCCTCCCTTGGACCTCAGTGCAGTGTGCTGGATTCCCCCTCCCACGTAATTCAAGGGCTTTTCAAGGTCTTTCCATTCTGGTCGTCCCTAGAGCAGGGCTTCCTGCCAGATGCAGACACGAGGGGAGAGGCTGCCTCCTCTCCCTGCACCTCTCCCTTTGAGCGGGAAGCGAGAGCCCCAGGAAATCAGCCCCCTGGGCCATGTGCCTGGGTCAGCAGGCAGCCTTTCGGTGCACCTCATTGCATCTTACAAATACTGCTTTTTTTCTTCCGCTATGAGGCGGAAAGAAGTCAGAAGCCACACATCCATGCGACTCATTGGGGGGATAGAAGAGAGGATGTGCAGTGAGCCTGAGGATTGCTAGATTTTCCTCCATATGAATCAAGCTTTTCTGTCCTCCTATGAGCAATGCACCAGAATGTTTCCCCGCAGCCCCGCCGGCAAAGGGTGTGTTTAAACTTCTGAATCTTTGTCAATCTGAAGGTGAGGAAAGCACCTCAATGTATTTAAATTTGTATGAATCTTACTATGAGTCAGGTTGAATATCTCTTCATACATTTAAGTGCCCCTGTTGTTTTATAAATGCCTATTCTGGGGTGTGTCTTACTCATTCCAAATTAAGCATCTTGGGGAAAGAGATGGTATTTTATACATCTCATACTTTTCTTAATAGTGTGGAAAATTAAAAAAAAAACACTTAATAAAAACATTTAATTCATGAAGAACAGAATCACTGTGGTTTTCCCTCTCCTCATACCATTTAAGCTACTTTTATAACACCTTTTTTTAACCTTTGGATTCCTTTTTTTCCCCCATGCAGAACAATATTATATATAAATAATGTCCATAATACAGGATATTTAGTTGAATAAAAATAAAAACTCACTTATACAATTGTTTTTAAACAATTACTGATCTCTTATTTCGGACTGCTTCCCATACATAGGCTTTTTTTCTCTTCAAATATTAACAGTCATATTGTAAAATGTTGACACTTTGGAAATCTTACTTTCTTCACTTAACACCCTGGCCCAGTCCTCAGTTGCTACATTGTTCTCTTTTGCTACACTGTAAATGCTTGATGGAGGCATCGGAAGGTACCTCCTGGTCTTGCTCTGCTGCTAATACAGAACAAATGTTAGGTGAGCACAGCCGGCTCGGGGAGGATGACCTGGAGAAAACAAGTGTCTTCCTTAGCCAAGAAAAGCGTACACTTGGAACACTCCAACTTTCATATCTTTCTTCTTGCTACTTTTAACTTAATCACTGCCAAATCTTTAGCACAAATCATTGCATCGATCTGGGTTTGTGTATAAGCTTCTTATAAACGCACGTGCGTGGCTCATGGATTGCTTTCTGAAGGCAAATGCAGTCAATATAATATACTCCATTGCCCAGCCAGTAGCTTTAAAAGCAGGCACTACAGAGCATGGGGAAGTCCGTCTGAGAATCTCACAGATCCATAAATGAGGCTGCAAATTCAGGGTGTTGGTGTTTGGGACTGTGGGGGATACAGCAACATTGCCAAACATCCATCCTGGAGGAAGGGCAGGTGTTCCGGTGACAGGGAGCATAGGGTCAGGGCTAGAAATGACTGAATGAGAACCTCTAACTGTCCAACCATCTGAGAAATATTTACTCTGGTAGAGATTCATCTGATCTCAAGGTTACATAGTTTTCTAAAGTAAATTTGTCAAAACCACACAAACTACTGTAGCTCTCGCAGGAAGATTTTCTCGGTTGACCCGAAGACATACGATGGTTGGTTCTAAGTCTATGTAGTCTATGTGCAAATCTCTCATGGTTAATGTCTTGAGGGCCCATTCAGTTTTGCTACGATCTTATCCCGTGTCTCTGATTCCTAAATGTTAATCCACACTTGCATCTACAAGTGAGAATCTGTTATTCTCCAATGGGTTAATGATTTCTGTCTGTTATTTATATGGACTTTATATCCACCCAGGGCACATACATGTATGGTATCCCGTTGAGGTCAGGGTTCAGATGCTGACCGCAGGACGTTTATGAAGGTGATACTGACAGCCATAACCTGAGAGGGATGACCGGAAGCTGGATCAGGAGCGCATAGGTGTCCCGCCTAGTAGTAATGGTGGTGGTGGGCTAAGGGGGGTGACAGGGGTGGGGGAGGTGGTGGTGGTGGTCTGGGCCAGCACTTGGCACATGATGATGAGTGCATCGGTGAATGGGTGATAGCGGACGTGGACAGCCATTGCTGGTGGTCATCATGGTCGTCACGGACAGGAAGGGAGCCAAAGAAGAATGTTGAGGCTATTGACCTTTCTCAAACCATGGCAAGACTAATTGAGGACAAACTGAAGTCTTCCTGGGTCATCCAGCTCTTGTCTTTGGTGGCAATGAAGCTGATCAAGAAGTCTTACAAAGCAATATTTAGAAAGGTGACACTCACTTCTCATACCGTCCCCATGTGCACAGGGTTATGTGAGGCGGGCTGTCTCTCCTCAGAGGAAGCTACAGGGAACTCGCACAGACTTGTAGTGGCCCACCGAGGCAACGTCCCTGAGACTGGATTCTGAGCCCTACATCCAAGGGTGCAGGGTTGAGAAAAATTGCTTGAGAAATGGAGAAGATCTGCCTCATCTCCCTGCACCCAACTTCCTGCCTCAGAGGGACCCCGGGGGGGGGAGATCCAGTCACACCCAGCAGCCCCGGGGAGCACACAGCAAGTGCCCAGGGAGACTCGTGTGTCTGGGTACATGAGCTATAAGTAGGGGAGAGTCTTGGGGAAGAAAGGATGCTGAGGAGGACGCTGTGAGTGTTAATGTCATCCCAACCGACAGGTAACGGCAGGGGTGGGGCAGCAGACGTGAACTCGGGAAGCGGAGGACAAAGGAAGGGCACTGACCTTTCCCAGGAGAGACCATTAGGGTGTCGGGGGTGGGAGAAGTCTGGGACCTTAGTGTAGGTCACTTACCTCAACCCTCACCCCAAAAACCTTTTTCGGTGACTTTAGGGAACCATACAGTTTCCGTGTTGTAAGAGTCTTAGAAAACATCTGCTCAAACTTTTTTTTTTTTTTAATTTTATTTTAGAGAAGAAGTGGAGCATATGTGAGAAGTTGCTCAGCTCTGTGTGCGTCGCCGTCAGTGACAGAGCACGTACCAAAGCCAAATTCCCGATTCAGAGATGCCTCTTCTTTTCATACCACAAGACTTCGTGCTTGCGACGTTTGACCTCACGGTTTTCCTCCATGAGAATCCCTGTTGCATTTCTCCTGCCGAGATCATCTTTCAAAAGACACAGCGTGTCTGCTGAAGGAGCCACCTCCGGGCACCACGGACCCGAGATGTCAGGGCCTGTTCCCGGAGCCCCCGCAGCTCTGTCCTACCGCACCTCTCCCTCCAGAGCTTGTGGGCACAGTCCATAAGCACCAGTGGGGCTTCCAGAATCTCTGACAGTCACATTTGGGGCATGACTCCTTTCTTTCCCACACCCCAGTTCTGCTGGTCTTTTCATCATTGGAAAGTGTAGGAAGGATACAGGTAGGAATTTTCCCATGTGTCCTATTTCCTGATGGTGGAATGGATACAAAATCCAGGTGCCTGGCTCTCTAGAACCCAATCTTATAAATTAGGAAAGGATCGGGCTGGGACTGGGGGCCTTGGCTTCTAGAGTCCACGGAGCAGTGATTGGTGTGGCCACTGGCTGCAACTTTGTGCTCATTTTAGGTCTCTACGGCGGTATCCTGAGGGCTGTGCTGAAGCTGCCGTCGGCGGCCAGCCGGGCCAAGGCCTTCTCCACCTGCTCCTCCCACATGACCGTGGTGGCCCTCTTTTATGCCTCTGCTTTCACGGTGTATGTGGGTCCGCCTGAGAGCCGCTCCAAGGGCACCGACTCGTATATAGCCCTGGTGTATGCCCTTCTCACCCCTTTCCTCAACCCCATCATCTACACACTCCGCAACAAGGAGGTGCAGGAGGCCGTCAGAAGGGTCACCCAGAGGATCAGGGCTCTGTTGGAGGGACCCTGAGGATCTCTATTGTCACAGCCCCACTGCCTGGCCACAGCGGGAAGCAGCTGATCACTTAGTCATCTGGTCAGAGTGACAGTCAACACCGGGGAACAAATCGGTCTATTTGTCAAACATGCAGCCACGGCCGACTCAGGAGGACGTAGTCCGGGATGATCAGATGTGGAAGATGTTGAGGGAAAGGAGATGGGTCTGATTCCGTTCCAGTCTCCCGGGGGGAAACGCCACGAAAGAGAAGCGGGGGAAGAACAGGGTCTCAATGTAAATGGTTTTGCTGAACCCCTGAGCTGGGGAGAGAGCACAGCCCGGGGCGGGGAGACAATCTGAAGCCAAGGGGGAGCGTGTCCCAGAGGAAGGGACTCACGGCAGAAAGCACGGCCCGAAGCTCTGACCCCGATGTGAGGCGGTGAGCAGGGGCAGAGTGGGCGGCCCGTGGGCGAGGCTGGGAGCCGGACGCCAGGGCTTGCTGTCCCCTGAGGCACGAGCGCGGTGGGGACGGTGAGGATGTTGTTTGCCTTCTCACCGAGCATCGTGTTTCTAAGCAGAAAGAGAAACCAAGCAGCAAAGAGCCTTGCCTGTCTGGTACGCTCGGCACACACGTGCCAAGTAGAAAACCGGTCGAAATAGAAAGTCGGTTCCATTCTGCGCCCTCTTCCCGGCCCTGCCCTCCCACCCCCACCCACGTCTTCCGCTGAGCCAAGTTGGAGAACGAACACTCGGGCTCAGCCGTGGGACTTGGCTGATGCGTGAATTGTTGGTCCAGTGGCAAATGGTGTCAGAGGCCTGGGGAGAGAGACGGCCCCGGTGGAGACCAGGCCACTGAATGGGTCTTGAATACCCTCTCTCCTTTTCAGTTTCATACAAATGACTGCTGAAAAAGTCAAGCCAGTGACTTTCTGTTGCGGCTGCCCTGGGGCGGAGAACAGTGAGAGCTGCTTTCAGATGTTTTCTTTCCTCTTTGTGAGACCCCCCGAAGAAGGGAGAATCACCCCAACATTTATGTCAGGAAGATAGAAACGTTCCTAGAGCGGCTGTGAGGAGTCAGAGACCCTGCCCAGGTCTCGGGTCTGACAGTGGATGGGTCCCCTCTGGTGGGCACGACCTTGGCGAGACCGGTGGCCTCTTCCTCTCTGACCAATGAGAGCCACAGCATCGGCTGCTCACGTGCCGTCCTGCCCAGGGAGCTTTGATCCTGTGATTGTGACACTTCCTAGAGACAGGAGGGCCTGAGATTTGCATATCCAGAACAGGAGGGCGGGGTATTGGCCCAAACCCTAGTTTTGCTGGCTTTTTGACTAAGATCCTAAAATTAAAAAAAAAAAAAAGTAACTGCTCAACTGCTCTTGGACTTCTTTTGTTTTCTTTAAAAAAAGAAAAGAAATCCTATAACAAAGAGTTCCAGGGCACCTGAGTGGCTCAGTGGGTTAAAGCCTCTGCCTTCGGCTCAGGTCATGGTCTCAGGATCCTGGGATGGAGCCCCGCATCGGACTCTCTGCTCAGCGGGGAGCCTGCTTCCCCCTCTCTCTGCCTGCCTCTCTGCCTACTTGTGATCTCTGTCTGTCAAATAAATAAATAAAATCTTTAAAACAAAACAAAACAAAGAGTTCCTTTATGACCCGTCTGCCTGGGCTTGAACATTAATTCTACCATTTGCTTCCTGTGACCTTCGACGATGCACTTAACTTCCCTGTGCCTCCGTTTCCTGATCTGTAATACGAGGACAGTCATAGAACTCTGAGCACTGTATAAACATTGTCACCACTTCAGAGATCTCCCAATCCATTCTGCAGTGGAAATTTCTTCTTGTGAAAATGCTTCGTTTCCCATGTAGCTCCCATTTTTGTGTGTGTGAAGCCAGTAGAACAGGTCACATTCCAAAGGAAGCATCTTCTTTTGATCCGTGTCCAGCGCCCACTGGGCACAACCTGAGGAGTCGCCCTGCCTGCGTGAAGTGCACGTGGCCTCCCACATGCAAGGGGCAGCACCCCGCTCTGCAGACGGGCTCTGCTCTTTCCTCTCTCCTCACCCGGACAGCCGTGTGTGGGGCGGTGGCAGGTGCAATGGTGCAATGGAAGCGACTCTGTTCTCTGTGGGGGCAGCACCAAGGAATGGCGCGGGGCTGCGTGTCCTTGCCATGGCTCGAGTCGTACTAAGTCAAAGCCCCGTGGATCCGGTCTCTGTGGGTTAAGTGCGCGGCGCACCTCGGGACTCCCCATCGCATTTTGGAGACACAAGTTGTTAAGGAACAACTCAATGCAGCCCCGTTGGTTTCTAGTACTTGGTATTCCAGCGGACTTAGGAACAAAGACACGAGCAAGGAATGAACTCTTGAGACTCAGATGCGTGTCACAGAGATTGGCGCCCGCTTCTAACCCCGGGAGACAGGATCTTACGTAGGTCTCGTCACTGCTCCAATCCCCCTCACCTTCACTGTACAACCTTTCCCTCTCCCGCTCTCCTAAACTAGACAGTTTAGGTCTCCCTCCGTGTAGTTTCCCAACGGATACAAATGACTGGGGTGCTGAGGGGCTGCCTCCCACCCAGACACCTGCCCAGCAGAAGCAGCCTTTCTGTTCACCGAAGGGCTTTCTCCAGATGTTGCCAATTTTTCCGTGTGCTGCCATGTGAGAAACATGGTTGAGAGGCGATGTCTTGCTGGGGTGAGGCTCAAGGCAAGGCCTGGCTTTGCCACCAGGAGAGACTAGTGGGTGACAACGAGCCAGCACTCCCACCGTAACCGGGCTGTCGGCTCTGTACGGGCATCAGGGCTGACATTCTATCCCGCAGATGGTTTTTCCTACCGGCTAAATGCACCATAAGGGAAAGGACTGTGTTTCATGCATCTCATTTTGCTGACTTCCTACGTGAGGCCTAGGAATCAAAGATGTTTGAAAGACGCATTAAATAAAGGAATATAATGAATGACTATCATTTCCCAAATTTCTCACATTATTTTTGTGATACTTGACACCATTTTCCAACTTTTAAATCATGCTTTTTAAGAAGGCCTTATACAGGGGTGCCTGGGTGGCTCAGCGGGTTAAAGCCTCTGCCTTCGGCTCAGGTCATGATCCCAGAGTCCTGGGATCGAGCCCTGCATCGGGCTCTCTGCTCAGCAGGGAGCCTGCTTCCTCCTCTCTCTCTCTCTCTGCCTGCTTGTGATCTCTGTCTGTGAAATAAATAAATAAAATCTTAAAAAAAAAAAAAAAGAAGGCCTTATAGAGGAATACGGCACATAAAAATGTTTAGACGAATGAAATTTTTAGATGATTAGTCACGGTTCACTATCAGTTTCTAATAAGCAGACACTTTTTCCAAATATTAACACGACACTGTGAGTTTTTTCACACATTGAGTCCTACTTTCTTCACTTGTGTTTTAAGCATAAGTAACTTTGGATGTCATCTCCCTGCCTGAGTCATGAATGACTTAAGGGGGTCAGGAGTTCTTGTGTCTTTCTGTCCTTCTGTCCCTGATGCACAGTAGGTGCTGAAGAGGCGATCTCGACTCGAAGAGGACAGATAAGAGCAGGGACAGCTTTCTTGGCTTGGCAAGGCCACATGGAAGCCTTTGGCCCTTTCATAGGTATTTTTATTTCTTTGCTACTGATTCCAGGTAATGTCTGCAAGTCCTATACCTGGGTCCTTACATCCCACGGACCGCCTTCTAATCCTGAGTTAATGCCAAGACATCCAGGCGTACAACTGGGCTCTGCGAGTGAACATGCACGTCGGTTTCAGAGTCGGGCTCCTGAAAGCGGAGGTAGGGATGCCATCGTGATGTGATACAGAGACAGCAAAGAAACGAGCATTAATAGGACCACTCGGGTACAGCAGGATCATTCATTTGGAGAGACTAGAGAGATGCTAGTCGATATGGACCCAAGAAATGAGGATAACAGTGAAGAGTGTTTTCGTATCTGGGACTGCAGAGGAAGCAAAAACTTAGTAAAAGGCCAGTTGCAAAACTCTGTACCCAGAGAAAGGTCAGCCCTTCTCCGAAGTGGGATGCACGTTTCGTGCTGGCTGATTTACTTTTTATTCATCAGAGATTAGGTTTCTCGTGTTGGCTTGTTGTTTGTCGGTTTATTAAACCACGATACGGGGAGATATCAGGTTCACCTTTTTTTTTTTTTTAAAGATTTTATTTATTTATTTGTCAGAGACAGAGAGAGCGAGAGAGAGCGAGCGCACAGGCAGACAGAGTGGAAGAGGGAGAAGCAGGTTCCCTGCGGAACAGAGAGCTCGATGTGGGACTCGATCCCAGGACACTAGGATTGTGACCTGAGCTGAAGGCAGCTGCTTAACCAACTGGGCCACCCAGGCGTCCCTCAGGTTCACCTTTTCAGTAATGCTTCAATGCTCCCTTGTTGGCTTTTAAGCCTATCACCAAACCAGTGATTGGGAAGTGATCGGCATTTATTAAATATTATAAATGAATGAATGAATGATAAATAAAGTAATTAAATGCGTATTTACTGCAATTCATGTATAATTTCTTTGTACTTGTTTCTGGATGTGATTTAGTGGACAAAACAAAAAATAATTATATTAAAATGAGTTTGAATTTATTTTCCAAACGATGTGGATTCACGGAGAAGTTGTTGTTGTTGTTTGTGCTCAAGGTGTTACCGTCCATGTGTGCACGGGATTATGTTTTGTTTGCTTTCTCAGAACCTTTATGCAAAGATACTCTCTCTTGTGTTATATGCTGTACTTTGATAGTCAGAAGTGGTTGTATTTCACTTATTTTATTAATTAATTAATATCACACATTCTATTTATTAATGTGATGCATGTATTAATGTCATTTTTTTGTGGTCCAAGAGACCCTATGTCACTTGATAAGCTCAAGGTGTTACCGTCCATGTGTGCACAGGTTTATGTGAAAGGGGCTGTCTCTCCTCAGAGAAAGCTACCAGGAACTCACACAGACTTGTGGTGGCCCACCGAAGGCAACGTCCCTGACTGGATTCCAAGCCCAGCAGCCAGGGGTGCAGAGATGAGAAAAATCGTTTGAGAATCAGAGAAGATCTGCCTCATCTCCCTGCACCCAACTTCCTGCCCCAGAGGAACCCCGGGGGGGAGGATCCAGTCACACCCAGCAGCCCCGGGGAGCACACAGCAAGGAGCCCAGGGACACTTAGTGTGTCTGGGTACATGAGCTCTAAGTAGGGGAGAGTCTTGGGGAAGAAAGGATGCTGAGGAGAACGCTGTGAGTGTTAATGTCATCCCAACAGACAGGTAACGGGCAGGGGTGGGGCAGCAGACGTGAACGTCGGGAAAACGGAGGACGAAGGGAAGGCACTGGTCTTTGCCAGGGGAGACTCATTAGGAGGCGGGGTGTGGGAGGAGAAGTCCGGGGACCTAAGTGTAGGTCACCTAGCTCTACCCTCACCCCCAAAATATTTTTCAGTAGCTTTATGGGATCACAGATACCAGGGCTGTAAGGTCCTTATAAGACATCTCTTTAAACCTTTTCATTTTAGAGAAGAGGACGTTGAGGAGAAATGGCCAGACTCAATGTTCATTTTGAGTTGGTGGCAACACGAGTTTAGAAAGCCAATTCCAAAAAAAAAGAACGAGTTCTATCTTACATCACAGCTCTTCTAGACCGATACCATAGAGCCCCGACTTCATCTGCTCACAGGTAACCTCCTTAGGGACCTCCTGGTACAGAATTCTCTGTGGCAACCCTTCCTCAGAACGCACCGAGTCTACTCACTGATTCCTCTTCTGGCCTTACCATTCTGAGCTCTGAGGGTGCTCTCAGAGAACACTTCTCTCACTGCTTCCTCCTCCAGCCTCTGCTGAGGGCATCCCCGAACTCCAGAGAGGTCCCCCCAGCAGACCCAGCAGGCACTTTCGAGAAGGTGTGTTCTCTTCTTGCGCAGGTTAGCACGACTGACTGCTGGGTACCGGGGGGGGGGGGGGGTGGCAGGTGTGGATGCTTTAAAGGATCAAGGGACGTTTCATCTGGACCATAAGGGGATGGCCGTGAGGATTTCTTGTCTCTGCTGTTTCCTGGCGGGGAGTGTGGGAGGAAGCCCTGGGTCCTGACTCTAGGGTCACTTTCTGTCCATCTGAAAAGAACGGATGGCCGCAGGACCGGGACTCCACTCCGGCTGTCAGCAAGCCTGTGACTTGCAGACTTCTTTTGCCTTCCAGCCTTTAGTTCCGCTTTTGAAGAATGAGGGGTTGAAAAGTGTTCTTGATGACATTTCATTTATTGTCAGGTTGATTCATTCCATACTTTTGGCTTGGGGAAATTTTTCAAAAGAAGAATTCTGAAGTTAGTGAATCTTCTGTCTTTGTCCCTTATTCTTAGGAGTCATGGACCCGCTGAACCGCACCTGGACCCCGAGTTTCCTTCTGGCTGGTTTCGCGGCCCCCAGGACGCTGCGGCCCCTGGCGTTCCTGGGCACGCTGTGCATCTACGTCCTCGCGCCGGCCGGGAACTTGTTCGTCATCGTGCTGGTGCGGGCAGACGCGGCGCTGTCCACACCCATGTACTTCTTCCTCAGCGTCCTCTCCCTCCTGGAGCTCTGGTACGTCAGCACCACGGCGCCCACGCTGCTGCACACGTGGCTCCACGGGCGCTCACCCGTCCCGGCCGCCGCGTGTTTCATCCAGCTGTAGTCTTCCACTCCCTGGGCATGACCGAGTGCTACCTGCTGGGGGTCATGGCGCTGGACCGCTACCTGGCCATCTGCCGCCCGCTGCACTACCACGCTCTCATGAGCAGAAGGGTGAGGTTGTGGCTGGCGGGGGGCTCGCGGGGGGCCGGCTTCTCCGCGGCACTGGTGCCGGCCGGCCTCACGGCCAGTCTGCCCTTCTGCTGGAAAGAGGTGGCCCACTACTTTTGTGACCTGGCCCCGCTGATGCGGCTGGCGTGTGTGGACACAGGCTGGCACGCTCAAGTGTATATTGTAGTGATTGGAATGGTCAACATATGCAACCTTGTGCTCATTTTAGGACTCTATGGCGGTATCCTGAGGGCTGTGCTGAAGCTGCCTTCGGTGGCCAGCCGGGCCAAGGCCTTCTCCACCTGCTCCTCTCACATGACCGTGGTGGCCCTCTTCTTTGGTTCTGCCTTTGTTGTCTATGTCGGGTCAGCTGGGAGTCATGCTGAAGGCACAGATAAGCGTATTGCCCTGGTGTATGCCCTTCTCACCCCTTTCCTCAACCCCATCATCTACACACTCCGCAACAAGGAGGTGAAGGAGGCTGTCAGAAGGGTCACCCAGAGGATCAGGGCTATGTTGAAGGGACCCTGAGGATCTATAGCATCATTTGGTGACTGTAGAATTTAATTGCTCAGTTGATCAAAAAATCAATTGAATAATTTTTTCAAACACAGTCCACATCAAGTGGACTGATTCTTTGATTGAGAAAAGCTGGGAAAGTTGTGGAGATCGGAGAGACACGGCCTCTAAACCCATATCTACCTAACATGGGTGAAAGGATGTAGATGAGAAAAACAAACACAAAAACAAAAGTAAGGATGTAGGTGCAGATATTTGGGCAAACTCAGAGCAATGGAATTATGTTTGAAAGAATTTGGAAGAACCAAAGCTGGCTGTGGAATTATGCTCAGGATGGGATTCTTGGGGAAGCTCTGAGAAAGGAGGGACATGTCATTAGCAAACAAAAAAAACAAAAGGACTCTCTGATGAAGGTTCAGATGTGGATTGGAAAACCATGGAAAATGACTTGTAGAAGCGCATTTCCATGTTCCCAGAATCCTACAGTACAAGAAAGTTTGAAGCTGGAGCTGGGAATTTCTTCTTTAAAGGGGAAGATTGGGGGTTAGAGATGAGGGTGCTGGGGCTGCTGATGGTTAGAAGTGAGTCATAGAAATATGCCTGGCACTGTAAGCTTGAGATCGCGAGTTAGTCGTCAGGGTGACATCATGGCAGGAGTCCTGTGAGTTTGGTGCTAGCTCTGGGAAGCAAGAGGAGATAATAAAAAGAAGGCATGATTTCTGTTTTCAGAGAATTTTTAGTTTTGTTTTGAAGGTTTGGTCTTCCATCCCTCTTTCACTCTCCCATCCTCCCCTTCCCTTTCCTGTCATACCACCACCATCACCACCACCATCACCACCATTACTATCACCATCATCATCACCACCATCACCGTCATCACCACCACCATCGCCATCATCATCATCACCATCATCACCATTATCACCACTGTCACCACCACTATCACCACGGTCACCACCACCATCACCACCACCATCACCACCATTACCGTCACCATCATCATCACCATCATCACCACCATCACCGTCATCACCACCACCATCACCATCACCGCCATCATCGCCACCATCACCACCACATCACCACCATTGCCATCACCATCATCATCACCACCATCACCACCACCATGACCACCATCATCGCCACCATTACCACCACCATCGCCACCATCACCACCACCATCGCCACTATCACCATCACCACTGTCACCACCACCATCACCACTGTCACCACCACGTGGCATCACCATCTCCATCACTAACAGTGACATACGGACTAATATCAAGAAATAAACATTTGTGTTTTGCTTTATGTGTCTCTGTGGTGGTGGGAGGTCATGAAAGGGAGAGAAGTAGTGCCTGCGTTGGCAGAAAGGGACTGAGGAAATGTAAAGTAGCTTCAGAGACGTTGATTCTGATATTTCCCCAACCCTCAGACCTCAGAATCCTAATCCCTTGAGGATCTAGATGGGACTTCAGACCAGATGTGGAACTGTAGGATCTTCTAGGAGATGTCTTGTCTCAGGATAACATGGCAGCAGCTCTACTGAAAATACAAAAAGAAAATTTGTTTTTAAAGTAATTCTGGGGAGCATTTTAAAAAAACAATAAGAGTAAATGAATTTTGGATTTCCTATTTTGTTGATATTGATGTTGAGATACTTTATCTCTAATGCAAGGATGACTTGGTTTTTATTTTAACTTATTTTCCTGGAAGGAAAATGTGTGTGGGGTGACATTCCATAGCACTGACCTCATTCCCTAATCAGTAATCCTCACTAGAGCTATAGACCGTTTAAGAACCCCCACTTAGTAAATGAAGATGGATGGTCCAATTTGAGGTTTTTCTAAAGACAATTTAGCCTTGGTCTCAGGTCAATTTTCCATGACCATCCAGCCCACATATGGACTACATTTTCTGCTCTGAGCTTTGGATGTGGGGTCTCCTAAGTAAGAAGAAACTAATTTTAATATTATTAAATCATGAAGGTTAATCTTATAGGAGTTACAACATCAGAAATCGAACCTGTGACCCTATCCCATCCCTAGTCAAAGTGATTGTTGCTTTCTTGCGGGAGTGGATGGGGTAGTGGAGGGGTCTATCCTGCGGAGATAGGGGACAAAGTTCAAGCCCAGGTTAAGCCAACATAGGATGTTTGAAGACTTACTTGGAACGGATATTGCCTGCAAGTAGGTGAGCTTCTAGGTTAGGCAGGGCCTACCCTCCCTCTGTCAAAATCCCTCTATCTTTACAGAAGTTAAGAATGAAGTCAGTAGGTGGGAAATAAGCCGACCAGGTTACATGGGAATTTAGAAACAGGCTGGGAATGGACAGTACCAAGGGCTTCTAACCCTTCCCACCGTATCACCAGGGCACAGTCTCTACATTGCCATGTTGACCTGAAGCAGAAGGTCTGTGGCCTTGACTGAGCACCACATGGCAGAAGTGGTTGGTGGCGTGTGAATTTGGTGGGTCGTGGTGGTCAGTGGAGGACCTACTTGTCTGTCCCACCGAGTGAATGTTCTCCTTACAGAGAACGTGGCCTGCCATGGGGCACATACGAAGATTTCTCTGGCCAGATTTCGGTCTCAGGCTTCCTGCCATTTTTACTTTCCCTTGAAGAGGTAGGAGTGGGTTCCCTTCTCCGTAGAACTATCCCGGACTCCTGTCTAACCCCACAGTCTCTTACACAGACATGCCATTTTTACTGGCGTATTTTGTCTCCGTTTTCTCATTACATTTCCTATAGCAGGAAAATGAATCCATTTTATTTCCAAGATCAATTAGTAGATAAAGAGTCTGAACTCATTTCAAACGTGTTACCTCTCCCAAGCAAGAGGAAAGAACAGCATTGCCACGGATTGGAAGGGGACTGTTCCTATGGAGGAAGTCCTACCATCAGGTGGGAGAACCATCAACAAAATGATCACACTCACCGCCAAAGTAAGATACCCACCCCCCCCCCAAGTAAATAATACTCCAGAGAGATAAAATCATAAGTAAGGAAATAAAACATTTAAGGATACTACTTGTCACGACCCACGCACTGAAGGCACGTAAAATACGGATCGACTGGAAGCACGTATGGCATCAAACACACACTAGGTTGTAAAATAAGGTTCACTGGAGCTGTGCGTCCCTTGTCCCAAAGACCTAACATAGAGTTTGGTGGCCAAAGTGAAGATACTGTATTGTCTATTTGACATTTGCAGAGAGGGTAAATCTTCCTAGTTCTCTTAAAAAAAAAAAAAAAAAAAAAAAAAAAAAAAAAAAAAAAGAAAAAAGAAAGAAAGAAAGAAAAAGAAAATGAAGTATGTGAGATGGTGGATAGTTTATCAGCTTGATGGTGGCAATCATTTCACAGTGAGCCGTTCTCCCCAGAAATCCACGGTTACCCCGGGCTGCAAGCAGAGGTGCCTCCTTCTGACGCATCTCCATGAGGTCAGGGCAGCCCCACGCTCCGCCCCTTGCCTCCTTCCCCGCCACGCAGGAGTTTTACCATCTCACACCAGCACAAGGAGAGTGAGTGCAGGACAACCAGGTGTGCTGGAAGCAGGAGAGCGAGCTTTTACCACAGTATCTCCTCGTCATTGTCTCATTTTAGTATTAGTACTGTAATTTATTTTTTTCAAAGATTTTACTTAAGTGCAAATCAGTCAACATACAGTGTATTATTAGTTTCCGGGGTGGAATTTCGTAATTGGTCCCTTGCATAGAAGCCAGTACTCATCAGCTCCCGGGCCCTCCTTAATGCCCGTCCCCAGTTACCGCGTCCCCCGCACATCTCCCCTCCAGCCGCCCTCAGTTTGTTCCCTGGAGTTAAGTCTCTTACTGTAATTTGCGAATCGAACTTGTTCATAGGTATGTATGTACTGGAAAAAATATAATATGTATGTATTTCCACAGTTTGGGGCATCCACGGGAGGGCTTGGAACACATTGCCTACACACAGGAAGGGACTACTGCATACGTAGATCAAAGCCTCAAATTGTACACCTTGAATACATACAATTTCTCTTTGTCAATCATTACTCAAAATAAAACAAGCCTCAGCACGTTAAGAGAATTAATCTTGTATAGACTGGCTTTTAACTCATCATATAATTACATTTAAAATAAATAACTAAATGATAAATTTAAAACGTCCATATTTTGATATTAAAAGAGCATTTCTAAACAATTTATGGATTTAAGAAGAAATTGGAAACGAAAGTAGAAAATATTTAGATCTGAACAATAATAAAAAATCGCAATTTTGAACTTCTGGGTAAGGCAAAAGTGGTTCTTAGAGAGAAATTCATAACCTTAAATGTTTGCATCATTAGAGAAGGAATGTGCAAAATTAATTTAAAGTAAGAACTTAGAAAAATAATATCAGAGAAAAAATGAAGAAGTTTGAAGAAAAGAAAGTATGCACAGGGGAGCAGAAATTAATGTAATAAAAATATAACAAAGAAGACATAGAAATTAAAAAGTTCATTCTACAGAAAAAAAAGAACAAACTCCTTACAAGAGTAATAAACAAGAGGAAGAGAGGGGTAAGAAATACAAAGAATGAAAAACAAACTATCAGTTTAAGTCACAAAGTTTAAAATGATAAGATGATAACTATAAACAACATTACCCATTAATTAAAATTTAGCTAGCCAGATTCATTCCCAGGAAATTTAAAATTACCAATGTCAAGTTCGGAAGCAGTGGAAAATATTAATAGCAGATTAGTTCAAAATTTTCCTGTAAATAAAACTGAGAACCCCAATAGCTTAGCAAGTGAGTTCTTGAGTTCTACCAAGATTTTTTCAATTTAATTTTATTTTTTCAGTGTTCCAAAATTCATTGTTTATATACCACACCCAGTGCTCCATGCAAAATGTCCCCCATTAATACCTACCACCAGGCTCTACCAGGTATTAAAGGAAAAGGTAAGTCCTGTGTTTAGCCCCTCCAGAGAACAGAATTCCTGGAAATACCACTCAATGATGCATTTTAAGAAGCTCTCCTGACGCTGATTCCAAAATAAATAAAACCAGTGTAAGAAGAAAGACTTGGAGGCCCGTCTCACTCGTTAACATCAATGCGAACTTTGCCCTCCACTTCGCCCTGAGCCTAGTTCAGTCATCTGTACTAAGTGGCTAGGACTGAGATTGGTTTATCTCAGGAATGCAAGATTGACCTAGCATTTGAAAAGTGAATAAAACAAGTTATCATATTAATGGATTAAAAAATAAAAAATCCCTGATGAGAATCTCTTTTGATGCAGGAATAAAAATGCATTCAATAATCATTCATAATTTAAAAACGAGAAACTATAACAAAACTCCAAAAAAGCTTCCTGATAAGGCATTTTTTAAAAAAGATTTTATTTATTTATTTGAGAGAGAGAGAGACAGAAATAGAGAGAACAGGAGGGAGGAGAGGAAGGAGCACGGAGGACAGGGAGAAGCAGGTTCCCCACTGAGCAGGGGCCAGACAGGGGCTCCCAGGACCCCGGGATCCTGATCTGAGCTGAAGGCAGATACATAACTAACTGAGCCATCCAGGCGCTCCTGATAAGGCACTTTTAAAAATCGGGACGCCTGGGTGGCTCAGTTGGTTGAGCCGCTGCCTTCGGTTCAGGTCGTGATCCCGGGGTCCTGGGATCGAGTCCCACATCGGGCTCCTTGCTCGGCAGGGTGCCTGCTTCTCTTGCTGCTTCTGCCTGCCTCTCTGCCTGCTTGAGTGTTCTCTCTCTCTCTCTTCTCTCTCTCTCTCACAAATAAATAAAATCTTAAAAAAAAAATCATGCAGCCAACCTCATAGTGAATTATGAAAAGCCTTTCCTTTAAGATCGAGAGTGAACCGAGATTAATGGCTAACACAGTTCCTGTTCAATGTTGCCAGAGGTACTGGCTATCACAGCGAAAAGCACAAGGAATGAAGAAGTTAAAAGAATCAACAATGGGAAAAGCTGTATTTATTTTTAGATTTATTCTTACTTATGTTGAAGTACAGACAAATTATTAAAATTGACATGGAGGGTTGACCAGCCTGCTGGTCACAGTTCAATGGGGGGTGGGGGGGAGAGCCAATTGCATAATTATATAACAACAGCTATCATAAAATATAATTAAAGAGAAATTGTGTGTATGTTAGGCATTGTATATCTTCTTTCACGTACATGAATTTAAATAAATCTTAAGAAAAGAGAATTCATTATAGCAACAAAAATATATATAAAGTACTTAACAAAAGATGTTCAAGGCTTTTGGAGCCTCTCTTACAAATTTGTATTCAAGGTCATTATCTAACACTTATAAATTATAATAAGATAGAACACATTCGTGCTTCAGGAAATCGATATGAGGAAAACATCTCTGCACCCTGAATTGGCCTTTTGATAAAAACAATATGTCATACAGTTTCCAAATGTGGTATTCATGGGATTTGACAATCTTCCCCAAAGTTAAGAATAGTCACAACGTTCAAGAAGAAAAGGGAGAAAAGGGGCATAGGTGGGTAGAGTGGGGAGCGGCGGCTGGTGGCAGGGTTTCCACCAGACATCAGGTGGGTCAGATTATAAAATAGTTCAGGTATACTCAGTGGCCTCTGAAAGTGACAGCATTAGAAGAAATTATCACTGAGACTTTGGTTTATACAACAAAGTACATCTTTTCTCTAATGGCTTTTTAAAAGCAGAACTAAAATGTGCCACGTGGGGGAGTATTAAATCCACACGAGAAGCCAAACAACATTCAGCATTTGGAACCCTCAAAAGGAGGGTATAGGGCGCCTGCCACCATTTATAAAAAGATGCATATAATTTTAGCTTCAAAATTGCCAAAAGGACTTTTATTTTTATTTTTTATTCTTTTTTAGATTCGTACACAGGCAAACCGAAGGGGGGAAGAAAGTGAATGTGATTATCACTTTAGAAATCGAGAGCTGTTCTGCATTTCCATAATTTTTTGTCGCAGGAAACAAAGGCCTTTTTTTGGGGGGCTGTGGTGGAGAACTGACACTTCCCGATCTAGCAGAGATGATTAATGGCAAGTCCAAGTCAGGAACCATTTGTTGTCTCTCACCGTAGACGGGTCTATGACGCCCTTGGGGTTGACGAGGTAATTTGCATAGTGAAAATTAAGGTGGAAACCAAACAGATGTGCTCTGTGCCTGCGGCAGACTGCGGGCAGCGTCAGGTGCAACTCAGCTCGGCTTGCTTCCGCGTGATTCCTGCGCACGACTGTCTAGTTTCCAGGGGCGTATAGAATTATATTTTTATGCTACTCATATTAATAATAATCAAGAGATTTATTTAAATTCTAAACAAACTTTGAGGCCCCAGTGATGGCTTGATAGTCCGTTTAATTATAGCTTATTTCCTTCCTCGTGGGCTGGCTCTTCTGAAATTTTCATTTGTCTTCTTCAAAGGGGGTTTATATGACACTCCTGCTGGCACCGCTGCTCTCCTGGGGGCCTGTGGGTGTCATCTCTGCCTTCCACCTGTCACACGAAGGGCTCCGTCTACGAGTTCTGAGTGACAGGGTGTGGGGTGGATGTGTGCTCCCCAAGGTGTGACAAGTGACAGGAAATGTCAGGGTTGACGGGGGAGTTGGGGGGCCATTAGAGAGGTGGGTCTCAGGCATGTCCTCACTGATGGGACCATCAACTCTGAACTGGGCCAGACCTCAAGTGTCTGCACTTGATGTCTGCACAAATGTCTGCAGCTCGCTGGGTCACAGACTTTGCTTGGTGAGGACCCTCGCCACCAAGGATGTTCAGCCAAGATTAGTTTTCTACCTCCAACACCGATCAAAGATCTTTGTAAGTCACACACACACACACACACACACACACACACACACACATGTGCACACTCACCCTCTGCCTTTAAAAATTTCGATGTTTGTCCCCTAGGAGGACACAGTTTGGGTGACCACCTCAATCTCTGTTCTCTGAATTATAAGACCCCAGATCTATGCTTCTGTTTGCTTCATTTCGATTCTGCCTCTTTTCTTGGTGAACAGAGTTTGTATGTATAGATTGATTTGAAGCTCAAATAATAGAAAACTTGTCAAAGAATATCTATTTGCTTGACACACCAATTTTAGGCTGGATGGAGGCTTTTGGGGATGCGGAGAGACACCTTCTAGGGTTCATGACACGTGGAAGCCGTGTCGAAACACTAGAGGTAGAAAAATGTTAATCAAAGCAAAGTGTGTATGCCTGTGTGTGTGCGTGCGTGTGTGTGCAGGTGCACATGGAAGGGGGTTCTGAACTAAATCCCAATCCAGCTAGGGTCCATGGTCCTAATCAGATCTGTAGCCTGTTTTGGAAATAGACTTTGGCTGGAGCCCAGCCCCGCCGGGTCCCTTCAGCTGCTGTCTGTGGCCGCTTGCCCTCCATGACGGCAGAGTGAATAGTTGTGACACAGCCTAAGGGCTTGCAAAGCCTGAAGTATTCACCCTGTGGCTCTCATCAACAGTTGGCCCGCTCCTTCCTCCATATTTACATGTCACCTACAAAGTAGAGACTGGGACACTCTAACAGAGGAACTCATCACCGCAGGACAAACTATGTGCTCAGGACAAGTTAATAAAGCGGCAACTCCTGTTCTCTGCTTGTCTGTAATTTGGCACCTCCCCGCCGATGGCTCTGGCTCGGAGACAGCATCCTTAGGAGCTTTGCAGAACACTTTCCTTAGCTCTTTTCAGCTTCTCCTCAAGGCTTCTTACTCTCTGTCTCTCTCTGCCTGCGTGGCCCCATCCCATGAACATGTCCTGGACACAAGGGAAGGTGTGGGTTGGGTGACAGCGTTGTTGGGAGGGCTTCTTGTTAGAGGAACAGCTTTTCTCAAAGTACATGCGTTTTATAATAACTTTGAAGAAAAAGATCTAGGGGTCTTCCCCGGGCGTCTCAGTCAGCGGTGATACTCGAAAGTTGCAGGAATAACCTCACAGGAGACCTAGAGTATACTCGTCAACAGTATAGGTGACCTGAAGTTGGCAGATGGTAGAGCCAGACTCTACCTGGTGATGAGAACCAGACTCAAGCAGCCTCCGAAAGCTCATCGGAAATAGACCGAATGTCACAAGAGGAGCCACCGAGGGGATAAGGAAGGGTCTTGGGTCTGGGCAGAGGAACAAAGTGAGCAAGTATGACAACACACGAAGCTGTCCAGGCATGTAAGGACAGGGAGGCGCGTGTCTCTCTATCGGTTAACGCATGACTAGGGTCTTCTCGACGCTGGCACTGGGTCAGACAAGAGGCGTCTGTGTGGAACACAGACACCGAATAGAGAGACCCAGTCCCTGCCGTTATGAAGCCTACAGTTCAGTATGGGAACGGACATTGCTCGCAAGTTATTAGAAATGAGACTAATTCGTAAGTACAGAGCTCTCTGGAAACAGGTAAGGGGAGACTCTGGCCGGTCCTGTTTGTAAGTGTGGAGTAGGCTGGTGGGGGTGGGTGGGGCTAGTTATCAGGGAGACCTTCCCTTTACTCACCCAACAGTTACTGCATATCTGCTTTGTGCCGGAAGAAAAATGCCAGGCACTGAACCATCGTGTTAAACAAACTTGGTCTCTGTTTTCACTGCCTTTATAATTTATTGGTAAAAAGAGAGAAATAAGCATATAAATAAATAAATAAATAAAACGTACGCTACGAATGCATCGCCGGGCTGCCGTGAGCAGAAGAGCGGTTGGGAGGTCGGCCATTCACGTCCTGTGGTCACGTGCGACTCCTCTGACGGGGTGTGACGGTGGAGACCAGAGAATGAGGAGATGCTGCCTTGGTGGAAGGCAGCCCACCCAGAGGGCACACGCCAGGATGTTGTTGTACAGCGTCCTAAGCCGAGGGGAGCGTGATTCAGGAACTTGGGGGATAGAGCTGGTTTCTATTTTTAAGACTTTATTTGATAGAGAGAGAGAGAGAGAGAGAGCACAAGCAGGGGGAGCGGCAGGCAGAGGGAGAGGGAGAGGCAGGCTCCCTGCTGAACCGGGAGTCAGACACGGGCTCGAGCCCAGGACCCTGGGATCAGCAGCTGAGCAGATGCTTAACTGACGGAGCCCCCCAGGCATCCCGCTGATTCCTACTTTTATCCAGCGTCTTTGTAGTCTTGCTGCTGTTTTCAGTAAGCAAGACAGCGACAAACACAAACCAGTCTGAAAAGGAGTGACCGGTCAAGGGACTTCAACATTCGAGACGGATCTTCGGCCGGAAGGAGAGGGGGTCGAGGCAGGACAGGAGAGCTGTGTTCTGGTATTTGTGAATCTAGAGTGGTGCGGAGTCCAGACCGACGGCCTCAGGACGAGGGTGTGGGAGTGACAAGGAGCTGAGTTTCAGTTCCTGGAAACTCACACGTGAACCATCCGGATTGGTCCCTTTATTTCTTAATGGAGCGAACTCTTCAATAGGGAAATTATCAATTAATGTTAGAAACACGAGAAAGGAAAATGGCGTCATGGCCGGGAGAGGAAGAAACGGAGGCTGTGGATCTCCTCGTACGTACTAGACTTTATCGTCTACCTTTCATGCCTTTTACCCGAGAGAGAGAAAGACATTCAAAAGCAGCGACGGCGTTCTCACAGAATAGCAGCGTCAGCCTAGGCCCCTCGGTGATTGTGGTGATGTGAGGAAGAGAAAGGCCACCTCGTCATCATGTAGAAGCACGTACAAAAATGGCATCACCACACAGACGATAAAGAAAGGATCTCCCTCTCCCAGTGAATGGGAGTGACTGCTTCTTCATGACTGACCGCTCTCACCCACCTTCTGGGTAAGATTCATTAAGACGCCCCATCATAGTTCACACCAAGCCCGGCTCCCCGGCGCCGTCCGCAGACGGCCTTCATGAAGCCTTTAGGAATTCCGCTCGAACGCGCCCTTACTCAACCCTGCACGGTGCCCGTGATGTGCGACCCCGCATGGCCGGGAGTCAGTGGGACGGACGCCGTGAAACGACAGGTGTGGTCCCGTCCTTTGGCTGGAAGAGAAGTGACTTCGATGTGGTTGCGGAGTTATTTGGGGGAGTTTAATTAACACGCATTTACCTCTACAACAGGAAGCCGGGAGGTACACAGACACGTTCTGGAATGAAGGGGTGACTTTGTGTGTTCATCGCACTTAACCTCACGGCACACACCTACGCAGGGACGACACGGACTGGAAGACGCGCAGGAATGTCTGAGGCCGCGTGGCCGTGAGCGGGGCTCAGCAGGACAGCCCGACCACGACCGGCGTTTCTGAGCTTGGTGTTGAGCACGGTTCTGCGGTCAGAGCAGGGGCACTTTCAGTGCATGACCTGGGACACATTATACTCTCTGTGCCTTGGTTTCCCCACATGGGAAATGGAAATCACCCTGGCACCCACCTCACAGAGTAACTGCAAAAATCGTATCCATGCGTGTGCTGTGCTCAGAAAGACACACGTGACCTAGTAGAGCCTTCGTAATTGGGTATTTTGGTAGAGCTGGGGTTGAAATAAAGGTTTCTGAGGCTCTACGACCCATACTTCTCCCCGCCCCCAGAGCTGCCTGCTCCTATCAGGGAGGCTTCCCGAAGGAAGAGAGAAGTAGGGCTGGGTCAGGCACACGATCAGGTGGAGTATCTGGCTGGAAAGATGCAGGGAAATACAAAGTCTTTGGATTTGTGAGGCCAGACAGGAAATGTGAGGGAGTGTGTGATTTTGGGAAGAGGAGTAGGACAGTGGGGCCCTGTTTCAGAGCCGGAGTCCGGGAGTCTGTGTGAAGAAGCTGGTGGTGATAGGGGAGGGGTAGGCGTGAAGGAAGGGATGGTGAGATGGGAGCATTTGGGAGAGCTTCTCGGAGCCCGGGTAGGGGAAGATGACATGGCATCCGTCCAAGTGCCCTCCCAGGAGGAGGGCCCTGATCCCCACTGCCTCTGGGGTTGGAGGTCTCTTCCTTGCCTGTGCCCCTTGTGGCCTGAAACAGGGCTGGCTCAGGGGACCCTGCCCCATGGGGATGGCATCTCTACAGAGAGAAAAGTCTCCTAGATCCAGTCTCAGTCTCCCACATACGTCTGAGCCCAGCAAGACAGAAACCGATGCAGGAGACACGCAGCTGCTGGTAGGTGATCCGAGGGCCACACTAGTGATGCAGACCGGGGGTCTGGAAGGTGGGACCGGTACTGAGGGATTTGAAAACAGCTGATATTCTGACATTGGAGAGGTGGCTCAGTGGAAAGATGACTCCCGTGAGGACTTGGAATGTCTGGCTCTGAGAGTCCTAGACAACCAGACGAGAAAGACCCTCTCCATGGTCCTGAGCCCCCGTTCAATACGTGAATTCAGTCCACAACTGAGAGTGGCTAACGGGGCTCACACCTGCTCCGAAAATGTGGAGAGACAGGAAGCTGCCGCATGTGCGGCCACAGACTGGCCATGTGCCGTCAGGAGGGTCGAGAGTGGGGTCTTCAGAGACGATCCCTCATGACCCAGGAGCCGTGAATACAAAGATCTCGTGAGATGGGTTGTCCCGGGAGCAGCTGCAGTGGGAAGGAGTCACCTAGAGAGGCCGGGACGCAGGCTCTCCAGCCGCGGGGTGAAGGACACTTGTTGAGGCTAGAATCGGAGATCCAGAGGGTGGGCCCTTCTGGAATCATTCCCTGTTTGTCTTGACCTACACTTGCAGCTGGCTTCAAGACAGCTAACTGGTGAGAAGAGCAAATGTTGTCAGTCACAGTTACTACACACTGAAGGTGATCAGAAAAACCTGTGGAATTTAATTCCCGTGGAAGAGCAAGGAATGGGCTCTTGAACAGGACTAGGGGAAGGGAAGCAAGCCCAGATCTTCCAGGCTAAGTTCCTGTAGGTACACTGAGCTTGAGATGCCACAGGAACGGCAGGAAGGAAGTGTTCAGGTGCAACTAAAAATATAACTTAAATTCAGGCTACAGGAAGGTTGAGGTACATTCACAAAGTCTTCACTGAGCTCACAGCTCTGAGCTTGTCGCTCTGGGTGCTGGCGGGATGCACAGTCGTTAATGAAGCTCTGCCTCTCCGAGATCTTGCCAGGTCCCGGGGAAGACAGACTTCTCACGAAGGTGATGCTGTGTGCTAAGTGGGCACTGCACGTGGAAGAAGGAATCAGTCACGTTTTCCAACGGAGCCAGGAAAGGCTTCACCAGAGAGCTCCCATTTGGTCTAATTTTGAAGGATGAGAAGCGGTTGTCAGACGGGGGGAAAAGAAAGAGTGTAGAAGCAAGAGGTTAAGGGGGCACAGATGACAGAATGCAGTGAAGCCAAGATTTCTGTTCTAACCTCATTTGTCTCCTGTACTTGGAGTGGAGAGTGCACAGTTCCTATAGATACAAGAGGTTCACAAGGACCTCCTTACACACAAAGTGCTCTGAGTCCATCCAGCATTTTAAAACATCAAACTCGAAATTTTTCAGTACTGCAGGGCGCTCGGGTTTGGGAGCCGCGTTGGGGTTTGGGTGGGTGGTATGAGCCGAGGGGAAAGTGTGGGGAGCCGTACCAGTTATTAAATTAACTAGTTTTATTAAAACATTGGAATACTTTGAATGTGAAAGCCGTTGTATCAAGTATTAGAATTGCAAAATAAGTAAGAGACGGCAGATGGTCAGCATGGAATCTAGAATTTGGACAGCCCTCTCCAGATGCACCAAGACCTATACAGGGTGTGGTGTCGCTGTCTCCAGCTGCCGTGTTTGTATTCATACCCTCTGTGATGTATTGTGTCTGTGGTTCAGTGGTTTCTCTCTCTCTCTTTTTGCATTTGCTTCTCACAGTGCTTGAAAATAATTAGAATATGCAACACTTTTTTTTTTTTTTTTTGGTGTGAAATTTTGCCAAGCCAGCTATGATTTCCCCACCTCTACTGATAACCATCGATTTTCTGACACGCAGAATGTGGGCTTCTTGACTCTTGGTGGGGTTGTTGTGTGAACCACCCACTTGGCTTTCCACCAGCAACACCCACAAGGCAAATTCACACCTTTGTGTCTGAGCTGGAGGTCGGGATAGTTGACTATCAGTGATGTTTTAAAAACCGATCAAGCCGTCCCTCTGGCTAACATTCCTCCTAAGGGGCTACGGTCCCAGCTGTCTCACCACAGAGGGGAACGTGCATTTCTCGAGGTCCCGCTCTTCCTGTCCTGCACCTACTCGTGTGCTTTTTGTCTGAAGTGTTTGTTTTCTTCTTTTAGCTAACTAACTGCCACTGTTTCTGGAAAATTCAGTCCGAGAGGTTCTCCCTCTGAGAAGCTCCTCAGTCAGCCTGGGCTGAGGAACCGGCCCCTTCCTCAGCGCTCCGTGGCTCTGCACTTCTCAGGCGATACCAGGAGGACTGACTGCTGTGCTGCTTTCCCTTCGAGGCCATCAGCTGTCTGGGGGCAGGGACTGCACCTTGCTGAGGTCGGACTCTGGATGCCGGACACCCGTGCATTCGAGAAGTGTTTGTGTTAGTCAACGGGAACAACAGACTTGCCTCTGCCTTCATCTCATTCACAAATCTCACCTTTTGAATTTGACTGAAGGAAACATTAAGACCCGAGGAAGTGGATAGAATGTTTGGGGAAGGACACACAGTGTGGAGAGCATGAAGGGCAGGGGTTCAAGTCCTGTTTTTGTCACATGGTGTCTCTAAGAAATAGAAGAGTTTTATTATCTCACCCTTCTATCTGTTCTCGAACTTTCCCAGCTGTAAAATGGGGATAACAAGGATATTCATCACTTGTGTGAAAATGAAGTAAAATACAAACCACGTGTAAAAATGCTTGTTGCGTCATAAGCGTTAGCGGTTGTTAACTTTAGAGTAGTATCCCCAGAAGTGGCAGTTGGAGTAATGAAATGCTGCCTTTAAATTAAAAAAACAAAACAAAACAATAAAGACAAATGAAGTTTTGAGTTGGGTTTGGCAGTCACCTGTCCCCATGTTCGTCTCCCTTCCTCCCTCCCCCACCTCAGCCTTCCATGGAATCTCACAACCACTCGAGCTTGGCTGAGTTCGTGCTCCTTGGTTTCCCCAAAGTGGGCCACATCAAGGGCTGGCTTTTTGTCCTGCTGCTGTCGGCATACCTGTTCACTATCTGTGGGAACACGCTCATCTTCTTAGTCATACGACTGGACGCAGCCCTACACACCCCCATGTACCACTTCATCAGTATACTTTCCTTTCTGGAACTTTGGTATACAGCCACCACCATCCCCAAGATGCTGGCCAATCTGCTCAGTGAGAAGAAGACCATTTCCTTTGCAGGGTGTCTCCTTCAGACCTACTTCTTCCACTCCCTAGGGGCCTCTGAATGCTACCTTCTAACAGCCATGGCCTACGACCGATACCTGGCCATCTGCCGGCCCCTCCACTACCCTGCAATCATGACCCCGGCACTCTGTGGCAAGATGGCTGCTGCTTGTTGGACTTGTGGCTTCCTGTGTCCCATTTCTGAAGTCATCCTGGTGTCCCAGCTCCCCTTCTGTGGCTATAATGAAATTCAACACATCTTCTGTGACTTTCCACCTCTGCTGAGCCTGGCCTGCAAGGACACAGCCACTAATGTCCTCGTGGACTTTGCCATCAACGCCTTCATCATCCTTATAACCTTCCTCTTCATTATGGTTTCCTACGGAAGAATCATTGGTGCTGTCCTGAAAATAAAAACAGCTGCAGGGAGAAAGAAGGCCTTCTCCACGTGTGCCTCACATCTCACCGTGGTTCTCATCTTCTTTGGCTGCATCATCTTCATGTATGTGCGCCTAAGGAAGAGCTATTCTCTGACCCTTGACCGGACACTTGCTGTGGTCTACTCTGTACTGACACCACTGGTCAACCCAATCATCTACAGTCTTCGTAACAAGGAACTCATTAAGGCCATCAGGAGGACCATCTTCCGGAAAGGCGGGGGAGCCAGTCCCACTCACCACTGACCCTTTACCAAGGTCTGTCCTCCACTTCAATGTTGGCTCATTCAAGCTCTATGGGCCTTTGTCTTGACCTTGAGTAATCTTTCCACTATCACACATGCTATGGACCTCATCCCCTTTTGTCTTCTCAAAGGCATAGTTTACATTTTTCTTTAATTTCCTATATCTTTACTGTTTTCCATTTTTTACTTCATCAGTGCTTTGAACATTTAAGAATACTTTAGAATTTCCCTTCTTAACAAGCACGCATATTTCCTTGGCCTACATTCTCAGCCCGCTAGAGGTCTATGTCTCTCTGCTCCCATTTCCAGTTAAACTTCTCCACGTGATTATTGCAATCTACCTCCCCTTCTTCACTTCCTACCCACTTTACAACCCGTTGCCATCTGGAATTGGCTCAGACCTTTCCCAAAAACACTTTGCCAAGATCATAATGATCCCCAGGCTGAATCCATGAGACCCTTTTTGTCTTTCCTCTTTCTTGTACTCTTGACACACGTGACCAGTTCTTCCTTCTCAAAAAGGTTGGTCTCTCAGCTTCAACTGCATCATTATCTCTTCATTTTCTCCTTATTCCTCGAATCCATCTTTTTATCTTTTTGGTCCTATCTTATTAGATTTTTGAGTTATTCTTGGCTCCAAGAATGTTGCACTGTTTCCCCCCAGTGTTTCATTTGGTTCCCTTCTCATCGTGTGAGTGATGTTCCGATGTCACATTCCAGTGACATTATCGTGGAGAGGATAATGTAGATGGTCACCTAGTGCATGTTATCTAATGTATGGGACTCCTTTTTTCTCTTTGAAGTTATGTTTGTTTCCTTCTAAATATGTATCACAATTTGTATGCATATATGCAGATAGAGAGATCAAAATAATATATAATTTGTTGTTCTTTCTTACAATCTATAAATTGCATTTGGTTTGAAATCATGTCAGTTTTGTTACTTGCTATATGTCCAGAATCTAACAAGTGTCTAAACTTGCTGAGTATCAGTAAAAATGTCAAGAGTGAAAAATATAATGAATCTGACCCACTCCTCTCACTAACACATTCTGGTCCCCACTCTAATCACTACTGGAACCCACTCTTTTTTACAGTCCTTTGATCCACTCCGGGTGAACTCACCCACTGTCTCCTGCGCAGCCAGCCTCAGCTTGCTGACCTCCGCCTTTAAATCCCTTTGGATAATACTGACAATTAATCATTAATTACTGCATACCTTGGTTATCCTCTCTGGATCTCTATTTCTTATTCACAAACTGGTGGGCAGGTAAGCTTTCTTTAGGTGATGTTCACTGTTAACATTATGTGGTTCTATGACCCCATTTAACTCTTTATTTTCTCTTATATCAAAAGATTCTTGAATTCCAAGTCTAGCTATTTGTCACAAAATGATAGGTTTGTTTTTTTTTTCCTGAGTCACACATTTCCCAGACTCTTTTAAGATTAAGATTTTTATCTTGAAAATTAAGATTTTTATCTTAAAATAGATTTATTAAATTTTCTAAGTATTCAAGCAATTCCTTCAAACATAAGACTTTTTTTTTAAAAGATTTTATTTATTTATTTGACAGACAGAGATCACAAGTAGGCAGAGAGGCAGGCAGAGAGAGAGGAAAGGAAGCAGGCTCCCCACTGAGCAGAGAGCCCGATGCGGGGCTTGATCGCAGAACCCTGGGATCATGACCTGAGCTGAAGGCAGAGGCTTAACCCACGGAGCCACCCAGGCGCCCCAAGCATAAGACTTTTTTTAGCCATGCAGATTAATTGGATGCTGAAACTATTTTTCTTGTGTACAGCATATGCTTATGAAGTTATGAACGTTCCATATTTGTGTGGACATATGTATACGTGTATATACGCATATATGTACACGTACATACATACAATATGCAAACATATAAACATAAGGAAACTGACAACTTCTGCAGAACAAAGAGGGGAGAAACCACGGTCCTCCCCTTATGGACGAGATGGCTCTACTCTTTCTTTACCTATTTTGATTTCTCTCCTTTCTGTTTCTGCATCCATTTTTCTCTCTATATTATTGTACATTACAACTCTTTCTTCTCCATATGGTCCTTAGACGTATGGAGAGCAGAAGGCATTCTCACGATCCCTTGCTACTCCCTCCTCTGAGAAAGGCAGCACATTCCTCCTCGCTCATCCGTCTTCTCCGTGCTCACCCGAAATGCAGCAGAACAGGAATCTCTGTGGAAAACCGAGAGCAAAGCATCCCGAGACTACAGAAGGGTGCCCTCGCCTGTCTCTTGGCTTGTCCCCTAGTTTGTTTTACACCCCCCACCTGATTTGTCTTATTCTCCTTCACTCAAATGATGCTCTTTGTGCAGCTGCTGTGTTTGGAACCACAACCTTTTATTACACAGAGCCTACAATTTGGCAGAGAAATGAAAAGGTGCAAGATAGATATCCATAGAGAACTCAGTGATGTGCAGCTCAGCGAACTTCCACAGATGAGACCTTCAAGTAAGGAGTGTTCAGAATAGGACAGTGGAAACATCTCCAAAGCCTCCCCCAGGCTCCCTGGCAGCCAACACAACTCCTCTCCCGCCCCTCATGATCAGTACCTGGCATCTGATGCTGGTGGGGGATTTGACATATTTTGGTATTTTGTTTAAGTTGATTTGTACAGCTTACACTTTTGTTTCTGCTGCTATCACTCAAGATTGCATTCCTGAGACGCCCCTCTACCGTCTTGTCTTGTTGTAGTTCTTTCCTTCTCAGGGCTGTTGCAGAATACGCCACAGTTTGATGCTATTTATTTACTTTATGCCATGCTCGTGCTCTTCATTCTTTGTGTAGGTTGAAATTTCTATCTAGTCTGATTTCCTTCTGTCTGAAGAGTTTTCTTTAACATTTCTCGTAATGCGTGTCTACGGATAATAAGTTCTTTCACTCTTTTCTTCAAAATGTCTTTATTTCACCTCCTTAAAAAGCATTTATTTTCTTTATTGTGATATAACGCACATGCTATGCACTTCACCTCCTAAACTGTGCAATTCAATGACTTTTGGTAGATTTACAGAGTTGGGCACCTCTCACCACAATCTACTTTTAGAACATTTGTATCACCCCATCCTTCCCTAATCCCTTACTCCTAGGCATCTGCCTATTTTAGCCATTGCATATACATGGAATCATACAATATGTGTTTTTTTTTCAACTAGCGTCTGTCATTTAGCATGAGTTCAAAGTTTATCCATACTGTATCATAGAGTTTAATCCAACCACATCAATACTTATGTTAAATGTTCACATTTAGTACTAAATAATACTCCATTCTATTTATCCATTTGTCCATTGACAGACAATTTGGTCATTTCCGCTTTTTTGACTATTACGATCAGTGCTTCCATCTACGAGTTCTTCTTCCATTCTCTTGGGTAGACATACGTAGGAGTGGAATTGCCAGGTCGTCTGGTGATGGTAGGTTTAAACTCTTGAGAAACTGTTAAACTGGTTTCCAAAATGACTGCACCATTTTACATTCTCATCAGCAGTACCGGGGTCCTGTATTTTGTATCCTTTCCTCTACTGTCCATCCTTTGATCCTGGCCATCTCAGTGAGTGTGAGGAGTCCTATGACTCAAGGAGTAGCCTGTCCGTAGGAGATCCAGGAAACCTAACAGTCCATTGAGCATCCAGTGTCCCATAAATGGCTGGGAGAGCAACCCAGACTTAAATCCAAAGTCCTGAGTCAGGGCTCTTTTCAAGCCAAGAGAACAGGAGAGGAAAGGGGAGGGTCCTGTGTGTGAGAGAAGATAAAACCATTGTAGGAAGGTGCAACAGGTAGCATCAGGAATCTGTATTAACAGTGTTGTGCACTGGCCTGTCCCTGTCCTCACTCGGGGTCCAAGAGGCCAGTCACATTTTAGAAAGGTCCTATTATCATTGGAAAGTGTACGCTTTCTCACAACACAGGAACCCATTTGAAACTCAGGCTCCCACCCCAATAACTGTGTTGTGATGAAAAAAAATCATTGCCCTGAGAGGTGTTCTACCTCAACCTGGGCAGGTCGTTACTATTACTGAGGTGAGCTCACAGGTATGAAGGACCACTGGCTGATGAACTTCCTGTGTCTCGGTCCCCTCCCTGAGAGAGCACTTTGGCAACTCCGGGAGGGCTGCTCCAAAGGCCCAGGGGCTTCTGCCTCTTTGAGGACTTAACAAGGACACAGGCCATGGGAGAGGAGGCTCTCATGGTGTGACTGAACCCCAGGGGCTCTGTCAAAGTGTTGCACTCCCTTCCTGCCCCAGGGGTGCCCCTGTAACTGTAAATGAGGGGAGAAGTGAGCAGGGAGCTCTTGCAGCTCCAGACTCTGAGCAGTGACTGGACTCCCCAGCGTAAGGCCCACTGAGCCCTCCCCACCGTTGAGCTCTGGGTAAGGACATTGTCACTCTGGCATTTTATTCTCCTGTTTTTTCCTGGTTGGAGCACTGGGAAGAAATGGGGCGTTCGGAAATAGGGAGGGGTATAGAATAATCAGGGTCCACAGGCATATCATTCAGAACACACAAAAAAATTTTTTTAAATAAAATGCGAAGATATTCTGCTTTCTTGATGCTATCATACAGTCTGGGTGCAGAATCAGCAAATTGGCCGTGTTTTAACCTGCGTGATCCTGAGCAAACCATTTGCTCCGTCTGGGTCCTGGTTTCCTCTTTCGCACAATGAAGACATAGAACGAGATGATCTAAAATTGCATCCCCTCTTAACTCAGGTCTTTGCTTCTATTCCTAAACAATCAGGTGGTATGGATAATGCAGTGGTGAGAACTAGAAAATAAATGAAAAAGATTTGCTCTTAAAGTGTCTTGCAGTAAAGGGACTTAGTATTGTTGTAAAGGACCCAAGTAAGATGGATGCTAATTTATACATGTGTTAGGTTTTATAAGAGTCCTGATTCCAATATCAGGAGACCCATGGGAGGAGTTGAGCAGCTGGTGAACTAAGGGTCTGAACTACTCATCCTGGTTATCATCAGTTTTTTTTATTTTTTGCCACAACTCTGAGGCATCAGACATGTGCCACGCACTCTGGGAGGTGGGCCATAAAGTTGAGATTTTAATTTCAGAAACCTCACAGAAAGTTGCCTTGGAATCACAGGACTTATGAAAGGAAAATATTGCAGCTCATGATAGGTTGAAGGTGGAAGCAAATTGAGGAAGGATGGCTGGGAATTCAGATGTGGGAAAGGTTGGTGTTCGCCACGGACAGGGAAAGAAAGTGGGGAACTTGAGCCCCCCAGTTATGAGATGTCTATGTGCGGATTTGGGAGGAATTGTGTTCTCAGGAGGGTAGGCTGCCAACAGAAGGGTCAAGACTAAACACAGGGACCAATTTGGCAAACTGAAATTTCTGTGATGATGGTGAAGAGAGTGTTTAAAGCATGACAACAGGGATTTTCCACAGAGCAGCGCTGGGGATAGTGGGTGAAAGTCAGATGTCAGGTCAATGAGGGGATTCAGTGTATCATGGAGGTTCTTCAACGACAGAGAGGATTGTCTTATGGAGCAAAGAGCTTCTCTTCCATTTCTTTTTTCTTCCTTTTTCTTTTTCTTTTCTTTTTTCATTTCCTTTCCTTCCTTCCTTTCTTTTTCTCTTTCTTCTTCTTTTTTTTTTTCCTTTGGTGGTGGTTTGAAACAATTTTCTATTTTTATGAATTGATGGGACTATCTATTACACTTAGAAGACTTTTAATGATCCAGTGAAACCCAAGATCAGGCGACAGACAAATAAACACGAAGGATCTGGTAGGAGCCGATTATAGTGACAGAGGTGAGAGATGTCCCAGCTGGAACCCAGTGAAAATCCTGGATTTGAGAGAAAGACAGAAACAAGGAGCATGGTAAGGATTTGGGTGCGTGAGCCACAAGACCATGACTGCCCAGGCTGGAGAGGGGAGGCCTCCATGGTGGACGCCCACAGGAGTGAGGTTTGAGATGGCTGTTAGTCGTCCCAAGGGAGGTGGGACCAGGGTTTGAGTCTGGAATTTGGGACACAGTGTTGGCTGAGATTTGATTTGGAAAGTCTTCAACCTATTTGGTGCTTTTGGCCAGGACATTGGATGGCATTGACAAAGCAGGGAGTTCACGAAACAAAGAAGAAGGAAGAATCAACACTGAGCTCTGTGAATTAGAAAGGTAGGGCAGAGAGAAAGAACTGGCAAGGGCGACTGAGGAGAGACCACTCTGGTAGAAAAACTCTGGAGGATGGCACCCGGAGAACCAACGAGGAGAGCCTACCGAAGGGCAGGACCGACAGCCCAGGCAACCCAAGGACCGGGAACTGGTGGCTCTTATGTAACTGGTGTGAGTGAGGAGGGGCAGGGGTGAGGGTCTGACTGCAATGCTTTAAGAGAAAGCTAGATCCTTGGGGGAACATTGTTGAGGGAACAGGGGAGGAAACAGACCGGTGGCTGTGGGATAAGTGAGTCAGGAGAAGGAATTTGGGGGGTTTGTTGTTTAATTGTTGAGTAAGTGAGAATAGGAGCGTGTTTCTGTGACGAGGGAATGTCCCAACACACACACAGTTGGTTCGCAATTAGTTGCTTCTCTATTTTCTCTATTAGAATATTCGTTTCCTGACTTCAGGGTCGCTTCTATTACGTATTTGTTTAGCTCCTGTTCTAAGAATAATGCTTTCCATACAAAAAACATTCAATAAATTTTTATTACATTGACCTCAGTGTACAATGTAAATATTTACCATCTGTGAAGCAATAAATCTGCAAAGTGTGCCTGAGGTTGGTCAAGGTGGAGAGTAGAGGGAAGAGGCCACAGTTTGGAACAGAAATGCAAAGAGAGAGATTTGCCTCCTTGTTTTCTGTGACTCGCAGATTTACTCTACCCCCTTTTGCATTGGCTGAGATTCACGTCGGTGTCCAGAAGACTGAAACTCTGACCTGCACGCTCCTAGAGGGCGTTGCTAGAGCTGGGTCTCTGTTAGGACGAGGGAGGGGGCCCAGGATGGAAGGGCAGAATCTTTGGTATCCAGAAGTTGAAGAAGAAAATCAGTTGAAATTAAAAATCAATATATGTAATTGAAGTGATGTCATCTTGGTCCATTACACGACCAATATTTTACCGGTGTAAAGGATGGTTTAGACCTAAGACAAGGAATGCAGATAAGTAACAAGATAAACCCTTGATGAGGAATATTTAAGTTTCTAAAACCTATATGGTTTCCATTAAGCAAGATAATTGGGTTACAGAGCAGATTATGGGGACTACAAAATGAGCTGTGAGACCAGAGTGCGTAAAGTCTGACGACCAGAGTGGAAGCTGAAGGAGGCTGCTGGCAGGGATCGAATCTCTGGCCTCTGAAAGCCTTCGCTGGGAGCACCGTACTCGGCAGGGGGGGGGGGGGCTTCTGCTCACGTCCGCTCATTCTTCCTCATCCTCCCGTGCCTCACATCTAGGGCCATGACTTGAGAGCCATGGACCCCGGCAACTGGAGCCAGGTGACAGAGTTCATCATCCTGGGATTTCCCCATCTTCAGGGGGTCCAGGCGTACCTCTTTGTCTTGTTGCTTCTAATCTACCTCACCACCGTCCTGGGCAACCTGCTGATATTCCTGGTGGTGTGCCTAGACTCCCGTCTCCACACACCCATGTACCACTTTCTCAGCGCTCTCTCCCTGCTGGAGCTCGGCTACACCGCGGCCACCATCCCCAAGATGCTGTCGAACCTGCTCAGCGTGGAAAAGACCATTTCTTTCTCCGGATGCCTCCTGCAAATCTATTTCTTTCACTCTCTTGGGGCTGCTGAGTGCTACCTCCTCACAGCTATGGCTTATGACAGGTACTTAGCCATCTGCCGGCCCCTCCACTATCCCACCCTCATGACCCCAGAACTCTGTGCCAAGATTGCTGTTGGCTGTTGGTTGGGAGGCCTGGCTGGGCCGGTGGTTGAAATTTCCTTAGTGTCCCGTCTCCCTTTCTGTGGCCCCAATCGCATTCAGCACATCTTTTGCGACTTCCCTCCCGTGCTGAGCTTGGCTTGTACGGACACTTCCATCAACGTCCTCGTGGACTTCGTTATCAACTCCTGCAAGATCCTGGCCACCTTCCTGCTGATCCTCAGCTCCTACGTCCAGATCATCCACACGGTGCTCAGCATCCCTTCAGCTGCGGGCAAGAGGAAGGCCTTCTCCACCTGCGCCTCCCACCTGACCGTGGTCCTCATCTTCTACGGCAGCATCCTCTTCATGTACGTGCGGCTGAAGAAGAGCTACTCCCTGGACTACGACCGTGCCCTGGCGGTGGTCTACTCGGTGCTCACACCTTTCCTCAACCCCTTCATCTACAGCTTCCGCAACAAGGATATCAAGGAGGCCGTCAGGAGGCAGTTAGCGAGGTCAGGGGTACTGGGATGAAGGTGGGCGGAGCAGGCCGTGTGGGAGGCCGACATACGGTGATGCTGGGGGTCTTCAGTCACCACCAATGAGAAGCTGAGCCTTGAGAGCTTTTCTGCACAGGACGGAGAGCTGGGACGAGGACGGTCTGGTTCCCAGTGCCAAGACAAACATTCTGTCTGCTGGAGCCACACGCAGCCAGCGGCCAGGCAGGAAGACGGTACAGCGCGGCGATATTCAAATCTCTGATGTTTGTACGGCACATACGGGATTTCGTCAGCTCTGCGCCTTAACTACTATGAATGCACACACACACACTCTCTCTCTCTCACACACACACACACGGAGTAAATTTGTTGTATATTTAATATACATGCATTTAGTCATATTCTAAACAATCATATTTGTGAAATAAATTTTAGAACAAAAACAACTGGTTTTCCTTGTATCACTTACCCTTAAATGGTATTTCATGTATACTGATTGTTTATGTATTCAAATGGAAAACACCAGCATCGTAGAGGAAAGCATTCTAACAACATACATCTGGGTTTAGATCCTAGTCCATTCAGTTACTTATTGATTAGATAGTCTTTAGAAAGTAACTCAAAATCTCACTCTTAATTTCACCATCTGTATAAAATATTTTCTTGAAGGTTGTTTTAAGAATTAGTATTAAGGTCAGGGCACCTGGGTGGCTCAGTGGGTTAAGCCTCTGCCTTTGGCTCAGGTCATGATCCCAGGGACTTGAGATTGAGCCCCACATCGGGCTCTCTGCTCAGTGGGGAGCCTGCTTCCTCCTCTCTCTCTGCCTGCCTCTCTGCCTACTTGTGATCTCTGTCTGTCAAATAAATAAATAAATAAAATAATTTTTAAAAAAGAATTAGCTTAGAGTGTCTGGCATGTAACTGATAGCAAAAAATTATATTTCTATATCTAGATGTAGATATAGCTATAGACATAGATATAGATTTTATTCTGCCCCAAACCTCTCATCATTACACTGAGCCTTAGAACAACATCCAGGAAAATGTAATTATGCAAAAAAAAAAGCAAAAAAAAAATTCCCAGAGATTGTTCCCTAGAGGAAAGGGGTAAAGGAGCCAGAGGGCGTGTGCGAGAGCTGAGCCAGCTGGTGGCCCTAGGGTTCTGGCCAGTTGTGCATGTCCGTCTTGGTGGCCTTGACATCCATTCCCAGTGAGATTGCAGGAGTCAAGCCAGGAGAAGATTACTCTTTACATCGGACTACTTCTTTATTCTGTTTCAAGCTAATTATTTCCTTAAACATACGAAAATATGTGAAAAATAATCCTATAGTTTACATATGAGAAATGTGGTGATTTCATTATTAGCTGGCATTAGGGTTTATTATGCATACACTGGCTGTAAGAAAACTGCAATTTTATAGAATTTTCTATGGAAATCCTCAAGTGTTTATATTGCAATCCCCCTAAAAACACCCATCCACCCCCCCATCCAGTCCAGTGAGCACACGTTTATTCAGCTCTAACTGTGTCTGGTGCCATATTAAGGCCCACATAAAAGGATGAACACAAGAAACTCTGTCCAGTTCCTGGCCTTAAGCTGGTTGGGAAGAATTGAGAATACAGATATTAACATTGTAATTAATTTATACTTAGTTACAACAAGTTAATAAAAATTGTGGTAACTAGTTATAAAACACACACACACACACCTCTCTCTTCTGGAGGAAGTTACATTGAAGCTGAAAAATGAAAGGATACATCAGAATCAGCTATTTTATGAAAGCAATGATTGTATCTATTTCATAAAATTGGAGATTTAAACCCAGGGAGGTGGAACAACTTGTCAACACTACAGAACAAGTCAGCCAGGGACTCTGATTAAGAAAACAAAAGCTTTAGCCTCCCAGCTGGGGCCCTCTTATCTTTAAAAGGGCCAGGAAAGCACAGGAAAAAGGAGAAAAAAGATGGATAGCTAGGTTATGGGTCTGGAAACAAGCAGACCATGGCAGCCAGGGCACTGGAATCTGAACACTTGCAGAGGACAACTCACAGAATAAGACAGATTATTTGCTAACCCTGTATATAGTAAGGGACTTACAGCTATCATATATTAAGCACTCTTACAGCTCAATAATAAAAAAGCATATAACACAATCGAAAAATGAACAAAGGATATGAGCAGACACTTATTCAAAGAAGATATGCAAGTGGCCAATAAGCACATGTAGAGATGGTCAGCATCATTAGTTGTTGAGAAATGCAAATCAAGCCCATGGTGAGTCTGTACTTCACATGTCATGGGATGGCTAGCATCACCGGGCCCAATACTCACATATGCCAGTGGTGGTGGTGGCAGGGAACCAGGAACCTATGTTTTTTTGTTTGTTTGTTTTTGTTTTATTTTTTTTCTTTTCAGTGTAACAGTATTCATTGTTTTTGCACACATCAGAATCCTAGAGGAGAACATAGGCAGTAACCTCTTCGATATCAGCTACAGCAGCTTCTTTCAAGATATGTCTCCAAAGGCAAAGGAAACAAAAGCAAAGATGAACTTTTAGGACTTCATCAAGATCAAAAGCTTCTGCACAGCAAAGGAAGCAGTCAACAAAACAAAAAGGCAACCCACGGAATGGGAGAAGGTATTTGTAAATGACAGTACAGACAAAAGGTTGATATCCAGGATCTATAAAGAACTCCTCAAACTCAACACACACAAAACAGACAATCATATAAAAAAAATGGGCAGAACATATGAACAGACACTTCTATAATGTAGACATACAAATGGCTATCAGATACATGAAAAAATGTTCATCATCAGGACCCTATGTTTAATGCAAAACAACACAGCCACTTTGGAAGACAGCCTGGCATTTCCTCAAAAGATTAAAAGTAGAGTTCTCACGTGACCTGGCAATTGTACTCCTACGTGTATATCCAAGAGAAATGAAAGTATATATCCATACAAATACTTGTACGTGAATATTGATGGCAGCGTTATTCATCGTAGCTAAAACATAGAGAACATCCAAAGGTCCACTGATGGAAAACCAAATGAACTAAACGCGTACCTATCCAAACACTCGAGTATATTCATGCAGAGCGAGCAATGGGGTCTTCATACCTACCACAGCACGAATGAACCTTGCAAGTATTGTTCTGCACAAAAGAAGGCAGACACAAAAAAAGCCACGTACCCTATGATGTCATTCATACACAATATCTGGAATAGAAAGATTTATACAACAAAAACTGGATTAGTGGAGGAAGTGTGTCGGGGGCGCACCTGGGTTGGGAGTGGGGATAGCCAAAGGATACAGTGTTTCTGATGAATTAGTGAATTCTATCCCTGATTAACATATAGTGCATTAAAATCATAATGCACTATATGTTAACCAATTTGAATTTAAATAAAATCTAAAAAGAATGCTCTAACCTAAAAAAAAAAAAAGATACAGAGTTTCTTTTTGAGTGTTTAAAAAGTTCTGAAGTTGGGCGCCTGGGGTGCTCAGTGGGTTAAGCCGCTGCCTTCGGCTCAGGTCATGATCTCAGGGTCCTGGGATCGAGTCCCGCATCGGGCTCTCTGTTCAGCAGGGAGCCTGCTTCCTCCTCTCTCTGACTGCCTCTCTGCCTACTTGTGATCTCTCTCTGTCAAATAAATAAATAAAATCTTTAAAAAAAAAAAAAAAAGTTCTGAAGTTGACTGTGGGGGTGGTTGCAGGCATCTGTTAATATATTAAAAGCCATTCTATTGCATACTTTAAATAGGTGAACTGTATGGCTTATAAAGTGCTTCTCAATAAAGCTGTTTTAAAAAGTAGGGTTGAAGTTTGGCTAACTTGATAAATATTTGCTTTAAAATGACTGCAGTGCCCTGGTTGGAGTCTGGTGGGAAGTCAGGGGTTAACAGGGGCACAAACACAGGCTCATGGGGACATGGCCACGCTGTCCACTGGCTTGTTGACTGGACTTTGTTCTGGATGTCTCCACAGGGCAGATGCCTTGAGACATGATTTTTGGATTTAGGGAGACAGGAAAGAGAGAGACACGAAGGGAAGGGGTGAGGGGTGGAGGGTGAGTAAGTGCTATTTTAAATTTAAAAAGACTTAGAAGACACAACAACCAAAGTCACATGCATCTTGATCCAAATAAACCAAATGTGAAAGGACATGGATTATGGGGTGGATGGAGGCACTCGGTCACGGACCAAGTTTCATGCGCTGTGGAGAAATTATTGAATCTTTAGAATGTGACAGTGTATTGTGGTTAGTGAAGAAAATGTGTTTAGGAGGAAATGTCAACATCTTTGGGATTTATTTTAAGATATTTTGGGGGTACCTGGGTGGCTCAGTTGGTTAAGTGTCTGTCTTTGGTCCAGGTCACAATCCCAGGGTCCTTGGATGGACCCCCATGTCAGACTCCCAGCTCAGCAGGGAGCCTGCTTGTCCCTCTCCCTCTGCCTGCCGCTCTCCTGGCTGCACGCTCTCACTCGGTCTCTGCATCAAATCAATAAATAAAATCTTTAAAAAATATGTTTTTAAAAAAGGGATGAGGTAAAAATGACAGAATATTATATATTATTAGTTGAGATCTATGGGCTTAATATATTCTATAGTTTCATGAATATTTGCAAATATTGCATAATAAAACCTTAAAAAAAAAAAAAGGCGCCGAGGGGCTCAGCCCATTAAGCGTCTGATTCTTGATTTTTAGGCTCTGGTCATGACCAGGGTCGTGGGGCTGAGTCCCATGGTAGGTTCTATGCTCCACGTGACGTCTGCTTGAGGTTCTCTCCCTCTCTCTCCGTCCCTCTCCCCACTTGCAGGTTCTCTTTCTCTTTCTTTCTTTTTTTTTTTTTTTAAAGATTTTATTTATTTATTTGACAGACAGAGATCACAAGCAGGCAGAGAGGCAGGCAGAGAGTGAGAGAGAGGAGGATGCAGGCTCCCCGCGGAGCAGAGAGACCAATGTGGGGCTCGATCCCAGGACCCTGGGATCATGACCTGAGCCGAAGGCAGAGGCTTTAACCCACTGAGCCACCCAGGCGCCCCTCTCTTTCTCTTTCTAAAATAATATTTACATCTATCTTTAAAATAAATAAATAAGGAAAAAGGATAATCATTAAAAGGAGAACGGTTATCTGCATCTTCAAAGTAGCAGAGAAAAAAGTTTATAGTGAAAAATATAAGAAATTCTATCATTTCAACTAGAAAAAGAAAGGAAACAAACATTCTGAGAGAGATGAATAAAGAAAAGAGGAAACACATATTTTGGTAGAAACAGTTCCAAACCTATTTAGACCATAAAACATGTAAATGGTTAAGCTCACCTACTATAATAGAAAGCTTATCATACTAGATCTTTTTAATCCAGCTGTTTGCCGCTTATAAGAGAATCGATCTAAATGTACAAACAGAGACAAAGTGTGGAAGGAAAGATAGAGAATATGTTTGGTGCAGCAATATTAATAGCAAAATAGAATTTATGACAAAGACATATCAGCAGCGATATCGAGAGGAACTCTTAGGATACGATAAGGAAAATTCCACCCCAAACATAACATTGTTATCTGGGTTACATCTAACACCACAGCTTCGAAGCATATAAAAAAATGATAAAAATATGGGAGGGAACTAAAGCTTTTTGACATCTCTCTGAAAGAAGTGAAAATAATTATACCAGGAAATAATAAGTAAGGAGATGGAAAAATTAAACTAAAGCTATATAATTAAGCTTTAGTTATATGTAACATATAAGTTCTATACACAAATATAATATACAAGTTATATATATAGTTATAAAATTCTAAAATTCTATGTGTATGTGTATATATAAATAAATGGGTCCCACGTATCAAACATTCAGAGGAAATACACACACACGTATGGAGCATCTATAGAGTTGCCATGACTTGTAAAGAAATTCTATTTTGAAATATGGATATCTGAGGGGCACCTGGGGGGTTAGTGGGTTAAGCCTCTGCCTTCGGCTCAGGTCATGGTCTCAGGCTCCTGCGATCGAGCCCCGCATCGGGCTCTCTGCTCAGCGGGGAACCTGCTTCCTCCTCTCTCTCTGCCTGCCTCTCTGCCTACTTGTGATCTCAGTCTGTCAAGTAAATAAATAAGATATTTTAAAAAAAGAAATACAGATGTTTTAGTGACTACTTTCTCTGAACATAATGATTTTGGGTGGATGAAGAGGATGGGTTGGAAAGAGATTTTTTAAAGGAGAAAAATGCATCAAAATCACTGTTATCTTCATGATTATTATACTTTGCCAAACATGGGGGTTGCTTAGTCCAAAGATGTAAGACACACGGAAGGAGACCCAGTGCAGCAAAACAACGACTACAACTTTGTTTTTTTCATAGAAAAAGTACGCCTGCCGCTGAGGGATATCGACTGTTAAACTGACCCAGACCAGGGGTCTGCGTGGGCAGCCCACGTGCCTGAAGCAGGCTTGGTGCTTTGTTCCCTGGGGTTTCAGCTCGTGTTGGAGGGGGTGAGACTCTCCTATCCAGTCTCAGGGCAGCAGTGTTTCATCGCACGCTCTACGAATATCCCACTCTTTTGCTAAGGGATTTAGTTTGAAGTCCGATCCTTTCTCACTTCCAAAATCAAAAAAACTCTGACTTATGAAAGATAGTACATGTCCAACACGGGGAAACACCTGCATCAAACAGGACTGACTGTTACCTACACATGCAAGGCGCTCTTCCGTTTTGTGCCAAAAATCATACAACAGTGACCATTTTGGGCCCTGTGAAACCTAGGGGATTCAGCATCTGCTCCTGGGATCCCAAAAGCAGAAACACTGAGTGGTGTCCCCTGCAGTTGTACCACACGAGGAAGTAATTTTCAGCTCAGAACAATAATAAAAGTAACAAAAGCATTAAATAATAATTAAATTTTAAAAATACTTTAGGCACACACAGACGACAGATTCTCCCTCCTGTGCTGCTTCTCCCTCTGCTCCCTTGGGCAGATCCAGGAACGGCCTGTCACTGTCACCAAGGCCCTTCTCTCTGTTGCCTCTGTTCTTACAGGCATCCGCCCACCCGTAAGACTAGTTGGTCCCCACGTCAAGAACAAAGCTCGGCGGGTGGGCAGCCCGTCGACAGAGCCCTGTGCCGAAGGCTGTGGTGTTAAGGATGACGGAACCTTCTGCTGCTGTGTGTGTGCCCTTACTCCCAGAGGAGGTGGGGAAGGGGGGGCGGCAAGCAGGAAACCAGAGAGAAGCAGAAAGACAGGATCAGGTCACGTCCAAACAAGGGCCCGGGCTGGTCCTGACACCAGTGGGAGTGACATCGGTGTGAGGAGTCTTTCTTGAAGCTTCAAGTAATTCGAAGTAATGTTGGGAAGTAGGGACAGCAGGGGTAAAAATAACCACCGCGAGCTTTAGTCCTCAAGGTTAGGATGTCCTCATGAAAGGAATCAGTGTGCAGAGTTGAGCGAAAATGCACAAGAAGGTGTGCATTCTAAGAGGTGTGTCACACAAATAGCGCATCCGGGAAGATTCAGAGGAAAAAAAGTCACGTAACGGCTGCCGACAATGAGTGCACACGGACCGTTGCATTTTGTGCCGAGAAAACCAGCAAAATTCAACAGACAGTGACATTCTTACTAAGAGCCGCTCAGGACTCGCTAGACTCCCAGGTCCCCAAAGGCCACACCACCGGTGTGACGGTCGCTGAGTGAATCCTTGGCCCCTCACACAGGACCTGACATAGAATTGCTACTTAAACATTTTTTCATGACTCAATCTTGAAATCTGGAGGAACAAACCCTTTCAGCACTTCCTGTGGAATAGTTAGTGATGACCGCGTTTCCTCTGGAGCTTCTCCTGGGTTTCACGACTGGTCTTAGGATGACAGCTGCACGCAGCGGGCACAGGTCTCGGTGACCAGGTCCCAGCTCTGGGAGCAGACGGGATTGTGTTTCTGCCCTGGATTCCTAATCATGAACCCCGTGCCTTGGGACCAGTTATTGAAATTCTGTGCTTTGCATTTCTCATTTGGAACAGTTGGGGCTAATATTGCTTCCGCAGAAGTGCTGTGAGTATAAATGAGACAGGACAGGTAAGGTACTCGCCCCAAGCTCAGATGTTCTTAAAAAATGTCAACCCTTATAAATATCAAAGGGCCCCAGGGCTGGCGATGATCTTAGCGACCGTCTAGTGCAGCTGCTCTCCATGCTGAGCCGTCCTCGGAAGGTTCGGTCAGCTTTCCAGAAGGGCAGGTTCATGTCTCGGCTTCCCTTTCAGGTTTTCTAACCCTTACGTTCGAGTGACCAGTTGGTTTGGGGAAGTTGCTGATCTGACTCAGCCGAAGGTTTTACAGCTACAGAAACAGCACAACGTAGTGGCAAAGCAAGGTATAAACTCTGGTGTGAACGAGAGTGTTTCTGGGACGCCACAGACCCCCCGTGAGGGCCGGAAGCTCGTGGAGGACGGAGACAATGACTCCTACAGCTCATCGGAGACTGGTGGGTTTCATGAAACTTTGGGGGGAAAATGTTGGTATAATTTCATTTGTTTTTTCTTTTTTTAAAATGACTTATTTATTTATTTGAGAGAGAAAGAGAGAGCGCATGAGTTTGGGGGAGGGCAGAGGGGAAGAATCCCAAGCAGACTCCCTGAGCACAGAGCCTGACGGGGGGCTCGATCCGGGGACCCTGAGATCACGAGCTGAGGAAAAACAAGAGTTGGACGCCTAACTGACCGAGCGACCCAGGCGCCAAATACATCGAACAAAAGTATGTATTTACTGGGGACAGAGGGTGAAATAGAGCCCTGAGGTGGGGAGCGGCTGTGTCGCTAAGCTCCTGTGTGACCTCAGGGACGTCAGTAAACTTCTCTGGGCGTCAGTTCTAACGTGTCAATGATGGTGATTTCTGACCTAATCACTTTAGGATATTTTAAATTTAAAAAGGACTCATCCAAGTGAGGATATTTCAGACGGCAGATTGCTCAAGTTTCCACTCCTCATTTGTATGTCACTCTACCGGGCTTCAAATGCTATCAGGCCTGGTGTGCGTCAGGGCACAGAGGCTGACGTGAGTTTATGGGTTAAATAAGCTAAAGATGGACCTAGTTTCTCCTTAGTGCCAGGAAAATTTTTATTTAGGCAGGGTGATGAGCAGCAGGGGGATTCAGGAAGGGAGAGAGGACTGCGGGCAACGTGACAGTAGCAATTGTCAGAGCTACAATGTTTTTCATGTCCCTTCCGTCCTGCTGTCTGGCCTCACCTGCGTGTGGCATGTGGGGCTGCAGAGGACAGGGCAGGGGCCCAGCTGGGCGGCGCAGAGGAAGCTGTGCCGCGCGGCAGCGGGGTCCGTGCGTGCTGCTTTGGCGACACAAACACAGCGGGGCATCAACACAAACGGGCCAGGGCCTTGCCTCCCATGACCTGGACACGGCAGTTTCTGTTCTTGTGTGTAATAATAGGGCCAGAAGTACTCTCTTCCTACGACAGAAATAGACCGCACTCATGAAACAGGTCAAGACATGAAATGCTGAGCTTGGGGACGTTTCTCTGAGTCCAGCCTCCGGATCTACCTCGGGACCCCGCCGGCCCTCCTCCCGCGGCCGAGCAGCCTGCCGATAGCGTCTTGCATGTCCTTGTTTCTCAGGCTGTAGATGATGGGGTTGAGGAAGGGAGCGAGGATAACAAAGGTGGCCGCAATCGCCGTGTCCCAGAACACGGAGTAGGAGGCTGAGAATCGTAGGTACATGACAGACACGCTGCCAAAAAACAGCAGAAACACAGCCAGGTGGGCGGCACAGGTGGAGAAGGCCTTGTGGCGGCCCTCGGCCGAGGGCATCCCCAGAATCACCACGATGATCCGCACGTAGGACAGAGCGATGGCCAGGAAGGAGGCCAGGATCTCCACCGCATGGATGGCGTCCACAATGACCACCCGTGACGTGTCTGTGCAGGCCAAGCTCAGCACAGGGGCAAAGTCACAGAAGATCTGCTGGATCTGGTTGGAGCCACAGAAAGGCAGGGTGGCGATCCACGCGATCTCGGGGAGCACGAGGAGGAAGCCACAGAGGCAGGACCCGGCGGTTAACTGGACGCAAAGCTTGGGGGTCATGATGGTCGGGTAACGGAGAGGGCTGCAGATAGCGACGTACCTGTCGATGGCCATTGCGGTCAGGACGCAGCCCTCCGTGATGCCCAGTGAGTGGAAGAAGTACATCTGCAGGAGACAGCCCGCCAGAGAGATGGTCTTCTGCTCACTGACGAGGCTGGAGAGCATCTTGGGGATGGTGGTCGTGGTGTACCAGATCTCCAGGAAAGACAGGACGCTGATGAAGAAGTACATGGGCGTGTGCAGGGTCGCGTCCAGGTGCACGGCGATGATTATCATCAGGTTCCCGGTTATGATGAATGCGTAGACGAGAAGCAGGGGAATGAAGAACAAGAGGCCGCCTTCATGCAGAGGTGGGAATACAGAGAAAAGGAACTCGGTCACCGTCGTCTGATTCTCAGCGGTCACCAGCCGTGTCATCTGCGAGGGAGAAAGAAGAGAAACTCCTGCAGTGGGAGTGCGGACCCCCCACGGAGGGCCACTGCACTCCTTCCTGCGATCAGTTCCTTAAGCTGACTCTGGGACCCCAGACAGGCCAGTTAGGAACATCTCGAAGCCGTATCTCCACCCCAGAAACACCTGCAATGTTTGCTCTTGGACCCCTTAATGCATCTCCGACCGATGCCAAGGAAACACAAAGTGACAGTGAGATTAATTCACTGGAAATATTTTCTGGAGGCTCAGTCACTTCTTTAAGTTCTTGGTTCTTCCTCTCACCCTCTGCCCTCTGTGTTTAGCTTTAAAATGTGTACTCCCCTCCCCCGTTTTTAAAGATTTTTTTTACTTATGCGAGAGAGAGAGAGCGAGCATGTGTGCAAGAGAGCACAAGCAGGAGCAGAGCAGAGAGAGAGGGGGAAGCAGGCTCCCCACTGAGCAAGGACCCTGATGTGGGGCTCCATCTCAGCACCCTGAGATCATGACCTGAGCCGAAGGCAGACGCTGAACCCACTGAGCCACCCAGGCGCCCCCCAAATGTGTACCTCTCTTTCTGTTTTTCACTCCTGTTCTTCAGAGAGTGATTAAAAAAAAACCAGAAAGCAAAAAACAAAACAAAACAAAAAAAACAAACAAACAGAGGTGCGGTCAGGAGCCCGAGGCTCACTGGTTGCTCACGTGGCTCCCCCATCCTTTCTGGCCCTGATCCCTAATCTGGGGCTGGCTGGATGGCCGTCTTCATCGCTGCCTTGTTTCTGTTCGTTTCATGGAGACCCTGTTTCTCCTCAGGTGCTAAGTGCCCAGACGTCAGAAAATAACCCCTCACACTCCTTCCCTTCTTCCCCTTCTCTCTCAGTGGTTGACGCTGACAGTCGCTCAGCCCAGGAGTCTCTCGACAACCACCTTGTCCCTCCGGGTCACTGAAGGTTGGACAAGCGCATCACGGCACTTTGCACATCCCACCTCTCCTAGGCTGCATCTAAGAGCCGTCAAATAAAAAAATCCCTCCTCACCTCACTATGGCTGTCCAGGGAAGGAATTGTCACAAAATCCAGCTGCAACAGAAATCAGACCCACACCTACTTGGTAGCGGGTAGGCGACTAGACAGACTTTTTGCGAGGCCAATTAAAGTTCCTGACAGTGATGTGCATTACCCCCTACCTGGACTATTTTAGCATCTTTTACACTGCAGCGTCCTTACCTCCAACAAGCCATTCTGCAGATGAATGTGCCTAAGTATGGCTTTTCATGTCCCTGTTCTTTTCAAAATGACTCCAAGATAAGCACCATGGATCTTAGCCCAAAACTCATTATCTTCTCTGATCTGGTTCCCATCAAATTTTAGAGACGAATATTGTTCTACATACTCATCAGCTCAGCCACATTGGATGAATTTCCTGTGCTTCTATTTTTGCTTATGTCCTTCCTTTCTTTCGTTTTCTTGCTGTCTTCCTCTCAGAATCCTGGTTGCCAGTGTGCAGCAGACCCTCCCTTCATCCTGCAACCCTCAGTGATCTGCACGGCTGGACGTCAGCCCTCTCTCCTCCGACCCGCCTGCGCGCTGGGGATTCTCCGCTTTCATGCCATGGAACACGTGTTTCCTACACTCTAAGTATTTGTATATCAGTGGTGTCCACCTCCGCAGGTGGACAGAAAGCTCCACGGAGGAATCACAAAGAATAAATAGTCTTAGTGAAGAGTTGCCTGGTGACGGTCATGCCACCAGACTTTACGTATTTCATCTCAATTATGTCTACCTGTGACAGGGAGATTATTACTATTTTATAAGTGGAAAAATTGAGAACCAGAGGGGAGAAATAGCTAGCTCAAATCCACATTTCTGGGGGTGTAAAACAAAACTGGAAGCCTGGTCTATAGGCTTTAAAATTCCACTATTATTATTATTATTATTTTGTTTATTTAAGTTCCACCATTGTGTTTTGTATCACGGTGGGATGTTTAGGTCAGGAGTCACCAATCATCCTGTCTGCTTCCTACTCCGAGCACCACTTTATCCTCAGTCTGTCCTGAGTGTGAAATCAGAGCGGAGGTATTTTCTGTTTGGTTTGTTTTTTTCAGGTCCCAAGCAGGCTAAAATAAATGCACTGCAGATTAGGAAAATGAATCCCTATAAAATAAATGCCTCTTGCCTTACGCCTTCATCCTGCGGGAAGGCTTTGGGGAGGAGGAAGCGTCAGTGCCGGGCAGAAGGGCAGAGCCTGCGCGGGGACAGGAGAGAGACGGGAGTGCTCCGCTGCCAAAGAAGCCACGTCCCCGTCCTTTCTCCTCCTGAAGCACAGAGAATGATCGTGGGGAGCGGTCCTTATGGAGGGCGTGGCTGGACAAAGCAGGAGGCTATGGGTGGTAAGACAAGGCAAGCACGTTCAGCACATAAAAGGCAACAGAGCATCTACTTTGTTGCCCGTGGCGAGGCCCTTCTCCCTGGGAGGACTGAGCCAGGCTCAGGGCACATCTTTGTTCAGTTCACGCGCACGCACTGATGGATGGGCTCTCTCCCTGTGCCGGTCACTGCTCTAGGTTCCAGGGCTACGTGAAGGTGGATAAAACATTCTTGCCCCTGAAACATGTAAAGGACACTTTTAAGATTCCTTGAATGACAGATAATTAGCTGTGCCCAAAGAGCTCACCCTACAAATATTCGTTGTGTAGTAAAGTAAAAAGAGACTCGAAATAGATTTTACTCTGGAATGCCTGGGGGCTCAGTTATTAAGCATCTGTCTTCGATCAGGTCGTGATGCCAGGGTCCGGGGATTGAGCCCCGCGTTGGGCTTCCTGCTCAGTGGGAAGCCTGCTTCTCCTTCTCCCACTTCCCCTGCTTGTGCTCTCTATTTAGCTGTCTCTCTCTCAAATAAATAAATAAGATCTTTAAAAATATATATATATTTTTTACTCCTGGGGAAGGGAAGCAGTAAATTTCTCTGTGACTCCCCAGGAATTCTTAACTCTTTGGGCTTCAACAAAATTTTAGTGTTGGGAAGACCTTCACCAGTTATCTGCACTATGTTTCTTCTAATGGCTCTTCTAGAGTTCACGTCTCATTATTCTTAAGTTTTTCAGTCATGTAATCAAGTTCTAAAATTATGAAGTGTTAGCCCATGCATTGAGGAACTTTTACCCAGAAGACGAGGACTGGGTCTGGAGGAGTTAAGGATGCAAGGAAAGTGGAGGGCAGCAGAAGCAGGAGGAGAGATCGGTGTGCCGTAGGAGGACTTCCTCTCAACAGGCTTTCATACTGACCTTGCCTGAGACCACGGCGACATTCCTCCGAGTCTCTGCGGGAACCGGCCCCTCTGCCAGTTTGCCGACAAGGATATTGATATCTTAGAAGGCTCTTTGGGGAATTTCTTGAGTGGGAAAGTCCTTTCCTGGGACTTTCTCTTGGGTGATGCAGGATCTCAAGGAAAGGCGTGAATTGCACTCTCCTCTCTGAGGGATAAATTAAGGGAAAAGTGTCACATAGTGATTAAATAGTCCCCAGGGTCAAGTCCCAAAGGCCTCCCTGTGGCCCAAATAACCTTGGTTGTCACAGGGAGCATAGAGGTGGGCCCTGGGGCGGGGAAGCCATGGGTGTCAGAACAGACCCGTCGGGACCACGTGGCTCCGGAAACACTCAGGAAGGAACATTCGGGGAGCACTGCCTTGTTCTCAACCGTCCACTCAACTTCCACTTGCCTTCCATTCCTTCTGCTGCTCTAAAAACGATGATGATGATGATGATGATAGTAAGTCATTTTGAATGTCAGCAAAACAAGCCACTATAAAGGACGCTGACACATAAATGCAGTACTGGTTGGGAGACATCCAACACCTCAGTGAATGGGCTGATATGGTGTCCTATGAATAGAATGTTTCAGTTACAGAAAGATGCCAAATCTACACAAATCTATTACTTCAATGCAAGTTCTATCAAAATTCCTTTTGGGGAGTGGAATGTGTCAAGGTGAGGGACAAGACATATTTTTAAAGAGCAGAGTAAAATGGTAAGTCTTGTCCTACTGTCCATCAGAGGTAATGACAGAGCAGTGGAACAAGCTAACGGAAGTCACGAAGCAGACAGGCCCAGTGTGGAGCTTTGACGACAGCTCCACTGGAACAGCAGAGCATGGGGGGACGATGGGCAGAGCGGGCACATTGGGTCTGTGGAGAAAGGGCTGATTGTCCCTTTCTGATGGTCCCAGAACCTCTATTTAAGCATATTAGAAACATAAAATAAAATTTGTCCTGACCTCATTACATTCCCACAATTCCACAGATAGCGTGAAAGTCAACTTCAATACTTCATTTTTTAAAAGATTTTATTTTTAAGTTATCTCTACACCCAGGATGGGGCTCAAACTCACAGCCTGAGACCAAGAGTGCCATGCTCTACCAACCGAGTCAGCCAGGCTCCCCCTATTTTTTCCCAAAATTTTATTCTTAAAATTCTAACACTTTAAAATAAAATTTTAGAGGGTATTTTTTAATCACTTCAAATAGGTAAGAAATCTTAAACAATAAAAGAAAGACCATTGCATTCGGGTATATTAGTATTTCCATTTATCAAATGGTACGATCAGGAAAGTAAAAAGACAAACCACACACGAGGAGTCTGTATTTATAAATTATATAACTGAAAACAAAGATTACTCAGAATATATAAAGAGCTCCTGCAAATTAAAAAGAAAATGATTTTAAAAATCAGGTGAAAAAAATCCGTACACACATACACATAATATATGCACCAAACACACTTGTGCACCCAGCCTCCCTGATTATCAGCGAGATGCAAATCGAAATAATGTATTACTTACACATACAACCAAATAGCAACAAATGTGACCACATATAATGTTAGAAAAGACGTGCAACAGTAGACCATGCTTTGTTGACAGGATACAGACCTTGAAAAGCAAATGTGGCAGTCTCTCCTAGAGCTGAAGATGCGAAAGCTCCATAATACAAAATGTCCGTGCCTAATGAATGATTAATTTGTGTCACCTTAATACGAGACGAAAGCGATTTTCTTTCAAAGCTGTAGATAGATGCGTTGACATAAATGATTCTCAAGAATATGTTGAGTGAATGAGCAAGTGGTACAATCATACCTAAATTATGATTCAATTTACATAGAGTTAAATAGGCAAAACCAGACACGATGCTATTCTTGGCAGCCAACCTACGTGCTCAACAGAGTAATGAACAGGACGGGCAGGTCAGTGGTGATGTGCCGTATGGGGGAAAGGACTGGACTGAGGAGCAGCAGTTAGTGGTCGTCCAAGTTTTTGATCATATTTTATTTCTTCAATGGGGTTATGGGTCCATATCAATGAGAGGTTAAAAAAAAGGAAAAAAAAAAATACAAGCGGAAATAGTCCTAGAAGTGTAAACCATTCTCCAAAGAAAATAAGGCAGGGGAGAATAGAGGCATTGTGGTGGCCCCAAAAGCAGCGTGAATACAGGACGAGTATCTATCTTAAGGTGCATACATTCGAGCATATTTATAAGCAGAAGGAGCAGAGGGCAGAGAGGAAGAATTGAACATGGATAGAGACGTAGGATGACTGGAAAAGCAACATCCCCGGCAGAGATGACGTCAGGCCAGGGCTTCAGGGCGCGTGGGGAGCCATGACGTCAGAGCTTCAGGGCGCGTGGGGAGCCATGACGTCAGAGCTTCAGGGAGCGTGGGGAACCACATGTCTTGCTGGGAAGCTGCTCTCAGGGAGACTGGAGTGGAGCAGGGAAGCATGAGAGAGATTGCAGACCAGCCCACCGGCTCACTATTTGATTCTTAAAATTAGTTAATTCACTCTTTCACCCAATTATTTATTTAATCATGTATCCATTTTCTCAAATGCTTTTCAAGGGTCTGTTTTAAAATACCAGCTTTTTACATGCAAGTATTTGGTGAATGAATGAATGATTTTGTTATAATTAATGGGGGACACCTTAATAAGGTGGTTTCTATTGCAAAGAGCATGTGCCACAAGTGCTTAATTAACTCTGCATTGTATAAAAATAAAATAAAGTAAAATAGGGGCGCTTGGGTGCTCAGTCCTTAAGGATCTGCCTTCAGCTCAGGTCATGATCCCATGGTCTTGGGATCAGGCCCCACATGGGGCTCCCTACTCCGCGGGAAGCCTGCTTCTCCCTCTCCCACTCCCCCTGCTTGTGTTTCCTCTCTCCCTCCCTGTCTCTCTCTGTCAAATGAATAAATAAAATCTTTAAAAGTAAAATAAAATAAAGCACCACTTCTTAAAAACTAGTCATTGAGTCAGTGGAGTCTGTGCCACTATGTGTCTCTGTTTCCTATCAGGATTTTGTCTTGTTTTGTTGTTGTTGTTTTTAACCCAAATCCATTTTTAAATTGTTTCCGTTTTATATCCGTTGCTACCAGACCCTTCAATACTTAACATTCCCTGCGTGTTTTGTATCTCTTCTGTAAAACGATAAAAACCATCTTGTGATTGCTCACCTGGAAGTTAATTTTAGGATCAAGATTTATTTTAAAAAGGGAGAGAAGGAAAGAAAGAAAGAAAAAAAAAAGAAAGAGAAAGAGAGAAAGAGAGAGAGAGAAACAAAGAAAGAAAGAGAGAGAGAGAAAGAAAGAAAGAAAGAAAGAAAGAAAGAAAGAAAGAAAGAAAGAAAGAAAGAAAGAAAGAGTAAGTGGGAGGGAGGGAGAGGCAGGAATAAATTCTCCTTATTGTATCCCCCACTCATTACGTGGGGGGTTTGTTGCACCCCAGGTCTCTCCAAGCCTAGCTTGTATGTGTTCATTCATTGTATGTGCCCCATTTCTGGAGCAAGAAAGCCTGTCCTCAAACCCTTTCCTTTCTAGCTCTTTGGGGAAACCCGCCACGGGGACCACCAAAACATGTGACACATCGTGGATGGGGACCCCTCATTCCTGCCACTACCGCTAATGGCTGGGACCCCTGGACCCCTCTGAGAAGTTCTGTGGAGCCATGCTGGGAGCTGCTGACAGAGTCTTCAGTGATGCGCCTCAGAGTTGCTGTATGTCCCTGAACTGCTGTTACATTGCGAAGTGGAGGAAACCTTCTGCCTTCAAATCGCATTTTGTTAGCTCGGCTCCTCTTGTTCCTTATCCTTCTTCTGTCTCAGCGGATACTTGATACAGGACCCATTTTCTCACCCCTTGAACAGAAGAGAAAACCAGGTGTCTCTTTCCATAAGAGGTCTAGCCTGCCTCACGGAGCTGGCTTCCTGAAGGTGGGGCCACCTCGCAAAGGCAAGCATGGCAACAAGTGTTCCCTAATTAACCCTTTGGGACATGGAGTTGCTTTCCCAGGGACTGGGGAGAACCATCCTAAAGAAAGCCTTTCTCTCATAGGATGAATCCCTGAGACACCCAGCGTCGTGGTTCCTCTTATAACTGTCCTGCTTGTTGGACGGCAGAACAATGGAGAGGAAGATGTTTGGGGAACAGAGGTGGCCCCCTAGGATCTGAAAGAGGTAGCTATGGGACGAGGGAGGGGTGGGCTCTGTTCTCTGGTGGGAGCATGGGTGGCATTTTTGGTTATATATTGGGGAGGACTGCAACAGGACCCCAATTCTTTTTTGGTTGGTTTTCAATGAAGACCTGTGGAAACTTCATTGAGGTATTGCAGATACGTGAGGTGGGAGAAAGACCATGGCTCAGGGATGAGGCGGTTGGTGGGTTTGTGTCCCAGGACTTCTGATGGCTATAACAAATAGCTATTACATTTTGTCAGAGCAATTTGCTCTACGAGTCTTTTCATCTCCACTGATTTCTGGGTTAAATTCTGATGTAGGATGCTTGCATCTGGTTCAGTCTAGTCAGAAAATGCTCTTAAGATAAGGCAATGCTGTGGCAACGGTGGAGCTTGCTAGTTGAGATTCTGGGCTCAATTCTGAATTCTTCCAGAAAATATATGGGTCCAGTTTGATACGGTTCAAGGCCCAAGTATCTACTTCAAATCATCTTCCTATGTGTATGTTCTTTCCTTTTGAGAGACACAAGTTTCTGAAGACCTGCCAATTTTTTCTTTTTCTGGGTTTTGATTTCCTAATTCCTAAAAGTACGGCCACTGAGCACAGTGCTAATTTCCCTATTTATCTCCTGACTGCCTCTGGAAGAAGCAAGAACGTTATAGAACGGTGTTAACTTCCGTCATATGAGGAAATCAGACAGGCCGTAATAGAACCAAGAGATGTTGGGATGTCAACATGATTGAAAAATCTCACATACAGTTATATTATTTATCATGCTACGAAGTTCGGGTTTTGTTTGGAAGCCTGTGCAATCCACTTCTAGGTCTGTTTTCTGACATAGTGCTGACAGCTTTGTATTTAAGAAAGATTATTCCGGAAGTTGGGTGGAGGGTAAATCAGGACAAATCAAGTTTAAAAACAATGAGTTTAGGTAAGAGTAATAAAGGCAAGAAACCATCAGGGCATACATTATGTTTTCTTGTGAATCTCTTTTTTTAGGTAGAAGTTTTCCTAAGGAAAAACAAAGGGAAATTTTGTCTCATATTTCTCCTTTTTGAACACAGATGTAGTAGTCTAACGTATTGATAAAAAGCAAGAACAAAAGAAATTTAAAATATTTGGTTGTCATATACCAAGCTGACTTTCTGTTTGTTTAAATCCTCTGGTATTCTGGTTTCAAAAGAACTTTATCTACTTTTTATATCTTTTGCCAGTTCACAATTGTCTGACTCTTTCGGTTGATATCAGTAGCTTTCTCCATTCATGTATTTTAATTTAAAAAAAATTGAGATATGGGACGTCTGGGTGGCTCAGCGGGTTAAAGCCTCTGCCTTCGGCTCAGGTCATGATCCCAGGGTCCTGGGATCGAGCCCCGCATCAGGCTCTCTGCTCCACAGGGAGCCTGCTTCCTCCTCTCTCTCTGCCTGCCTCTCTGCCTACTTGTGTTCTCTGTCTGTCAAATAAATAAATAAATTTTAAAAAAATTGAGACATAATTGACATTTAACACTGCGTAAGTTTGAGGTGTGCCTCAAACTTGGACCAGCTGGGCTTGTATACTGCAGTGTGGTTCCCGTCACACGGATGTGGAGGTCCGTCTCCAACAACGTCACCCCTAGGTCGTTTCCTACAGTGGAGGCAGGTCTCAGAATTCAGCCTCATGCATAAACCGTCTATGAGTAAGCAGACACAGAGAACATCATCACAGCTGTTTGCAGAAGCTCATGCAAATCTCAAGGAGGTCAGGTGCTGGAGATCAGGTGCTGGGCACCAGGTGATGCACACTCTGCTTAGGGCGGGCACAGGAGCAAATGAGTCATGGACCTACTGCGACCGCCAAGCATTAGAAGTGGCTTGGCTCACTTTTATTTTATCACTTTAGGGGAGGAATTCGAATGTTCTGTATGCCACTGGTTCTCAAGTGGGGCAACTTTACTCTCTCCTACCCTGCAGCGCATTTGGCACTTCTACAGACATTCTGGTGATCGTGACTGGGTTTGTGCCACTGATCCCTCTGTAGGTAGAGGTCAGCATTGCTGCTAAATATCCTACAATGGACAGGAAAGCTTCTCACTTTCACCCCCACCCCCAGCAAAGAATCACCTGGTCCAAATGCCAGTTTCTGGAGAAGACCTGCTCAGTGCTCCTTGGTGAACCTGATGGTGTGGTTACAGCCGTGGATACCTGAAGCTCTTGCCGAACCTGCTGTTGGGTAGAGGCTGCTGCTGGGTCTTTCAAATGTTGCTGAACCATGCCTAGGGGTTGATTTCTAGATTTGTATACTTCAACTATTAACTACTCCTCTTTGGTACAGGTTAAAATGAATTTGCACACACAGCTCTATCACATGGCTCTAAGCTGTTATATTTTAATGCAGATTAAATATAGTATAATATTTGGCTTTATCTTTTGCTCCTTGCTTGATAAGGATTCTGATCAAGGGAAGCCTGTACCAGTATTTCTGTGTGTAAGACACCCACTTCAAATTATCTTATTCTTACCCACAGAGGGCATCATTTTTTCACAACTCATTTTGTGCCTCTAGCATCTCATCTCAAACAGTAAAAATGCCTACCTACCTAAGTTTTTCTAATTTACTATTATAATAAATATTCCAGTGAACCTTTATACATAATGTTTGAATATTCAAAATATTTTCCTTATGCAATATGGCGAAAGGCAGGTTGTAAACAGTCTCAAAAGTCGCAATAAAAATGGCCAAAATGCCACTTGGAAGAATTTGTATCAACTTAAAGGTCCAAATAGCAAAATTATTTGCTTAGCCAACAAAATAGGTGATAATGTAAGATATAGTTACTGATTAGTATTTGCAAGTTAGACAGGATCACTCTGTAGTTTGCAAAGCAGCACACGTACATGTTTTACTTCATGAACCTCATGTCAAGGCAGTTGAGCTGCTTGAAAAGAAAGGTTCTATTTGTTACTTGAATGCAGGCAGGGTTCTGACTGTCTGTATCTGATTCATCAGCAGACAAGCAAACCTGCTGGAAGCATGGGTCAGAAGAACCAGACAGTGGTGGCCGAGTTCTATTTCTCCGATTTCCCTCCATTTGAGAACAGAAGCCTCTTACTTTTTGTTCCCCTGCTGTTTACTTACCTGTTCATTATTGTTGGAAATTTCACGATCTTCTGTGCTATCCGGTTGGATACACGTCTCCACAATCCCATGTACAATTTCATCGGCATGTTCTCCTTCCTGGAGATCTGGTACACCACAGTGACCATCCCCAAGATGCTCTCCAACCTGGTCAGTGAACAGAAGACCATCTCATTCGTTGGCTGCCTCCTGCAGATGTATTTTTTCCACTCGCTCGGAGTCACAGAAGCCCTGGTCCTCACCGCGATGGCCATCGACAGGTACGTGGCCATCTGCAATCCCCTCCGCTACGCAGTCATCGTGACCCCTCGGCTGTGCATCCGGCTCTCCGCCGGCTCTTGCCTCTTTGGCTTCCTTATGCTGCTGCCAGAGACAGTGTGGATTTCCACTCTTCCCTTCTGCGGCCCCAACCAAATCCATCAACTCTTCTGTGACTTTGAACCCGTGCTGTGCTTAGCCTGTGCAGACACGTCCGTGATTCTTGTTGAAGACGTGATCCATGCTATTTCCATCCTGACGTCTGTGTCTATCATCAGCCTTTCATATCTGAGAATCATCGCCGTGATCCTGAGGATTCCTTCAGGAGACAGCCGTCAGAAGGCGTTCTCCACCTGTGCGGCCCACATTACTATTTTCTTGCTGTTTTTTGGTAGTGTGGGCCTCATGTACCTGCGTTTCTCTGTCACATTCCCACCTCTGCTGGACAAGGCCACCGCCCTAATGTTTGCTGTCCTCGCCCCACTTTTCAACCCAATAATCTACAGTCTGAGGAACAAGGACATGAAAGATGCCATCAGGAGAGTTCTGTGTTTTCAGGAAAGGTCTAATGTCTCCGGTAGCCTGTGAGAGTTCACGCACATCTGTTCAAAGAAATATCTCTGCAAGTTTAACACGCTAACAGATCGGTTCCTGAAATTACCTTTTGCACTTTGCATGCTTCTGTTTGGGTATTTTTTCCCAACTTTCTAAGCTAAGAATTATCGTTTGATCTGATGGGAGAGCTCTTCTGTGATTCACCCATCTTGGAATCATTCATAGATCATGATACGGACTTTCGCCCTTTGTAGCTCCATGCATGATGGTATCACCTTCTGCAAACCGGTGGAGACTACCAGCCTGAGCAGTAATCACACTTTCTTCTCACACACTGCTCTTCCATTCTATAGTCACAATACTCTTATGTTAGTTTTCTTTTTTCAATTTAAAAAAATTAACAAGCTGTGCATCAGTGAGATGGTTTCAGCCTTCACGAGGAGCCCTGATTCCTAAGACTCACCCCAGATTGTGGCCTGATTCATGACAGCAACAAAGCAGCACATGCAGCTACTGGCTTCGTGACATCGGTGTCATCCTGCTGCCACCGACACCCGTGTGGTTATGTTTCATGTTGTCTTAAAAATTCCGGAGCAGACACTCTGGGAAACGTAAAGATTAAATAGATGAGATATACAGGCTTGGGATCAAAGCAGAAACATGTACATTATGTAAAGATATATACATGCCCATTTTTAAAATTAACATCACTATATTAAAATGCTGTGCTGTGTTAGGTTTATTAAAGTGCCACATCAGTCTCTCTGTGGTGTCTCTCTTCTTCTTGCTTTTTTGCTCCAGATCGTTTCTCCCCGGCTCCTTCTCTGCCTTGGAGCCTACACTTAAAAAATCACACACATTCTATCCCCTGGACAAAGGTCTCTGCCTTCCTCTCAAACTACATTAGTAGTCTTGGGGGCTGAGTAAAATGTCTGTAGGAAAAGAAATGTTGGCTCAGCTCCCCTGGGAAACAAACCAAGAACACGGGGGAATTGTAGATGCTTCGGAGTAAGAACTCAGCCAGAAGGTGAGGGTAGAAGAGACAGGTGTCCAGAATGGAAATATCAATAGTATAGGACCCAAGAAACCAGTCTCAGTCAGCTCTGGCTGGGCAGCTGGATATATTGTTGGATCCGTTTGGGATTGTTGCCCCGGAAGAAGGGCCAGCTGGACCCTGGGGGACGGGCAGCATCTTTTATCCCCTCACTCCTGGACACACAAATCCTCTCCTGTATTTTTATGAGCTTTTTGAAACTTAAGAAAGACAATTTCTTTCTTTCTTTCTTTTTTCTTTATTTTTTTAAAATTTTTTATTTTTTATAAACATATATTTTTATCCCCAGGGGTACAGGTCTGTGAATCACCAGGTTTACACACTTCACAGCACTCACCAAAGCACATACCCTCCCCAGTGTCCATAATCCCACCCCCTTCTCCCAAACCCCCTCCCCCCAGCAACCCTCAGTTTGTTTTGTGAGATTAAGAGTCACTTATGGTTTGTCTCCCTCCCAATCCCATCTTGTTTCATTGATTCTTCTCCTACCCACTTAAGCCTCCATGTTGCATCACCACTTCCTCATATCAGGGAGATCATATGATAGTTGTCTTTCTCTGCTTGACTTATTTCGCTAAGCATGATTCGCTCTAGTTCCATCCATGTTGTCGCAAATGGCAAGATTTCATTTCTTTTGATGGCTGCATAGTATTCCATTGTGTATCTATACCACATCTTCTTGATCCATTCATCTGTTGATGGACATCTAGGTTCTTTCCATAGTTTGGCTATTGTGGACATTGCTGCTATAAACATTCGCGTGCACGTGCCCCTTTGGATCACTACATTTGTATCTTTAGGGTAAATACCCAATAGTGCAATTGCTGGGTCATAGGGCAGTTCTATTTTCAACATTCTGAGGAACCTCCATGCTGTTTTCCAGAGTGGCTGCACCAGCTTGCATTCCCACCAACAATGTAGGAGGGTTCCCCTTTCTCCACATCCTCGCCAGCATCTGTCATTTCCTGACTTGTTGATTTTAGCCATTCTGACTGGTGTGAGGTGATATCTCATTGTGGTTTTGATTTGTATTTCCCTGATGCCGAGTGATATGGAGCACTTTTTCATGTGTCTGTTGGCCATCTGGATGTCTTCTTTGCAGAAATGTCTGTTCATGTCCTCTGCCCATTTCTTGATTGGATTATTTGTTCTTTGGGTGTTGAGTTTGCTAAGTTCTTTATAGATTCTGGACACTAGTCCTTTATCTGATATGTCGTTTGCAAATATCTTCTCCCATTCTGTCAGTTGTCTTTTGATTTTGTTAACTATTTCCTTTGCTGTGCAAAAGCTTTTGATCTTGATGAAATCCCAATAGTTCATTTTTTCCCTTGCTTCCCTTGCCTTTTGCGTTGTTCCTAGGAAGATGTTGCTGCGGCAGAGGTCGAAGAGGTCGCTGCCTGTGTTCTCCTCAAGGATTTTGATGGATTCCTTTTGCACATTGAGGTCCTTCATCCATTTTGAGTCTATTTTTGTGTGTGGTGTAAGGAAATGGTCCAATTTCATTTTTCTGCATGTGGCTGTCCAATTTTCCCAGCACCATTTATCGAAGAGGCTGTCTTTTTTCCATTGGACATTCTTTCCTGCTTTGTTGAAGATGAGTTGACCATAGATTTGAGGGTCTATTTCTGGGCTCTCTATTCTGTTCCATTGATCTATGTGTCTGTTTTTGTGCCAGTACCATGCTGTCTTGATGATGACAGCTTTGTAATAAGCTTGAAGTCCGGAATTGTGATGCCACCAACGTTGGCTTTCTTTTGGAATTGTGATGCCACCAACGTTGGCTTTCTTTTTCAATATCCCTTTGGCTATTTGAGGTCTTTTCTGGTTCCATATAAATTTTAGCATTATTTGTTCCATTTATTTGAAAAAGATGGATGGTACTTTGATAGGAATTGCATTAAATGTGTAGATTGCTTTAGGTAGCATAGACATTTTCACAATATTTATTCTTCCAATCCAGGAGCATGGAACATTTTTCCATTTCTTTGTGTCTTCCTCAATTTCTTTCATGAGTACTTTATAGTTTTCTGAGTATAGATTCTGTGTCTCTTTGGTTAGGTTTATTCCTAGGTATCTTATGGTTTTGGATGCAATTGTAAATGGGATTGACTCCTTAATATCTCTTTCTTCTGTCTTGCTGTTGGTGTAGAGAAATGCAACTGATAAGAAAGACAATTTCTGTGTGAAGAAAATTATACTGAAGTTTCTTTGGTTATGAAATCAAGCTAAATGTATTTGATGTAAATATTAAGGAATCTAGTTCTTTGATATTTGAATTCATGCTTAAAAATCTTAACATTCCATTTATAAATATATAGATTTTTATCAGTTTCTATTAAAGATGTTTAACAAATATTTGGTCTGATTTATAAACTTGGCAATTAAATCCTTTTAAACTACATTTGAATATGATATACACTTTTTAAAAAAGCATCTCAATTTTCTGACTTAATAAAGTCCCCACAGGTTTTAAAAACAGCCTCTATAATATAAAGGGAAGAAACAAAAATTATAAATATAACTAATCCCAAGTCCTTTCAAATGTTTCCATACTGTGACAGACATGGTAAAATTTCAGTTTTAAATAACAAACTGAAAATTTTGAATTTTATTAACTATAAATTTTATCTCAGTGAAGTTAATTATTTATTTACGTATTTATTTGACAGACAGAGATCACAAGCAGGCAGAGAGGCAGGCAGAGAGGAGGAAGCAGGCTCCCCGCTGAGCAGAGAGCCTGATGCGGGGCTGGATCCCAGGACCCTGAGATCATGACCTGAGCCGAAAGCAGAGGCTTTAACCCACTAAGCCACCCAGGCGCCCCAATAAAGTTGATTTTTAAAAAGTATAAATTAGGGTGCCTGGGTGGCTCAGTTGGTTAAGCAAATGCCTTCGGCTCAGGTCACGATCCTGGAGTCCCGGGATCGAGTCCCGCATCGGGCTCCCAGATCCACAGGGAGTCTGCTTCTCCCTCTGACCTTCTCCTCTCTCATGCTGTCTCTCACTGTCTCTCTCTCAAATAAGTAAATAAAATCTTTTTTTTAAGTATAAATTATTTGCCATATTACAAATTTAAAGTTGGAATTACAAGTTAGATTTGGTGATCTAAAAGGTCAAACTGTCTTAAATAATGGGACTACATAAAATATAAATACATATAAATTCCTTAGAACGAAGTACAAATAATAGTTTTTGATTCTATTACCTATTTCAGTAGTTAGCTCTAAAATCTTGCTGAGTTTAAAAGATGCTAAACCACTGAAGAAGTTATTATGTGACCTATCTCTGGAACAAATACTTTACTGAGGCTACTAAGTCAAGCACTGTTTCTGGTGCTCGGGATACAATTGAGAAAAATTTCCTGCCTTTATGTAGCTAACACTATGTTGAGGGGAGATATTGTTTAAAATACATATTCATGATAAACCAGAAAACTAACAAATTACATGAAACTGTGTTCTGTGGGAAATAGAAGAGAAAACGTTTCAGGAAAAGAGGGTCTGAGATGAGTAAGGTGATCACAATTTTAAGTTCAGTGGTTGTCTTGGACCTCACTTCGAAGGTCACATTTGGACAAGGACTTAGTCATACAGATATGTGGAGGGACAACAGTCCTGGCAGCATTATCTTTCGCTAAAGGGAAAAACAGAGAAGTCACTAAAAAAAAACTATTTGTCTCATAATCTGTGGGTTGACAGGTTGGGCTGGAACCAAAGAGGTGGTTCTTCTTGTCCTGGTCTGTTTGTGGATCCAGGGTCCACAGCTGGCTGAACCAGGGTGGCAGTAGGTAAGACAGCTGTGCTCTCTTGCCTCCGTCGCTTCCCCTGCCCCAGGCTGGTCTGTCTTGTTCACACAGTGGCTGGTATGGGCATTGACACTACATATCCAGCCTCAGTATCTAGGGCTTTCTGAACACTAGGCTCAGAACTGGCACATGACTTCTTGCATGACACATGACATCTGTTGCATTTAAAGGCTAAATCATATCACAAGAGGAACTCAGAGGAGGGAATGAAACTTCACCTTTTGATGGTAAAAGCTGTGAAATCACCTTGCAAGGGGCTCGGATGCAAAGAGGTGTTAGGATTGTGCCATTTCCTTTGCAATATAGAGATTACTGGTGTCCTCACATTGTGCCAAAATCTTCAATGAAACCACGGGAACTAAACACATGTATGGGCTCAAAGAGTTGGGTAATGAATGGTCTGTATTTGGAACTGGTGGTAAAGGAGTATCTTCAGTAAAGTAAACAAAACTTTCATAGCCTCTAACATAGTCAACAAAGTTATTGCAATGGAAATTGTGTTTCAGGGAAACTCAACAGACCTTGAAAAACACCACCATCTTTTCAGAGAGTAGAGAAGGGGGAAAAAAAAAAAAACTATTCAAAACTAGGACACACTGAGAGAACCATAGAACTCATGAGTAAGACTAAAGCACCCTGCACCACAGAGACCAGGACACACTGCTGTAGAAGGTGAAGAGAAGTGGCTATAAGTTGACCCATCACCCTTCCTCCAGGCCAGCACATGGAGAGGTTTCCCCTGAGCCTCGGGTTCCTCCAGTGTGAAAAAAGAACCTGGGTTAGGGGAAGGAGGGAACCAACCAGCAAAAGAAACCATCAACAAAGTGAAAAGATAACCTATGGGATGGGGAAAAAAATTGCAAACCATATATATGATAAGGTGGATACTGTATCCAATATAAATACATTATATATATTTAGATATTATATCCAAAATATATAAAGAACCCATCCAACTGAAGAACAAATCCACAACCCAATTAAATGAATCAAGGATAGATATTTCTCCAGAGAAGATACATGGAAGGCCACCAGACACATGAAAAGTGGAACATCACTAGTCGTTAGGAAAATGCACGTCAAAATCACAATGAGCTATAATCTCACACCCGTTAGAACATTCCCGATCAAAAAGACAAGAGATAACAAGTGTTGGCAAGGTTTGGAAAAAAAGAGAACTTTTTTTGTTGGTGGGAATGTAAATTGGTGCAGCCACTGTGCAAAACAGTATAGAGGTTCCTCAAAAAAATTAAAAATAGAAACACCGTATGATTCAGCAACTCCACTTCTGAGACTATATCCAAAGAAAATGAAAACACCAACTTGACAATATATCTTCACTCCCATGTTCACAACTCCCACGTTCACAGCCGTATTATTTACAATAGCCAACCCATGGGAACAACTTAAGTGTCCATCAATGGAAGCATGAATAAGAAAAATGTAATATGTATAAATATTCCACTGTATGGAATATATGTATAAAATATTCCACTGTATATGTGTACAATATTCTACTACATACATATATATGTATACATACAATATACATACATATATATATAGTCCACCAGAACTCGATCTAGAGGTCTAAGTCCAGAGCTCTATATCTAGGGGAATATTATTCAGCCATAAAAAAGGAAATTCTGGGACGCCTGGGTGGCTCAGTTGGTTACGCAGCTGCCTTCGGCTCAGGTCATGATCCCAGCGTCCTGGGATCGAGTCCCGCATCGGGCTCCTTGCTCGGCAGGGAGCCTGCTTCTCCCTCTGCATCTGCCTGCCACTCTGTCTGCCTGTGCTCGCTCTCGCTCGCTCTCTCTCTGACAAAAAAAATAAATAAAAAATCTTTAAAAAAAAAAAAAAGGAAATTCTGCCATTTGCCACAACATGGAAGGAGCTTGAGGACATTATTCTAAGTGAAGTAAGTCAAACAGAGAAAGACAAATACTATATGATCTCACTTATACGTGGAATTTTAAAAAGTAAAACTCACAGAAAAAGATCTGACTCCAGTAGAGGTGGTGGGGAGGGCAGGGGGAACTGAAGGAAGGGGGTCAGAATGCACAAACTTTCAGTTATAACATAAGTAAGTCCTAGAGATATAATGACAAAATGATCAGAGCTAATGCTGTTGTATGGTACATAGGGCAGTTGTTAGGAGAGGAAATTACACAATGGGGATTTTTTTCCTTTTTTCCTTTTTTCTTTGCATTATATCAACATGGGAAGGTGGATGTTAGCTGAACCTATTATAATCATTTCACCATAGGTGTAAATCAAACCATCATGCTGCATGTCTCTATGGTGATGAATGTCATTTTTTCCTCAAAACTTGAAAAAAAGAATATGTACTTATTTAATCTATTTATTCTCAGGAAATCTTCCAAAGGGGACTCATACTTTAAAAGGACTCTTGGAGTTCCTCTTACTAAGGAGAGCTAATGAGGGAAGATCTCAGAAGCTTCCATTAATTAATCTGTAGGGAAATGGAACTGATATTTCTCTCTGATCATTAGGGAAATCTCCAGTAGAGAAATCTTCCCAAGAAGACTTTAGGAACAGGCACAATGGTTCACCGGATAAACTGAAGCTTTAGCTGCATTAACCCAGGGAAAGGATTCCCTTTGTCTCAGCAGGAGGTAAGAGGAGAAGACTCCTGAGTCCGAGTTGTGAGCTTGTCCTGTGTAGACGAAAAGGACATTCAGCTTAAGCTCCTTCTACGGGCTTAAATGACGGTATCTGCAGGCATGTTCGGGATTGCGTGAGTGGCTGAGTGGAATTAGGCTCAGGGGGGAGAGAGGCACTTGTGGGATTAAAAATTCGTGATGATGTTATGTTTTTTCCTGGGGTGTGATGACGGAATCTCAAGACTTTTTTCCCTAATAATCAGACTGTTCCTCTGCTTTCACAGCCTCGGAGTTTCTCTGAATTAATTCTGATCCAGGAGGACACCATTTTACATACTGGTCTCTGTTCCTAGTCATGTGGCTAGGAACATAAACCAAATAGGGTCATGAGTGAAGAGGTCAGATGCATCTGAAGAGCCTATTCCTGAAAACATTATTCCAAGGAATTGAGTCGAATTGAGCATGGTCTGTACCCCCCAGACTTATTTTTATATTCACCTTCCTTTCCCCAAGGGGGACTGGGTCAGCTGGCTTCTCTCCTTCCAGTCTCCAATGGGTACCTTTTGAATTGACACATTAATTTCTGTAGAGTAGGACATTCATTTTGCTTACACGTAAGCATCCCAGATTCTATTAAAAGATTAACATCCAGTCTGAAAACCACACAGGGTTCACCTCGGCCCCTCAGTGCATGTACATATTTGAGGTGGAGGGTAGAGTAGGCGAAATCTCCTGTCCCCTTATTATTTTATAGCTGTGTCTTGGACTCTCAAGTCCTTTATTCAAAAACTTTTGCGTAACTTAAGTACCGTCCCTTTGTCAATCACAAGTTGATTCCATCCACCTCGGGCTTGGGTCCGCCTAACATTTCTGTGGATTTCAGGACAGCCTGTGGATTCCTTTCCTGGGTTTCTCTAAGCCCCTCCATTCAACTGTTCTAAGCTTTGCAGAGTCCAGAAGACCAGGAAGGGCATGTCTGTTCCCGGGGACTCCCATGGGCCCACACTGCTCTCCTGATCTGCTTGGAGTTGGGCTTGGCAGGACCGGAGTGATGAGTCCAAGTTACCACTAATGATCTCCTACAGATGTAGGGTACTACCACATTCCAACCACCTGGGACGGACCTTTTCTCGGGCACAAAATACTTTTCTTAAACTCTTCTGGCCTCTGCCTATTGCCCAGTTCCAAGGCTGCATCCACATTTTTAGGTATTCATTCGAATAGTATCCCTCCTTCTTGGTATCAGTTTCTGTCTTAATTGGTTCAGGCTGCTGTAGCAGAAGTACCAGAGATAGGGTGGCTTCCACAAGACAGTTATATGTAGCAGCTCTGCAGCCCGGAACTCTGAGGTCCAGGTCAGGAAGACTTGCTGTCTGCTTTGTAGATGACTGCTTCTCTCTGTATCTGCTCCTGCAGGCAGCAGATCGAAGATGTTCTCTCCAGACTCTTAGAAGGGAACTAATGCCACTCATAAGCTCATCTAGTTCTTATTACCTTCCCAAAGCTCCATCTCCTAGTACTATCACTTTGGGAAGTGAGGTTTCAACACAGGAATGAGAGGGGCAGGAACCGAAAATATTCAGTCCACAATAGTCATATAAATGGAATCATGCAATATGCAGACTTTGGCTTTTTTCTCTTATCACCATGCATTGGAGATTAGTCTGCATTGTGTACATGTTACTCATTTTCATTGCTAAGGGGTAGTTCATTGCATGGGTATGCCAAGTTCGTGTATCCCTTTACCAGTTAGAGACCATTAGAGTTGCTTCCAGTTTTATAAATAAAGCCTCGATAAATATTTGCTTACAGGTGTTGGTGTGATCATAAACTTCCATTTTTTTCCAAGCTTCTATTTAAACTCTAATCACCTAACATGTATGCTAAAATAGGTTTCAAGTGTCGGATTTAGTGATATAAACAAGTTTTCATTTCTTTTGGGTTAATAACTTAGGAGTGGAGTTGCCAGGTGACATGTTGAATGTATGTTTGACTTCATAGGAAACCGTCGAAATCAACCCTCGTGGCCACACCATTTTGCATTCCTACCAGCGCTAAAGGAGAAATCTAGTTGCTTTATACTTCCCCTGGCCTTTGGCATCACCAGCTGTTTTGCTTTAAAAAAATGTGATTGTTCTTATAGGTATGTTATGGTGATGTGTCTCACTGTGGCTTTAAGAGTTTTTGAGTTTTCATGTATTTTGGGTATGTCTTCTGTTGGATACATGTCTCACAAATACTTTCTCCTAGAGTGGCTTTTCTTTTCATTCCCTTAATAGTGTGGTTTGCAGAGCAATCAATTTTGATGAAACTCAATTTGTCAGATTTTTTTTTTCTTCTTTTACATACTGTGCTTTTGATGTTCTGGCATATACATTTTTTTAAAAAGATTTTATTTATTTATTTGACAGAGAGACGGAGATGACAAGTAGGCAGAGAGGCAGGCGGAGAGAGAGGAAGGGAAGCAAGCTCCCTGCTGAGCAGAGAGCCCGATGCGGGGCTTGATCCCAGGACCCTGAGCTGAAGGCAGAGCCTTTAACCCACTGAGCCACCCAGGCACCCCTGGCATATACATTTTTGTTGAACCAAAGGCCATAAAGAAGTTCTCTTCTAGTTTCTGGGAGATATTTTACGGTTTTTGGTTTTACATTTAGTTCTATGATCCATTTTGTGTTAATTCTTGTATATGATGCAAAACTTTTTTTGAGTACATTTGTTTCCAGTTTTCCCAGTACAATTTGCCAAAAATGCTTTTTTCTCTCTGGCTTGAACATTTGTATGAATGTCTATTTTTATACTCTCTTTAGTTCCATTGATCAATGTGTCTATTCTCTTGACAGTACTAGATTTTTTTTAGCATTATAGTGAATCTGGAAATGTTATCAGCAGTTTTGTCCTCTAGATTTGCTCTCTTTTTTTCACAATGTTTTCCCTAGTCCCTTGTGTCTGACAGGCACATATATATTTTATTTTTTATTTTTTTATTTTATTTATTTATTTATTTATTTTTTTTAAAGATTTTATTTATTTGACAGAGAGAGATGACAAGCAGGCAGAGAGGCAGACAGAGAGAGAGAGAAGGAAGCAGGCTCCCTGCTGAGCAGAGAGCCCGATGTGGGGCTCGATCCCAGGACCCTGAGATCATGACCTGAGCCGAAGGCAGCGGCTTAACCCACTGAGCCACCCAGGCGCCCCTACATATATATTTTAGAGTTAGCTTCTTAATATCTATAAAAAACACCCTACTTGGATTTTAAGTGAGATTGCATTGAATGAATCTATATATTATATGTAATGTATACATTCTTATATATGAATATTCATGTATCAGATGCTCTATAATGAGCAGAAGAAATAATGACAATTGATAACTATAGAAAAACACTTAACATAATATTTTATGAAATCTGAGGGATTTACACGTATACGTGTAAGCAACATTTCCTAATTTTCTGTGGGCACTTGGTTTTCTAGAAGCTGCAACCGATATTTGTCAAATTTAGTTCTACATAAAGCAGTTCTTAAAAGATCTTTTCCAAAAATATATATATTCAATTTTGTAATGAGATCTCTGAAAAACATCTCAGAATGAGCCAAAGATTTTTTCTCTGGGTCCATCTATGTTTCCCGTGCCTCATGTTCACTTGGAATTCCAGATGCCACTCTTCAGTAAAGTTGCAAGCTTTATACATTGGTTCTGCTTGTGGGTAATTTTTCAAATAGTAGCAGCTTGGGGGAACTATTTGGCTGTCTTCCCAGGGACTATTGGCATACAGCATAATCAAGTGCTCTAAGTTAATCATATGAGGAGCTCACTTTTAAATGGCTCAACATTATCTCAAAAGAGAACTTAACTTTCAACTTCCTTGGTGTTCTCAACATTTCTCTTCAACTGATTTTCTATCTCTGATAGACCAGGTTTCTGAATTGCCAGGGGAGGAAGAGTCCCAGGTACACCTGATGAGTTTCCTTGTCCTGACTTTAGAGACCTCTTCATGCTTCCTGACACTTTCAAGGGATGTAAATTGTCCTGGACTCTCACATTTTGGCCCCAACTTTCCCATTTTTTGATGGTCTTTGTTAAGGTATAAATGTTCTGTGTGGGAAGACTTTGCTACCTCCATAAGACACTGCTTCTTTTCAATATATCTGATGGACTGACATCTAGAAGTCTGACTGAAAGATTTCAAGAAGGTTCTAAAGAGGGAGCTCCAAGTTCACCCACTGAGGCTTCTTTCTTCTTCCGGAACCCTAAAGCTCAGTTCCACTCAGCTCTTCCCTCTGTGCTGGCCAGTCTCCACAAGCTATATCTTTTTTGTTGCTGGAAATAATTTCCTACCATAGCTTAAAAAATTTTCCCTCTTCTCTAACCATACTGTGGTCTGAAAAAGCAGCAGAATAGTGAAATCGGGATTTTTCAGAAAGTGCAGAATATAAATTTGCAATGTCTAATCCATAGTCAGGAAACATTAGAGAATTTAACTAGTGTGATTCACAATAATTTAAGGGAATTCTTATAAAAGGTGATTACTTTTAGCATCCCTAATATTCTACTTTATTTTAGTTGTTGTAGCTTATAAACATGACATTGTTAATATCTTATTTATTATTATTAGCCTCCTACATTGGAATATCAGCTCCATGAATACAGAGTACTTTTTTTACTACCAAATTAAAATACAAGTGTACAGTTGTATTTGGCATGTAATACCAAGAATGATGGTTGGTTAATTAATTAATTAATTAATCCAAGAATGATGCTTAATTAATCCAAGAATGATGGAGTTAGATCATCTACCTAAAGCTTTTCTTCCTTTGACTCTTACATGAGCCAAGAGATCTAACTCTTTATGTTTCCTCTAGGGAGGGAGCTGTGTCTTTCTACCTGTGACAATTAAAGCTGCTGAGATCATGGTAAGAACTAACCAAACCTCGACAGTGACAGACTTTCTCTTCTCTGGATTCCCCCAGTTTGAAGATGGTAGCCTCCTCCTCTTCATTCCTCTGCTCATCATCTACACATTTATTGTTATCGGGAATCTCACTGTATTTTTTGCAGTCAGGATGGACACCCGTCTCCACAACCCCATGTACAATTTCATCAGCGTCTTCTCCTTTCTGGAGATCTGGTATACCACAACCACCATTCCCAAGATGCTCTCCAACCTCATCAGTGAGAAGAAGACCATCTCCATTACTGGCTGCCTCTTGCAGATGTACTTCTTCCATTCACTTGGAAATTCGGAGGGCATCTTGTTGACCACCATGGCCATTGACAGGTATGTAGCCATCTGCAACCCTCTCCGTTACCCGACCATTATGACCCCCCGGCTCTGTGCTCAGCTCTCTGCGGGCTCTTGCATCTTTGGCTTTCTTGTGTTGCTCCCAGAGATTGTGTGGATTTCCACACTGCCCTTCTGTGGACCCAACCAGATCCATCAGATATTCTGTGACTTTGAGCCTGTGCTGCAGTTGGCCTGCACAGACACGTCAGTGATTCTGATTGAGGATGTGATCCATGCTGTGGCCATCATCTTCTCTGTCCTGATCATTGCTCTCTCTTATATCAGAATCATCACTGTGATCCTGAAGATCCCTTCTGTTGAAGGCCGCCAAAAGGCCTTTTCCACCTGTGCGTCTCACCTTGGTGTCTTTCTGATGTTCTACGGCAGCGTGTCCCTCATGTACCTGCGGTTTACTGCGACTTTCCCACCCATTTTGGACACAGTTATTGCACTGATGTTTGCAGTTCTTGCACCCTTTTTCAACCCTATCATCTACAGCTTGAGAAACAAGGATATGAAGGCTGCAATCAAGAAGCTTCTCTGTCCTGGGGCGCCTGGGTGGCTCAGTCCGTTAAACATCTGCCTTTGGCTCAGGTCATGATCCCAGGTCCTGGGTCAAGTTCCAAATCAGGTTTCCTGCTCGGTGGGAAGTCTGCTTTTTCCCTCTCCCTCTGCCCACCCCACTCATGCTCTCTCTTTTTCTCAAATAAATATATATTATCTTAAAAAAAAAAAAAAAGAAGAAGCTTCCCTGCCTTCAGAAAGTGTTCACTGCATCTGCAAGTTGATGCTAGCTAGCTCTTAGCCCCTCTGATTTTGAATGTTACCCTGACATACTAAACCATAAAACTAACATATAGGGGTGCCTGGGTGGCTCAGTGGGTTAAGCCTCTGTCTTCAGCTCAGGTTATGATCTCAGGGTCCTGGAATCAAGCCCCACATTGGGCTCTTTGCTTAGCAGGGTTCCTGCTTCCTCCCCACCCCCCAGCTTCTCTGTGATCTCTCTGTCAAATAAATACAATTGTAAAAAAAAAAAATTCATATAATTCATCCATTGACACACTGATAGCTTCCACTTATTTCATTTCACACATTTATTTTATTTATACACATTTAATGTATCAGATTCACAAAGATCGAGAGATAAGAGAAAGGAAATACGATGTTTAAGCCATTAAAATAGATTTTGAGACATTAATTTTATTGTTACTATATAAGTATTATTATTATTACTATTATTCCAAAGGCATCAGTAACAAGTATAGATTACAAAACAGAGTGGTTAAGAGTGTAAGATCTGTAGAGGAGGTGAAGGTTCATACTTTACTCCATACAAGCATTGTGACCTGAAACATGAACCAGCTCTGGGAGGTGCTGGATACATCTGTTACGTCAGTGCGGTGATTATGTGTGGTGTGTGTGTGTGTCCACATTCATCCCATTGTATACATTACATATGGTCTCTGGATACAAATTACATCTCAATAAAGTTGTTCAAATGAAATAGACCAGTTCACACTATGCTAGATCATCAGAAATACAATTTTGCCAGTTAAATTTTTTCAGATCCCTCATGTGATTTTTTCTATCTTTAACTTGAGTATAGTTAGCACACAATGTTACATTAGTTTCCGGTATACAATATAGCGATTCAGCTTCTCTTTATGGCCACAAGTGTGGCTACCATCTGTCACCACACAACATTATCACAACATCACTATGTTCCCTATACTGTGGCTTTTATTCCCATGGCTTATTATTTTTGAAATTCAAGGAAAAATATTATAAGAAGTTAGACAAGGAAAATAGGCCCCCAAGTCACAGGAAGAAACGTTAGACAAAACTCAAAAGAGAAAGAAAGTATGTGTTCTCATCAAAAATCCCATACGTATTTCCAAGAAGATTACGTAATAAAAGCTAACAGATTGTAGAGAGGAAGAAGAAGGAGGAAGAGGAGGAGGAGATGGAGGAGGCGGAAGAGTTGGAGGAGGAGGAGGAGGAGGAAGAGGAGGAGGGGAAGAAATCTGGGTTTTCAACAGAGCGGTGCATTGAGCATATGGAGCACAGAATAAACCCATGAAAAAAGGGGAGACATTGTCAGCAGAGAGGTGAGCGGGACCAATGTAAATTGTTCAGGGCCACAGAGGTCCACATTCATTTGCGGCAGGAGAAGAAAGTGACATTTTCCCCTCACTTCAATACTGGCACAGCCCCCAATGACATGCCTATTAGGAAATGATCTTATTTTTTATTAAATATTCTTTCAAGCTTTTTTTTGGTTTCGGTGTATTTCCTTCAAGACTTTCCGCACGTGTTTGTTCATGTAAGAAGAGCAGGACCAACACAAACACGCTCTTTGCATGAGGCCCTGATAGATGCACGTCCCTGGAGAAAGTGGCTCGCCGTGTTCAGAGTGATAAGTACAGTCAGGAGAAAATACTTGGTGACAACTTTGATCTTAAAATCTAATGAGACAAGAGTACAGAGGGGATCTTTCTGCTAATTAAACCCATGAGGGAAAGTGATGTTCTCCACTGTGGTGCAGGGCAGGAATCCCCTATGACCCCCACGTCCCCTTCCTGCTCTTCCCTGGGATGCCTGTTAAAAAAAAAAAAAATATATATATATATATAAATATTTTTTATATATATAAAATATATGTATATTATATGTCACATATAATATATATATATTGTGTGTGTGTGTTTTGTGTTATAAAATATATTATATTATGTGTGTGTGTTGTATGTTATAAAATATATTATATTATGTGTGTGTTATAAAATATATTATATTACATTATATTATATTATTTGTATAATATATACAACATCTGGAGGAATATCAAGGATCCGGAGACCCACACAGGCAGAGCAGTCCCTGTGGTCTTTGGTAGAGGTGAGTGCAGGTGGATGTCTTGAGAAAGAATTCACTCAGCACGCATAAGAATAAGAACATCATAACCAGAAGACTCAGAAGCTTCGAATGTTGGTGGAGAGCCGTGACGCGTGTAGGGGGAGCCTGTGCTGGGCACGGGTATACATGAAACAAGATACTCCATTTTGATGCCATCTCTCAAGAGGTCATTTTTTCCAGACTTGATTGGGATTGTCACTCAAAGTAAATTGTCATACTTCCTTTTCAGACCGTCCCTAATTATCCTTGTTCACGTGTCCCCACAGCTATCTCGTGGGCTAAATTATAATTTCACCCAGTCGCTTGGCTCCAAGTTAATGTATTTGACGCCAACCATTTTTTACATGTCAACCCTGTTCTAGTTTACTGCCCTGAAGGAGAAGCCTGGTCTAGAGAAGGAAAAATAAGCTGTTGATGATTATTATGACACATGACACATACACTACAGAAACCCAAGACTACTAGTGCCCAACATTCTGGAGTGTTTACTATATTCCTGGCACTACTCTAAAGCACTGAAAATATGTTTACACATATTGGTGGGGGCAGTCGAGTGTCTGGGCTGGAGTCACGGGAGAATGAGTGCGTGGGTTTGTATGCTGACTTAGGCTGAGACTCACTGGGCAGTGTTTCTTCTGTAAAATGAGGGTGATCTTACTTCACTAGAGACTCAGTAAGAAATACAGCTTGTGCTTAGGGCAGCGCTTGCCACAGAACGTGACTCCATACCCCACCACACTACACAGTGCTCTTACTGCTATTGAAAGTGTCTACCTATTCCTGAAGCCTTGTGTGCCAGTATTAGTATTTTCTGCATCCTACAGAAGAAGAATTAAAGGCATAGAAAGGCTAAATGACTTGAGATAGGACGGGGGTTGTCAGCAGTGGAGAGAACCTATTTCCAATATGCAGACTTTTGATCAGTATTATGCTTTGCTTTTGTGCCAGGAGAGGGGCAGGGTGAGGAGTGGTGGGGTGGCGGCTACCTCACAGTCAGAGGACGTGATCGACTCAGGAGACTGTGGTGATCCCGCAAAGTGGTGTGCATGAGGGAAGAGCCCTGGGATGCTAGCAGGAGAAGCCGAGGTGAGTTCGGAGTCAGATGTGTGGGTTTGGAGCTCATGGACCCACTGTGGAAAAACGCCTGAAGTAGTAATAGTTGAGAACTTGTACGTGGACGAGATCACTGCAGGAGCAAACGCGATTATGGAGAGCAGAGAGCGGGAGGGAATGAGCACCTGGGGAAGAGTTTAAGAAACGCGGTCGTGTTAATAGGAGAGAGATAAGCAGAAGAGTAGGGATGACAGAACGAATACAACTAGTGGAACAAAAGAAAAGCCCAGACGAGAACCACCTCTGAGAGCCACTGGGCACGTGTGCTGCAGCCCCTGTAACATTTGTTTTTATCCACACCCCTCACTCTTAGGGATGGAATCACAGCAGTGGAGAAGGAAAGCCTCGGGTAGCAGCGATGGGCGGTGCCAGGGCTAGAGGACTGCAGAGTCCCCATACCACAGGCAGACAGGGCACCGCTAAGCTTCGAGGGAAGACCTTCAGGGCAGAAGCTCCCAGCAGTGTTGTGGGAACACGAGAGGAGCGGGGAGCTGGGTTTTACCACCCTTTCAAGAAGTTGCATATGTCCTGTGCAGATATTTACTTAATCTTCAGGTTCCCTCTTAGACAGGTACTATTTTTAACCTCATTTTTGCAAATGAGTACTTGAGCCTGAAAGATTAAGTAATTTGACAAAAGACATGTAGATAGTAAGAGACTCAGTTGGGGTTTCAGAGCAGACCCTGGGCCTATGTTCTAATCCCCTAGAACAGAAATCTCCACAGAGGAATATGCAGGATGATCCAATGGGATGGAAAGAAAAACAAATAATACATCATACAACTTCCAGTATGTTTGTTTGTGGGGTTCTTTTTGTGCCCCTTACTTCTAAAATTATATAGATATAGATATATATTTTAATTTATTACATCTGAATTATTACATCTGAATTATTAGATAATAATATAGAGTGTGCAGCTTATAAATGCAAATTACAGGTTAAGGTGAACATAATTGCACCATTAAACGCATTTGAAGACACCTGTTTCCGTGATCGTGCCTCTGAAGAAGTGAGAAAGCATGTCAAATACAAATGCACAACCTTGAGCACATCTGGAGGTTAATTCTGAGCTGCAGGTGCCCTTCCACTGTTCTCTGTGTCTCTAACAGATTGAAGAATAAAACTACTCTGTGCCTATTTCTTTGTCGCTGAACTTTCTGTCTGTTCTGATTACTTTCCCTTCTATCTGGGAAAACACATTTGTACACTGTCATAGCTATAACACCTGATGTATATATGGCCAAGATTTTTTTTTTTTTTTATTATGGGGTTGAAGACTTTGCTTATTTTCTTCTGAAGTGTTGTAATTAAAGGCAAACTCACTCACCACTTCAGAAGCTGACCATGTGCTTCAGGTAATAGATCTCAGGGAACTTTTCTATTTCATTATGGATCAGGATTATGTGATAAGGTTCGTCGGGAGCAGATATCTTAAAAAAAGCAAAAATGATACTTAAGAAAGTAAATTATACTTTTATTTTTAGTAGTGTATTTTGATCTTCATTAGAATAATAAGTATATACATTTAGTAAGACTAAATTATTACTATTGCCAGACCAGTTCATAAAGAAACCACAGTGTGGGGCACTATTTACATCAACACACTTCAGTGCACACAGATACACACAGATGAGGATCTTAGTCATTGCTTGCCTCCCAGGGGTAAGCATCTTTATTTTCTTTAGCAGCAAAGTCTCCTGTGCATCCATAAAATGGCAGCTTTAATTAAAATATGATTCATTTGACTTCTTAATGGAAAGCTCTGAAAACTTTCCTCTCCTTGCTCTATCCAATACTATTGCCTTAAGTTTCTATCATCATTTATGCACAATCATTTTAATTGTCTTTATAAAATGCAGGTAAAAATTTTGGTATGAAAATAGTAATTTTATTCTCCATGTTTAAATTTTCTTCCTCAACTGTCCAACAAAATGACAAAAACCAAGTTTATATTAATTTCTTTAGATACCCTAAACCCAAAAGACACACAGAACACAAAACCATACTTCCCAGCAGACATCACACTCGTATCTCAAAAAACAAAACAAAACCAACCAACCAAACAAACAAAAATCTGTGGAAACAAGGAAAGGCGACTTCATTAGACAAAATGTAAAGTCACACTATATATAAAACAAAATTTAAAAGAGTTCAATACAGGCAAGAGAAGGGTTTAGCTGGGAAATATTTTGAAGTAGTCTTTTTGATAAAAGTGTTGGAAATTCCAAACAGAACTTGGATTTTGATAGATAAAAGTTGGAGCCTGTAGATACAGGTTTATTAAAGGGTATCGATGTTTCTCTTCATCAAATGGTGGGTTTAAAACCTTGTCCCTGTTCTTTGGTGGATGGCATGTTAAGTAAAGTTGGGACATCTTTGCCTCAAAAGTCTGACTTTAGGATGCCACAATGAACAAAGAAAAGGGCCCATTAGTGACTACTTGTAAAAGATCTGGTCTACAGCTACATCTGCCATAAGAATTAGAGTTCTGAGTCCTACCAAGGAAACCATTAAAATGAAAGGGCCACTGTAACAGGCCCCTGGGAGTGGAGAGGAGGCGTTGGATACAAGGAACAAACTTTGGTCCTACACAGTATCCCAAGCTCTACCCAGTGATTTTGAAAAATAAAGAAAACAAACAAAACTAGATAAGGAAACAAAAAATTATCCAACAAAACCTCTGACTGACTAAGTCTGGCACCACACTGAAGGCTTCATGGTACCCTCATCAGAAAATATGGATTCTTGTGGCACCTGGGTAGCTCAGTGGGTTAAAGCCTCTGCCTTCGCCTCAGGTCATGATCCTAGGTCCTGGGATTAAGCCCAGCATCAGGCTCTCTGCTCGGTGGGGAGCCTGCTTCCTCCTCCCCTCCCCTGTCTGTCTCTCTGTCTCCTTGTGATCTCTGTCAAATAAATAAATATAATATTAAAAAAAAAAAGAAAGAAAATGTGGGATCTTGCTCCATGGACAACCAGAATTCTCATGGTTATGTCAGCATTCTTAAGGCTGTAGCAGCAGGAGTTGGAAAGACAAATGCACCCCGGGAACAGGAGAGTCCACAGAAAGACCTTGGTATATGCATAATGCATTCGAGCTACGCTCCCCCATGCAAACACTAGCTATTGTCAGTTAAGTATTATGTAAATTCTCATACTGAAGGAAAACAAACCAAAAGATTTAGAAATGATTCTGTTACTCTAAAAGGGTACTGATTTCTCCAAGTGTCAAGAAAGGTTTGCTATAGCTCAACTGTTTATACTTTTCGTGTGGTGCTTTTGAAACAAGAGTGAGGAGAAGACATTTTTTCTTGTTTCTGAAAGCAACAAACTTACTGGGATTAGAGAATAAAGAGCCTGTGCACATATGTCCTTCTATATTGCTGCCACAGGTACCCATCTGCCAGTAAGACACTCCCTTGAGTTACACGGGGCTGGGGGACGCCAGGATTCACACCCACAGCTGCAGCTGCTAGATTAAAGAGGGGGCACTATTGTCATTCAACCCTTTCAAACTCTAGATGTCCTAACACCTGGATGGGGACAAATACAGATTAAGGAAGCATTTCTTTTTCTTAAAGCAAATTAAGTCGCTCTCTTTTCTTGTTAATTTATGCATTTTCTCATAGAAATAATTTTATTTCTAGAAACAGTGAACAGATGAACCACAGATTATATCTGAAAAGTAAATTTGCCAAATGTTGCTGATACTAAAAACAGATTAGTTTTTAGTAGATAATCTAGATGAAATTGCATATTCAAAAGAGCATATATAATATTTCTTAGCAGTAAATTTCTGTAGTAGTACTACACTTGAGAGAGAAACACGAAGGAAAAAGATCTTCCCTGATTCTTTTCAGTGGTTAAGAATAAATGTATCTTGTGCCATGGTAGCTAATATGAGTTTATTTTTATAAAGTATTCTAAGTCACCAACTTCCTTCTTCCTAACACTGCACACCCTTGAGCCACTCTCACTAATCACTTTCACACGAAGGATGCAACCCTATTGTTATGATATTGTATCAAAAAACTTCTAAGATATTTTCTATAAGAATGATGAGAAAAAGTTAATATAAATGTTTTATTTTACAATGTTTGTAACACACTGTAAATAAAATGGTATACAAGAATTATAGACCAATTGATCAAATATTTTGTGGAGAAGAATAAGAAATTTAAAGAGTTCATCAGAATCAATGGGGATAATTTGAAGAACCATGTATGTTGTTGGAAGGAAAAAGTGGATGTTCTTTCATCGTCTTCTTTAGTACTGGTTTATTTTTCCAAGTGATGTGTTTTCACAGAAATTGTTCTATTTTGTTTTCATTAATTTATTCATAATACTTAACATGCCCAAAAAAAGACCTTCAACACTGTTTTATTTCTTGTGTTGTTTTGTAAGGATGGGGTCCTACTAAGATGTTCTTTGTATGGAACCCTCCCAATTCCATACCAAGATGGAGACTGGTTGAATCATAATGATAAAAGGACAAGGCAGTGACAATCATCACCAGAATCCATGTCTTCCTCGTAGAACTGACTTCCTTTGACCTGGAGATCTAATGAAAGGAAAGTGCAGAGGGGCTTTGATAATTGACCTCATGAGGAAAAAGATTGCTTCCTACTTATTAGCAGGGGATAAAGCCTCACTGGAGCTCATTTCCTCTCTCGTGTGTCCTGCAGGATGACTATAACAACCCTACCTGGGAGGGTGAAAGGACGTTTGGACATGCAGAGACCCAGGGAAAAGGAGAGTCCTCCCACATTTGGCAGAGGGGAGTTTACAGTCACTGAGGTCTGGGGAGAAAGCATCCATTTCCTACCTATGGGATGAAACACAACATAAAGACTCAGTGAAGATTTGGGGAGGCTTGAATTTGGGCACTGCCCTAGGGCTTCTGAGAAACGTCCATCTTTGGAGTTCTGGGCTCTGCATTTTTTTTCAATCAGATAGTACACCCAATCATCTAGACCACATGATGGTCTACATTATGAATGCTTATACTTTCCTTCCCACCTTCCTTGCTTCTGGATTTTTCTGGCTTTAATGATGTTTGCAGGTCTGCTCCAAACCTATGCATTATAAAAGAAGCGATTTTCAAGTGTTTAAGACATGCCAGGGGGTATGAAAGACAAAAAGATGATCCTGCCCTGATCGAAGGACCTGTGGAGAAGCCATGGATGAGAATAACTGAGATGCGTGTGTGCTCGTGTGTGGACATGTATGCGTGTGTGTGTGCACGTGCACATATGTGTGAATGTTGGGAAGGAGATGAGAGCGCAGCAACTTCCTGAGGCTCCTGAGAAAATGAAGTGGCTGAGCTGAAACCTGAAGGAAGCCCGGGAGTATTCCAGTGAAGGAGAGTGAGTCCAAAGGCCTTCCAAGACAAGGGTCGATATTCACGAAGCCATCCCAGGGAAACGGTGGTGAACCCTGAAAACTGCCATAGAGCAGCAGGAGAGAGCAGCAGGTGGGGATTCTGGGTCTTTGGGTGTAAATTCCAGGAAACACACCTGTGCTGGAGACAGATGCTTGATGACTATGCATTGCTCATCAACAGACAGTGCAGAGGACATGATGTTAGCAACCACCACAGGAACGTTCTCTATGGAACCATGAGCCAGGTAGAGAAGACGGGTTCATAACGTGTAAAATAAGGAAATGGTGATATGACACACACCCGGGGGGAAGCTTCCATATAGGAACAGGCAAACCTGCAGTGGGTTTTCAGGAAAGCCAAGGGAGAAAAACTTCAAGTAGTGGTGATCAGGAGTTTCTGTGGCACAAGTATGGTCATAATAGAACAACTGGAACTTTCCATTGTTTTGCAATTATCATGTCACTGACACGTAGGACAGAATGGTTTCTGAACATGGCAGTAAAGGAAGGATTCACACAGCAAATAGTTGAGGTGTGAACGAGATCCAAACAAGATGTTAGTATTACTCTTGGAAAGCTGATCTGGGAAAGAAATGATAATGGATAGGGAGGGATGCCAGGGACTTGAAGACATTGATTCACTTAAGACTCACAACTCTGATCACACCGACATATTTTCAACGACAGAAGAAGTTGCTGAGTCTCAGCCCATTATCCTCCAAATAATAGGTGGCAGGATGAGAATTCAGGTTCAGTATGTTTGATCAGAACCCATGCTATTAATATTAATGCTATACTGTCCCTCAAATAAAAAGGATTACAGATACAGGCAAGTCACTTGTTATTTTGAACCTGGGAAATGTCAAAACACAAAATACCAAGGAAGAAAATAATATTTATGTTCACACTGCTTTGATTTTCTTCTCCTTTGGTTGGGTATAACCTCTCCCTCATTCACAGGTAGCCCTCCTGGGCATATGGAGAGTGCAAATCTATCCACAGTGACTGAATTTATCTTCACTGGGTTCTCCCAGCTCCAAGATGGTGGCCTTCTGTACTTTTTTCCTCTACTTTTCATCTACACCTTTATTGTCATTGGGAACCTATTGATCGTCTTTGCTGTGAGGCTGGACACCCGTCTCCACAATCCCATGTACAATTTCATCAGCATCTTCTCGTTTCTAGAGATCTGGTATACCACAGCCACCATCCCTAAGATGCTCTCCAACCTGGTCAGCCGTCAAAAGACCATCTCTTTTATCGGTTGCCTCTTGCAGATGTATTTCTTCCACTCACTGGGAAACACCGAGGGAGCCTTGCTGACTGTCATGGCCATTGACAGGTACCTCGCCATCTGCAGCCCCCTGCGCTACCCGACCATCATGACTCCCCGTCGGTGCGCACAGATTTCTGTGGGCTCTTGTGTCTTTGGTTTCCTCATCCTTCTACCCGAGATTGTGTGGATTTCTACCCTGCCTTTCTGTGGCCCCAACCAAATCCACCAGATCTTCTGTGATTTCACACCATTATTACATTTAGCCTGTACGGATGCCTCGGTGATCTTAGTACAAGATGTGATTCATGCTCTGGCCATTCTGATAACAGGCCTGATTATTTCTCTTTCTTACATCAGAATTGTCGTTGTGACCCTGGGGATCCCTTCGTGGGAGGGCCGTAAAAAGGCCTTCTCCACCTGTGCTGCCCATATGGCTGTCTTCCTGCTGTTTTTTGGCAGTGTGGGCCTCATGTATCTTAGATTCTCTGCCATGTATACGCCATTCTGGGATGCTGCCATCGCTCTGACCTTCTCTGTCCTTGCTCCTTTTTCAATCCCATAATATACAGCCTGAGGAATAAGGATATGAAAGATGCTATTAAGAAACTCCTCTGCCCTCACAAGATGTTTAATTTCCTTGGTAGGTGATTTAGGCAGGAGTGCCCTGTATACATGGGGCTTCCTCACAAGATATAGACCCCCGCAAACGCTAGAACTTAAAGTTATTATGCAGTTCGTCCCAATTTCTTCTCCGCATGCCGATGAGTAGGTTGATGATGTTCTCTGAGGACTTACAGAGAAGATCAACATACCAATTCCACTCTTTGTTTTTTAGGATCAGCGGACTGTTTTCTTTCCTGTATCTTCCATTTTGTTTGATTGATTGATTTCTTTTTTTTTTTAACCTTTAAAATATCTTTTATTTTTTTAAATTTTTTTAATTTATTTATTTTTTTAATTTTTTATTTTTTATAAACATTTATTTTTATCCCCAGGGGTACAGGTCTGTGAGTCACCAGGTTTACACACTTCACAGCACTCACCAAAGACACCTCCAGATTTAAAGTGAGGAGGTGGAAAAGAATTTACCATGCTAATGGACATCAGAGGGGATTGATTGATTTCTTAAGAGAAAGAGAGAGCACAGGAGGAAGAACGGAGGGGGCAGGGAGGGAGAGAAGCAGACTCCCCGCAGAGTGCGGAGACCATGCTAGGCTCGATCTCACCACCCCAAGACCATGGCCCCATCTGAAACCAAGAGTCAGACACTTAACTGACAGAACCGCTTGGGGCACCCCATATTTGTTTGATTTTAATTTACTCTTTTACTTTAAAATGATTGATTATGTAAATATTGATAATACAGATCTTGACTTTTATGATACTATCTCTTTACCGAGCTCCAGGTGACCTGATGGAACCCATGTAGCTCACTCCCCATGACACTAAGGTGACTAGTCCTACTTCTTTCAAGAAGTCACTGAACATTAAGTAGAAGCAAGAGTTCCTGGTATCCAGAGCATAGACCTAATCCCCCATCTTTTTTCCTCTCGAGTCAGCCTTGCTAATATTTGGAGATCTATGTGCCGGCGTTCTCGGCATGTGAAGATGTCCTGAACCCAGGCATCACAGACTGTATTTGGTATTATGTTAACTACTATAAAGAGAAGTTGAGTAAGTCAGACGTCTGCCCATGAGCACTTACCACCTTATGTAGGACCAGTGTGAGAATGTTAAGACATAATAAATGCCTACATTTACATTTATAGCCAATGACATTTATTGATTTAATTAACCTCTCTAAGAAATTGTCTATTTTCCCTACCATATTTCCCTACCATATCAGTGCTAAGACATATAACTTGTGTAGCAGTTCTAATATAATACTATGTGACTTGGTAATAAATATTTTAGAACTCAAAATTATATGCTAAAATCTATTGATGTCTCCACAAAGTACTTATGCCAATTCAGTTTAAATACGGCAAAATATTTCACGGATTGGGCATAAAAATTATTTCTTTATTTTGAGCCTCTATATTGTTTCCTCACTATCACCATTCTTATAAATGTGGCAAATATCATTTTTTTGCATAACATTCTCTCCATTAAAAAAAAAAAACTTCTGTTTCAAGATGGATTTTAAGAAACTGACCTATTAAAGTAAAATGTGCAAATATGTTTATAGCTGTGGGTAAAGGTACTGTTTTTGCGAAGGTTACACTAGTAATGCTTGAATGTGGTACTTCTAGTATAACTGTAAGAGCAACTGATATGATTAAAGAAGAAGTCTGGTTATTCTGTGGAGCTGTCTTTACTATCACTGACAAGTTGAAATTGCAGGAGGACTATAATAGAGTGATAGATTTCAGTGGTAAATTGAGTTATTAGTCCTGGTTCTTCACATCCCTGGAACAGAAGAATAACTCCACAAATTTGCAATGAGTGAATTCATGGTGGGTGGTGTATACTTCTCTGCCCCTCAACTTTGGATAAGCCTTTTTAATTATTTGATGATTGGGATGTCCGTGGGCATTCCTGAGATCAAATCTGTGCCCTTGCAGTTGGATTTGCTCCCAGCAGCTGCTTCCTTTGCAGCGTTGGACCCATGAGTCCTTGTGCCTGAGAATCCCTGGTTCAGAGAATGCGAGATACTTGGAGCTGACCTGAACCCACCTGCCCAAGCCTCGTGTCTGGAGCCCAGAACCAGAGCCCAGAGCTGGGAGTCCAGCCTAATTCCCCTCGTTGCAACTGGTGAACAGACTCACGAGTCTGAGGCTAAATGATTATTCTTTTATTATCTGCTGTGCATGGGCTTTGTCTGACATAGCACCAGCCTGGGATGGCAGAACTTTAATAACTAGTGCTTATTATCCAATCTTAAGATGTTCTTGTAGGTTGTAAGTATTTTAGAATTGTATTGCTAATTTTAAAAAGCAAAAATGAACTTTTGGGACTTCACCAAAATCAAAAGCTTCTGCACAGCAAAGGAAACAGTCAAGAAAACAAAGAGGCAACCCAGGGAATGGGAGAAGATATTTGCAAATGACAGTACAGACAAAAGGTTGATATCCAGGATCTATAAAGAACTCCTGAAACTCAACACACACAAAACAGACAATCATATCAAAAAAAGGGCAGAAGATATGAACAGACACTTCTCCAATGAAGACATACAAATGGCTATCAGACACATGAAAAAATGTTCATCATCACTAGCCATCAGGGAGATTCAAATTAAAACCACATTGAGATATCACCTTACACCAGTTAGAATGGCCAAAATTAGCAAGACAGGAAACAACGTGTGTTGGAGAGGATGTGGAGAAAGGGGAACCCTCTTACACTGTTGGTGGGAATGCGAGCTGGTGCAGCCACTTTGGAGAACAGTGTGAAGATTCCTCAAGAAATTAAAAGTAGAACTTCCCTATGACCCTGCCATTGACTACTGAGTATTTATCCCAGAGATACAGATGTAGTGAAAAGAAGGGCCATCTGTACCCCAATGTTTATAGCAGCAATGGCCACGGTTGCCAAACTGTGGAAAGAACCAAGATGCCCTTCAACGGATGAATGGTTAAGGAAGATGTGATCCATATACACTATGGAGTATTATGCCTCCATCAGAAAGGATGAATACCCAACTTTTGTAGCAACATGGACGGGACTGGAAGAGATGATGCTGAGTGAAATAAGTCAAGCAGAGAGAGTCAATTATCATATGGTTTCACTTATTTGTGGAGCATAACAAATAACATGGAGGACAAGGGAAGTTAAAGAGGAGCAGGGAGTTGAGGGAAATTGGAAGGGGAGGTGAACCATGAGAGACTATGGACTCTGAAAAACAATCTGAGGGGTTTAAAGGGAAGGGGGGTGGGAGGTTGGGGGAACCAGGTGGTGGGCATTAGAGAGGGCATGGATTGCATGGAGCACTTGGTGTGGTGCAAAAACAATGAATACTGTTATGATGAAAATAAATTTAAAAAAAAATTCTATTATTTTCAGAATGATTACTCGCATCAAATGTGTGGTTACTTAACCATGGTGCCTGTTTTTTTTTTGTTTGTTTGTTTTGTTTTTTTGGTGTGTGTGTGTGTGTGTGTGTGTGTGTGTGTGTGTGTGTGTTTGAAAGAAATTTTACACATTAAAAGGATTTTTGATCACTTAGAAACAAAGCAAGTGCTAAAGACCTGAACCTGTGAAGGCAGGGGGTGGGGTAAAGAGATTTAGGAGAGTTGCTCTTTGGAAGTTACATTATCTTTCCTATACCGTTGTCTTCATCATTTTGTGGCTTATAGTCATCCTGCACTTGAACAGCGAATGAAATTAAAATCATAGTGTTCAAAATCTTTTAAGGTAGAGTAAATGTTCAGTACAAAATCTTATGTGAAAATAAGAAATGTGCACCATAGTGAAACATTGTAGACATTCCCCTTCTTTATTCTTACTGCTTGCTGGGTGCAGAGAAGCACAGTGTTCTGTGTTAGTCCAAACATAGAATAAAATTCATATGAAAACTCTGTGATAGTCTCTAGCTAGAAACTGCTGTGCTAGATAAATCGGTGTGTCTTTGTCTGAAGCCATAATACCATTCCTTATTGCTTATTTTGGGCGAGAAAATCATTATACTTAAGGGAAAAGACTTCTTTAAAAAAAAAAAAACAAAGAAAAAAAAACAACAACAACTGATCTAGGTCAGTAATTTAAGAGAAGATGAGGTTTATATTGTAAGGCTCATAATTACATAAAAAGATTCTTGAACTCTTTATTAAGTCTCTGGTTGGAGGGGATGTGGACACAAAGAAACAGAAACACTTGGCTGCAAATATAAACCGGTGTAGACATTCTGCAGAAAAATCTGGTAGAACTTAAATTACACTGAAGTGTATCCTGTTTTAGTAATCCTCCTCCTAGGAGTGTGTCCCAAAGACATTCCACACTTGTTAATAAACCCCAACGTGTGAAGATGTTGTTTGGGTATTGGGAAGTTGGAAGTAATCTGTAATCTATTATGGCTAAAAGGGATACCTAAAATATGATGAATGAATACTTCAGAGGGTCATAGAGGTGTTAGGTACCATAAACTTAATGAACACAAAGAAACATAAATAACTGAAAAATAATGCTGACTGAAAAAAAAAAAACAGTGCAATGAAATCAATTGAATACAATTGATATAAACAGAGAGTACTTGTAGGTAAAACACAAATGCATCTTTTATAAGAAAACATACCTACAGAAGACATCTTAAAATTAAAGTTAAAATAAATCAAAATAGCTTTATAGGGAGAAAATAAGAGGAAGAATGAAAATAAAGGAAAACAAATAAGAGTAAGTTTCAATATACATTTAGATGTAATCCTTTTTTTTTTTTTAACAAAATGGATCACACCCATTAGTGTTACATTTTTTTTTTTCAACTTGCTTTGGTTATACTTTATTTTTTTTTAAGATTATAAAAAATTAAAATTAAAAAAATTTAAAAAAAAAGGATAAAAATCTTAAAAAATGTTACATTTTCTGAGTTAAGTTTTCTGAGTTAACAATACATTTGTTTATGTCTCTCCAAGTCACAGTACAGAGATCTATGATTTCCATGTAAAATAACCACAACATAATAGTTTGTATCATGATTGTACCTTCTGTTACTCATTTAATCCCTATTGCTGTAAATTTGAGTTTATTTTAATCACTTTTAATCATAAACAAGGCCATAGTATGAAACCACATATGTTTGCACATTACAATATTGTTGTAAGATTAATTCTGGAAATATAACTGCAATATTCAATAGTATTCAAGATTTAAAAATGAAGTAGATAATGCCAAATCACCATCCTAAATACTGTAAAAATCTATATAACCTGCAACACTGAGGGCTTATATTTCAACACATTACCGCATGCAATGTGTATTACTTGTTGTATTCTTTGCCAGCGTAAGGAAACAAAATAAAACGAAATAAATGAAGACACACATTTATTTGAAAGCACCAGAATAATTTATTTAACAATTTATTAATATTTAACAAGCAGAGCAGCTCTTTTCTGTTGCCTCTTTAATTCCTAATTATTATGTGTTGACATTTTTCTATGAGACTTTTGTTTTAGAAAATTTAAAAAACTTTCATATTACAATTTCATATAATTTATGAAAACAGTGTTTTTTTTTTTTTAGTAAATCTAAGATGGCTGGAACTATATAAGTTTTTTAGACACGGTTTCATATACTATCTGAAGGCAACCATTATCTGAATTTAGAATGATGGTACAGAATTAAATGTCATTGTGGGTTTCTAAGTAAATGTGTTTCTATGTAATAGTCAATGTCTTTCATGGAGTCTCATAAAATAAATACAATGCTTAAAATCACGTAGGATTTTAAATTCCAAATTAATTTTCAGAGTAATATTTTGAAGTCAGAGAGATATGTTGGGTCAATTGTACGAAACTTATTATTCTTCGCCCACCTCTGATAAGGGGGGTCTCACCATAGAGATATTGGCAACAGTTTGCCAGGATTTCTGGGGAGCTTTTGCTGATGGGCTCTCAGGCCACAGTTTTCTGCCCTGATGCAGGACAAAGGATGCCTGGTACTTAGAGATCTACTTTGCAACCATAAGCAAAAGTCCAAGAGAATGACTTGTCAATTTGGGATCAAATAAGAAAGGAACATTCCTAACTGATAACAAATATACGTTATTATTTAATTATGAAATAAGAATCAATGAGCAGTCATCTTTTGAAGTACAATGTTAGCATCAAGTTGAACTTGTCCATGTGACCATGCAATTTGTAGGAAAATACAATTCCCATGTAAAATATACTAAAACCAAAAAAATGTAATTTCCTAAAAATTCAGATTTGGGTTTCTAATAGCTGTTTACAATAACAAAACTAGAACTTTTTATTCTTTTTAAGATTTTATTTATTTATTTGACCGTCAGAGATCACAAGTAGGCAGAGAGGCAGGCAGAGAGAGAGAGAGGAAGGGAAACAGGCTCCCTGCCGAGCAGAGAGCCAGATGCGGGGCTCTATCCCAGGACCCTGGGATCATGACCCAAGCCAAAGACAGAGTCTTTAATCCACGAAGCCACCCAGGCACCCCAAAACTAGAACTTTTTTAAAGAAGAGTTGCTTATTCCATAAAACAGGGAAGGAGAAATTCAAAGAGAGAATGGCATATCTTAAGGCCTAAAAGCAAGGTTGCGTTTTCCCAAATTTGGCTTACTGTCCTGGAAATAAGTAATCAGGATGTAAGTTTGGGTCTCGGTTTTTGTTTTCCACCAATCTCTTCCCCTTTGCTGTGTCTGCTTCCTTCAAATCTGAGTCTTGGACTTTCAGCATTTTGATTCTATTAAAAGCCAATCTCACCAGAAGTACCACAGAAAAAGGAAGCTTATAAAAACAATTCATTCCAATGCCTCAGGCTCCCAGACTATCTCATTGGTTCTGGATTGAAGTTCCCCAGAACTGGGGTTCTCCTAATTGTCAGGCTGAACTGTTTTTCCTAATTAGAGCCATTGTGGGAATGACTGTTTTCTTGTCTTAATTAGTTTATGTAAAATTCCCAAAAGTGTCTATCTTCCTACTCAAGTTATGCTCAGAAAAAGATACACACATATAAGAGGGAGGGAGAGAGCTCTACAGGGAGCATCAGATCTATATTTCATTGCCTGGTGAAGGATATAGAGTTTAGATAGAGGACTCGGGTTAGGGACATAGCACAAGAATGAAGGAAGTTGATGGTTGGCCACATCAGGGTAGGGAAAGTTAGAGTCTTCATCTAGATTTGTCCAACTTTGGAAGCCAACAGCAGCAAGGTCAGTGAATTAACTAATTTTGGGGAACTGGAGATATCTGAAGGAAGAATGAGCCACCTGCATAAGAATAGATAACCCAGTGTTCATGCAGATACCATGAATAACTGTTGATAAGATTCTGAACAAAGAGGAGTTAGGAAAAATAATACTGTAGGACAAGTTAGTACAAAGCGTAAATGTTTTAAATATTACAGTTTCCCAGGAAATGGGGCCAAGGCTCAAATGATTGCTTTAAAGCCACAAATGAGCCTTGTAAGCAATTTCTGAAATGTTTTAGGAATCAATGTTTCAGGAATCAAGTGAGATTTCCAGTTAGCTGTTTGCACTAGATTTACAATTACTAAGTTTTAGATAGAGGAGAGTTCAGTGGGAAAAGTCCAATGGTTCTTCTTTCAGGTTTAGATCTTCCTTATACCTTTTTTGAACTAACTGCATTTCTTCGGGAGGGTATTAGGTCTGGGTCTGCTGGGAGGCACCTTCTTCAACTGGTAGCTTGGTTCAATTTAAAGATTTTATTTTTTATTTGACAGAGAGAGATTACAAGTAGGCAGAGAGGCAGGCAGAGAGAGAGAGGAGGAAGCAGGCTCCCCGCTGAGCAGAGAGCCTGATGCGGGACTCGATCCCAGGACCCTGAGATCATGACCCGAGCCGAAGGCAATGGCCTAACCCACTGAGCCACCCAGGCACCCGCTTGGTTCAATTTATAAAACCCTTCCCTGAGAGTCATAGTTAGAAGATGTGGTGACTACCACTGGGGAGATTAAGACTTATGGGGAAGAACAGGTATGTGTCTGAAAAATCAAGAGAACTAGGAATAGGTATATATATGGTAGATATAGATGATAGATAGATGATCAATAGTCATGAATAGAGAGAGATAAATAGATACTAGGTAGATAGTTAGACATAGTTATAGATAATAGATGGACAGACAGATGATCAATGATAGGTAGATCTAGTTCACAGGGAATAGGAAGAGAAAGATTCAAGACCTGTGGGATTAACTTGTTGAAACTAGAAAAGACACACATAGAAATTAGTGAGGTTTAAAAAAATGTTAGAGGTTTGAAGGAAGATGAGGATATTTCAGGTAGGAAAGATTTACTTTAAGGTAATGTTCGGAGACCAGAAAATGAAACTGACGTGTTTGGAATAATTACGTGTTTACTGAATTAGGGTTTGGTGATTAGTAATTTGCCATAACAACAGGAGATATGGGTTTTTTTTTTGTATAAACAAAAAAAATTCTGTACATTAAAGGAAGATGATGTAGTAGATGGTGTAGGAATTTGATGGGTCTTAATTACATAATCAGCGGACAAACACATCTGTAGCTAGTATAAGTAAGAAACTGTAATAAAATGCCATTTTCTAATTCATACACAAGGCTAGAACCTAATGAATGACAGAAAACAAAGGGGGTTTACGACTTCCTGTTCCAGTGATTAAGAGAGTGTTATCCTAGAGGACTTGAGCTGTTCCCTTTTCAAAGCAGAGACACCTCAGAAGAAGAGAATGGAGAGAACGTGAAACTCTCGTAGAGGATGGAAGGAGGTCACGTGTGTAAACTGATAATCTAGCAAGACAGACTTTGAGGGAATGGAAGCTTGTATCGAAAAGTAAGACCTCTGGAAGCTTTGACAGTGGTGTAAGGCTTATGAGTAGGCATCAAATTCGGTGAAGGCAATGAAGATAAAAGATACTGATGATAGAGCAAGAAAAATGGGAAGTTAAGCATAACCGGATGGTTCATTGGGTTTGAGAAGTGAGGCCACGATGGATATAAAATGACTAATGCTGGTATCTAGATGAACAAAAGTAAGGAATTCACTAAGGGGCTCTGGTGGTGTGCTGTGGATGAGGATGGGAGCACAATAAAAAAGTATCACCACCGGAGTCTTCAGCTTCAACGACAAGAATTTATTTTCTTTCAATTCTAGGAGCTCGGGGTCTGCGATCCACGTTTGGACAGAATTGCTTTCTTCTGAGGCCTTTCTCCATGGTTTGCATGTGACTGCCTTCTCCCTGAGTCTTTCTAAGGTCCTCCCTCTGAAGCTGGGTCCACATATCCTCTCCTTAGAAGTCCACTGGTTATATCCGATTAAGGTCTACCCTAGTGTCCTCATTTTGATTTCATTATCTCCTTAAGGACCCTTTCTTCAAGCAGAGCCACATTCGGAGGTTCCAGGGGTTAGAACTTCAACATGTGAACTTTGGGAGGACAGATTTCAGCTTGTAACAGGTGGAGACAACGCGTTTGGGTGAAGGTGGGACCTCTAAGTGGGAGGGTTCTGAAGAAAGTGTGGGGCTCAAGAAAGAGAAGCAAGATGAGAATCTGGAGTCACACTAATTAATGGGAGTAGGAGGCCAATAGACACTGATAAAAAGTCTTGAATAAATAAGATCTTTTCATAAAATATATGGAGTTAGAAACAAAGAACAAAGAAAGAAATTTGGGAGGTGCAACACAGAATAGCCAATGAGGGGGACCAGGGTACTGTGGTGTCAAAAGGCAGAAAGGGAAGGACTTCGTAGGATCAGGTGATTGAGCTTTGGAGGTTAGCAGCAATGAGGACAGAGGGAGGCCACTGAAATTTTAATCAGAAAGCCACTGATACACTTTAAGAAAACTCATATGGAGCGTTGAGAGCAGATCATTGATTCAAAGGGATTCAGGAGGGAATGAAGACAATAAATACATATTCACGCATTAGGGAAGAATGATGTTGGTAAAGAGGAGAGAAATCATCTGTTTAGAGACAGTACTTCTCTCATAAGATAAGATTTGTGCCTATTTGATAACAGAAAAGAAAGACTCAAATAAATGATTCTGAAAAGGGAATAAATTAATAAGACCATATCCTGCAATGTGATGTTTCCATTGCATTCCATGGAGCCTACAGACTCTCTCTCCACCCCAGCTCCCACTAGAGCAGCTCTGCATTTATGGCTCCACGTAGTAACTTCCTATTAATTATGGCATTTGACCAAAGCCTTTGGGCACAAAACATATTTGAGATCCATTTTCCTACAAGAGGGAGGAGAGAAGGAACTGGAGACGTTAGAATGGCCCATCTTTTTTTTTTTTTTTTTAAGAAAAATAACACATAAACATTGATATCATTGGTCTCCTCTGAACATTCTCTGAATAATGATTGCTTACATACATTATGTATATTATATGTATATAAGGAGATAGAGGATATGTCAGAGACAGGGAAGGAAGAGGGTGAAATTCGCCAGTGATGGTTTGTCTTTGCCATTAAAATATTCAATTAAATCACATGCCAGGAATCAGATGAGGAACTGGAAGCCTGAGGAAAGAATTCTGAAATCATTGTGGGGAGATCGTTAGGGTATCAAGTAAGACTTGAACGAGGGGAAAAAACTCACCTACTGTTCCTTCACTGCCTTGTCTAGTTCTTTCTTTGTCTAAACACATGGTTTTAAAATGGGGTTCCCTTAACCAGTAGGATTAGAATCATTTAGAAATGTGTTAGGCATGCAAATTGTTTGGCCTTACCCCAGATCTACTGAATTAGAAACTCTCAGGATAGGGACCAGCAATTTGAGTTTTAACAATGCCTCCATATGGTTCTGAAGATGTGAAAATTAGGGAATCATTGGTTTAAAATATTGACTACACTTTGTGACTGGAGATTGTCCCATACTATAACTTTAGTTGTGAGCATCGTGGGGTATGGACTATTTCCTTCTTTCTTTGTCTTCCTCCACATCCCCAGTACAGGGATCTACACAGAGTTGGCATTTGGTAAGCATATTTACTCTCTGACCAATAGTAGACATCTCCTACAAGGTTGAGTGCACTGGGAGTTGGAAGTCCTTGTTTTCGACTAGAAAATGGAGAGCCCCAATCAAAGCACCAATCAGGAATTCATCTTCTCTGCCTTCCCTTATTCCTGGGAAGGTTCTGTCATCTGTTTTGTTCCACTGCTCTTCATTTACACTTTCATTGTCTTTGGAAACCTGGTCATCATCACAGTGGTCCAGCTGAACGCTCACCTCCACACTCCCATGTACTTCTTCATCAGCGCCCTTTCTTTCCTGGAGATCTGGTACACCACATCGACCATACCGAAGATGCTCACCAGCCTGCTGAGTGAGAAGAAGAGCATTTCCTTGAATGGCTGTCTCCTGCAGATGTATTTCTTCCACTCCACTGGCATCAGTGAGGTTTGTCTCTTGACAGCTATGGCCTTTGACCGCTACCTGGCCATCTGTAGCCCTCTCCATTATCCCACTATCATGACCCCCAGGCTGTGTGTCCAACTGACTTTGAGTTGCTGTGTTTGTGGCTTTATCACACCCCTCCCTGAGATTGCCTGGATCTCCACACTGCCGTTTTGTGGCTCTAATCACCTTGAGCATATCTTCTGTGACTTCCTCCCTGTGCTACGCTTGGCTTGCACAGACCCACAAGCCATCGTCATGATTCAGGTAGTGGATATTGTCCATGCAGTGGAGATTATTATAGCCGTGATGCTCATTTTCTTGTCCTATGTTGGTATTGTGACTGTAATTCTACGCATTCAGTCAGCTGATGGCCGACGCAAGGCATTTTCCACGTGTGTTTCCCACCTCACTGTCTTTCTGCTCTTCTTTGGCAGTGTGGCCCTCATGTACCTACGCTTCTCTGCCACCTATTCCTTATTCTGGGATACAGTCATTGCTCTGGCCTTTGCAGTTTTGTCCCCCTTCTTTAACCCCATAATCTATAGTCTGAGGAATAAAGAAATAAAGGAAGCTATAAAAAAACACTGGGGTCAAGCTAAAATCTTTTTTCATAAGACCAAGGACCTCAAGTAAGATCTAATTATTGGAAGTCTACATAGTTGTTGGTGACTTCTCATTCTCAGCTCTCTGTGATCTTTTCCCACCAGCTTTTACTGAAACTGGTCTTCTGGAGGTCACCAAGAACAAAATTCACTAAAACTAGATATGTAATAGTTTTAGTGATTTTAGTGTATGTAATAGTTTCTTTCAGTCTTTATCCAACCTACATATGGTTGGATCTGACTTTGTTAAATCAGCTTCCTGCCACTCAATTCAGTCAAGATAAATTCATATTATGGAAATGATCTGGGTCAATATTTAATTTTAACATAGTCAAATGTTGATCAGATATGGTAATTGAAAACTCATCTTCATAAGACAAAGTTCCCTCTGTGGTATCACTAATGGATATAGTTGGAAAATAACCCTAATTCCTAAATTAAGTATTCACTGTTTTCCTAATTTAAATTTAATTAGCCGGCATACAGTACATACTTAGTTTCTGAGGTAGGTTGCAATAACTTATCGGTTGTGAATAACACCCAGTATTCATTATTGACGAATATCTGTATAGACATGTTTCAGCAGGTTCTCCTATGCCTCACCTGTTCCATTCACACCTTAGCAGTACTGTACAACATGAGTCCCATGTCTAGATCGGTAACGAGCCAAGGCCATCACAACTATAATGTGTGAAGTGAGTGGAGGCCATTTTGCTCAAGACTCAATCCATTTCATTATTGCTGGTGACTGTAAGAAGCTAGGACCATGGGTAGGCCTCTGTAATAGTGACAGGGGAAGAAGCTTGACAAGGCCATTAGCTGCAATTGTGCAGTAGTTTAAGACTATGGCAAAGAATCTTAGGTCAAGAAGATCACTGAATAATACTATAAGTGCAAAAACAAAATTTAAAACTTAGTCTTAAAAAAAATAAAGCAATATAACCATCAAGGAATCAGTGCTTTTTTTTTTTTTCATAATGAGTCCAAAATCTTAATCTTTGTGTTCAATGCAATTAAAGATATTGTGAATTAAGTGATGACATCAATAAATCCCCATTGAATGAGTAAGCCAGCACAGCCACGCTGCATCCAACAGTACTGAATGACTCTTCCCTTTTCCCTTGGCTTTGAAGATGCTGAACTCTCCTTGTCCTATTTTGTTTGAGGGCTCTTTCTCTTACTGAGTCTTCTTATACATGCTTCATAAAGGGTGATTTTCTCCAGGGCTCATACCCCAATTAAGATGTAATAAAGGGTACATTTACATTTAGTGTAAATTTACATTTACTACAAGGTAAATGCTAGGAGATTTCCTCTCCTCCGTAGCCCGCCCACACAACTCCTATGATTGTCAGTCTCATTTTCCCATGACTGTGCCACACAGCCAGGCCCTCATCCTCACTCCTTAATGTTATGACACCAGACGGAAAGACAGGAGTAAGGGGGAAAGGCTGATAAGAAGAAGCTAATATGATCTAATAAAAATCTTAGATAGAGAAGGGAAGGTAAATGAGAGAAAACCCATAGGCTGTGGGTGGAGATGCCCTAACAAAGAAAGTCTTCAGCATCTACTTGATAGGAGAAAACAAGGGAAAACAGGAAAGAGAGGAGCAGGGAGACCAGTAGTGTTGCTGGGTTTGAGTAGTGCGGCAACGTCTCGTGCTCTTCCGGAGAAATGAGGAAGGAATTACTTCACTCCTTGACTGACTAGTTATTTTAACTGTACTTGCCCCAAGGGTAATATCGTTAGAGAACTGATATGCATGAACCTCCAGCAGGGAAAAGGGTTCATACTTTTCTTATCTCTTCTCTCCACTTTCTGTATTATAGAATCCTTTCCTAGAAATTTTCAGTGTCCCTAGAACTTCATAGAGCTAAAACTATCTCTCTTACATCCATACACTTCCACCTTCAAGCTGTTTTCCCAACTGAGGATGAATTATTTCTTAAAGCTTAGATCTGATCACTTTGTTACTTTGTTAAAAACCTATGATTAAACCTACCCTACTCTGTGAATGGAATTTTACTAGATAACGTGTGTGTGTGTGTGTGTGTGTGTGTGTGTATTTTGAGCAAAAACAATTCCAAGCTGAGGAAAAACAAAAGCAAAGGAAACAGAAAAGAAAGAAAAGAAACACAAAGGAAGCAGAAAATAAAAGAAAGTTCGTGGTGCGTTGACATCCATGAATGACTTTCTTACTATGCCCTTAGTAAATGCATAGGATTTAAGGAAATGTGTGGCCTCTGACTTGGTGAGCATGGGAGCACCTAACTCATTCTTCTTAATTTTAGATGTATTTTATCAACAACTCTGCTGCATTTATTAATCATAGTTTTGCTTCTTGTAATAAAATAACATTTTTTATATTCACAAATGCAATTATATTTATTGATAACAAAAATACAATTTTCTCCTTATTGGGCATGGACTGTATAGAAGATATTGTAATAAATGTCTCCTGTATATATGTTACTTGATAACAATCCTAAGAAATAGGTATTATTATCAATCTTATTGTGTAATTGAGAAAACTGTGACTTCTAAGGGTTAAATGACTTGTCTGAGGCCATGCATTTAGGAAGAGGCTGGGCTGTGATTCGAACTCCATTCACTTTTACTCCAAAAGCCTTGCACTTAACCACCATGCTACATTCCTAACATTGTGCTGATATTCTTGAGAAAACAGAGAGGTGAGGAGGACTCCATTCTCAGAGGCAATAGCATAGGCCATTCCTGGGGTTCTTGTTAATTCTATTAAAATAGCTCAGCTATTTCTTCAAGAAACTTTAAAAATGTATCACTATATACAAAGGAAAGTGCTAGGTGTTGGAATGATAGTGCTATAAGGCCCATTCTCTGATGTGCAGAAACTCACAGTCTGGGACCAGAGTTGACATCAGTTGACCCATGAGCTGGATCCGGGTGATGGGAGGTCTACACCTCTGCCATTGTTCTTGGAACATTGGTTCTGCTTGTCTTCCCCCCTTCAGGAGCTGCTCCAAGGACAGAGTCTTGACATGTTGATAAGGTGCTCACAGAATCTGGGCAGCATATACGACTGAACCCCATTAATGCACCTATATCAACTTTTAAGACTCTGGTGACTGGGTGTGAGGACCCACGCATCCTGTGGTCACCCAAGACAACCTTGTATGCAAGTTCCCTTTGCTTATTAAACCTGCCGTCTACCAATCTGGAGTGACCTGCCTTTTTTTGGGTCTCTCACTGCCCCCCAAATATGGAGACTGGTTTCAGATTACACCTGGAAAGATTCAGAAGAGCTTGTAAACCAACAAAAGGATGCTGTAGAATTTATCCTGAAAATGCTTTTTTTTTTTCCCCCAAATACTTGGAATCTCAGAGTAGGCCACACTAGGCATGAAGGCCATGTCCCCCATCCTGGGCAATGCTCATGGCTTCATAGTTCCATTATGTGGCTGCTTCTTCTGTGGACCTGTGGATATTTCTTCCACAATTGTGAGCCAACCAGCCACATCGTGGCTCAATAATTTCTATGTATCAGGCACTGATACATAGTTTCCACAGGAGAACTGGAGAGAAATCTATGAAAGTACTATGCACAAAGTGATAACAAAACTCATAAAATCATAGCAGACTTAGTATCTATTCTTGGCGAGTCAAGAAAAACTTCAAAGAGAAATTTATTTCTTCTGAGACATGAAGAACCTTTACTGTTTCTTTGCATTGGTTGTTTACCCATAGATCTCCACCCTGATTTAATTTAGGAGATTTCTTGACACACACTAAGGACAGGCAGTAGACTGCTTTTAAGGAATACCTTACTCTTTCATCCTCGATAATGGCGAGAGAGAATTTTTGCTGGGAGGACTAAAAGATTCTTCCTATGTAGTGGAAGTATTTATTCTAAGTAAAACCAAGAGCTGACACATTCAGAAAGTAAATTGAGGTAAATGAGCTTTAAAAAATTGTTTGCAATTAAACTTGTGACATTTAAAGTTATTTTTGCTCATTCATTCATTCTTTTTTTTAAAATTTTTTATTTCTTTTCAATGTAACAGTAGTCATTGTTTTTGCACCACACCCAGTGCTCATGCAATCCGTGCCCTCTCTAATACCCACCACCTGGTTCCCCCAACCTCCCACCCCCCGCCCCTTCAAAACCCTGATTGTTTTTCTGTCATGCATTCTTTACTTTAGAAAAGATTTATCATATGTCTATTATCTATTTTTTAAAGAGTTTATTTATTTGTTTGTTTATTTATTTATTTAAAAGAGAGAGAGAGAGAGCATGAGTGGGGGTGGGGCAGAGAGAGAGGGAGAAGCAGGTTCCCTGCTGAGCAGGAAACCCCATGTGGGACTTGATCCCAGGATCCTAAGATCATGACCTTCGCCAAAGTCCAATGCTTAACAGACTGAGCCACCCAGGAGCCAACTGTCTACTAAATAAGGATTGGTTCTTGCACCTTGAGGTAGACATTTATCACAGGTCTTATAAGGTGTTTTCCTCTTGATAGTAAGATATAATAAGATGCCCAGAAAATCATTTCATTTTGTTTTGAAGACTCTGGCTATCCCTACCCTTCTCTCTCTCTTTTTAAAAAATTTATTTTAATTTATTTTTATTGTTTCAGTGTTTTAAGATTCATTGTTTCTGCACCACACCCAGTGCTCCACGCAATATGTACCCTTCCTAATACCCACCACCGGGCTCACCCATCGCCTCATTCCCCTCCCCTCCAAAACCCTCGGTTTGTTTCTCAGAGGCCACATTCTCATGCCTCGTCTCCCCTCACCTTTCTCCTAATGCCCCGGGTCACTTCCTCTTGTGTACACCCACATGACATTTGCAGTGAGAAGTCTCATCTCTGGACAGTTTTTGAAAGACCATAAAGCAGTACTAATTTTCTTCAAAGTCACCTCAGAAATAGAGCTGGGATTCTCTTCACTGATATTCCTCCGAATCCTACAACACTAATTCATCAAAGTGCAGTGTGACCTTCTCTTGTTTCTGGAAAGCAGAGAAGATGATATAACGGAACTTTCGACGTAGACTTGAAAATGTCTTGTGTTTTAGTGACGGATTGACAAATGTCCTGGTTCAAGTGACTTATATTTGCAAATAACAAACCATTCCTCCACCTTTTAGAAACCATTGTTTTCATGAGAAAAATCAAATGTTACTGATGTCAGTTTGCTTGGTGCATATATATGTGTACATATGTATACATATACATACATATATGCACAGTTTGCATGGAGCCAACTGTAAGCACGGGGGCTGTTAGCATACTCTTATTATATACGTGATGTGGAAAGTGGGCCCTCTACTTTGTAAACTCCCCGAGAATAGGCATCTTGCCTTGTTCACCTCTATGTTCCCAATGTCTGTGAGAATTCTTTGTCCCTAGAAATGCTCAATAGTAGTTTGCTGAAAGAATAAAGTTTTAGGATAGAGGTAGTCTATGTTTCTTGACAAATTACAAGTGATAAAAAATTAAGTTGTAGAAAAACTCAGACTTTTCCCACATCCCCAGAGAAGGACGGGGGGGGGGGGAGATAATGGGAAAGACCTGATATCTGGTCTGTTTGCAGTTGCACATGCAGCCGTTGTAGCAGTGGAATGCAGCCACGTCACAGATAATCCACGTAAATTTCTATGACTGGCATAGATGTTAAATAGAACTTTCATTGACATTGTGGGACTCTAGTCCCTTAAATACAAGAACTAAACTTCATAGTTTAATCATGGCTATGAAGGAGATAATATGTTCAGTCCTGGCCCTTGGTTCCTCCTTTCCTTTATTTTAATGAGAAATAATATTTTTTCGTTGAAGTCTTTTTTCCCTGAGTGGGGCCATGGCACCAAACTTGCTATTTTTATAAGGTTTATGAGGACTTAGGCTTATATAGTTTCCTTCAACACTGCTGTACTCAAAGAAAATTATTAGCAGACGGGAACATCAAGCAACTTAATGTGATATTTTTAAATGATGTGTTGCAAATCATTCTTTAAAAAACACAGCCTTAGCTTTACGAGGAATTATTCCAAAGCAGATCCCAGACCTTTTCATTCTGATTTTCAAAATTAATGATTCAAAATAAAATGTATGGCTTGTAACTAAAATATAAAGTGAGCCATATAACAATTCTAGGAAACAGGTCAATTGGTCATTACTACCCCCATTAGGTACTTAACAAAATTAAAGCAAATTTCTAATGCTCATGGGGTTGTTAAATGGAGGCATCAAGCCTTTTAACTGACGGTCCAGTGTACTTGCCATCAGTCCCACCTCTCCTTCTGCCTCAATCACTTGGTTCGTTGTATAAAGCAAATATCATGGGTTTTGCTTTTTCTTATTCAGTGCATTGATACTAAATAAAAAAATATTAAAAAATATTTAAAAAATTAAAAAAAATAAGTAAGAGAGACTGAGAGAAGATTATAGTAGGGAGCAAAAGAGCTATATTTTTTAATGATAGGATTGCAAACTTGAATAATATATATTCTGAATAGAGTTAAGGCACAAATAACTTTAAAGGACCTGAAGTGTTAAGAATTAACATCAACATATTTAACTGTAAAAAGATCACTTCATGTTTTTGAATTATGTTACGTAATCTTCTAACCCACTTAAGAGGCAAAAATTGGAGACATTTTAAAACAAGAACTAATTCTGGAGAAGCAAAAATTAAAAAGTTTAAAATAATAAAATAATTATGACCTTTATCCCATGGGAAAGAAATGGTTTTATGTTAAAATTAACATCATTTCCTTGTTGGTTTATGAGCCAAGCAAGTGGGACTTCAGAATATACCCAGTAAGTGTGATATCAATGTTCGTGCTGCAAGTTGGGGTACTCCAGAATTTGAGGTAGAGAGCATCTCTTGGAGCTTCTGGGCCCAGGAAAAGATCTGATAACTCAGGGGAGGCCGCAGGCAAGCTGGACAGAGCTGATTAAATGGGTATGGGAAGCACAGATCTGCCTACTGCCGATAACCTTGACCCATACAAGAACCCTGCAAATTACTTTTGCCCTTGCAAAATGGAAGGTAAGACTCCTCTCTCGTGAAGCTGTCTGGGATGCACTCCAGCCTCCTCCACAGCCACCAGCACTCACTCACCTAAGAGCAGCATGCCAACTGAAAGACAGTACGGGGCTCTAAACCTCCTCTGTGTTCTAGTCAGTCTCGATGGCCTCAGAGCCAATGAGCATTCTCAGAAAACTGTAAAAGTAGCAAGAGAGTCAGGGGTCCAAGTGTTAAACCACCAAGATTTAAGATGTTCTCATCCTGTCCCTCCATTAATCCTCAAGTCACCCTGATCCTCGCCCCAACAATGGTGGTGCCAAGGGGACTGCAGCGACTCGGTCAATCTAGATGGACTGAGAAGATGGGGCAGGGCTGAGCCTCGCAGGCAGGGGTCAGAGCAGTAAGAGAAGCTTGTCCTATGAGCCCCTCCTGGCTGCAAAGGCTGAAAACCCAAAGAACACTGGTTATGACACATGAAACCTCGTCCCCAAGTCTTGCACACTGCCACATTGCTCCCTGCTCTAAAGAGTTCTTTTTTTTTTTTTTAATAATCATATTTTTAAAAGACTTTTAAAATTTATTTACTTGAGAGAGAGGAAAAGAAGCAGGCTCCCCACTGAGCAGGGAGCCCAATGCAGGACTCCATCCCAGGACCCTGAGATCATGACCTGAGCCGAAGGCAGATGCTTCACACACTGAGCCCCGAGGCGCCCCAAGACTATTGCTCTTACCCCCTTTTATTTTATTATTTCATAGTGACCAATCCTGCCCTATTATTTCTTGGGTCATAAGCTTATCCCAGGGTTGGCACCACTGGTGAGAAGTTTCTGGAACAGGACAACCAGAAATGTTGATGGATTAAGAGAAGCTTAGCTACAATAGACAAAGGGCAGGAGGTATGGCGGCGACCCTCACAGGGACTTGACTCTGCACACATACAACCAAAAGCCATCGGAGAGGACACCTCTCAGACACTACTTCTGTTCTCAAGTAAAAATAGGATGGTAATAATACCTGCTTCACAGAATTGTCTAAAGATCAGAAAGCAATGTGAATTAATCATGTCAACATGTAAGTTATATTAAGATAATTGATGGTGGTTCTTAACTCTTAAAGATTAAAAATCTTAAAGATTTTTTTAAGGTCTTTATTTATTTATTTGAGGAGAGGGGCAGAAGGAGAGGGAGAAGTAGGCTCCCTGCTGAAAAGAGAGCTTGACCCCAGGACTCTGGGATCATGACCAGAGCTGAAGGCAGATGCTCAACCAATTGGGCCACCCAGGTGCTCCTCTCCTAGATAAAGATTTTAGAGTGTCTTCTCCCCACTCCAACTCCTTCAGAGGTTCCTTGGTGTGTGTGATATAATTCATTGCCCAAGTTGTGTTTCTGCCTTAATACTGTTATATATTTGAATATAATGAAATGATATGGAAAAGTAAAACAATACTAGACTTTCAAGAAGATAATTTTAACCTCTCTCAGTTGAAGGAGAGGAAGGAAGGGAAACCAGAAGTGTAGAACCTAGCTCTACTCCAGTAGAACATGAAGCTAGGATATTTAGGTTGGAATCACACTAGAATGAAGTGTGGGCAGCATATCTAGCTCAGGGAGTTCCCTGCTTTGTAGAAGGGTCTGAAGCCATTCTACCATTTTCTTTTTGTTTGTTTCATTTTTGTAAAGTTGGCAAAAAGAAGTATGCCTTTGGAGAAGAATTTCTGTTTCTCTTTCTCTCCACCAAAAATACAGGTTGACTTTTATCCCACATTTTAGTACTAAAACCATTAAAAAAAAAAAGTGACTTCATTAGTTTGTTCAATGAGGTATCCTAATTTTTGCTTCATGAAATAAAAGTAAATACACATACATCTCACTTCCTTCATCCCTTCCATTTAAATGACTAAGAGTACAGCTAAATCAGATTTTTAAAAAACCCAATCTATGAAGCTAGGAATAAAATTTTCTTCCTATTTTGACAAAGACTCTACAGAGAGAATTAGGCTATCTTGTTAATTTCAAGACTGTTGGAAATCTGCACTTGGGTTTTCATGGAGTTGTTGAGTTATATTTTCTAGAGATACATTGGGGAGAAAAATCAAAAACAAAAAAATAAACAAACACACACAAAAAAACTATGCATGCCCTGAGTTCCTGTCATTCTGGAGTCCAAAGATTGGATGGTCCAGAATTCCATCCTGACTTACATGGAATCTAAGACTAATCAAAGAAACACAACAAAATTTTTACACAACCTTTTTTTTTTTTTTTTTTTACACAACCTTTTTTAACTTACATCTATTAACTGTTTTTTTCTTTTTAATTTTTCACTCAGAAACCTGACTTTATGTTCATAACACATTTATGTTTTACAAAGTCCTACTGAGAAACTTCTGGAGCCACAGTCTCTCTGAAGCGCTGAGTCACCCAGCATCTGCTCAAGTTAGCAGCTCCCTCAGCTGAACCTGTCTCCTGAAGATAACGTGGACTACAGCTGGCGGGATTTGGGGCCCAAGGTTGCTTTTTTTTTTTTTTTTTCTTTTACTCTTCCACATATGTAACGTTTCTTTCATCTTTATCTGGAGAAGACTAGACAACTTTTTGAGAATTGTCTTTGTCTTCCTCTCTCTTTTGGATACAATTTATCTTGCCAGGTTCTTGACCTTCCGGAAAAGTGAAACACTTTCCAAAGGAAACCGTGAGTACAGAATTCTTCCTAGTACAATTTGTCACCAATATAATCAGGAAAGCTGTCTCTTTTGAACTTTCTGCACTGTGTTTGATAGAATCTGTAAGAATTGTTTCCTGGCTTTTAAGAAGTAGAGAAGCTTAATTTTAACTCTTTCTGTGAATATATCACTTTAAACAATGATCTTGAGCTCGTAGCTACACAGTATCAAAATCTAGCAATGACCTGATTACATGGGGTCATAGAGAAAACAAGTAGGTAACTTGGAGCAAAATAATACACAAGAAAGATTGGGGTCTCCATAGAATCATTGGATTCTGTGGCCAAACTACAGAACATCCACCAAGTAGCAATTTTATTTTGGGAGGAAGAAGATTAAAAATTTGAAATTAGTGTTCAGTGTTCTGGCTGAGGTAAGCCAGGGAAAACTGTGCCCATATCCAGACGAAAGAAGGTAAACCCTACGGAGATTTTGCCGGCTATGATCTCAAATAGGTTGGATCCCACTTATGTTGTTTAACAGTGTGACATTTTGCATTGCAAAAGCCAATTACCAAGAGGTTAATAACTTGAAATTTATGATAATTGCTAAAGGATGTGCTGAACTTTTTATCTGTAGTGTTTGTGAATAAAGCAAATAAAAAAGATAAACATATATGGGCTATACTTTATGTGAAAAAACAAACATTTCCAAATGTTTGTGTATGTCATTCATCAAGTTTATTGCAAACCATGTTGAATTATTCATTAGATTAAATTCAGAATGATCAGTACAAGTCAACACTTTTCTAGCCTCTGTAAAGAAAATAAAACTACAACTCTTTTCATCCCTCTGAGATGTGTGATTTTGCTAATTTAAACTTGTCTCCATCATTAATCAAAATTAATTCTATTTATAGGACTTCATAAATGGTGGCACATATTTATGTGAAAAGTTGGGAAAATGTAATCACTGATAAAGAATTACTATCCTAAAGGGTAGCTGCATATGGTTGAAATTATGTAAATATTCTAGTGTCTTGTGACAACAGGTTTTTACAGGCTTCAAGACATCTGAATGTAAGTTCAACCTGTGAAAACACCTTGGAACACAGAAAGGGACATCACAGAGATTTGAGAACCAGCAAGAGATAGAAAATTTCTAACTTTCAGGCTATGGAGAGTGGCGGACCAAAGGTGCTGGAAACAGCAGAGCAGATCCAGGAAAGACGTCAAGAGGTGTTAACTCGCTACAAAAGGTTCAAGGATCTGGTTGCTGAGAGGGGTCAGAAGCTTGAAGATTCCTATCAATACCAGGTTTTCCGACGGGATGCAGAAGACCTGGAGAAGTGGATCTTGGAGAAACTCAAGATTGCAGATGATAAGAGCTATGAAGACCCGACGAACATACAGGTACTCCATTCCTGTGACTTCTTCAGAGCAGACTCTAAGATCTCCAGGGAGGGAAACATTCTTGTAATATAAGTGGGTATTTAACTATAAGGGCATGATGTCATAGAAAGTTCAGACTTCCTGTTAGGGACCATAATTCTGTCACTAAATGGCCTGTGTCCTTAACTTCTCAAGCCCATGTCTTATGTACAGAGGAAACTCACCCTATGGAAGTAATTCTGGTCTGAAGTTCTGTTATGCGCATAACAGTGATTGAGAGTTCGAGGAAGTTATGATGTATCAGGCAACTTTAATATTTCAAGGTTATGAAATGTCAGGGCTTCCACTCTGCTGGGAGATTTTGCCCAGGTTCCTCCCAAGGAGGAACTGAGCTATCTGTGCCCTTGCTCAGTCTACGTGACAGGGGTCAGGAGGAGGCTCCTCTCCCTCCTTCTATCACAGCAGGTGACAGAGTCATGACCAGAAGAAAGGGTTACCTACCTAAAAGGGGTAGTTGATGTTGGAGAGGAAGCACCTGGTTCAAGAACAGAGTAATATTTATTAAAAAGATTGATATACATATGACAACAAGAGTATTAACTGATAAGCAGAAACCTCTCAATTAAAAAAAAAGCCATTATATTAATGATCATTTTCATCATTGTGTTCAGCTTTCCATAGCACTTACTTCCTCTATTCTGAAGAGGAACAAATATGGGGCAACTTTTCATTCTCACTAAAGGCAAGTGAGACTTAAAAATAACAGGGTCCATATTGCATCACCACTTCCTCATATCAGGGAGATCATATGATAGTTGTCTTTCTCTGCTTGACTTATTTCGCTAAGCATGATACACTCTAGTTCCATCCATGTTGTCGCAAATGGCAAGATTTCATTTCTTTTGATGGCTGCATAGTATTCCATTGTGTATATATACCACATCTTCTTGATCCATTAAGTGGGTAGGAGAAGAATAAATGAAACAAGATGGGATTGGGAGGGAGACAAACCATAAGTGACTCTTGATCTCACAAAACAAACTGAGGGTTGCTGGGGGGAGGGGGGTTGGGAGAAGGGGGTGGGGTTATGGACATTGGGGAGGGTATGTGCTTTGGTGAGTGCTGTGAAGTGTGTAAACCTGGTGATTCACAGACCTGTACCCCTGGGGATAAAAATATATGTTTATAAAAAATAAAAAATTAATTAAAAAAAATAACAGGGTAATTACTGGAAACTCCCCAGAGTCAATGGGGACAGGACAGAACATTTTCCTGGGTCCCCTGACCTTGTGCCTGGATTGGCCTCAAGTGGTCATTTCTTTTAGGATGTGACTTCTCCAGCTCTGGTCATCGGTCATCTCTTTATCTAGGTTGTGAAACAAGTTGTTCTGCCCAAAAGTAAGAAAAGGAACTTTATACTCTAAGCATACTAGGGTTCATTAGCCTTAACTTCTGATTTCTAAACTTCAGGCCAAGTATCTGAAGCATGAATCCTTCGAGGCAGAAGTACAAGCAAAATCAGGGGTCATCCCTGAACTGGAAGAAATCAGGGAAACCCGATTTGCTGAGGGGCATTTTGCCCACGAGGACACCAAGGTAAATGTATGGTAGGGCTCTGTAAGAGATGTTTCCAATTGTTGGTTATGTCAGCAGAGTTTTAAGTGACTATGCCAGGTCTAAAGCTTGCTATAGGGGGTTTGGAACCAGGGTTCCTGCTTCTTCTCTTCCACTGGGGTGGGGCAGGAAACATGGTGGACATCTTCACGTCCCCTGAGGCAGGAAGAAGAGAGCAATGATACAAAACCGATCCCAGGACGGCATCGCATCCTCCTTGGCCTCCGGAAGAAAACTTCGCTTAAGATCAAGCCCTCTTTAACCTGGTTGCATGTGTCTCTGATGAACTGGCTTTCCCAAATGCTATTGCTAACGATTTCTTCTGACCTCAGAGTCCTTGTCCCTCACACTCTCCAAACAAGCAATGCGGTGTCATGTGAGTCTTCTCTGAAATACCTCTCCCTAGTCTGCGATACCTCCCTCCCTTCACAGCCCACATGCTGCGACTAATATTATAGTTCTCAAATCCCACTCTTCTGCTCATTTTGAAAAGCTTCTAAAATCCCTTCTCTTCAGAAAATCTTCCCTGAACCCTGAGGATTGAACACCACCATCACTTTGGTATTCATCACTAATCTATCAGTTCTTTCCTGACAATTCGCATGCTCTTCCAACACATTTGTGTTGATAGAGTCCATTCAGGATCTCTCGTGCACAAGTGGATTTGTTTGTTTTTACTGTTGAAGTTTGTTTGAAATTGTCACACTGAATTTATGTGACATGGTCTTTCTACACTTCATACAAATTGTGGTCCATTTTACTGTCAACAAAATATGGTTGGAGAACACGGACTTAACAGAAGATAAAGAAGTATCCTTATTGAAAAGGATAATCCGTAACAAGAAAATCTCAAAAATTATGTATTGATATAAAATAGATTTTTTTCTATATTACTCACAGCTTTGTGTGCCACTAATCACCTACATTAATTAAAATAGTTAAGACATGTTTGAGACATCTTCACAACTATCAGACTCACTGAGCTCCATCAAACCACAAGCACTGGAGAATTCAGGGAGAAATGTGATCTCCTGGCTACCGTAAACAATGGCGTAGTTGAAAAATTCCAGATTTCTGAGGACATGACATAGACAGTACCTTGAATTTGATAAATTATATAATCTGTGATCTTCTAAGCTAACCTGGCATCAAAGCCTGCAATTAAACAGTTTTAAATTCTCTCACTGCTTTGGTGCCAGTAATTTCCATTATAAATTAGCAACATTGTAGCTCTTACTGTTCCTGGCAAACAGCTCATGCTAAATTTCTTCCATGACTCGCCCGTACTTAGAACATCCTCTGCCTGTCCCCTACCTGTCCAAATCCTATCTGCTTCTCAAGCTTCAATTCAAATCGAGCACTGTTACGTGAATCCTTATTCCATGCTGTCTCATTATTTATGACCCTCTCATCCTCTAAAACCTCAAAGCATTTTTACATTTTTTTTCTCGTGTGGCAGATCACGTGTGGCTTGATTTAACATCTACTGCAAGGCTCATCGATTTCCTCCTTTAAATATCTGTTGAGCAATTAATGCACGAGAGAATGCAATTTTTATCCAGGGCCCTCTCTGCACACATCTCCATGTCTTGCCGCTCCTCAGTAGGTGCGGTGCCTGAGCAGTTTTGTGTCTCCTCCCAAAGGCCCATCTGGAAGAACTGCACAGACTATGGGACCTGCTGCTAGAGCTGACTCAGGAGAGGGGCGTCCTGCTGCTGCGGGCCCTGAAGCTTCAGCAGTACCTGCAGGAGTGCGCTGACATCCTGGAGTGGATCGGAGACAAGGTATGGGACCCACAGGACACAAGCAGGACTTTCCATCCCTGTCCCAGGCACCCCCCCCCCCCACCCCCGGCAATCTAATGCAGGCTGCTGGAAAGCATTCTGGGTGTCTGTTTCTGGATTTTGTTCCTTCTAAGAAGCCATTCTGGCAAAGATTTAGGGGTATCCCGGAGATCAGTGACCTTGTATGTGGGGAAAAGTGCCCTGTCTCCCTCCCACCAACCTTTGCTCCTCCTCCTAAGTTTTGCTCTTACTCTGGGTTCAGGCTGAGGGTGTTGCTAGCTCCTCTCCTAAGGGCTGCCTCTCAGTACATATAACTAAGGAGGTTTCTATTTTCCGAGTACCTGATGGATAGGCCTATAGTTAGGACTGAAGAGGCACTCACGTGAGGGCTCAGTCCAGGGCTTTTGCAGATACCAGTGGGTTGAACTGAGTAGAATCAGGATGAATTTATTTTTCATGTTCCAGAACACACAAGGGCACTTCCAGGAGCCTTGACCAACAATGTTCCTGATCTTTCTGAAGGGTTACCCCAAACAGTAATGTCCCTGGGACCAGGATACTCCCTCAGGAAATATATTCCTGCCTCCGGCTCTCTCCTGAAGGGCCTCTCCCAGGCTCCACCCGCCATTCCTTCTGAGCTTTCCTGGGAGTGTGCGCAATGGTTTTGGGCATTTGAACTGCAAAAAACGACTTGCTAGTGACTCAACAGGCTGCCTTTACCCACAGGAGACAATAGTGACGTCCGTGGAGCTGGGTGAGGACTGGGAGCGCACCGAGGCGCTGCATAAGAAGTTTGAGGAGTTCCAGGCAGACCTGGAAGCTCGACGGGAGAAAGTGGAAGAAATAAACAAGTATGCCAGAGAGTCCGCCGAGGTGAGGTGGGGCGCAAAGGGTCAGTGTGGGGGAAAGGTTCTGGGGTCCCAAACCTTCCAGCCATCAGTAGATGAGCTAAGAAGGACGTGGGACGTTGTGAGAAAACAGGGATGCATGGCCCTGAGGCAACATGCCGGGAGCAATTTCCTCTCCTGTCTGGGTCCATCTCTTGCCCGTCCAGGGAAATAGAGGCGTGAGCGGGTGAGCCAGTGTATGTGTGCGCACACGCATGCATGTGGAGGTCCTAGACCACAGCGAGGTCACTCCTGGGCAGAAGGCCCATCACCCATGTTCCTGCTGTACCTTTTCCTCATGAAGAAGAACCAGAACAAAGTAGCAAAGGATATAAAGTAACAGTGCGCTCTCATAATGTATACGATGTCATTATACATGATGTTTTTGTGAGTCATTATACATGATGTTTTTGTGAGAGGGGCAAGAAGGAAGGCAGTTTTACCTTCATTCACTCGAGACAGTGTTTAAACAGATTTTCAGCATCTGAGCAAACAATTTGGTGTGGGCATAAATAATATTAGGATACGCAGGAAGACTGGGGAGCCCGTCTGATTCCATGTGCTGTGAGGGAACTAGAAACTCTGACCGTCGGCTGCTGTGCCTGTCCATTTGGTTTCTTCATTGTCTCAGCTCTTGTACAGGGACACTCCTTCTGTAGGAACAGACCTGAGACTTCAGGCTGAATGGGTATTGGAGTACAGGAAGTAAAATGCATCTCAATTTTTTTTTTTCAGGTCACGTTTCTAATCTCTAAACTTTCTCTCTCCGCCACCTTTGTCTCATTGTGGAAGTTTCTTGGTTGTTCAGTGCTATCTAAAACACTGCCCCCAAACTTCAAACAACAAACATGTTCTTTTTCCCCAATTGGGTGATTCGGCTGCCTGGCTAGGCAATTCTTCTGACCCCACCTCAAGGGCGACAGTTGGGGTGGAGGGTCTAAAATGGCCTTGCCCCCATGTCTGGGGCCTTGGCTATCACTTTCCAGGAGTGCATGCTTTGTGTATGTCAGTGGCCCAAAGGTAAGAACAGAAGCTGAAGGGTCTCTTGAGACCAAGGGGCAGGAGCTTGGATCATGCCAGACACATTCTACGGTAACCCAGGCCGAGGCCAACCCAGACCCAAAGCCTGAGGAAATGGACTTCCCTTCTTGCAAGGAGGGCTTCATGGCAAAATAACATGGCCGTTTTGTCTAGTCGACCATAGGACGCATTGATTCTTAGAGAGTGTGGCCTCTGCTCTTGTGGAGTGAGACCCGCACACAGCTACAAACACAAAGGCCATCCATTCAGGAAGGGGAATGTAGACAACTCCATCTGGAGAGGATTCAGAATGGGGGTGGGAATTCCAAGAGACAGGGGCAGAGGGAGTAGGAAGGTTGGATGCATAGGAACTGCTCCAGATTGCCAAGTGTCCAAATAGGCTGATACCGTTAACTTGATCTAGTATACATACATCTCAGTGCTTCAGATGGTTTGCAATGATGTATGAGATTTTCTGCAAAATTAAATGTGTGTGCATGTAATTCTGGGAAGAGGGAAACATATCTTATTAGATTCTCAAAGGTGCTGGGACCCCAAAGGAGTTAAGAACCACAATAGTAGAGTTTTGGAAAATAAAGTCCTAGTTCACAGAGGGAATTTTTTCTTCCTGGGTTTTCTGGGGACTTGGCAGGCATCAACAAGGTGGAATTCTGAGAATAACTTCATGGCCGGGCGATCTGTTAATCGTCTTTCCCAGGGTCGCGAGCAAAGATAGAGTATCTGGTGGGTTGGTTTCTGGATCTTGGTAAAACTAGGGCACAGGGCTATGGTGAAGACTGGCATCTTGCTAGATGATCTTTCTCTATTCCTGGCAAAGTAGGAACCAGTGTGGAATGAAACGTATTCAATGATTTTTGCAATAGGCTCACCTTTGCCTATCCCCGGCCCTGGTTTCCTTCCAGGAGAACCATCCTGAGCTGCCCTTGATCAAGTTGAAGCAGGATGAGGTGAACGAAGCCTGGGAACGTCTCCTCAATCTGGCTCTGCAGCGGCAGGAAACATTGTCCAGTGCTGCAGACCTCCAGCGGTTCAGAAGGTATGAATCTGGCCAACACATTATGGGAAACTCTGCAACAGCACCGTCTTTGTGCTTGTGCTAGCTTCTGGCTACAGTTAGCAATTAGTGGCCAGTATCTCAAACCAGAGTAAATCATGTGCTTGCACCTGAGGCAGCAAGGGAGAGTGTAGTTACAACAACTGTAGTTACAACAGCGAAGTGTGTGGTGACTGGAGCCCAGAGCAATAGATCTGACACAGGTGAGTTAGTGATGGAAGTGCTGTGAGATAAGGAACGTGTAGCAGGACCTGGATGGGAGTGGAAGGTTGAGTGGGAAGAAAAGACAGTAAGAGCTCACCCAGATATGGGAAGTGTATCTAGAGGCCCAAGGACCAGATAACACTCAGGCCTCTCATCTCAAAGGAAACCATTACAAGCAGGAACTCTTACATTACTTTTTGCTAGTGAGTAGGAACTCAAGGTAATTGCTAACTGAGTGAACCAGGGTGGTCCTTGCTGTGTATGTTGCTTGCCCTGGAATGCCTGCCATTGACTTTGTTGGGACTCCTGTGGCTCTCTGGCAGGGATGTGACTGAAGCCATTCAGTGGATCAAGGAGAAGGAGCCTCAAGTCACCTCTGAGGACTATGGCAAAGACCTTGTTACCTCTGAGGCCCTGTTTCATAGTCACAAGGGCCTTGAGAGGAGCCTTGCAGTCATGGAGGACAAGGTAAGCCCCTGTTGGAAGCCTGGCTGGTCTCTTGGCCTGGGAGAGACATTTGGTGAATACCTTGCCTCCAGAGGACACAGTAAATTCACTATTTTGATAAAGAGAAATTCCTTATCCCTGAATACACTTCCTTGTTCTAGTTCATAACTTTCCCATGGAGTTTTATTTAAATATATGTACGTGTTTTATATACTCGTGTGTGTGCGTGTGTGTTCTGTAATGTACTTCATGATTTAAAAACCAAAAAGCTACCTCCAGGAATGGCTCCCTAATCTTATTCAGGACCTGCAGTCAGAGAATCTTTCCTTTTGTCAAACCACATTTCTGTCAGTTCCAGCTGAATCCTGTTTCTTTTTGTCCTTCTCTCAGTAGATAAGGGAAGAAATTTCTCCTTCTTCTTCACCTTCTCACCCTCCTCCTCCTCCTCCTCTTCCTCCCCATCTGCCTCCTCCTCCTCCTTCTTTTTTCCTTCCTTCCTTCCTTCCTTCCTTCCTTCCTTCCTTCCTTCCTTCCTTCCCTCCTCTTCCTCCTCCTCCTCTTCTTCTTCCTTCCTTCCTTCCTTCTTATTTTTTATCTTCTCCCTTCAGATAAACTCAGGGACACCTAGAGCATGTTACTAGATCCACTTTTCTGTTCTCTTCTGAAAGCTGGAAGACCCTAGTCCCTATCTCTAGAGGAGGAGACAGAGGCAGGTTGAACTTGGAGTAAGCCCCTGCCCCTGATAGGCTCCCATCCTTGCTTCTTCCCCTTACAACATTACCCATAACCTCAACCAACTCCTCCAGAGTGTGTACAGTGGAGTCAGCCCTGAAGGTTCCCATGTGCTGCCCCCGACCATAGCTTTGTCTCTAGAACCAGTTTCTGAAAACTATTCCATTATTCTATTTCTTTCATTCTTCTCCATTTTTGTATTTTGACTTTTTCCCCTAATAATGAATAATAAAATCCCATGATTTGATGCATAATGATAATGAAATTTTAAATCCTAGACAACACCTGATTGTAGTTAAATATAATGTAAGCACTAATGGTAGCATGTGGGAAAGTCACGCATACCCACATTTTTGACCCAATGGTCCTGCTCCTTAGGAATTGTTCACAGAATGGTCTGGCACTGCTAGAATTCTTGGCAGAAATTCTCCTGGGCAAACGTGTCTCTCTGATTCTCACAACAGTATTTATGAGACAGTATAGAGTGTGGTGAAGAACAGTCTGAGGTCCAACCTTGCTTCTGACACTTAGTAGCTAATGACCTTGACCAAATAAAATACTTCACCTCTCAGTTTTCATGTGAAGGAGGAAATAAAAATAGTTTCTGCTTCTGAGTGTTATTTTAAAAAGACAATAATTGAGTGCATGTTCAGTGCTGAGCAGTAAGCACTCGATAAGAGACAGAAGTGGTCAGTACATTATTGTTGCTGATGCAGTATGTTAGCGTATTCATACAGAACTATCCTTGGAAAACAGTGTGGAGATTCCTCAAAAAATTAAAAACAGAGCTTCCCTATGGCCCTTCCATTGCACTATTGGGTATTTACCCCAAAGATACAGATGTAGTGAAAAGAAGGCCCCAATGTTCATAGCAGCAATGGCCACAGTCACCAAACAGTGGAAAGAACCAAGATGCCCTTCAACAGACGAATGCATATGGAAGATATGGTCCATATACACTATGGAGCATTATGCCTCCATCAGAAAGGATGAACACCCAGCTTTTGTATCAACATGGACGGGACTGGGGGAGATTATGCTGAGTGAAATAAGTCAAGCAGAGAGTCAAGTATCATATGGTCTCACTTACTTGTGGAGCATTAGGAATAACATGGAGGACATTAGGAGAAGGAAAGGAAAAGTGAATTGGGCAAAATTGGAGGGGGAGATGAAACAGGAGAGACTGTGGACTCTGAGAAACAAACTGAGGGTTTTGGAGGGGAGGGGGTTGGGGTGAGCCTGGTGGTGGGTATTATGGAGGGTATGTATTGCGTGGAGCACTGGGTGTGGTGCATCAACAACGAATCTTGGAGCACTGCATCAAAAACTAATGATGTATTTCATGGTGACTAACATAACACAATAAAAAATAAATAAAATTATTTTAACATTTTAATTTACTATTTGTTATTTTTATATTTATTATGCATTTTATTTAATATCTTTATTTATTTTAATTTAATAAGTATGTTACTGTTATCAATAGTTATTAGTTGTTTTGTCAGATCCCTCCCATAAGACTTTGTCAGGATGAATCAGAATGCTTGGATTTCCCATTAGGTTTCTTTTTCATCCCAAAGGTGAAGGAGTTGTGTGCCAGAGCAGACAAGCTGATGCTTTCCCATCCTCCAGAGGCATCTCAGATCCAGCAGATGAAAGAGGACCTAGTCTCCAACTGGGGGCACATTCGAGCCTTGGCTACCAACAGATACGCGAAGCTGGAGGCTTCTTATGGGTCAGAAATCCCTCCTCTCTGTTGCTCTGACTATCTCTACAGGGTTCAGATATGACATCAAAAGCAGAAATAAAGAGTGAAAAGAATCTAATAATGAGGGACCCAGCCCTCCTGCCTACTGGTGGTGGTGGCAAAGGAAGCTTTATTTGTTAAGGGAAGCCCTCTGCTGTAGGACGTAACACCCAGAGCGACTCCTCCCCGCACTGTACCCCATTGGTCTTCCTCTACTTAGAAACTGTAGAATGCTATCAAATGACCCACGCACCTGGAGAAGCAGCTGAAGAAGCATCAAAATCCCCAGCCCTAGCTCAGGAACTGAAGTATATTTCCAAGCTGAACAGTGTAAAAATAAATCTAGAATTATTTCCTGAATGTAGGTTAGCTTGCCAAACTGTTGGGCATCATTTCAGTAGTTAGTGTTTATAGTTAGTCATTAAAACACCAGAGAGCAGTGTTGATCTTACTTTTACAATTCCAAATTACCTGGTGAGCATTTAATTATTTGAACAGGTAAACGTTTTAGTGTCTTGTTTTTAGTCATAGGGTTAAGGGTGAGCTAAGGCGCGCAAGGGCTCCTGATCTTAACACTGGTCCCCTTTCCTGCCAGGTGCCCCGTGTTATTCATGTGTCATGTCTTATTTATTGGCCTCATTGGGAGGACTTGACTTCACTTCATGGGCCTCTGGGGTGGTGTGACCTTGTGATGTTGGAGAAGCAAGGCACAGATGTGTCATCACACAATGACACACCCATCCCAGGAATCAGCAACCTGGAGTGAAGGACAACCTGCCCGACGTGCCCCACTAAAGGAACAGGAAGCCCATCAGGGGGACGGAAGGGGGAGGAAGGGGCAGGATTAGGACTGCATGTCTCAGCTCAACCCAACCTTAACTCTTGGCTCGGTCCACGTGCACCTGGTTTCTCCTTCCTGTCCTTTACCTTACCTTTTCCGCAGGTACCAGAGGTTCTTATCGGACTATGAGGAGCTCTCAGGCTGGATGAAGGAGAAGGCCGCTCTGATCAGTGCTGATGAGCTGCCCACAGACGTGGCTAGCGGGGAGGCCTTGCTGGACAGGCATCGACAACACAAGGTAGACAGGAAGAGCCCCCCGCCACCCAGGGGGAGGAAGAGGGAGGGGCCAGGAGTGCCAGAAGGTTTCTTGCTGCATTTTAAGACATTTTGTCTTGTGGCCACAGCACGAGATTGACTCTTATGATGAGCGATTCCAATCTGTCGATGAGACTGGTCAGGCTCTGCTAGATGCTGGTCATGAAGCCTCTGAAGAAGTTCGGGAAAAGGTAACCCAGTTGAACAGTGGGTGGAATTTTGATACATATTTAGTCCCACTTAATCTCATCATAATATGAAGCATGCTACCCACTCAGACCTTGAAGTCGTGAGAGAAAAGCCCACTTCTTGTCCATGTGTGCATCCTTCCAAAGCCCTCGCACTTACTAGGTGCTCATGTTGTCTCTTCCTTTCCAAAGATGACAGCACTTGCCAACAGCTGGGCGGCCCTGCTGGGGCTGTGGGACCAACGGCAGCTTCAGTACCTGCAGTGCCTGTACCTGCACCTCTTCTATCGCGACAGCGAGCAGGTGGACAGCTGGATGAGCAGACAAGAGGTAATGGGGGGGAGAGGGGCCAAGCCAGTGTCCAGAAGCCATTTCCTCCACCCCTCATTTATCCCATGACTACTGTCAGCTCCCTCACAACCACTTCTGTGGGCTGGAGATTGTCTTAGGAAGTAGAGGGTGATGTACAGGAAGAAGATGAGATTGGCCCCTTCTTTGCGGCTCTTACAATTCCCTCATGAACAGACAACTAGAGGAATACCTACATACACAGCAGAGGAGTGTTAACCTCCACTGAACATAAGGCCAGATAAATATCACATTTCTGAGGGATCAGGAATAGAAAGTTGTGACGAGTCAGGGAACGTCAACCAGAGATTTCCTGGAGGAGGTGACTGGTCCTCTTGGATGAGTGTTGGGAAGTCAGAATGGAGCAGGGATTGGCCAGGACAACTAACCAGAAACAAAGGTGATCAAGTTGTGTGAGAGGATTGGGGAGGAGTCTGAAGTTACTGCTGTTCAAGGTTGGTCCTTACCCACCATCCCACCATATCCCACCTTGCTCTCCCACTGTCTCCTCTCCATCCTTAGTCCTTGTCTCAGAGATGCTCCAAAAGCAATGTTTCTCACCAATGAGGAAGAGCTGAGATGTGTCTCTGTCTTCTACAGGCCTTCCTGGAGAATGAGGACTTGGGGAACTCCCTGGGCAGTGTGGAAGCCCTTCTTGAGAAGCATGATGACTTTGAAGAGGCCTTCACCGCCCAGGAGGAGAAGATCACAGTGAGATGCGGGCTCTGGCGTGGGCACCTGCTCTGTGTTTGTTTGTGTCACTTCATACAACACCCGTCCTTAGAGAGAACCACTCGTCACTTTTAGACATAACATGAGTGTTCTTTTCAAAAGAGAAAACATTGAGAAAAGTAATCATACCAATTTTTACCATCCCTTTTTGTATTCCACAAAGCATATTTAGAAAATTTTTAAAGAGGAATTTTTTAGCCACTTATGTTTTCCCAATGACCTGATGATTGTTTTATTTTTTCTGCAGCATAGATACTATTGGATCCGTATCTGACACAGAATCATGACTTGGAAGTTTAAAGTGTATTATTTACTTTTTCAGGTTTTTTTTTCCTCTCCAGTAATGTCTCCATTTAGTTTCCTCTAGTAAAATCTAGATGTCTAAGCAATACTCTTCTTTTCCAGTACATCTTCAGCTTTGTGTTCTCCAAAGTGACCACAGCTTTCCTGTGAACCCTACACTATGATGCCCCAGAAACTGGTCAATGTATAAGCCGGGCTCAGACAAGTGTGGGAGGATTTTATTGATCCAATGTACTCTATGTCTTTGGCGGTCCCCTCGGCCGGTTCTGGCTTTTAACCCATGCATCCTGCCACTGGCAACAGCAGCAACCAGAACAATAGAATTCCAAGTCAATACAGGGATTAATATGGCCCTTATCCATCCATACGCTTGTTCTGTTGATTTTTATTGGTAAAAATGAACAAACAGTATAAAATAAGTTGTTATTTATAAAATGGTATCATGTGTTTTAGATTATTTTCCCATTCTCTATCACTTAATGCACCCTGAGTTCTAACAATTTGAGAAGTTCATGTAAGAATATGAGTAAAAATTTCTAGCCCTTCTTCCTGTGAGGCTAGAGATATGAATACATATAATCAGGCAGAAGAGGGAGGGGGGGAGAGCAAGAGAGTGAGAGAGTGAGAGCGAGAGGCTGGCCACGGCACAAGACGATATCCACAGTGCTTCCTCTTGAAAACTTAAGAACAGGAGCACCTGGGGGGCTCAGTCTGGTAAGCCTTTGACTCTAAGTTTCAGATCAGGACTTGATTTCCTGGTCGTGAGATCAAGCCCTGAGCAGGGCTCTGCGTTCAGCATGGAGTCTGCTTGGGATTCTCTCCCCCAACTTGAACACATGCTCACTCTCTCTCACTCTCTCTAATAAATAAATAAATAAATAAATACAGTCTTAAAAAAGAATTAAGAATAAATCAAATGTTCACCTTCAAGTGGCATCAAAATTCATTTACTATAACCTCGATATTAAAAATATGGCATCAAAGAGTAATTAACTCAACGAAACATTCTGAAACGGAATTTGTAATAGAAATCAGAACGAGGTCCCAGATGTCTGACCTGAGAGTTGTTCACTTCCCACATTGCCATGCTTTCTCTTTCAAGAGCTAACCCAGTGGTGGCCACTTACTCAGGGGGCACTGAGGGAAACCCACTCCAGTTTTTGTTGTTTTGCTTTTCAGACTGTAGACAACAATGCAACGAAGCTGATCAATGGCGGCCATTACGACTCTGAGAACATTGCTGCTCTGCGGGATAGCGTACGTCGGAAGCCCCGAATGCGTGTCTGCCCGTCTGTGCCCTGGGGCCCGGGGAGGAGGTGGGGCCCAGGGACCGAGCTGGGCAGCGAATCTCATGTGTTCCTACTTGGCTTTGAAGACGATGAGTCTCATCTTGGTTTTTGCAGCTCTTGGCCCGGCGGGATGCCCTACGTAAGAAGGCGGCCACTCGGCGCAAACTCCTGGAGGATTCCTGGCTTCTGCAGAAACTCTATGAGGATTCAGATGACCTGAAGAACTGGATCAATAAGAAAAAGAAGTTGGCCGATGATGAAGATTATAAGGTAAGTGGGTTTTCGGACCCTGGGCACACTCATCAGGACTGTTTCAGGGGACCGGAGTCCTAGAGCTGAAAGGACTGGTGAACCTCTTTACAGAAAAGCCTGGTGAACCTCTTGCCCTGAGCCCCTCAAGGCATGATACTTGGTTAAAAGCAAAGAATCTGGTTTCCGGATTTCTGTGTCCCACAGCCTCTCATTTATTTTCTTCAGCACAAATTCTTTTTTCCCTTTCCTTTCCTTTCCTTTCTTTTTTTCTTTTCTCTTTTTTTCCTTTATCCCTTTTCTTTTTCTTTTTTTAAATTTTATTTAATTATTTGAAAGAGAGAGAAAACGAGGGGCTGGGCAGTGGGAGAAGGAGAAGCAGACCCCCCACTGAGCAGGGAGCCTGGCACAGGGGCTTGATCCCAAGATGCTGGGATCAGGACCTAAACCGAAGACAGACTCTTAGCTGACTAGTGCATCCAGGCACCCTTCTCCAGCACAACTTCTAACGTTTTATAACGGAGTGGGGGAAGGGAGGCATGGCTCCTTATTTAGCTGCTTCTTGTCCCTCCACCACCTCTGCTGCTTCCCTCTGCACCGCGTAATAGAAAAACATTATGTCTGATCCCGTTGTAGGTTCAAATTTACTCAAAGCTCCTCGGAACCTAAAGGTAACCTCAAGGTTTGACATAATGCAGAGTTACACAGTTTTGTAGCTAGAAGGGAACAACCCCTCATTTTATTGATGAGGAGACCAAGGATTTGAATTGGGAAGTGACTTGTGCAGAGTTACCCAGTTATTTGGAAGGCAGTTTAACATAAGTGTTAGAGCATGAATTCTGGAGAAGGTGAACCTGGGCTTGAATTCTCTTAGTTCTGTCTTATTTATGTGACTTTGGGAAACCCTTGACTTCTCTCTAAGTCATAGATTTCTCTACGTTGGGATTGTGTAAAACATGGATTTTTCATTCACAAGCGTTACGTCCTGCAAACTATTATACTCACATATATACACTCATACACTTTCACACTTAGTTGAGGCTAGAATGAGTCTCCTAATTTCGAGGCCAATACCTATTCACAATATTTACTTTTGTTTCATATCTTTATAGAGCTATGGGCACCTTATCTGTACCTTTCATCTTGTTAAACTTGGAAATATGTGTTTGTGTTCTTGGGAGGAGGTGTGGTTTCTGCGTACAGAAGGTATACAGACCTTCTCTAGAGGAAGAGATCATGCATCAGGACAGAAATGGGAAAAATGTTGTCCTCATTCATGACAGCTCCCTGTGTTTGTTTTTCCTTCTTTTTTTTAAATTTCAAATTTTTATTTAAAATTGAATTAATGAACCTATGTGGTAAAATGGGTTCCAGGAGGAGAGTGCAACGGTCCATCACTTTCCTAAACACCTACTGCTTATCCCCATCCCCCTTCCTGCCCATCCCCCCGCCCACCTCCCTTCACCATCCCTCAGTTTGTTCTCCATCATTAAGGGTCTCCTGATGGTTTGCCTTCCTCTTCCTGCCCACCCATGAGTATCTGTTTTTGTTTCCTAAATTCCATATATATGAATGAGATCATATGGTACTTGTCTTTCTCTGACAGATTTATTCCTTTTAGCATACTGCACTCTAGATCCATCCATGTCATTGCCAATGGCAAGCTGTCATTCTTTTTGATGGCTGAGTAATATTCCATTGCTTATATATACCACCTGTTACTTATCCATTCATCGGACAATGAATATTGGGTTCTCCCCGTAGTTTGGCTGTTGTTGATCATGTCTGATTGTTAATTTTTGCATGGCGTGCCTTGTTCGAAATGATCTTTAGGAGCTGTCTAGGCTGCACAAATCCATTAGCCATGTGTGACGTGTGGCTAGAAGGAGGGGTTGGCCACATGAGTTTGTTCACGTTCCCTGGCTCAGTAGTTGAACTAGGACAGTTCCCTTGTTTCCTCTCCTTAATGCAGTTGTATTTATAGTGAGAAGTAACCCCTTGTTTCCTCTCCTTAATGCAGTTGTATTTATAGTGAGAAGTAACCCCAATCCTCAATATTTCTGCTCCCCATTCTTCGGATAAGTTTCCTTCATCGTTTGGATTTAGGACATACAGAACTTGAAGAGCCGCGTTCAAAAGCAGGAGGAGTTTAAAAATGAATTGGAAGATTATCAACGCCTGCTCGACACACTGGAGAAAACTGGCCAGGAGATGATTGAGGCTGATCACTATGCCTCGGACAAGGTGGCCGAGCGTATGGACGAGGTGGTCAGCCTCTGGAAGGAGCTGCTGGCAGCTACAGAGCAGAAAGGTGAGAAGCAGAGGTTTTGGTGAACGTCTACCTCCTAAGTTCTGAAACCTAGCATTTTAATCTCTACCACTTTGAATTTTCCTGGTGACCTCCATAAAAAGGGAGGCTACTCATTTCTTCCTGTATTGAACAGAGTTTTTATAACTTAACATAAGTTTACCACATTATACACATACAATTTTATGTTTTCTTCAGGCACACAGGTTTAAGTGAAATTTCTTCCGTTTTCTTCACTTTGCTCCCACTTTTTTTTTTTTTTTCTGTCTCCTTAACAAATATTCCAGAGCCATGAATCCAGTATTGGCTATGCACTTGAAACTGGTGTTCTTAAGTTAGATTTTCCCTACTTGGGTTCTATAGATGAGACAAGATATTTTGCCCCAGGTTATTAAAGCAGACATCACAAGATTGTCAGCACCACATGTGATGTTCTTACAATAGTTTATTCTTTTTAAAAATTATTTTTATTAACATATAATGTATTATTTGCCCCAAGGGTACAGGTCTGTGAATCATCAGGCTTACACATTTCACAGCACTCACCATAGCACATACCTTCCCCAATGTCCATCACCCCGCCACCCTATCCCTGCCCCCTCACCCCCCGCAACCCTCAGTTTGTTTTGTGAGATTAAGAGTCTCTTGTGGTTTACCCTCTCCCAATCCCATTAAAAAAAAAAAAAACTTTTATTCTTATAAATGGAGTTTGATGATGCTTTTTTTCACATATCTGAAAGTGTTCAGGCCCTACTGTAAGCTCTTAAAAAAATTCCCACATGTCTGTTTGAATAACCTCTACTTACATGTAACCTCCCCTCTCTGGAAAATCAGTTAGTTGTGGTAATTAACACAAATAATGAGGTCTTCCTGTCAATATTCTTCTTGTGAGACGGAGACTCCATTTATAGACACAACTTTGCCCTGGTTATAGAATAGATATACCATGCTGATTCCTTTAGATATCAACCCAATTTGGGGTTTAGGAAAAAAAAATCCAAATTTACAGTAACAATAAGGTGGTACTGCTACTCCCCAGTATCAGGAGATACAGCAATTACTTAGCAGAAATAATATAAATGATCATTCAAAGAATAAAGAATTTAGCTGAGAATGGTGGAAAATTGTGAGGCAGGGCTGCTGATGAAGGAGGTACCAGGAAGGGCTGGTAATGTTCTCAGGAAGACATTTATAAAAAGGTAGTTCAAAATTTCAAATGTGAAACCCATCCCGATTTTTATACTTCTATTGGGGAATGCAGAGTTTGGGTTTGAATCCCTTTGAAAAGGAGGTCTTGATAGAGAGTTACGGTTGAAATATTAAACACCCAAGATGGTCAGATCTCACACAATAGGACTGTACCTCCTCAGCAGAGAATAAACATTATTTATCTTTGTTTTGGGAATGAAAGTTACTATATTTAAAAACAGATACCATCTAAATTGCACAAATTTAAGATTTTTTTTTGTATAATCACATATGGAATGGATATTTTTTCTCATTCGGATATCAAAATATTGTATTTCCCCTTAAGTCTTACGGAAGGTGTATTACTGTGTAGTGAGGAAGGGTGACGGTGTCTGTCACATTCTTACTGCCTCATTCTAGGGAGCCAGCTGCACGAAGCCAACCAGGAGCTACAGTTCAAGAACACTGCAGAAGACCTGGAGCGCTGGCTGGGGGACGTGGAGCAGCAGGTGGCCTCCAAGGACTACGGGAAAGGCCTGTCTGATGTACAGAACCTACTCAGGAAACACGGCTTCCTGGAGTCTGCTGTGGGCGCCCATCAGGTCGGTTGCCAGCTCTCTGGCCATGGTAGACCGAGCTCCCGTCCATGCGCTGAGCACACTTGTAATAAGTAACTATTGACAGAGAAAGAGAGCAAAGGATCGAAGGCAAAACTTCCAGAATTTTAGTTGGTCAGCTGTCCCTTCCTAAGACCTTGTGTGGTGCAGTCATTGTCCTAGGTGCGGTTGTCGGAACCCCATGGCCAGGGGATCTTTGTGGGCTCCCCTGTATCTGGTGTTGCACTCTGACTCCAGAAACTTGGACTTCGTATTCCTGCTCGTCACCTGCTGCTGATGGGACCTTTGATGCATCTTTTCACCTTCTCGCATCTCTATATGCTCATCTGTACTGCAAGGTTTGCACAACATGGTCTCTTCCTGTCCTAGCATTCCATGGGTCAAGGCTTGCAATTATCTTTAATCCTACTGCTTTATTTTTTGGTTAAGAACATTGAAGCCCATAGCTGTGAAGTGACTTCCATGAGGTCACAGAGAGAACTGGCAGCAGGGCGAGGACTAGGATGTGGATATGTAGGATGTGCACTCTGGAGTGCAGGGTTATTCCCCCAGCATCCCACCAGATTGTCACTTGAGTTTATCTAGTCAGTTGTGAGACTGTGGACACTGGGTGATTTTCTGGAGAACACACTTCCAGCTGACTCACTTTCTCATCCAAGGGCTCTCATGCTTGTACTTAAGCATGACTCTGTTGTTCCCTAGAAAGTCCTACTGATCTATCTTGTTAAAATCCACTTTTATGATGCCTGCTTCTTGGGTTAAATGGGAAAGACAGAATAATCTACAGGAAACAGAAAACGGGAAAGAAGACAAATCCCTTAGATAACTCCAGGGATGGCTTGATGAGGGTGCAAACAAGATAACAAAATAATGAGATTCTTTTTGGAAACACCCCATTTCATCTCCTGGGCATTGTTTCTGGGATGCCACAAACTTCAGCCTGGGGAGTTTCTGTGTTAGTCACACCTGCAGCTCATATGCAGGAGGGGTGTGGGAGGGAATCGGACAGAAAGTGCCCCCCCCCACCCGTTTTCCTCCAGGCCATGGTTTATTAACACTCTCTGACAGTTACTTGTGCTTTATTAATACTCCTGATAGTTAAGGCGCTGTGTCTGTGGTTTCCCTGAGTTCCTTGGCACACTCTCTGTATATTATGTTTTTCTGAAATGTTTAGGAATCACTTTCCTATAAATAGCTCTTGGGTGATGCTGTGGCCCTCGGTTCAGCATCCCCTGTCACTCTGTCTCATGGATTCGGTTAGAAGTCATCACACAGTACTGGGGGAGCTGATTCTCCTCAAGCCTCCTCATGCTGAACCCCACCCCCCTCTTTCTACTAAACAATGGCATTTCCTGACACTTATTCTGTCTCTCCCTCAGGATCAGGTGGACACCCTCACAGACCTGGCAGTATATTTTGAAAAAATAGACCATCCCGATGCTGGAGACATAAAAGCAAGGCAGGAGTCCCTAGTATCCCGGTTTGAAGCTCTGAAGGAACCACTGAGCGCCCGGAAAAAGACGCTTATTGACCATCTCCTCCTGCACCAGATCTGCAGGGACACGGAGGATGAGGAAGCCTGGATCCAGGAGACTGAGCCCTCAGTGGCTTCCACCTACCTTGGTTAGTTCCTAAGCATGTGTGGGTTGAGCCATAGAAGACCAAGGTCTGCAGACTCTCAGAGAGATCTGGGACAGCCTGAGACACAGTTGTGGGGGATGCAGAGTTTGCTCTCAGCTCTTCCCTCTCACACTCAGGAACAATTTTTCCATCTTCCATAGAAGATTTTGTTAAAATTCATACCGAACAGATTACCTCCTAAATTAAACCATGAACAATGCCATGAATTGAAGGCCTCTGAGAAGAGCTGGAGGGCTCAACCGTTTGCTACTTGCTCTAACTTAAGTTACTGCCAAGGCCCTTGGCTGAGCCATCATGGTTGGTGCTCGAGGTCCCAAATAATTTTGTCCATAGTGTCAGTGCCTCCCTTCTGTGAAGATCTGAGCTACAGGAAAGAGAAAAGTGGTGGGACAGCAGAAAAAAGTACATACACCTTCCTTTCCTTTGGGAGCTGTCCATCATTGCAGTGCTGGGGTACAAGCAGAATGCAAACTTCATACCCAATAGTGGGAGCATCTATGAGGTGTTGATGATGGTGACAGTGGAGGGGCCAGCCTGGGAGAACTTCTAGAAGAGAAAAGACATTTTGAAGGGTGGACAGGCATGGAGAGCTTCTGGAAAGTCATTTAGTGGGAAGTCCAGGGAAGGATTTTTGAAGGGAAGAGGGGGAACCGGTGGATGGGAGATAGGTAGTTGACATCTGGAACTGGAGTGCTGAGAAACTGGAGGGAATTAACGATGTATAGCATTTAGTGGGTGCTTGTTCATGCTAGCAGCAAGGGAGGCATATTTTTATAAGTTATTTCTAATCTTTACAAAGAAAACTTTAAAACATATAACACGTCATTTTCATGGTGAAAAACACCTAAGTTCAAGGATTTGATAACTTTCTGACATCCATAGGAATTAGTAAGTGGAAGAGTCTGCTTTTTACACCGTAATATGCTAAAACAAAATTGGTTGTGTGCTATTGAAATTTCTGGTTGAAGAGTTACTTGCCTTTCTGCCTATATTATTCTCTTTTGTAAAATAATGAGTTGAACTTTCTCAGTACAAAGAGACAAGGGGAACAACAGTGAGCAGAGTTAATTCAGACAAATGATATAAATTTCAGGAAGTCCAGACAGAGACTACAGCCTCAAAGGGAAAAACGTGTAGGTCCAAGAGTAATAAAAGGTAGAGTAGCCTCTCCTTATTTCATGCACTAGAACAATACCTGACCTTATATTTATTTTTCTCTGTAGGCAAGGACCTGATTGTCTCCAAGAAGCTTCTGAACAGACACCAAGTCATCCAGGATAACATTGCCAGCCATGAGCCAAGCATCCAAGCGATAACAGAGAAGGGAAACAAAATGGTAGAGGAAGGTATGTATGGTTCAGGTTGAACTGGTCAATAATCACATGCTAAACTTAAAGGAAGACGTTTGCTCAATTTCAGGGTTTTAAGGGAATTTAAAGATCTCTGATTCACATTCCCTTTTAATGCAGAAATTCCCCTTGGGCATTTCTGACAAACACAATGATGATACAATATTGCTTATATAATCCAATAGCAGGAAACTCCCTACCTCATAAACAAACCATTCTTCAGTTAAGCCAAAATTATTAAATAAAATATTTTTATGCTAATTATCAATATGATCTTCTGTAGAAGTTCTAGAATTTAGAATTTAAGTTACAAAGCCCCAGAAAACAAATCAGGTCCGTTTCCCACATGGGAATTTCTGGATCTGTGAAGACTTGCCTCAGATCATTTGCATTTATTTATTTTGATCATTTACATTTAAAGCAGTTATAGTCTGGATAGTTACTAGTACCATTTCTATAAATTCCTTATTTGTATAGTCTCAGTATCTCTCCTCCACCTGGCTTCTTGTTTTTAAAAACCCCCTACTGCTTAATGATGATGTTTGAAACTGAACATCAAAACATCAAGTTCTGGCTGTACTATAAGCAACACAGATTACATTGGATCTTCTCTCCTTTGATTCAAGAATAATTTGTTGCCAACAAAAGAAGGAGGAGGAGGAGGAGGGGGAGGAGGAGGGTAGGAGGAAAAGAAGGAGAAGCGTAAAGTGTTGCTAGCCAGCATCCGGCTATCAAAAGTATAGTTTAAAATTCACATTGCTGACCAAAAATTCAGATCTCAACTGAGGGATTCAAACTAAAAATGTTTATTTGCAGTTCCTATTTTACTATAGTGACTCCTCTTCTTTCTCTCCTTGAATTGTAATTGTGGATTTCATCTATTTCATTCAGTTCTATCAGTTTTTGTTTCATGTATTTTGAAACTAGATTTTTGTGTGCGTACATATTTAGGCTTGTTGTGTCTTCTTAATGAATTAAAATCTTTCACATTACGATAGATAGCCCTCTTTGTCCCTGGCCATACTCTGAAGGCTACTTGGTGCTACATCAGTACAGCCACTCCAGCTGTCTTTGATTCATGTTTGCACAATATATGTTTCTCCATCTTTTTGGTTGTACTCTATTTCTTTATGTTTAAAGCAGATTTCTTACAGAAAGCATAGAGTTATGCTTCACTTTTATGTTATGCAATACGGTAATCTCTCTCTTTTATGGGATTGTTTAGACCATTTAATTTTAAGGCAATTATTAATATGGTTAAGCTTAAATCTAACATCTTGCTATTCATTTTTCTTTGTCCATCAGTTTCCACTTTATTTGAATTAATGATGCATTTACTACAATTCCATTTTATCTCCATATTTGCTAGATATAGTTCTGTGGGGTACATGTCTATGGGAGACGTGTGCATATGTGTTTATTCTAGAGTAGTGATTCTCCAAGTATGGTTTTGATAATGCTAAGACATTATTTGCCTTTTTTATATTCATTCTTTTGTAAGTGCACAGTCAAATTTTCTACATGATGTTTGATAATGCCTTTGTTCTAGTGGCTAATAGAATTGGATATTCTTTTGTTTTAAAAATTTTTGTTTCAATTTCTGATATGGTGACTATTAATAGGTATCACCATATGAGCAAAAGCTCTTAGGGGTCCTCAATAATTTTTGAAGTTATAAGGGGATTCTTAACTATAGGGAACGAGCTAAGACTTGTTGGAGAGAAGTGGGCAGGAGATGGGCTAGATGGATGATGGGGATTAAGGAGGCCTTTTGTGATGAGCCCTAGGTGTTATATGTAAGTGATGAACCACTGAATTCTACACAAGAAACTAATTTTAGAACCCAATTTTCCATGTATGTTAACTAACTAGAATTTAAATAAAAGCTCGAAATGAATTTAAAAAAAATATAACAGGATTCTGGGAGCAAAAATTTAAGAGCCACTGTCCTGGGATTTAAATATATAGATCTTTAATGTGTCACATCCTAACTTTATAAAAGCTACTATTTCATGTGTAGAATAAGATCCGTAAACAGTATGTTTCCATTTCTCCTATTTTCTCCTTTGTATATCGATGTCACGCATTTTAATTTTACATATGTTATAAATCCCACTGTAGATTGTTGCTAATTTTGCCTTAGCAGTCAATCAGTTTTAAGAGGAAGAATGGAGTAAAAAACCCTTTTATATTTATTCTATATGTATTCACATACATTCACATATTTTGTTCTTTGTTCTTTTGACTACACTGATATTTTTACCTCATAATTTTTCTTCTACATGGAGAGCTTTCCCTAATCGCTCTTGTAGTGCAGGTCTGCTAACCCCACATCCTCTAAGCTTTTGTTGGTCTGAAAGACTTCATTTTGAAGCACATTTTTAGTTGACACAAATTCTTGGTTGGCAGTTTCTTTCTGGAATTAATGATGCTGCTGCTTTGTCTGTCGACTCGTGGGGCTTCTGATGCGGAGTCCACTCTCCCTACTATCTCTGCTCCTCCCTGTGTAAAATACCTCTTTCCCCTATTACTCTTTTAAGCTTTTTATCACTGGCTTTCAGAAATTTGATTACAGTATAACTTGATGTGCTTGTCTTTGTTTGTTAAGCTTGTGATCACTGAAGCTCTTGGAACCTCCAGGGAGCACTCTTAAGGGGGAACTGATTTAACGATGGGGCCAATACTGAGGCGTCATTCTTCTGGTCCACTTTGGTGGGAACTGATGTTAACTACTTGCAGCCCTATGTTGAGCCTTAGGGATTTGGGCCTCCTGTTTTTTCACCCCCTTGTCCTAACCTTGAGGAGTCTCCTGACATGGGCCTGTAAGTCTCAAACATGCGGGGAAACCCCCCTGTACATCTCCAGGGCTCTGTCTGTGGGTGGTGTCCTCCTTGGCCCCTGCTCCTCGAGCTTGGGTGGTCTTGCCTGCCCTGCTCACTCTGCCTGCTCAGCTCAGTGTGCCGGCTGGTTTTGTGTGGCGTCACCCCGGCCCTGTAGCCCAGAGACTGCCCTGCACGTGGGGGCACATCTCATTTCCTTCCCTTCTCTGAAGAGTCACAGTCTTCTGCCTGTGGTCTGGGCGTCGTCATATGTGGCAGTCTGTCCTGTTTTTTCATTGTTAGGGTGAGAGAACTGGTCGTGTGATGATAAACCCCTTCTGGGCAGAACTGGCAATCTGTTGGATTTTCTGTTTATTCCAGAAAATACATGTTTTTGGAACCCTGGGCAGGACCCACACGAAGTCTTCTGTTTTCAAGTCTATGTAGCACAGACTACGCCACACCCTTCTCCACCGCACAGACACCCATCCTCCCTGACCACCTACCGACGTTCCATCTCAGAACATTCTAACTCCCAGGAATTTCGGTGAATCGCTACACTGACAGCGTAAAGCAGCAGTCTCATGCCTTCTCTTCTCTCTCCCAGGTCACCAAGAAGACTAAAGGAAAGTGACATTACTGAGGGCGATACTCATCCTTTCTCTCACTCCTCCACAGGGCACTTTGCTGCAGAAGATGTGGCCTCCAGGGTCAAGAGTTTAAATGACAATATGGAGTCTCTCCAGGCTCGGGCCAGCAGACGGCAGAATGATCTTGAGGCCAATGTCCAGTTCCAGCAGTATCTGGCTGACCTGAATGAAGCAGAAGCATGGATTCAAGAGAAGGAACCTATCGTAGACAACACTAACTATGGGGCTGATGAAGAAGCAGCTGGGGTAAGGGGGCATGGAGGTAGACATTGCCTAGTTCTCACCAAACGGTACCAAATTAGACTGTGGGAGGGCTATAGGTTCTTGTGAGATTATTTGGCTGTTTCCAGAATGATGATCTTTGGCCTTGCTTTGGTTGGGATAACCTCGGAGTTGACACAAATCCTAAAATGTACACACATTTTCCTGATCCCACAGAGGTTTATAGTTTCCTTAAAGATTATCTAAACCCCAAAGGGCATGGCCAGAGATCCATGCATGCCTGTCTTGGTCCATCCTAAATTTCCCAGAATAACCTTGGGCTTTCACAAATCAACCATGGTTCTAAGATATATACAGTGTCATTACTTTATTGACATAAAATCAGGCAGACATGTTGGGACAAGAACCTGAAAGGTCATAATTACCCTCTATGTCTGCTTCTTGTTTTGTTCATTGTCTCATAAGCTGGCCTAGTGTTTAACGAACCTTCAGCACTAGAAGTAATTGTGGTGGGCGTCTAAAGTCATGCTAGTATGTAATACCAAAAACGAACACCATTCGCTGCACCTCTTCTAGCTGTGGTGTGGGTCAATAAAACACTTGCGCAATTTTGACTTCATTTTCATTAAAGCAAAAGTGGTGAATATATTGAAATTGTCGATCATTTAATTCCTAGCTTCCCAATACTTGCAAATTTAGAGTTAAACAAACAAACAAAAACCTCTCTTTATTATAGATGGAGAGTGTCTCTTACCAGGAATTAGGACAATTGATACAATCCAAATAATACCTGAACGACTCCCCAGAATGCTTAGGGCTCTTCCCATGCTCACTTCTAATGGCCCCTCATCAACAAATCCAGGCTCTTCTGAAGAAGCACGAGGCCTTCCTGGTGGACCTGAGTGCCTTCGGGAACAGCATGCAAGCCCTGCGGGACCAGGCGGCGGCTTGCCAGGTGAGAAGGTGGAGATGCCAGGAGCCACACTCCCTGCCCGACAAGAGAGGATTCTCTTTCTTACTGGCTTTCCTGTATTCTACGTCATCCCTCTCTTAAAAAACAAAAAAAGCCCATTTTTCACTGATGTAATAATTTAAGGGTGAAGGGGTTGGAAGGATTGTCAGTATAGGCCTGGGAAAGGCAGAAGGCCACGATAATAACCCAGGAAGCAACTGCAAAGGAAATCCTAAGTTCTCTGGGCCTTCTAAGCAGGAATGGTAGCCTCTCGGTAGCGTTCACAGACCTCGTTCGCAACGGGCTCTCGGGGAGCGCAGTCACACGCTCATGGGTGTGCTCCTGCTTTCCACCTTCCTTCCTTCGATATGTTCATTCCTGCTGCTTTCCTGCCCACCCCCTTACGCACACCTCTCCTTCTCACAGTCCCTCCTGATTCCTCGTGTCCCTTCCTGGTTGTTTGTGTAACTTGTGAAATGTCAACCGTGCACAACCTCGAATGAAGCAGAATCCCGACTGCAGGAAGACTCCAGTCTATTAGGAGATCAGAAAGTGCGGCAAATAAGAGCCCATGACAGACATCCGGACAGGAGGGAGGGTCTCAGGAAATGGAGCTCCTCTCACCAGAAATAAAACCATTGCAAAGTAGGAGGATCCTCACGGCTGAGGCGAACCAGTTTATCTGGGTTATTTTTTAAGATGGTTTACTGTGTAGATGAGAAGGGCTTTTCTAGTCAATAAGATTTGAGTGCGAAGACACGAAAGCCCCGAATACTCAGGTGCGTTGGGGAAATGGGTCCTGCGAGTGCCGGAGAATGTGAAGATGGTCAGGAACGAGCCCGCGCTCAGGGCTTGTCCCGCACAGCAGCGAGGCTGGGACCCACTGAGTGACGGGGCGCCTCCTTGCAGTAGCGGAAGGAAAGAGAGAGGCTCTGGGCTCGTACTCTGGGAGTAGACAGCAGACGTGGGCAGGACATGCCAGGTCACCATGCGGGCACAGAGCCTGTGTGCCATGCCTTCCTCAGGGACAGGTGGGAGAGTGCATTGTGCCTGGTGAGGAAACATGGTGCTCCAAGGATATAAAATCAGGAGGGTCTGTAAGGGAGGCACACATCTTCCACTCTGAGGGGAAGCAGGCGTGGGCCATGGCTTACAAAGGTGTGTCGTACTCCGTTCATTCTCTCAGAGGTCTGACATTTGCATAAAGTATAAATCAGAGAAGGCTACACCTTGGAGAGCAGGTTGCTTGCTAAAGAGAGGTCCAAGATCTCTGATCTCAGTTTACGGTGTCAGTTTTTGCAGTTCTGTGGGCTTTCCTGTATTCTACGTCATCCCTCTCTTAAAAAACAAAAAAAGCCCATTTTTCACTGATGTAATAATTTAAGGGTGAAGGGGTTGGAAGGATTGTCAGTATAGGCCTGGGAAAGGCAGAAGGCCACGAGAGATAGTGGGTTTTTCACTTTCTCGAAGAATCTTCTGAAATGTTGGGGCGTAGCAACCTTATTACCTGCTTTACACCCTGGAGGCTCGGGGCACTCCCTACGTTTCTGACAAACTACACACTCAGCGACTCATTCTGTGTTCACGCTTCCCGGCCCCCTGTCCCCTCAAGGGTCAGGGCGGCACCGTTGTCTGAGAACGGTTCATTGCAATCTCCCTCTGGCTGGTGGCCGTGTGGGACGGCCCGGCCCGAGGCTCTCCTCTCCAGGCAGCCGAGCACGGCTCCCCACCACGGGGCTGGAGAGAGACGTGCTTCGAGCCGGTGACTGACGGGATCTGCTTCCTGCTCTTGTTCAGCAGCAGCAGGCCGCGCCCGTGGAGGGAGCCGCTCCAGAACAGAGGGTGGTGGCTTTATACGACTTCCAGGCCCGCAGCAACCGCGAAGTCTCCATGAAGAAAGGCGACGTCTTAACTCTGCTCAGTTCCATCAACAAGGTGACCTTCCCTTCTAACCTTCTTCCCATCAGCAAGACAGCTCCTCCATGGTCAGCCTTCCCAGCCCTGCCAGATATCCAGATTTTGCCCAAAGAACATTTTTCTATGGCTGTCTCTCTTCAATCACCATAATTTATTAAGTAGCATCTTTCCTTCGGGTATTTTGTAAGGTCTGCTGTATGTCCTTTGGGGTTATACTGTTAATTACAGCGAAAAAAAAATGAAGACTCATGAAGCCTAAGTAAGTTGCCCAAAGACATAGAAGCTATGAATGCAATTCCGTGATCCTAATTGGTCCCTTTCTCCTCATCTCTGCTTGTCCCTCCTTCATGCCCTTGGTCCCAGTGCTGGAACGACAATGGCCAGGGTGAGGAGGAACCTGGAAAAAAAGAGAAGTTTTTTGTTAACTCGGTTTTCTTTAACGTCTGAGGAACAGGTCTGTGAAAGAGCCTGTGAGAATAGGGACAAAATATCGGCTCTCTTCATAAGCGCTCAGATGATTTTTTTTTTCATTGCAATAATTTCCAAAAATTATTGGGAAGAAAAGAAGAGCGTCCAGGATATGGTTGTCCTGGGGCGAGCGAATGTTTGAGAGGCAGGAAGGACGGTCCATGAGCAAGTAAGCTCTATGCCGGTCCGCATCTTCTCTCTGCTCAGCCTTCTCCCTGCCGTCACGTCGAATCCGGAGTGTTCGTTCAGTGACACCCCTGATTGCTCTGTGGGGCCCAGGGTGATACTGGAACACAAAACATCCACGAGCGAATTTTAAGGCCGTGCACAATTTTTAGGTGCTCTGGGAGCGGTGGGGAGGAGAGGCCCACGCCCACCATAGTCCGGCCGGTGCCTGCAGACTTAGTTCTAAGAGTTGAAGCCTCTCCTATTTGCGGTTTTTCAAGAACTACAGAAGGAGTGGGGATCTTTCTCTCTCTCCAGGACTGGTGGAAGGTGGAATCTGGTGACCACCAAGGCTTCGTGCCTGCTGTCTATGTCAGGAAACTGGCTCAGGATGAACTGCCCGCACCCCTGCAGCGGCAGCGAGAAGACCCGAGCAGCATCGCCGAGCGCCAGGAACAGATTGAGAACCAGTACGTTTTAGAAGCAGGAGAACTGGACAGCACTTGGCTAAGTATTTCTTATTGGCAAAGACACTTCTCATGACTGCTGTTAGATTAACGATGCCATTGTAAATTCTCAGATTTTATGAGCTGAAAGTCAACTTTGTGTCCTTGAAAAACTTCAGTTTTTGTATGAGAATGATTAAGGGAATTGCCTGAGGTCAGGCACTTCATGGAGGGACTCCTTCTGGTTGCCTGCCCAGCGTTCTGAGGTTATCGAAGTCTTCTGACTTCCACGTGAACTTAGTCACTCCACCAGCTTCTCACCCAGGTGTTGGCTGGCATGTGAACATCTCATGTCTATAGAATAGGGGAGGTGTGATGGCAGTCACACTGTTGGAACACTGACATTTGTATTATTTTTAATGGAACCCCGTGCGTTTGTCTCTCTGCTCTCAATGCTGTTTCCTCCCAACTTTACTTCCTCCCCTCCTCTGTTCTTCGTTTGATTTTCCCTCTCTCTTCTTCTTGTTCCTTTGACTCTCCCTGCTTCCACTCCTCAGTGTTTCTTCCATGTTTCACAACACCATTCCCCGTCTTTCTGTTTCTCACACAGGTACCGCTCCCTCCTTGATAGGGCAGAGGAGCGCAGGCGTCGTCTGCTGCAACGCTACAACGAGTTTTTGCTGGCCTATGAGGCGGGCGACATGCTGGAGTGGATCCAAGAGAAGAAGGCAGAGAACACCGGGGTGGAGCTAGAGGATGTCTGGGAGCTGCAGAAGAAGTTCGACGAGTTCCAGACGGTGAGAACGAGCAACCTTCTCCTCCAGATGGCTTCGGACAGTGACCCTGCTTCCGTTTATCCCACATGTTCTCCTACGTGGTTCCTCAACTCCACATCTGCTAAATATGCTTCCCAGAGCTGCTGAGAGTCCCACATTTCAGATCTCCCTCTGGGTATGAGACGTGGAAGGGAAATACAGAGGGGTTAGTGGCCTTGGCTCTGCAGCCTACAGTCCCTGCCACTCCCAGGCCCTCCTGGAAGTGGTGGTCTCCCTGAGCTCTTTAGCACTCATCCCACACCATGCTTTGTTCTGGGATCCCAGGTTGAGGTGGGAGGCTGTGGGACTCTTCAGAAGCTCTTAATTATGGGACAGAAGCTGAGATGGGAAGGTGGGAAGAACTTACAGCTAGTTTCTAAGTTTCTACCAGCCTGAAACCATCCATCCTCCGTTCTCACAGACTCATAGCATACGTTAGCTAGCCGTGAATATAAACCTCTTCCTTCCTTTCTTTTCCTTATGACGTTTTCTACATAGAATTCAAAGACCCACATGGGTAGATGATACATAGATAGATAGATAGATAGATAAACGAATGGATAGAGAGATGGTAGATGGTTGATATATGGATAGATGGATGGATGGACAGATGGATGGATGGATAGATGGATGGATGGATGGACAGATGGATGGATGGATAGATGGATGATAGATACTTAGATAGATGATGGATACTTAGATAGATGATGGATGGATGGATGGACAGAGATAGGTAAGTAGGGATTTTATATACACATATAGAATATATAAAGAAAGAGGAAAGTGAAATAAAGGGAAGCAAGGGCAAAATTATAAAAGAACACCAGGAATGACACTCCCATGAGGAAGCTCATTTAGAGGCATTTGTAAAATGTAATGGGTAATCTCAACCCCATAAGCATCGTGATGAGCTCCTCAGAGCTATTTCTTATAACACGCCTTAACACAAACGGATTACAACTTAGTCCATGAAATTCTATAGAGGGCAGAGGAGTTTCTGTTGGTAGGAAAGCACAGGCTGCAGCTTAAGTAAATCAGAAGAGATTTTTCAGATATCTCAGAAATTGTATGTGCTGCACACTCCAGAAAAATGGCAGCTCTCTTGCCAAGTTCTCAATAGCCACTGGGGTCAGGGAGTTTAAAACTCCCCTTCTTAGCGGCAGATTGGAGGGCGGCTTCTTGTGCATTGCATGTGAGGTTAAGGTTATTAATATTTAGGGCAGGAGGTGCAGGCAGGTATGAAGACTCCTGAGAAGGGGATTTATGCTGCTTTGGACAAATTTTCCCACCCAGGATTTGAAGACCAATGAGCCTCGGCTGAGGGATATCAATAAGGTGGCCGATGATCTTCTATTTGAAAAGCTTCTAACACCAGAAGGAGCTCAAATACGGCAGGTAAGTAGAACTCCTTCCATGGTTTCCTCACTGCCCGCCTGAGCTCGGGGGCCACATTGTGCTTTGATACACTCAACCTCATGTTCTACAGATCAGCTAGACAGGCGGAAGATGGAAAGCCGGCTTCAGGAAAGGTCAAAGACGATAGCTCAAGCAGTCCACCCATATATGTATTTAAACTGATCTGAAATGTATAAATTGCAACACATATCTCCCTCCTCCCCACATCTTCACTTACAGAACAGAAAATTCATGCTCATACACACGAATATAAAGAAAATGTAGGTAAGAAGCTGTAGCAGTGGAAAGGGGCTGGTCAGGAAAGCTGACTAGGGGAGACAGGCGCTGATAAAATCTGATGAAAGAATAAGAAAAACACAGGTCAGTACGAGGAGAGGTGGGACGTTCTAGACCTGATTTAGACTGGGACCCTTCGTTCCATGGAAGATAGAAGGAGCATGAGTGGGATGTCTAGACCAGCTCTCTGAGTGGTCATAACCAGGGAAGAGGAGTTCTCTGCCTCTTCTCAGGTGGTTGAGGTGGAGTAGGAGGGAGAAGAGAGGTGCATAGGAATAATGCATGTGCTCTCTGCGGAAAGTTGAGCTCTAAGTGGTGGCTTGATTTGGTCCATTCAGGATCCATAAATATAATAGCTGCTAACGACCAAGGCAACATGCTGTACCCATCTTCTGGAGGTTGGTATGTCGTCTCTGTAGCAGTCCATGTCGGTTGCTGCTCTAGGGTTGGGTTTCCATTCCAGAACATCATTTGGGGAGGAAAACATCCCTTTGTCAACTGTGTGAATGAGGACCAAGTACTCCAGAGAGGAAAGAAACCTACTGAAGCTTCCGAAGTAGATCACACAACAACAATGAGCATTCAAACATCATTGGGTCTTTGGACAACACTGAGCCACCTGAGTTAGCTTTCTAGCCAACACCCATTGTGTCTGCCTCTTCTAGGAGTTGAATACTCGCTGGAACTCCTTGCAGAGCCTCGCGGAGGAGCAGCGCCAGCTGCTGGGCAGCGCCCACGCTGTCCAGGTGTTTCAAAGGTGAGAGGGCAACCCTGAGAGGCAGTGCTGCTCTAGAACCCACTCGAAAACCCAAGTCTGATTGCTGCAGGAGACTCATCGATATTACTACAACATGCAGAGACTAGATCGGCGGAGGTCAGGTGATTCTGTAGCCAATTTGTTACTCAGCACATGGGGTCCTCCCAGGCAACCAGCTCTAATATTCTAGTGCCTGGTCTTGGATCCTGATGTGTAAGTAGCTGTTTTCATGATAGGTAATGAAACTCGGAGTAGAGATAAGAGGTTTATGTAATTTGTTTCAGAACTAGCTATAGACAGCAGCCAGTCACCAATACCACATTGGTTTCAACAGTTGATTTTTTTATGTCTGATTCCAAATCTGTGTCTGCACACACCTAGCTAAGCAAGCAAGCAAGCAGGCAAATGGTAACCAAACACTGTCACTAGGTCTAAACGTAGTGTTGAGTGTTTGGAGCAGGAAAACAGAGATGCAGAATTTGGCTGGGCAGTCAGGTCCTCTGGCCTGGACAGGCTGCACCAGTTAGTAGTGGTCTAAACCTTGAGCAGATAGCCTCCTTAAGGCTCTGGTCTTGCCTGTGGAAATTGGTCACAGTAGCTACTCCTTAAGTCGTAGCTGGGAAGATGAGGTGAGCCTATGTTCTAGCACATCAGGAAGGGGGTGGGGATGAGTAGAAAGGATGTCCCTGGAGTCAGCTGGGTTGCCTGTGGAACACACTGTCACCCTCAGTCCTTCACTCTCGTGAGCCAGAGAAGCAGATGATATGAAGGAGCAGATCGAGAAGAAGCGCCAGGCCCTCCAGGTGGCCGATCCCGGTTCAGACCTGTTCAGCGTTCAGGCCCTTCAGCGGCAGCATGAGATCTTTGAGAGAGACTTCATGCCTCTGGGAGAAAAGGTGGGACATTTGCTCCCAAGCTGTTCCAACACATCCCTCTTCACATCAATGCCTCTGTGTGGCCTCCTCTGTGTTTCTATTCCCCAGTCCCTCCTCTCAAGTTTCTCCTTGTCTTACTCCGTACTTGACCTTGTACCTGTCCCTAAGATGAGGGCACCCAAAGGTCATGGCCAGGACCTCAGAACATGGAGGGAAAACATCCTGAAATGACCTCTTTTACTGTCCAAGCACCTCTTAGTGGCTTCCAAGTGCCTAAACCATATAAAAGGCCCGCAGCCTCAGACCAGGAGTTACTGGCCACCCCCAGAATGGCCTGGGCCGGGCGTGTTGCAGTTTTCTTAATAAGGAACTGAAAGAGCTTAATCCTACTTGACTTACAAGAAAGCTCTGGAACTTGCCAGATGCACTCTGGGATAAATCAGGGGCATCCTGCAGCCTGGAGTTATCTTGCAGAGCAGAAAGGGCACAGAAAATATCTGTATTGAAACGGTCTTCACATTAAAAGTCAGGACTCTTGGGTGCAAAGTTGACCTTGCCACTTATCAACAGGTTCACTTAACCATCTGCCCAACACCCTCTCATCTTAAAAAGAAGTTTGGTAATGTCCAGTTTAACTACTAGAGGGAGTTACCGTGTGTACTGAAAGGATTGGCCCTATTTTATGAAGTGGCAAATGTTCTCTTACCTCCCTGACATCTACTGGAGAGTGAGCATTTCCAGGGCTCAGAAGTGGTATTTCGCTAAGATTAGGTATGGCTCTAACTGCTGATTTTCAGAGCTCCTGCATCTCCTCAGGTGACCATGCTGGTGGAGACAGCAGAGCGGCTCAGTGAGTCCCACCCAGATGCTGCTGATGACCTGCGGAGGCAGGGGACAGAGCTGAAGGAGGCATGGGACAGCCTGCTGAAGGACTCAGAGGAGCGGAAGGAGAACTTAAATGAGGCCCAGAAATTCTACACCTTCCTTATGCGAGCCAGGTAAAGCTCCAATGGCAGGCTCCGCCAGATGGGGTGGGCGATATCACATCTGGCCCCATGCAGACCTTCTAGGAGCAGTCTGGATATAGGTGCTCTTTACTCCTGGTTTGGAGGGTATGTCCACATCCAGACCATACCTTGGTGGAGGCACAGAAAGCATAGCCCCAGTAGTTCAAGCCACAGAATACCCAAGTTTGAACGAACGTGACACCACTGAGGCCCGTCAAGTCAGCCTAGAGCACATATGCTACATAGGGTGCTGTGTGGAGTGGTGTAGACGACGGGCGTTTTCTTCCTACTGGAAAGACAGAGCAGAGCACAGATACCCACGGTCGGACGCAATACAGTCCAAACGCGCATCCTAACAAATGCACAGAACTAGCATGGAAAGGTAGGAGGTTAAGAATGGTATAGTATGTTCAGGAAGTGGGGGCAGCCGGAGCACAAGTTTGCATATCAGAGGGCTCAAGACAACTGTTGGGACATAAGCAACAGAACTTCCGTTGCCTTGCTAGAGACCCTAGACATTATCACAGTGGAGCAAACAGACACTTTATCTGTGGAATAGCTTCCATGTTCTGCCCCATCACCATCGTCTGCTGGGAGGAGCATTTGGAATCAAGGATCCAAGAAGTAGCTCCTCACAATGTTATACTTTTGGGAAAAAAAAATTATTTACTTTTGGTAAATAATTGCAGTTCCTCTTGGTAACCTCCTCCCTCCCCACTTTGGCATCTCTGGGATGCTGTAGTTTTTCATACAATATAAATAAATAGCATCCACAGCCACCCCCCAAATCATACCTGCTCACAGCTCTCTGGACATACAGATTCTGCTCTGACTTCAGACTCAAGTCAGATGCTGCCTCCTTCCCTTTGTGAACTCTACTCTTCAGTACGCAGCGGTAATATTCCCTCCATCCAAGCAACTCTGACACTGGCTTTTATCTCTTTATGACCCTCTGCTTTCCAGGCTGTTTTAGCCTTTTGTGTTTTTTTGCTTTTTTTTTTTTTTTCTCTTTACTCTAAAGGGTGAATTCCTCTTCTGCGATGTTTGGTACTTAGTAAGTACCCAGTGAAACTTAGTTGTTTAAGTGAATACACGAGTTTATAAAAGAAAAGACCCTTCTGCCCTAGAGTAGATGTTTGTTTTTTCTTCAGCAAGAGAAAAGAGTCTCTGTATGTGATGCTAATATGGGCGTCACACAGAATTACAAATGAGTGCATTGTTACCTGATATTTATCCTCTGGGTCATGGACCTTAGCTTTCCCCTTGACTGCTGACGGTAAGAAGTGGGCCCTGGTCTCATCAACAGCATGGAGAGAGAGAGAGAGAGTTTACATAAATGTGTGTGTACATGCATGAGTGTGTGGGCGTGTGTGTTTGTGTATGTGTGCACGCATGCTGGGAATCAAAGTAAGAATAAAGACATACCTTCCTGAGATTCCATAGAGAATTCATCCTTAAACCCAAGAATTTACTCCTTATGTACAAGAATCATTTAGAGTAATGGAGTATGTATTGGTCGAGGATTTGAGTGTCCGGGTTCTTCCCAGACGTCCGTTTTTTATTTCTATTACATGGACAAATCACTTACATTCTCTAGGCTGACCTCCTCATCTCCAAACTGAAAACAGAAGAGTTCCCAGAATTCTCTACTGGATTATTACAAGAATGGAAAGAGACAATATGTGTGAAGACATTTTCAAACATAAGGGATTCCCATTATTAAGTCAAAGAGTGTAAACAACAGAACTCAGTGATGCATCACTTACACACAACACCCAGGGCTCATCACAACCGCCCACCCTCCATCTAGCCACCCCCACCCACCTCCCTCTGTCAACCCTCAGTTTGTTCTTTATAGTTGCGAGTCGTTCACAGTTTTCTTCTCTCTCTCTTTCTTTCCTCCCCCCACAATGCTCATCTGTTTTCTTTCTTAAATTCCACATTTGAATGAAATCATATGGTATATGTTTTTCTCTGACTTATTTGCTTAACATAATACATTCTAGCTCCAGTCATGTCATTGCAAATGGGAAGATTTCATTCTTTTTGATGGCTGAGTAATATTCCATTGTATATAAACACCACATCTTCTTTATCCATTTATCAGTAAATGGACATTTGGGCTGTCTACATAGTTTGGCTATTGTTGATAATGCTGTTGAAAACATTGGGGTGCAGGTACCCCTTCTAATATTAACTAATTAGGATTTTTTTTGAAATCTAATGTATTTATTTAATTTTTTTTCATTTATTTATTTTCAGCATAACAGTATCATTATTTTTTCACCACGCCCAGTGCTCCATGCAATCCGTGCCCTCTATAATACCCACCACCTGGTAGCCCGACCTCCCACCCCCCCGCCACTTCAAACCCCTCAGATTGTTTTTCAGAGTCCATAGTCTCTCATGATTCACTTCCCCTTTCAATTTACCCCAACCCCCTTCTCTCTAACTCCCCATGTCCTCCATGCTTTTTGTTATGCTCCACATAACTAGAATTTATGTAAAGCTTTGAAAAAAAAATAACAGCTTGTCAAAATAAAAAACGCAAACATTTCCAATTGGTTTCTAGTAAATCGTCTTTATCCCACTTGTCTTCTTCCTGATTTTCCTTTTACTTGGAATTTTTCTTAGGCATCGTTATCAAATTCAAGAAAGTGTCTGTCTGTCTTCATCTCTATAATTTTATATTTTTATCTATTTCATTTTAAAGATTATTTTCATTCCTGATACACAAGAAGATTCATGTGCAATGAATTTACAATAGTAAATTCGCTTTTTAAAACAAGCAAACAAAAACCAGTGTGAACAACAAACCTAAGGTCTGTGAAGCATATAAAGCCAGATGGAAGGTGTGAATCCACAAATATTCTCTAGGGAGGAAAAAGCCAAGGACAGATAGCCTTGTTGCAAGCTGCACGGATTTTTGTCAATCCAAGTACATCTATTTCTCTAGGGACCTGGAGAACTGGATCAGTAACATTGGTGGCTTGGTGTCCTCAGAGGAGCTGGCTGAAGATTTAATCGGCACGGAGATCCTGCTGGAGCGACACCAGGTCTGGCTACAAAATCCACAGCCACTGATCACATGACCCCCCACCCTTCCCTCACTTTGCAACACTGTTGAGATGTCCCTGGTGCCACCAGCCTCTTCCTTTTTCCAACACAGGAGCGTCGTGCTGACATGGAGGCGGAAGCGCCCACCTTCCAGGCCTTAGAAGACTTCGGTGCAGAACTTATAAGCAGTGGGCACCGTTCCAGTCCTGAAATTGAAGAAAAGCTTGAGGCAGTCAGGCTGAAGAAGGACAACTTGGAGAAAGCCTGGAATCAACGCAAGAGGATATTGGATCAGTGTCTGGAGTTGCAGGTGATGCACACTTGACCCCGTTAAGAAGGATTAAGCTCAGTCTGTTCCTTCTAGGCAAGTTTGCACAGTTCCTGCAGGTGCTCGTGTCACCAGGCTTGCCATCCTGGAGGCACAAGGGCGTTTCTTGGCTCTCTGCCATTCTGCTCTCAACATCCTGGTGTTCTCTGCTCGTATCCCTGTTAGAAGGACCAAAGTAGGGATCTGCTTTTGGCACAAGAGAGGGTGATTCAAATGTATTTATTGATTGAGAGTTTGGTTGATTGATTCTTGTTGAGAACCTGCTGGGTGTGGAGTCCTGGAAACACAAAGATTTGTAACATAACATCCTTTTTCTGAAGTAGTGAAATTAGATGTGTAAACAGACCATTCAGGAACAGAAAGTGATTATTAATAAAACAAAATGATGAACATTTTGAGGCTAAAGAAGTCTGAGTGATTAGTGCCAGTGATGGAAGAGATGAGCGGATTACTGGTGGCCCTGAGGGTAGTGGTTATGATGGTCCTAAAGCAATAACCAGCCAGCATCCACTAGGTGCAGCATATGGGAAATGCACTAGGGGAATGGAGTGTAGCTTAAACAGAAGCAATGTGTTTTCAGGGAAGAATAAAAGGTACAGAATAGCTAAGATCAACCATGTGAATGTTTCTTGGAAGAACATAAGCAACCCATATAGGATCTCTTATATTCGTGTTGTAGGAGAAAAATAGATCCTTTCCTCTGTCCCCTGGATTGGATATAACTTCTACCTTCATTTCCCATAGTTGTTCCACGGGAACTGTGATCAGGCTGAGAGCTGGATGCTGGCGCGCGAGAATTTCCTGAGGTCAGAAGGCCATAGTTCCTTAGACACTCTAGCGGCCTTGCAGAAGAAACGGGATGATTTGGACGAAGCAATCGCTTCCCAGGTAATAACGGCCAACGCAAGAGTTCCAATAACAAATATTAGTGATGATAACAAAGATTCTATACATGTTTGTGGTTTTGTGACTTACAAGTATCTTAATTCCCATTTGCTTCTTAGAGAAAACTCTGAGGTAGACAGGGCAGTTCACATGGTGACTTAGTCTCAACTCAAGTCACTCATGGTCTCGGACCAACTTACCGCCAGCCCAGCCTTTTACAAGTTAACTTTTAGAATTGGAAGTGACTTTATATACTGCTTATGCTAACATCCCACCCAATGCAGGAGTCACCCTTTGCCATGGTCATGGGAGGAGTCTGTTCTTTAGGGAGGTCAGTACCATAGGAACTCAGTACCGCAGGAGCTCAGTATCGTAGGAGTCCCTAACAGAAGAGTACATACCATAGCAGCCCTTCTTAGTGTCACTACTAATGTTTCTACTCCTGTTGAGTTAAAAGCCAGTTTCATGGCATTTATTCTCAGGCCCTTGTTTTGTTCCCCTTTGTGAAGCCACAAAGGGTGTCTTTGTCCTTTTCTAGGAGAGAGTCTGGGATTCCGCTGAAGGCCTAACCTCCAGACATCTGGGCTTTTTTCTTTTCCTCTATCTAGGAAAAAAAGATCACTGAGCTAGACCATGTTGTAGAGCGGCTCATAGCGGATGACCACTATGCCAAGGAGGAGATTGCTGCTCGGTTCCAACGGGTGCAAGACAGGTCAGGCCTCAGCAGGTGTTCTGTGAGCTACGGAAGATGTAGCAGAGTGGCTCTTTGCTAGCATGGAGGATGGAGGTCCCGTTCTCAGTTCTTTTCATTTCTAAATGCCTAAAACTATCTTGACACTTGGAAACATTCCTGATCTAGACTCACAGAATGAAAGGCATGGAATACGACTTAAAAATTACTGACTTAACCAGTGTTTTTTGTATTTGAAAATAATAAGACTATGCAACAACTAAACCTATGTGCATAATATGTAATATTAGATGCAATATATATGTTATATAATATGTATATGTACACTCTACATGATATTATAATATATAGTATATAACTAAATAATATATAGCTACGTTATATAAAGCATGCAAATATGTAAAGAATGAGAGAAGGCACAGGTTGGCAAATGAGAAGATTGCAGATATGGCATCAAAGCTTGCTGGAAGGGTCGAGGGCAGAGAGCGATCTAGTCTCTTCTTCAGATGGAATGCTCTCAAAGAACTGCTGACTGCTGAGCTGAAAAGACTTGGTGCCTATGCTGACCTCAAAAAATTCCACCATGACCTTGAGGACCTGGAGGAATGGATCAGTGAGATGCTACCCGTAGCCTGCGATGAATCCTACAAAGATCCCACCAACATTCAGGCAAGTTCGAAATAGAAATCTTGGAAAACTCCAGCATATCCAGATTGTTGGATGAAGGGTCGCCTCCCTACACAAAACTCTTGCTCACTGTTGAGACCACTGCCAGCCCTCAGGGGCTTCTGAGTCTAACGTGAAGGGGTGGCTCCTTTGGAAGCCCCCGTTTATTATGGCAGAACATTACTTTTTCTTTGAAACAGAATTTATCTATCTTGCTTCCCTAGATTACAGGCTAATTTAGTTTCTGCTTTCCCTTCAGAGAAAATTCGTGAAGCACCAGGCTTTTGAAAAAGAGGTCCTGGGCCGAGCTGATGAGGTAGAGGGAGTCCTCAGACTGGGGGAATCTCTGATTGACCAGAAGGCATGTGACATCAGTGAAGAGACCATGAAGGTAGGGATTCTGTTCAGGGTGGTTTGGGCTAAAGGCACGTGAGGAGAATCCTCTTCTTCTTTCAACGGTTCCGTGGATGGGGATGTGGAGTGTGTTCTTTGGTTAGCGATCTTCCCTCTGGCTGCCACATAAAGAAGGCAGGAAACCATGATGCTCAGAGCTTATCACTTCTGTCAAACTCAGTACCTAGAACTCTGAGAAAGTTTTAGACCTAAGTCCTAAGTGTTGTCATGCTTGTTTGATGTTTTCTATCCCTACTGCCAAGAGTTTTGGCAGTTAGGCCGGCACCAGTTTCTCTATACAGACCAGGACCCTTTCCTCAAACTTCCTTCCAACACCTCCTATTGTTTCCCAGACTAACTAACTAACTGGTTAAAAATGTATGGCATTCAACGGTTGGCGGATTTTGGCTAGTCCCTAGCTCCTAGCCCCCTCCAGTATCCTTTGAAGTTGTCACAGGACTCAGGATCCTAAAGACCATAGTGATTCCCCAATTTCTTTGGGTTAGGATCAACTGAAAGACCTGGAAGACCACTGGAACCACCTGCTTGAGAAGACAATTGACAAAGGACAGAAGCTCGAAGAGGCAAGTCGCCAACAGAGGTTCAACACGGGCATCCAAGACTTTAAGTTCTGGCTCTCAGAGGTAATTATACTCAGAATGGTGGGGGCATGTGAGCTTAATAAATACGTGCCAGTAAATGGATTATGCATGAACAATTTCCTTGACTTTCTTGGGAAAAGTTGGGGGATATGGTTGCTAATGTTCTCCTTAAAGGCAGTTTTCATCTGGAAGCTTCATTGCGTTTTCCTTTATTTGCAGGCAGAGACACTGCTGGCCATGAAAGATCAGGCCAGGGACTTAGCTTCAGCAGGAAACTTGCTCAAGAAACATCAGCTGTTGGAAACAGAGATGTTGGCCCGAAAGGTAAGCGGTGTTGGGATCTCACTCCTCTGGGCAGAATGGAAATGGTTCCGGCTGCCCTCTCTCATCTTAGGAGGCCATTTGAAAATATTTTCTTGCAAAACTGACCTTAGCCTTCTTAGCCAGCAGTCATTATAACCAGATCAAATCCGTGAGCTGCAGAGCTGTGACATTTCACTCTTAGCCACTTACCGTGAAACTACAGTTCTAAGGAAGAGGATCCAGGAAGGGGGTCCTAAAGCTATCTTGTCTACCTCTTAGTGAGGCATTCGTATAAACTCACTATCCTCCAAAGCTCATATTTTATCTGGCCTTTGAAAGAATGTTTATTTTACATAATTATAGAGAGCAAAAAAAAAATTGGAGTGTGATGTTATGTACAATGAAATTGAACTATACATACACTCTGGAAATTCGCTGGAGAATTCCATTTGCCTTCCAACATCAAGTAGAAATGTGTCTTGGGAGCAGTGATAAACATGTTGGCAGGTATTGATTTCCTCCTGGAGAATTTTATATTATCAGTTTTACTTGGTGGCAGAGGTAGACACAGAAAGAACACGAAGTCAAAGGCTTTCTGAGTTCCAGAGCTTTAGGATTGATGACATTTCCCAAGACAACACTAGAAGGGCAGACTTAGAATAAAAACAGACAGAAGAGCCTGGGTGTGCTCTGGACGTGGCCACCCTAGAAATGTTATGGTAGAATAGGTCTTCTTGAATACTTCTATCCATCAATCTGTGCCAGACTCAGTACTGTCAGGAACAAAGTCCTGTTTGGAGACACGCACTTACACTCGTTTTCTAGTTGGGAAGAGGAGGAAAAAGCAAGGGAGAATGTCAGGAGGTGAATGGACAGGTTGAGTATTACAGTCACGTTACGCATCGTGCTCTCTGATCTTGTCCCCAACTGAGCTGAGATAAAAGAGCATATCATCAAATGGACTATCTTCAAAAAGAGTCTATTTGACACAGCCTTTGAACCTGGACCAGTGGTTAAAGTCCAGGGCTGTTTTTCCTACCTGCATTGTTCTGTTCACTGAGCACACCTGGAATTTCTAGGATGCACTCAAGGATCTGAATGAGTTGGCTGCTGACCTGCTCTCCAGCGGGACTTTCAACGTTGACCAGATCGTGGAGGAAAGGGATAGTGTCAACGAGCGCTTCCTGAATGTCCAGGATTTGGCCTCTGCGCACCATGAGAAACTCAAGGAGGCCTATGCCTTGTTCCGGTTCTTCCAGGACCTAGATGATGAGGAATCATGGATAGAGTATGTACGGCTGACCCACACTGCACCAATAACCAAAGAGAACCGATGATCTGCCAAGCACATTCCCATTTGGTGCTGAAATGAAATATGTAATGGTTTCTTACAGTGGGTAATACCTCTAACCACGCGTGCCCTAGCCTAAAGTTAACATGGGTTTTATTCTTCTCAAATTACCTTGCCGTAGGCAGGCAGAAGGAGACAGGCTTAGAGAAGTGGAGAGCAATTCACGTACACTCTGGGAACAAAATTAAGTAACCGTGTATGCTCGCTTGTTCTAAACAGTTCATAGAATGTGTAATGTCTGAATGAGACAGCTGGGCCTTTATAACGTACTCAACTGATGAGATTCTTGTCATTAAAAAATATATATATATATTGAAGCTCTAGTTGGTTAACATGCAAAAAAAAAAAAAATACTGTGCAACACTGGTTTCCAGAATTCAGTGATTCTTGACTTCCATATAATACCCAGCGCTCATCACAACAGGTACCCTCCTTAACCTCCATCACCCACCTAGCCCAGCTCCCGCACACCTCCCTCCATCAATCCTCAGTGTGTTTTCTGTCTTTAAGAGTCTCTGTCTTTAAGAGTTTGCCTCCCTCTTTTTCTTTTTTCCCCCTTCTGCCATGTTGATCCGTTTTGTTTCTTAAATTCCACATCTGAGCGAAATCATAGGGTGTCTGCCTTTCTCTGACTTATTTTGCTCAGCACACTACCATCTAGCTCCATCCTCGGAATCTGAGGGGCCACCAGACTGCACACAGGACATCACCCAGTACCTGCCATAGTTTCATTACTAATTTCGCTTTTGTGGTAAAACGTGTGATTGGGAAAATCTTAGTAGATCCTATTATTTTCCCGACTTCCCATTTAACCTGCCTCATTGTGTTCCCCTTCTATAAGCCTGATGATTCTTTCTGGTAATCAATGAATTAGAGGGGAGTCTTGTGCTTAGGGCAGCAAGGAGAACATCTCAGGAACTTCAGAAACAGTGAGATGACAGAATCTTGTCTGTGCTTTGTGGCAGTGGTCAAACGTTTTACACTCGGAAACTACTCAACAGCCGTGGCTCCTACCATATCAGCTTTTTATATCCATTCTACCTAAATTCATTATTGATATTAATAGACAAAATAATGAAGGCCATGAAGGCCACATATGTACATAAGGTCGTTTATATGTGTGTGTGTATATTTTTCACACATTTGGAAAGAGAATCATTTCTCTTTCCAAAGAGAAATGTGTGTTCTTGAGCAAAGAAGACAAGACACACAGGTAGACAGGCGAGGGAGCGGACGGGACGTGGGGACCAGCATATCATTTTCATTTGTGTGGTCAGAAGTTTCGCAGAAGACCTCCAGTGCTAATTATCTTTGTGGTTACGGACACCTGAGTGTTCCAGAATTTACTGCCTCCCCACCTCTAGCCACACACCCACTCTTAGAAAACCTGTGTTCTAGCGTGACCTCGCATGTCTAAAGCACTATCCATTGCCTGCCTTGGTCCCAGGGAGAAGTTGTTACGTGTGAGCTCCCAGGACTACGGGAGGGACCTTCAGGGGGTTCAGAACTTGCTGAAGAAGCAGAAGCGCCTCGAGGGGGAGCTGGTTGCCCACGAGCCCACCATCCAGGTAGGAAGGATCGAGGTCTGTGGATCCATAGGGTGAGGCTGCACCAGGGGGTGGCTGCATGCAGGGCCACAGGAGCTCGGCATCGAGCTCACAGCCGTTCTCCCCACCTCTGCACCTTGTCTCCTGTGAGCAGGATTCTGCCCAGGGTCTGTGCTTTTCCCTGGAAGGGACACTTTCAACCCTGCAGGCACAGTTTTTTGCTGACTCTGGTGCAGGCTGGGACATCTGGGAAAGTTGTACTTGAGCCGAGCCCCAGGGGAAGAAGACAGCTCTGCATTGCCCTGTGACCATGAATAATGCAGAAAGCAGGTCACGGAATGTAGCCTAGTATGGACACTGAAGTTGCACGAGGGGCTATTTAGCATGGTGAACCTGATGGCAGGTGACTTCACTCTCCCAAGATTTTCATGACCACCCCAAGTACCATAGAGTTTATAAAGAACATAGAGGCCAGGAGGAGCTGACTGCCTTGCCAGGGCACTCTAACTAAATGGGGAAGGTCTTCGGGGTAAGGTGACGTGGGTGTGTGTGTCCTTCAGAGTGTGCTGGATGCAGCAGACAGACTGGGAGATAAGGCGGCTGTGGAGCAAGAGGAGGTCCAGGAGCGGCTGACTCAACTTTTTCAACACTGGGAGGAGCTCAAAGAGTCGGCTGCCGCTCGGTGAGTGGGGGTTAGGGGGCCAAGCCGTCTTCCTGGGTTGCTGGTCCCCAGCTCCCCTTCTCTGTTTATCATCAAAGTCCCTGCTCAGATGCCAGTCTGTCATGAAGCTTGCCCCCACAACCCCAAGGAGAGGCATGGAGGACCATGGTGTCCATGGTCCGAACACACGTCTGCTCCCACGCATACTTGCTGTCGTCCTTTATCGTCATGGGCCTCACGTGCCAATCCTTCACACCAGGTCACACCCTTGGGTCTGTCTTACTTTGTACACCGCCCCCCCCTCTCCGGCCCCAAGTTTAGCACTGTGTGCCCCTCGGAACTAAAGACCAAGGGGATATATTTTCTTCTGGAGAGCCACATAGCCATTGAGAACCCTGAAGCCACAAAGCCAAAGAGAACAGTTTCTGTCTAGGATTCCATACCTACTGGTGGCAGGAAGACATGTCTTTCTGGGAAATACAAGGAAACTTCTAGCACTGTGAGCTGCCTTCACCGTGTAAGAGGAACCACAGTGCTCTGAGTGGAAAGAGACACTACTTCACTGATGCTGTCCTCTAACTCTGATACGGGGCCCTCGTGTTTGGACAAGTCTTCCTTCCCCTAACAAAGATTCCCAGAGAGCAGATGATGCCAGAAAACAGAACTTCTGGGGCCAGAGCCTCCCCCATTCACAGGAGCTCAGGCCAGACTGTTCTGAGGCTCAGGCCCACTGCAGCTGCCTGGTGCAGCCATTCTACTCGCGGTCCTCCCCCGAGTCCTGCTATCTTCTCGTCCTCACTGAGGCTCCCTGCCCTGTTGCAGAGGGCGTCGGCTGGAGGAATCCCTGGAGTACTTGGAATTCCTGCAGAATGCGGAGGAGGAGGAAGCTTGGATCAGTGAGAAGGAAGCTATGGTTACCCGAGGGGGCTCTGGAGACACACTGGCCATGACCCAGGTGAGCCGGAGGCTGAACGGCCAGTATCTTCCTTTTGTTTGAATCTTTTCTTAAGTAGTCAACACTTCATCTATGAAAAGAATCACTCTGGTGGGAGAAAAAGACGATGGAAATATGGATACTCCTGCCAGTTTTAAATATGAAAAATCAAGGTGCAGTGATCTAAGTAACTTGCCCAAGATCGTGGAATCAGTCAGGTGTGAAGGCGGGACTCAAAGCTCAGTCCCATGACTTAAGGTCTTTCTGTGACTTCAAGTCATCATTGTTACAGATCTTCCCTCCTAGGGGTAGGTTCTCTAAAGATTCCCTCAAATACTAATATTACACCGAATAGGAGAGATTCTTATGCCAGGGCATTGGTTGTGGTTTCTAGAAAATACAGTTTTAGCGGGGCTACCTGGCAGGTGCACCAGTTCCACAATTTAGAGACATCCTTGTAAATACAGTGTAGAGTTTCCAATAAAGACAAGAACAAATGGTCCACATGATCTCAAGTTAATATGGATTTTTAAAGCTTCTGAGAGTGGTCATAAGAAAATAATGTTTTTAGGACCTTGACTTCTGTGCCTACTGGCCTTACAACTTAGGGATTTACCAAGAATTCTCTGTGAGGATTAATTCGCTCTTATGTGATGACATAAGGAAAAACTTACACTGGCAAGAGAAAGGTTAAAACCTGCATAGCGTACAAGTCACACTACCGACCCCTTTCTTCTGAAAATACTTTTGGGACATGTGCACCCATGGGACACATTTAAATGGTTTAAGGTTTCACCTCAAATATTCCCAAAGGCTTCCCCTTTCTAAATGAAACCTTTGGTCTTGAGAATTGGGGACAGACATTGCAGTTGTAAGAATAAAGGGAGGCCCCATGCTACCATCTACCCAGGTTCCTCCAATGGCAGCATCTGCTGGGACCCTGACCCCAATGCAGTCAGGACGCAGCACATCATCCTCTCCCCGTTTACAGAGCACGCCTTCCCTCCAGCCCCCACCCCATCCTTAGCCTTGGGCAACCACCATTCTGTTCTACGCCTCCACAATTTTTGACATCTCGAGAACGTGGTGTAAATGAGCTCACACGATATGTCCCTTTGGAGGGTCGGCTTCTCACGCAGCATAATTGTCTGCTGATTGAATTGATTCAGTTGTGTGCAGCCTCAGTGCCTTTGTCGTGACTGCTGGGTGGTATTTCATGGGATGGACCTACCAGTTCAATCTGCTCATCTGCTGAAGGGTATCGGTTTCCCCGTTTGAGCTGTTAGGAGTAGAGCTGCCTTTAATATTCATGCAGAAGCTTCCTCATAAACATGGATTTCATTTCTCAGGAATAAATGTCCAGGAGTCCAACAGCTGCATCATAGATTAGCAGCGTGTTTGGTTTTGTAAAAGCAGTTAATAGATACAGAAAAAATATATATACATAAAAATACATAATAAATATAAAAAATTTTAAAAATACATAAAAAATCTTTCTGGAGAGGCTGTACCATGTTGCACACTGGCTGGCTGGGTGTGCGTGACCCTGGCTTCCTCCCCACCCTTGCAGGATCTGAGGCCGTCATCATCTTTATCTTAGGAGCGCAGGGTAGCTCATTGTGGTTTGAATGTGAATTTCCTTTATGGCAGATTTTTTATGTGCTTATTTGCCATCTCTGTATTTTCTTCAGCGATGTGTCTCCTCTCCTCTGTTGCCCATTTTCTGGTCTAAATGATTGTTTGCTCTAACTGTTGACCTTCTGTGCTTTGTGTCAAATCTAAAGAAAAAATTTTTGTCTAGTCCTGGATCTTGAAGATCTTTTCCTATGTCTTCTTCCAAAAGTTTAGAGCTTTGCCTTTTAATTTTAGTAATCCATCTAGAGCTCACTGTGGTCTGAGATGAGAGCTAGGGCACCCTTCATCTTTTTGCGCAGGAACGTCTGGTGGTTCCAGGGCTATGTTCCACAGCGTTCCCTACGGCCAGCGTGCCGCTTTCACAACTGCCCACACCACTGTAGATGATGCGTGGTTTTGTAGACAATGTAGGGTTGGATCAGATGTTTGAACCCATTCTGCCAATCCTGATCTTTCAATAGGAATTTCTATACCATCACATTCAGAAACTCATTTTAATGAGAAGGTTTTGCACTAACGTACGAATTCCAGGAAAAGATTTTATGAAGCTTTTTTGCTAATCCTTCTATTACCTTAAGATATATGTCTCCATAGCCCTTCTATGTCATCTTTCATGAAGAAAACACTGACCTTCTGAGTGTTTGGTTTCCTGAGCTCATATGCACTGGCTAATAAGAGAAAAGAGAGTTGTTTACCTGCTGTTGAATTTCAATTTCTTTCCAGGGATCTCATCTTCTCCTTTTGTTTAACATGTCAGGAGAAGAGAATAGGTTTCTGATCTACTTCTTGCAATCATGAGACACGTAATAGATATATTTAAAATATGTTTTAAGCTTTGGCTTTATCAACTTTTAACACAATATTAAGGAGGCTACCTAGGAATATATTTGAAAGAGGAACACCTATCCAATTTTAATTAAATGAAATTTGTGTTTGATGTGGGGTACCTGAGCTTCTGAGGTGTCCAAGGATAAGCACAGAAAAGACACTGGAAACAGAAGGTGGTGGTATTAAAGAGACTTTATTTCATGCATTATGTGTATATGAAAACTTAGCTGAATCAGTCTATTTTATACAGTGGATCATGTGTCCAATCTCCATGTATGGTTTCTGCATCAGGTTGACATATAATACAATCATACAAGATCATGTAGCCCATCTTGTACTTAAAGAAATAACCATCTTATTTTATTCCTAAAAATACCATACAACAGAAATCCTTTTATTTTCAAAATGTGGTAGTTAAAAGTATGAGAGTCACATGAAATCTGTTTCTCCCTTTGGCCCAGGTTAGTATGCAATGTAGAAGGAAAAGTGAACAGGTGTCTTTGTGACAAGACGAGGCAAAGGCAGCAGAGGCAGCCCAGGCCTTTCAGGATGGGAGTAGCAGTGGGCAGAGCAGGCTGGACTGGATAACACTCAGAAGAACACTGAGAAGGAGGAGACACAGTGTTCCTGGGCTTTGTCCTAACTCCATTCTCCATCCTTGCAACAGCAGGTAGACATAGAGAAGTGTAATGCTGAGGTTCAAAACAGCTCAGAGTTTCTTTAGCTACCTTTAAGTCAGTTTTTCTTTTTCTTATTTTTTAAATTTTATTTATTTATTTGAGAGAGAGAGGGAGAGAGTGAGTGAGCAGGAGAGCAGGAGAGAGAGCATGAGCAGTGGGAAGAGGGAAACTCAGACTCCTCACTGGACAGGGAGCCTGGTCTGGGGCTCCATCCCAGGACCTTGGGATCATAACCTGAGCCAAAGACAGATGCTTAACCCACTGAGCCACCCAGGCACTCCTAGGTCTGTTCTAGGTATAAGATGATACTTATTATCTATATGTTAGATACAACTTTTCATGGAATTATATAAATTTCAAGATGGTAGAATTCTTACATTTTACCTTGACCCACACTTTCATTCCGAAGTTCAAAAAAAAAGCTGAAGTTCACACAGTCAGTTAGAAAGAATATCACTGTAGTCCTTTGTCTCTTTTCTGGTAAGATCGCCACTTTTGGCAAGTGAAGAGCTTCAGGAGAAGCGTTCAGCGGCACGATGGGAGAAGTGGACACGCCCCTGTTCTGTCCATGTAGCTCAGTCGTCCCTGTGGGGAGCGTCAGTGGGAGTCAGAATGGGGGTGGGTTAGATTGTCCAGGCTTCGAAGTATTGATTCTCACGGACTCGTTTATATAGAGCTTGCTAAAGAAGCACGAAACCCTGGAAAGTGACTTTGCTGTCCATGAGACCCGAGTGCAAGATATATGTGCTCAAGGAGAAGACATCTTGAATAAGGTGAGCAACTCGGGGGTTCCAGACCAAGCTCATTTTCCAAAAGGGATTGCTTCGAATATAGTATCCTGAGCAGTGCTAAAACTCACACATCAAATTTTAATACTCTCTGCCTAGCTACCTTGTTTTTGTTCTGAGCAAATAGTTATCTCTTCGGTTGCTGCTTTTAATAAATTCTTTTTTCAAGTTTTCAAGTATATCCTGCAGATGTCCTTCAGTCTTTTGTTGACCCTCCTACTCACTGTGTGCAGAACATGGCATTTATAAAGAGCTCATGGCACGATTTGGTTATAGAGTATTGTAAAAATATAAAGAGGTTTCTTTGTACGCCACTAGGCAGGAGGACCAGACTGAAACCTCCTTGTGACTTGAAAATCATTCTTTTGTTTAAATGCTTGTTTTTACAAATCCTCACTGATTAAGTACTACATAAAGAGCTTTAGACAGAGGGCATTCCAGCTAAGAAGACCACACTCGGGTAGACAAACATGTGAAGCTCTCCCAAATGCTAGAGTGGAAATAACCATCCCAGGCATGGACGAAAAATAAAATAAATGCATTAGACCCAGAAGAGAGTCGTTACATATTTGGAGTGGGGGAAATGACACCTCTTTTATCATAGTAAAGAATTCCAACTTTTAGCTCTGGACGTCCACCCATGTATCTGTCTCTTCTTCTCCCTTCCACCTTGGTGTCCCAGGAGAAAAGTCAGCAAAAGGAGAAGATTTCTGCCAAGATAGAGTCTCTCAAAGAAAAGATCCCTTCTCTGTCCATGGCAATAAAAGCTTGGAAGTTGCAACTAGAAGACGATCACGCCTTTCAGCAGTTTAACTGGAAGGCTGACGTGGTGGAGGCCTGGATAGGTATGACGTGTGAGGGACAGAAGATGCTGGTGGGCTCCACTGATAGGTTCTGGGATGTTTTCACTTCCTATGGGAAGAGAGATCCTCCCTCCTCACCGACTCCTACACTTTCTGGACATAATTACACTCACATTTGTGTGCTTGTGTGTGCACACACACACCTCAGAAAACATGCTGATGGCTGACTGCAGACCAGAATTCCAGAAAACACATTTTTGGGAAGTTGGGGATTTTATCTGTGATATTCAAAATGATAGAGCTGTGGCAAAACATTCTTTAAAAAGCAGTGTGTTTGATTACTCCCAGTTTATGTTTAATCTGCAATTTTCTTTTCTTTTTTTTTCTCAAGATACTCAGAAGTTTTCTTGGCTCTAGCTCTGTTCAGTCAGTTCTATGTTGTACATGTCCAAACAACCCATCCATCAGCCCCTACTACTCCCATCTTCCAGTAAATGATCCACTCCCAAGTTAGGGGGCTCTCTTGTGACCTAGAGTAAATATTTCTTTTCTCCTTACCAAGGCTGATTCAAGAGCAGCTACCTTTCCCCTCTAATCAATCATCTTTGCTCTCTAGCTGAGAAGGAAGCAAGTCTGAAGACCAATGGCAATGGGACAGACCTCGCTGCCTCCCTCACTCTCCTGGCAAAGCAGGTGAGGAAAGGGCAGCTCCTGGGCAGGGTGCCAAGCATGTCCATGGCCCACATACATGGAAGTTAAACACTAGGATTATCCTGTTCCCCAAGTCTGTGGTTTTCTTATGTGTAGGATATGAGATATTGTTACATTTTCCTTTCCCAATATTGGTAACTTGCAGTTTTTCCTCCCTCTCCCTCCTACCAGTCTTGCTGTTGCTAAGAGTATATGATTTTTATTAAATAACCAATTTTTAAAATTTTTCTTTTTTTATTATTTTCCATTAATATCTTTTTACATTTTTATCATTTTATTTTACTTTCTTTAAGATTAACTTATTTTAAAAAAATCTGTTGAGGTAAACATTTAGAACATCAAATATGTAGGCATTCTCCTTTTTAGCATTTTGATGTAAGGTTATAAATTTCCCTCTAACATTGCTTTGGCTGCACCTCACAATTTCATATGTTACTTCCGTTATAATCACTCAGATTAGATATTTTTGTTGTTTCTAATTAATTATTTAACTCGTTGGCTATTCCACAGTTTATTTCACTGAAATTCCAAACATTTGGGAATTTTCTCTTTTTTGACATATATGGCTAGCTTAATTCTACTTTATTTTAAAAACACATTCTATATTGTTTTGGAAGCTTGAGTTACATCCAGCAAATGGCCTGTTTGTGAATAGTTTATGTATAGTTGAAAATAATGTGTGTGTTTTACAGTGGTTTATATTACCTGTCAGATTTTCGTGGTTAATCATGTTGTTTAAATACTTTGTTATTTTTATATATTTTGAAGCTAGTTTCACAGTTGTGTTGACATTTCAAATTATAAAGCATCTTAATGAATTGACACTTTTAATTATGAAATGCTCTTTCTAATAACATTTCCTTAATATTTTTAAAAGATTTTATTTATTTATTTGACAGACATAAATCACAAGTAGGCAGAGAGGCAGGCGGGGGGGGGGTGGGGGGGTGGGAAGCAGGCTCCCTGCTGAGCAGAGAGGCCAATGCTAGTCTCTATCCCAGGACCCTGGGATCATGACCTGAGCCAAAGACAGAGGCTTTAACCCACTGAGCCACCAGGTGCCCCTCTAATAACATTTCTTGATTTAAAGTTTTCTTCTTCACATACTAGAGTACCAGGGTTTTTTTTTTGTTTGTTTGTTTGTTTTATTTTATTTTGTTTCTGAAGTATATATCAATTTTCATCCTTTGGTTGTTTTCTTTTATTTCTTTACATTTATGTCTTTATATCTTATATTTTTGTTGTTGGTTTGATACATTTATACACTGCTAAATGATTGCCATTGTAGCATTAGCTGACACCTCTATTCCTCTATGTAATTACCACTTCTTTTTTGTTTTGAGAATATTTCAGATCTACTCTCTTACCAGTTTCAAGTATATCATACAGGACTCTGAGCTGTAATCATGTTATACATTAGATTCCCAGAATTAGTGATTCTTTTAGTTGAAAGTTTGTATTCTTTGACCAATATCTCCTCATTTCCCCCTCTTGCCAACCCTTGGCAACCGCCAGCCTACTGTTTCTCTACATTTGACCTTTCTAGATTCCACTGGTGAGTGATATCAACAGCAATTGTGCTTCTCTGACTTGTTTCATTTAACATATGCTCTCAAGTTTCATGCAAATTGTCACAAATGGCAGGATTTCCTTCCATTTCATGGCAGAATAGTATTCCATTTCACACATACACAAACACACACACAACACATCTTCTTCGGTTTATTTGTTGATGGACACACAGATTGTTTCCATATCGCAGCTAATATGAATGATGTTGAAATAAACACAAAAACATGGAGTGTCTTCATATTTTACATGTGCTTCCTAAAATTTCAGGGTTGAGTGTTGTTTGTCTACTTTGATCATTTTATTGGAATAGTGAGTTCATTTACATTCAAAGTCATGTAACTTGTGAATTTTGATTCAAAGCATTTGTACCCTCCCCCTTCCCTGCTCCTTCCCCCCTACGTTTTGGCCAGGGACTGAAATGATTCAAGATATATATATAGAGAGAGATATCTATCTACCTATATATACATATATAGAGAGAGAGGGAGAGAGAGAGACTTTTTTTTTTTTTTCCTTAGGACTTGACCTTTTCAGGTAGCTCTTACTTCTAGGGCCTCTTAGGGGTTCAACTAAATCCCTTTAATTGGTGCTGCTCCTCTGTGTCCTCAGTTCAGTGCTGTGATGCCATTGAGGATTCTACTTAGCATCTTTGACTCTTTGCGACTGTTTTCTGCTTGGCTTCTGGGACTCCTATCCTATAGAGTTTAGGAACCCATGGGTGCCTCAAGGGGAAAACAGGCAGAATATTGAACCAAATTTTTTCCACCACTGCTCCAGTCCTGGCTGCCTGGTTCCCCAGAAACTGTCTGTTTAGTCCCATGAGATTATCAGGAGCTCTGAGCAGCTGCTTTCCCTCAGTCTCTTGACCTATGCAGCTCACGTGTCACAGGGAAGGGTGACAGAGACTATTACTCTGATTTTACTACTATTTTGCCTTTCTAGAGTTTTGATTCCTGGAAGTCTAGTGACCTTAGCTGTGTACCAATCTCGTTCAAACAGCTGATGTGTTGTACTTTTATCCAACAATTAAAGCTGTTCTCAAAGGAAGAATTATTTAAACACAAGCCACCGTGTAAAAGCTGGAAGTATAGTGTCTAGAATTTTGTGATTTTGATATCAACACCACACTAAATGTGTAACTGGCCTCTCTAGGGGATCTGTTGTTAGTGTGCATACTTCCAAGATCTCTAGCAGTGCATCGCTACTTCTCAGAACACAAAATCTAACAGGGGATGTAAGAGACTGAGGAAGGATGTGAGCTGTAGGGAGCATTTAGTTTGGACTCCAAAAATGAAGATCATATCATGCTGCAACATTCCTTTATTATTGATTATATAGCTAACCTAAGCTCTGATTATAGAACATGCATCCACCAGAACTTAGCCATAACTCCAGCCACAAATGTTCATGTAGGTCTCTAAGTTATGTTTCCTTTTGCTTGGCCCTCCCTCTAATTCTTTCCTAGACCTTCTCTGGTCCATGATGAACATCTGGTGGAACCCAGGTTTGAATGGTCCCTGGGAACCTACATTGTTTCTCTGTTCACAGCTCCTCTTTGGGTCTTTCCCAGGACACTCTGGATGCCAGCCTGCAGAGTTTCCAGCGAGACAGACTGTCAGAGATAACTGACCTAAAGGACCAACTGGTGGCTGCTCAGCACAGTCAGACCAAAGCTATTGAGCAGCGCCATGACGCTCTGCTGAGGCGCTGGGAACAGCTGCTGGAAGCCTCTGCAGCCCATAAAGAGAAGTTGCTAGAGAAGCAGCTGCCCCTACAGCAGGTAAAAAAAAAAAAAAAAAAAAAAAAAAAAGGCTTTCCTTACATTGTCCTCTAACCAAATGAAAGGAGCACTCAACAAGGGAAACGGGAAACCTGAGTTCTCATCTTGTGTTGCCCTGAGCTGGGAGACCTTGTATATGTCACTTCACATCTCTCAGCCTTGATTCCTTTATTTGTGAAATATGACTATATTACCATTGTCTCCTGCTGGTCTGTGTTACAACCATTGAGAGAGATCATGGACCTGAGAATGCAGTGCAAGGCACTAAGCTCTCTATAGGCTTATGCGATGACAATGTTCTGTCTACTGGTGGCTGCTAAGGTTCGATGCTGATCATAAAAAATAATCAATAATAAAAGGAAGTCAAGATGCTCAGTGAAATTACCAAGCATTCCTAGACCATAAGAAGTCTTGTACCAGGCAGCAAGTCAGGGTAGGCAGGAAAGGGAATTAAGAAACAAGCACACAGATAAAAATCAGTCAGTATGGACCCTTAACTAATTATTGAAGGGCTTGGTACCTACAGAAATAAGTCCTAAGTGAAAAACTAAATAAACTTATGGGCAACTTTACACACATATATGCGTTCTACATAGAAAGATGTTTTACATATTTATTCTATTTTGCTTAACTTTCAACCTCTGCAAAGAGGTTTGTCATTTGATTTCCTGCTTATAGAATCTTTGTAAAATACAGAGACAATGCATAATATTAAGGAAGTGATACTAGGTACCTTATAGATTTTTGTGTCTTTCCCGTGTAGGGGCCATATCAACTGTTTCTGTATTTTACATTTTACAAAGAGAGTGCCGAAGGGAGTACAGGGTAAGATGTAATGGTCTAACACCTTTGACATCCCTCTTCCATTAGGACCAATTTTCTCCTCCTTAACCTCCATATTTGGGAATGAAAACTCATTTTCACATTTTCCTTAGCTAAATCTCTTGGGAAATACAAACTGCTGACCCTAAGTCTATGGAACATTTTAATCTAAAACCATTTTTGGTCACCTACTGTTTGGAACAATCCATACTATTTCTCTTGTTCAGAAATTCAGACAGTTCAGTCATTCAGAGCATCTGGATAATTCCAGACCGTAACAGAGGGATAAGGGTACAGTTTAGAGGGTAGGAACTGGATTGAGCCCTGAATAAATTTTGGAAAGAAAGCAAGAAAAGGACTTGGTACAGACAAAAAGACACCAGAGAGGTGTTGTCTTCAGAAGAGAGAAAGAAGAAGCCAGCAGAGTGGGAGAGACTGGCCTAGCCCATCAGTGATCTCAGATTGAATGATTCACCCATTCATTCATTTAATGCCTACTTGTACATGTTCGCCATGTGCCAGGAAGAAGGAGGGCACACACTTCAGAATAAGAAACCGTGAAATCTCATCACTGGAAATGGACCTTGCTTCGTTTGGACTCTTGGCGCTAAAACAACTCTAGGAGTCCTTCAGCCTCTTTATTTGTAGATGTTGAAGACTTGACTAGTTTCACATCAGGGGACCAGGACCTGGGCAGTGCCTCAGATGCACCCGTGCACCCACTGATTTCATGTCCTCGGTAGTTTCAGTTCTGCCCTCTTGGAGAGCTGACCCTGAAAATACTTAAATATGGTCTTTTTAATCCTCAGTCTTTTCTCTTGCTGACGGCCTTTATCAGGAAAGATGGAGATGACTTTTTTCTCTGCAGGCTGAGGAGCTGTTCATGGAATTTGCACACAAGGCTTCCGCTTTCAACCACTGGTGTGAGAATGCCGAGGAGGACCTGTCGGAGCCTGTGCACTGTGTCTCCCTGAACGCGGTCCGGCAGCTGCAGAAGGATCATGAGGCCTTTTTGGCCTCCTTGGCCGGGGCCCAATCTGACTTCAACAATCTGCTGGAGCTGGACCAGCAGATTAAGGCCTTAAATGTGCCCTCAAGCCCTTACACGTGGTTAACGATGGAGGTGCTAGAGAAGTTCTGGAAGAACCTGTCTGACATCATCAAGGTAACGGCACACAACAGAGGCTTTCTTTCACGGTGGTGAGCATGACAACCCAATGTATTATACAAGTTGTGGGGGGATCTTTTGAGAAAGAAAGGACACAGTTAATAAGTATGCTGGGTCAGCAGTCACGAATAGGAACTGTCTAAGGAAATGTCAGAAATATGCTCTTGGTGGGTACAACCCTACGCCCCAGCATTCAGACACTCTCATGCCTCTGGCTGTTGAGCAGTGATTCAAGGAAGCAAACACGGCTCCAGGAGGTGGCTCTAAACACGGGGTATGGAAGTTCATGAGGTTCATGTATAAGTTCACAGTCTATAGATTCCCTACAACCTTATTTTATACCTACCTCCAAAGTGCCTTTTTAATGTGTTTATGTATAATTTTATGTGTATAATATTATTGATCATAGAAACTATGGAGAACATTAAAAAGTTTCACAAAGAAAAATGTCACCCAACTACCACCAATTTTATTTTATTTTTTAAAAGATTTTATTTATTTATTTGTCAGAGAGAGACCACAGTGATGGGGTGTGGGGTGGGGCAGCTTGTTTCTACTTTTCCCTTTAGGGCTGTGTTTATGTTCATTTAAATGAAGATTTCACCTAAAAAAAAAAAATGAGAAGAGGACGATTTGCCTTTATTACTAGCTTATTTGTTACTGGGCTTGGTCTTAGTGACACCTGCAACCACTCTCGGGTGTGAGGGGAGCTTCCCGCCCCTTTGCAAGGAGAGGTGGTCGGGAGGAAATACAAGCGCGTAGGTAGCACATGCTTCCGGAAGATGTGTTAGACTGGGGGGAGGGGCGCGTGTAGGAACCAGCTATTTCACTGCAAAGAAAGGTCTTCAATGTTCATGCCACTATTTGTGATTCGGGGTTTTAGGAACGGGAGCAGGAGCTGCAAAGGGAAGAAGCAAGACAGGTCAAGAACTTTGAGATGCGCCAGGAGTTTGAGCAGAACGCCAGCGCCTTCCTTCAGTGGATCTTGGAGACCAGGTGCACAGTGACCCCTGCATCAGCCTGGGGATGAAATACATGCCTGAAGGGAGCGGGAAGGGGTCCTACAGCACTTACGTGGTTCTAAATTCACCATATCCTGTGAGTGCTTCTCAAGTCTGGAACTGATGGTTTTCTAAAGTAATCCTTGCAAAACCAAGAAAAGAGAATGTCATGTCACTGCCCATTGTCCACACGTCCGTATTCTCGCCTAGACACTCTCATTTTTTATTCCTGTTGCCTGTGATTAAGTCTGAAATAACATAGGCCCTTATGTCTGCACTTTACAAAGTGCCTCTATACCCATGGCCTCCCTAACTCTCCCTGCAAACTTGAAAATTGTATAGCGCAGATGTGATTACCTCTGCCTCCAAGTGTGTTAAGAAGTTCCATAGACAAATGGACTCGCTCAAGGTCACATATGTATTTATGGGCACGAGCCTACTGTGAGCACCTGCAGTGAAGCTATCATGCTGCCTGATCACGGAGCCCTGGTGAGAATCAGTGAGATACTCTACGCTAATTGCTTTTATTAGAGGCAGAATGTCTTCTACACGAAAATAGCATTTGTCACATGCTCCGGGGCAAATGACCTGGAAAAGAGGAGACTTGGAAGGTTGTAATACATTAGAATAAATGTCAAACTTGGTGGACCCTATCCAGTAGCTGGGTCAGAAATGGGGACTTTTGAGAGTTGAAGGGGTGGTTTAGACAATCCGTGATATATCCTGTTCCTACGAACCCAACAAAGAAAAACCAGATGGTGAGCAAAAGGAAAACCTGTGTCACAGCTAAAAGTCATGGGGCAGAAGGCAGAGGGAGCACAGCTCATCCTCCTGTGCCTCTGGTTTGGTCCCTCATCCATCCCCCGGCAGCATGTGCCCAGCACTGAGCACATCACCTGAAACCAGAGCTCTTCATCCTAACACAGCAGCTGCACAGAGGCTCTGAGTTCCTCCAAGACGGAGAGACTCCGGGAGCAGTGCGAAACAGGTTCCTATTAGATTTAGAATATTTCATTAATCTAGGGAAAGAAGATCATTGAAGTAATTTGTGTTAATGTGTGATTTCTCTTTTCTCTCATTTGATTCCTGTCCGGACCTCCATGCCCAGGGCTTATTTTCTGGACGGGTCAGTATCTTATGTTATTATGTATGTTTTGTTCTATTCTGTAAAACTAATAATGAGGAGGACTTAGCGCCCAGGCATCTTCGTCATCACCTCCGTCACCATCAGACCCAGAGGGTGCCTGACTGAAGGTGGGGTGGAGAGAGAACGCTGAGTGTCAGACTGTCTGCATCCCACCCGGGGGCGTCTGAACCTCATTAGGTTCAGGGTATGTGTCGAGTAAGAGCCATGAGGAAGGGACGGAAGCCTTGCAGACACGAAGAACAAGAGTAGACCTTCCTTCTCTTCAAATCCATCGAGCAGCTTGCCAGTTGGCAGAACAGTTGTTTCTTGAAAATCTGGTGTGAAAATTCAGTTCAGAGGAGCCGTATAATAGACACAGGAGTAGAGAAACGTAGGGTGTTGGAATTGGTCTGTCTGGGTGAAATACTGACTTCTGATATCTGGTTCACAACTAGGTCTTTGCTCAAAGAAACAGGAACTCTGGAATCCCAGCTGGAAGCAAATAAAGTAAGTAGCATTTGCTTATTAGCTGAGATATGGCCAGAATTATGAGGAATGCAAGGGAAACGCTTTAAAGGCAACCCCCGTAGTACTTCTAGGTAAACTCCCCAGGCAGAAGATCAAGAGCCTCGGGGTCTAGTTCCAGCGCTGCCAGCGGCTTGTGTTCTAGCCTCTCACGGCTGCTCCGTGGGCACGGCCTTTGGTTTACCTCAGTAACCTCGACTTCTGTGTCTATACAATGGAGTTCATAATACAGGCGTCACAGTCACTGTGATAATTAAGAAAGAAAACAGGTGCAGAAGCTGTCATCATTGACAATCACTTGATAATATAATTAAATCCAGGTGGTCTCTCAACAGCTGAGTGAAGCAACGGGCTAGAACAGTGTTTCTTAACCGTATTTTCACTTCTGCTCCATCTCAAGGAGAACATTTAATTAATTAAATCTAATTGCTCCCATATGAAAGGCCTTGAATAATGAAGAGTAAGATGCCGTCAGGTAGGACGGATCCCTGGAAGGTCACAAGCCTTTGTACCATGTCGTACACTCAGTATCTCCATCCTCCCTCATCCTCAGAACCCTCCCCTCCTCCCCTGCTCAGGAGAAAGCATGGCCTGGATGCAGGCAGTTGGCATCAGATGTGCCTGGAGGACAGGTACGTCCTGTGGAAGTCTGTCCACGGGGTGGCAGGGGAGCCGGCTGGAGCTAGCCAGTCCCCAGTGCAGATAACTCGAGGCGCAGATCGCTAGGAGCCAGCCATGCAGGTGTCCTGGGAGTACACCTCCTCTCTGCTGCAAGATGTAGCTACTAACCCTTAGATTTATATATTACACATGACCAGAATGACTGAAGTCACATCTCCTAACCTTCCCCCATTGCATAAGCAAGGAACAAATAAGTGTATTTCCTGAGCGGTTCATTTTTTACAGAGGACAGGAAGAGTTCCGAGAATAATTAAAAAAAAAAAAAAAAAGAAAGAAAGAATGAAAGAAAGAAAAAGAAAACAATTAGAGGAAACTCAAGCTCATTGGCTTCTTCTCTACCATCCCTTGGTTTGAAGCCAGTACCTTGCATGACTGGTCTCTCCTTCTTGGCTTTTCTAGCGGAAGCAGAAGGAGATCCAGGCCATGAAGCGCCAGCTGACCAAGATTGAGGATCTGGGAGACAGCCTGGAGGAGGCACTGGTCCTGGACATCAAGTACAGCACCATCGGGCTGGCCCAACAGTGGGACCAGCTCCACCAGCTGGGGATGAGGATGCAGCACAACCTGGAACAGCAGATCCAAGCCAAGTACTGCAGACCCATGACAGGGTTGCAGGGTGTGGGTGGGATTAGGTGTTGGAACTTAGCCCCAGGATCTAGAGATCAGGATGTTGAATGAAAGAGCTGCTTCAGAGATAGGACACAAGCTATCTCCAGAATCAAAATTCTCGTTCTCTCTTTTCTGTCCCACAGAATGACTATTTCTTTTTATTTGGGAGTCTATTATGAAACAGGAGACCATGCTCCTATCCCACTGAAGCTACTCATCACCCAGTTCTTAGAGTCCCTTCTCCATCTTAAGTAGTCCCTTCAGGAGACCATCCCTTTTGTAAAGTCCCTCTCAAATGCCTAGAATGCAAGAAATATCCAAGGTGTAGAGCCAGAAGAGCAGAATTCACATGTTTTGTTTTGTTTTCTAAATAAATTAATTACATCAAAGCAGCTTTAGGTCTTGGTAATAATGGCAGCATTATTGTCTAGATCGGAGATTGGCAAACTTTTCCTATAGAGAGACTGACTGATCATAAGTGTGTCAACTGTGGTGAGTCCTGTGGTCTCTGCTGTGACTACTCACTCACTGTCATAGAAAGAACAGGCTATTGACAGCCCACAAATTCATGAGCATGTCCATGTTTCGGTAAAATTCTATTTATGGACACTGAAATTTGAATTTCATGCAATTTTTATGTTTAATGGAACACTTCCTCTTTTGATCATTTCCAACCATGTAAAGAGGTAAAAACCCATTCATAACTCACTAAACTGTACAAAAGCAAGTGGCAGACTAGATTTGGCCCATAGGCTATAGTTTGCCAACCCCTGAATTACATGACCGAGTAGCCTAATACCCACTAGCATCCCTCTCTGTTCCACATGGCATGTCTTTTGCTACTTTTCTGTTTTATTTCTTGGGTTAATGTATGTTTTTCCTTTCAGAGACACCATAGGCGTGAGTGAGGAGACACTAAAGGAGTTTAGCACAACATATAAGTGAGTATAACTTCATAGCTGGTCAGTTCTTTATTTTCCAACCCATTCAAAAGGAATCTCCAAATAAGTAATTTTTTCCCCTCAGTGCTGGTGTAGGATCTTAAATGAAAACCTAGATGTCTTAATTACCTTCATGTCATGGTTTTTAATAGGTCTATGAGATTCCTGGACTTCAGAAAATACATTTCTCCCATGCTCAACATTTTACTGTCTTTGTTCCATTCCTTGGGTTAAAAATAATTCAGAAACAGGGGCAAGCTCCCCATTCCATTCTGATGACCTGTGATGAGTTAAAGCCTCAGCTGACCCAATAAGAACTGTTCTTTTCTGTTCTAACCTGGTTCTCTATTGAACTTGATAAAATGTTTTTGTTCTTCAGACATTTTGATGAGAATCTGACCGGGCGCCTGAGCCACAAAGATTTCCGGTCCTGCTTGAGAGGGCTCAATTACTACCTGCCCATGGTGGAGGAGGATGAACCTGAGCCCAAGTTTGAGAAGTTCTTGGATGTTGTCGATCCTGGGAGGTAAGAAGACCAACAGCCAGACCATCATAGGGATTGGGGTTTGGAGGGACAAGTACAGAGGGTAAAATGATCCAAGAAACACCGTACCAACTCATCACGAGAATAGGAAGACACTATCCTATGTGAGTTGGGCAGGTTTTGATGCCTTGCAGGATTAGCTCAGAAGTTCATGGCACTGACTCCAACTCAGGCACAGCCTCTGTCATTTCCTCAGTCCCTGTTTTCTGCTTGATTTATGAATCTTACCTGGTTCTGAGAATGGACCTTGAGAGAAGAATCCTTCCATGTGTGTAAGGTTGTAAGGAGACCTGCATGATTTGGAGGTCGACTGACAAGAGTGGGGTTGTTGTGCCTGTGGGGATGGAGTACAGTCATGGAGAGATCACACCACTGTTAGGGATGAATTCTTTCTAACGCCAAAGATGACAGAATCTTGAAAATCTTGAAGTGCCTGGGAATGGGTGCTGATGGAGATCCCCAGACTGTGTAGAGAGTCCAGTCAGAGGGCTCTTGTGGGCATGGAGGCTGGGGCTTGGGAAGCGGCATTTACTTTCCTACAAGGGCATGAGGAGTGGGGTCAAAGTAGAAGTCGCAGCCCACGGTCTCAGAGTGAGGAAACCATTTCTCCCATAGGAAGGGCTATGTCTCCCTGGAGGACTACACCTCATTCCTGATCGACAAGGAGTCCGAGAACATCAAGTCCAGTGATGAAATTGAGAATGCTTTCCAAGCCCTGGCAGAAGGCAAGGCCTATATTACCAAAGAGGACATGAAGCAGGTCAGATTCCAGTTGCGTCCACTGTCACTGAACTTGTCTTGGGCCTGGCGGCCCACTGTTGGCAACTACCCTCCCCTACACATCTTGTTGTTGTTGCTCGAACATTGTCCTGCATAAGTGACCATTTGCTTCTCTCACCATTTCATTTTGCTTTGGCCCAGCTTGAAAATTAAAGTCATTCTCTAATGACCGTAAGGGTCGATTCCAATTCTGAAACTCAATTTTTAAGGCTATTTCTTTTCCCACTTCTTGAATAACCTAAATTTAGGGAATGGGATGAAGTGTGTAGACCAAGTGAGATAGGACTCCTCAGGTAAGGGCTAAGTCGAGAAGACGAGCTGGAGGTATGCGTTAGAAATGAGAGACCTCTGCGAAGGTCTGTGATGGGAACCGGGCAGGCTGCCGCTCCCCCGTCTCTCTGTCCCCTGGGTCCCAGGTTCGGGGTATGTTGCCAGCTCCAAGGAGCCAGCTGTTTTTAATCCCTATGGCTGTATCTCTTTCTGCTTTTTTTCAGGCCCTAACCCCAGAACAAGTGCAGTTCTGTGCCTCACATATGCAGCAGTATGTGGACCCACGAGGCAAAAGCCATCTTGCCGGCTATGACTATGTGGGTTTCACCAATTCCTTCTTTGGAAACGGAGAAGCAGCTTTTCCTGAATCATAGCAAATCTTGGTGTGGTGGGAAGTACTGGGGGAGGAAGGGACAGCAGGTATGGGGGAGGAGGGAGACCGTCTTGTGTGTGTGGGTGTGTGTGTATTTATTACACTTATTAGAACACCTGGACACGTATCAGGCTTGGGGAATAGAAGGCATTCCCAGAGCTGGGGGAGAGGACGCATCACAGCCTCATTTTGTATGCAACCTGTCACTACTCTGGGGACAAGCTCTCCATTTTTTCTTCGTTGGATTCTACACATCTGTATTCCTTTGTTTTGTTTTGATTTTGAAATAAAACATTTCCTTTAAAAAAAAGTTCATTTTTTAAAGTATTTCTTTTTAATAGGGCACTGTGAAATCAAATGTTACTGACACATGTGAACATCTGTATTTATGAGAAATAATTGTTCTCTAGAGGTAGAAAGCTAGTCACACCACAAACAAAAGTCATGGCGGAATGAATAAAGTCTAGGAATCACATCTGTAACTCACAAATGGTTTCTCTTGAGGTTTGGAATGCATATAAATTCTTACATTTGAAAATATATCATTTGAAAAGATATCTGATGATCTGGATATCTATGGAAGAGGAAGAAGACCAACGCTTGTGTTCTTCTCAACCTGCCCTTTCTCCATACTTCTGCATTAGAGAGGACATCATTAATCTCAGAACGACGAGGCTGTGGCTGGGCAGAGCTTTTTTGCCCTCCGTGGCCCCACACTCATGCTTACATTTTAATGTGATGAAAAGAAAGTTTTGATTGACTTCTGCCTCCTATTAGACTAAGAGTTAGATTTACAAAATGAGGAATTAAGAAAAAAACAAACAAACAAGAAAAGGGAGTGCTGTCTCCAAAGAGTGTTCAGGCCAATGCCAACATTCTGTCTGGATTTGTAAAAGTCGACAGTGTTGTTTGCCAGTGAGAATCCTTCCATCACATCTCTGCCTTGTGTGAGACTACTAGTATCCTGCACTGCCTTCACCACCAGCCCATGAATATTGACACCTGACTACCACTTTGTCTCAATCTCATCCTTTGCACAAAAGGTAGTCCTTCCTCAGTCAGGGACAAATTCTTTCAGGAACCATTCAAACGAATTTTGGTTAAATCTAAAATGCTGTCTCTGTTGCTAATAATGTATAAGTGCCTTTTACTGATTTTTGCTTCAACAGTTGGATCCTATCGAACATGACCATTGAAAGTATTTTTTAAAAACTTGGTTATGAATTACCAAGAATGGTTGCATTTGAAAAAAAAAACACATCAAAAATTAGTGTCATTGATATCACATTTACCAAGAAGTACGGGGACTCCAACAAATTGTGCTTGTAATAACCAAGGCAAGGTGAATATGGTTGTGTTCTCCTCCCAACCCCCACCAAGTATCTGCAAGACCTAAATCAGATTATTAAGCATGTGATAGGTGAATAAATGCTCTTTATGGCTAAGGGCTGTTAACATCTTATGAAAGAGATTGAATAGTATAAAGTCCAGAGAAGATAATATTTGTCTGAAGAACCAACGAAATGCCTTAAGAAGATGACACCGTTGGCGTCAAATACAGCTCCCTCTGAAGTCAGATCCTGACCACCTAGGCACGCAAGCAGAAATGGAAATGCAGAAGCAGTATATGTAACTTGGTTAGGTCTATAAATACTCAACTTCTAACAATTAGCACTTTTATCAAATGTTCCTTGTGATTTGTGATTAAGCTCCTCCCGGTACTCATCTTCCCTTGACCTTCTGTTCACTTACTTTAAACTGGAGCCCCTGACTTATTCTTACTAATTCTTTTCCTTTACAATCTATAGATTGGAGCCTGTGTTTAAGCCCCCGCCCTATAGCTACATCCCTGAGTTTTTTTGTGATCCCTACTGCTTGAGACCCAGGCCCTTTCTGCCATCTGACTGACTCTCCTACCTCTCTCCAACCTGTTCTCTTCTCTGGGCTCTGGCTTCCTTTCTCCCAAATTCAGTTTCCATGAAGTTCTAACTAGAGGCTATGATTCTTCCCTGAGGGCATGGAAAAAAGATTGATTCCTATTTGAGAAAAATGCCCCCTTAATGTAAGTTCTCTCTCTCAAATCATGCCCCAGTGCTCCCTCATTGCTGAATTATGCGAATCCTGCATTTTCAAAATCTCTCCTGTTTGTCATTTTCTTCATCTTCCTGCCCCACTCTCCATGTTCTGGTCCCCAGGTCTTTGCTTAGGATGACGGCAGTGGATTCCTTACTGATCCCTGCCTCTGTTCCCTCCCTGCCGGGCTCTGTCATCCTCTCTGCAGCTGGATTAATCTTCCGAAATCGGTTCCCAGATGCCACTCTAATCTCTGCTCAGAGGCTTACTTTCCCTGATGAAGGGATCAAGTCTGAGGCAAGGTATTAAACCTCCTGTCTGCAAAGAAGTCTTCACCCAAACTAACTTAGCATCGTTTGGGACACAGTTTCAGTGAGTGGAGAGCTCACTACACTCTGAAGCAGGCCTAGACTGCCTCTTGCCACAAAGCTTCAGTTACTCTATTCCCTCTTTTGGAATATACTCTCTTCCCACTTAATTGCAGTCAAGACTTACCCACCTGTTAGGAACACATTCGAGTACTACCTTAGACATGAAGCCTCTGATTCTCCATGCAATTAACCTCTCCCTAAACTAAAAGCCAATATCACTCTGCTTAGCACATTCACAGTAAACTCAGCTCACATCTATTGGAAGATCATTATGATCCAGGTCTGGTGCTAAATTCTTTGCATGCATAGTCCTGTTCAGTAATCAATGCAAAACTGCAAGGTTACAGCCATTTTACAGACGAGGACATGGGGGCAGAGACCTAGCATGACACCATAAGTTATAGGGCCTGACAGCCGTGTGGCTTCATTACCCTTTCATTGGTCCCTAAGCACACTGGGGCCGAGCACCGTATATTGCAGGCGGGAAGTGAACACGTCCCCAGCAGATCCCACAGGGCGGTATCCATGCTAGGGAGGGAGACAAGCGAGGAGGTCCTCAACACCCAAGATTATGAGGCCGTCACGGAGCTTTGACGAGTATCAAAGAAAACAGGAGATCTACGTCTTCTCTGAGATACAATCTACCAACTGGGAAAGCCAATGACAAGGAAGAGCACAAAGTGACAGTGATACAAAAATAATAATAAAGGGGAAAGAACCCCACGGGGAGAGAAAACAGCCTACCTTTTCACTTAACAGAGCATTTAAGCTACTCATTCAAACAGATTCCCACCAAGTTTCAGATCTTGGAAGATCATCAGAGGTGGGTTGGTTTAATTATGCAGTATTTTAACACTCTGTACCATACCCCTGGATTGGACTCCAGCCAGAGCGGCTCTGAACTCGAGCAGGCCAAACTGCTCTCCACTCGTTCAGTTCAGCTGGGAAATTCTTAAGGAGCTGGACTTCTGCAGTGATGGTGAGAAAGTGCGAGTTCAGATTCCGAGCTCAGTGCGAGTTAAACACAGTGAACTGAGCGGGTTCCCTGCTCCATGTTCCCCAGCAGCCCTGGGCAAGTGCAGGCAGCAGGACAGGGCTCTCCCAGAGGGTTGCAGGGGAAGGACGGCTTTGATCGGGGACCCTGAGCATCTGGCCCATTTTCCTGGGTTCCTGGTCTCAGTCCAGCCTGCGCAGAAGAGACGGTGCCGCTGGGGGAGCCTTCATCCTCTACGAAGCAGTGTCCCTCGGAAGGCGCTTCTCAGGGCCGTCTGCACAGCCCTATTCCTCAGACTGTAAACGATCGGGTTGAGGAGGGGGGTCACCACGGTGTAGGTGACCGCGATGAGCTGGTCCCGCTCCAGGGAGTAGCTGGCTTTGGGCCTCAAGTACATGAAGGAGGCGCAGCCGTAGTGGACGACGACCACCGTGAGGTGTGAGACGCAGGTGGAGAAGGCCTTCTTCCGGCCCTCGGCCGACGAGATCCGCAGGATGGCCGTCAGAATGTGGGCGTAGGAGACGGTGATGAGGGAGAAAGACACGAGGAGGACCAGCAGGCTGAGGATAAGGATGCCCAGTTCACTCGGGCCCGTGTCCCCGCAGGCCAGGCTCAGCACCGGAGGCGTGTCACAGAAAAAATGCTGGATCTCATGGGAGCCGCAGAACGGGAGGCGGAAAATGACTAGTGTCATTCCCAGCCCGAAGAGGTACCCGCTGAGGAAGGAGGTGCCGACCAGCTGGGAGCAGAAGGCAGGGCTCATGCGGCTGGCGTAGTGCAGCGGGACACAGATGGCCACATATCGGTCGAAGCCCATGACCGCCAGAAGGAAGCAGTCGGTGCAGGCCCAGGAAGCAGAGAAGAACATCTGGGTGGCACAGCCCACATAGGAGATGGCCTGGCCCCCCATGACCAGGCTGGACAGCATCCGAGGAATGATGCCCAACGTGTAGCAGGTCTCGGAGAAAGACAGGAAGGAGAGGAAGAGGTACATGGGGGTGTGCAGGTGGCTGTCCAGCCTGATGACCACGATAATGAAGACATTGGCGGTCAGGGTAGCAAGATACAGAAGTAGGAAGAGGGCAAAGAGCAGGAACTGCAGCTCCCCAAAGCTGGAGAAACCCAGGAACACAAAACCCTTCCAGGCGGTTGCATTGACCTGACCCATCCTGAGGGGGCCCTGGTCACCTGTGTGCTGACGCCTTCCGCCTGGCGGGCAGGTGCCTCGTTTCCTTAGAGGGCAGGATGAGGCGGGTTCTCCTTTCTTTGTGCCTGTTGTAACTCAGAAAGGAACCTCTCATTGGGACAGCAACCAGACCTCAGGAAGGGATCCACAGCACCAGACAGATAGATGTACGGACCCGCTCTCACTTGCGTGCAGGTACGTGTCCGTGTGCGAGGACACACAGTGTGCACACACACGCCCACCCACACACACTACACAGAGAGACACGCATGCCACAGGTAAAGCACTCATCCCCAACCACGCCCAGGTCACAGGTCCCAAACCCTGTGCCCCCGTATCCCCCGGTGACCGTGTCCATCATCCACAAGTCCATCAGGCGTGTTCCCAACACCTGCCTTCCGAGACAGCACATCAACACGCAGAAGGTGCACCGGACACTCCGGTTCATACCGACATCCTACAGGCACCCACGTAAGAATACACACGTGGGCACGGACGCACCCTGTTGGAACAGGACGCGCGGCAGCCTGTGGGATATTATTTTCTGGGTCAGGGGACAGAGACGGGACCAGAGAAAAAGTGCCGACTCCTAATCCAACAGTCCAGCCCCCAAACAACGACCACCCTCTGACACCGTGGGCCTCGGTACCCGTGAACACGGAGCTCTGTCCCAGTCCCGTATCTCTGCCGCCCTCCGCGGAGCGTCTTGGGTGCGCGTCCAGGCGAGGCCCTGCGGCGGCTGGGAGACCCGGCAAGGGGAGCCTCCACTCAGCCGACGAGGCTCACGGGGAGGAGAGCAGAGCCCCGCTTCGCAGCAGCCAGGCCCCAGACGCCTCGGCGCCGCCCTGCCTGCAGGGGAACAGCCCCGAGACCCGTCTCAGAGGCTTCTCTGAGCACAAGGGATGCTCCCAGGTGAGCCCGAGACAGCCTCCGCCCCTGTGGCCCCACGGGGCGAGTCCTCTCTGCTTCCGTGGAGCAGCCTCTGTCTCTGAGGGGCCCCAGTCCCCGGGGCGCTGTCTCAGGACGCACTTCCGACTGCGGGTACCGCGGAGAACTCCTGCGGGGAAAGAGATGCTGCGATCTGATGTAAACAATAATCCCTTATGTCCTAAGTATTATATTCGCTCTTTTCACATGTTAAATCTCCTTGAAAACTTCAAATAACCTGGTTAAAAAAGGGTGAACCAGGTTTGGGAGAAGGGGGTGGGATTATGGACATTGGGGAAGGTATGTGCTTTGGTAAGTGCTGTGAAGTGTGTAAACCTGGTGATTCACAGACCTGTACCCCTGGGGATAAAAATATATGTTTATAAAAAATAAAAAATTAATAAAAGAAAAAAATAAATAAAACAAAACAAAACAAAATAAAATAATAAACATAGCCTTTCAAAAAAAAAAAAAAAAGGGTGAACCATTGCATTTTATAGTAGAGGAAACCGAGCCTCATAGAGTCTAAGGGACCCGACCCTCCCCCCCACACACACACCCCTCCCCAGGTCACAGAGCTCAGATTCATGGTTTTAGAGTCTCCTGGTGAGGTGTTCAGTAGAACACAGGGATTCGCCTTCCCTGCTTTTGTCGCAAGAGCGGAGACGACCCTTTCCAGGGCGCGCCCGGTTTCCAAGGCCCACACGGTCACGTCCACACCCGAGAGCGCGGTCCTCCCTCAGCCTCACCCCTGCGCGCTCCTCCCTCAGCCCCACCCCTGCGCGCTCCTCCCTCAGCCCCACCCCTGCGCGCTCCTCCCTCAGCCCCACCCCTGCGCGCTCCTCCCTCAGCCCCACCCCTGCGCGCTCCTCCCTCAGCCCCACCCCTGCGCGCTCCTCCCTCAGCCCCACCCCTGCGCGCTCCTCCCTCAGCCTCACCCCTGCGCGCTCCTCCCTCAGCCCCACCCCTGCGCCCTCCTCCCTCAGCCCCACCCCTGCGCGCTCCTCCCTCAGCCTCACCCCTGCGCGCTCCTCCCTCAGCCTCACCCCTGCGCGCTCCTCCCTCAGCCCCACCCCTGCGCGCTCCTCCCTCAGCCTCACCCCTGCGCGCTCCTCCCTCAGCCCCACCCCTGCGCCCTCCTCCCTCAGCCCCACCCCTGCGCGCTCCTCCCTCAGCCTCACCCCTGCGCGCTCCTCCCTCAGCCTCACCCCTGCGCGCTCCTCCCTCAGCCCCACCCCTGCGCGCTCCTCCCTCAGCCGCACCCTCTGCCCACGTCCTCGTCTGTCCACTGCGCTTCTTTCAGACGCATGTTTGTATTTTATTATTTTTAAGATTATTTATTTTGGGGGGAGAGAGAGCACACGCGGGGGTGGGGAGAAGGAGAGAAGACGGGGACTGAGCCCCGCGTCGCTGAGCTGCCGCGCCGCGCGTGGGGACCCGCGTCCGTCCGAGAGCGGCGGAGCCCTGCACGCGGGTCTCCCCGCAGCGCGACTGCCGGCTTCCGCGGGGTCCCCGGCGCGCGGTTTCCCCTGCTGGTCTCGGTCCCAGCACGCTTGGTCTCCGGCACCCCCTCTCCGGCAACGGAGTTCTGGATGGTTTCCCGCAAAACGCAGGAACGTTGCAACGGCAGAGCCGCGTTTCCTGGCGTTCCCTAACCGCGTCGGGAGGATGTCCAACAAGCACATGCGCCTTTTTTAGGGAAATTCGGAGCGTACTAGTGTACGTGCGTACACTCTCCTCGGCTAGCCCCGCGCTCACCGCGCTCAGCTCAGTCGTCCGTGTCCCACCGAGTTCTTCGCGCGCTCCTGCGCCTCCAGGTCCCCGCGGGTCGCCTTCCCGTCCGCCCTCCCTCGGGGCTTCCTAAAGCGCGTGCTCGCGGCCGCGGTCTTCAGGTTTCTTTACCTGAAAATGCCTTCACTTTGCCTTCACTTGTGGAATTTAGTTTTCCGGAATAAAAAGTCCGTCGCTTCATCTTCCCTCGTGCCACTTACTGAGTCTCTGTCCCCCGACCTTCCGATGCCCGAGCTGCCAGCAATGGTGTCGCGTTGCTCCCCGTGCCGGGTCGGATTCCTCCTGTTCCCACGCGTTCCCCTGGCCTGCGGCTGGCATCAGTTGGAGGATGCGGCGTGGGCACATGCTGTTGTGCGTTTCCTCCGTGGGATTTGTGGCACATCTTGACTTTGTACGTTATTGTCTTCCACCATGTACGGGAGATTTCCAGCTATTATTTCTTAAAATATTTTCTTCTTTATCTTTATTTTTCTCTTTATCTCTTCATTTCCTTCTGATATTCTAATCATTGGACTACTTGATATTGTCTGGAAAATCTCACGGAATTGATTCATTTTAACTTTTTTTCTTCTTCAGATCAACTTATTTCTATGGATTTATTTCCCGTCATCAGTCCTTTCTTCTATCATCTCCAACATGTTCTTGAGCCTATTTCATGAAAAATCTATATTCCAGCAGTATGTAAATAATAATAATAATATTTCATAACAAAAGGGATTTATTCCAAGAATGCAGAACTAATTTACTATTTGAAAATGTTAACATAATTCACCAAATCAGTCAAATAAGTGAAGAAATGTAATCTACTCATCTCAATATTTGTGTAAAAATTATTGGTAAAAATCAATATCCATTGATTTTTTTTAAAAAACTCTGTTTCTATTTAAATTTAAAGCCACTATCATACCTCTTTGTGAAATATTGAACTCTTTTCCCTAGAATAAGCACTCTGGCTACTCTATACAACATTGTACTGGAGGTCCAAACCAGTGTAATAATGTGAGAAAAATATATAAAAGATCTAATGATTTGAAAAGGATGATGAAACTCTTCATTTGCAAATGACATGACGGTGTACTGAGAAAATCTTACTAAATCTACAGAAGGTCTACAAACCTAATAAGTACATTTAGCAAGTTCTCAAGTTAATTGTTTTTCTTTTTTTTTTTTAAGATTTTATTTATTTATTTGACAGACAGAGATCACAAGTAGGCAGAGAGGCAGGCAGAGAGAGAGAGGAGGAAGCAGGCTTCCCGCCGAGCAGAGAGTCCGATGTGGGCTCGATCCCAGGACCCTGAGATCAAGACCCGAGGCTTTAACCCACTGAGCCACACAGGCGCCCCTGTTTTTCTTCATATTAGTTGCAAAAAATAAGAAATTACATTTTATTTTAATAGTATCAAAACACAGATGCTTAAAATCAACACTTAGAATTAAATTTTTAAAAAGATGAGGAAGTACCCTATACTTTAAAATTCTAAACATTAAGAGATAAGATTAAAATAAATCTAAGTAAATTTAATACGTTAAATTTCATGGATAAAACGATTCAATATTGTAATTTTGATTTCCCAAATTTATCTATAGATTCAATATACCTTTATAAAAAAACTCCAACAGGATGTGTGTAGAAATTGGGAAGCTAATTCTAGACATCATTTGGAAATGAAAAGATCTAAACATACAAATTAAACACCTGAACTCAAAATTACTATAAAGTAACAATAATGAAAAAAACTGCTACCAGCAAAAAGGTAGGTATATAGACCAATAAAAAATATAAAGTCCAGAAACAGTCACATCTGTATCCAGTACCATCAGTTTCCGTAAGGTTGCCTTGCAAATCAATGAGGAAAGGAAAGTCTTTCCAACTGATGGTACGGGCATGACTGAATCTCGGGGTAAGAAAAAAGAGCAAAACCAAAATAAAAACGTAGTCCTCACTGCATTCCGTATACAGAAATTATCCCAGATGAGGTGTAGACCTAAATGTCTGAAAGGACAAAACAACTAAAAGAATACACAGAAAATATCTTCATTACCTTGGGGAAGGCAAAATATTTTTTTAGGCAGGAGACAAAAATGCATAGGCATAAAAAATTGATCAATCAAACCATAAAAATTAAACATATGCTTATCAAAGAGCAGATGGCAGAGCGAAATGGCAGAGCAACTTTGAAAGAAAAGCCAATTTGTACAAAGCTGAACAGAGAGAGAGTAGGCATGTGGCCACACGGAGACTTGGATAAATGTTTTAGCTGTTTAATCTGTAATTATGAAAAACTTAGAAACAGCCCAAATGACCATGACCATGGGAATACTAAACAATATCCTGAAACAAAAAGGAATAAACGTGTAACCCCATGGAAATTCTCAAAAGCATTCCCTTGAGTAAAAGAAGCCACAAGCAACACAGCTCTTAGAATTTGTTTCCATTTATGAATTTAAAGAACAGGAACGTTGTATAACGTTTGAGAAAATCACCTCGCTCGTGGTCCCCTCAGCCCTGACTGGATAAGGGCACGAACGAACTTCTTGAAGTGATGGAGAAGTTTCAGGTCTCGAACTCAGACTTGACTAATTATGGAAATACAAATTTAAAACACACTCCTGAACAACCAAGTGGTCGGAAAAGAACTCAAAAGAGAAATAAAAACCTATCTTGCCCCAGACGCCATGACAAAACTGAGGAGGCGCAGCAAGAGCACTTCTAAGAGTAAGGTTGATGATGATGAATAACCCACACTAAGGGAAAAGAGAGATCTTGAACAGACGACCTAACTTCACACCCGACAGAACTAGAAGATGGAGAACACGCAAAACCCAAAGAGAGCAGGGAGAAGGAAATTACAAAATGGGAGCAGAAACAAATAAAGACTAGAACAACAATAGAAAAGGTCAACAAAATCAGCAGTAAGGGTGTTGGTTGTTTGTTTGTTTCTTTTTTGGGGGTTGGGGGGGTCTGATTAGTGTTTCCAGGCTGTCTACTTCAGCAGCTCCAGGACTGGGAAGTACAAGGCAACAAGAAAACCCAGAGAACTGGTCACCGTACTGTTCCTTGGGCCCCAAAGTCGCAGTTATTCTTGTCCTTCCCAGCGTTCGGATACGTCGGTGTGCTTTATGCATAATGTCCAGCGTTTTCAGTTACAGGAGGCAGGCGGCACGGGAAGGTCCTTCTACTCTGGGATCTGGAAGTGAAAGTCCTATAGTCAGTTAGGTTGTGTCACAAAGTTTCCTAAATCGAATGAATGAAAAAATATATGACAAAATCAGAGAGGGAGACAAACCCTGAGAGACTCCGAACTGTAGGAGACACACTGAGGGAGGCTGGAAGGGCGGTGGGGGGATGGGGTGACTGGGGGACGGGCATTCAGGAGGGCAGTGGCGTCTGATACTGGCTGCTGTTTGCAGCTGACGCGTCATTGAGCTCTACCTGTAAAACCAACGGTGCATGATATGTTAACTCACTGAATTTAAATAAAATAAGTAAATCCAAGGAATGAAATCTTAACTCCCGCCTTTTCAAAGTTAAGTAAATTGAGGGATAAAAAAAGTGGGTAGGAGAAGAATCAATGAAACAAGATGGGATTGGGAGGGAGACAAATCATAAGTGACTCTTTTTTTTTTTTTTTTAAAGATTTTATCCATTTATTTGACAGACAGAGATCACCGGTAGGCAGAGAGGCAGGCAGAGAGAGAGGAGGAAGCAGGCTCCCCGCTGAGCAGAGAGCCCCATGCGGGGCTCGATCCCAGGACCCTGGGATCATGACCTGAGCCAAAGGCAGAGGCTTTAACCCACTGAGCCACCCAGGCGCCCCCCATAAGTGACTCTTAATCTCACAAAACAAACTGAGGGTTGCTGGGGGGAGGGGGGTGGGATTATGGACATTGGGGAGGGTATGTGCTTTGGTGAGTGCTGTGAAGTGTGTAAACCTGGCGATTCACAGACCTGTACCCCTGGGGATAAAAATATATGTTTATAAAAAATAAAAAATTAAAAAAAAAAAGAGACAGCCAAAGCATGTGAGAGGCTAAGAGGATTGACCAGGTGACTGAAATCCAGAGTGTTTTTATTTCCCCCATACTTCCGAATAGATAAACTTAGGCAATGTGTTTATAAATAACAGATAAATGATCATAGTTGACCATCATTTTGTGACAACTAGAAAACCCTATTACGATAAACTTCTCAGAAACTGAAAAACTGCATGCTCGTGATAGACAAAGAATAGTTTTTCAAGTCCTTTCCAGGAATAGATTCTGTATCACTGTTTTTGAGAAAGTAGAAATAAAGAACTGATAAATTCATTCTCCATTAAATTATTAAAAATACCTTTTGATGATAGACCATTCGGCTACTAATGAACTATAACTTAAAAGGAATTTTAAAAGCTTGAGTAGCACTGCTTTTCTTAAAAACAAACAAACAAAAAAGCAAACTTTTTTTGGAGTAAAGGTGATCCTGAGCTCATTTTAGCAAAAAGAAATATCATTCATTGATATATAAGGTAATTTTTAAAGCACTACTGTTACTCAGAGATAATTTTACATTAAAATTCTAATTTTCACATTTAATAAGAGTTTTTTTTTATTATATTACCTTAGTCATCATTCAGCACATCATTATTTTTGACGTAGGGTTCCGTGATTCATTGCGCATAACACCCAGTGCTCCAAGCAGTCCATGCCCTCCTGAATCCCCATCACTGAGCTCACCCAACCCCCACACCCCTCCCCTCTGAAAGCCTCGGTTTGTTCCCCAGAGTCCACAGTCTGGCAAGATGTATTCAGGCATTCAGTGAGAAGCACATGGAGCCAAGCCCACTTGATCCAGCAAGGCTGTCATTCAGAATGGACGATAAAAACACTTTAAAAGAATCAACCTATAGACATTTTTGTTACCAAGAAGTATGGTAAGGTGACCCATCAAAAACTCATAAACAAATATTTAGGGACACATATATCCGAGAAGTTCACAGAGAAAAATACAAAATATATTTTAAAATGGAAGATCTAAGAGAGCAAATTACTTTTGCATCTAAATTCCATTGACTACATTTTTTAAAATGAACCGTAGGAGCGGCCTTAAAACACCAGTACATGCAATATGGGATTGTATGGAGAGGGAGATTTTACAGACGTGGGTACACGTGTCCGTCTGTCTCCCCCCGTAAAGAAACAGGGACGCAGCTCTGCACCCAACGGGCACTGACCAGGCGGACTGGCCGGTCCCCTCCCTGAGGGCTAGGGAGCGAGTGCTCCGGGTGGGACCCCACACCGAAGGGGCCTGGTTTGCACCTCCCGCAGGCGCCCCAGGACAGAGCGGCAGGCTTGTCCATCAGCTTGCCCAGCTGTGTGCCAGGAGGGCAGGAGGTGGGAGTGGGAAGGTTTCACGGCCGCCAGAACACCACGAAGCAGAGTCGGGCTCCTCGGTGGCTTCGGCCCGTATCACCGCGTCTTGATTAACGCGGGTCTGCGGGGGGTGTTACCGCTGGGTGCAGTGATTTCCGCTCGACTCTTCTTTTTGAAGAGAGTTACAGGTGTTCCTGAACTTGTTCCTTTCCGTGTAAATTAAAATGTTTGTCCTTCTCTACAAAAATAAATAAAATAAAATAGAGATAGATAGAGATAGATAGAGATAGATAGATATCTAGCGCTATCTATTGATGCAGTCCTTTCCAAATCCCAGATAGATATCTAGATCTAGATATATAGAGAAGATTTGTATTTGCAGAGAAGATAGATATATCTAGATCTATCTATCTATCTGTAGATATAGATGTATATTATCTACAGATGTGTATCTATAGATTTAGATGTTTATCTATAGATATCTATGTAGATATCTATATCTATGTAGATCTATCTATCTATCTATCTATCTCTATATATCTTTCTATCTATATATACCTTTCTGGGATTTGGAAAGGACTGCGTCAAGCCTATAAATGAACTTGGGGATGAATTTTGTTATGTTTTTCTGGGTTCTCGAGACAGGAATTCAATTCCCTATTAGGGGCTGCCCTCCTCTCAGACGCTTCGGCCGCATCCCACACACGGGCATGTTGTAATCGCGGGTGGACTGGTTAATATTGTTTCCTTTCCACGTGTTTATAGACTTTCTGTCCTTGACTTCTAGCTTGATCCCATGGTGGTGAGAGAACCACATGTCCTCTGTAGGGTTCCCGTCCCTTGAAACTTCCGGCAGTTGAAGAGGGGATGGGGACGGAGGCCTGCCCTTGTGGGGACCATGGGGTAGTGTCTGCAAGTGCACAATTACCGCAGTCGACACCTGAAACTCGAAGAAAACCGTATGCTAGCTAACTGTGGTTTGTCTTGTGGCTCAGGATATGGCTTTCCCTGGTGTGAGGTGGACGGCAGGTCGCCCCCCCAGGCTCTGCTGGCAATGCTGCTGTGGGTGGATGGTGTGGGGGAGCGGTGGGGGCTGACACCGCAGGACCAGGCAGATCAGGGCGCCCACTGTCACTGGTTTTAGGTCTCCCTACTACGTCCCTGCTGGACTTCCCCTTTCTTGGTTCTTTGCCAGAGAGAACAGCCTTAGCTTGCGTTTATTATTTATTTATTATGTATTTATTAATGTATTTATTTATGTTTTCATTTTGCCTTTGCCTGGGCCAGTCCATCCTCTCTGCCTCACCTTTCCGAGTCATGCTTAGGATTGTTATTTCCAGGCTTTGTAGGTGTATTTAAAGGGGAGTGCTGAGAAACATGAATATAGACCGTTTCCCTGGGACTCAAATAGATCAAACTTTTAAGGAATCTGTAAACTACTTTCCAAAATTGTGAACTATTTTCTAGCTTTTACATTTGCAACAATAGCATACATGTTACACTTCTTCCAATCCTCACCAACACTAACATGACTAATCTTCTTCTTCTTCTTCTTCTTCTTCTTTTTAATAAAGATATTTATTTACTTATTTGACAGACAGAGATCACAAGTAGGCAGAGAGGCAGGCAGAGAGAGAGGAGAAAGCAGGCTCCCCGCTGAGCAAAGAGCCTGATGTGGGGCTAGATCCGGGTACCCTGAGATCATGACCTGAGCTGAAGGCAGAGGCTTAACCACTGAGCCACCCATTCGCCCCTCCAGTCTTCTTTTTACTAGTTGTGTCGTGGAATCATATTGTGTTTTTATTTTGTGTTTCCTAATGAGTGATCATGATGAGCACCTTTTCAAGTGCTTATTTCCCATCTGTGTATATTCTTCACATGTTTTTAAGATCTCATTACTGGGGCGTCTGGGTGGCTCAGGTGGTGAAGCATCTGCCTTCGACTCAGGTCACGATCCCAGAGTCCTGGAATCGAGCCCCGCGTCAGACTCTCTGCTCAGCAGGGAGCCTGCTTCTCCTTCTCCCTCTGTCCCCCCTCCCCACTTGTGTTCAATATCTCTCTCTGAAATTAATAAGCTTTTTTTTTTTTTAAAAGATGTCATTTATTTATTTATTTGACAGATCACAAGTAGGCAGAGAGACAGGTAGAGGGGTGGTGGTGGGGGGGAGCCCCCTCAACGCTGAGCAGATCCTGATGCAGGGTTAATCCCAGGACCCTGGGATCATGACCTGAGCCAAAGGCAGAGGCTTTAAGCCACTGAGCCACCCAGGGGCCCTGAAATAAATAAGCTTTTTTTAAAAAAAATCTCATTGCCATTATATTTATACACAATACACATATATGCCAATTATTCTTTTGAAATATATTTATTTGATCAATTTTGTGTCGTTACAGAGTTGCAAGCGCTGGACTACAGCAATACATGATACCAGCCTTCTTATTTCGTGGTCTTTCCCTCCTGGGGCCACTCGGCTCCAATATGTGCCGTCTTGTCTGAGCACTTTCAGCCCTCGGCACACTGTGCCTGCACCTTCTTTCCTCCATCTGCAAATTCCTTGTAAGAAGAGCCCATTCCTTCTCAGCCTCATCTTCAAACACTGGGAGCGCTTCCCAAATGCCCAGGACAGGGGCTGGTGATGAGAGGGTGAGAGCGTCGGGCAGGGAGACGTCAGGGATGGGCCTCCCTCCCTTCTCTGCCAAAACAAAACCTGCGAATTAACAAGGACAGAACATGAACTCTGCAAGTTTTAAATCCCCAGAGACTCCCAGCAGAGTTTTACTAGCACGTGTTCCACAAAGCCCTGTAACTAATGAGAGAAAATTACAAAGTCAAGTGAGAAAGTTCTCTTGCTTCCTCTGATGAAAGGAGAGAGGAATCCCCGAGGGTCTCCTAACCAGAGCAAACCTCCAGAGCGGAGGAGCCTCGGGTCCTCGTAATGATCAGGCAACATCCTAAACTGGTGGAAGAGAAGGTTCTTAACCACTGGGATTGGGCGAGTGGTAGACACAGAGCAGAGGTCATGCCGCCCAGCCTCACAACTCATGTCGGAAGCTCTGGGCCACAGGACACCAACGCTTGCACAGAATCGGGGCCTTATCCTCACTCCCCAACCTTAGACCCAGAAGCTTCATGGACTTCCAAGGTCACTAAACTAACAGTGACGAGGTGAAAAATGTAGCCTGTTCAATCAATGATTGTGTAGGAAGCAGATCTCTGTCTCTTCTGAGCGAAGAACAAAGCAGGTTTCCAGCCACGTGAAGACCATCGTGGAAGAGGATAAGCCCAGCACTGAGCTAGCCCTAGGGCCCTGATAAAGCACACGAGGTAGGAGACTCTTGGACTCTGATTTCCCCACAATTAATTGTCCCTGCATTTTCTTCAAATTGCATTTCTCTGGGACTTCGGAAAGGGTGTGCATTTCTTTTGTCAGTGGATCCATATCCCAAACTAAATTTGTCACAAGTCGATTTTGGGATAACTTCAGAAACAGGTGAGGGTGAGGTGTATGACTCCCTCACCCCTACACACACAGGCATTCAGAATACGTCAGAGTAGTGGAGATTCTGGAAGTCACCCTCCAACACCAGAGCTTCACCAAGTAGGCACTGAGCGCACCATTAGGTAAGAACTAGGTAAGGGACCATCTGTCTTGGGACATGAATTGCTGATTCTTTGCATGTTCAAAATGCTCCCGAATTTAATGATGGATTTGAACCCAAGCCCTTTGGGCTGTTGAGGAGGGAATGTGGCATATCATGGGAATCAGGCTGTTCTGCAATCGGTATGTTAGAAAGAGCTTGAAGGACACCTGGGTCTCAGAGTCGATTAAACATCTGACTCTTGGTTTGGGCTCAGGTCATGATCTCAAGGTCACGATCTCTGGGTTGTGAGATCAAGCCCCACATCAGGCTCCATGCTCCTCACAGAGACTGCTTAAGACTCTCCCTCTGCCTCTCCCTGCACTGCTAGCCCCCCATCCTGTTCTCTCTCTCTTCAAGTAAATAAATCAATCTTTAAAAAAAAGAAGGAAAGAAAGAGAGAGAGAGAGAGAGAAAGACAGAAAAAAGAAAGAAAGAAAAGAAAAGAAAGGAAAAAAGAGCCGTGAGGTCTGCACTGAGGATGCCAGGTACGAAAAACAACTTGTTTTGCTCTTCTCTTCTGCCCCTCACGCCACTTTATTCATCTTTTCATTCCACAATCTGATTGCTCTTCCTCAGAATTCCTGTGGAGAGTCGAGAGAACTGGGAGACGTCCATGCTCTCCTGAGGGAGGGATTGTTCACAAGGTCTCAGCCGTGGGCAGAAGGGTGAGGAGGACCTAGTACTTCTGGGAGGACAAAGTCGTCTGAGACAGTCCAAAGGGCGTGAGAAGGCCGTTTGCAGGGGAAAATAGAACTACGAGCTTCAAGTGTGGGTGTGGAGATCTTAAATTTGGATGTTAAGGAGGCCTAAGTCTTGCTTAACGTACCTCATGCGAAGGAAGCCCACGGATCGTTTAGACACTGTCCCCTTCTAATATAATTGCCTAAGGCAGGAAGACAAAAAAAAAAAAAAAGAATGCTCTAGTTTCCTTTTGGGAAGATAATTGCCCATAGATAGCAGGTGTGGATACAGTGAGAGAAAGTGGGAAACAGGAAAGGAGAAAGCGTGGTGAGAAAGATTAGACCCATGATTCTCGCGTGGCCAAAAACGAAATCAAGCCTCATCAGGTCTAAGAGGACGGAAGCAGCAGGAGATCTCTGAGGAGAGTCCATCGGGCCATGAGTTGTTTTTGTAGCCTTTGATGATAAAATTTATAATTACATATTTATTTTATTTATATTTATTTGTGCTTGTTAAAGTGTATAATTATAACTTAGACCATTTCCTTATTGCCTGTTTTGACTGTCAGTGACCAAGCTCGATGCTGCTGACAGAAGACTTAATCTTTGCCTGAACAAAATCTAATTAAGAGTGGGAAGTCTGTCTAGCTGTGTGCTCCTCACGCTCCACAGTGCTGAATAACAAAGTAAAAGGGAAACTGTTTATAGATTCCACAGCTTTTTTGATAACTAACCTATCCATACAACACATACTGGGAACCATTACTTTCTTAATGCATTTTGTTAGCGCTGTGAGAAATACAGAAATCTGTGACTGATAGCCTCTTTCCTCAAGGAAGAGACATTGATAAATAGAAAGAATACACAATTAAACTCAAAACAGGTGGATTCCAGCTCCAAACATGCCACTTCATAGACACAACTATCTTATTTCTAAAACACAAAAACCACAGCTTCCATACACACGTCCCAGCCATGCCATGTGCTTCACATTTTCATTGTCAAGAATAAAACCAATAAACATTACAAGGAATTTGGCAAAATGCAGACCCTACCGATGCTAGTTATTAAATATGTTGACGTGTAGGAAAGGAAAATCAGCAGCTCAGTATAGCATTAAATATAAGGAAAGACGGCATGTTGTAGAAGTTTAATCTGAGATTAAATCAGATGCAGAATGATTGATGAATTCACGGAATCTCTAGAATTTAACTTTTTCAGATGCCAGGGTTGGCATTGAAGAAGTGGGCAAATTTTCAGCTGCTACCTGCACTGTGCTTGTGTAAAGGGTCTGTTTATCAATAGCATCCATGTACTCTATTGGTCACTTTTCATCTGAAGGGTCCTGGAGTATCACGATCTTCCCTCTCCTCAGAGCAAGAGGAGGGAATGTGTTCTTCACTTTCAGGACCTAAATTCTTCTCCAAGAAGAGATAATGACTTTGGGCTCCTTACAATTATAAGCTGTTGTCCAAAAGTGGTCCCCAATTTCCTAACAAAAAATTATCAACCTTCACTCATTAGATATTCACAATGTTATATGTGGAAGTTGCTCTGTCAGACTCTGACTGCGTATTAACTACTTGGTAGGGTTTTTATTTTATTTTATTTTTTTTAATTCAGAATCTGATCAAATCTGGCTCACCTAATGCACCTGAATTTCCTTTATCCGGATACCAATCAGAATATTTTTCCCCTCATTATATTACCAGCCAGTAAAGTCATTCTAACAAATAAGCCTGAAGGTGTGTCTGTCACCCAATAAGTGATCAAGGATTGATCACTGAACAAAGATGTAACAAGTGGGTTAAAAATTAGGAAAACACATAACCTATATACACAGGGTATTTTGCTGAACTAAATGAAAAATCAGTTAGTAATTATAACGCTGATCATCTGTCTTCGTCACAACATAATTTTCAAAGAATCATGGAGAATGGAGTATTTGTTCTTTCTTTTAGATTTCAGACACGGAAACAATGAAGGTCAACCAGACAGTCGTGGGAGAATTCATTCTTATTGGCTTCTCCGTGTACCCACATGTGCAGATGTTCCTCTTCCTGGTCTTTCTTGGCCTCTACCTTCTCACCCTCACAGGTAACCTGGCCATCATGGGTCTCACTTGGGTGGACAGATCTCTCCACATCCCCATGTATCTCTTCCTTGGTGCCCTCTCTTTCTCCGAGACGTGCTACACGCTGACCATCATCCCCAAGATGCTGGCAGATCTGCTGACTGGGAACAGAGGCATCTCCGTCACGGGGTGTGGCTTGCAGATGTGTTTCTTCTTGGGACTTGGTGGCACCAATTGCATCATCCTGACCTTGATGGGATATGATCGCTTTCTGGCCATCTGCAACCCTCTCAGATATCCACTGCTTATGACCAACGTGGGGTGTGGACAACTTGTGGCATCTGCTTGGGCTGGAGGCTTCCTTATCTCTCTGATAGAGACTGCGCTGATATTCAGGGGCTCCTTCTGCAGCCCCAACCTTGTCAGACATTTCTTCTGCCACATGCGAGCAGTGGTGAGGCTGTCCTGTCTAGACACCGACCTCACGGGGTCCGTTGTGACAGTGATCTCCGTGTCTGGCCTGATAGGCACGTTCCTGCTCATCATCATCACTTACATGTTCATTCTTTCCACTGTCTTCAGGATCCCGTCAGCCGAGGGCAAGCAGAAGGCCTTCTCTACCTGTGCCTCACATCTCACAGTGGTCCTTGTCCACTTTGGGTTTGCAGCCATTGTCTATCTGAAGCCAGAAGCTTCAGGAGGGGATGACACGCTCATGGCCATCCCTTACACGGTCATTACCCCTTTCCTCAGTCCTCTAATTTTCAGCCTCAGGAATAAGGACATGAAGAAGGCCCTAAGAAAGGTGCTTGGAAAGAGGAGATTCTTGAAAAAACAATTTTGGATTAATGCTACGTGAGTGACTGTCCCCTGATGTCAGTACGCATTTATCCTGTGACATCAGGAGAAGCCTGGGGCATTTGCCTTTTTCGAGTTGTCATGGAGGAATCCATAGACTGAGTGCGGGAACTTAAGCATCACAAATTTTTACTTAGTTTGTTAAGAAAGTTGTTCAACTACTTCTACTTCTACTGGCTCTTGTAAAGACCCTCGGCTTCTGCCAGTCAGCCTTCCACTGATGGATGGGGAAAAGCAAGATTGTAGAAGGGAAGAACAACCTTTATGACCACAACACTAAGAGATGCTTAAAAATATCTAAAGATTCAAGAGATGAGGAATTTTTCTTGGAAACACTGTGAGACATTGGACTGTGCCTCCTAGGAGATAGGCCATTTCTAGTAGGTGACACACTATGTAGAAATCATCAACTGTCTCCTTGTGCATATCTGGATTGATACCTCCATTTGTTAAGTCCACTGCCATACTGATGACTGAAGAATTTTTTTTTTTAACATTTTACTTATTTATTAGAGAGAGAAAGCAAGGATGAAGGGGAGGAGAGGTAGAGAGAGAGGGAGAGAGCATCCCAAGCGGACTCCAAACTGAGCACAGAGCCTGACTCGGGGCTCGATCCCATGACCCTGAGATCATGACCTGAGACAGAATCAAGAGTTGGATGCTTAACCGACTGAGCCACCCAAGCACCCTTGATTACTGAAGGTTTTTAAAAACACTGTTCATGACTGTGTCCTTCCACTGACAGACGCTCACTTCTGACTATGCAGGATATCTTGGAACATTGATCAGCCAAGCAGACAGGACAGCAGAGCCTGCATGTCCTGTGAAATGGATGAGGGCTGGAAATAACCCCCATTTTCTTTAAGATGACCATATTCAAAAGCGAATGTTACACACACACACACGCACACACACACATCATGGTACTGAAGGGGCCCACAGTGGCAGGCATTCTGGAATTATTTTGGCAGACATATAACGTGTAATGAAGGAAACCACATGAACACAGCATTACACCTTGATATCACCCAGAAGACTTAGAATTAGAAACATGGTAGAGGTTATACCACACAGGACTAGCAAAGGATCTTATGGACTAGCTGAAACATGAGCCTCGAGACTTCTCCGAGTCCGTTGCTCAGTTCTGCTGTTAACCAGGTCTGTGCCTTCTCATGATGGACATAACCTTTGTATTAAGGCTTGATGTACATCGAACACATGAAAAGTATAGGGGCAAGGTCTGAGCTCCATTATTTACAGGGATGTTATAAAGATAAATGAGATAATGGATGAAAAATATCATGAGCACACACTGATTACAGTTTCCTCTTGCCACGACTCTATTTTCTTCCTTGGGACCATTCTTGTGGTGGGTGTGCAGGCAGAGCCTGTACCCACTTCAGTCATGGTCACTGCCTCAATGACAAGTGTTTCCTCGACTCCTGTTCCACCCCGAGAATGGATTATTCAATCGAGGGAAGCCATAAAATCTTGGGAATAGATGCTAAGAATTTACTCACTCAAGGTGGGTGTAGAAAACATGATGAAGCCTAGATACAAGTTTCTGAACTTGAATTTGGACCAATTAGCTTGCATATACCTGATACAGTAACTGGGGTGGTCTCTACTAGTCACCGATTTAATATTCATTGTTGACATAGAAATAAGTAAGTAACCGGGAGCTGGAAAATATCTGCGTGTTTAAAAATCAAGAAACACATTTCTAAATGCATCATGAATCAAATTAAAAAATTTATGAATACTAGAGAAATGATTTGAATTGGAGAAAATGGAAATACTACAAGTCAAAGCTTTGGGATATAGCTTTTCGGTATTCAGATGGAAACAGAGGCTCTTTAAAATGCATATTAAAAAAGTTCACAGGCTGGAGAGCAATAGCTTGAGCATTCATCTCAAGAATTTGGGAAAAGAATAAATGAACACAAAAAGATTATAAATAAAAAAATGAATAAACGAGAGCAGAAATCAATTAAATAAGTATACAGTACAGTGACTTAAAAAGTCAAAAGTTGAAATATTGAAAATATCAATAAATCTTATTATTTTCTGGCGAGGCTGATGAAACAATGAAGACAGGATGTACGAGTCAACTCTGATGGGAATGGAAGGGGAGCATTTCTCAGGTCACACCACAGAAACGATCAGAGAATGTTGTGACTGACTTCATGAACATAAATTTGAGAACTTATGTAAAGTGGGAAAGTTCTGGTAAAGCTCATATAGGGAGAACGGCTATTTGATTCTCAAGAAATAGAATTTTAATTCATATGTACCACATTAAAAAACCAACCAACCAACCAACCAACCCACCCACCCACCTCTGGGTTGCTTCATTAGCTTTAGTAGTAGATTCTGCCAAAATTTTAAAGGGGAAGTTTTGCCAAACTTGCCCCAAACCTCCCATGGGAGAGAAAAGAGTAAAATCCCCAACTCATCTTTTGGGCCCGTAGAATGTAGAAACTAGATCTTGAAATCTCACTCAGGAGCATAGACACAGAACTCTTGGGTAAAATTCAAGCTTCATTTAATCCAGAAATGCAAGATTGGCACATTTGAAATCAATCAATATAATTTAGCATGTTATCAACATAAAGGATATTAATTATGTATTATGTAATTATGTAATTATATGTAATTAACTGATAAAGAAAAAATTTTTGGCAAAATTTAACATCCTCACAGGGAAAGAATAAAACCTGTTAGCATAATAGGAATTAAAAGAAGGTTCTTTAAACTCATGAGGCTGTGGAATTCTGTTTGTATCTGAGTGTAGTCGCCACATGTTACACTGGTTTCAGGGGTCCAGAATGGGGACTCGGCAATCAGCTTCTCACCGGGCGGTGACACAGGTAAACACCACGGTGCTGAATCAGGAACAAGCAAGAACGGCGTCTCCCATCTCTGGGATCTCATTCCAGACAGTGCAGTAAGAAAGAAGCAAAAAGCAGAAGGATTATAAAGGAAGAAAAATGGTCATTTCTCATGAATTACAAAATTTCGTATGTTAGAAAAATCCAGAAATAATCTGCAGATCAATCATTACAGGGCTGAGAACTCAGTACATATATACACCAGCTACATCCCTATCATTAGCAAAACTTAGAATCTGGCTTTAAAAAATATATCGCATTTTGAAGCTTTGAAAATATCAAAGCCCTTGGAATAAATTTAACAAAAGACATGCAAGGCCTCTGCACAGAAAACTAAAAGACCTATGTAATGGTGAGATATACTATGTCACGGATTAGAAGACTCTGTGGTACAGATGTCCGTCTCTCCCCATGCTAACCTATGCTTTGAAGAAATCCCAGGGAAAATCCTCATAGTGTCCTTTTCTGGGTATGAAAGCTTTACGGGGGGGCTAAAATTGATTTACAAATAGCCAAGACATTCTTAAAGAATAACATATATATGTCATATATATATATTATGATATATTTTTATTTATATTTATTATATATTTATATGATTCATATTTATACTTTATTTATATATTCATATTTATTTAAAAATATAAATATATCCAATATAATATATAAACATACTTAATATATTTAAATAAATTTATACATTCATAAAGGTCCTATTTTTAAATGTATATTTATATATTACTTATATAAATTCATATTTATTATATATAGTATAATACATGTGTGTGTGTGTGTGTGTGTGTATATATATATATATATATTTTTTTTTTAACCAAAAATCAAGACTCATGCAGCTACCATGTGGAATTGGCCCAAGTGACAAACAGGCCAACAGAGGATGAGCAGAGAACCCCCAAAGACCCACGCACACACAGGCATTGGCTTTATGATAAATATGGCTTAGAAAACAACAGACTTTTCGAAAACTCATGCTAGGAAAATTGGATTTCCATATACACATATCTATATGGAGGAAACCTGTCTCCATAAATAACTACATCAAGGAAATCAATTTCTGAGTATCCAAACCTGAATTTGAAAGACAAAACAAGAAAACTTTTACATATATTAAAATTATTGCTGATATAAAAAAAATTAGCTTTACAATATTCTTAGGGCATGAGAAGAGTGTTTGAAGTGGGCATTAAAGCATTAATTAAAACTGAAAAGATTGATTAAATTGAAATTGAGAAATTGTGTTCACTAAAACACAGCATTATTCAGCAGATGGATAGGCGAGCCACATAAAACTGAAAGGAAATTTAAAGAAAAGATTAATGTAAAATTTAGGATAGAGATTACTTTCTGAGGGAGGGGCACGCAGAGGGATTCCTAGCTGGTAAAATTCTTTTCTTGATCTGGGCAGTGATTAGAAAGGTGTTTGCATAATAAAAATTTCACTAAGCTCTCTATTCCTTTGGGTGATTTTCTGAATCTGTGTTTTATTTTAAAATATAAAATACTTTATTTTATTTAAAATATAAAGGCTAAGCAAGGAATTCCACAGAATGAGAGTGTAAGGGCCTATTCAGTCAGAGCAGCCCCACCCCAGTTGAACCGCCATTTTGTTGTAAAGCTTAAATTGACCTTGCCGCCACCCCCCCCCCAACTTATTTAAAAGCAAGTCCTGGAAAACAGTTCCACGTAACAAAGTCCAAATACAAGGGTGGGTCAGGCCAGGTGGAGGTATTCAATCAGCGGGGGGATGCATACTGTCTCCTAGTTACCAAAGATTATGGGCCCCCGCCCTTAAGGAGCCTTTTGGCGCCAATCCTAGCCAAGGTGTGATAGGCTGGTTCAAATGTCTACTATGGTAAATTGTAATTCAATTGTTCACCTAGAATCACTGTGGAGCTTCCTGTGTGTGTCATAATCTAATTGGCCACCTGTGTGTGGCCAGGGCCAACCACATGGCCTTTGCTCTATAAGTTAGTCTGAAAAGCAGGGCGGGGTCGTCCTCTCTGGAAGGGTGGCCTCGACCAGTCTGTTTGACGGTCAGTATGATTCCTGATGCTTGGCGCGAAATAATGCTTTGCTTGACCTTCACTTTGTATCAGTCCCGCTCCTTTAATCACGGACCCATTATTGGCGTGCCCAATTTTGGGGGACCCAACAGAGAGAAAATATATACAACGGATACAATTGGCCAAAGGCTCTTACGCAGTATATATACAATCCCTATCAAAAACCAAACAATAAACAAAAATATCATACATAGAACATTCCAATCAATAGAAAAAATGTTCTAGAGCCGTGAAGAGATCCTTCCTAAAAGAAAAGATCCAAATGTCCAATAAATACAGAAAGATGCTTCATCTTGTTGGTAAGCATGGTCATGGACATTCACTCCCCCACGTGGGCGGTGAGCATTGGCAGGGTGGGGTAAAGAGGGGGCCACAGACTCTCCGGTGTTCCCCCAAGAGTGCTCATGGGCTCAGTCACTGCAGAGAGCAGCCTGTATTACACACTGACCTTGGAGAAACCTACGGTCCGGGGATCTACTTCTCTACTCTTAGGTATGGGAATTACTCAACTGTTCCCCAACAGCAGAACAGACCAATAACTTGTCCATGTCCACACAGAGGATTAGCAGGCAGCAAGCGGACGGTAACCACGGCTACAGACTCCCACCCGCACGAAGTGTGCATAGCGCTTTCCCCTCTACACTGTCACTTTCTCAGACAATCTAAACCACAAGTTGTAACCCAAGACCTTTGCCTCTGATCTATTTTCTCATTAGATTTTGCTAAATGTTTGTTCTATAAATGTCCCTGATACAAAGCAGTAAGATAGTCTGTCTTGTCAATAAGAAATATAATAAAATAATAATAATAAAATAAATCTGAAGAAATAAAATCAGAGATCAATGCGATGTGGGAAACGGAAGCAAAATTAAATTAAACTCCTTTCCTACTTGCAGCCCATTGATGACTCCCGAAACAGGAAAGTGACATTCCTGCAAGAGCCCAGCTGCCTTGACGTTCATACTTCGCTGAGGGCAAAAGGCAATTTTAGCTTAGCATTATCCCAACCCTCTAAGATCCTGTAAGTCAACTTTAACACACACAAATTCCTTTGGAAACTTCTTTTATCTCTAAATCCCCAAGCACATGGCCCACCGATACACATCTGAAGGGTCTCGTGACTCAAGTTTTATCAGACAGTGATGGATGAAGTTTTCCTAACAACAGCTTGCCCCCTCAAAGCCCTGGAAGCCTTGCTGCCAAATTCCTTAGATTTACACGATCCCTGACCCCCTCCCAACTTGAAAGGATATAATGGGCTGCGAACCCTGTGCCGTTCTTTCTGCCCCCAGGTCCTGTCCCCGCGCTTAAAACCACCCTTTTGCATGAAAGACATCTCAAGAATTCTTTCTTGGCCATCAGCTCCGAATCCTGACGTCTTTCGCGCATCAAGTCACTTCTGTTCCCAACGTAAATGTGCAAAGTGGTCATTTTGTTTCTTCTACATATTTTAAGAATTTACCCTGTTCAAGACACTGCACTGGCTACGGGGAAAAACAAAACCACAAAGGAAAGTTTTTCTTCCAAGAGACTCCCATTCTCCTTGTGGAAAGGCCAGGAAGTGGTGGTGTAAGGTGGACTGGAGCTTTCACAGAGATCTGTGGGAGTGCTCGGTGTATGGGCCTATTTAGCCAGAGCAGCTCCATCCTGACCCTGCCCTACTCCACCTCCTCCCCCCACAGCTTCAGGGAACTTACTTAAAAACAAGTCTGGGAAACCAGTCCCAGGTAACAAAGCCCAAATACAAGGGTGGATCAGGCCAGATGGAGGTATCCTATCAGTGGGGGCGCATACAGTCTCCCTAGCTACCAAGGAGTATGGGCCCTGCCCTTTGGGTGTCCTTTGGGCACCAATTCTGACCGAGGTGATAGGCTAGTTTAAATTTCTACTATAGGGTAAACTGTAATTCAGTTGCTCACTTATGTGTGACCTAGCAGGACTGTGCAGCTTTCCCTGTATTATAATCTCATTGGTCACCTGTATGTGGCCAGGCCCAACCACATGGCCTTTGACCTTAAAAGCTAGTCTATAAAGAAGAGAGAGGTCACCCTTTCTGTAAGGGGTGGCCCCGACCGGTCTGTTTGACGGTCGGTTTGATTCTTGATGCTTGGAGCTTTGCTTGACCTTAGCTTTGTTTCAGTCTCGCTCCTTTGACCATGGACCCATTCTTGGGGGACCCAACACTCGGGACACAGACCCACGTGAGATAAGACGATGAGATGGTTTCAGCCATACTGAGGGCCATTGTCCCCAGAAAAGACTGCTTTGCCCCAGAGTATCAGCCTCCCTGAAGAAGCCCAGAACAGACAAGAAAGAGACAACCAGGAGAAGCTTGGGGGGTCAGAACAAATCTCGGATACTGACCCTGGGAGCTGTCCTTTCGAAGGAGCCTGCATTTGTTATTATTGTGAGCAGCCTATGTTCCAGCCCAGAGTGCTGGGCATGGTCAGGAAAAGACAAAGGAAGAAAACCGAGGATCTTGGACCCAGAAGCATTATTTTGAGGATGGCAGAGCTGGCTACCCACCGGAGCCTCGTGCATCCTTGTAAACCTGCCCAGCGCCCCTTGCCAATCACAGCGGCTTGTCGCTGTACTGTCCTGGGATAGAGAAATAGAATTCTTTTATTTAGGCCACTTTAATTTGGGGGTTTGGGTGGTTAAAATTGTCGCTGCACTGTATTAATATAATTCGATGCAATATTTATCAAATTCCTAACGTGTCCACCTTGTCAAAGTGCTCCCTACATGTCAGCTGTTTTGTTGGGGCTCCCTTGGAAGGAGCATAAGCACAGCCCATTCTGCTTGACTTCACTCCTGATTGTCACCACCCTCCGCTCCCCAAAACTATCTGACTATACTCCTGTGATTTCCTTTCTTGGATCATTGTTGGTCTTTTTCCTTCTTTGGTCGGCCACAGGCCGTTCCTCCAGCATGTCTGTTCACCTTCCTCTCTCTCTAGAGTCTGTTTCTCCGCTTACATCTATCCCATCAATGTCTGTCATATTCGTGATTACTTTTTATTATTTCCAGGCTTGTAATATGAAGACAGACCCAAGATCCAGGCCAACAATTCCAACATCGCTGCCTTTCTTTGGGCTTCATATGTGAAGAGCAAATTCCTCCCTGAGTTCTCCCTGCTCACCCCTCCAGCCGAAAAGGGAGATAACTCTAATTCTCCCAATCCTTATAGCATCATCTAATGTTTTGCAAAGTACTATGGTTTGTAGGCCTATTGTTTTGCAGAGAGGCGTGGGGAATTCCAGAGCTGGGCACTCCCTCCCCTTCTCTCTCCTCCCAATATTGCATCCTAAACAGGAGGGCATTTTGATGTGGTTTGGGGAGTTGGAGTCCAGAGCCAGTGGCCAAGAAAGCATTCTTGAGACATCTTTGGTGCAAAAATGGTGGCTTTATTAAAGCACAGGAACAGGACCCGAGAGCAGAAAGGGCTGCCACCCTGGGGTGGTGAGAGGCAGGGAGGAATGGCGGGTGATGTCCTTGCGAGACGGAGGAAGTAAAGACAAAGGGAGGACGGGTTCCCAAAGGACTTTTGTGTGTGAAAGGAGACTCACAGGACCCACAGGCCTCGCTATGGTGGGGCTAAGGTTGTTTCCCCTCTAGCAAAGCATGAACATTAGGACAGATGGAGCTTCCTGGAGGAAGGCTGTCCTCTGTGGGCTTCAGGTGTTTGTCAATGGGCCGCAGGTTGAGAAGGGCGTTTAATTGTATCTACATTTCCTTCTGTCTTTGTTTCCCACATCAATTCGACCTCTGGTTGAATAATTCCAGTGATGGGGAGATCAGCACAGACCGCAGGAGGTAACTGTCCCTTTCCTGACAGCCCAGGTAGACAGAGGCACACTGAAGCTGCCTGGGCATGAGGGGCAGGCAGGGACCCAGGGTTTTGGGACAAGGAAAAGCCCTCATGGTGAGGAACAGATTCAGTTTGAGCCAGGAATCCGGTGCCTGAAATGAGTCCCCTGGCCAGCCTCAGCCCCTGGGCCGCGCAGGCCCCCTCCTAGCCCTGTGCTATCCATGGAGGGACATGAATAGGGGAGAGCAGGGAAAGAGGCTAACCCGCTGGATCGCAGATGTGGAGAGGAAGCATCTCCTCCTCACTCATGGGCAGACGACACTGACGAAGGCAGTCCGAGTTTGACAGATATTTTCTCAAAAAAAGAAGTAATGATCTAAAATACCAGTCAATGAATGTATCTGGAACTTTCTCACTTCGTTGTTCTACTTCCTCAGTCTTGAGGAAGCCAGACGGACTTTAACGCGAATCGTTGTTAAGTCTGTCTAAGGATGTGGATGCTGATGAGGGAGCACGATGCTGACTGAGGACAAAGCAAAAGCTGGCACCTTGCACCCCTTCCCCACCCGCTGCCCTCGGTAATTTGTGTGACCCCTGACCGCTGTAAACGAGAAACAAATAGTTAACTTGCAGAGATCACAATCCTGCAGGACAGGAATCTCCCAACTATCTTGATGTGAATGGCTGGCCAAAGGACAACATTGATCAAGCTGCAAGGCTTCTGGTATCCAGGCACCTTGTAGGCCCTCTTTAGCATATGAGAGCTCCGTTGAAACCACTCTTTCCCTCACCCTCCCCCAACTGCAGGGTACAGAACCTGCCATCCCTCACAACCCAGGGCAGCGGCTCCTCCTGCCCATGGGTCCTGTCCCCATGCTTTAAAAAACCACCATTCTGCACCAAAGATGTCTCAAGAATTTTTTCTTGGTCATCTGCTTTGGACCTCACCCCACCAAACCTCACCTAGGTTCTAGAACTTCGTCAGATGCCACCTGGCCAGTGCTCAGGTGGTGGAGTCGACAGCATTATCCTGGCTCCCTCACCGGCTATGTCCCAACGGAGTTTGCTCTTTCATGACAGAACGGCCTCTGGGTGTCTTGGAGCCAGTCTTGTTGGGGAGAAGTAGGTCACCATGGCAATGCATCCTAAGGGACTCTGTCCCCAAGGATGACATGACAAGACCTGGCTACCACTGCCCCTGTCTGCTTCAGGGCTCACCTGCCAAGCCTCTGTCCTGTCATGCCACAGACGATTCCGAGACCAACAGGAAAAAGCAGCTTTCCTGACAAGCGGCTGGAGCCGACGGCAGCTGTCCAGAAGCAGCAGGTAACCAGCCTCCTGACCAGCCTCCAAAGACAGAGCATGTGAGCACATGCAGGAGTCAGGCAAGCACAGAACTAGGCAAACCCCTGTGAGAAACTTTTGCCTCATTCTTTCCCTATGGCCTCCAAATCCCTCAAAATCCTGAAAATCTCTTGAATTTCTCCAGGTATTTGATTGGCTTAAAACCTGAACAAGCTTAGTCATGAAAATATCTCATTCTGAGAACCCTGCTATTTTGCTAGTATCCAAATGTGTGCAGTTACAGAGCTGATGCCAAGAGGTGCCTTTAAAATGCTCCTGGGGATGAGGAATGATTCTCAGTTCCACTGAAGTGGAGTGTTGGGGATCTGTGACCGTGTCCGAGGACAGGACATTGTGTAGGGAGAGGGGGACTGCTAAGAGCAGAGGCTCATAGGAGGACAGGCAGGGACCCATCCTGGCATGTTGGGAGAGTAGCCCCGTCTTTGCCTGAATGCAGGACCAAAACCATATCTACCATATTTGGTCCTGAGCTTCATAGCCCAAATTCAAATGAGAACGTTAGAAAACTGTTGATTGAATTTGACCGCTGAACACAGATGAGCCAACAACACACATCTGTTTTTATCTGACTGAGTCCATCTAGCTGCACCAGTGAGCCGCTGCTTGTGTCCGGAAACACAGAGAGGATGGTGACTCAGTTTGCTGCCAGGTCTCCACGGCCAGAGTTTTCTGGGTATATCCAAAGTCCACAATTTCCTACATGTGTGATCTGGGAGAAAAAAAAAAAAATCACTCCTCTATCTTTATTCTCTCTAAAAAGGGACCACGGTGCTGGGCTCATAGGGCCGCTGGGGGGATTAAGCCAGCACAGGAAAAGGTCTCATCGTACCTTGCACATCGTATCAATTGTATTACGTCTTCTCTTGATGATGAAGTCTTAGAATGTAAGTGAGGTTCGGTGGGGTAATGTCCAGAGCCAAGAAATGTCCAGTGACCAAGAAAGAGTTTGTGAGACATCTTTGGTGCAAAATGGTGGTTTATTAAAGCACAGGGACAGGACCCATGGGCAGGAAGAGCTGCTGCCCCGAGGCTGTGAGGAGTGGTCCATTATATAATTGCAGGTTGGGAGGGGGCCGGGGATGGCGTAAGTCTGTAAGGAATTTTGGAAGCAAGGTTTCCAGGACCTTGAGGGGCTAGCTGTTGTTGGGAAAAGGTCATTTATTGCCATCTAATAAAACCATAGTCACGAGATCCTTTAGATGTGCATCAATGGGCCATATGCTTGGGAATGACTGTCAACACTGTCTTGGAGGGCTTGGAGATAAAGTTCCCAAAGGACACAATTGTTCAAGTAGACTTACAGGATCCCTGCAGGGTGTAGGGGCCAGTCAGGCTAGGATTGCCCCTTGCCCTTAGCAAAGTGTTAAGGTGCAGGCAGTTGAGTCCCTAGGGAATGTCACTCTACCTTTTTTAAGGGCTTGTCAGTGGGTAAGGAAATTTAATAATTTTTCTTTGGCCTCTGTTTCCCACATCATATATGCCATGTGGACACAGACTGGGATGATAATTACGTTTCAGACAGATCTCAGCTTTTGATTCGTGACATGGCTTACTGAGTTACAGTTACTCAATTTGTGATAATCCAGTGAAGAATTCAAGGGAAATAAAACAAAGCGTTTTCCCTGAGCTTGGGGGGTGGCTGGGTGCAGGGTGTCTCTGGAGGAAGGTTTGTGTGGTTTCTTCTGGGGCCCTGGGGCCAGGCAGGTACCAGTCAGGCTCCATTTCTATGACGTGGAAGAGGGGCACACTGGGAGAGAAACAGCCAGGAGGCCAGGCACTCGTGCTGCTGTCAGGACACAGGGTGTCCCCAGTGATGTCCACATGGTCTCACGCCCACAGACCACCAACGCGTTTTGCAGTCATGAGTACGTTCCACGCTGTGGGCAGATCATGCTCACATAGATCCTGTCTTTGTCACACGGCCTAACCAAGGAAGAATGGCCCCTGTCACCAGCAGGAGCAGCAGCCCGTTTGCTAAGATAAGAAATGGGTTCAGCCTTCCACCTCTGAAATAGAGAAGGGGCATCGATTTGCGAAGCTTCTAAATTATGACATTATTTACCTACTACCTCACTCAAGAGACGTTTATTTGTATCTATTATTTGCAAAGCACTGAATTAATGAGGCTCAAGAAATGAGTGAGAGTTTCTGCTCTGGAGGAGGGAAAATCCAGGTCAATGCATAACTACTCCCGATCTGCTGGCGGATCTGTTAATAGAGTCCTCGTCCCAGTACAGATGCGAGGGACTCCTGGGCAAAGTCTTCCCAGAACTGATGTTCATGGTGTCTGTCCGTCTGCAGACGACCCGAGCTATAGCGTGGAGGTGTCCTAATGAGCCGCGGCTCCCCTGCAGGGGTGGCAGGTAACGGATGGGGGAGGGGCCGTGGAGGGGAGCAGGAGAGCCAAGGCAAGGCGCCTCCTGCAGCGTCACCCGGTCCTGAGTGCGGGTCACGAGCTGCTCCGGGGTCTTAGGGCAAACGCTATGGATTATTCCTCGTTAAATGAGATCTTCCTTGTTAATTATTCTCTGGAACCTAAGTTGTCAAACGAGAAGGATGTTTTAGAAGAGCTTATTACTGTGAGTGTTGAAATTCAGGCTCCTCTGTCCCGTGCTGGCCTCATGGCGGAATGCTGCCCTGACCTCCTGTCGAGGTGGCAGCAGAGGAGGGCTGTGGGGCTAAGCCCGACCGTGAGGACCAGACGTGGCTCAGAGGTTAAACAAGGGAAAACAAGGAACAAACAACACAAGAGATCAGTGTGCACAGCGCACGGGTAACTCAGAGCGACCTGAGGCATCTGACGGCCGAGAGTCCGAAGCACTCTGTCTAGGAGGGCCTCCTCGGAAAGGAAGGGCAGGTCTAGAGCCTGGAGAGATGGGGCCACAGGGGCGAGGGGCCAGCATTGCTCCGGCTGGAGGAGAAAGTCCTTGGCAACAGCAGGCCAGTCTGAGCAGCACACGTCAGTCATTTTGTTTTCAATGACTTAGCTGGAAACCAAGGGTGATGGTGATGGGAAGTGACACTGCAGAGTGGGAGTCTTGGGGACCTCGTCTTGGGGACCTCGTCTGCTGGCTTGCAATGCAACCAGCAGACAACTGAAGGCACCAGGGGCTGCGGAGCAAGACTGGCCCCAGACACACCTGAAACCAGACGGTGTGTACTTTCCAGTCTGTACTTTCCACCCGCCACCTGCTCTCTAACAGCTTCTTCCCACCCCGACCCTCGGGACTTTCAAGCAACTTTCATGCGGTGTCGCAGCTGGAAAGAACTCTAGCTTGTGTTCCGTGTGTGTACGTTCCAAAATGTGTGACCAAATGAAGTAAATGATTCACGATTGTACAAATCAAGGCTGAACCTCAGCCCCGCTCATGGGTTCGTTGCCTGCCATGTTCTAGGCACGGATCTGTACACCGAGGAAAGGTGAGGTGGGGTCCCTTTTCAGACGTGGGGACATTGCTCACTCTAGGGCACCAGCTAATGCCCTGAACTTGGCTGTGGCATTTCCAGCTAGCCGTTTCCAACCTCTATTGCAATCAACCCCAGGGCGCGCTATGCCTCCTTCCTGTCCTGCTCCTCTTGTTGCCCCGCCCCCGACTGGCTGCCCAGTCCTCCTCTCCCAACGTGCTCTCAGAAAAGTATCTGATGCATGAAGTCCGTTTTCCAAACCCAGGTTTATGCGCTCAGGATGGTGCAGAAAGGCTTTCCAAGATCCAGGTATGTCTCCTTCCAAGGGAAACATTCCCTGATCTTCAAAGATCTTATCAGCTTTTCCTAGAACGTCTTCACCTTTCTCTCTCTGCTTTTCAAAACCTGTTCTCCCTCGGTACAAAGGAGGGCATAACTGACCCACCACGTCCGGCAGAGGGAAGGTAGTGTGGGGGCAGCGTCTGTGCTGGGAGAGGGAAGGAGCCGTTCTGGGCAGCACGTCCTTTTACAAGTCGGCCTTTTCCAATTTATTTCTTTCAACACAACTGAATGGAAGCTGATTGAGTTGTCAGTTAATAGATCAATAAAAACCATTTTGATGATAGATGACTGTGTAATTTCTGGCATATAACTAATAGAAAGTTCAAATAATTTAGTGTTATTACTATAACCAAACGACTTTCATCCCCCGAACTGTGGTGTATCAATGTCATTTATTTCCATGAACTAGTTTCCTCGGTATTTATATCTCCAAAATGAAGAGTAAGAAAGGAATGGATTCTGAAACTGCTCTCATTCTGATGATAAGTGGTTTTCATGGATGCACACAAGAACCGAGAGGAAGCACAGTCCTCGTTATTATAAAATGATATGCCAATAAAAAATAAGATATTTTAAAATATGTCCTGTATTTTTATTGTTTTGGTGAAATGCATGCTGATTACAGAATAAAATCTAATAGAAAATTTTTTCAAAACTTTTATAGCCTCCAGAGTACAAGAGATAAGAAAGACATGCAGATATAGAGAAATCAATAAAAGACTTGTAATTATAAAAATATAATACCTTGAATTATGAGTTCAGTGAGAAAAATTAAAGTAAAATTTCAATTTTTTTAAAGATTTTATTTATTTATTGGACCGACAGAGATCACAAGTAGCAGAGAGGCAGGCAGAGAGAGAGGGGGAGGCAGGCTTCCCACTGAGCAGAGAGCCCGACGTGGGGCTCCATCCCAGGACCCTGAGATCATGACCTGAGCCGGAGGCAGAGGCTTTAACCCACTGAGCCACCCAGGCGCCCCTGAAATTTCAATTTTTTAAAAAGGCACATGCACTCACGTAATTTTTGAAAGACGTATTCATCAACATCCCCTCACCAACATGTAGGTATCACTGAGCACATAAAGGAGTGACATAATAACCTCATTTAAAATGTCAGTGCTCACATGCAGTGGACATTAGATTCCACGCAACTATTTAAACGTTTGATAAAAATAATGTGATGTCCAGTTTACAATTGGCACGCCCACGTATTGTTGTTTTAGTTTGTCTTTTGTGGTTGGGAGTGGGATTTTGTTGTTTTCAATTTTTATTTTTTTTTCAAACTTGAGTCTCGTTGACACAGAGGGTTACAGGGTCGAGGATACAGCATCCGGATTCAGCTTCTCTGTGCCTCTGTGCTCCCCTCGCTTGCAGCTGCCTTCTCTCCCCGCCCAGCAGCGCTGTGACCATGATGTATTGTTTTTTATGTTGCTTACAGAAAAAAATGGGAAGTCCCACCAAAAATGAGAGAGCGTGATGATATGTAGCCCGTGATCGAATCTCAGGTCAGATGTTTGTGTCTGTCAGGTGCCCTCCCCCGGCAGTCTGGAGAGGACACTGCTGGGCTCAGAGGGGAGGCCAGGGGCATATGATGGTCTCTTCCAATCTGAGGTTTCAACGGCTGCATCCGTTTTGTACTGTTGTAACAAATTCCACACATTTGGTGGCTCAAAATAATGGGGATTGATTCTTTCTCTCCTTTCTGGTGAGCCGTGTGAAATCAACGTGCCAGGTGTTGGCCGGGTCACACCCCCTCCGAGGGCTCCGGGGCAGAATCCACCTCTTGCCTCTGGTGGCCGCTGGCGTGCCTCGGGTGGTAGTCCCTGGACTTCTAGTCCTCCGGGCCAGCGTCGCCAAATCTCACCCCGTTCCACCTCCGCAGTTCCTTCTCCGTGTGTCCAGCTCACGTTTCTCTCTGCCTCTCTCTTATAAGGACCCTTGACATTGCATTTAAGGTGCACCTGAATGGTCCAGGATAGACCACCGTCTCAGTACCCTTACTGTCGTCACACCCGCAGAGACTGTCAGCGGCTGTAACATGTACAGGTTCTGGAGCTTGGGTGTGAGCACTTTGGGGGGGTCCATGTTTCAACCTCCACACCAGCCCTGCAAGGAGACAACCTAATTCTAGCACAGAAAATGTACTCAAAAATAGTTGTAAAATGAATGGAAAAATAATTCTTTGTTGGGCTCACTCTCTCTCTCTCAGATTAATTAATTAACTAGTTATTTAATTAATTTTAAAAGAATGAGGCACCTGGGTAGCGCAGTTGATGGAACATCTGACTCTTGATTTCTGCTCAGGTCACGATCTCAGGGTTGTGAAATCAAGCCCATGGGGGGGTGGGCTACATGCTAAATGTGGAGGCCGCTCAGGATTCTCTCTCTCTCTCTCCCTCTGTCCCACTCCTCCACCACTGGCATTCTCTCTGTAAAAAATAATATTTTTTTTAAAAGAACTCTTTTAGCTCATCTCTACTGAATTATTTCTCTAACTGTGCATGGATATTTGGGAAATATCCAGGCTGCCTAGCCTATAGCTCAGTGATGTCCTCGACCTACCACTTCCTCTTTTCTTGGAGAGAGAAGCCCTCAGTCTCCAGCTAGCTATCCCTCCTTTTTTTTTTTTTTTTTTTTTATTCATTCACTCAACAAATACGGATTCCAGATGCTCTGGGGCTTACAGTTTTGCAGGGAGTGAAGGAAGAGCATGTCATGGATAAGAAAACAAAAATGGAAATAGTAAGACCGGTATGACAAGCATTTATCAAATACCCACTGCCGTTAGATTGCTGAATTCTCAAGTACAATCCTCAAGTCTGAGAACTCTTCCCTTGAGCTGGGAGATGAAACAGCGAAGTGAAGGCACTAAAAGATGTCGCGGTAATTGATAGCGTACTACCGAGCGCCTTCGCAAGGTTGTTACCTGCGGTTGCGCGGGAGGGTAGCAGTTTGGTCCTCCTGTCTCTCAACATCTTGCTCTTCCTGTTGTTCTTCAGGTAGGCAGGTGGACAGAGACGATGGGAAATTTGAGTGGAGGCCACGTCGCAGAGTTTGTCTTGGTGGGCTTCCCTACCTCACCACCCTTCCAGCTACTCCTCTTTGTCCTCTTCCTCGCAATTTACCTGCTGACACTGTTGGAGAATGCGCTCATCGTTTCTACAATCTGGCTCACTCCAAGCCTCCACCGCCCGATGTACTTTTTCCTCGCCCACCTCTCCTTCTTGGAGCTGTGGTACATCAATGTCACGGTTCCCCGTCTTCTGGGAGCATTTCTCACCCAGGACCGAAGAGTGTCCTATGTAGGCTGCATGACCCAGCTCTACTTCTTCATTGCCCTGGCCTGCACTGAATGTGTCTTGCTCGCGGTCATGGCCTATGACCGCTACCTGGCCATCTGTGAGCCCCTCCGGTACCCCACTCTCATGCCTTCCAGCCTGGCCATTCGCCTTGCAGCTTCCTCGTGGGGTAGTGGTTTCTTCAGCTCCATGATGAAGCTTCTTTTCATTTCCCGACTGTCCTACTGTGGACCCAACATCATCAACCACTTCTTCTGTGATATCTCTCCCCTACTCAACCTCACCTGCTCTGACAAGGAGCAAGCAGAACTGGTAGACTTCCTCTTGGCCCTGGTGATGATCCTTCTCCCTCTGTTGGCTGTGGTTTCATCATACGCTGCCATCATCGCCGCCATCGTGAGAATTCCTACTGCCCAGGGCCGTCGCAAGGCCTTCTCCACCTGTGCCTCTCACCTGGCAGTGGTTGTCATCTACTATTCCTCCACCCTCTTCACCTATGCGCGGCCCCGGGCCATGTACACCTTCAACCACAACAAGATCATCTCTGTGCTCTACACAGTCATTGTGCCATTCCTCAATCCAGCCATCTACTGCCTGAGGAACAAGGAGGTGAAGGATGCTCTCAGAAAGTTGGTCCTGGGCAGATGCCACTATTCTAGGGATGTTCCAGATTGATGTGCAGCAGAACCTAGCAGGCAGGCAGGCAGGAAGAGCGTCTTAGTAGTGCCACATCAAGGAATCATAAAATAGGCTCAGAGGGAACATAAGTATCAATTAGTATGTGGTTCTGCTAAATAGCCTCTGGGAATCTCCTGACACAAACAAACGTTTATGAGTCATTGATCTTGAACAGGTTTTCTGAACTAAAGTTGAGTTAGCTGCATACGAATCTCCTGGGGGTTGGTTAAGATGCAAATTCCCAGAAAAAAAAAAAAAGTCCGTAGAGGGTCTGATAAGGTATGTCTAGGTTACAACTCTGCTGTGCACAGTTTCCAACTTCATAGCAACTCTTGGTTCATAGTTAGTTGGAGATTCCCTACTTTAGATCAACCCTCTTATGTTACAAATGAGAAAATAAAAGAAAGGGGACTTACAGATGGGTATGTCAAGGTGATATATGCTTTATCGTAGCAGTTTCAAAGATCCAAATTCTCAAATCCCACTTCCATGAGGAATCACAAAAGTACAATTATTGCACCCCAAGAACCGAAACTCATGTCACCTAATCAATACTCTGCACCTCTACAAGTCTTACACCCTCTGCAAGGCAAGGAGGAGGAAAGCGTCACGTCGATACTCAGCTATATGTGCACCAATCTGAACACGGTCCCATATTCATCAGCCTCTCCCTTCTTTGACTCTCAGGGGGATTGACATAATGAGTATTGATTCCGGAGTCAACAAAATGCAGTCGCAATCTTGTATATAGGTTGCTCTCAGAATCTTCTCCAGCGCTCGGGACAGTTTCTGCTTTAATTAGTTGGTACCTGGGTTATACCAGTTGCTAAATACTTTTTAAGTTTTGCTCCTGAAGCAAATGAGCACAAGAGCAGAAAATGTCTCTCTCTCTCTTTTTTAAAGATTTTATTTATTTATTTATTTGACAGAGAGAGAGAGAGAGAGAGAGAGAGAGGAAAGACAAGCAGGGGGAGTGGGAGAGGGAGAAGCAGGCTTCCTGCTGAGCAAGGGGGCCTGATGCAGGGCTCGATCCCAGGACCCTGGGATCATGACCTGAGCTGAAGGCAAATGCTTAACAACCTGAGCCACCCAGGCGCCCTAAGAGTAGAAAATGTCTTAATAAGAGAGGGAATGAAGGAATGAGATATGGGACGCAGGTATTTCCCTTAGAGTGAGTGAGATGCCTCAGATTCAAAGCCTGAACTATATACATTCTTTCAAGTTTCTTTGAGTTTTGGAAACTTGCTTGAATTGCTTAGGGAGATTTTCACACCCTGACTCAAGGTTACGTTCTGCACATGTGAACCACATTGGATGTTTCTTTAGTTGTGGGATATGTAGAATAATGATAATGATAAAAAATTGTAGTGAACAAATATTCGTAAATACAAATTGTGCTTAAAACAATTTGTGAGGGGAAAAGATGATTGTTTATTAAAGAAAACTACTTGGTCAATAATCATTTTGGGTTTTCCAGGTTCTAAAATGAAATAACAAAAGCAACAAAGAAATCTGACCCTTTTAAAAATATAAGTTACTTTATTTTCATGGAATTTCTAAATAGCCTTTTAAAGAAACATTTCTGAGATTGGCTCCATGGAGCTTTGCCTCACTATGTTCTCTTTTCCATTCATAGAGCTATGGAAGGCCTGGTGTTTTATGCTAAGAATTTTGCTCCTAAAACCAAGAAATCTCACTTGGATCTTAGTTTTACCTCTACGTCATCCCTATTACAATGAAAATATTATCACCTACCTCATATGCTTGCTGTGAATATCAACTAGTGTACCTGGGAGTGAAGTGTTAACATCTTTTCTCTTCGTAGGTAAATTTCACCTTGGATCAGCTTTTTTTTTTTTTTCCTTCCCCCAGCTTTCCTGAACTACAACTGACAAATAAACTGTAAGGTATTGAAAGCATATAATGTGACAACTTGATATTCATATACACCGGGAAAGAATTCACCTTCTGTGAACTTTCTAGCTCAGGGCTCTTGGAAGCCTGGTAAATGTTGCCAAGCAACACTGCATATGGTACAAATGAGGTCCAATGAGCAAAAGTCCTTTGGATTGGGAGAATGATGAAAAGTATTATAGGTAACTGGGTGTAAGTTGCAGCTCCAGGCTGCTTTCGTAACTTGGCGTGCCTTTTGCTGGGAACCCTGGAAACCATGGACCCCACAGAGCTTTTAGAAGAGACGATAATTCTTCTGGGGCTTGAGAGTTCCAAATTGAGGTGGACCATGTGCTCCTGTGTGTGAATCTCATGGCCTCTCCCTTGCCCTATAAATTTGAAGCCCAGAGACAAAGCCCCATCTGTTTTCAGTACTCCTTCCACGGGAGAGAAATTCCTGAAGCTGCCTGCCTGCCTGTTGTGTCTCTGTCCTCTATTTCTCTAAGTGACACTGAAGCCAAGGGTGGCCTTTGATTATTTGGTGAAGACTCATATCTTCCGGCATGTAATAGCTAATGTGCAGTAACTATTTAATAAATGCTAAGCCCCATCTTTATTATCATTTTGTCATAAATCATATGATTATGCACTTCTAAAAGATGTGTCTGTTTTACTAACCATGAATGGAGATTGGAGGACTGAGCAGGTCCTCAAGACCATTACGTGGAAAGCTAAGCTCAGAGCACCCTTTGTAATTATGTGGAAAGGGTGATAAATTGATTAGAAAACTCAGCATTTCCAATACCCAATCACTCAATATCACAACTCAATATCACAGCTCGTCATTGAGTTGACTCAGTAAGGTTTGCACTCCCTTCAAAGATGATCGGAATGGATCATAACTCTATTAGAATATTAGCATAGAACGTTAATCTCTTCCTAGCCATTTTGGTCTTGGATTTTGTGCTTGATACCAACCTTCTTGGAAGAAAGAGCTAGAGAAGGTCAGATGGCCTTCAGGTATGGTTCTCGTCCGGTCATCTCTTCCCAGCAGGAGGTGGAAGCCCTTCTTGTTTGCTCTTCTTCTAGTGTGAGAGGTGCCCAAGGTGGACTCACTGGGGTGGATAGCTCATTTTTCTTTGCTAAGACAACCCAGTAGTCCACGAGGTAACAGACACGAGGAAGGGTGGTCAGCTCACTGAGCCTGGAGATGCAGAAACATATGAAAATCATGGGTCTTTGATACCACGGTGGAGAAGCAGAACCAGCACCAGCTAATTCCTGTATCCTAGTTGTTTTTTTTTTTTTTAATTTTTTTTTAATGTTTATTTTGTTTATTTTAGAGGGAAGGAGAGTAGGTGAGTGGGGGGAAAGGCTGAGGGAGAGGAAGATGGAACCCTCAAGCAGACTCCCCAGGGAGCATGAAGCCCAACACGGGGCTTGATCCCAGGACCCTGAGATCATGGCCCGAGATGAAATCTTAGAGTGGGCTGCTTAACTGACTAAGCCACCCAGGGATCTTCCGAGTTCTGTTTATTTTTTTAAAATAAACGATAAAAAATCAATCCCCATTTGTTGGAGTCATTGTGATTTGTGCTTTCTTTCATTTTCAACTTTATGTGCCTGATGTAATAGATTTATCTGCTTTTTGTCTTGCATTCTTTGAGAAGTTTTCAAATGATTTTTAGTTTTAGATTTTTAAAAATTTTTCAAAAGACATATATTTTACTAAGTTGCCAGATTAAGATGGTGACACCTCCCTCCACACCTCCTATTTTGTCTTTCTAGGAAGTGTGAGATTTATTGTCTCTTTAAAGTTGTAATTCACAGGCTAGCCGGAGAGTGGTGGGTTAATTCCCAGACACTATACCTAGGATTCCAGTAACTACTGCAAGTAAGTTCTACGTTCTTTTATGTTGCCACACTTTATTTTATTTCGTTTTGTTTTATTTCCTCTTCTTTAGGTTATGAACATCCACTCAGTGGAGCCAACTTTTCACCGGAGAGAGATAGCAGAAAGGGAACAAGAGAAGAGCCTGTGTTCATTATGATTCTTTAAATAAACTTCATTTATTTTAAAACAGGGGCACTCTTCATCACAATTAACTCAGAATATTCTTGCATTTAAAAAGAAAACATAAATTGTGTAATTTTTTATTCATAAGACAGGGCATAGAAAGCACACAATGTGGTTATCTGCCTCAAAATTTTTATATTGAGAGGAAATAGAAAGCACAATTTTCAGAAACAACTATAAAATACAAGGAAAAATGTGAATTTCTCCAGTAAACTTCAACCTTTCCATTTAAAAATCACTCTATTTATTTTTACTAAAGCTAAGTACATAATTGTACTAAAACATAATGATCTTGAATACGGTTCAGAGTCAGACACATTACAGTACATAAGCTCTGCGCTTTTTCTCACTCAATTCAAAGCTATAGGCTCTGCCTATCTTTCAATATTATCCCTTAATTAACTGTTTTTTTTTTCTTCTGTGACAAGAAACAGTAGAATGAAATTAGAATTCCTTTTTTCCTTTAAGCGCTCAGAGTTTTAACTATAGCTTTTTTTTCTTTGTAGCAAGGAATGGTTGTAAATAGTTGTAACAAGAAGGGATGGTATTTTGTTTTATTAACTTCTGGGTTAATGTTGCCATTGCCTTTTAAAAATGAGGAACATAGTACTTGGAGAGACCTGAGACATGTGTTTGCCCACAGAGCTAACAGAGAGCAATGAAAACTCATGTTTTTTGTTGTTGTTGTTGTTATTGTTTGTTTGTTTTTATGTTTGTTTGTTTTAATTGAATATATTTGACACATAACACTGGGTAAATTGAAGGTGTACAACATGGTACTTTGATACATTTATATATTGTAATATGATTGTCTTTGTAGCCATATTTGTCCCGTTACATGATTATAGTCCCATATTGTTGTCTATATCTATTATACTGTGCATTGAAAATTATGGCTTATTTGCTACTCATTGCGAATGTGTACCCTTAAACTCCGTGAGTCTCATCTCCTCACTCCCATTCCCTAATAAACACCATTTTACCATCCGTTTTTTATGAGTATGACTTTTTTTTTTTTTTTAAGGATTCCACATATAAGCGATGTCATACAGTACTTGTCTTTCTCTATCTGACTTACCTCACTTAGCACTTGTGCTTATAGGGTTCATCCATGTTGTCTCACATGGTGGGATTCCCTCCTTTCTCATGGCCAGAGTCTCATGGCACATCTTTTTATCCAATCATGCACTGATGGGCATTTAGGTGGTTTCCATATCTTGGCTACTGCTAATAATGCTGTGGTGGGCATGGGGGTATGTAAATCTCTTTGAAATACATATGGATGTGCTCATCTACTGAGTCACTGACACATGAGAATCGTGTAGGTGTATAGAACTGACACTCGTGTGTGTGACATCTAAGGGTGTTTGGAGCTTGTAGATGTGTGTGTACATGTACTTGGGTCCCCAAATAAGAGTGAGTAGATGCCATTCTGATTTTCTGCTGAATGACTTCAGTTATAGCACTATATTCCCCCAGAGGATCTTGTTATTTGCGAGACCATTCTCCAGAAAGAGAAGAGGACACACACATGCCCTGTTCCCTCACCTTCCTCTGCTCCAGAGTCTGGTGGGAGGACGATGATGTGCCTCCAGCCTAAGGTCTCTCTTGTGCCATTTAAATTTAATATTTAACTGAGCTCTTCTCTAGTACTTCTCCCGAGTCCTCTTGGGCCCTGGAAAGGCCAAACACTTTCCTGAGGGTTGTGTCTACTGGGAGGTCCCCTGTGGGCAGGAGGGAGTTGTCTGCTCCTCTAGTAGCTCAGAAGCTGGCAGAGCATAAATAGCTCATTCTACGCCTACTTCAAGCTGAACAGGCACAACTGGGCTTGCCTAGCACCTCTTGAGCCTGGGGACATGGCCTTCCTCCTCCTGGTCTACATGATCTCTCCTCTTTTCTCCATCCACAGTGGACATGCCTGACAACACTGGGAGAAGAGTCCTCAGTTACATGACTGGGAAAATGGTGGGTTGAGAAAAGGCTCTTAGGTATTTCCAGGGGATGATTTAAAATCATTTTTATTTCAATCACTGGTTCTTAGGAGCTTTCATTTTATTGGTATTTTAAAACTAGTTGTCCTCCGTGAGCTTATTGTGTGGTGAGCTTAAGTGCAGGTACACCGTACAGTTGGGGAGTGAGGTTAGTACACTTTGCTTCAGCGGTATTTCCCTCTCACGGGTGCATATTGAGCCGGATGAAGAAGTGCTGGTAATGTAGGCTGTCATGTCGTTTTAAGACTCTGCTGTAATCTGATTGCCCAGTGATCTGTGCTCCTGAAGATCCCTCAGTTTACTGCATCGGCCCACCTGTATGCCTCGCAAAATGCAGAGTCCAGGAGTGCTCCGCCCTGGGAAACAGACAGAGAGAAAGTGGCAGGGAAAGTGGAATGACTGTAGGAGAGAAGGAGAATGAGGACATGGGGGAGGGGAAGGCGCGAATGAGGACATGGGGGAGGGGAAGGTGCGACACAGGGACAGGAGTGAGCGGGTTGTTGCTCCGTTAAGTGAGGGCGGGTCTGGCAAAGGGGATGGTGGTTGCAGTTCGGATGATTTCTAACCCTTTAGAAGGTTTCACTGTTCATTGTGCGGTATATACCGTAAGAGGAAGACGGTAAGACTCAACGAGGCACTATGATGTTTGTCCGGGCTAACTGCCGACGGTGAGGCTCACGTGAAGTACTGTGCCGTCAGATCTTGCAAACGTGAGGCCTCGTCTGCCATGGGGGCAGCCCATTCTGTTCAGGGACCTGCTTGCTGCCGATCTTGTGTGGGAACAAAGGCTGTCACTCTCGGAGCCTTGCTCTCTTCCTCCTCTGTCTGCCAGACAGAATTGATAAGTGACCTTGGAAGCCACTGATGGGACTAAGATGACCAGCCCTGGAGATCTGAGACCTAGATCCCGTCCTGCATTTACATAGCATGGGACTATTGGCAAAGCATATTATATATATAGATACAAGTCTGTCTATCCATCTACCTACCCATCATCCATCTATTATCTATCATCTGTCTATCTCTCTGTAATATGTACATGTTCTATATATGGAGAGTTTCAAGGCTCAGAGGTGCTCATACTGTAATTCCAATTTTTTTTCTCTCTTATGTGACTTTTCCTCTTTTAGTGGACTACTGGAAAACAAAGCTAATCCTATGCTTAGATGATAAGATTGCTCAGTCAGATGTTTTTGCCAGAATTCTGTATACCTTCTTCTTCCTCCTTTATTTTGTCCTATCCTTCTCTCATGCTCATTTCCCCAGCAGCGCTGCCTCTGACCCTGACATTCCTGGGGGAAGTACAGGAAAGAATGCACGATGCCTGTGAGAACACCCCCCCCCCCCGCATGTGCTAGGTCTTCATCTCCAGTTGCAGGGGCTGCCTTCATGCCCAGCTTCAGGGCTGAGGCTTCTCCTCTGACAATGACAGCCAGTGCCTGTTGCTGAAGTCCTGACAATATGTTGCATCATCACATTTCCTGGGGGGCCCTGGGAAGGGTTCCAGGAAGAAAGGACTTCCAGGTATAATGCCCTCCCTGCCCATTGTTGGAATAGAGAAATGCAAGAGGGAATGAGTCCAAGGACACAGCTCAAGAGACTGGTGTCTTATTACCGGGCATCAAGGATGTGCCTCCCAAATGGACATGCTCCCCCCATTTGGGAGGGAGGAAACAGGTTGATCTCATGGGTCCTCAGTAGCTGGAAACAGGTTGATCTCGTGCATCCATTTGCCAGGACAGAGGTGTGCTGAGCAAAAGCCTGGCTGGAGGGTGGGCCTAAGTTATTCACTAACAAGTTTCCTGCCGCTGGATCCTCACCCTCAGAGAAGAGTAGAAAGAAGCTGAGGGAGTTCGGGGTTCAGGGACCGTCCCTTGTTTGTAAGCTCCACCATCCCTACACTACCTCATGAATCCTAGGCCATGGCAAGCAGGGGCCATTTTGTGCCCTGTGTGTGTGTGTGTGTGTGAATTAAAGGCTGAGTTCCAACAGAAAACAAACTTGCTTGTTGAATTTGCACTATCAGGTATTGGTTTGTTTATCCGTGTCTGTGTTCCTCTCTAACGCGGGTCCCTAAGAGGTGGCTGTTCTGCCTCCCTTTAGTATCCTAAAGCAAGGTCTGGGTAGCGAGAGGGAGGTGGATGGGGTGGGCGGCCATTTTCCAGCTCAGGAAAAACAGACAGCCTTCCCCAGCCGTGCGTCATACGTCCTGCACACAAGCAGAGTTGTTGAGGAGAAGAGAAGGAGAGAGACTGACTCTGGGCGAGTGTGGGAGGGAGGAATCAGGCCGTAGATGCCAGAGAAAGCCTGGGAAGGGGGAGGCACTCGACATGGGAGGTGGGAGTTTTGAGGTTCAGGTTCGGAGTGATTCTCAGCCCCCCTGGAAGGAGACTGCATCCATGGTGGTGGTGGTGGGGGGGTAACCATACAGGAGGCTCACTGATGGCAGAAGGCATCAGGTTCTCCATTTTTCCTGATACCCCTGGAAAGGTCTTACAATCCCCTCCTTCTTCATTAACAATGGCTGTGTCGATCTGTGTTGAGTTTTTGGCAGAGAGAATTAGCAGAGCATCCTGGAAAGGTCACAAGAATTTCCATGGGAATTTAATTTAAACCTTAAAGCTCATTAGATGTTTACAGATGTGATGAAATTATATTATATCCACCTTGAAAATAAAAGAATTAGTATTCTGAAAATGAAGTCACGTGCTCACTTAGCTGGAGGGAGACAAAAGTGGGATTTGATTTACTTTTTCCAGACTCCTAATCAAGTACTCCATACAATGAATTGGATGAAAGAAAACATTACCTTGTAAAATATCTATTTGATTTTGTTCTCCAGGAAGCTGGTGAATATTCATATAAAATTTGCTATTAACCCTGTGTGTTTGCTCAAATATTGCTTCATTTAAGCTCTATGACCTTGTTAAATAGGAAACAAAACAAAACAGTAGAAATCTTTTCTTATAGGTAAGTGGGGCCATAAGACTTTTCCAGAGTCCCCCAGAATCTGGGTGATGAACACTTGAGTCTCCTATCTCCTTCCCATATGCAGTAAATTGGATTTCTTGCTTATAGTGAAGGGGTGCTATGAAGGCCATCCTCCTTTGCCCAATGGAGATGTATTAGGAAGGTATAGAACTAACTGGAGTCCGAAGTTTCCAATTTCACTTCTATGGGACCTTGGATGAGTTATCACTCTTGGCTCAATTTGAGAAAAAAATAAAATATAAGCTCTCTAAAGTACATTTTTGCCCAAATTTTGGTTTTGATCATGCCATAGGAGGAAGTAAAGTTGTAACGGCAGGAGGACTTCTATTGACATGAGTTTGCTGGGCTCTGTCAATGTCAGGAACCATAGGCTGGTGCTCAGGAAACGAAAAAACTGATTTTGTCTGTGCCCCCAGCCAGGTATGATCAGCAAGGTTCTGGAAGTAGATAACCGTACAGCGACCATACATTTCATTCTTCTGGGATTTCCAACACGGCCGGCCTTCCAGATGTTGCTCTTCCTCTTGTTCCTGGCAGCCTACCTGCTGACCTTGCTGGAGAACGCTCTCATTATCCTGGCCATTCGCAGTGATGGGAAGTTGCACAAGCCCATGTACTTCTTCTTGAGCAATCTTTCCTTCCTGGAGATGTGGTATGTCACAGTCATCAGCCCCAAGATGCTGGTAGACTTCCTTAGCCATGATAAGACCATCTCCTTCAATGGCTGCATGACTCAACTTTACTTCTTTGTGACCTTTGTCTGCACGGAGTACATCCTCCTTGCTGTCATGGCCTTTGACCGCCACGTTGCCATTTGTAATCCACTACGCTACTCAGTTATCATGACCAACCAGCTGTGTGGTACATTGGCTGGGGGATGCTGGCTCTGTGGGCTCATGACTGCCATGATTAAGATGGTGTTCATAGCCCGACTCTACTACTGTGGCACACCCCACATCAATCATTACTTTTGTGATATTTCTCCGCTCCTCAATGTCTGCTGTGAGGACTCCTCACAGGCTGAGCTAGTAGACTTCTTCTTGGCCCTCATGGTCATCGCCGTCCCCCTTTGTGTAGTGGTGGCATCTTACGCCTCCATTCTCAGCACCATTCTCAGGATCCCTTCCGCACAGGGCCGCCAAAAGGCATTTTCCACCTGCGCCTCTCACCTGACAGTTGTAATCCTCTTCTATTCCACAACCCTCTTCACCTACGCCCGCCCCAAGCTCATGTATGCCTATGATTCCAACAAAGCGGTGTCTGTGCTCTACACTGTCATTGTCCCCCTCCTCAACCCTATCATATACTGTCTGAGGAATCGTGAAGTAAAGGCAGCCCTCAAGAAGACCATACTTTGCAAAGGAAGTGGGCCCACGGAAGACGTGGCTTTGAGTAATTAAAAACGTACAGAATCCCTTAAGGCCTGAGTCAGGAGCACATGAATCCACACCCCACACTTTGTCCATCAGCCTCCAGTACTTCAACACTGATCCCCTGTGTTTGCATGTCTGTGCATGCATGAGCGTGGCTGAAGAGCCAGATCCCCAAGAGGTAGCCTCTTCTAGCTCAGTAGACAAGCTTTAAACATTTTCCAAGAATTATTTGAAATGAGGACATATTTTGCTCTTCCACTAACATGCGGAGTCCATAAGAGCATGGATTTGTCTGTCTACTAATGTGTCATCTGTGCATTCAGCTCTGTCACATAGGAGGTCTTTAATACGTATTTGTAGAAGGGATAATTGAATAAATAGACATTTGAACACAGAAGATGAAAATGGGAATTGTAAATACATTTTGACATTTTGGCTCTTCCTGTTCCTTCCTTTCTCCCATCTTTCTTTCCGTTCTCCCTCTTTTTCTTCTTCCCTTCTAACTCTGTCCCACCTTCCCTCTTACAGACTTGAAGATTTGCTCCCTCTCTCCCTGCCTCTCTCCTTCCCTCCCCACTTCCTCCCACCTTTCTCTTTTTCTAGAGACACTGGTATGTGTTCATCCAAATAAAGTCATCATCTTATCATTTGTGGATTCCAAAAGTTCAAAGCCAATGAGTGGCCCAAGCTTTGTGAAAACCTCGGTAAATTTTAGAATGTATACCATGTGTTTTCAAAATATTAACATTAAAAAGAAGATTTTCTATGTCTGCTTACTGTAGATTTTATTAGCAATTACTTTGCACTTCTTATACTGCAGTCAGCCTTTTTAAAATCAGATTTGTAAAGTATAATTCCATTCAATAAATTTCACCTTTTTTAAAGTCCATTAAGTTTTGGAAAAGTATATAGTTGTCAAACAACAACAATCACTACACAGAGCATTTCCATCATCCCAAAAATTTCTTTGTGCCTTTCTCACTAAGTCTTTTACTCATACCGCTAGACCTACCACTGGCAACTGACATGCTTTTTGTCCCTTTAGCTTTCCCTTTTCTAGAAATTCATATACATGGAATCATTCAATCTATAATCTTCTGTGTCAGGCTCATTTGTCATAACGCCTTTAAGGTTCTTAAATTTTTTTAAGAACATGCAGTATCGTCAGTTTCAGGTATACAATATAATTATTCAACAGGTTTTGTAATTTTTTTAAAGATTTTATTTATTTATTTGACAGAGATCACAAGTAGGCAGAGAGGCAGGCAGAGAGAGAGGGGGAAGCAAGCTCCCTGCTGAGCAGAGAGCCCGATGCGGGACTCGGTCCCAGGACCCTGAGATCATGGCCCAAGAGGAAGGCAGAGGCCCAACCCACTGAGCCACCCAGGCGCCCCTCTTTGCCCTTTTATATCCTTATTTGAGGTATCCTTGTTCTTTCAGTTACTGAGTCAATTATAACGGCAGGTTTGTCAGTTATCAGAGTTTTCTTTAATGAATTTTTAATTTTTATGATTGTATACATATATATTTGGGATTTTTACGTTTTTTTGATAAATTGAACACTTTACTATTCTGAAATTACACCCTTTATCTCAAAGAATGTCCCTGGTTCTAAAATTAACATTAGCTGATATTAATACAGTCACTACAGCTTGGATTCAATTTGGGGGTCATGGCATGTATTTTTCCCATCTTTGAATCTTTAAGTGACCTGTGGTTCATAATTAAAGTAGACATCTTAGAGATTGTATATAAGTAGATTTTTTTTTTATCCAACTGAGTAATCTCTGGTGTTAAATTTTAATCTCATTTTTTACTGCCTTTTGAAATTAATTGAGTAGATTCCATTTTGAGCAACTCCATTTTATGTCACCTTTGCCTTATAGGTGTTTGTTTTAGGGCAACTCTCTGTGACGATGGAAGTGTTACGGGTCTGTGCCTTCTCTTCTCTTGGGGGCCTTATGCTGCCTGTTGTACAATGTCTGGAAAATGTTCATTTTTCCCAGAATTTAATTTTTTAAGATGGGAGTTCAACTCCAATTTCTATTAACCTATCTTGGTAAGAGCAAGAGTCATTACTTACCTTTTTAATAATCATTAAGTTCTCAAGGCAACTTAAAAAATTTATAACAACTCAATAAATATATATTTATTATTTGTATATTTGTAAATATTATATAATATATACTAATTATTATAATATAAGAATATAAATATATACATATTTTATAATAAATATAATGTAAATACATAATAAACATAACACATATTTATTATTAAATAATATATGTATAATATACATATATAACATATTTTACACCTTTATTATTATACATAATATATATTACATGTGTGATATACATACATTATATATACACATATACCATGCATAATATAACATGTTATATATTATTTAATGCAATAAATATTAATTATTAATACATTTATATGATTAACAGTTGTATTTAAATATAAATAACACATTATAAATATATTATTTAATATTATAAATAAATAATAAAATTTGAGGACATTGGTATATACATTTTTATTTTATTTTCTCTGGGCAATTATTTTTTATTTTTTATTATTTTTTAAATTTTTTTTTAAGATTTTATTTATCTATTAGACAGAGATCACAAGTAGGCTGAGAGGCAGGCAGAGGGGGAAGCAGGCTCCCTGCTGAGCAGAGAGCCCGATGCGGGGCTTGATCCCAGGACCCTGGGATCATGACCTGAGCTGAAGGCAGAGGCTTTAACCCACTGAGCCACCCAGGCGACCCAGAAATGATTTTTTAAGATTTTATTTTATTTTTTCAGTGTTCCAAGTTCATTGTTTATGCACCTCACCCAGTGCTTACTATAAATAAAATTTGAGGATGTTGGTATATATATATATATGTATGTGTGTGTGTGTGTGTGTATATACATATATATATATATAATTTTTTTTTTTTAATTTAAAAATGTGTAGAAAAGGAGGCCTGAGTGGCTCAGTCCATTAAGCGTCTGCCTTCAGCTCAGGTGATGACCCCAGGGTCTGGGATCGAGCCCCGCATCCGGCTCCCTGCTCAGCGGGGAGCCTGCTCCTCCCTCGGCCTCTGCACCTGCCCCGGGCTTGGGCTCTGTCTCTCTCTCTCTCAAATGAGTAAATAAAATATTTTTAAAAGTGTAGGAAGGGAGGGGAGCATCACTTCAACGTGGAGTCCGTCGCTCTGAGCATCCTTAGGTCATGAGCTGGGACCACGAGTGCCTCCGCGGAGGACCCTGCGGGAGGGAGCGCGGGCAGGGAGCTGGAAACCGGACCCGAGTCCCTTCGCCGCCGCATCTCCCTGCAGGGCAGGTGCTGGGTCAATGTGTGCGGAAGGAGCAAGTCAGGGCCGGCCTTTGGAGCTGGTGCACTCCGTGGTCGCCCCGGCATCAGCCGGTCGCTCCCTCCTCCTTTCCCAGGGTCCTGCCTCCGCGCTTCTGCCTGAAAAGGTCACGATCAAGGGGCCGTGGGTCGACCTCTGGCGTCGGTTGCCTGGTTCCTTCGAGCTGGGCTGCGGCTTCTCGCACACCCGCTCCGGGAGGGCGTGTGTGATCTGGCGTAAACCCGCAGTCTGAAAACACCCGGACACACGCCTGCTCCGTGTCTGCGCCCCAGTGTCAAGCCTGCCGTCCAGGATGGGGGAGGCCGGCTGGCTTAGGGTTCAGGGCATCAGTCGGCAGGGGGAGGACCGAACGCGGGCACGGAGAAGGAAGTGTAACCGAGAACACTGAAGGGGACGCTTGGGCTACAGCAGGGATGGAAGAAGATACAGGAATGATTGTGGGGCAGGTACATTTGCAAAGTCCGAGACAAGAGGAACAGGGCATTTCAGTCCACTCCTTGGCGTTTTCCCCTAACGAATGATGCGGGTCCTGGAGTGGCACTGTGTTTGGAAGGACTGACGGAGAGGGCTGTGCGAGGGACCCGTGAGTTAATGTTTTAGGTAGAAGGGAGCCTATGTGCGGCAGCTTCAGCAAAGAATAGGTTGATATTTTTCAGGAAAAAAAAAAAAAAAATATATATATATATATATATAAAAATGTACATTTTAGATGTTGATTGTCAGCTTATTGTAATAAGCAGATTTATTACAGAATTTTCTCCAGCCGCATTCACTTCAAAGGGAATGGTGGAAAAATTAGATCTCTGGGTGTTTAAGGTTGAGGTCTTGCCATACAACACTTCTCTCTTCTTTTCTTACATAAACAAACATTTAAGAAGGACAAGTGAAACGGAGGACAGTAGGCAGGTGGGCTGGCTAGAGGTTCTGACTGGAGAGTCAGGAAAAGTGGTGTGATGAGCAAGGAGAGTCTTGCAGGGGTGAGGCCGCCTTCTCAGGATCATCTCTGGATCCGGAAACCTTACGCTCTGCACCTTTTCTGCCCACTTACCCTCATCACAGTGGGGTTTTGTAAGAAGGAAGAAAGAAGGGAAGCCCTCAGTAATAAAGCGTAGAACTTGAGCTTTAAGAGGGGTTACAAATAGCATAATTGTTACGGTGCATGGTTGCCACCACCGTGCCTTGCAAGGGGTATGAGGTGGGGACGTGGGGACTGGACAGGGAGCAGGACTGTGGCACCGGTCTCTGTGACAATGGAGGGGACTTTTCAAGCCCCTCAAAAGATTTTCTGATGGTACTTCAGAAAGCCATGCCCAGTTTCCCTCAGGCTCCTGCTTCCGTCATCAGACTACTGGAAGACTGCCGGAGCCCCCAGGGAGTCCCTACCGTGCCACAGAGCATCTCGTCGTCTTGCCCACCAATCTGACATCCCTTCCCAGAGTGGAGTTTGTGAAAGGGAGGAACTATTTCTTTTTAGAACTCACAGTTGCTGGAGAAGTGACGTGGAGCTGAAGTCAAAGTGTAAGTGCCCCTAAATGGAACCTTCTGGAGACAGAGAAAGTGACTCTGTTTTGTGGAGCACCCAAGATGAGGGTGCAAAGCCTCTGAGCACGAGCACCCTCAGAACGAGGGCTTGGCAGGCATGTGTATCTAGTGCAGGGCTCCTTGCCACTGACCATAATCAATATGGGCTTCCGTGCAGCCACTGTTAATTGTGTTTCTGTACAATACATGTACCGTGTAGCCTCAAGCTCTGGAAGGAACAGAATGCAGTTATATGAGAGATGACCAGTAGCCTCGAAGTTATAAGTAAAGTATGAAAAGAGCTGGATATTCTAGGCACAAGCTAAAGGCAGAGATTTAAGGGGCAAAATACCAGATATGAGATTGCCTTAGAGAATAACACAACTAAACTAAACTAACCAAAATAGGCTTCGTAAAGATAGGACTGGGGATTTACAACATAAAATCCTGTAGCCTAAGGGACGCAGGAGTTAGGGAAGAGCACGCCTGTGACAGAATTAACAGGAAATGGGAGAGAAAACAAAACACAAAACCCTAAGGTGTATTAACATAAAATTGACTTCCAGCACAAGGCAGATGACTATCCTGTCACCTGGAATATTGTCCCCATTTCCTGGTGACCCATTTGAACAATACTCTTAACAAAATGGGAAATTTCTTGAAAATAATGAAGAGATGGATGACCAGGATTTTGAGGGGTCTGTGGGCTCTGAGTTGTCATGAAGGTCAAAGGAGTCGTCAGCTGAGACAGGACAGTGCATCATCCTGTTAAAATGTTTCAGTTGTGGGACGCCTGGGTGGCTCAGTTGGTTAAGCAGCTGCCTTCGGCTCAGGTCATGATCCCAGCGTCCTGGGATCGAGTCCCACATCGGGCTCCTTGCTCCGCAGGGAGCCTGCTTCTCCCTCTGACTCTGCCTTCCACTCTGTCTGCCTATGCTCGCTCTCGCTCGCTCTCTCTCTGACAAATAAATAAATAAAATCTTTAAAAAAAAAAAAAAATAAAATGTTTCAGTTGTCACCACATAAGTGAAATAGTAGATAGAAGATATGCACATCCAGAGGTAAAAACTAGGACCAAAAGGAGGAAGAGAAACAAAGGTGGGACTTGATAACACTTCGGGGCGTTTAATATTGTCTGGTCCCCTAGTTAGCCTTCAGTCAGAGGCTGGGCTTCTACAGGTGGGACTCCGTGATGAGAGAGTGATTGGAAGTGATAGCTTTGGATCCTTTCCAGTGTGGATGGCTCCTGATTATAGTAATAATTTTCAGTTAGATGTATTCCATTTTACCCATGGTTTTTGTGAAAAACCCTACGAAGATTTTTCTAAATCACTGAGAACTTGTGATGGTTGAACCTTCTAGACGGAATGACCTTTCACAACGTGTTGCCCTTCCTGAAATGGAATGAACTTGGTCTGCGCATCCAAGGACGCCTGTTTCCAGTTCTGGGAAATCAAAATACTTACTTGTGCAAGTTTAAAGGCATTTGAGACTTGTATCTGATTAACAATCAACTCAATTTCACAGCTGCACTCCACAATGCTTATCAAAATAATATCCTGGGGAAGCTTGCACTGTGAGGCTATCCCATGCTATGTAAATTAAAGGTGACAGTATCATCAGCTGTATCATTATTGTTACATCCTCCGAAAGGAGGGTTTCATAGATGCCAAGTACTCTCATCACAGAGCTTTAGGATAAAACCTTCCTCTGGCAATCACTTTTCTTATGGCCATCTGGACATCTTTGTTCCTGAGGCTATACACCATTGGGTTCAACAATGGAGTCACAACTGTGTAGGTCACTGTCACAAGCCTATCTTTGTTAGATGAGAACTTGGTTGAGGGTCGAAGGTAGACAGAGGAGGCACAGCCATAGTGGACAATGACCACAGTGAGGTGGGAGGCGCAGGTGGAGAAGGCTTTCCGCTTGCCCGCAGTGGATGGGATCTTCAGGATGGTACGGACAATGAAACCGTAAGAGATGCATATGAAAGTCAGGGGGACCATGAGTGCTAGAACTCCACCAGCGAAGATGACCAGCTCATTGATGTAGGTTTCTGTACAGGCAAGCTGGATAACTGGTGAAATGTCACAGAAGTAGTGGTTGATTTTATTGGGACCACAAAAAGGGAGTTCAAAGACTAAGAATGAGCCTGTCAGTGAGAACAAAAAGCCAATCACAGCACAGGTGGCTGCCAGCTGTCCACATACCTGCCAGCGCATTAGGATAGGGTACCGAAGTGGATGGCAGATAGCAGCATACCGGTCATAGCCCATGACCCCCAGCAACATGCAATTAGTGACAGCAAAACCAAGGAAGAAAAACATCTGAATGGCACAGTTAATGAATGAGATTGTTCTGAGCAGAGACAACAGATTTAGGAGCATCTTGGGCAGGATGACGAAGGTGTAGCATGTCTCAGAGATGGAGAGGATTCCCAGGAAGAAGTACATAGGTACATGGAGGCTGCGATCCAGGCGTATGACTGAGACAATGGTGAGGTTCCCACTCAGAATAATCAGATACAGGCACAGAAACACAGCAAAGAGGATGAGCTGGATTTCTCCAAGGTTGGAGAACCCCAGCAACACAAACTCTGTGACCGAGGAGAAGTTAGCTTGGTTGACTCGGTCCTCAAGATTGACCTACAAAGAACAGGAATGAAGGAATAGACTGTTTACTTACCCTGAAAGATGAAGGTAGCATATCCCACTATGATGGAGGAACAACAAATAGAAGGGGAAAGGCAGATGCTGGCAAGAAATGTCCTGTGCATCGTGTCAGTTTATGGAGCTGTTTCAAAACTCAGAGTACACCTGTTTCCACGACATTTCTGACTTTCTTACAATGCTTAGGTCAAAGTAAATCTTTCACACTGCCTATCTCAAATAGCAATTAGGGATGTAAATATCTGAAGAGTTCCCATGTGACAACCCAGCTCTGCCGTTTTTCATCTGTGTAGCCTCCTGTGCCTCCGTGTTCCCATCTGTAGCATAAAGACGCTAAGAGCACCTCTCTTCCCAGTTCCTTATGGAAGTTAGGGGATTAGCACAGCAAATGCACACTGCAGACTGTTAGATGTCAGCGTCTGCTACCGATGCTGTTTAATCTTCAGGAACTGGTGGCTAGCTCTTCTGATGTTTTCTTTTGGATGTGCTTGAAGTGTATTTCCACCTAAGATTTTCTTTTTGGCCCTATAATTTTATTTTTACAAAATCACAAAACCGACATCAGACCCGACTCTTATTTTTGCATATTTTCAGTGATGATAATAATAATGTGCTGATGTCAGTTTACCTTTTGATCCAATCCCACAACCTGTTTGACCCACTGAAGAAAGGGGAGTTGGAAGGAGCCTTAGTGCCCTGAAGTGGCTCTGGAAGGAGCTCAGGTTCTCAGGGTCAGGTTGGCCATTGGTTTTTACCACCTGCATACCACTCTGCCAGGAAGAGAAACCTGATTTAGATTTCTGCTATAATTGTAGTTTTAAACCTAGGACAGAAATCTGTCCAATGCATCAGACCTTTCCTGAGCATGAGCTGTTATATCTCTGCACCTTTTTCCTGGATTTCCAACAGAGCTCACTGCTGTGTTAGACACAACTTATCTTGAGGGATCTAGCCCCTGCAATTTTTCCCCACTAAAGGATGGGCAGATCCTTCCCCCTCAACTCAATTAAAATCAAGTTTGAGTTTAATAAAGTAATAAATGAACATCCCAAACAACCAAATAATTGCAGACAATAAAAACACCATGTAGATTGCACAATGAAATTCCTTAGCTAAGGTGGCTCAGTTCAAGAGACCAACTGACTACTGACCCCACACCTTTGACATACAGACTTTCATCCACGCCAGCTCTGAGTGCTTTCGCTGTAGGTTCCCTTGCTTTTAAGAGAAGGCTGGAAGCAGGATATTGGTTCTATTTTTCTAACTATGACTCTGGTTCTTCACAGTCCTCTCTGCCTCTCTTGATGGCTTACAATAGCAGAGCACCAGGATCTTCCCTGAGCAATGTATTCATTTACCTCCTCAGCTTCCATCCCTGAGGCTTATGCTGTGGATTTGTTGTCCACACAGTATTTGGTAGTGAGGTCTAAAGCCAGCGGAAGGTCTGCAAGGGGAAAACATCTCAGTTAGACAGTCTTTTTACCCTTTTGTCCCCTGTTACACTTTACTGGTACACCACTGTCACCAGGGAATAGTTTCATGTGACAGTCAACAGTGGAGGTTGAACGAACTAAATGTGGAAACTCACTCTTGACAAGGAGTCATACGTATTTACCCTTTCTTTTTCAATTATCCAGGGGACTCAATTACCCAGAGGAGCCAGGCTCTCAGGGATGGTGGAGAGAGGAGGGGTCCATGCCATGAGCTCTGGGAAATACAGTTTGTGGAACTGGTTTGAAGCCTTCTCGGGGCCTCTACAGCTCAGTTGGTGATGTCCTATTTTATTTTATCTTCCCCAAACCCTGTACAATCCTCCATGTTTTTAAGCTGCCGTGCACATGTGTGCCTTGCTGTCGTCACATGCTCTTTGTAACCATCACTAACGAGACTAACGCGTATGGGATTATAAGCACATTCCCCAAATTATCATTCGTGACTGGCACTTGTCTATCAGTGGACTTCACTTAGTTTTCCAGATAAAATAACCCAACAGGGCCTACTTCTCTTTGTGCCCTTAGCACATGGCTATTAGAATTCCGTGACACCCAGAGATTCTAACCAGAGGAGACTAAAACATTAGTTTTACTACAACCCTTTCTATCCTGAAATGGATATATTCTATTCCTCTCCATGACTGACACTCCAATGCCCAAAACTGTGTATTCCTACCTCCTCTGCTGAGAATTCTGAGCAACATCCCCTAACGCATCATTGGAAACTTTTCTCTGGTCTCTTATTAGCTCTGGTGCCAACATGCTGGTTTATATTTATACTTCCCAAATCTCCAGGGAGCCATTGTTGGAGGATTATATTTGGCGCAGTTCCAGGGCTTTCAATGAGGAGGATGCAGGAAACACCATGGACCTCAAATCTCCCCGGTCAAACTGGATAGAAAGGGAACAGGAGAAAGACTGGCGTTGGCAATTATTTGGCAATTAGTCCCACGTTGCTTGGTAGCTCAGTAGGAGCTGAAATCTGTTGCAGATTAAGGAAAGAAACATGAATGTCAGAACCCATAATGTAGGGTGACACGGGGCTCTTTCTTCCAAGGTCTTTCATGTGAGGAAGAAGCCCTTTCTTTGCTTGGACTCCTGCAGGACAAATCAAGTCTTGTTCTATCATGCAAAAGAAGAAACAGAGTCCCCCTGTTAGTCTAGGTTCATCTGAACCCCACAAATTTTGCACAGAGGAGAGGGCGTGGGAGCCTGCTATGAGGGAAGGGGAAAAGTGTGAGGTCTTAGCTGGCAGAACTGAAACCTGGACAAGCAGCAGCAAAGAGCAGATTTGAGGGCTGACGGGAAGGGTGGAGAGTTTGCATGCAGGTCACAGACCTGACTCTCTGCTTTTCGCTAGCTTCCTAGAGATGACAAATCTCCAATCAATGTCTGCCCCAAGAGAAGGGATTAGGACTAAAACCTGTGAGTAGCACCCTCCAGGGCGTGGCCCTGGGGCCCTTCAGTGATCCTCATTCATCCCAGCAATTCTCAGAGAGCCTGACCCAAGATAGACGAAAAATGTGGCACTGGAGAAAAATCAATGAAGTGCTCATTCTGCATTTGTGTGCCTCCCTTCCCTATCCTGCACTGGAAAGGAGAGTAAAAGTCACACTCCTCTATTGCTGGATTCAGCCAACACAATTTCCAGAACTGCAAGTTCCCTGGAAATTGTTGTGCTTCCTCTTCAGCGAGAGAATACAAAAATCCCACCGTCTGTACCTTCCCTCATGAATCATGAGTGACTCACACGAGGATGTGAGAGAAGACTGAAGGCACTTGTCAGCAAGTTCTACCCCCACAGTGCTGTTTGCTGCAGGTCCTGGAGGGGCTCCAGGCAGAAATGTTCCTACTTGCAATCCCTAGCAGACACCAGCAGAGCAGAAGAAACTCCCAGATGAGCTCATCCTGACTCTGGGTCTTTTTATTTGCCATTATATCACTTTCAGAGGTGACCAGCAGAGATCTGACAACAGCTACTGCTGCTTCCAGCAATTGTCATATGTGCACGTGAGTCCTTCCAAAAAGCCATGAATTCTGGGGTTTCTGGGACATCTGGTCTCCTCAGTGCATCTTCCTGAATTAACATTTCCACCCAGGGCGCTGCTGACCTGTCCTCAGCCTCGCTGCTGCCCAGCACCCATTCAAAGATCCCTAAGGTTTCTGAGCAAGAAGAAATCTGAAAAACACTGCCCTTAGTCACATTTCTGGAATCACATTTTGACACAGTTACAGATTTAGGGCCTGCCTCTTATTTCCTTCTCAGGCACTGCTTTCTAGGAAGTTAAAAATAACCATTATCTTTTGTTAAACTCAGGCTTCCAGTAAACTTAGATGAAACCTAATTCCATCTCAAAGATTTCAATGTAGCTAATGCATGCAAGTGAAGAAATAGCCCTGGATGTCCTTAATTCCACATTCAGAGAAACGTATGTAAACAAAACTGAAATTGAGACCCTTCACCTTGGTAAAGTTTTGTTTGTAAATACTACGTGTGGCCCCCCAAATGGCAGGTCCACACTGTGAGTGGCTGACTTGCCCAGGAAACATTGTAATCAGGCACCACTCCCACGTATGGACAATGCGAACACATGAACCATAGGTTCTAGTTATATTTTCTAGCAACTGCTATAGAAAACGAATTCTAATTTCTATATTTACACATTTTTAGGATTCTATCAGATGAATGAAAGCTTTCAGGAATGTTCATTTCCATTGCTCCTCTCTCTGCCCCAGAGAGGGAGAGAGAGAAGAAAAAATAAACAATATTGCCTTGCATTAAAGTAAAAGAAAGATATATTAGGTGAAGAAAAAGAAGGTAGTATATATCAAAGGAACAATTTAAAATCTTTTAAAAATATTGAACCTCTGAGAAGAAAAATGAAAACAAAAATTTTTAATACATAACATATAAACAATTTTGACTTGAAAAAGAAAGTTCTATATTTGATATAATGAAAATAGCTGTTAGAGGATACTTAAACTTTAAGACTACTGTTTAGTATAAAAACTAACAAGATATAATGGTTATTTTTCTTTTCATATAAACTTGACTGGGCCATGTGGTGCCCAGGTATTTGGTTGTATATAATTCTGGGTGTGTCTGTGAGGGTTTTCTGGATGAGATTAATATTTGAATTAATAGACTGAGAAAAGCAGATTGCACGCCTCTATGTGGATCTGAATAGAACAAAAAGGCCGAGTAGGACAGGTTTGTCTTGGAGCTAGGGCATCTGTGTTCTCCTGCCCTAGCATCTGCACATGGACTTCAACTTACACCACTGGTTCTCAGGAGTTCAGTCTTGCACTGGAATTACACCACTGGTTTTCTTGGATTTCCAATCTGCCAGCTGAATATCTTGAGGCTTGTCAGCCTCTATACTTGCTTGAGCCAAATCCTTATAATTATCTATTATCTATCTATCTATCTATCTATCTATCATCTCTCTATCTATCTATCATCATCATCTATCATCTGTTTTTCATGTGTCTATCTACCTGATGCATCTGTATAACCTACCTATATAAGATACATAGATATTCTACTGGTTAAAGTTACATTGTAAAAGACGACTGTGTTATGTTAGCACCTTTGGTTTTCAAGTGAAAGAAGTATGGTGCAAATTAGCATAAGAAAGGGACTTTTAGCTTAAACGACTGGGAAGTCCAGGTCAAATCTGACCAGATACGGCTCAATTCAAGAACTTGTATTACATCATTATGCTGAGTCTTGACTCAGAGGAGGTTAACCTCTGAGAAGTGTCCTCATCCATGATTTACTTCTCTCTAACATGTCTCACAACTTTATGTACAGTTAGGATTCTTTTTTCCTCTACATATCTGTTTTCCACTCCATGGGGATCTTCCTCTCTGTTTTGCTAAATGTATAAACCCCATCTCTAGGATATTGCCCGATGCATAACAGATATTCAATAACTATTTGTTGAGTGAATGGGTGTTTATTGAATAAGTTTTTTCCTCTTTCTCTCTTTTACTCTACCTAGGTTCATTCTTTGTGCTAGATTTCTTTCTCCACAAGCTGGCTTTGTCTGAATAACAGGATAAAAATGTAGATGAAAGTCTTAAAACTTCATTCTTAGTGATACAATTCAAAAGGCTACAGCTGTCAGTCTACACAGCTATATATGGAATTTAATCAAAATTCCTCCTAGATAGAATAGAAGGTGGAACACTGAGCGGTTGACTTCACAAACCTTTTTACCCAACCCTATACTGAGGAATGGAGGGAGTAGGGTTTGTATCTCAACCGAAACATGAAATGATTCCTAGATAAATTATTTCTTATTGTACTGCAAAAAGTGATAAAATTCCTACTTATACTGGATTCAGTACATAAAAAGGAAGAGGAATCCATTGCCCCTTTCTCTGAACATACATCAGCACATCAAGAGATTAGCTGCTGGCAAAGTGTGAGTCACAGACTATGATGTCATTGGACCATGAAGTCATGAGACCATGATGTCATTGGACCATATCATCAGAGCTCAATCTGTTTCTCTAGTTCTCCTCTCTTCTTTCTTTCAGTTTCACCCTCTACCTGCAGTTTCCTTCTTGGTATTGAAAATGGGAAGCAAAACTAAAGTCATCTTTTTTTTTTTTTTAAATATTGCTTGTACAGAGAAACAAAATAGTAAGAATTTGAGTATTTTGGAAGAATTAGACTTAGTTTCTTCTCCTAAGTGTTGTATTGAGAGAAAGCAGTAAAATTTTGACAGCAGCAGCATTTCCTCGGTTAGAGATTTCAGCTATTGTCCTGTGTTCTTTAATCAATAATTCCAGTGACAGTTTCTTGATCCTTTCAAACTTTCCAATAATTTATAGTTACTTGAATTAAGTTTTCTTTGAAGAAAACTTACATAATTTCCTGTTTCTTGCATTAATTTTCAAGTGAATCAATGATTAAGTAGTGAATTAGGGAAAATATTAAATAAAAATATTCTATTTAAATCATGGGGTTAAAACTTTTATAAAAGTAAAGGGAAGTAGAAATTCTGCTTCTGGTCTCACGGAGTGAGTGTCTACTGGATCAACCCTCCTGAAGGTACCTACTACAAAATCTGGGAGAAAAACCCCACAAAGCACAACTCCATGAAGGTGCTTAAGATGGGATTATAGCAGGCAGATCTAGCATGTAGTCAACACCAGGAAGAAGGTAAGTACACAGGGATAAGCTTCTCTTTGACATAGCTTTTGGTTTTAATGAAGGCCAGAGTCAGCATTGTTTGTAAAAAGATTAAAACTCAAAAAGGTAATCAGAATGCTGAGAGGTAAGGATAGAATCCTGGAAATGGGAAGGCCAGAGAGAGAGATTCATTCTACACATATGTTCTGTCCAAATGTCTGCTGATCCCCGAAGCACATCTGTGTGGGCAAGACTCAAAGCAGCCCAGAGTATGACAGACTTAAACAGACATTTGAACCACTACACAAGAGAACAAATTTTCAGTTTTAGTCCAATCAAGTTACTTGCCTACTAAAACTAAAAACACCAACAATTGTCAAATTATTATAACAGAGTCTTTACAACAAAATATTTACCAAGCCACACTTTAAATCCAAAATTATTTTATGTAAACCGAACCAGAAGAATATGGCCATTCTCAGGAAAGCAGGCAGTCAGTTTAGAACTAATGAGATGTAATTCAGTGTTGAAATTAGTAGGCCAAGATTTTAAAACAGCTATGACAACTGTGTCCAAAGATAAAAAGTAGAATGTGTTTGCAGTGAGTGAACATATAACAAGTCTCAGATGAGAAATAGAAGCTACAGAAAGAGAAAAAAAAAAAAAAAAAGAATGGGAAATACATTATCTGGAAAAACAAACAAACAAACCATAAAACTTCAATGGATGAGATAGGCAACAGAATGGAGGTAACAGAGGAAGGAAGCTGTGAACATGAAGACAGAGTGATAGAAATGATTCAGTGTGAATGAGACAGGAAAATGATGAAAACCAATGAACAGAACCTTAAGCACATGAGGAACCACACACTGATCAGTTGGACACATGTGTAATCAGAGCTCTAGACAGGAATGAACTAAAAAATAAGGCAGAAACATTATTGGAAAAAATAATGGCCAGAAACTTCATGAATGTTCTTCAAGACATGAATTTGCAAATTCAAGAATCCCAGCATACGTCAAGCAGGATAAATAAGAAGAAATCCATACCTTGATGCCTCACAGCCAAACTGAAGAAGAAAAAATAAAAAGAACATCTTGTGAAAAATGTTAATTATATTTTGATAGGGATTGCATTGAATGTGTAGATTGCTCTAGGTAGCTTAGGCGTTTTAACAATATTTGTTCTTCCAATCCATGAGCATGGACTGTTTTTGCATTTCATTGTGTCCTCTTCAATTTCTTTCATGAGTGTTCTACAGTTTTCACAGTACAGATCCTTTACATCTTTGGTTAGGTTTATTCCTAGATATCTTGTGGTTTTTGGTGCAATTGAAAATGGAATTGATTCCTTAATTTCTCTTTCATCTGCCTCCTTGTTAGTGTATAGTATATAGAAATGCAACTGATTTCTTTGCATTGATTTTATATCCTACCATGTTGCTGAATTCCTGTATGAGATCTAGCAATTTGGGGAGTAGTTTTTTGGGTTTTCCACATAAAGTATGATGTTATCTGTAAAAACTGAGAGTTTGACTTCTTCTTTGCCTATTAGGATGCCTTTCATTTCTTTTTTTTTTTTATAAGATTTTATTTATTTATTTGTCAGAGACAGAAGGAGAGAGAGCGAGTGAGCACAGGCAGACAGAGAGGCAGGAGGAGGCAGAGGGAGAAGCAGGCTCCCTGCCGAGCAAGGAGCCCGATGTGGGACTCGATCCCAGGATGCTGGAATCATGACCTGAGCCCAAGGTAGCTGCTCAACCAACTGAGCCACCCAGGCATCCCTTTCATTTCTTTTTTGTTGTCTATTGCTGTCATGTTCTTCAAGACATGAATTTGGTAGGTGTTGGTAGGAATGCAAGCTGGTATAGCCACTCTGGAAATCAGTATGGTGGTTCCTCATGAAGTTAAAAAAAGGGCTATCCTATGACAGCAATTGCACTATTAGGTATTTACCCCAAAGATACAAATGGAGAGATCCAAACAAGCAACTGCACCCCAATGTTTACCACAGCAATATCCACAATAGTCAAATTGTAGAGGTCCATTGACAGATGAATGGATAAATATATATATGGATATATGTGTACATATAAAATATTTATTTATACTATATATAATGGAATATTACTCAGCCATCAAAAAAGGTGTAGCTGGAACTGAAACCTGAATGAAATAAGTTAATCAAAGAAAGACAATTAACATATGGTTTCACTCATATGTGGAATATAATAGCACAGAGGATCATAGGGGAAGGAAGATAAAACTAGATGGAAAGAAATCAGAGAGGAAGACAAACCATTAGAGGCTCTTAACCATAGAAAAGAAACTAAGGTTGCTGGAGGGGAGTTGGGTGGGGGATGGGGTAACTGGGTGACTGGCATTCAAGAGAGAACTTGATGTGATGAGCAATGGGTGTTATGTTCGATTGATGAACTACTGAACTCTACATCTGAAACTAATAATGCACTATATATTGGCTTATTGAATTAAAGATCTTGAAAGCAGACCAAAAAAGAAAAAAAAAGAAAGAAAGAAAGGAAAAAAGAAAAAGAAAAAAAAATCAGTACCAGAAAGCAGTGAACAGAAACCTAAAAATGAGAAAAGAAAATAAATTAATAAAACTACTGAATTGGGATTCTATTTCTACTGAAAATACTCCTTATGATTTAAGGTAAAAAAAAAAAAAAAGATATGTTTTGTAACAGGAAACTAAGAAAGTTTGTCTTAATTGACTTGAACTACCTTAAATACTGGAGGAAGGTTTTCAAGCTAAAGAAAAATTATAACAGATGGGATGTCAAGTAGTTAGGTGTCAGAAAGTACATGTTTTCATTTTCCTTCACAATGAGGGCTTTCTGAGTAAATAATCATGTAACCTAGCTTGAAGGACAAGGCTTGAAACATAAAATATGTTAAATAATTAGTGGCAGATTGACTTTCTCATTAGTATGTGCTTCCATTCAAAGGGGAGGAAACATAGGACCTTGGAACTGGGTGTTTATCTTGAAAGAACTGCAAATAACAAGAGAGCGCATTTCCCCCCCCCTCTCTCAGGAGTGGAGGGTAACTATTTCTCTCCTATATAAGCTCCCAGATTACTAATTTCAAGGTTGTTCATATGCAGTACAGATCTCCATGCGTATATGGTGACATTTGTCTCTCATCAAATAACCCAGAAGAATTAGGTCATTAGGAACCTAATCAATCATGCTGTAAGTAATAAAAAATGACTCATCCTCCAAAAACCTCATGTTTACTTTCATGATCATATGAACAAATACATATATTAAAAAAGCTATCATCAAGATGAAAGGAGCATTAAAATTATAAATATTGAGTAAACATAAAAAAATATTTTTCTTCTTAATTTTTTTAGAATACTTACTTTTTTCCCCCACTTTTAAAATTATGTTATGTTAGTCACCATACAGTACTTCATTAGTTTCTGATGTAGTGTTCAATGATTCATTGTTTGCATATAACACCCAGTGCTCATTGCAACACGTGTCCGTCCTCCTTAATACCCATCTCCTTCCTGGCTAAGCCACCCACCCCCATTCCCCATCCCCCTGAAACCAGAGAACATATTCTCTTATGGTTCATCTCCCTCTCTGATTCCCCCCCCCTTCATTTTTCCCTTTCTTTTCCTAATGTCCTCCATGTTATTCCTTATGTTCCACAAATAAGTGAAATATATGATAATTGTCTTTCTCTGCTTGACTTATTTCACTTAGCATAATTCCCTCCAATCCCGTCCATATCAATGCAAATGGTGGAGATTCATCCTTTCTGATGGCTGAGCAATATTCCAGTGTATATATGGACCACAGCTTCTTTATTCATTCATCTGTTGAAGGGCATCTCAGCTTCCTCCACAATTTGGCTATTGTGGAAATTGCTGCTATAAACTCTGGGGTGCATGTGACCCTTCTTTTCACTACATCCATATCTTTGGTATAAATACCCAGTAGTGCCTTTGCTGGGTCATAAGACAGCCACTTTGGAAAACAGTATGGAGGTTCCTCAAAAAGTTAAAAATAGAATACATTGAATAAAGCAAAAAATATATATATACTACATTTTCCTATGGGGTATTAATTAATTAATTAATTAATTTGAGAGAAAGAGAATCTCAAGCAGACTCCATGCCCAGCACAGAGCCTAACATGGCTTGATCTCATGGCCCTGAGATCATGACCTGAGTCAAAACCAGGAGTTGCCTGTTAACCAACTGAGCCACCCAGGTGCCCCTTTTTTCAATTTCTTTCTTTTTTATTGATAGGGGTGGGGCAGAGGACCTATGGATTTTTAATGCACAGAGATGTAATGTACTTTAGCATAAATGATAGTGGGGTAAATGGATCTATGCAATTCCAAGCCTTCTACTTTTTAAGTATAGTCATAACATTAACCCTAAGTAGATTGTAAAAACTATACATGGAATTTTATTTCAGTTCCAAACCTTCTTATAATTGTTTTTCTTGTGATACTGAAATACTTCTCCCTTGCCAGCTGATATGACAGAAAGCTTTGCCAATAGAAGATTCTGAAGGGACAACAGAGCTAGAAAGGGACCCCTGTTCCTGGTTCATCTATACTCTCCTCCACCTGCGGGCCTCAGTGCAAGGAACAACCAGTGGCTACACTGTCCCCATTGGCAATTCTCCTCCAAATTTCCATACTGATGCACTTCCCATGGATGGCATCTCCAGTGCCTCAGAGGGTTGCTTCCCAGCAAGTTCTGAGGTGTATCTGCTCCTACAGATGGCTTCCCTGAGAAACCTACAGGAAGGAATCCAGAGGGAATTGCACTGATTCCAAAGCTACCTCTGAAAAGACAGTTTGGAATTAGTATAAATGTGGACAAATAGATCAAAGTAGGGTGTCCATAAATAGATCCACATGAGCGTAGCAATTAATTTTCTACAAGCCTGCCCAGGAATATAGTTCAATGATTTTTCCAACAATGATGCACTTGGGTGGAGAAAAAGATCTTGCTATCTTCTTTCACCATACAAAAATTTAACTGGAAATGAATCATTACCCTGTCTGGAAGGGCTAATATTATAAAATTTCTTAAAAATCACATTGGGGGGTGCCTGGGTGGCTCAATGGGTTAAAGCCTCTGCCTTTGGCTCAGGTCATGATCCTAGGGTCCTGGGATCTAACTCTCTGCCTGGCATCGGGCTCTCTGCTCAGCAGGAAGCCTGCTTCCTCTTCTCTCTCAACTTGCCTCTCTGCCCACTTGAGATCTCTGTCTGTCAAATAAATAAATAAAATCTTTAAAAATAAATCACATTAGATAAACTCTTAGTGAGGTCGGGTTTTGCAAACATTTCTTAAATATGACTCAAAATGTGTGAGCTATAAAATTCAAAATCAATAAATTAAGCTTTATTGAAATGAGAGAAAACTCTGTTCTTCAAAGACACTGACAGAAAATTAAAAGTAAATCACACCATGGTGGAGATATTTTGATAATATACATGTGACCAAAAAAAAATATATATATGTAATAAATACAAAGACCTACAATCCAATAGAAGGACAAATAATCCAATCCAAAAAATTTGAAAGACCATTGCCTTCCAATTGGGAAATAAATAAAAGATGTTGGAAATATTCAACTAAAGAAAATACAGAAATAGACAACGGACACACCAAAAAATATTCAGAAAGAAATTCCAGTTCAGCCACAGTTGGATCCCCTCACACATCTTCGTGATGGATGAATTTAAGACTGATAGGTTGTGTTGAAGATGACAAGAACTGATAAATAAATTGCAAACATTGCTGTGAAGAGTGTCAGATGTCAAACTGCTTAGCCTAATTGTTGGACAATCTCTTAGAAAGTTAACGTATATTTACTACATGACTCCACAATTACACATCTAGGTATTTGCTTAATAAAGAATGGAAAACCCCATGCATTATGGAAATGTGTGCTCACAAGTGTTTGTGCAGCTCTGTACCTAAGAGCTGAAAACCGAGAAAGAGCTACACGCCCATCAGTGGGTGCCTGCCTAGACACACTGCAGTGTATTTACACAATGCAACAAAAAGAATGAACTCCAAAGTCACACACATCGTGAATAAATTTCAAAAATATGCTTAATGGAAGGGGCCAAAAAGCAAAAAGTACATACTAGGTGAGTCTATTCATATGGAATTAGAGTATTGTCAAACGCAGTGGTGGTCTAGGGAACTGATTGGGAGGGGGCATGTGGAACAATTTCAGTGTGATGGAAATGTTTTATATCATTGTGGTAAGTACATGGGTACACATATTTGTCAAAACACAGTGGGTCACACACTTAAACTGGGTGTCTACTATTATATATAAATTGTGTCTTGATATCTTCGGTTCAGGGATGAAACTTAAATGAACCCAACACTACATATTAAAGCTAAAGCTGGAAAGCAGCTAGAAACAAATGTGTGAGGTTTCTTTCACCTTGGCTTAGGAAAATGTTTCTTAGACAAGACCTGAGAAGCACTAAACATAAAACCATGCATTTATAAGTAAACTTAAGCTCACACCATTGAGAAAACAGAAATGCAAGCTACAGACTTGGAGGGAATATTCACAATGTATCTTACAAATGACTTTAATCCAGTATTTATAAACATGTCCTAGAATTCAACAATTAAAAAGCAGTCTTATTAAAATGGGCAAAAGACTAGAACAATTTTCTAAAAAGACATATGAATGATCAATAAGAAAACGAAAAAAGCATTCAACACAATTGATATCAGGATAATACAAAGTAAAACTAAATGAGATGCTACTTACCCCACTAGAATGACTAATATATTTAGGAAACAAAAACGAAAACAAAAACGAAACAAAACACCTGGCAGTACTGAAAGTTGAAGAGAATATGAGGCAACCAGTGGGAGTATCATGTGGCACAACTGCTTTGAAAAACACTGGGCAGCATCTTATAAAATTAAATACCCAGACATAAGAGAGAGGTATAACAGCAATTGTCCACAAAAGAACTTTACAAAATATGTTCAAGGCAGGTTTATTCATAATAGCCAATTAGAATCAACAACCCAAATGTCTATCAACAGATAAATGGGTAAGTATATTTTTACATATTCATACAAGGGAAGTCGATGCAGCAATGAAAGAATAGAGTGCCATGATTTTATTTTCAACAATAAAAAAGAAGGAAATCCTGTGATTTGCAGCAACGTGGATAGAACTTGAGGTCATTATGCTCAAGAAAACACGTCAGACAGGGAAAGATAGGTATGTATGACCTCACTTATATATGGAATCTCAGAGAGCCGAAATCAGCCTCAGAGAGTAGAATGGTGGTTTCCAAGGGGGAGGGTAGGGGGGTTGGGAGATGTTGGTCAAAGGGCACATAGTTGTAGTGGTAAGATGAGTAAGTTCTGGGGTCTAAGGTAAAGCATGACAACCTTAGTTAACAACACTGTTGTGTTATATACTTGAAAGTGGCCAAGAGAGTAGATCTTAAATGTTCTCACCACATACACACAAAAGGTAATTTGTGAGGAGTTGAAGTTGTTAGCTGATCTGACTGTGATGATTACTTCACAATATACACGTGTGTATCATTGTTAGGTCGCACACTGTTATCTCACACAATGCTATATGCCATTATATATTAATAAATCCAGAAAAGAGAGAAATCAATACTGTGTTGTCTCAAGGCAGGAAGCAGCTGGAAAGTGGCACAGAGTAAGATTTAGGGTGATAGAACTGTTTTATTTTGTGATTGCTGTGATGGGTAAGTAGGTGAATGTATTTGCAAAAACTCACTAATAACTTACACTTAAAATACTTGACTTTCATTTATGCAAATCGCTTCTCAATTTAAAAATAAGTAAAAAAAAAAAAAAAAATAAGTTAAGGGGGAAAGTGAATGCAAAAGGGAAGTTAAAATCTCCATGACCACGTTTTTAAGAATTGAATCAACAAAATATACTCAAGAAACTCAAAATATGGTATTAAAAACTGAGAAGGAGCACACAGTAGAAAAGACATGAGAACAAGAAGAAAAAATAACTCTCAGTGGCAAGAACCTAAAAACCAATTCGCCGACCTGAGAACATCAAAACCAGGAAGCTTATGGTCTCTGGAAATGGCTGGATAATTTCTGGTGACCACTCAAGAGGAGCTCCAACTACAAGGTTAGCAGTGTAGTGGTGTGGCCCAGTCTCCCCTCTGCGGATAAACCAGTCTCACCCAGATGAACTCAGAAATGATCACACTCAGATCACCCACAAAGTTATGACAAGGGAAAACCCAGAAGAACAACACCCCTGTTGGAATTAATGGTGTGCCTGTGTAGTGACAGTGATAAGCATATGTTCCTCCACATAAAGGTTTAATGCCCCGTGGGGGCCATACTATGGGTGGAGAGGCTCCATGGCTATGTGAGCACCTTACCATAAGTAACTCTCTTTCCCACAGCTACCCACACCCAAACATTGACTGATGTAAGTTCATAAAGTTCTGGCCATCTTGGCCCAAGGCAGGGCCCCTCTGAATGGTCATTGTACTATGGAGCTCACCCCCAGGGCAGCTGATGCTGCCCCTGGGATTCCCTTCAGCATGACCATCTTCTCTGCCCAGGGTAACTGTGAATCCCATGCATTTACTAATAAACATCCTACATGCCACATCCTTTCAGAGTGAGCTTCCTGGAGAGCTCACCTGGAAAGACCCTGGTAGATTCATCCATAAAACAGATGGAAACTCCTACTCAATATTTCAGAATAAGCTGAATAGAATTAAAGAAGTCATAGAATGTGCAAAACACTAGCAAAGATCAGAATTTAAAAGTTGTGAGTGATTAGAGGAAGGGACGTCTTAGAAACCAAAAGGATAGATCAGAAAGCAGCTCGAAATGAACCAAAAACCACTTCATAAATGAAGTCTAAACTTGGGAGAGCATATGCCTAAATAAACATGGTGGACAAGGCCATCAATGGATAAAGCAGATATGAAAGAGGAAGAACTAGAAAAAGGATGAAGATGATTCTGGAGAATGCATCCTCTAGATTTCTGTCCTTATAAAGCCTGAAGCGAGCCAAGCAGTGAGGCATGCCATGAGAAGACACAAGGGTTGTTTCTGTTGGAGAAAGAAGAGAGAGTGATGAGATGTTAGTGACATTCCAGGTGTGAGCTATTTAGGTTGACTCCCTGAAAGTTCGTTGCTGTGCAGATCATGATTTTTACATTTTTCTATCAGTGACTTCTGCTTCCATAAAAAGTGAACATGATACACTGGTTTTTCATGAATGAAATATGTTTTATATGGAGGTATTAGCAATAATATTTTCTGTTCTCTCCATTTTTATATTTCCTCTGAAAATATTTTGTTCTTATATCTTGACCTCCATGTTTCACGTTCAAGCCTTCTTTAAATGCCTGGCAAGCCTTGGATGTTCAAATATATTCTGGACTCTGGGACTGAAAAGCTTGCTAGAAGCTCTCTCCATGGATGTTCCTAGGACTGGTGGGCTCTCTGTAGGAGGAGAGTCAGGCAGAGCAAAGTTGTTCATTTTGTTGAGGTGACTCCTAATTTCCAGTCACCTCTGGCAGAAAGAGATGGTCCTGTTTCCCTTCTGGAGCCCGAGGTCCAGAAGGTCCAGAAGGGAGAGGCCAGTGTGCTGTGGGCACACTCACACGCACACTCACCCCTGCTTCAAGTACAGCTCCTGCTGACCCACCTGCTCTGGAAAGGAAACCCCCAGGCTCACCCCACATGGAACAAATGGAAAACAACCCTATCACACGACAGTCTGTGGGCTGGTCTCTGATGTCTGTCTTACCAGCTTGTGATGAGATGCAAAGCAGTGAGGGGATGTTATAGAACGTAACATTACTGAGACATCCCATCAGCGCACACACACCTTTTGCACAGAGAACAGGATGTCAGATATTTCTTCCTTCTGTTTCTCTAATACTTTCTTTATTTATATTTTAATTTAAATTTTAGGCAGTGAACATACAGTGCAATATTGGTTTCTGAAGTAGAACCCAGCGACTCATCATTTGGGCACAACCCCTAGTGATCATCACAGCAGGTGCCGTCCTTCATGCCTCTCCCCCAATCTAGCCCACCCTGTCTCCCCTCCCCTCTGCCAACCCTCAGGTTGTTCTCCATCCTTGGCAGTCTCTGATGGCTTGTTTCCCCTCTCCTCTTTCTCTTTCCCCCCTTCTCACGTTCGCCTGTTTTCTTTCTTAACTTCCACATATGAGTGAGATCATATGGTATTTGTCTTTCTCTGACTGACTTATTTCACTTAGCATTTTTATTGTCTTTTACCAAAGTATTGGCTTGTGGGGAAATGGGCAAAGAATAGAAAAGAAAAGGAAAGAAATCGGTCCTTCCTGCAGGTGATCTGAGCAGTACCGATTGAGAAGCTGGGCTCCTCCCTGAGACACTAACCAATCTTGCTCATTTCCACCACACTGGGCAGGCTCGAGTGTGAGGAGGATGTGCAGATGCAGTTCTGTCCTGGGACCCGTTTGTTTCCGGTGGGTTTCCCACCTTGTACAGGTTTCCCACTTTTCAGCTTTGTCCCTTCTGCTTAGAATCATTTTTCTTTTCCCTTTATAATTTTTTCTATCCTTCCTGTGTCTTATCCTCTCCTAGTTGCTTCTTGATGAGAGCTTTTGTGTTTACTATGTTAGTGGGTTTCAGAATAAAATGCATCTGTGGAATCCCCAAAAGTTTACTTAACTTTAAAAGATAGATTTAATAACAAAATTCACAAGTCGTTATTCCTAGAAATATAATTGTGAAGTACTTGAAATGAGCACAATGAAACAATGATATGTACACACAAAACAGATCATGATCTCTCATAGTAAGATGGCTTAATTACAAAATCCAGAAGATATCCATACTATGATATTATTTTAATCTAAATAAAAATATTTCATAGGGAAAAATTTGGGAAAACATTAAAATGCATGAATTCTAAAAACAGAACTTGTACCAGTCACATTCTGTCACTAACACACACACACACACACACACACAATAAATAAATAACAGAAGTTATTTAAATATTAGCAAGGAAATATCTATCATAAATAAATATCTGTTCCTAAAAAATATTTGGGCAATAAGTGACAATTGCAAACATGTTAGGAAGGAAATAAAAAAGGACAGAATGAATTAATGGAAATGGCCCATGCTGTGCTTACAAAGATATTTAGTGCTTTAAGTGTCTTAATTATTTAACGACTAAGAGTGAAAATAATATAAAAAGCCTCAATCCAAAACCTGAAAAATGGGAGATAAAAATAGAAAGAGAGGTAATCACTTTAAAATTTGAGAGCATTATTGATGATTATACACTTGAATTTGAAAATCTAAATAAATTTAACAAGCGAGTGCAGTTACATTTCACCTGGAAAAGGAGTCACATGTGAAACATGAACTTCAGTTTGAGTCATGAGGCTTCAAAGAGAATATTGATATGCTGTGGTATGTTCAGATGACCGTACACCAGAAGACAGAGTGTCTGAAATTCAGGTCCTGTAGGTAATGGGTAAAGTCCTAATTGTCATAATCACCTCAAAGATATGTGAGTCAAGATTGGAGTCAGTATATGACATGAAAGACAGAAAACGTGAAAATTGTAGAAAGGCAAGTGTCCACTGCAACAAGGGGAAAACCACAAGTACCAGGTCAGCACAGGATGGGTTCCCTGGGAGGTACTGTGGAACGACCTTCTGTACAGGGGACATGTGGGACAAGATGGCCATCAGAGTCATTGGGTAGCTCCCTCTCCTTAACGAATTTAATGTGGAATGCCATGGAGACCTCTCCTCCTTATTTTTTCCACTCATTTATGTAGCGTATCTTCTATGTTGTATAGCAAGTGGTTCAGAGGGGTTGTCAGAAAAAGCACCTAGAAATACCATTTTCAGAGAAATGAAAGAAGAAAAGATCCTTGCCAAGATGCCCCAAACCTTTGTTAATATGAGCTTCCACTCTGTGCCGCTGTACATTTTACACGTGCTTTCTTTCATCTTATTCATTAGATACAAATAAAATCCCTGGGAATTAGAAAAGGAAAATTATACTATCTTTATTTTCCATATTTTGAAATTTAGATTCAGAGAACAGTTGTGACTTTCTTAACATCATGGCTTAACCAGTGTTGGGGTGAAACCTTCTAATTCCTAGTGCAGTAAATGATTTCCCCATCATGTCATGCCCCAACGTCTAAGCCAGCTTCAGACTCAAGCACCTCCTTTTAAGGTGGACATAACCTTAAACAAAGAGAACCATCAGAGCTTTGGGACAAACAAGCCAAAGAAAGAGCAAGAGATAAAGGTTTTTAAGAGACTTTTGAGAACTATAAGTCATGAGGAGGAGGGCTAATCTCTAGGGTCTGACGCTGTGCTATCTCCTTGGATCTTTACAAGAACCTTGAGAGGAACGTATTACCATGCCTGCTTTAAGAAGAGAAGGTATAGACCTTGAAATATCAAACAACTTGTCTGAGGCCACATACTTACATGGACAGATATTACCAGAAACTGTTATGGACTAAACATGTAGGGACACAGTTGGCCGAAATGTATGTGCACCAATGAAAACATTCTATCAAATCTTAAGAGAAACCCCAGTCTTCCCAATCATTTTCCGAATAGCCAGCTGTACATCTTTGTTCCTAAGGCTGTATACCATAGGATTCAACAGTGGGGTAATGATAGTATAGGTCACTGTCACCAGCCTGTCTTTGCCTGATGAATATTTGGCTGAGGGCCGAAGATAGACAGAGGAAGCACATCCGTAGTGGACAATGACCACAATAAGATGGGAGGCACAGGTGGAAAAGGCTTTCCGTTTGCCCTCAGCAGATGGGATCTTCAGGATGGTACGGACAATGAAGCCATAAGAAATACAGATGAAGATCAAGGGTACAAGAAGCACCAAGACTCCGCAGATGAAGATGACCAGCTCATGGATGTAGGTTTCAGCACAGGCAAGACGGATAACTGGTGAGATGTCACAAAAGTAGTGGTTGACTTTGTTGGGGCCACAGAAAGGGAGGTTGAAGACCAAAGTTGTTACCACCAGAGATATTAGGAAGCCACTAACAATACAGCTTGCTGCCAGCTGTCCACACACCCTCCAGTTCATGAGAATGGGGTAGCGCAAAGGCTGGCAGATGGCAGTGTAGCGGTCATAACCCATAACTCCCAGAAGCAGGCAATTGGTGATAGCAAAGCCGAGGAAAAAGAACATCTGTGTGGCACAGCCCATGAAGGAGAGTGTCCTGAGGACAGAGAGCAGGTTGATAAGCATCTTGGGCAGGATAACAATTGTGTAGAAGACTTCAGAGGTTGAAAGGACACAGAGAAAAAAGTACATGGGTGTGTGAAGGCTGCGGTCCAGGTGGATGACAGAGATGATGGTGAAGTTTCCACTCAGGATGATCAAATAGAGGCAGAGAAAAAGCACAAAGAGAACAGGCTGCAAGTCACCAAAGCTAGAGAAACCCAGCAGTAGGAACTCAGTGACCTGGGAAGAATTGGCCATGGAGAAGATGCTGCGGCACAAAGCCATTGTGATCAGGTCCAGGGACCCCTGGGATGGAGGAATCAGAGAGACTTATCCTTCATAAGATAGCCAGCACCAGTCTGGTGTGAATGGGAAATAAAGAGAAAAAAAGCATTATAGATTAACCAAAAATTTTCCTAAATTAATATGTATCCACAGTGCTGTTTCTCTGCAAGTGATTTTATCAGTGAGTCTGGGATTAGTGTTCACGTTGAAGGCACAATATTTTTTTACATAAAACCAGTCCTTTCATCCCCCCCCCCACTCCACTCTTGCAGACTTATGTTCTCTCTACTTAATTATTTGGTAATCTAAGATTCAAAAGAAACCTTATGTTAATTATGATTTTCCATGATCATAGTTTTATCCATATTGCTGATACATATATTCCATAAGCTATAACACCAGTGTCTGAGGATCTGCCTCTTATCTGCTTTCAATACATTCATCATCTAGGGAAACATCCTTGATCTGTCTTTGTGCCACTGGCTTCTGAAGAGTACAACTCCTTTTCTTTACTGACCGTTGGCCCCATTTCCATGCAGTCATTCATGAAAGGTTAATTTGGCTTAGAACTACTCCCTCTGTCTTAGAACCAGTTTGATGATTCCTCTGCCCTCCCTTGTAGGACAGTAAGCCTGACTTCTCTTGTGGAAAACCCATGGCTGGAAGAATTTAGTTTTGATTCCACATTAGCTGGTTGCCCATTGGGTTTCATGTCTTATCCTTGATACACTCGACTTGGAGACTCACCAGACCGTCTTTCCCAGGATCCATCTCTGAATTGCTGAGTAGGCAGGCTCAGATAATATCCCTAATGTTTCTGGTAAGTTATTGTTTCTAGTGATAGATTATATGTATTTTAATCAAGATCATTCTTGTCCTCTTCCAACCCTTCTCCAGATCTATTCCTTCACAAGGTTTCTGTGTCTCAGTAAACAGATCCAAAATCCTCCCCATCACATAAATTCCTGAGACATCTTTAAACACATGATTTTTCTCATCCTCAATCTATTTTTGATCTGCAATACTTTTAGGATCATTTCTTCTTTTCTGTATGAAGTTAGTTCTTGTCTGGACTATTCCAAGGGCATGACCGACAGACTGGCTGGATTGTATTTTGTTCTACTCTAAGGCATTCTCCTTTGTGCCCTCAGAGTTGTCTTCTTATAGGACAAATCTTAACCCTGTTAACAAACCTAAATGACCCTTAATTATCTGCAAACTTAAAGCAATCATACTCTGTGTCTCATATTTTCCCAAATATAACTTTGCACACATAACTGCCACTACATATTCTTCCACACATGCTTGAGTGTTGGGAAACTTTGAAGAACCATGTCATTTTTTGTCCTACCTTCTAATCTGAAAATCATCCAAGCTTTGTTTGCAGTTGCTGTTTTTTTCTTCTTTTAATGCGTCTTTCTTTAAACTTAATTTAAATTATTCAAAGTAACAGGTACACTTTGACTCCTTCCTACAGCTTCTTCATTGTACCTTATTATCACTTTCTTTTGGCTTCCTTAGCCGCTGCTATGACCTCAGCTGTCACTAACATTATGTGGTTGTCTTTGACTTCACAACGTTTCAATAACCAGACATTCAGTGTCTAGTACACACGGGTGCTTGAAAGCTTGCTGCTTTAACATTTTAGGATAGAAAAAAAATATATATATATATATCTCCAGTGTCATTTTCTAAATGCAGAGACAAAAGAGTCATTAAAAATTACTGCTTTTCCAATTATCATGTGGTTTCTGGCATTATCTCAACTAGGAAAACTTTTCAATTTTAATTTAAATAGCACTTTGTTAGTCTTAAAGGCCATTGCAAATAACAAAGTGCTATCATTGTTTGCTCTTTTGCTTAAACAAAAGTATAAAAAATTTTAAAATGGAACAAAATCAGGAGCTTTCATTCCTACTTTGGTTTCATTGAATTGCCCATCTGTGGACCTTGTAAGTAAGAAACACACACTATGGTCTTGACCTGAACAAAGTCTCCTCTGGCGCTCTTCCTGAGATGCCATCTTCAACTTTCCAGTGTCCCGGTCCCCATCCTTTGATTTTGCTCTTTCATAGGACCATCTCCAGAAAGAGCAGTGACCTGTCACCCAGGGAGGGTTGGGGTTTGTGTGGAAAGAAAGAAAGAAAGTTCATGTTACTGGGTGACCAGGTTGTGACCCTCCCCCACTGCACTCACAAGACATCACCTACTTTTTCAGAATCATCCTTAGAACTGATGAAGGCATTGAAATTTGAAAATAAATTCTCTATTAAAAACAATAACCGCCCTCCCCCCCAAAAAAAACATCAAAAACTTTTGTCTTTTCTTAACCTGGCTGAGGATGCTGCATAAAATATTTGGTGAATAGAAGAGCTTAGAAGGGAAGAATCTACAGATTCAGAGAAAAGCTTAGGGGAAATGAGGAGGGGGAAAAATAAGAAGGAAAATTGGGTAATTTAATTGTCTTCTGAACAAGTGGAAAAGTGAACTGATTTCTCATTACCTTGCTCAATGATCTCATCAGTGCAAGTGAAACCAGTTTCTTAAGCTGGTTAAAAAGACAGCTAATTCTTCACCCCCAATTCTCTTTACAACTTTCTCCTCTAAATCTCCATCACATGGGAATTAACTGAAATACTTTCAGTTTTCTTATGTTTTATCTTTTAAGACTTTATGCTGATAGAGGGCATGTGTGAGAGGCAAAGAGACAGAGAGAGAGACATAGAGAGGGAGAAAAAGAGAGGGAGGGAGAAAGGACGAAGGAGAGAAAGAGAGACAAAGGGGGAGAGAGAGAAAAGAGAGAGGGAGAGAGACAAACACAGAGAGGGACAGAGAAAGAAAGAGAGAGCGAGTAAGAAGGATTTCTCAGTTTCTAATACTCTCTGGCCTTCATCTGGCTCTCACATATCGGTCACATTTTTTTTTTTTAGGACACCAGTTATTGAACTTTACCTAATCTGTACAGGGAGATTTTGTTGTTTCTACCATATTTAACATTTAATATATTTCAAGATTGTTTCTTGTGCCTTTATCAAAATACTCAGCCTGCTGTGTCCAAATTATGTTTTCCTGATTTTCTCCCCAGTACACTTGAAAAACTCAGGAGCAAAGACCATACCTTATTTTCTATGTATCCTCAAAACTTAACCAATATTTAAATTATAAGTGCTTGATGAATAAATACATTCAATAGCCCATTAATGAATTAATAAGGATCCCAATTAATTCCTTTTATAGCAGATGGGCTCCCTGGGCACCACCACGTTCTCCTAAGTGAGAACACTGCTTATGTTCTCTGTCATTCCATGTTCTTTATAAATTTCATTTTCTTCCTTTCTGTTTAATTTTTATTTTTTTTAAAGGGGGAGGGGGAGAGAGAGAGAGAGAGAGAGTGAGAGAGAATCGTAAGCAGACTCCCTGGTAGGTGGGGACCCTGACCCAGGATTCAATTCCACAACTTTGAATCATGACATAAGCCAAAATCAAGAGTCAGAGTCTTAAATTACTGAGCCACCGAGGTGCCCGACACTTCCTTTCTTTCTAAATCTAGTGCTATACCCCTCCTATGAAACAATCAACCTGAGTCTGTGGCCCTGCCTTCTTCTTGACCTCCATCTCTAGCCTCACAGTTTTCACCATCCAGTTGTCTTTTCTGACATTTTATCACATTTCACATTACTGATCAGGAGGGGAAAGTAGGTCACTGACTCATGAGAAAACTCGATTTAAATTTGGACATACAAGGAATGATGAGATTGTCACTATTCTTCCAAGACTAATCAAAGTCCTTAAATAAAAATTTTGCAGTCCTTCAAATCAACGCTAGTGCCTGGTGACATGCCGGCCTCTTCATTCTCAGACGCTTCCTTGAATCTTCCATGAGGTTTTCTAGGTGAAACTTGCAAAATTGTCCTCCCTGTCATAATGTGCTAGAGTTCTTCTCTGGTTTTCCATCAACCATCTGAACCAATATAAGGAAACTGTCTGTATGACCCACAGAAAGTATCACCTGTGCCTCTTCTCTATGGGTGGTTTAGCTCATGCCTCAATGAGCATCACCAAGGGTGTTTTTCCTTTCTGCACTGGCATGGCCTCAATGCCTTGTTGGTAATTGAGATCCCCTCCTCCACCGGGAGCTAATTACTGCATGGTGCCCAGTGCTTGTCCGTAATTTCCCCAGTTAGCAGGTGGAATGATAGTAATACACTAAGAGAATTTGTTGGTCAAAGAGAAGGCCGTTTTTAATACACCATGGTCATTAGTTGGTTTTCTCTTCAAAATTCTCTGGGGACTTACTAGGAAGCTGAACGTTTTCTGGGCCCCATTTGTTAAAACAAACATCAATGGAGTTTGAGTTTCCCTACCTAATGACTTTAAATTTTCATTCTCAGGTTGGAGGAAAATGTAAATTTTGCAGTCTCATTTTTGACATCTGTAGGAGGGGAAGAAAGGGACGAACAAAGGACAGTCTATTAGAACGTCAGAGGCAGCCTAAGTGTTTCAGACTCATGGGAAACATACTCATTCCTAGAATATACTGTGAGCATGATTAGTATCTGTTCAATAAACAAATAAACAAGGTAAATTTGGGTCATGGAGAAAAATATGGGGGTGCCCTGGTGGAGGTAGGTTTTAGCTTAGATGTCTCCTTTGATAGAATGTCCTCCTATTTTCAGATTGAGTATTATTCCCTCTCCCAGTGAGTCCAGACACTTGGGCTGGAAATAGGACAAATGCTAGGAACTGAGAGAAATGATAGAGAAGGACTAAAAATACGGAGATGGGAAATTATGCCTTTGATTCACAAACCAAACAAGGGAGGAATCTGGATACTTGACAGTTTAATATTCAGACCAGGAGTATTAATGAACAGCAAAAGACAGTAATAAAAAAATATTTTTAATGTTAATAACTACAATTCACAATGAAATCAGAATAGACATGAATTTTACATCCCCTCTCCAAAAACACAGGTGCAATCTTTGTAAGAGAGAAGCTGTAAATGTTTACAAGGAAACACACTAATAATCGATAACTTTTATAAACATAGCAGGAAGAAAAATATCTCTAAGAAGTTAGTAGGGCTGAGCAATGAATAGGGAAGTATATCAGAGAAGTATCTATTGGAACTGGTGTTCTAATGAAAGAGTACACATCTTCTTATCAAGGCACACGAAGTATGTATGAATATTGGCTGTGTATTGAGTCACAATAAAAATTTCAACCAAGGCCACAAAGTGACAAGAATACAAACAATATTCCCAATGACAGTGTGATGAACTATCCAATGACTAAGAGATAAAAACGGCTTTTCCAACTGAGAATTTAAAAATCTATGAAATAATTGTTGAGTCAAAAGGAAATACAAACCAAAGTGAAATGAGTTCCAGGAAATAATATAAATTACACTCCATGTAGCAGAACATGTGGATTAAATTTAAAACAGAGATGAGAGGAAATTTCATGGCTTAGTTATATATATTACATATATTATTAACACATATGTATATGCATATGATTTAACAAATGAAAGTACACGGACATTGGGGATGGTATGTGCTTTGGTGAGAGCTGTGAAGTGTGTAAACCTGGTGATTCACAGACCTGTACCCCTGGGGATAAAAATATATGTTTATAAAAAATAAAAAATTTTTAAAAAATGGAAGTACATAGAAAGCATCAGAAACTTAAATGAACAACAAATTAAAGAAAAATTCAAAGCAAAAAATAATACAAATAAAACACAAATAAATAGAAATAATACAAATAACAATAGTTGAATAATACAAACAAAATTAAAAACAGTGGTATGGGAAAAAAAACACTGAAATGTATCTGTTCATTCACATGTATATTAAGTTCTTTGACAACAGTAGACAAAACAAATTATCACTATATAACCCAAGGAAAAAAGTAAACACAAACCTACATAGTACAAAATGGACCAGGAAATAAGCATTTCTAAGAAATTTTCAAATATCAGAATATTTTGTACAAATTTTATTAAGAATTTTGAGAATTTAGATGAAATAATTTTGTAGAACCCTAAATTCCATACATATATGGAATTAAAAAGAAAAGTGGCTATAGGGGTCGTTTTTCTTAGAAGAAGTAAAGAATATTACCACAGGGTCATGCCTCAGAAGAGATACTGTGCCTGCATAATTTCACAGAATCGCAACAAATCTTCAAACACGGATGATCTCAGCCCACCATACAATAACAACTTCTTCAAGATACAGAGAAAAACCCATTTGAATCTTTAACTCGCATAGTGTTAAAAAATCTTGTGGATATGTCAATACAATGCAAAAAAACTTAAATGTTTAGAAAAAAATAACACAACTGAATGAAAAAATTGAAAATGAAGCTTAAAGATGATGACAAATTCAGAGTCATAATAATCAACAATTTGACTGCATAAAGTGAAATATTTACTTGTAACAAAAACACAATTAAAGATATTAGAAAAGAAACAATTGGAATATTTCCCCAAAATTATCAAAATATCAGGGAACTGGGGTGCTCAGTCAGTTGAGTGCTTGACTCTTGGTCTCAGATTAGGTAATGATCTCAGGATTGTGGGGTCAAGCCCCATGTCAGACTCCAGGCTGAGGATGGAGTCTGCCTGTCCTTCTCCCTCTGCTTCGCCTCTCTCTCTCAAATGAATAAGTGAAACCGTGAAAAATTATTGAAATATTAATAAACACTTATGACAAGTTGAAAGATAAAATAACTAAACTCTAAAGTTGGAAATTGATATAGGCATACAGTTGATAAAATAAAAGGCACATAATTCACTGGATAGTTAAAATTTTAATGAATTAATTTAGTGAATAGGATATGAAGTCTGGCCCATTACCCTTCGAAGGGCTGACTTGAACTCCGTATTCCTCAGACTGTAAATCATCGGATTGAACAGTGGAGTGAGGATGGTGTAGGACACAGATATGAGGGTGTCCTGACTTGACGAGTAGCTGGACTTGGGCCTTAAGTAGATGAAAGAGGCACAGCCGTAATGCACAGTTACCACAATGAGATGGGAGGCACAGGTGGAGAAGGCCTTGTACCTGCCGGTGGAGGATGGGATCTTCAAAATGGCAGAAATGATGCGGATGTAAGAGACCAAGATAAGTAGCAGGGGAATGACCAAGACGAATACACCAATCATGAAAATGACCAACTGACTGAGGCGGGAGTGGTGGGATGCCACCTTGAGGACAGGGGCGATGTCACAGAAGAAGTGATGGAGCTGGTTGGAGGAACGGAAGGGCAAGTGAAATACCAGGAAGGTGACAACCTGTGCAATAGTAAAGCCACAGGCACAGGCAGCGCCCACTAGTCCCACACACACCCGGGGTCCCATGAGCTCCGTGTAGCGCAGAGGGTTACAGATGGCCACGTAGCGGTCATAGCCCATGGCTGCCAGCAGGAAGGAGTGAGAACAGCCAAGGAAGAGGAAGGTGAACATCTGGATGGCACAGCCCAGGAAGGAGATGGTCTTCTTCTGGGCCAGCAGGTCCACCAGCATCTTGGGTACAATGACGAATGTGTAGCAGGTCTCAGAGCAGGAGAGGACGGCAAGGAAGAAGTACATGGGGGTGTGAAGGGCTCTGTCCAGCACGATGGTGGAAATGATGATGGCATTGGTGCCCAGGGTGAACAGGTAGAGGGGCAGGAAGGCTATGAAGAGCAGCCGCTGCAGCCCAGCCAGAGAAGAGAAGCCAAGGAAGACGAACTCCCTCACCAGGGTCTCATTGCCCTGCTCCATGCAGAGTGCCTCCAAAGAGGAGAGTCAAGGGCAGCGACAGAGGCCAGGATCCAGGAAGGAGAGTAGAAATGTGTGGGAAAATCAGCACAAACTCTGTAGGCGGGCAAGTCCTTCATTCCCCCTTGGAAAGGTCTGCCAAGAAAAGAATCAAGGCTAAATATACAACCGAGGATTGGACAGCCACTTAGGAGACTTCTCTGAGACTAAGACCATGGTATCTCTCTAGCCAAGGATTAAGGATCTGTCTCACTGGTTTTACTTGTAAAATACTTAGGGATTTCTTGCTCCCTATCACCCCCAGGAAACTAGCTCTCCAAAAGTGAAGAAACGTGTTTAATTTTAGCAATCTGAGCATGATCAGGTCATGGAATGAAGGAATGAGTTGAGTTTGTACACAGCATGTGAACCCCAGTTTGTCCCACCATAAAATGGGAAGGGGGAGGAAGAATCCCCAGCAAATATGTGCAGAGAATTGTGTTTGTGGACGACTTCTTACATGCTAGGGTATGTGGTAAGAACATTGTATACTTACGTCAATTATTTATTACACCAATCTATGGCAATAACCGAAACAATAAGGGGAAAAAAAAAAAAAAGCTTTGGTGTTATTTCTGACAGACTGACTAATGAGTAATTAGCACATTCCTGGAGGTTCCACGCTGGGATCCTGTCAAGAGTGGAACAGAAGACAATACTGGTTTAAAGAAAAATGCCCCCTATTCTAGGAAAAGAAGAGTCACCAGGGTGGTAGAAAGAGATTCATTACTTGAGGTCTTTGTAGTTCATCACCCTTTTCCCATTTTCTGTGCTTCAGAAAAACTCAGAGAACAGTTTTCCAAAAATGGCTCAGAGCTTATCACAGAACATGAGAAAGAATGGGACAATTGGTCAGTTTTCCAGGTGCCTGTGCTGTGTCATAAATCAGACTTTATGTTTTTATATACTGTTATGCCAACACAATTATTATATCCACAATATAAGATACTTTTTGAATATTCTACTTCTAAATGCAGTCTGCAAGCTGTTAGAAAGGATTGTTTTTAAGGTAACTAACATCAGATATAAGATATATCCAATATGTAAGATATATCTCATAACTAATATCAGATATAAGGTAACTAATATCAGATCATTTTCATGGGTGTATTTCCCAATTGTCTGAGAGTAGGAAGTGAAGAAAGTGTTCCCTGTAAGCAAAATCACCTGGGCTCTATTTATCAGATGCATCCAGTTTTTATTTACACTTTTCGATATATTTATATACTTAGGCATCAATTTCTGTTGAGAAATCATTTGCATCTGCTACCAGAATTTGAGGTTTGGGGTTCTTCTAGACAATAGTAAACGCTAGATTTCTAGATTCTCAGGTAAATGATGATAAACTCCTATTTATCCCTAGAACTTGGGATAATAAATTTTCATTCTTTCTTACTTGCTAGAGACTGGTCCTAAACTTAAATAGATAAAATTATTCACTTATTTGAAGTAAATAAGGGGATATTCACATTGACTGGTATGAACGCTCTTTAACAAATAACAGGGCTTTGTCATTCCGTAACTGTCAAGATAGTTCTGTTAAATATAAAGTACATATTTACCATGTCTATCCCCATTATATAAATATATATGTGTACAATAGCTGTATGTTTTCTATATTTAGAAATAAGAAATTCAATGAGACAGTGTGCATACATACACCCTCACCAGGACAAAGGGATTTCTGTATTTCAAGACAATGAGGCAAATCTGTATTTATACACATTGCTTATCCTTGTCTTGGCACTTTCCAAATATTTTTCTGGGTTTCCATTCACCTAATGCACGCCCAATTCCCACCATATCCTAACTCCACTGAGTATATCATATGGATTAGGCCACAGAGGCTAAAATTCTCTCAATTCTGAAGGAATACCTGTATCTCCCCAAATCCAGAACTACTGTGTAAATGATTTGTCACTCAGACCCGTGAAACAGCTGATTTCAGTTATGTGGACATTTTTCTTACATACTATTAATATTACCCCACCATCTAAAGGGATTGTGTTATTGATATATTTGCCCTTTTGTGATATATGGGAACCCAGAAACACAGTCCATCTGGGGAAGCAGCGCTCATCTGCTCCAGATAACATCAGAGACCACTACAGTCTGATAAATCTGTACCCTGAATAGAAAGATACAAGAGCAGAGAAATGAAAAGATCTTCCAGCCAAATACCCACAAGCTATAAAAGTCAAGTAAAAGATCCCTCTGTGTGACATGAGAAGAACTCTATGTTAAGTAGCTTTGAGTAACTTTGACCAAGACACTTCATTTAAGACACACATAAAGTAAGGATATTCCATCACCTTACTTTAAAACTAAGGGGCTAGGGTAAGCAACAAGTGTTATAATTTGACCAGAGGCATGGAAAAGTACTTAAGCAGAAGTTCCTTGAGCATTACCTTGCAGAAGGAGTTTTGCTTAGGGTGAGAGTTTAGACCCCAAGAGTCTTTTCAACTCAGGCAGTCCTAGATTCTCTAAATGATGATCCCTGAAGTGCCCTTATATTTGAGAACCTATGGAGGACATTCAGGTTACAATCCTAGGACATGACATTTGCATATCCTATTTTTCTCATTCCTTAGATACCCCACTGAGATATAATATAATCCGGATTTAAATAGTATCTTGGCATAGGAGGGTCCTGGGTACCTCCAAAAGGGGGCAAATCTACATGTTTTTCAAATTCAAAACTTTTGAGATACCCATATTTTTTTAAGAAAGATTTTATTTATCTATTTGACAGAGAGAGAGATCATAAGCAGGCAGAGAGGCAGGCAGAGAGAGAGGAAGAAGCAGGCTCCCCACTGAACAGAGATCCGGATGCGGGGCTCGATGCCAGGACCCTGAGATCATGACCTGAGCTGAAGGCAGATGCTTTAACCCACTGAGCCACCCAGGCACCCCAGAGATACCCAGATGTTTTCTTAAGGAAAACATCAATCAATAAACCAAGACAAATTACATAGAAAGCAACAGAGAGCAAAGAAGTAAAATTTTTATCTTCTTCAATAAACTCAAAAAACCTGAACTTATCCTATTAAAATGGAGTCTGAGCATTAGATTTCAGTTATAGCTAAAAAGAGACTTCAATGAGTACACGGCAGAGAGAGAAGTGGCAATTCAGGATCTGTTTCTTTTAATCCATGAGTCATCCAGTCACAAAGAAGAGAAAAGAAAATCTAGCTGGGAACCAAACTGACCTAGGCTGATCATTGTGAAAATTCATAGAACTCTACTAGGGAGCACACCTAATCAATCTCAGGACCTCGAGTTAAAAGTAGCCCCTGATTCTCCTTCTCACTTACAGAAACGGCCCTCGGTGATCTCCTTGAGGAGCTTGATGTTCACAAGCTCTACCCATCACTCAGGTTCACACTGCACAGAGCCCAAGGCTACATCGATATTCCTGTTGTCCTATCAGCACCTACGTCACTCTCCTCCTTTCAGTTCAGACAGAAGGAGCTATTCAGTATCTGGAATCCTTGACAAGTAGATTCTAAGCCAAAGATTGGAAACTGAAGAAATGACACCAGAAGAGAGTGAATCTGCCCTGAATAGAAGCTCTCATCTCCATCAATAGAGCAAGCCTCTGCCACCCATCAGGACCCTGGGTCAAACTCACTGTCTGTAGAAGCTCTGGTGACCAGCATGCAGTGTGGTTATTAGAAGCATGTCCTTGATTGTTGGACTCTTGAGGCTAGTTCTACTACTGGAGATGTTGTCTTGGGGTTAATTAGATATCAAGTCTATTTTGGAGAATTAATGTCACCATGTTCTCAAAGGTAGCATTTTCTGTGGAACCTGGGGAGAAGGAGCCAGGAGCATAATTAGCCTGAGTCTACAATGGAGTCAAAGGAGGGCTTAATTACAAATTCATCTTCTCAGGTTCTTGTCCAAAGACATTCTCATTAGGGACCTTGGGATACTCTGACAAAACCTGAATTTTAACACGCATCCTCAGTCTAGTGAGTTCTTTCATTCAATTGCTTGCTGCCTACAAATGCTTTTTTAGTAGAGTAACTAAGCATAAAGTTCTCCCTTTTATCCAAGCAAGTCCAAAATGAGTATAAATCCAGTTCAAATCCCAGCATGAATCATGAAGGCAACCGATAGTCACATTTCTGAAGTCTACATGGAAGAATAAGACAATTTTGAAAAAGATGGGTCATACCGAGGCTCACTCTTCTCAGGAATAAGGTGGCTCAGTAGTAACAAAGAGCAAGCTGTGGGAGCAAAGAGAGATAAATAGTACAGACAGACAGAGAGGAGAGCTCAGAAATGCATCTGTGCATTTTTGGCAACACAAATGACCTCACATGTCAGGAAGAAAACCATGATTGTTTAGTGAATAATACTGGGAAAAGGGCTCCTTCTTTGGACCTCACCACTCAAAGGAGGTGTCCTGGTAGAATAAAGACATTTCTTCCTGAAGGCTCAGTAGGAGCACTGAGTGTTTGACCATTCCTGATTAAGCCCTTTGGGTCTACTCCATCTTCCAAGTAAGGTGCTGTGCCCCCTCCCCAGCAGCAAACATGTGTGAGTCTGGGAATCAGTGGGAAAGGAGTTGGACACCCCTCCTTCCATTACACCCTGAATGACTGACACATACAGGGTTGAGTTATACAGTTCAGAGGCATTATTTCTCAAGAGTGTTGCCTCTGACAGGAAACACAAAACTGGAAATTGAGGTTTGCCTTTGGCCTTTTCAGTCTACTTTGTTCTACTGTACAGGTGATCTGCAGGCAAAATGGGTCTTGTTACACTAGCTAGAGTAATTGTTCCTTTTTTTTTTTTTTTTTTGGTGATTGCTACAGTGTTGATTTTACTTTTCTGAAAACATGTCCTTGATATAAAAATTTAAATTCAGCTTATAGATGTGTAAGTTACAGACAGATTGTTTTGTGAGTATTCTTTAGCATGAGGAACACAGCTAAATCTTTCAGTGAATATGCAGACTTTTGAAAGGTACATTTATTCCAAGCTTTTAGGTTTTTAGTTCCAGAGTCTACATATCATTTGTTTTCCATCTAAGGATATTGACTTTCCTGATGACAGAGCCAATACATTTTTCCTCTCTTTAAAATTTGTAATTTATTTTCATCTTTTATTTTGAAATGTTTTCCAACTTTGCAATATTGTACATATTTAAGACCTACAACATGATGTTTGATATATGTATGTATTGTGAAATGATTACAACAATATGACTATTTATTTATATCACATCACCTAGTTATGATCTGTGTGTGAGGGAAGAACACTTGTGATCAACAACCTCAACAAATTTGAAGTATATAATACAGACTTATTAACTATAGCTGCCATGCTATAACCTCCAGGACTTATCCAAACTTTGTAACCAACATTTGTTCCCCTTGTTACTCCTGAGTGTCATCACTACATTTCCCCTTCCTTCAGTCCCCTAAATTGGCCGTCACCAATTTAGTCTCTGCTTTTATGAATTTGACTTTTTCAGATCACATCATGATTATCATCATCAATGATCACCACAATGATCAATGATCACCACAATATTATGTGGTGTGTGCATGTGTGTGTGTGTGTGTCTTTTTTCACTCAACACAATTTCCTCCAGATTCATCCTGTTGTCAGAAATGGGAGAATCTCCTTTCTCATGGAAGAATAATATTTTACTTTACACAAATACTTTTATACCCTATTTGTTAAGAGTTTTAATCATGAATGGAAATGGAACTTTGTCAAATGTTCCTTCTGTATTTTTTTTCTGATTGTGATTTTTTTTCTCACGTTTTTTTACTCTGTTCTACCACATTGATTGATGTTGATATGTTGATCTGTCCTTGAATCTCATGGATAAGTCTCACTTGATCATAATATGTAATAATTTTAGCGTGTCAAAATCTAGCCAATAGGATCCGACAATACTTTAAAAGGATTATTCATCTTGCCCAGGTGAGATGTATTCGTGGGATGCAAGGGCAGTTCAACATTTGCAAATCAATCAACATTATAGAGCACATTAAAAAAAGAAAAAAAAAGAATCATATAATTCTCTCAATTGATGCAGAAAAAGCATTTGACGGAATACAACATCCTTTCCTGATTAAATTTCTTCAAAGTACTGGGATAGAGGGAACATACCTCAATATCATAAGAGCTATCTATCAAAATCCCACAGCAAATATCATTCTCAATGGGGAAAAAATGAGCGCTTTTCCCTTAAGATCAGGAACATGACAGGAATGCCCACTCTCATAATTATTGTTCATCAAAGTACTGGAAGTCCTAGCCTCAGCAATCAGACAACAAAAAGAAATAAAAAGCATTTAAACAGGCAAAGAAGAAGTCAAACTCTCTCTCTTTGCACATGGCATGATACTTTATGTGGAAAAGCCAAAAGATTCCACCCCAAGTTATTAGAACACATACAGCAATTCAGCAACATGGCAGAATACAAAATCAATGCACAGAAATCAGTTGCATTTCTATACACTCACCATATAACTGCAGAAAAAGAAATTAAGGAATCAATTCTATTTATAATAGTTCCAAAAACCATAAGGTACCTAGGAATAAACCTAACCAAAGAGGTAAAAGATCTATACTCTAGAAATTGCAGAACAATTATGAAAGAAATGGTGGAAGACATAAAGAGATGGAAAAACATTCCATGCTCATGGAATAGAAGAATAACATTGTTAAAAAGCTATGCTGTCCTAAGCTATCTATACTTTCAATGCAATCACTGTCAAAATAACACTGACATTTTTCACAGAGCTGAAACAAACAATCTTAAATTTGTATGGAACCAGAAGAAAACCTGAATTTTCAGGGTAAAGTTGAAAAAGAAAGCTAAAACTGGGGGTTTCATAATGCCTGACTTCAAGCTACATTACAAAGCTGTGATCATCAAGACAGCATGGCATTGGCACAAAAACAGACACATAGATCAATGGAACAGGATAGAGAGCCCAGAAATGGACCCTCAACTCTATGGTCAATTAATCTTTGACAAGGAAGGAAAGAACATCCAGTGGAAGAAAGACAATCTCTTCAATAAAATGTGCTGGGTAAATTGAACAGCTGTATACAGAAGACTGAAACTAAACCATTCTCTTCTACCATACAGAAAGATAAACTCAAAATGGATGAAAGACCTCAATGTGAGACACAAATCCATCAAAATCATGAAGGAGAACATAGGCAGTAACCTCTTCAACATTGGCCAAAGCAATTTCTGTCAAGACACATCTTTGAATGCAAGGGAAACAAAAGCAAGAATGAATTTTTGGGACTTCATCAAGATAAAAAGCTTTGGCACAGCAAAGGAAACAGTCACCAAAACTAAGAGGCAATCCACAGAATGGGAGAAGATATTTGTAGATGACATTTCAGATAAAAGGCTAGTATCCAAAATCTATAAAGAACTTATCAAACTCAACACTCCCAAAACAAACAATCCAGTCAAGAAATGGACAGAAAACATGAACAGACACTTCTCTAGCGATACAAATGGTTAACAGATACCTGAAAAAATGCTCAGTTTCACTAGCCACCAGGGAAATACAAATCAAAACCACAATGAGATAGCACCTTACACCAATTAAAAAGGAAAAAATTAACAAGACAGGAAGCAGCAAATCTTGGTGAGGATGTGGAGAAAGGAGAACCCTCTTATACTGTTGGTGAGAATGAAATCTGGTACAGCCACTCTGGAAAATGGTAAGGAGGTTCCTCAAATAGTTAAAAATAGAGCTACACTACAACCCAGAAATTGCACTACTTGGTATTTACACCAAAAATGCAGTCATAGTGAAAAGAAGGGGCACGTTCAATGTTCATAGCAACAATGTCCACAATAGCCAGACTCTGGAAGGAGCTGAGATGTCCTTCAACAGAAGAATGGGTAAAGAAGATGTGGTACATATAGTCAATGGAATATGATTCAGCCATCAGAAAAGATGAATACCCACCATTTGCACCGACATGGATGGAATTAGAGGGGATTATGCTAAGTGAAATAAGTCAAGTAGAGAAAGACAATTATCATATGGTTTCACTCATATGTGGAATATAAGGGATAGCATGGAGGACCACAGAGGAGGGGAGGGAAAATTGAACTGAAAGAAATCAGAGAGGGAGACAAACCATGATAGGCTGGACTCCAGGAAACACACTGAGACTTAAAGAGGGGAAGGTGGTAAAGAAATGGGATAACCAAGTGCAGGCTATAAAGTAGGGTACATGTTGTGATGAGCACTGGGTATTATGCAAATAATGAATCATTGAACACTACATCAAAAACTAATGTACTATATGGTGATGAACTGAACATAATAAAAGAAAAATAATTTCAGTGTGTCATTGTATTCATTTTCCCAGCATTTTGCTTATCAGTGATATTGACCTATGGTATTGCTGTGCTGTCCTTGGCTTTGGTGTTAGGGTATTGTTACCCTCATGATATGAGTTTGAAAATCTTCCTGTTATTCTTCCTACTCTCCTTCCTCCTCTCCTTCTTCTTCCTCCTCCTCTTCTTCTCCTTCTTCTTCTTCTTCTTCTCCTTCTTCTTCTTCTCCTTCTCCTTCTCCTTCTCCTTCTCCTTCTCCTTCTCCTTCTCCTTCTCCTTCTCCTTCTCCTTCTCCTTCTTCTTCTTCTTCTTCTTCTTCTTCTTCTTCTTCTTCTTTAAAAGGGTTGGTGTTAATTCTCCTTTGCGTGTTTGGTAGAATTCACCCATGAAACCATCTGGTTTTTGGTTTTTCTTGTTTGGAGCTTTGATGACTGACCAATATCCCTTATTTGTAATGATTTTTTTCAATTTTTCTATTTCTTCCTGAGAGAATTTTGGATTGTATGTTTCTAGGAATTTATTCATTTCTTCTAGATTATCCAAATTGTAGTTGTATAGTTGCTCATAATTGTCCTTTATTATGCTTTCTGATTCTGAAGCATAGATTGAAATGTCTCTTCTTTCATTGTTATTTTATTTATTTGACCTTGAGAGTTTGTTTGGAGGTTCTAGCAGGGGAGCGCAGCTACTCGTATACCCTTGACCGAAGAACGGTCCTCTTATTTGAGTCTTCTCTCTTTTTTCAATTATTTTTTTCAAGATTTTGTTGATTATCTTTTTATTTTGGTTTTCAAAAAAGTAGCTCTTAGTTTTGTTGATCTTTCTTTTATATTATTTTTCTAGTATCTACTTCTTCTCTAATGTTATTATCTTATTCCCTCTGCTAAATTTGGAGTTCATTAGTGCTTTTTTTTTTTTTAACTTTTTATTTTTTATAAACATATATTTTTATCCCCAGGGGTACAGGTCTGTGAATCACCAGGTTTACACACTTCACAGCACTCACCAAAGCACATACCCTCCCCAATGTCCATAATCCCACCCCCTTCTCCCAAGCCCCCTCCCCCCAGCAACCCTCAGTTTGTTTTGTGAGATTAAGAGTCACTTATGGTTTGTCTCCCTCCCAATCCCATCTTGTTTCATTGATTCTTCTCCTACCCACTTAAGCCTCCATGTTGCATCACCACTTCCTCATATCAGGGAGATCATATGATAGTTGTCTTTCTCTGCTTGACTTATTTCGCTAAGCATGATATGCTCTAGTTCCATCCATGTTGTCGCAAATGGCAAGATTTCATTTCTTTTGATGGCTGCATAGTATTCCATTGTGTATATATACCACATCTTTTTGATCCATTCATCTGTGGATGGACATCTAGGTTCTTTCCATAGTTTGGCTATTGTGGACATTGCTGCTATAAACATTCGGGTGCATGTGCCCCTTTGGATCACTACATTTGTATCTTTAGGGTAAATACCCAATAGTGCAATTGCTGGGTCATAGGGCAGTTCTATTTTCAACATTCTGAGGAACCTCCATGCTGTTTTTTAGAGTGGCTGCACCAGCTTGCATTCCCACCAACAGTGTAGGAGGGTTCCCCTTTCTCCACATCCTCGCCAGCATCTGTCATTTCCTGACTTGTTGATTTTAGCCATTCTGACTGGTGTGAGGTGATATCTCATTGTGGTTTTGATTTGTATTTCCCTGATGCCGAGTGATATGGAGCACTTTTTCATGTGTCTGTTGGCCATCTGGATGTCTTCTTTGCAGAAATGTCTGTTCATGTCCTCTGCCCATTTCTTGATTGGATTATTTGTTCTTTGGGTGTTGAGTTTGCTAAGTTCTTTATAGATTCTGGACACTAGTCCTTTATCTGATATGTCGTTTGCAAATATCTTCTCCCATTCTGTCAGTTGTCTTTTGATTTTGTTAACTGTTTCCTTTGCTGTGCAAAAGCTTTTGATCTTGATGAAATCCCAATAGTTCATTTTTTCCCTTGCTTCCCTTGCCTTTTGCGTTGTTCCTAGGAAGATGTTGCTGCGGCAGAGGTCGAAGAGGTTGCTGCCTGTGTTCTCCTCAAGGATTTTGATGGATTCCTTTCGCACATTGAGGTCCTTCATCCATTTTGAGTCTATTTTTGTGTGTGGTGTAAGGAAATGGTCCAATTTCATTTTTCTACATGTGGCTGTCCAATTTTCCCAGCACCATTTATTGAAGAGGCTGTCTTTTTTCCATTGGACATTCTTTCCTGCTTTGTCAAAGATTAGTTGACCATAGATTTGAGGGTCTATTTCTGGGCTCTCTATTCTGTTCCATTGATCTATGTGTCTGTTTTTGTGCCAGTACCATGCTGCTGGATGATGACAGCTTTGTAATAGAGCTTGAAGTCCGGAATTGTGATGCCACCAACGTTGGCTTTCTTTTTCAATATCCCTTTGGCTATTCGAGGTCTTTTCTGGTTCCATATAAATTTTAGCATTATTTGTTCCATTTCTTTGAAAAAGATGGATGGTACTTTGATAGGAATTGCATTAAATGTGTAGATTGCTTTAGGTAGCATAGACATTTTCACAATATTTATTCTTCCAATCCAGGAGCATGGAACATTTTTCCATTTCTTTGTGTCTTCCTCAATTTCTTTCATGAGTACTTTATAGTTTTCTGAGTATAGATTCTGTGTCTCTTTGGTTAGGTTTATTCCTAGGTATCTTACGGTTTTGGATGCAATTGTAAATGGGATTGACTCCTTAATATCTCTTTCTTCTGTCTTGCTGTTGGTGTAGAGAAATGCAACTGATTTCTGTGCATTGATTTTATATCCTGACACTTTACTGAATTCCTGTATAAGTTCTAGCAGTTTTGGAGTGGAGTCTTTTGGGTTTTCCACATATAGTATCATATCATCTGCGAAGAGTGATAATTTGACTTCTTCTTTGCCGATTTGGATGCCTTTAATTTCCTTTTGTTGTCTGATTGCTGAGGCTAGGACCTCTAGTACTATGTTGAATAGCAGTGGTGATAATGGACATCCCTGCCGTGTTCCTGACCTTAGTGGAAAAGCTTTCAGTTTTTCTCCATTGAGAATGATATTTGCGGTGGGTTTTTCATAGATGGCTTTGATGATATTGAGGTATGTGCCCTCTATCCCTACACTTTGAAGAGTTTTGATCAGGAAGGGATGCTGTACTTTGTCAAATGCTTTTTCAGCATTTATTGAAAGTATCATATGGTTCTTGTTCTTTCTTTTATTGATGTGTTGTATCACATTGACTGATTTGCGGATGTTGAACCAACCTTGCAGCCCTGGAATAAATCCCACTTGGTCGTGGTGAATAATCTTTTTAATGTACTGTTGAATCCTATTGGCTAGTATTTTGTTGAGTATTTTCGCATCTGTGTTCATCAAGGATATCGGTCTATAGCTCTCTTTTTTGGTGGGATCCTTGTCTGGTTTTGGGATCAAGGTGATGCTGGCCTCATAAAATGAGTTTGGAAGTTTTCCTTCCATTTCTATTTTTTGGAACAGTTTCAGGAGAATAGGAATTAGTTCTTCTTTAAATGTTTGGTAGAATTCCCCCGGGAAGGACTCAACTGGTATCAAAAGATTGGGATCATTCCCTGCATATTTTCAGACCACAATGCTCTAAAGCTAGAACTCAACCACAAAAGGAAGTTTGGAAAGAACCCAAATACATGGAGACTAAACAGTATCCTTCTAAAGAATGAATGGGTCAACCGGGAAATTAAAGAAGAATTGAAAAAAATTATGGAAACAAATGATAATGAAAATACAACGGTTCAAAATCTGTGGGACACAATAAAGGCAGTCCTGAGAGGAAAATATATAGCGGTACAAGCCTTTCTCAAGAAACAAGAAAGGTCTCAGGTACACAACCTAACTCTACACCTAAAGGAGCTAGAGAAAGAACAAGAAAGAAACCCTAAGCCCAGCAGGAGAAGAGAAATCATAAAGATCAGAGCAGAAATCAATGAAATAGAAACCAAAAAAACAATAGAACAAATCAACGAAAGTAGGAGCTGGTTCTTTGAAAGAATTAATAAAATTGATAAACCCCTGGCCCGACTTATCAAAAAGAAAAGAGAAAGGACCCAAATAAATAAAATCATGAATGAAAGAGGAGAGATCACAACTAACACCAAAGAAATACAAACTATTATAAGAACATACTATGAGCAACTCTACGGCAATAAATTTGACAATCTGGAAGAAATGGATGCATTCCTAGAAACATATAAACTACCACAACTGAACCAGGAAGAAATAGAAAGCCTGAACAGACCCATAACCAGTAAGGAGATTGAAACAGTCATTAAAAATCTCCAAACAAACAAAAGCCCAGGGCCAGATGGCTTCCCGGGGGAATTCTATCATTAGTGCTTTTTGTTCTCGTTCCCAAAGGTGTAATGTCAGGTTGTTTGTTTGAGACCTTTCTTCTTTAGGCATTTATGGCTATAGACTTTCCTCTTAATGCTGCTTTTACCGCATCTCATACATCGTACTATATTGTATTTTCATTTTTGTTTGTCGTAAGGTGCTTTTTAAATTCCCTTTTGATTTCCTCTTTTACCCAATGATTATGAGTGTGTATTGTTTAGTTTCCACATATTGGTGAATTTTCCCACTTTCTTACTCTTACTGATTTCTGGTTTCATTCCACTGTAGTCAGAAAAAATAATTTGAATGATTTTGCTCTTGAATTTGTTAAGACTTGTTTTGTGACTTGACAAATGACTTGAAAAGAAAGTGTATTCTTCTGGTATTGGTTGGAAGTTCTGTGTATGTCTGTTAGATCTATTTGTTCTATACTGCTGTTCTGTTCTTCTGGTTTTGTTTGTTTGGTTTTGTTCTGGGTTGTTTTTTGTTTTTTTGCCAAGTTTCTGTCTGAATGATCTTTTTATGGAGGGTGGTATTGAAGTTTCCTACTATTATTGGATTGCTGTTTGTTTCCCTTCAGATCTGTCATCATTTCTTTTATATATGTAGGTGCCTTGATGTAGGATGAGCATTATTTGTAATTGTTACATCTTCCTGTTAAATTGACACTTTTATCATTATGTCTCTGTGTGTGTGTGTGTGTGTGTGTGTGTGTCTTGTGACAGTTTTTGACATTTAGTGTGTTTTGTCTGGTCTGAAGAGAGCCAACCCGTCCTTTTTTTGGTTATCATCATCATGGAATCTTTTTCTATGCCTTTGCTTTTAACCTAAGCATGTACTAAAAGTTAAAGTAAGTCTCTTGTAGGCTGGATATTGTTGGTTCTTGTACTTTTTAAAATCCATTTAGCCACTCTGTCTAATTTTTGGAGGATTTATTTCACTGACACTTAAAGTGACAATGGAAAGACTTACTCTTGCCCTTTGGTTCATTGTTTCATGACTAGTTTGTAGTTGGTTTCTTCCTTTCTTCCTATTTTTCTGTCTTCCTTTGAGGGTAATTTTTTTTTTTTTTTTTTTTTTTTTTAAGGAAAATAGGATCCCTACTATAGTCCTAGAGTAGAGAAGAATATGTATGGAATCTAAGAGAGATGGTAGGGTCTTTTACTTCATATACAAAGGCAAATTTTGATTGAAACAGCCTATTTAGGCAAAGTGACCCATGGCCAGATCCTTTGGAAATGTTGAGGTGCTAGCAAAGTTCACAAGAATGTTTTCAAAGAAAACAAGAATAAATAACTATGATAGTCTTGTGATGAATTCCAGAAATGAGGATTACAGTAACTGTGTTTTATTTTCTTATTTCTTATTTGCTTAATTATGTATATATTTGTATATGTTAACCATTCCCTCCTTTCTTAATATGCTGGTTTATATAAGGTGTATTTCTGGTCATAATCATCATAATTCAATCTTTAAAGAAAGACCTTCAAGGAATCTTTAACCTGTGACACTCTGTGTCTCCCTTTTATGAGGATGAATGGGAGCACTCTTTGTGTGAAGCATATTTGCATCATATTAATTCCAACTGTTTGAAAATGTAAACATGAAAAGAAGGCTATGTATGGATGTTGAATACCCAAATGGGGAAACTGTGCTGGTTCTATTTTGTTGACACTTCATAGCATACTTATACTTTTCTGATTCTCTTTGCTGTACTCTTCTATAAGGACAGAAATCTTCAAAATCCTGGAGTCTGTCCAGATTCCTTGTGTCAGGGAGCAACATTCCTGACCCCTGGAAGGTCCTAATTGGATTCAGAAATGGACATAAGACAGATTAACAGGAAAAAATCAATAGGTGTAGATATGGAGAATCCACATAGACATAGGGAATTCCAAAAATAGGCAAAATGAGCTATGTGTGTCATTTTTACCTAAGGAGAGTGGGTAGGGTTCTGGGTTTCAGAGGAAAGGAATGGACTTCATAGGGTGATAAGAAGAGCAGATGTATGGTAATTAGATGTTTGTCCTACCATGTCAGTGGGTCACTCAGATAAAATTTGTAGGCTAATAACCTGTATTTTTTTGGGGAAAAAACAATTTAGATTCTTCTGTGTGATTAGGGGAAGGAAAAAGTTTGTCTTGAGCCCACAGCATCTCAAGTGCCTTTAGCATAAAATAATCCACAGGCCAAAGTGTTGCATTCTGGGGGAGTGGCATGGGAGGCTGTCCTGAATCCCTTCACTTGTCAGGAGAATTTTAGATATATTTAGAAGTACACAGATAATGAAAGAGAAAGAGAGTTAGTTTGTTTTTTTTTTTTTTTTTTTTTTTTTTGTTTTTTTTTTTTTTTTTTTCTGGAAGCATGTTATGCAAGCACTTGTCAGGTGGTAGATATGGGCTTTTACCCTTGACTTTTGGATTTCCTGTGCATCACTCATCAGGGGTGCCTCCACCAAGACCTCACATGGGTTTCCCTACAATCGTTTCACTGCTGAGAGTCAAGAACAACTTTCCTGACGTTCACTGTCCCAGCCTTCGGGACAGGTATAATCTCTGATTCCTCTATCAAAATTTTTATTAATTCTATTACTAGTTCGTTAGTTTCATTAGTTTTCATTAGTGGATTCTGATATACTCTCAGAAAAGGCATATAATCCTACCACAACCCTGCATTAGACGTGGGAGCTTTTGTTTTTCTTACCTGTATGTGTAATAACGCTATAAATGCATTTTTATTTGATGTAATAAAGTTCCCAGAGTTTGGGTCTGGTAAACAAAAACATGAATTTGTCCTTGGAGCAACTGATAATCGTCTTAGCATTATCCACAGTTTTAAATTCCTGAGTCAAAATCTATTTGCATTTCAAATGTTCATATTCACCATATTGGCCAATGTACTCTACAAAGGCTATATAAATGTATTGCTTCACTATCTGTGAACACGCCAGTTTCCCCATGACAAATGTAATGCTTTCTTTAACTTTTCAGTTTCAGTCAAGATGCAAAACAAAAATGATATATGCCACTTCTCTGTTTCTTTAACATCATTTTAGTAAGATTAATACATTTTACATAAACTTATCAGATATTATTCAACTTTTGGAAATTTTGTACTTATAGCATTCCCTATTTTTCTTTCAACTACTTGGTTCAAAGACTACTTGGTTCAAAAATTACATTTGGGATGCCTGGGTGGCTCAGTAGGTTAAAGCCTCTGCCTTTGGCTCAGGTCATGATCCCAGGGTCCTGGAATCGAGCCCTGCATTGGGCTCTCTGCTCAGCAGGGAGCCTGCTTCCTCCTCTCTCTGCCTGCATCTCTGCTTACTTTTGATCTACAAATTACACTTGGGGGATGCCTGGGTGGCTCAGTTGGTTAACAGTCTGCCTTCAGGTCAGGTCATGATCCCAGGGTCAGATCGAGTCCCTCAGGCTCCTTCCTCAGCTTCTCCCTCTGCCTGCTGCTCTCCCTGCTTGTGCTCACACTCTCTCCCTTTCTCTTTGACAAATAAATAAATAAAATATTTTTCAAAAGTTATTTTTGGTCTTTGAATTCAAAGGGTTCCACCTGGTCTTACATTTTAATAAAGTAAAATAAATTTTTAATAAAAAATACTTTTTACACTGAAATCTAACCTTATGGAGATTTAATTTACACACATGAAAACATTTTCAATTTAAATGTACAGTTTGGTGAGTTTTGAAAAATGCATACATCCAAGCAACATCGACTCAATCAACTTACAGAACATTTCTACAACCCCAATAGTTCCCTCCTATTCTTGTGTGGTCAATCCCACCCAACCCCAGTCCCCAGAAAAATACTAATCTTGCATTTTTTTCATATGGTTTTATTTTTTCCATAATTTCATATAAATAAAATCAAATATATGCTCATTTTTGTATCTTGTTACTTTTTCTGGACACAATGTTTTTGAGACTCACTCCTGATGTTGCATTTATCAGTTTTTTGTTTGCTACTTAATTAGACTCCATTTCTAAATAGACCACACATTATCCACCTGCTGAGCTGTTGGATTTTTTGACTCACATTTTCTGTCTCCTGTCTAATAAATATTTGTCAACTCCAAGTTGCAGACTTTTTTTCCTGAATTTTGTATAGGTTTGCCATGTTTTAGTTAAATTGTACATGACTTTTCATAAAGGTCAAGATTTTTATTATTTTTTTAAGATTATATATATTTATTTGAGAGAGAGAGAGACAGTGAGAGAAGGAACACAGGCAGGGGGAGCAGCAGGCAAAGGGAGAAGCAGGATCAGTGCTGAGCAGGGAGCATGATGCAGGACTCAATTCCAGGACCCTGGGACCATGACCTGAGCCAAAGGCAGACACGTAACTGAATGAGCCACCCAAATGCCCAAAGATTTGTATTTTTAAATATATACATTTAATATGTCCATCACAGTATGTTTAAAGGACTATCCTTTCTTCATTGAAAAACCTTAGCAACTTTGTTGAAAATCATTCAGCCACAGATACATGGTGCTATGTCCATACTGTCCAGCCTCTCCCATTGATTCATGTGCTTAGTCTTACACCACCGTAACTGGCTCCATGTTGCTCTGAAGCATGTCTGGATATCTGATTCATCTGTATCTAAATTGTGCTTCTTCTGTGTGATTTTTTAAATTATTACTTCATATGTGGAATCGAAAACAAAACAAAACAAACTAACTAACAAACGAAAAGAAACAAAAACAAACACATGAACACAGACAATACACTGGTGGTTGCCAGAGGATGGGGGTGGGGGTCGGCAATATCGGTGAAGGGACTTAAGAGATACAAATATCCCATGATAAAATAAACAAGTCATGAGGATGAAAAGCACAGCAGAGGGGATCGAGTCGGTAATAGTGTAAAAATCTTGTGCGGTGACAGGGTGACTACACTCTCCCTGAACTGGCCGGCCTCCCTGGGATTCCACGCGCAGAATACAGCTGCTTTCCCTCCTCAAGCTTCTTCACTTCAGGCCGATTTACACTCCTCAGCCAGCAGGACCACTGTGCTCTCCCTGGATTAACCTCTCATGTGGCCTGCTATCCTGTGGGTAATGTGAGACTCTCAATACTTTCTCAGTGGGTTGCTTTAAGAGCCAGTCATTTAACAGATGCAAAATAATCCTGTGGTTATCTGGTAGAAGGCATAGGCATTACAAAACATAATTCTCTTTCCCTCCACTTTCCGCTTGCTCTCTTTCTTTCATAAACTAGTGTTGTATTAAATGCCAGATATAGTGGGCAAGTCAGTTGACTACTCAAGAGCTCTGTTGATGCCCCTGTAGTAAAGTAAGTGTTGTAGGTGAAGCAGCCTTCTTTCTTCCAAACCTATTGTGAGAAGTGAACAAATTTCAGTCACCTCTTTTCAGTACCTCATACATAGTCCACCTAGTTTCCTGTGGGTATTGTTAAAGGTGTGTTTCAGGAAAACAACTGCATTTTAAATAATAATTTCACAAATATTCATTTCTCAGCCTTTCACTTCAGTGCACATGAGACTTTCAAAAATATTTTTTCAATGAATAAATGATGATAAAGGCAGGGCAATGAATTCTTCTAATTTGCTTGTGAATGTAGATAATCACAAAATGGAATGGATTTTGTCTGGCTCTTCAGTGGTAAGACATAGTGAGATACTGAATAAAGATTATTACTCTCTGGTTGACTCAGAATGTATGTTCTAATTTCATTCTTTTATCGAACAAGTAATTACTTGGCATCTATCACTCAATAGGCACAGTGGGAGTAACTAAGGCAGAGAGGTCAGAAATCCTGCAGACTAAAAGGAAGTACAATAAGCAATTACTTTGGATGCAATGGCAGTCTATGTGTGAGGATCTACATCAGTCTTGGAGAAATCAAAAAAGACTCTATGGAGTAAGTAATGTTGAAACTGCGATCTAAAAGATAAATGAAAAATAAATAAGCAAAGAGTGGTGAAGAGTGTTTTGGGCAGGTGTGTGGACTCAGAGAAGGATTCTGTAGCTTAGATGAGTGCATTTATGTGTTCAATGGACCCCAAATAGAGCTCCACAGCAACAGAGGTGATAAAGATGAGGAGAAAAAGAATCCCATAGGAGGAACTTTGTAGGTTAAATTCAGGCAAACACGTTGAATCCAATTACATGAAAAAATGGGGTTTATCTAAGGGTGGCTTGGCTTGACTTAACATATTTTACATTTCAAAATTCCTACATTTTTTGACATAAAAGAGAACAGATTGATAGATTTATTGATTAAATTAGATCTGTAGATGAAAACCACAATGAGATACCACCTCACACCAGTCAGAATGGCTAAAATTAACAAGTCAGGAAATGACAGATGTTGGTGAGGATGCAGAGAAAGGAGAACCCTCTTACACAGTGTTGGGTATGCAAGCTGGTGGGACCACTCCAGAAAACAGTTTGGAAGTTCCTCAAAAGGTTGAAAATAGAGCTACCCTATGACCCAGCTATTGCATTACAAGGGGATTACCACAAAGATACAAATGTGGTTAACATAGGGGCACATGCATCCCAATGTTTATAGCAGCAATGTCTACAATAGCCAAACTATGGAAAGAGCCCAGAAATCCATTGACAGATGTCTGGAAGAAAAAGAAGTAATATATATATATAATTTTTTTTTTCAACCATCAGGGGAAAAAAAAAGAAATATTACCATTTTCAATGACATGGATGGAACTAGAAGGTATTAAGCTAAGTGAAATAAGTCAGTCAGAGAAAGACAATTACTTTATGATCTCACTCCTATGTGGAATTAAGAAACAAAATGGAGGATTATAGGGAAGTGAGGGAAAAATAAAACAAGACATAATCAGAGAGGAAGACAAGCCAACAACACTGTTAATCATAGGAAACAAACTGAGGGTTGTGGGAGGGGAGGTTGGTGAGGGGATAGGGTAACTGGGTGATGAACATTAAAGAGGCACATGATGTAATGAGTGTACGGTATTATATAAGACTGAGGTGTGACTGAACTCTACTTTTGAGACTAATGAACTCTACTTTTGAGACTAATAATACTATCTGTTAGTTAATAGAATTTAAATAAAAAGCAAAACAACAGCAAAAACAAACAAAACAAAATGAAATAAAAAGCACTAGTCAAGAGGACTTACATTTCTAATATCAAAACTATAATTAAGTTAGAGGAAACTAATACTAAATGCTGATGCAAAAATGTAAACCCTAAACACTAGAAAGGAAAAAACCCACTAAAAAATAATCCAATATATTGGGGCGCCTGGGTGACTCAGTGGGTTAAAGCCTCTGCCTTTGGCTCAGGTCATGATCCCTGGGTCCTGGGATCGAGCCCCGAATCAGGCTCCCTGCTCAGCGGGGAGCCTGTTTCCTCTTCTCTCTCTGCCTGCCTCTCTGCCTACTTGTGATCTCCATCTGTCAAATAAATAAATAAAATTGTTTAAAAAATAATCCAATATTCCTATATTCATTTGGTTATGGCAAAGTTGACAATGAATTCAACTGCATCTCTCATATCTGAAATGAAAAAAAAATCTTTACAAAAATAGTATAGGGTCAATGAATATCCACAGGAGAAAACAGACAATGTACCTTTATCTCACATCATACATATAATCGATTCCAGATGGATATTAGAACTAAATGTTATGGTCAAGCAATCTGTTTTCTAAAATATTGAAAAATGCATGCTCTTGTGGGTGGGAGGTGCGGGGAATGGGCAGCATGGGTGAAGGGGAGCGGGAGGTGCCACACTGGCATCAGCTGTACGGAAGGACAAAGAGAGACAGCGAGTGGGCAGGGATGTTGCCTTGTGTCATTCCTCATTCACGAGGACTTGAAGAGGCTGCTCAGTGGGAACTGCACCGGGGGAGGGTCTGGAGTGTCTTCGTCCAGACTCATAGTCTGGGTGGGCTGAGAGCAAGTAAATAGACGTGTGTTTTCCATTGAAGCTGTAAGCCTGGGGTTTAAGGTGGGATACGGTCACATTGTTTTGCAAATCTTCTTCTTTTCTGATTAGGTATCCAATCATGATCTCTGGCTTCATTAATGTGATCGATCCTTCTATATTGGAAATCACATCCCCGCATTATTAGGTCTGTGAACAACATGACGCTTAACTGTTTTCATTGTCTCTTGAATTACCCAGTCTCCAAAGAATGCTATCCAGGACGGTTTACGCTTTAAAGTGAATTTCAGTATAACTATGCATATAATTTTATACATATCCTAAATTAACGGTCTCAGTGAGCTTCCTCAGTTTACATAGACACTGTCCTTGTTCCGATTTAACTCAGGAGGGCACTCAGCAATTTTAATCAGAAAATCTTTTGTTCATTAGAGCAAGGATACTTATCATGAGATCCACCCTCTTCATTAATGTGAAGTACATAATACTGCAGTGTTAACTACGGGCACGATGATGAAGAGCGGATCTCTAGAACGTGTTCATCTTGCACGGCTGGCAGCCGTACCCACTGAACAGCCACTGTGCACTTGCCCTGACCCTGACCATCACCATTTTGCTCTGTGTCTGTGCGTTTGACTCTTTGGTTTCCTCCTCTATGTGGAATTTGCTTTCTGTGACTGATGTGCTTCACTAAGTATAATTCTTCCAGGCCCATGTTCTTGTAAATAGCAGGATTTCTTTTCCTTTTGTTTTTGTTTTAAGTCTGAATAACATCTCATTGTAGTGTGTGTTTGTGTGCGTTTGTGTGTGTGTGTGTGTGTGTGCATCTACAAAATCCAAAATAATATTATTTTTCAGAGATGATTGTGGTGTGTGGCATCTAGATGATTATAGTATCTAATAGAGATCCTAGTACTCAGTGAGCTCCCTGCGAACAATTATAGTTGACAGACTTGAAGACACAGAAGTCCAAAGGCACACAAAATCAGTCAGTCAGAAACACTAGCACAAGCTCATAGAGACCTGGTGGGTTCAGGAACAGACATGGGAGAAAGTGCACAAAGATGCACAAAGAGAAGTTAGTGTCTACATAATAAACACCTCGGGGAAGAATGATAACACAATTGCAATTACATTCTGAAAGACAAATACCTCTCTTCTGTTGCTGACACATCAACTTGGTTGTTTCTGGCCTCGGGGTCTCCCTAGCACTCTCTGAAGCTCAATTTCTTCACCTTTCAGATGAGACTGCTGGGCTAGAGGTTTAAGATCTCCTGTGACCACGACATTTATGACTCAGACTTTTTGGAGATCCTCCTGGATAAGGGACAGGTCAGCGTACATTTCCCTGTCCTGGTCAAGGAAACTATCCTTTTAAACCCGTTCTGAAACCAGTGGAGTGCACCCAGCAGTATGAAAGTCATATTTTGAAAAACATCTGTTCCATTTTGATTCTAAATGTTTGCATAACACTTAACCATTGTAGTAGTATTTTCTCACTTATTTTGGAGATAGCTTGAAAGTTAAATTAACTGATCATCAGATTGAACTCCATTATAAAGATGAGAAAACTGATTTAGATACATCAAAGTCCCAGAGCCAATACTTCGTGGGGTCAGGACTTTAGTCTACAGCAAAAGTGTTACAGAAATCCTGTCTTTAAGTCTTTAAGTCCTTTCATATGGAAGGAGAGTGACAGAATACTGATTTACTCTGGGTTGCTTGGTGCTTGGGGAGGCACAGTGCACTGTGGGCTCTATCCAAGTCTGCTGAGTTTTAGAGTTAAGAGGCCTGATTTGTATGGACCTGCGCTGGTCTTTTGGGGGAGGGTCTTGCCATGCTGGTTCTGATCCAAGTTTGACCAAGAAGTGCAGTTATTCCAGAGTGCAAGAGTAGAAAATAAGAAGGAATGCAGGCCACATAACCAGTGTCTGGGTCAGCCATACTCAGCCGGTATTTCTGTGCCTATGCTGAATGGTGGGGGAAGGAAATGGTGTCTGTGAGCTCCTTGGTACCTGGAGAGGGAACCCCACAAATTCCACTTTTCATAGATGCACTCCAACAAGAGGAGTGAACCATCTCTACCCATGCACCTTAGGTGGTCCTCAGATCATACCATCTGCCCCCTGGCTGCCTTCCTCTCAGGAGGAGGGTAAAACCCTTGGGATTCTATCCCAGCCATGCAAATGAATCTAAAACCCCAGGCTTTGAGCCCCATTGGTTGCAAAACTCATAAATTCAGCCCCTCTCATTTTCCCAAACAATGGCTTTGGAGAAGTGTTCTCCTTGTGTATATCCTTATGTGCTCTGCTATCTCTCATGCTTGTATACAACCAAGGCTCCCTCTTCACTTCAACATCCACAATCCTTTCCTCCCCCATACCACATCTCCATACTTCCTACCTTCCTCCAGGTAGCCTCTTCACTCCCTCTATTTGTACAACTTCTTTGCAGTCCTTAGGTCAATTTCTCAGGTATTCAGAACGATTTGATAGTTAGCTAAGTGTGTTCAAGGGATGAGGCAAGCCCAAGGTCCTCCTACTCCACAGCCATCTTAGATCCTCCTCCTAGGTCTTTTTAGAATAAGAGAAGGAGGAAAGCTAGCTTTTAGTGACAGATACTGTGCTATCTCTTTTAATCCTTCAACAGCATTGAGAGGAATATATTATTATGCCTGCTTTGTGTAAGAGAATATTTAGGCCCTGCAACATCAAACAACTCATTGAAGACCACACAGATAACATTAGCAGAAAATTTTATGACTTACTTAGTGACACGTTTGGCCTAAATGTGTGTGTACTTTTGAAGATGTTCTAATATAAACTCACAGGAGAAAACCAAGTCTTTTCCATCGTTTTCTGAATGGCCAGCTGTAGATCTTTGTTCCTAAGGCTGTATACCATTGGGTTCAAAGTGCAGTATAGGTGATGTAGATCACTGTCACAGCCTGTCTTTGCTTGATGAATATTTGGCTGAGAACTGCACGTAGACAGAGAAGGCACAGCCATAGTGGACAACAAACACAATAAGATGAAAGGCACAAGTGGAGAAGGCTTTCCACTTGCCTTCATCAGATAGGATCTTCAGGATGGTATGGACAATGAAGCCATAAGCCATGCAGGTTAAGATCAAGGGCACAACAAGAGCCAAGATGCCACAGATGAAGATGACCAGCTCATTGACATAAGTTTCAGCACAGGCAAGTTGGATAACTGGTGAAATATCACAAAAGTAGTGTTTGACGTTGTTGGAGCCACAGAAATGGAGGCTGAAGACCAAAATTGTTCCCACCAGAGATATTAAGAAGCCACTAACAATACAAGTTGATGCCAGCTGTCCACATACCCTCCAGGTCATGAGAATGAGGTAGTGCAAAGGCTGGCAAGTAATGGAGAAGATGGTGAGGTTTGAACACAGGGTGATCAAATAGAGCAGAGAAAGAGCATGAAGAGAACAGGCTGCAATTCACTGAAGCTGGAGAAACCCAACAGTAGAAAGTTGATGACCTGAGAAGAAGTGACCATGGAGAGCAAAAGTCATGGAATAAAGCCAGTATGATCGCCAGGTCCAGAGACCTCTGAGATGGAGGAATCAGAGAGACTTACCCTTCATAATGTAGCCAGCACCAGTCTGATGTGAATGAGAAACAAATGGAAGGAAAGAGAAGAAAAGGATTATAAATTAACCAAAAATTATCCCAATAGGTATGCATGGTGCTACTTCTCTGCCAATGATTTTATCAGTGAGTCTCAGATTAGTGTTCACCAAAGGCACAATATTTGCTGACATAAAACATATCCTTTCATCCCCCCAACTCTTGCAGACTTATGTACTCTCCACTTAATTATTAAGTAATTTAAGATTCAAAAGAAAACCTATTTTAATTATGATTTCCCATGGTCATAGTTTTACCCACATTGCTGATACATATATTCCATAAGCAATAGCACCAACATCTAAGGATCTGCCTCTCACCTGCTTTTAATACATTCGGACAATCTCTTAGAAAGTTAGCGTGTATTTACTACATGACTCCACAATTACACTCCTAGATATTTGCTTAACAGAATGCAAAACTCCATGCATTATGAAAATGTGTGCTCACAAGTCTTTGTGCAACTCTGTACCTAAGAGCTGAAAACTGAAAGCTACACGCCCATCAGTGTGTGCCTGCCTAGACACACTGCAGTGTATTTGTACAATGCAACAAAAATAATGAACTCCAAAGTCACACACATCATGGATAAGTTTCAAAAATATGCTTAATGGAAGAGGCCAAAAAGCAAAAAGTATATACTATGTGATTCTATTCATATGGAATTAGAGTATTGTCAAATGCAGTGGTGGTCTAGGGCACTGATTGGGAGGGGGCATGTGGAACAATTTCAGTGTGATGGAAATGTTTTATATCATTGTGGTAAGTACATGGGTACACATATTTGTCAAAACACAGTGGATCACACACTTAAACTGGGGGTCTACTATTATATATAAATTATGTCTTGATATCTTTGGTTCAGGGATGAAACTTAAATGAACCCAACACTGCATATTAAAGGTAAATCTGGAAAGCAGCTAGAAACAAATGTGTGAGGTTTCTTTCACCTTGGCTTAGGAAAATGTTTCTTAGACAAGACCTGAGAAGCACTAAACATAAAACCATGCATTTATAAGTAAACTTAATCAAAATTGAAAAGCTCACTCTCATTAAAAACACCATTGAGAAAACAAAAATGCAAGCTGCAGACTTGGAGGGAATATTCACAATACACATATCTTACAAACGACTTTAATCCAGTATTTATAAACAAGTCCTAGAATACAAAAATGAAAAAGCAGTCTTATTAAAATAGGCAAAAGACTAGAACAATTTTCTAAAAAGACATATGAATGATCAATAAGAAAACGAAAAAAGCATTCAACACAATTGGATATCAGAGTAATACAAAGTAAAATTAAATGAGATGCTACTTACTCCACTAGAATGATTAATATATTTAGGAAACAAAAAAAACAAAAGTGATACAAAACACCTGGCAGTACTGAAAGTTGAAGAGAATATGAGGCAACCAGTGGGAGTATCATGTGGCACAACCGCTTTGAAAAACACTGGGAAGAATCTTATAGAATTAAATATATATATATATATATCTACCCAGACATAAGAGAGAGGTATAACAGCAATTGTCCACAAAAGACCTTTACAAAATACATTCATGGCAGGTTTATTCATTATAGCCAATTAGAGTCAACAACCCAAATGTCTATCAACAGATAAATGAATAAGTATATTTTTACATATTCATACAAGAGAAGACTATGTAGCAATGAAAGAATAGAATGCCATGAAACTTTTTTTTCAACAATAAAAAAAGGAAATCCTGTGATTTACGGCAACGTGGATGGTACTTGACGTCATTATGCTCAACAAAACAAGTCAGACAGGGAAAGATAAATACTGTGTGACCTCAATTATATGTGGAAACTCAGAGAGCTGAAATCAGCCTCAGAGAGTAGAATGGTGGTTGCCAAGGGGGAGAGCAGGGGGGTTGGGAGATGTTGGTCAAAGGGCACATAGTTGTAGTGGTAAGATGAGTAAGTTCTGGGGTCTAAGATGCAGCATGATGTAAACCTGGTGATTCACAGACCTGCACCCCTGGGGATAAAAATGTATGTTTATAAAAAATAAAAAATTATATTAAAAAAAAAACACAAGAAATTACGAGTGTGGTTAGGATGTGGAGAAAAGGGAACCCTGTGCACTGTTGTTGGAAATGCAAACTGGTATAGGCACTGTGGAAAACAGTATGGAGTTTCCTCAAAAAATTAAAAATGATGGGGCACCTGGGTGGCTGAGTGGGTTAAAGCCTCTTCCTTCAGCTCAGGTCATGGTCCGGGGTCCTGGGATCAAGCCCTGCATCGAGCTCTCTGCTCAGCAGGGAGCCTGCTTCCCCCCAACTCTATCTCTGCCTGCCTCCTGCCTGCTTGTGATCTCTGTCTGTCAAATAAATAAATAAAATCTTTTTTTAAAAATTAAAAAAAAAAAAAGATGCAGCATGATGACCTTGGTTAACAACACTGTTGTGTTATATACTTGAAAGAGGCCAAGAGAGTAGATCTTAAATGCTCTCACCACAAATTACAAAAGGTAATTTTTGAGGAATTGAAGTTGTTAGCTGATCTGACTGTGATGATTACTTCACAATATACACATGTGTATCATTGTTACGTCACACACTGTTATCTCACACATTGCTATGTGCCATTATATGTCAATAAATCCAGAAAAGAGAGAAATCAATACTGTGTTGTCTCAAGGCAGGAAGCAGCTGTAAAGTGGCACTGAGTAGGATTTAGGGTGATAGAACTGTTTTATTTTTTTGATTGCTGTGATGGGTAAGTAGGTGAATGTATTTGCAAAAACTCACTAGTAACTTACACTTAAAATATTTGACTTTCATTTATGCAAATTATTTCTAAAATTAAAAATAAATTAAGGGAAAAAGTGAATGCAAAAGGGAAGTTAAAATCTCCATGACCACATTTTTAAGAATTGAATCAACAAAATATACTCAAGAAACTCAAAATACGGTATTAAAAACTGAGAAGGAGAACGCAATAGAAAAGACATGAGAACAAGAAGAAAAAATAACTCTCAGTGGCAAGAACCTAAAAACCAATTAGCTGACCTGAGAACATCATCCAAAACCAGGAAGCTTATGGTCTCTGGGAACGGCTGGATAATTTCTGGTGACCACTCAAGAGGAGCTCCAACTAGAAGGCTAGCAGTGTAGTGGTGTGGCCCAGTCTCCCCTCTGGGTGTGCAGGTAAACCAGTCTCACCCAAATGAACTCAGACAATGATCACACTCAGATCACCCACAAAGTTATGATAAGGGAAAATCCAGAAGAACAACACCCCTGTTGGAATTAATGGTGTGCCTGTGTAGTGACAGTGATAAGCATATGTTCCTCCACATAAAGGTTTAATGCCCCGTGGGGGCCATACTATGGGTGGGGAGGCTCCATGGCTACGTGAACACCTTGCCATAAGTAACTCTCTTTCCCACAGCTACCCACACCCAAACATTGACTGATGTAAGTTTATAAAGTTCTGGCCATCTTGGCCCAAAGCAGGGCTCCTCTCAATGGTCATTGTACTATGGATCTCACCCCCAGGGCAGCTGACGCTGCCCATGGGAGACCCTTCAGCATGACCATCTTCTCTGCCCAGGGCAACTGTGAATCCTATGCATTTACTAATAAACATCCTACATGCCACGCCCTCTCAGAGTGAGCTTCCTGGAGAGCTCACCTGGAAAGACCCTGGAAGATTCACCCATGAAACAGATGGAAACTCCTACCCAATATTTCAGAATAAGCTGAAAAGAGTTTAAAAAGTCATAGAATGTGCAAAACACTAGCAAAGATCAAAATTTAAAAGAATTCAGTTGTGAGTGATTAGAGGAAGGGACATCTTGGAAAGCAAAAGGATAGATCAGAAGCAGCTAGAAATGAACCAAAAACCACTTCATAAATGAAGTCTGAAGTTGGGAGAGCATATGCCTAAATAAACATGGTGGACAAGACCATCAATGGGAAAAGCAGATATGAAAGAGGAAGAACTAGAAAAAGGATAAAGATGATTCTGGAGAATGCATCCTCTAGATTTCTGTCCTTATAAAGCCTGAAGTGAGCCAAGCAGTGATGCATGCCATGAGAAGACACAAGGGTTGTTTCTGTTGGAGAAAGAAGAGAGAGTGATGAGATGTTAGTGACATTCCAGGTGTGAGCTATTTAGGTTGACTCTGTGAAAGTTGGTTGCTGTGCCAATCATGATTTGTACAATTTTCTAGAAAAGTCTAGAAAATATCAGTGAGTTCTGTTTCCATAAAAAGTGAACATGAGAGGAGGAGTCAAGATGGTGGAGAAATAGCAGGCTGAGACTACATCAGGTAGCAGGAGATGAGCTAGATAGCTTATCTAAAGATTACAAACACCTACAAATTCAATGGGAGATCGAAGAGAAGAAGAACAGCAATTCTAGAAACAGAAAATCAACCCCTTTTGGAAAGGGTGCGCTGAGGAGCTGGACCCTGAGCTCTTGGCTCCTCTGGGCTGGAGACTGGGAGGCCACCATTTTCTTTCCTGTCCTCCGGAACTCTACGGAAAGCATTCAGGGAACAAAAGCTCCTGAAATATAACCTGAGCTGATTACTCAGCCCAGCCCCTGGTAAGGGTGGTGCAATTCTGCTTGGGGCAAAGACACTTGAGAATCACTACAGCAGGCCCCTCCCCCAGAAAATCAACAAGAACCAGCCAGGACCAAGTTCACCTACCAAGGAGTGCAGGTTCAATACCAAGGAGAGCAGCGGAATTCCAGAGGAGGAGAAAGCAAAGCACAGAACTCATGGCTTTCTCCCCATGATTCTTTAGTCTTGCAGTTAATTTAATTTTTTTTTCAAATTTTTTTCCTTTTTTTCTTCTTCTGCTAATATTTTTAACTTTTACCCTTTTCTTTTTTAACCTTTTTTTAACTAGTTTATCATATATATATATGTATTTTTTTTTCTTTATTCTTTTTTTTTCATTGTTTATTTTCTTTCTTTTTTTTTTTCTGAACCTCTTTTTATCCCCTTTCTCCCCCCCACAATTTGGGATCTCTTCTGTTTTGGGTAAAGTGTATTTTCCTGGGGTCTTTGCCACTCTTTTAATATTTTACTTGCTCCTTCATATACTCTTATCTGGACAAAATGACAAGGTGGAAAAATTCACCACAAAAAAAAAAAAAAAGAACAAGAGGCAGTACCAAAGGCTAGGGAACTAATCAAAACAGACATTTATAATATGTCAGATCTAGAGTTCAGAATGACGATTCTCAAGGTTCTAGCCAGGCTCGAAAAAGGCATGGAGATATTAGAGAAACCCTCTCAGGAGATATAAAAGCCCTTTATGTAGAAATAAAAGAACTAAAATCTAACCAAGTCGAAATCAAAAAAGCTTTTAATGAGGTGCAATAAAAAATGGAGGCTCTCACTGCTAGGATAAATGAGGCAGAAGAAAGGATTAGTGATTTAGAAGACCAAATGACAGAGAATAAAGAAGCTGAGCAAAAGAGGGACAAACAGCTACTGGATCATGACGGGAGAATTTAAAAGATAAGTGACACCATAATACGAAACAACATTAGAATAATTGGGATCCAGAAGAATAAGAAAGAAACAGGGGAGCAGAAGGTATATTGGAGAGAATTATTGGAGAGAATTTCCCTAATAGGCAAAGGGAACAAGCATAAAAATCCAGGGGGTGCAGAGAACCCCTTTCAAAATCAATAAGAATAGGTCCACACCCCGTCATCTAATAGTAAAACTTACAAATCTTAGCGACAAAAAGAAAATCCTGAAAGCAGCCCGGGAAATGAAGTCTGTAACATACAATGCTAAAAATATTAGATTGACAGCAGACTTATCCGCAGAGACCTGGCAGGCCAGAAAGAACTGGCATGATATATTCAGAGCACTAAACAAGAAAAACATGCAGCCAAGAATTCTATATCCAGCTAGGCTATCATTGAAAATAGAAGGAGAGATAAAAAGCTTCCAAGACAAACAAAAACTGAAAAATTTTTCAAACACCAAACCAGCTATACAGGAAATATTGAAAGGGGTCCTTTAAGCAAAGAGAGACCCTAAAAGTAGTAGATCAGAAAGAAACAGAGACAATATACAGTAACAGTCACCTTACAGGCAATACATTGGCACTAAATTCATATCTCTCAATAGTTAGCTTGAATGTTAATGGGCTAAATGCCCAATCAAAAGACACAGGGTATCAGAATGGATAAAAAAATAAAACCCATATATATTTTGCCTACAAGAAACTCATTTTAGACCCGAAGACACCTCCAGATTTAAAGTGAGGGGGTGGAAAACAATTCACCATGCTAATGGACATCAGAAGAAAGCTGAGGTGGTAATCCTTATATCAGATCAATTAGATTTTAAGCCAAAGACTAAAATAAGAGATGAGGAAGGACACTATATCATACTCAAAGGATCTTTCCAAACAGAAGATCTAACAATTTTAAATATCTATGCCCCTAACGTGGGAGCAGCCAACTATATAAACCAATTAATAACAAAATCAAAAAAACACATCAACAATAACACAATAATAGTAGGGGACTTTAACACTCCCCTCACTGAAATGAGGAACATTCTCCAGAATAGATCACATGCTGGGTCCTAAATCAGGTCTCAATCGGTATCAAAAGATTGGAATGATTCCCTGAATATTTTCAGACCACAATGCTCTGAAGCTAGAACTCAATCCCAAGAGGAAATTTGGAAAGAACCCAAATACATGGAGACTAAACAGCATCCTTTTAAAGAATGAATGGGTCAACCAGGAAATTAAAGAAGAATTGAAAAAATTCGTGGAAACAACTGATAATGAAAACACAATGGTTCAAAATCTGTGGGACACAGCAAAGGCAGTCCTAAGAGGAAAATATATAGCAGTACAAGTCTTTCTCAAGAAACAAGAAAGGTCTCAAGTACACAACCTAACCCTACACCTAAAGGAGCTGGAGAAAGAACAAGAAAGAAACCCTAAACCCAGCAGGAGAAGAGAAATCACAATGATCAGAGCAGAAATCAATGACAGAGAAACCAAAAAAACAATAGAGCAAATCAATGGAACTAGGAGCTGGTTCTTTGAAAGAATTAATAAGATTGATAAACCCCTGGCCAGACTTATCAAAAAGAAAAGAGAAAGGACCCAAATAAATAAAATCATGAATGAAAGAGGAGAGATCACAACTAACACCAAAGAAATACAAACAGTTATAAGAACATACTACGAACAACTCTATGCCAACAAATTCGACAATCTGGAAAAAATGGATGCATTCCTAGAGACATATAAACTACCACAACTGAACCAGGAAGAAATAGAAAGCCTGAATAGACCCATAACCAGTAAGGAGATTGGAACAGTCATCAGAAATCTGCAAACAAACAAAAGCCCAGGGCCAGACGGCTTCCCAGGGGAATGCTACCAAACATTTAAAGAAGAACTAATTCCTATTCTCCTGACTGTTCCAAAAAATAGAAATGGAAGGAAAACTTCCAAAATCATTTTATGAGGCCAGCATCACCTTGATCCCAAAACTGGACAAGGATCCCATCAAAAAAGAGAACTACAGACCAATATCCTTGATGAACACAGTTGCAAAAATTCTCACCAAAATACTAGCCAACAGGATTCAACAGTACATTAAAGGATTATTCTCCATGACCAAGTGGGATTTATTCCAGGGCTGCAAGGTTGGTTTAACATCTGCAAATTAATCAATGTGATCCAACACATAAACAAAAGAAAGAACAAGAACCATATGATACTCTCAATAGATGCTGAAAAAGCATTTGACAAAGTACAGCATCCCTTCCTGATCAAAACTCTTCAAAGTGTAGGGATAGAGGGCACATACCTCAATATTATCAAAGCCATCTATGAAAAACCCACCACAAATATCATTCTCAATGGAGAAAAACTGAAAGCTTTTCTGCTAAGGTCAGGAACATGGCAGGGATGTCCATTATCACCAGTGCTATTCAAAATAATACTAGAATTCCTAGCCTCAGCAATCAGACAACAAAAGGAAATTTAAGGCATCCAAATAGGCAAAGAAGAAATAAAACTATCACTCTTAACAGATGATATGGTACTATATATGGAAAACCCCAAAGAGTCCACTCCCAAACTGCTAGAACTTGTACAGGAATTCAGTGAAGTGTCATGATATAAAAATCAATGCACAGAAATCAGTTGCATTTCTCTACACGAACAACAAGATAGAAGAAAGAGAAATTAAGGAGTCAATCCCACTTACAATTGCACCCAAAACTATAAGATACCTAGGAATAAGCCTAACCAAAGAGGCTAAGACTCTGTACTCAGAAAACTATAAAGTACTCATGAAAGAAATTGAGGAAGGCACAAAGAAATGGAAAAATGTTCAATGCTCCTGGATTTGGAGAACAAATACTGTGAAAATGTCTATTCTACCTAAAGCAATCTATACATTTAATGCAATCCCTACCAAAATCCCATCCCTTTATTTTTCAAATAACTGGAACAAATAATCCTAAAATTTATATGGAACCAGAAAAGATCCTGAATAGGCAAAGAAATTGAGGAAGACACAAAGAAATAGAAAAATGTTCCATGCTCCTGGATTTGGAGAACAAATATTGTGAAAATGTCTATTCTACCTAAAGCAATCTACATATTTAATGCAATTCCTATAAAACTACCATCCATTTTTTTCAAAGAAATGGAACAAATAATCCTAAAACTTATATGGAACCAGAAAAGACCTCAAATAGCCAAAGGAATATTGAAAAAGAAACCCAAAGTTGGTGGCATCATGATTCCGGACTTCAAGCTATGTTACAAAGCTGTCATCATCAAGACATTATGGTACTGGTACAAAAACAGACACATAGATCAATGGAACAGAATAGAGAGACCAGAAACAGACCCTCAATTCTATGGTCAACTAATCTTAGACAAAGCAGGAAAGAATGTCCAATGGAAAAAACACAGCCTCTTCAATACATGGTGCTGGGAAAATTGGACAGCCACATGCAGAAAAATAAAGTTGGACCATTTCCTTACACCACACACGAAAATAGACCCAAAATAGATAAAGGACCTCAATGTGAGAAAGGAATCCTTCAAAATCCTTGAGGAGAACACAGGCAGCAACCTCTTCAACCTTAGTTGCAGCAACATCTTCCTAGGAACATCGCCAAAGGCAAGGGAAGCAAGGGAAAAAATGAACTATTGGGATTTCATCAAGATCAAAAGCTTTGCACAGCAAAGGAAACAGTTAACAAAACCAAAAGACAACTGACAGAATGGGAGAAGATATTTGCAAATGACATATCAGATAAAGCGCTAGTGTCCAAAATCTATAAAGAACTTAGCCAACTCAACACCCAAATAACAAATAATCCAATCAAGAAATGGGCAGAGGACATGAACAGACATTTCTGCAAAGAAGACATCCAGATGGTCAACAGACACATGAAAAAGTGCTCCATATCACTCGGCATCAGGGAAATACAAATCAAAACCACAATGAGATATCACCTCACACCAGTCAGAATGGCTAAAATCAACAAGTCAGGAAATGACAGATGCTGGCGAGGATGCGGAGAAAGGGGAACCCTCCTACACTGTTGGTGGGAATGCAAGCTGGTGCAACTACTCTGGAAAACAGCATGGAGGTTCCTCAAAATGTTGAAAATAGAACTGCCCTATGACCTAGGAATTGCACTACTGGGTATTTACCCTAAAGATACAAACGTGGTGATCCGAAGGGGCACGTGCACCCGAATGTTTATAGCAGCAATGTCCACAATAGCCAAACTATGGAAAGAACCTAGATGTCCATCCACAGATGAATGGATCAAGAAGATGTGGTATATATACACAATGGAATACTATGCAACCATCAAAAGAAATGAAACCTTGCCATTTGCGACAACATGGATGGAACTAGAGCATATCATGCTTAGTGAAATAAGTCAAGCAGAGAAAGACAACTATCATATGATCTCCCTGATATGAGGAAGTGGTGATGCAACATGGGGGCTTAAGTGGGTAGGAGAAGAATCAATGAAACAAGATGGGATTGGGAGGGAGACAAACCATAAGTGACTCTTAATCTCACAAAACAAACTGAGGGTTGCTGGGGGGAGGGGTGTTGGGAGAAGTGGAGTGGGGTTATGGACATTGGGGAGAGTATGTGCTTTGGTGAGTGCTGTGAAGTGTGTATACCTGGCGATTCACAGTCCTGTACCCCTGGGGATAAAAATATATGTTTATAAAAAATAAAAAATAAAACGAAGTCAAATTAAAAAAAATGCATCTGTGGAATCCCCAAAAGTTTACTTAACTTTAAAAGATAGATTTCATAACAAAATTCACAAGTCAGTATTGCTAGAAATATACTTGTGAAGTACTTGAAATGAGCACAATGAAACAATGACATGTACACACAAAACAGATCATGATCTCTCATAGTAAGATGGCTTAATTACAAAATCCAGAAGATATCTATACTATGATATTATTTTAATTTAAATAAAAATATTTCATTGGAAAAACATTAAAATGCATGAATTCTAAAAATAGAACTTGTACCAGTCACATACTGTCACTAACACACACACACACACACAATAAATAAATAATAGAAGTTACTTAAATATTAACAAGGAAATATCTATCATGAATAAATACCTGTTTCTAAAAAAATAATTGGGCAATAAATGAAAATTGCAAACATATTAGGAAGAAATTTTAATTTCTAATTTTATTTTATTTTATTTTTAAGATTTTTTTATTTATTTGACAGAGAGAGATCACAAGTAGGCAGAGAGGCAGGTAGAGAGAGAGAGAGGAGGAAGCAGGCTTCCTGCTGAGCAGAGAGCCCGATGCGGGACTCGATCCCAGGACCCTGAGATCATGACCTGAGCTGAAGGCAGCGGCTTAACCCACTGAGCCACCCAGGCACCCTAATTTCTAATTTTAATTAGAAATTTAAAAAAGCACAGAATGAACTAATGGAAATGGCCTATGCCATGTTTACAAAGATATATAGTGCTTTAAGTGCCTTAATTATTTAACGACTAAGAATAAAAATAATATAAAAAGCTTTAATCCAAAACCTGAAAAATGGGAGATAAAAATAGAGAGGTAATCACTTTAAAATATGCATCATTGATGATTATACACTTGAATTGGAAAATCTAAATACATTTAACAAGAGAGTGCAGTTACATTTTACCTGGAAATGGAATCATGTGTGAAACAAGAACTTTGATTTCAGTCATGAGGCTTCAAAGACAATACCGATATGCTGTCGTGTGTCCAGATGACCGTACACAAGAAGACAGTGTCTGAAATTCAGATCCTGTAGGTAATGGGTAAAGTCCTAATTGTCATAATCACCTCAAATATCTGTGAACCAAGGTTATCAGGTATGACACGAGAGACTTAAAGTGTGAAAACTATAGAAAAGCAAGTGTCTCCTGCAACAAGGGGAAAGCAACAGGTTCCGGGTCAGCACAGGATGGGTTCCCTGGGAGGTACTCTGGAACGACCCTCTGTACAGGGGACATGTGGGACAAGATGGCCATCAGAGTCATTGGGTAGCTCCCTCTCCTTAACGAATTTAGTTTGGAATGCCATGGAGACCTCTCCTCCAGCTTGCTTATGGGGACTGGATGGTGGATTATTTTTTCCACTCATTTATGGTACGTATCTTCTATGTTACAGAACAAGTGGTTCAGAGGGGTAGTCAGAAAAAGCACCTAGAAATACCATCTTCAGAGAAGTGGAAGAAGAAAAGGTCCTTGCCAAGATGCCCCAAACCTCTGTTAATATGAGCTTCCGCTCTATGCCGCTGTACATTTTACATGTGCTTTCTTTCATCTTATCCATTAGATACAAACAAAATCCCTGGGAATTAGAAAAGGAAAATTATACTATCTTTATTTTCCATATTATAACATTCAGATTCAGAGAACAATTGTGATTTTCTTAATGTCATGGCTTAACCAGTGTTGGGCTGAAACCTAATTCCTAGTGCAATAAATGATTTCCCCATCATGTAATGCCCCAACGTCTAAGCCAGCTTCAGACTCAAGCACCTCCTCTTAAGCTGGACATAACCTTAAACAAAGAGAACCATCAGAGCTTTGGGACAAACAAGCCAAAGAAAGAGCAAGAGATAAAGGTTTTTTAGAGACTTTTGAGAACTATAAGTCATGAAGAGGAGAGCTAACCTCTAGGGACAGACGCTGTGCTATCTCCTTGGATCTTTGCAAGAGCCTTGAGAGGAACGTATTACCATGTCTGCTTTAATAAGAGAACATTTATACCCTGAGACATCAAACAAGTTGTCTAAGGGAACACACTTATATGGACAGATATTATCAGAAACTGTTATGGACTAAACATGTAGTGACACATTTGGCCCAAATGTGTGTGAAAACGTTCTGATTATAAAGTCTTAAGAGAAACCCCAGTCTTCCCAATCATTTTCCGAATAGCCAGCTGTACATCTTTGTTCCTAAGGCTGTATACCATAGGGTTCAACAGTGGGGTAATGATAGTATAGGTCACTGTCACCAGCCTGTCTTTGCCTGATGAATATTTGGCTGAGGGCCGAAGATAGACAGAGGAAGCACATCCGTAGTGGACAATGACCACAATAAGATGGGAGGCACAGGTGGAGAAGGCTTTCCGTTTGCCCTCAGCAGATGGGATCTTCAGAATGGTATGGACAATGAAGCCATAAGAAATACAGATGAAAATCAAGGGTACAAGAAGCACCAAGACTCCGCAGATGAAGATGACCAGCTCATTGATGTAGGTTTCAGCACAAGCAAGACGGATAACTGGTGAGATGTCACAAAAGTAGTGGTTGACTTTGTTGGGGCCACAGAAAGGGAGGCTGAAGACCAAAGTCGTTCCTACCAGAGATATTAGGAAGCCACTAACAATACAGCTTGCTGCCAGCTGTCCACACACCCTCCAGTTCATGAGAATGGGGTAGCGCAAAGGCTGGCAGATGGCAGTGTAGCGGTCATAACCCATAACTCCCAGAAGCAGGCAATTGGTGACAGCAAAGCCGAGGAAAAAGAACATCTGTGTGGCACAGCCCGTGAAGGAGAGTGTCCTGAGGACAGAGAGCAGGTTGATAAGCATCTTGGGCAGGATAACAATTGTGTAGAAGACTTCAGAGGTTGAAAGGACACAGAGAAAAAAGTACATGGGTGTGTGAAGGCTGCGGTCCAGGTGGATGACAGAGATGATGGTGAAGTTTCCACTCAGGATGATCAAATAGAGGCAGAGAAAAAGCACAAAAAGAACAGGCTGCAAGTCACCAAAGCTAGAGAAACCCAGCAGTAGGAACTCAGTGACCTGGGAAGAATTGGCCATGGAGAAGATGCTGTGGCACAAAGTCAGTGTGATCAGGTCCAGGGACTCCTGGGATGGAGGAATCAGAAAGACTTACTCTTCATAATAAAACCAACGCTAGTCTGGTGTGAATGGGAAATAAAGAGAAAAAAAGCATTATAGATTAACCAAAAGTTATCCTAAATCAGTATGTATCCACAGTGCTGTTTCTCTGCCGATGATTTTATCAGTGAGTCTGGGATTAGTGTTCACAGGAAGCCAGTACTTTCATCCCCCCCGCTCCACTCTTGCAGACTTATGTTCTCTCCATTTAATTCTTTGGTAACCTAAATTTCAAAAGAAACCTTATGTTAATTATGATTTTCCATGATCATAGTTTTATCCATATTGCTGATACATATATTCCATAAGCAATAGCACCAGTGTCCAAGGATATGCTTCTTACCTGCTTTCAATACATTCATCATCTAGGGAAACATCCTTGATCTGTCTTTATGCCGCTGGCTTCTGAAGAGTACAACTCCTTTTCTTTACTGACCGATGGCCCCATTTCCATGCAGTCGTTCATGAAAGGTTAATTTGGCTTAGAACTACTCCTTCTGTCTTAGAACCAGTTTGATGATTCCTCTGCCCACCCTTGTAGGACAGTAAGCCTGACTTCTCTTGTGGAAAACCCATGGCTGGAAGAATTTAGTTTTGATTCCACATTAGCTGGTTGCCCATTGGGTTTCATGTCTTATCCTTGATACACTCGACTTGGAGACTCACCAGACCGTCTTTCCCAGGATCCATCTCTGAATTGCTGAGTAGGCAGGCTCAGATAATATCCCTAATGTTTCTGGTAAGTTATTGTTTCTAGCGATAGATTATATGTATTTTAATCAAGATCATTCTTGTTCTCTTCCAACCCTTCTCCAGATCTATTCCTTCACAAGGATTCTGTGTCTCAGTAAACAGATCCAAAATCCTCCCCATCACGTAAATTCCGGAGACATCTTTAAACATGTGATTTTTCTCATCCTCACATGCAATCTATTTTTGATCTGCAATAAGTTTAGGATCATTTCTTCTTTTCTGTAAATTAGTTCTTGTCTGGGCATGACTGACAGACCTGCTAGATTATATTTTGTTCTACTCTAAGCCATCCTCCTTTGTGCCCTCAGAGCTGTCTTGTTACAGGACAAATCTTAACTCTGTTAACAAACCTAAATGACCCTTAAGTATCTGCAAACTTAAATCAATCATACTCTGTGTCTCGTATTTTTTCCCAAATGCAATAATACCCTTATTACCCCTATGCAATAATAATTAAAAAAAAAAACTGAAATCTTGACATTTGCAATGATGTGGATGGAACTAGAGGGTTTTACCCTAAGTGACATAAGACAATTATCATATACTCTCTCTGATATGAGGAATTTGAGAGGCAGGGTGGGGGTGGGGGTAAGGGAGAGAAAAATGAAGCAAGATGTGACCTGGGGGTAAACGAACCATAAGAGACTCATAATTTCAGGAAACCAGCTGAAGGTTGCTAGACGGGAGGTGGTGGGAGGGATAGGGAGGCTGGTTGTGGACATTGGGGAGGGTATGTTCTACACTGCTATGAACTGTGTAAGACTGATGATTCACAGACCTGTACCCCTGAAACAAATAATACATTATATGTTAATTTAAAAAAAGAAAGAAAATAAATAAAAGTCAAAATACCAGTTTTAAAAAAAATTACTGCTCTCTGACCATCAAGTGGTTTCCTCCTGAACTAACTAAACTTGTAATTTTCCATTTGAATAGTTAGTCTTAAAGACCTATGCAAATAACAAAGCTTCTATCATCATTTGCTCTTTTGCTTAGTCAAAGGTGTAGAAAATTTTAAAATGGGACTAAAATCAGGAGCTTTCTCTTCTATTTTGGTTGAAATAGAATTGCCCATCCGTGGACTTTATAAGTAAGAAACACACACCAAGGTCTTGACCGGGAACAGTCTCCCCTGGGGCTCTTCCTGAGATGCCATCTTCAACTTTCCAGTGTCCCAGTCTTCATCCTTTGAGTTTGCTCTTTCATAGGACCATCTCCAGAAAGAGCAGTGACCTGTCACCCAGGGAGGGTTGGGGTTTGTGTGGAAAGAAAGAAAGGCCATGTTACTGGGTGACCATGTTGTGACCCTCCCCCACTGCACTCACAAGACATCACCTACTTTCTCGAGTCATCCTTGGAATCTATGCAAGAATTGAAATTTGAAAAGAAATTCCTTATTAAAACAGACAAACAAACAAACATACTGTCTCTCCTTAACCTGGCTGAGGATGTTGCATAAAATATTTGGTGAATAGAAGAGCTTGGAAGGGAAGAATCTACAGATTCAGAGAAAAGCTTTGGGAAAATAAGGGCAGGGGAGAAAATAAATAAAATTGTGTAACTCAATCGTCTTCTTAACAAGTGGAAAAGTGAATTGATTTCTCATTACCTTGCTCAATGACTTCATGTGGAGGCGAAGCCAGTTCCTTAAGCTGGTTAAAAAGACAGCTAATTCTTCACCCCCAATTCCCTTTACAACTTTCTCCTCTAAATCTCCATCACACAGAAATTAAATTAAATATGTATAGTTTTCTTTTTTTTAAGTATATTTTAAAATATACTCAGAGACAGAGAGAGGGAGCGAGTACAAGCAGGGGAAGCGGCAGAAGAAGAAGCAGTCTCTCCACTGAGCAAAGAGCCTGATGCAGACTCTATCCCAAAACCCCTAGATCACGACCTGAGCTGAAGGCAGACCTTTAACCAACAGAGCCACACAGGCATCCCTGAAATACTTAGAGTTTTCTATATATGCTTTTGATTTTCAAGACTTCATGCTGAGAAAATGTGTGTGCAAGAGATAGAGACAGATACAGAAGACAGAATTAGGGAGAAAGAGACAGAAAGGGAGGGAGAGAGAAGGATAGAAAGAGAGAGAGGGAGAGAGAATGAGACAGAGAGAAAGTAGAGGCCTCCATACTCTCTTGCCTTCATCTAGGGCCCCCCCATTGTTCACATTTTTTTAAAGACACTAGTTGTTGAACTTTCTCTAATCTGTACAGGGGGAGTTTGTTGTTTGTACTATATGTAACATTTAGTGAATTTCAAGATTGTTTTCTGTGTCTTTATCAAAATACTCAACCTGCTGTGTACAAATTATTTCTTCCAGTAGACTGGAAAACCTCAGGAACAAAGACCAGACCTTAGTCACTATGAAAACTTACCCAATGTTTAAATTAATAAGATATAAGTGCTTGATGAATAAGTAAATCAAATAGTCCATTAATGAATTAGTAAGGATCCCAATTAGTTCCCTCTACAGCAGCTGGGTTCCCTTGGTACCACCACGTGCTCCTAAGTGAAAACACGGCCTGCGTTCTCTGTCCATTCCATGTTCTCTATAAATTTTCATTTTCATCCTTTCTCAGTCTCATACTGTATCCCCAAACTCACATGAAACAATCAAACTGAGTCTGTGGCCCTGCCTTCTTGTTGACCTCCATCTCCAGCCTCAAAGTTTTCACCATCCAGTTGTCTTTTCTGACATTTTATCACATTTCCCACTACTGATCAGGAGGGGAAAGTAAATCACTGAATCATGAAAAAACTCAATTTAAATTTTGACATACAAGAAATGACAGGATTGTCACCATTCTTCTCAATGTGGAAATCAAAGTCCCTAAATAAAAATAAAAATTTTGCAGTCCTTCAGATCAATGCTAGTGCCTGGTGGTATGCTGGCCTCTTCATTCTCAGACACTTCCTTGAATCTTCTATGAGGTTTTCTAGGTGAAACTTGCAAAATTGTCTTCCCTGTCATAATGTGCTAGAGTTCTTCTCTGGTTTTCCATCAACCATCTGAACCAATATAAGGAAACTGTCTGTACGACTCCACAGAAAGTATCACCTGTGCCTCTTCTCTATGGGTGGTTTAGCTCATGCCTCAATGAGCATCACCAAGGGTGTTTTTCCTTTCTGCACTGGCATGGCCTCAATGCCTTGTTGGTAATTGAGATCCCCTCCTCCACCGGGAGCTAATTACCGCATGGTGCCCAGTGCTTGTCCGTAATTTCCCCAGTTAGCAGGTGGAATGATAGTAATACACTAAGAGAATTTGTTGGTCAGAGAGAAGGCCGTTTTTAATACACCATGGTCATTAGTTGGTTTCCTCTTCAAAATTCTCTGGGGACTCATTAGGAAGCTGAACATTTTCTGGGCCCCATTTGTTAAAACAAACATCAATGGAGTTTGAGTTTCCCTACCTAATGACTCTAAATTTTCATTCTCCGGTTGGAGGAAAATGTAAATTTTGCAGTCTCATTTTTGACATCTGTAGGAGGGAAAGAAAGGGACGAACAAAGGACAGTCTACTAGAACGTCAGAGGCAGCCTAAGTGTTTCAGACTCATGGGAAACATACTCGTTCCTAGAGTGTACTGTGAGCATGATTAGTATCTGTTCAATAAACAAATAAACAAGGTAAATTTGGGTCATGGAGAAAAATATGGGGGTGCCCTGGTGGAGGTAAGTTTTAGCTTAGATGTCTCCCTTGATAGAATGTCCGCCTATTTTCAGATTGAGTATTATTCCCTCTCCCAGTGAATCCAGACACTTGGGCTGGAAATAGGACAAATGCTAGACATTGAGGGAAATGATAGAGAAGGACTAAAAATACGGAGATGGGAAATTATGCCCACGACTCACAAACCAAACAAGGGAGGAATCTGGATACTTGACAGTTTAATATTCAGACCAGGAGTATTAATGAACAACAAAAGACAGTAACAAAAAATATTTTGATGTTAACAACTATAATTCACAATGAAATTATTACAGATATGAATTTGCAACCCCCCCAAAACACAGCTGCAACCTTTGTAAGAGAGAAACTGTAAGATCTTTACAAAGAGACACAGTGATAATGGATAACTTTCCTAAATCACTCTGCTCAAACAAATCAGGATGAAAAATATCTCCAAGAGGTTAGGAGCCCTAAGGAGCAAAATAGTGAAGTATATCAGATAAGTATTTATTGGAATTTGTGTTCTAATGAAAGAGTACACATATTCTTATCAAGGCACATGAAGTATGTATGAATTTTGGCTGTGTATTAAGTCACAATAAAAATTTCAACCAAGGTCACAAACTAGTAAGAATAACAAACAATATTCTCAATCCCAGTGTAATAAAGTATGCAATGACTAACAGAGAAAAATGGCTTTTCTACCTGAGAATTTTAAAATCTATGAAATAATTGTTGGGTCAATAGGAAATCCAAGCAAAGTGAAATAAATTCTAGGAAATAGTATAAATTACACTCCATGTATCAGAATATGTGGATTAAGTTTAAAGTGAGCATGATAGGAAATTTCACAGAATAATTATATACATAAATAAACTTTAAAATATGTCATGTAGAAAGCATGAGGTCAGAAATAAAACATCGACTTAAAAGAAAATTCAAATGAAAGGTAATACAAACAACATTAAAAATAACAGTATGGGAGCGAAGCCCCATATTGTTGGCTGTTGCATCCATTCATTTACATGAACGTTAGCTTTTTGAAAACAATTGACAAGACAGATAAAATATACAAACTACTACTATATGAACCATAAATTTTTAAAAAAAGCAAAAAATATGCATAATATAAAATGACAGAGGAGAAAACCATTATAGGAATTTTCATATCTCAAAATATTTTGTAAATATTTTACAAAGAATTTTGAAAGTTTAGAAGAAGTGAATGATTTTGTAGAGTACTAAATTCCAGATATGATCCATTAAAAACAAAAATGACAATTCAGGAGAATTTTCTTGAAAGAAATTTAAATTATTATCACAAATAGACACTGTGCCTGTATTATTTCACAAAATTTCAACTAAACTTCAAACATGAAATGATCTCAACCTAACATTCAAAGAACTCAGTAAAATCTTCTTTAAGAAAAAGAGAAAAACCTGCTTAAATCTTTAAATCACAAAAGTTAAAAAATCTTGCAGCTATATCGATAAAATGCAAAAACAAATTAAACAGAGAAAAATTATACCACTGAATGAAAAAATTGGAAACTAAGTTTAAAGATATTAACAGATTCTATGATTAGTGGATAATCAATGATTTGTATAAAATGAAATATTTATTTGCAACATAGACACAACTAAAAATATTAGAAAACAATAGGTAATTTCTCAAAGATTATAAAAATGTTGATAAAAACCTATGACAAAGTGATGGATAAAAACTAAAACTCTAAAGTAGGAAATGGATGTAGACATACAGTTGATAAAATAAAAGGCATACAATTCACTGAATAGTTAATTATTTTTTTTTAAGATTTTATTTAGGGGCACCTGGGTGGCTCAGTGGGTTAAAGCCTCTGCCTTCGGCTCAGGTCATGGTCTCAGGATCCTGGGGTCAAGCCCCATATCCGGCTCTCTGTTCCACGAGGAGCCTGCTTCCTCCTCTCTCTCTCTCTGCCTGCCTCTCTGCCTACTTGTGATCTTTGTCAAGTAAATAAATAAAATCTTTTAAAAAAAGATTTTATTTATTTATTTGACAGACAAAATCACAAGTGGTCAGAGGCTTTAACCCACTGAGCCACCCAGGTGCCCTGAATATGTAAAATTTAATTTTAATGAATCAATTTAATTAAAAGGATATGAAATCTGGCCCATTACCCTTCGAAGGGCTGACTTGAACTCCTTATTCCTCAGACTGTAAATCATTGGATTGAACAGTGGAGTGAGGATGGTGTAGGACACAGATATGAGGGTGTCCTGACTTGACGAGTAGCTGGACTTGGGCCTTAAGTAGATGAAAGAGGCACAGCCGTAATGCACAGTTACCACAATGAGATGGGAGGCACAGGTGGAGAAGGCCTTGTACCTGCCGGTGGAGGATGGGATCTTCAAAATGGCAGAAATGATGCGGATGTAAGAGACCAAGATAAGTAGCAGGGGAATGACCAAGACGAATACACCAATCATGAAAATGACCAACTGACTGAGGCGGGAGTGGTGGGATGCCACCTTGAGGACAGGGGCGATGTCACAGAAGAAATGATGGAGCTGGTTGGAGGAACGGAAGGGCAAGTGAAATACTAGGGAGGTGATAATCTGTGCAATAGTAAAGCCACAGGCACAGGCAGCGCCCACTAGTCCCACACACACCCGGGGTCCCATGAGCTCCGTGTAGCGCAGAGGGTTACAGATGGCCACGTAGCGGTCATAGCCCATGGCTGCTAGCAGGAAGGAGTGAGAACAGCCAAGGAAGAGGAAGGTGAACATCTGGATGGCACAGCCCAGGAAGGAGATGGTCTTCTTCTGGGCCAGCAGGTCCACCAGCATCTTGGGTACAATGACGAATGTGTAGCAGGTCTCAGAGCAGGAGAGGACGGCAAGGAAGAAGTACATGGGGGTGTGAAGGGCTCTGTCCAGCACGATGGTGGAAATGATGATGGCATTGGTGCCCAGCGTGAACAGGTAGATGGGCAGGAAGGCTATGAAGAGCAGCCGCTGCAGCCCAGCCAGAGAAGAGAAGCCAAGGAAGACGAACTCCCTCACCAGGGTCTCATTACCCTGCTCCATGCAGAGCGCCTCCAAAGAGGAGAGTCAGGGACAGCGACAGAGGCCAGGATCCAGGAAGGAGAGTAGAAGTGTGTGGGAAAATCAGCACAAACTCTGTAGGCGGGCAAGTCCTTCATTCACCCTCAGAAAGTCTGCCAAGAAAAGAATTAAGGCTAAATATACAACCGAGGATTGGACAGCCACTTAGGAGACTTCTCTGAGACTAAGACCATGGTATCTCTCTAGCCAAGGATTAAGGATCTGTCTCACTGGTTTTACTTGTATCTTACTTAGGGATTACCATATTTGTCTTTTCACTAGCATTCCAAGAAACTAGCTCTCCAAAAGTGAAAAAAAAAAAATATATATATATATATATATGTTTAATTTCAGCCATCTGAACTCATTCAGAATGTGGAAAGAATGAGAGGTGTTCAGACACTATGTGTGAACCTGTTTATCCAACATAAAATGGGAAGGGAAAGGAACAGTCCTCCAGCAAACATGTGAGAGGAACTGTGTTTGTTGGTGACTTCTTACATGCTAGATATGTGGTAAGACCATCATAAACCCATGGCAGTAACCAAAGCATTAAGGAAAAACAAAAACAAAAACAAAAATCCTTTGGTGTTACTTCTGACAGACTGACTAATGAGTAATTAAGGACATTCTTGGAGGCTCCACTCTGGAGTCCTGAGCAAAGTGCGGGACAGATGACAACACTAGTTTAAAGAAGAACATCCCCTATTCCAGGAAAAGATGAGTCACTAGCATGGAAGAAAGAGACTCATTACCTTTGCAGTATTTGTAGCTCACCTCCCCTTTCCCATTTTCTGTGTCTCAGAGAAACTCAGAGAACAGAGTTTTCCAAAAATGGCTCAGAGCTCACAAAACATGAGAAAGAATGGGACGACTGGTCAAGTGTTCCAAATTCTAGTACCCTGCCATAAATCACAGACTCTGTATTATATATTGTCATATCAACAATATTTCTTTTTCTTTCTTTCTTTCTTTCTTTCTTTTTTTAGAATTTCATTTTGGGGTTTGTTTATTTATTTGTTTATTTATTTATTTATTTATTCATTTTTATTTTTAGCGTAAGAGTATTCATTGTTTTTGCACCACACCCAGTGCTCCATGCAATCTGTGCCCTCCCTAATACTCACCACCTTGTTCCCCCAACCTCCCACCCCCCGCCCCTTCAAGACCCTCAGGTTGTTTTTCAGAGTCCATAGTCTCTCATGGTTCACCTCACCTTCCAATTTCCCTCAACTTTCTTCTCCTCTCCATCTCCCATGTCTTCCATTTGTTATGCTCCACTTTTGAATATTCTGCAACACAGTCCCCAAGCTGCAGAAAGGATTTTTTCTTGTCATTTTTAGGACTAATATCAGATAATTTTTTCATGGGTGTATTTCCCAATTGTCCATGCCTGGGAACTAAAAAAAGTGTTCTTTGTAAGCAAAATCTACTAGCCTTTATTTATTGGTCTCATCCAGTCTTTATTTACACACTTTCAGGGGCACCTGGGTGCCTTAGTCAGTAAGTGTCTGCCTTTGGCTCATGATCCCAGGGTCCTGGGATTGAGTACTGCATCAGTCTCTGTTCTACAGAGAGCCTGCTTCTCCCTCTCCCTCTCCCTGCCACTCTGCCTACTTGGGCTTTCTCTCTGTTGAATAAATAAATAAAACCTTTAAAAATATTTTAAAAACTATTTTATTTACATACTTTTCAGTATATTTATATACTTGTACATCATTTTCTCTTCAGGAATCATTTGCATCTGCTACCAGAATTTTTCATTTTTACATTCTTCTAGCTAATAGCAAATCTTAGATTTCTAGATTTAAGTTAAATGATGAGATCTTTTTCTTTTAAAGATTTATTTATTTGAGAGAGAGGGAGAGAGAGTGCACAAGTGGTAGGGGCAGGGAGAAGTAAAGAGAATCTTAAGATGTGCATCTCCATCTCCTAACCCCCAAATTATAACTTTAGTCAAAACCAAGAGTCAGATGTTTAACCTACTTTACCATCTGCATGCCTCAAATGATGGGATATCTCTGAAGCTCATGGTATCTGTTCCTAGAAAATGGAGATTAAAATTTTTGTTCTTTCTTATTAGTTAGCAACTGGTCCTAAGCTTAAATAGATATAACTAAAAACTTATTTGAAATCAATATGCATATACTCACATTGGCTGGTATGAAAGCTCTTTAACAAATAACAGGGATTTGTCATTTTTTAACTATCAAGATAGTTCTGTTAAATATAAAGTATATATTTATCATGTCTATCCCCATTATATAAATATATATGTGTACAATAGCTGTATGTTTTCTATATTTAGGAAAAAAATTGAATGAGATAGTGTACATACATACACCCTCACCAGGACAAAGGGATTTCTGTATTTCAAGACAATGAGGCAAATCTATATTTATACACATTGCTTGTCCTTGTCTTGGCACTTTCCAAATATTTTTCTGGGTTTCCATTCACCTAATGCACATCCAATTCCCACCATATCCTGACTCCACTGAGTATATCATATGGATTAGGCCACAGAGGCTGAAATTCTCTCGATTCTGAAGGTGTACCTGTATCTACCCAAATCCAGAACTACTGTGTAAATGATTTGTCACTCAGACCCGTGAAACAGCTGATTTCAGTTATGTGGACATTTTTCTTACATACTATTAATATTACCCCACCATCTAAATGGATTGTGTTATTGATATATTTGCCCTTTTGTGATATATGGGAACCCAGAAACACAGTCCATCTGGGGAAGCAGCGCTCATCTGCTCCAGATAACATCAGAGACCACTACAGTCTGATAAATATGTACCCTGAATAGAAAGATACAAGAGCAGAGAAATGAAAAGATCTTCCAGCCAAATACCCACAGGCTATAAAAGTCAAGAAAAAGATCCCTCTGTGATTCATGAGAAGAACTCTATGTTAAGTAGCTTTGAGTAACTTTGACCAAGACACTTCATTTAAGACACACATAAAGTAAGGATATTCCATCACCTTACTTTAAAACTAAGGGGCTAGGGGGGCGCCTGGGTGGCTCAGTGGTTAAGCCGCTGCCTTCGGCTCAGGTCATGATCTCAGGGTCCTGGGATCGAGTCCCGCATCGGGCTCTCTGCTCAGCAGGGAGCCTGCTTCCTCCTCTCTCTCTCTCTCTGCCTGCCTCTCTGCCTACTTGTGATTTCTCTCTGTCAAATAAATAAATAAATAAAAAATCTTTAAAAAAAAAAAAGAAAGAAAAAAAACTAAGGGGCTAGGGTAAGCAACAAGTGTTATAATTTGACCAGAGGCATGGAAAAGTACTTAAGCAGAAGTTCCTTGAACACTACCTTACAAAAGGAGTTTTGCTTAGGGTGAGAGTGAAGTTTAGATCCCAAGAGTCTTTTCAACTCAGGGAGTCCAAGATTCTCTAAATGATGATCCCTAAAGTGCCCTTATATTTGAGAAGCTTTGGAGGACATTCAGGTTTCAATTCTAGGAGATGATATTTGCATACCCTATTTCCCTCATTCCTTAGATACCCCACTGAGATATAATATACTCTGGATTTAAATAGTGTCTTGGCATAGGAGGCCTTCAAAAGGGGGCAAATCTACATGTTTTTCCAATGCAAAACTTTTGAGATACCCAGATGCTTTCTTAAGGAAAACATCAATCAATAAACCAAGAAAAATTACATAGACAGCAATGGAGATCAAAGAAGTAAAATTTTTATCTTCTTTTATAAACACAAAAAACCTGAACTTCTCCTATTAAAATGGAGTCTGAACATTGGATTTCAGTAATAACTAAAAGGAGACTTCATGAGTACACGGCAGAGAGAGAAGTGGAGATTCGGGATCTGTTTCTTTCAATCCCTGAGTCAACCAGACAGAAAGAAGAGAAAAGAAAATCTATCTGGGAACCAAATTGACCTAATCTGATCATTATGAAAATTCATGGAACTCTACTAGGGAGCACACCTAATCACTCTTCGGACCTCAAGTTAAAAGTAGCCCCTGATTCTCCTTCTCACTTACAGAAACGGCCCTCGGTGATCTCCTTGAGGAGCTTGATGTTCACAAGCTCTACCCATCACTCAGGTTCACACCGCACAGAGCCCAAGGCTACATCGATATTCCTGTTGTCCTATCAGCACCTACATCACTCTCCTCCTTTCAGTTCAGACAGAAGGAGCTATTCAGTATCTGGAATCCTTGACAAGTAGATTCTAAGCCAAAGATTGGAAACTGAAGAAATGACACCAGAAGAGAGTGAATCTGCCCTGAATAGAAGCTCTCATCTCCATCAATAGAGCAAGCCTCTGCCACCCATCAGGACCCTGGGTCAAACTCACTGTCTGTAGAAGCTCTGGTGACCAGCATGCAGTGTGGTTATCAGAAGCATGTCCTTGATTGTTGGACTCTTGAGGCTAGTTCTACTACTGGAGATGTTGTCTTGGGGTTAATTAGATATCAAGTCTATTTTGGAGAATTAATGTCACCATGTTCTCAAAGGTAGCCTTTTCTGGGGAACCTGGGGAGAAGGAGCCAGGAGCATAATTAGCCTGAGTCTAAAATGGAAGTTGAGTCTGTGCGTGATGGATTCTGTGGGGGAAATCACCAGAATTGAAACTATATTCCACAGACCAAGTGGGAATGTTTCATTGAATTTTAAGTCAGGAATATTGTATATCAGCCTAGTGATTCTCAACTTCAGTATTGCTAAGAGTCAAAGGAGGGCTTAATTACAAATTTATCTTCTCAGGTACTTGTCTATATACATTCTCATTAGGGACATTGAGATACTCTGACAAAACCTGAATTTTAACATGCGTCGTCAGTCTAATGAACTCTATCATTCAATTGCTTTCTGTCTACAAATGCTTTTTTTAGTAGAGTGACTTAACATAAATTTCTCCCTTTTATCCAAGCAAGTCCAAAATGAGTAAAATCCAGTTCAGTTCCCAGCATGAATCATGAAGGCAACCGATAGTCACATTTCTGAAGTCTACATGGAAGAATAAGGCAATTTTGAAAAAGATGGGTCATACTGAGGCTCACTCTTCTCAGGAATAAGGTGGCTCAGTAGTAACAAAGAGCACGCTGTGGGAGCAAAGAGAGATAAATAGTACAGACAGACAGAGAGGAGAGCTCAGAAATGCATCTGTGCATTTTTGGCAACACAAATGACCTCACATGTCAGGAAGAAAACCATGATTGTTTAGTGAATAATACTGGGAAAAGGGCTCCCTCTTTGGACCTCATCACTCAAAGGAGGTGTCCTGGTAGAATAAAGACATTTCTTCCTGAAGTCTCAGTAGGAGCACTGAGTGTGTGACTATTCCTGATTGAGCCCTGTGAGTCTACCCCGTCTTCCAAGTAAGGTGCTGTGCCCACTCCCCAGCACCAACCATGTGTGAGTCTGGGAATCAGTGGGAAAGGAGTTGGACACCCCTCCTTCCATTACACCCTGAATGACTGACACATACAAGGTTGAGTTTTACAGTTCAGAGGCATTATTTCTCAAGAGTGTTGCCTCTGACAGGAAACACAAAACTGGAAATTGAGGCTTGCCTTTGGCCATTTCAGTCTACTTTGTTCTACTGTACAGGTGATCTGCAGGCAAAATGGGTCTTGTTACACTAGCTAGAGTAATTGTCCTATTTTTTTGTGATTGCTACAGCATTGATTTTACTTTTCTGACAAACCTCCTTGATATAAGAATTTAAATTTAACTTATAGTTGTATATCTACAGATAGATGATTTTTGTGACTGTGCTATAGTTGTGTATCTACAGATAGATAATTTTTGTACCCTTTAGCATGAGGAACACAGCTAAATCTTTCAATGAATATGCAGATTTTTGAAAGGTACATTATTTTAAGTTTTTAGATTTTCAGGTCCAGAGGTTATGTATCATTTGTTTTCCATCCAAGTATATTGACTGCCTTGATGATTGAGCCAATAGATTTTTTTTCCCTCTCTTTAAAACATTCCAATTATTTTCATTTTTTATTTTAAAATGTTTTATAACTTCACAAAAGTTGCACATATTTAAGGCATATAATGTGATGTTTCATATATGTATGTATTGTGAAATGATTATTACAATAAAACTATTTATCATACCAATCACATCACTAAGTTGTGATATGTGTGTGAGGGGACAACACTAGTGATCAACGGACTCAACAAATTTAAACTATACAATACAGAGTTACTGTATATAGTTACCATGCTATACATTAGACCTCTGGGACTTATCCATTCTTTGTAACCAAACTTTTTCTCTCCCTTGTTCTCCCTAATGGCCATCACTGCATTTCGCCTCCCTCCAACCCTAGCTGCCACCATTCTAGTCTCTGCTTTTATGAATTTGCCTTTTTTGATTCCACATGATTATGTGTTTTTTTTTTTTTGTGGATGTCTTTTTTCACTCAGCACAGTGTCCTCCAGATTCATGTACATGTCGTCACAAATGGGAGAATTTCCCTCTTTCTCATTATTGGGTAATATTATATACACACACACACACACACACACACACACATATGTATATATACATATATGTATGTTACATATTTATATAAAACATATATTTATATATATAAATACAATTTCTCTACCTATTCATTCATCAATAATTATAATATAGCTGTGGGTTTTTCATATATGGCCCTTATTCTGTCAAACAAATTCCTATCTACCCAATTTGTTAAGAGTTTTAATCATGAATAGGATGGTGTATGTTATCAAATGATTTTTTTGCATTTTTATTCTGGTCATTTTAATTTTTTTTCTCTCCTTCTGTTAGCACAGTCTACCACGTTGATTGATTTGAATACCTTGAACTGTCTGAATCTCAAGTTGGAAAACAGTTTAAAATAAAAAATGAAAATAATTGGAATGTTTTAAAGAGAGGGAAAAAAAATCTATTGGCTCAATCATCAAGGCAGTCAATATACTTGGATGGAAAACAAATGATACATAACCTCTGGACCTGAAAATCTAAAAACTTAAAATAATGTACCTTTCAAAAATCTGCATATTCATTGAAAGATTTAGCTGTGTTCCTCATGCTAAAGGGTACAAAAATTATCTATCTGTAGATACACAACTATAGCACAGTCACAAAAATCATCTATCTGTAGATATACAACTATAAGTTAAATTTAAATTCTTATATCAAGGAGGTTTGTCAGAAAAGTAAAATCAATGCTGTAGCAATCACAAAAAAATAGGACAATTACTCTAGCTAGTGTAACAAGACCCATTTTGCCTGCAGATCACCTGTACAGTAGAACAAAGTAGACTGAAATGGCCAAAGGCAAGCCTCAATTTCCAGTTTTGTGTTTCCTGTCAGAGGCAACACTCTTGAGAAATAATGCCTCTGAACTGTAAAACTCAACCTTGTATGTGTCAGTCATTCAGGGTGTAATGGAAGGAGGGGTGTCCAACTCCTCTCCCACTGATTCCCAGACTCACACATGGTTGGTGCTGGGGAGTGGGCACAGCACCTTACTTGGAAGACGGAGTAGACTCACAGGGCTCAATCAGGAATGGTCACACAACCTGAGTGTCTTGAAGGGGTTGGGGGTAGGAAGTTGGGGGAACAAGGTGGTGGGTATTAGAGAGGGCATGTATTGCATGGAGCGCTAGGTGTGGTGCAAAAACAGTGAATACTGTTATGCTGAAAAGAAATTAAAAAAAAAAGTATTAATGGCTATAAACTTTCCTCTTAATGCTGCTTTTACTGTATCCCATACATCTTACTATATTGTATTTTCATTTTTGTTTGTCTCAAGATATTTTTTTTAAATTCCCTTTTGAGTTCCTCCTTGACACAATGATTAGGAGTGTGTACTGTTTAGTTTCCATATTAGTGAATTTTCTCTCTCTCTTCCTTTTTTTTTACTGTTACTGATTTCTGGTTTCATTCTATTGTAGTCAGAAAAAATACTTTGAATGATTTTGCTCTTGAATTTGTTAAGACTTGTTTTGTGACCTAACAAGTGATCTATCTGAGAGGATGTTTCATGTGCACTTGAAAAGAAAGTGTATTCTTCTGGTATTGTGTTGGAAGTTCTGTGTATGTCTGTTAGATCTATTTGTTCTATACTGTTGTTCCATTCTTCTGTTTCTTTACCAAGTTTCTGTCTGTATGCTCTTTTTATAGAGGGTGGGATATTGAAGTCTCCTACTATTATTTGATTACTGTCTGTTTTCCCTTCAGATCTGTCAATATTTGTTTTATATGTTTAGGTGATTTGATGTAAGATGCATATATATTTATATTGTTATACCATCCTGTTAAATTGACACTTTTATCATTATACAATGATGTTTGTCTCTTGCAAGATTTTTTTAAAATTTATTTTCAGCATAACAGTATTCATTGTTTTTGTACCACACCCAGTGCTCTACGCAATCCGTGCCCTCTATAATACCCACCACCTGGTTCCCCCAACCTCCCACTCCCGCTGCTTCAAAACCCTCAGATTGTTTTTCAGAGTCCATAGTCTCTCATGGTTCACCTCCCCTTCCAATTTCCCCCAACTCCCTTCTCCTCTCTAACTCCCCTTGTCCTTCCTCCATGCTATTTGTTATGCTCCACAAATAAGTGAAACCATATGATAATTGACTCTCTCTGCTTGACTTATTTCACTCAGCATCATCTCTTCCAGTCCCATCCATGTTGCTACAAAAATTGGGCATTCATCCTTTCTAATGGAGGCATCCTACTCCATAGTGTATATGGTCCACATCTTCCTTATCCATTCCTCTGTTGAAGGGCATCTTGGTTCTTTCCACAGTTTGGTGACTGTAGCCATTGCTGCTATAAACATTGGGGTACAGATGGCCCTTTATTTCACTACATCTGTATCTCTGGGGTAAATACCCAGTAGTGCAATTGCAGGGTCATAGAGAAGTTCTATTTTTTAATTTCTTGAGGAATCTTCACACTGTTCTCCAAAGTGGCTGCACCAACTTGCATTCCCACCAACAGTGTAAGAGGTTTCCCCTTTCTCCACATTCTCTCCAACACATGTTGTTTCCTGTCTTGCTAATTTTGGCCATTCTAACTGGTATAAGGTGATATCTCAATGTGGTTTTAATTTGAATCTCCCTGATGGCTAGTGATGATGAACATTTTTTCATGTGTCTGATAACCATTTGTATGTCTTTATTGGAGAAGTGTCTGTTCATATCTTCCGCCCATTTTTTGATATGATTGTCTGTTTTGTGTATGTTAAGTTTGAGGAGTTCTTTATAGATCCTGGTTATCAACCTTTTGTCTATACTGTCATTTGCAAATATATTCTCCCATTCTGTGGGTTGCCTTCTTATATGTCCTTTCTGATATGAAGAGCAATCTCTGTCCTTTTCTTGGTTATCATTTTCATGGAATCTTTTTCTATCCCTTCACTTTTACCTGTGCATGTCCTAAAAGCAAAAGCAAGTCTCTTATAGGTAGGATATTGTTGGTTGTTGTTTTTTTGTTTGTCTGTTTTTTTGTTTTTTGTTTTTTGTTTTTGTTTTTGTTTTTCAATTCATTCAGCAGCTCTGTCTTCTGTTGGATGATTTATTCCATGGAAATTTAAAGTGACTAGGAAAAGACTTACTCTTGCCCTTTGATTCATTGTTTTCTGACTGTTTTGAAGCTGGTTTCTTCCTTCCTTTCTTCCTCTCTTGCTGTGTTCTTTTGTGAGTACTATTTCTTTAAGGAAAAAAGAGTCACTATTACAGGGTAGTGAAGAGTTTGTGTGGAATCTAAAAGAAGTGGCAATATGTCTTTTATTACTTCATATACAAAGGCAAATTTTGATTGAAACAACCTATTTAGGCAAAGCTACCCAATTCTGTAGGAAATTTTGAGGTGCTAACGAGGTTCACAAGAATGTTCACTAGGTGAAAGAAAACAATCATAAATAACTACGATAGTCTTTTTTTAATTTTTTTATTTTTTTTAATAACTACGATAGTCTTGTAATGAATTCCAGAAATGAGGATTATAGTAGCTGTGTTTTATTTTCTTGTTTGCTTAATTATTTATATATTTGTGTATGTTAACCATTTCCCTCCTCTTTTGATATGCTGGTTTATATAAGGTATCTTGCTGGTGGTAAACATCATAATTCAATTCTTATGGAAAGACCATCAAGGAATATTTAACCTGTGACACTCTGTGTTTCCCTTTTATAAAGATAATGGGGGCACTCTTTGTGTAAGACTTGCATCAAATTAGTTACTATCATTTCAGAATGTAAACATGAAAAGACGGGTATGTATGGATGTTGAATATCCAAATGGGGAAACCGTGCTGGTTATATTTTGTTGACACTTGATAGCATACTTATACTTCTCTGATTCTCTTTACTGTACTCTTCTATAAGGACAGAAATCCTCAAAATCCTGGAGTCTTTACAGTTTCCTTGTGTCAGGGAGAAACAATTCCTGAAAGATCCTTCTAACTGGATTCAGAAGTGGACATAAGACAGATTAACAGGAGAAAATCAATTAAAATTAATAGGTGTAGATATGGAGAATCTGCATAGACATAAGGAATTCCAAACATAGGCAAAATGAGGTATGTGGGTCATTCTGACCTAAGAAGAGTGGGTAGGGTTCTGGGTTTCAGAGGAAAAGAATGGACTTCATTGGGTGATAAAAAGAGCAGATGTATGGTAATTAGATGTTTGTCCTACCATGTCAATGGGTCACTCAGATAAAATTTGTCTGCTAATAAACTATATTTTGGGGAAAAAAACCAATTTAGATTATTCTGTGTGGTTAAGGGAGGACAAAAGTTTGTCTTGAGCCCACAGGTTCTCAAGTGCCTTCAAATCAAAGTAACCCACATACCAAAGTGTCACATCTTGCAGAGTGGCAGAGGAGGCTCTCCTAAATCCCTTCACTTGCCAGGAAAATTTGAGATATATTTAGAAGTGCACAGATAATGGAAGAGAAAGAGATTTTTCTGGAAGCATGTTATGCAAGCACTTGCCAAGTGGTAGATAGAAGCTTTTACCCTTGGCTTTTGGATTTCCTGAGCATCACTCATCAGATACAGTTTGGTGAGTTTGGAAAAAATGTATACATCCAAGTGACAGCCACCCAGTCAAGTTATAGAATGTTTCTACAACTTCCCAAAGGTCTTTCTATCCATTTGTGGTTGACCTCCCCCAGCCCTGTCCCCAGAAAAATACTAATCTTGCTTCTGGTTGAATGGCTTGATCTTTTCCATAATTCCATACAAGTGAAATCAGAGTATGTTCATTTGTATGTCTTACTTCTTTCACTGAGCATAGTTTTTGAGATTTACTCATGTTGTTACATTCATCAACTTTCTGTTTATTGCTTAATAACATTCCATTTAGAAATATACCACAATTTATTCATCTGTTGAACTGTTCGGGGACATTTTGATTATTTCCACTTTGAGGCTAATCCGAATAAAATGATTATGAAATGAGTCTCCAATTCATTGGAGATATAGATACTCATTTATCTTTGGTATCTATGAAAGCAATGGCTGTGCCGTCTGGTAGAGGTCAACTTAACTGCTTATAAATGGGCAGACTGTTTTCCAGAAAGGTTGTATGGTAACTAATTTCCACCAGCAATGTAGGAGGGATCCTGCACTCCCACATCCTCACTGTGGCATTTACTGCCCATCTTGTCATTATCCCACATGGATGGTGACATCTCACAGTACTTTTATTATGCATTTACTTGAAGACTTAGTATGTTGGGCAGTCTTTCAGGTGTTTTTGGCTAGTTGTAATTTCTTGTTAATTAAGTTTGTGTACAAAGCTTTGATGATATTTTCATTAACAGGTTTATCTTCCTTGTTTTCCTTTGCGAGACATAGTTCTGTATGCTGTATACAAGTTTTTTACTAGGTATAACTTTTGCAAATGCGTTCTCCTACTCCTTTTAATTTTATTAATTATGGCTTCATTATAATAGTTTTAATGAAACATAACTTGCAAACATTTATTTACATTTTAAAGTATACCATTCAATAGTTGTCTGCATAATCAGAATTGTGCACTCATCAACATTATCTAACTTTAGAACAGCAACAATTCTAATGTTTATGAAGTTCAATTTATCACCTTTTTCTTTTTATACTTCATGTTCTCTGCCTCCTGTTTAATAAATATTTGCACTCCGAGTTGCAGTTTTTCTGTTTTTTTTTTCTGAAAATTGTTATAGCATTTGACATTTCTAGTTAAATTGTGCATGACTTTTGGTAAAAGTCAAGATTTGTATTTTTTAATATGTGCATCCAGTATGGAAATCACAGTACATTGAAAGGACTACACTTTCTTCATTATAAAGCATTAACATCATTGCTGAAAACTGATTGGCAATAAATGCATGGTACTATCTCCATATTATTCATTCTGTCCCATTGATTCATGGGCTTAGTCTTTTGCCTTATAACTGGGATAGTTATGCTCTAAAGCATGTCTTTGTCTCTGGTTCATCTGTATCTAAATTGTGCTCATTGTGTGTGATTTTAAAAAATTAATTATTTAATATGTGGAATCTTAAACAAAACAAAACTAAACTAACTAACAAACAAACTAAAAGAAACAGAAACTGACACATGAACACAGACAATATACGGGTGGTTGCCAGAGGATGGGGGTGGGGGTCGGCAATATCGGTGAAGGGATTTAAGAGACACAAACATCCCATGATAAACAAGTCAGGAGGATGAAAAGCACAACATAGGGGATCGAGTCGGTAATAGTGTAACAGTCTTGTGCGGTGACAGGGTGGCTACACTCTCCCTGAACTGGCCGGCCTCCCTGGGATTCCGCGGGCAGAGCACAGCTCCTTTACCTCTTCAAGCTTCTTCACTTTAGGCCGATTTACACTCCTCAGCCAGCAGGACCATTGTGCTCTCCCTGGATTCCTTCTGAAAGTGCACACAGCATGGTCTGAACCACGAGCTTTTCACAAGCTGTTTGCACTGGTGAGTGCATACTGGGGGTGCCTAGTAGGTGCGCACAAAGCTGCTCTTGATATCAGAGCTACGGGAGGGAAGTGAGGAGCAAGGAAGTCTTGACAAAGCAGCCCTTTGCTCTTTCTCTAAAATGACCTATCAGTTTAAACAACTCCTTAAAGTTTCTGCGTCCTCCTCCTTAGAAAGCAGATGAATACTGACGAGACTCATTTTTCTATTGGCCCATAGCACACATCCATCAATGAGGACCTTATATTTCTCAGAATGAAAAATTAAAACACAAGAAAGAAATCTATGATCCCATCCCTCCTTACATAGCACAAGAATCCTGAATCCCTTAGGAGGAGACATCCTATTGGCAGGGAGAGATGTTTTAGGGTAATGTGAGGAGTTTGAGAACCACTGTTTGGACCCTGAGCGTGGGTAACGCTGCAGCATCTTTAGTGGGCCTCAGTCGTAGCCTCCTTACCTTATTTTCCCATCTCCCTTTCTAAATACCACACTCTCTTTGAACAGAAGGTGGTCCTTGTAAACATGCTAAGAGAAGAAATCACTTGAACCAAGTTCAGAATATTCCCAGACCCCATCCCAAGTACTTCTCCTCCAGAGGACCCCGGGGAAATCCAACGACAGGCATCTTCCCATGCACTGCAGGAGGCTCGTGTGTATGTGGCCCAGGAACCACCACCATCATGGGCTATGTCCTCCCTCCTCTTTCTGAAGCCCGCCCCACAAGGCAATCACCACAGTGCCCGGAATGACACTGGTTCTCAATGCATAATGATTAAATGACTAATGAATTGACAGATGCACAGTCGAGTGTCTGAGTTAACTCATGTCCTTGAAAAGATGAGGCTAACAGAGAAATGTGGAACATTTAGAATTTGTGCCCCCTAGGAAGGCAAGCGTAGCAGAGATGCATGAAGCAGGAGAGATGCAGAAAAAAATGATCTGGTTTCTTCAACTAGCACACTTGAAAGTGGAGGAAACCATGATGTTTGTCAAAGGAGGCGTTCATGTAATCCCCCAAAACAGTTAATCTATATGCAGAATCTATGAGGCCAATGATAAAGGGAGTTACAGTCCCTTACTTCATTCAGCAAGTGGAAACTTGAGCCAAAATGAATGACCTGTGGGGGGGAGGGGGAATCGCAGGGGTCAAAGCAATCCATCCTCTACACAGATCAAGTAAAGTACAGAATTTATTTGATTCTTTTTATCTCGAGTTTTTCATGCCCAGAATCCAAAAAGCACTTCCCTCCGAGGCCTCAATCCCCTGGAGAACCTGCATCTATAAGACCCAGGGATGTCGCTGGCACGTCCGCCTCCAGGAGCACAGGGCTGGTGAGATCCAGGCTGTCCACTTGCTCCAGCCCAGCCAGCAAACCGAGCTTTCTTTCCTCTTTAAAGGTTCATAGCCCCTGAATGCCCCATGGTTAATTCTAGGAAGAACTTACTGTCTGATATTCCTACAGAGTTTGCCTGTTTGTCGGTCCCTTTCTACTGTGACAGGGCGCAGAAGGAAACCTGGGGCTGGGCAGGAACTCTGCCTCTAAATGTAAGTGTTCCCTTTGCGTTGTGGCTGTCACACAAGACTGTGCTCTCAGCGGTGCCCTCTGTCAAGCAGTCTACAGAAGTCCTGGCCCCCCAGGTAAGACTCAGAGGCAGAACTGCCGGTGGACACCATGCTCAGCTGAAGTGGGTCAGAGCGTCAGGATCCGGGGAAGACACAGGGAGCAGAGACCCAATGGTCCGGTGGACAAGTTGTGCCATCTGAATGCGAAGAAAGCAAAGGGAGAGATGGGTCAAGAGCAGAAAACAGTCAGCTATTTCTAAAACAGACCTGAACCAGGAAACAGGAGGAAACACCCAGAAGGACAGGACAGAAGGAAACCTTGGGTGACACAGTGAAGGTGGGTAAGGCGAGGGAGCAGGGCAGACCCATCTGCTTCCTCCAGCACTGGTGTGTAAGCACACAGCACAGAGGACATCTCAGGAGGAGGACCCCGTCAGTGGAAGACAGAGCCCAGGATGGGAGAGTTTCAGGTATGTGGGAACCAGTCTCACCTCTGCCGCTAAACTGATACATAGCCCAGAACTTTACACGTTCCCTCCCTGGGCCTCAGTTTCCTGACTTGTAATTTGAGGGTCAGCTGTAGCTCACCCATCCTGGAAATTCACTCTGAGTCAGGCAAGGACTTGTGTGAGCGTTCGGTGCTCCTGAAGTGGTTTCTGTCATATTATTGCCTTTTCACATGAAAGCCTGAGGCTCAAAGAAGTGATTTCCACAGGGTCATAAAGCTGGTCTGTGTCAGAGCCTCGGTCCCAGCCCCACAGTGAAGCATTGTGTCCATGCTGGCCTTTCTCTGCTTCTGTTCCAACACATGGCTCTGGAACAAACTGACAGAGAAGTAGACACTCATGGTACTCACAGCCTTAGAGCGACTCACCGATCACCTTTCAGGAGACCAGTGTTCAGCTGGGGTTTTGTGGCAGGGATGAAAGTTAACTGCGGGCGATGAAGAAATGTAGGAAAGGGAATGTAATGTTAATTGTAAAGACAGAGGGATGTAATTTATGAAATGTGATGGTCATTGACAAGCCACATCCCTAAAGCTGAGGCCAGAAGTAAAACACCTGAGGCAACAATCAGGACAGAGACTTGCAGAAACAACGTCATGAGAAATAATGAGGGAACTAAGAGTGTTAAAAGAAAAATGAGACTGGTAAGTGGATACGACCACCACTTCCGTAACTAAAGGGTTGTCACTGATGGAAAGGAACCCCTTGCAGGTGTCTTCAGGGGACACTTCCAGAGCTAGGGCTGGGTGAGTACAGGCATATCAGGCTCATCTCTGACTAGAAAGGTTCTCCACACTCAAGACACCAAGCAAAAAACTGGCCTGTGTTATGTCTGAGGATTTCTTCCAACTGGATCTTGACTGTGGGAACTAGGTCTATATCATATATCCCAGGTCTATACAGAAAGTTCACAGAATTGGATGAAAATTGAGGAAGGAGATTCCTGAGCAGCTTCTAATATGAGGATTGTCTGGTGGTCTCAGCCCAGACAGAAGGTTGCAGTGCTATGTGCTCTCAAATCAAATGACAGATCTTCCCACATATAATGGGAAGAGTTGTTCTTAGAACATTCCAGAGGAGTGGACATCTCATCACCCTCTGCACTGAGTTGAAGCCCTACGTAGCCTCCCAATCTCAAATTTCCATGCAATCATGGCAAGGAAAACCCCAATATGTGGGATCATTCTATGCCCATCCCAAAGGCTTTCCAACTGACTACCAGAAATAACTCTCCACACCTTAAATAATAGTAATAAAAATTACTTCATTAGATCTAAGCAAACACTACTTGAGGCAAACATAGAAAGGGCTGGATAGAACACTTTTCACTGGTTTTTGGCTTTTTTTTTTTTTTCTGAAACAGTCATAAGAATGCTTTTTAGGTGAGTGATTTCTGAGGGCTGTTGCTCTCACATGGGTTAAGTAAATGGCCTGATCGTTTTATGCCTGAATTTCTTTTTCCATACAATGACAGGATTAGGTGAGGTGAGCTCTAAATCACTTCTTAGTTTGGCATACTGTGCATGGAACTTCAGGTGTCCTTGCATTAGGACATATCTTAGGTCACTTGTGCTCCTGCCTACCACTCTCCTCCATCCTATGATCACTGTGCTTAAGAATTAGCTACTTGTTTCTTCAAACCAGTATTTCAACTTCAAGCAGAAGCACAAATATGGCCTCCTCAGGGCATTTCCCTTTTGTCCGATTCTCTCTGTTCACAATTTCAGGAAGTCTGGATCTGGTTCGCACTGACCAATGACAAGACAGAACCGGAGCATGATCACTGAATTCGTCCTTCTAGGCTTCTCAAACCTGGGGGACCTGCAGGTCCTTCTCTTCTTCATCTTCTTCCTAGTTTACCTGACCACTCTGATGGCCAATGCCACCATCATGACTGTCATCCGTCTGGACAGGACCTTACACACCCCTATGTACTTCTTTCTCTTTGTCCTCTCCTGCTCTGAAACCTGCTACACCTTGGTCATTGTACCCAAAATGCTAACCAACCTGCTTTCCACCAGCCAGACTATTTCTTTTTCTGGGTGTGCTGCTCAGCTCTACTTCTTTGTGGGCTTGGCTTGTACCAACTGTTTTCTAATTGCTGTAATGGGCTATGATCGCTATGTCGCCATCTGCAACCCTCTCAACTACACACTTGTTGTCAGTCGAGCCACCTGTGTGCAGCTAGTTCTAGCCTCCAGCTGCTGTGGCTTCCTGATCTCTGTGGTTGTCAATGTCTTGGTGTTTACTGTGCCCTTCTGTGCCTCCAATCAGATCAACCACTTTTTCTGTGATATTTCCCCAGTCATAAAACTAGGTTGTACTGACACCAACCTGAAGGAGATGGTCATCTTTTTCCTCAGCATTCTGGTCTTGCTAGTCCCCTTTGTGCTGATCTTCATCTCTTATGTCTTCATTGTCTCCACCATCCTCAAGATTGCATCAGCCGAGGGACAGCGGAAGGCCTTTGCCACCTGTGCCTCCCACCTCACGGTGGTCATCGTCCACTATGGCTGTGCATCCTTCATCTACTTGAGGCCCACATCCCTCTACTCTTCGGATAAGGACCGTCTTGTGGCAGTGACCTACACTGTGATCACACCACTGCTCAACCCCCTTGTCTACACACTGAGAAATAAAGAAGTGAAGACTGCCTTGAGTAAGGTTCTCAGCAGGTATTCATCCGCCAAAACTGTATGAGTGACTTGGTAAATCCGGAGAGTTTTATTCATGAAGGAAATGAGGACTTCAGGTTACCTTGACTCCTTTAACTGGGAAGTGTTTCTTTGTGGTTAGCCTGTATCAGCTGTGGAGGTTATACCCATTGGCCCCCAGAAAGGTGTGTGAATATGGGAACTCTCAAGTACTCAAGTTATGCTATTTTCATGCACTGGAAATGTAGGTTTTCTCTGCTGAGCTACAAATGACACATTATCCTTTTGAGAATGTCTATCCCATCGACACTCTTCTCACAATGAAGGACACCATGGAGAAGGAATTTAAAGTTCCAGAATGCTTTTTTGTATATTTTGAGGTTTACAAAGAAATATTTATAATAAATGGACTATATTTCAGAAGAATTAATTCACTTATGGATAAAGGAGGAAATAATTCAAGTTCCAAAAGACTGATGGTAGAGAAGACATACAGACTGTTGGACTCACAGAAACCTTGGGTTTGAATCCAGCTAAATGCCATAAGCCAGGGTCAACCTCTCTTGTGGTCAGTTATGCATAACAGGAGACTGCCAATACCTCTTCAGTGGAGCATTTTAAGAACTCAGTAAATTAGTAGATGCGAAGTAATCCCATGCTTGCCTGATCAAAGGCTTAAGGATTGCAAAATATTGTTCCCTTTCATATCCCCTCCATCTTCCTTCTTTCTTCTATAAACTAGGATTGTACCAAACGTCAGATAGAGTGGCAAAGTAAGTTGACTACTTGAATTCTGTTGATACACCTAGTACTGTGTAAATAGGAGTAAATAGTGTTGTATGTGAAGAGCGCTCTTTCTTTCATGACCATTATAATAAGTAACCAAATTTCAATTAGCTATTTCAGTATCTCATACATATTCCACTGAGTACTCTGGATTTTGTTAAAGCTGCATTTCAATAATAATTTATATAATAACTTCATAAATATTCATTTCTCAACCTTTCACTTGAGCACCCACTAGGCTTTCAAAAAAATTTTGTTCAGTTAATAAATGATGATAAAATGTAGTTCATTGAAATCTTCTAATTTACCTGTAAATATAAATTATCATGAAACTGAATGGATTTTTCTCCTAAATTTTCAGTGGGTTTTTTGTTTATTTGTTTGTTTGTTTGTTTGTTTTTGTTTGTTTGTTTGTTTTTTGGAAGTGGGAGAAGGGGGTGGGATTATGGACATTGGGGAGGGTGTGTGCTTTGGTGAGTGCTGTGAAGTGTGTAAACCTGGTGATTCACAGACCTGTACCCCTGGGGATAAAAATATATGTTTATAAAAAATAAAAAATTAACAAAAAAACTAATGATGTACTTTTTGGTGACTAACATAGCACAATAATTATTATTTTTTTTTAATGAAAAGCACTAGTGTAGAGTACTTACATTTCCAATATAAAAAAAGATAAAGCAATGCTGGTGCAAAAATAGAAACCTTGAACAATGAAAGAGAAAAGATCACTCAGAAATAATCCAATATACCTATATTCATCTGGTTATGGCAAAGGTGACACTGGGCTCAAGTGCATCTCTCATTTTTGAAATGAAAGAAAATCTTTACAAAAATAGTGCAGCATCAATGGATATCCACAGGAGAAACAGAGAATGTACCTTTATCTCATATCACACATGTAATCGATTCCAGATGGATATTAGAATTAAATGTTAAGGTCAAGCAATCTGTTTTCTAAAATATTGAAAAATGCATGCTCTTGTGGGTGGGAGGTGCGGGGAATGGGCAGCATGGGTGAAGGGGAGCGGGAGGTGCCACACTGGCATCTGCTGTACAGAAGGACAAAGAGAGACAGCGAGTAGGCAGGGATGTTGCCTTTTGTCATCCTTCATTCAGGAGGACTTGAAGAGGCTGCTCAGTGGGAACTGCACCGGGAGAGGGTCTGGAGTGTCTTCGTCCAGACTCATAGCCTGGGTGGGCTGAGAGCAAGTAAATAGACGTGTGTCTTCCATTGAAGCTGTAAGCCTGGTGCTTAAGGTGGGATACGGTCACATTGTTTTGCAAATCTTCTTCTTTTCTGATTAGGTATCCAATCATGATCTCTGGCTTCATTAATGTGATCGATTCTTCTATATTGGAAATCACATCCCCACATTATTAGGTCTGTGAACAACATGACGCTTAACTGTTTTCATTGTCTCTTGAATTACCCAGTGTAAATTTTGATGCATAATTTTGAAACTGAATTTAATACATGTATTTGGCTGCAGGGTACACATTTCTATACCCTCCTTCCAAAGGACTCCTTAATGACCCCTTCCAAAATCACCTTGCTATATTATTACTTTACTTTCATCCTAATTTCTTATATGTTAATACATTTATACTTGCCTACACAGCACATACTTAAATCATCTCTAATCCATCCTGGAAGGTGATAAGGTCTTATAATTTAAGATTCCTTGGTTACAAATTAAAAGTAATCCAACTCAAACTGGTATTAATGGAAACTAAACCTATTGGCTCAGGTAAGCTGCAAAATCCACTCTGGCCATGGTTTTGGGCACAGGTTGATGTAGAGTTCCAACAGTCATCCTCACAGAGTCCTTGAGATGTGTCTCAAAGCTCTGCTTCTTCAGTCTTGGCTTAAGTTTTTAGCTTAAACTCAACAGTCTCTGACAACTCCAGCTCACACAATCCAGTCTAAAGGAAGAGAGAAGTCACTTCTTCAAATGTGAAAACAGAAGTTAAGACACTGGATTTTTCTGTTTCTGATGGTCCAGATTTGGACCACATGCCCATCCTGAACCAAACCCTCAAGCAGAGGAAACCCACTGGCTAACTGACATAGTACATGTCACCTGCTCTCCCCGGAAACATTAAAGGAAAGCAATTGGATGAGACTGAGGGCAAAATTGGGAAAAAATGAAGGTAGTAAGGGTGGCCATTTGTATATCTTCTTTGGAGAAATGTCTCCTCAGGCCATTTACCCTTTGCTTAATCAAGTTATTTGGTTTTTGGTTCTTTGTTATGGTTGTTGTTGTTTTGCTTTTGAAATGTATGAGTTCTTTATGTATTTTAGATATTAACCTCTTATCAAACACATGCTTTGCAAATTTTTTCTCCTTTAAAAATTATCTTTTCATTTGTGGATTGCTTCTTTGCTGTTCAGAAGCTTTTGCGTTTGATATCTTTGATGTTTGCTTTTGTTGCTTGTGCTTCTGGTGTCATATCAAAATAATTATTGTCAAGACCACTATCAAGATAACATTCCCTCTGTTCTCTTTGAGAAGTTTATAGTTTCAGGTCTTATGTTTAAGTATTTAATCTATTTTGTGTTGATTGATATGTATAGTGTAATGTATGTGTCCAATGTCATTCTTTTGTATGGAGATATCTGTTTTTTTCCAACACCTTTATTGAAGAAACTATCTATTTCCAAGGTTGAAGACAAACAAAAAGTGAACAGACATCTGAAAAATTGCTCAACATCACTTATCATTAGAAAAATGTAAATTAAAAGCACAATGAGGTATCAGCTCACATGTAGACTTATTGTTTAAAAGAATGAATTTTATTAAAGACAAAAAAGGTAAGTATTGCCAAGGAGGTGGGGAAAAGGGAACTCAGGCACCCTGTTGGTGAAATTGCACTTGGTGGAGCCATTCATAATGGAGCCATTATGAAAAGCAGAATGGAGTTTCCTTAAAAAAATTAAAAATACAACGATCGTATGATCCATCAACCCCATTTCTGAGTATTTATCCAGGGGAATCAGAATCAGGAGATCAAAGAGATACCCAACTAAAGGCCCACAGGAAGGATGAATGGATAAAGAAAATGTGGTATATACATACAATGGAATCTTACTCAGCCTTAGAAGGAAGGAAGCCCTGTCCCTGGTCAGATGAGCCTGGAGGACATTATGATACATGGAATAAACCAGTCACAGAAGGACTAATACTACACAAGGTCCTGATAAGGGGAATCAAAAATAGCACAAACTCATAGAAGAGAATGGAAAATAAATGGTGGTAGCCCTGGGCTACGGGGAGGTGAAAATGAGGAGATGTCGGTCAAGGGTACAAAATTTCAGTTATGGAAGATGAGTTCTGGAGATCTACCATACCACACAGTACTACAGCTAACAATACAATACTGCATACTGCAGATTGGCTAGGAGGGTAGATCTTATGCTTGCCATCTTAACACAAAATGGTGAAAAGAACAATGACAGTAATAGTGATGGGAGGAAATTTTGGGAGCTGATGCATAGGTCTATGGGCTTGGTGGTGGTGATGGTTTATGGGTGTGTACTTATCCCCAAGCTCATCGAGATGCCTACATTAAATATACACAGCTTTTCACAGGCCCATAATACCTTGATCAAGTAGTAGAAGTGAGCGATGGGCATCAGTAACAGAACAAAGTTCAGCATTCCAATTCAATCCATTAAATTCACTCTTCTTATTTCCTTCTTCATGGGCATGAGTTCTGATGCTCCCTTTTGCTCTGTTTTGTGTCATTTTTTCTTTATCTACTGATACTTGATGAGTTCCTACTTTGTGCCATCTCATTGTTAGGGGTTTTCAACATCCGTCCACATATGGATGGAAAGTGATGCTGAATCACATTCATGCCTCATGTGGCCACGAGACAAGGGGAAACCAGAAATTTTGGAGATTAGAAAATAAGCGATGGTACTGTTGTGCAAACTGAGAGGACGTTTGTATCATCAGGTAATGCTGTCTGTGACCACTGATCTACCCAACTCTCTGCACACACTGATATCATGTCCCCTTTGCACAACAGTACACTGTATTTGTTTCTGGGTAATGGAGGAAAAAGGTAGGAAAAATGCAGTTTGGGTGGTGAACTGTGTCTCTTTTCAGCTCACTCCCACCAGGGCCTTCACTATAAAAAGCAACATTGCTGAATCCACCCTCTAGCCTGACAGGAAGGGCTTCTCTAATTTTAAGTACAAAAGCCCATTTAAAGCTAAGCCAACATGTTCTATAGTGCATCTATCATCATGCATTCTCTGTGTAAATTTCCCTTTTGTCCTTTGGTAATGTGTAAAATTGAAAAATCAACTTAAAATTACTGAAATTTTCTAGGATTGCTTACATGCTGCATCCGAGAGTTGCTGAGAGCCCTCTTGCCTGGCCCCAATTTTGAGCAATTTGGCATTTGTTGATTTTCTATTTTTCACAATCAACTCAGCTGTTAATTAAACCCAGAGCAACATCTCCATGACGATGGGTCTGGCATCAGGAGACCCAGCTAAGAACCGCCGGCTACAAATAAATACAACACAGGTGCCGACTCTTCTGTGGTCAGTGTCTGATGTGGGTTGTGGACTTCCATCAACTGGTGCAACATGGCAGAAGGAAACTGAGTGCGTTTGGTCGGGGTCTAAGTCCCCAGATCATCATCACGGCTCTGTCCCTGAGTACAGACCAGTATCCTCTGTCTCATTTTGACCTTTCCCCTTTCTCCACTTCAGCTTGGGTTTTTGTCTCCAGCAGCCTCTGTGCCTCTGTTCCTCTCAGGAAGACAAAGAGCAGATGGGAGTCCATGCCTGAATAACAGACCTCTGTCTGGGAGTGACGCCCTCTCCAACTGGGAAAGCGGACAACGGACAGGAGGTGAGAGCAAACATCTAGCTCCCAGTGGGACCTATGGTTTTTCATCTCAGGTAAGAGACAGAGAGGGGTGATGGGCCCATGCTGGTGCAGTGCCACTGAGAAGCAGAGAAGGCCACGAGTAAGGCTGTGGTCTCCAAAGAATGCTATCCAGGACGGTTTACGCTTTAAAGTGAATTTCAGTAGAACTATGCATATAATTTTATACATATCCTAAATTAACGGTCTCAGTGAGCTTCCTCAGTTTACATAGACACTGTCCTTGTTCTGATTTAACTCAGGAGGGCACTCAGCAATTTTAATCAGAAAATCTTTTGTTTATTAGAGCAAGGATACTTATCATGAGATCCACCCTCTTCATTAATGTGAAGTACATAATACTGCAGTGTTAACTACGGGCACGATGATGAAGAGCGGATCTCTAGAACGTGTTCATCTTGCACGGCTGGCAGCCGTACCCACTGAACAGCCACTGTGCACTTGCCCTGACCCTGACAATCACCATTCTGCTCTGTGTCTGTGCGTATGACTCTTTGGTTTCCTCCTCTATGTGGAATTTGCTTTCTGTGACTGATGTGCTTCACTAAGCATGATTCTTCCAGGCCCATGTTCTTGTAAATAGCAGGATTTTTTCTCTTTTTTTTTTTTTAACTTTTGTTTTGTTTTGTTTTTTTAAAGTCTGAATAACAACCCATTGTGTGTGTGTTTGTGTGTGTGTGTGTATGCATCTACAAATCCAGAGTAATATTCTTTTTCAGAAATGATTGTGGTGTGTGGCATCTAGACGATTACAGTATCTAAGTTGTCTCAGAGTTCCTGAGTTCCTGCAGACAATGACAGTTGATAGACCCGAAGACACAGAAGTCCAAAGGCACGCAAAATCAGAGTCAGTCAGAAACACTAGCACAAGCTCATAGAGACCCAGTGGGTTCAGGAACAGACATGGGAGAAAGTGCACAAAGATGCACAAAGAGAAGTTAGTATCTACATAATAAACACCTCGGGGAAGAATGATAACACAATTGCAATTACATTCTGAAAGACAAATACCTCTCTTCTGTTGCTGACACATCAACTTGGTTGTTTCTGGCCTCGGGGTCTCCCTAGCACTCTCTGAAGCTCAATTTCTTCACCTTTCAGATGAGACTGCTGGGCTAGAGGTTTAAGATCTCCTGTGACCATGACATTTATGACTCAGACTTTTTGGAGATCCTCCTGGATAAGGGACAGGTCAGCGTACATTTCCCTGTCCTGGTCAAGGAAACTATCCTATTAAACCCGTTCTGAAACCAGTGGAGTGCACCCAGCAGTATGAAAGTCATATTGAGAAGCATCTGCCCGATTTTGATTCTCAAATGATAATGGCAGAACTAATATTTGCATAACACTTAACCATTGCCGTAGTATTTTCCCACTTATTTTGGAGAAAGCTTGAAAGTTAGGTTAGCTGATTATCAGAGTGAACTCCATGATAAAGATGAGAAAATTGATTTAGATACATCAAAGTCCCAGAGCCAATACATGGTGGCGTCAGGACTTGAGTCCGCAACAGAAGTGGCACGGAAAGCCTGTCTGATTACCTTTGTATGGAAGGAGAGTGACAGAATTCTGCTGTCCTCTTTTCGGTAACATATGTATGTGTGTTCTACTGGCTACTTCTACTGGCTGTGTGAACTTGAATCATATCCTCAAACTCTTTGGTTATTAAATTTCTCATCTTTATAATGGATATAATAAAAATAATATGAACCTCAGGGCTCATTATGAACACCAATGATCAATACATATAATTTTTTTTTCACTCTCTTCTGAATATGGCGAACTTGTAATAAATGTTAGTTCACATTATATTTCTAAAAGATGGTTCTAACTTTTGGTTGATAAGCTCTCACAAAATTGTATTTTATTTTTTTTCTTTCCTAAAATGTCAAAATGAATACTGACAGACTAGTGGGGGGGGGATGAAGTCCCCCTAAGAACTAACTGAAGTAGCCTAGGGGTGGGGTTAGTTGGTGAACTTAATGTGACGTTAACGGTACAGAAACAGAAGAAAGGGAGAAGTGAGTGTTTCACAGCCATGAATGTATAAACACCTGCATTTCCTTTGGAAATATGAAATGTCTGTATGTTAACACAACAAAACAACAGGCACTGGTTCTGTTCTGAAGGGCTAGTCAACACTAAGGAAAGTGGCCATCAGCTCAATCACAATGTTTACATGAATAATGCCTGTAATGTCATATTTTTATCAAAATGCTAACTGGTGATATTCGAATACTATTTGCTCTTCAAAGATTTCCAGAAATTATTTGTCGTTTCCTCAAGATTTTCAGGACATTTTGCTGGTACTTCTTTCATAATGTTTATGACGGTTTGCCTTGCAATATGCCTGCTGTTTGGTTCGCTCTTCTCAAACAAAGGGACAGTGATTTTACTCATATTTATATTTCCGGTGCTTAGAACATAATAGAAATCATGAAATCATAAAGTATGAGAATTATGGAGCAACATTCTTTAGGAGCTTGATGAAGAGTTGAGTTTGATACTTAAATACATAGATACCTAAAAACATTTACAAAATATGCATCATTGATAACTATAAAACATCCAGAATGAGAAATTCCTAATATGTGACTAGGACTGATACAATTTATTTTCTAAATTTGTCTCATACCATCCCCAACAAAATAGAAAATGTAAGAAAGCTCCTTTGCTTTCTACCAGATGTAATTAACCTACACAGTTGGCTCTGGCTGTGGAACAACCAGGCAGCAAAGGGCTGGCCTCATCCTTAAGTTCTAAACTTGCTCCCTCCAGTGCAGAGCAACACTCCTTAGACAACCCGATTACCTTCAGGCTTGGAGAGCCTCAGGGGGATGATAATCCTCTTAAATTTTCCCTCCCTTGGAAAGCACAGAAATGGCGATTCAAGGACTTGCCCTGAGTTAAATGCTCATTATGTTACTGACGAAAAGGGAACAACAGTAAAGTAATGAAAGGAAAGTGTTTACTGAGCCTTCGCTATTTACTAAATTAGACTCTTCCATATACGTGATTTCAGTTCATCTTCACTGTCGCCCTGGGACACAGGAATTGCATTTCTCACTATACAAATGAAACAATGGGACTTGGGGAATTTATGATCTTACCACTAAAGTATGCCAAAGTCAGGATTAAGGCCTAAATTGGTAGAAGTTCAAAACCCATTTTATTCCATTACTCAACTTCACTTGTGCTTATAAAGGTAAAATTTGAGAACATGAGCATGGAAATTCATTCATCGTCCTAAGAATTGGGGATCCTGGAATTAGAAAGATAATAGTATACTAGGAATAAACATGCCTTCTAGGAAATAAAGACCCTTTTGTCACGTGTTGAACAAAAAAGTAGCGGAATAAGGAGGAGGAAGAGAAGGTCTGACAGGGGTGGGGGATGACACTATGGTAACACAAAACATCAGGGGCAACACAGCAACTGTGCTTCCCTAAACTTTTATACATCTGGATGAAAGTAGAAACTAAGTTATGCCCAGTCTCATTATATTCTCCAAGAATGCTTTAGTTCAACATTTCTATTGCAGATACAAAGAAACCCAGAAACAAGCACAGACATATTCTTTTCCAAAGATATACAAAAGATTTTTCTCCTTGGTGCTTTCAGCTGCAAGTGAGAATCTGCCATTTCAGTCGCCACATTATTTTATAATAATCACTTCTGCAAACATCTCACCGCAAACCATGAGGTCCTGGACTGGGTTTTATTTTTATGCATGTCCCTAACACACAGCGCCTTGTCATAATCACACTGCTTAACACTTGCATAGCGTCTGATATTCTTGATGTAGGGGTTCTCTGCTAGGGTAGGGTACACTGCCATTATTTTTTGTTATTGGTATTAGTTAAGATAATAATTTTGAATGATATGTTTTTTAACATTGGGATAAACACATTGGGATAAAAAGTCTACCTTATATTTTCTCTCCCATTTACTTACATTCCCATATGCTCTAGAGAATAACCCATGTCCAAGGAGTTGGGAATACATGCAGTTCCAGTTATGCTCTCTTCAGTGCTATATTCCTATTGTAAATGGAGATTTCTCTCTTAGGTTTGAAAGGTACTACTTAGTTCCTTGTAGTACAGAAATCTTCAGGCATTCTTGGTCTTGTATAATCCTCATGCCCGGGAGGAAAGAACACTGAGGATTCTCTTACTCTGAGCATTCTAGGAAGACTTCTTGACATCACAAGATAAGTAGCAATATGCCAAGTTAGCTTTTTTTATTTATACGACTATTATTTATTGAGAAGCTATTAGGTGTACTTAATACGGTTCTAGATACGGAAGAGAATTCAGCTGAAGATACATACAATTTACATCTTCTCCTCAAGGACATAAAATCCAGTGGAAAAGAGAGATGAGAAAAATGCATTATAATATTTCAAGATTAAGTAAACACAGTAAACTGGGATTAATGCCATATGTAAATTCTTGGAACAGAGACAACTCTTTATGGGATGATATCAAGGACGTTCCCCAAAAGCAGATTTAGCTAAAGCCTTAGAATAATGGTAAAAGATTTGTAAATAAAAAAATGGGTAACAAGGAGCCTAAGCAAGGAGTAGAGGCAAAGAAGATGAAACATATCTGCATAAGGATGCATTCCATGAAGGTTGATATGATCACAGACCCATAGTTCGGTTTCCAAAATAAGACCTTAAAGCCACAGAGAGTTGGAATATAAAGTCATAGGTAAATTTTGAGGCGGGGAGTAATATGATATCATTTATATTATAGAAATTTACCTGGAATCAGGGGTTGCATCTTCAGATGCACTGAAGAGAGATGTGGGTGTGGCAGGAAGGACAAGCACAATGGGGTGTCAGTAGGAGTTAAGGGAAGTGATGGAAATGGACTAGGGTCCTGAGGAAGATGGGGGTTCTCTCTGCAGGAGGAAGCTTTCTGAGGTTGGCCCTGGAGGATGCAGAGGTATATTCTATCCTGGAAACCTTGTTCCAGTTGGGGAACAGAATGAAGGTCCAGAAGCAACAGTCAGCATAATAAGGGTATGCAAAAGTGGAGCCAACGACCATGCCAGGAAGTGTGGCCTACAGGGGCAAGGGAAATGCAGGTCCAAGTTATGGAGAAATGGGAACTAAGAGTTGAACTATTTAAGGAAAATGTTAATGAGAAGATGCTGAGGATCATGGACAAAGTCACCTCTCAATGTAGTGTGTGAAAACCATGTACTCTGCAACTGAGGGTCCAGGCATGTGAGGACAAGCAAGCCAAAAGGCCAGGTTTGCATGATAAACAGTGAGGGCTGAGGGATGTGAATGACAGCTGCATCCTGCAAGAGGAGATGAAGGGAGTGTTGGGTCTGAGAAACATCAAGAACCATTTGCCTGTTTTGTTAGAATGATTGTGGAGATGCAAAGTTGGATGTGCTCTTGGCTGATTTTAGGCACCACCTTTTGTCTAAAATATAATCTGGATAGAGGGGGATTAATGAATTTAGAGCTCAGATCTTAACACCTATTCAATGATGAACAATTTCTTGTGATTCTACTCATTTTCAGAGGTTTTTCTTGATACTATCTACCCCTCTCTTGGATTGTCTCCAAATGATGTACCTTCCATGGAGTGGGGCAATGAGACCCTGGTGAGGGAGTTCGTCTTCCTTGGCTTCTCTTCTCTGGCTGGGCTGCAGTGGCTGCTCTTCATAGCCTTCCTGCCCATCTACCTGTTCACGCTGGGCACCAATGCCATCATCATTTCCACCATCGTGCTGGACAGAGCCCTTCACACCCCCATGTACTTCTTCCTTGCCGTCCTCTCCTGCTCTGAGACCTGCTACACATTCGTCATTGTACCCAAGATGCTGGTGGACCTGCTGGCCCAGAAGAAGACCATCTCCTTCCTGGGCTGTGCCATCCAGATGTTCACCTTCCTCTTCCTTGGCTGTTCTCACTCCTTCCTGCTGGCAGCCATGGGCTATGACCGCTATGTGGCCATCTGTAACCCTCTGCGCTACACGGAGCTCATGGGACCCCGGGTGTGTGTGGGACTAGTGGGCGCTGCCTGTGCCTGTGGCTTTACTATTGCACAGATTATCACCTCCATGGTATTTCATCTGCCTTTTCACTCTTCTAATCAGCTCCATCATTTCTTCTGTGACATTGCCCCTGTCATCAAAGTGGCATCTCACCATACCCACTCGAGTCAGATTGTCATCATCATGCTCTGTGCATTGGTCCTAGTTGTCCCCCTGCTACTGATTTTGGTATCTTACATACACATCATCTCTGCCATAGTCCAGTTTCCTTCCACATTAGGCAGGTACAAAGCTTTCTCCACCTGTGCATCCCACCTCATTGTTGTCACGATCCATTATGGTTGTGCCTCTTTCATCTACTTAAGGCTCAAGTCCACCTCCTCCTCCAGCCAAGATGCTCTCATATCTGTCTCCTACACCATCCTCACTCCATTGTTCAACCCGCTGATTTACAGCCTCAGAAATAAAGAATTCAGGTCAGCACTTCGTAGATCTGTGGAAAGAACCATTTCCCTGCCACAACGTTAATCAAGATCCTCCTCTCTCCAAGCAGTAAATTGCAAGGTGTGCAAGAAAAAACTCCCAGAGCAGAAGTGATCAAGCAAGAGAACAGTTTTCAAGAACAGAGATCATTTCCTTCATTTCCATATATAAAATTCAGAAAAAATACATCTTGCTGCAATCACGTCCATTATTGCTCATTGAGGTTTTTTTTTTTTTTTTTTTTTTTTCAGTTGAGGAAAAAATAATGGATGGCTATTATAGGAAAACTTGTCTGTGTTCGGAATTCTAGAGTCTGGCAAATACTATCATTCAATCTCAGCCAGATGGGAAACAAATCCTGAAAAATACTTCACAGCCCTGACTACCTGTTTCAGGAAACCAAGAAGCTCCTGTCTCCATATTTCTCCCTTTATCTAAGTTTCCTGAGTCTCGGTCTTTCGATATTGGCAGACCACAGGGCTTACATTACATAACATTTGTACATGAGTGTGATGGTATCTGGTGCTTAAGATATATCCAAGTAAAGTTCAAGCAAGAAAATTGTACAAGAAGTTATTCATTGATGCGTTTCTAATGTATTATGGGAGCTGATTTTTTTTTTCTAATTTTCTATCCACTGATACAAATCTAATTTTTTTTTTTTTTTAAAGAATCCCTTGAAGACACTCGCAGAAGCATGGGTTAAAAAGAACATCTAAAATCTCAGAGCATGGCCAAGAAAGGCCAGCTAACTTAATCCTTTTCATTAACTATGCATAAATTCTTATGTAAAGAGCAGTTTCTGTTCTGTGGGCACCAGAATGCAGCAGAATCTCATGTGCATTTGAGACCAGAATTTGTGTTAGACATTTTTGTTTTCTTTCCTTCTGCAGGAGTGAAAGCCAGCAGGGTGCCCGCTCCAGCAGAAAGCTGCCTCGTCTGTATGCTTCCCTTCAAGATCCACTGGGCAATAAAGGTCTTCTGACTGAATCACTGTTTCTCCATTTCTCCCTTTCCTTCCACCCGATGCCCATCAATGTCATATCCCGCCCAGGCTTGAAGTAGGAGGGAGGGGAGGGGTTGTCTCACTCCCAGCCCCTGTGTGTTGTGGAGGCTGAGTCTGTCTGCAAGACTGGAAGTCAGCTGCCCTTCTTCCATTCCTTCGAAGCTTGAGACTTACCAAGAGAGGGGCCTGAAGAGAGGAGAGACTAAAGCAACATTAGTTTCTTTGGCCATCACGTTGTGAGTCTGTTTCAGGTGCTAATTCTTCAAACCTGCAGTATGTGCTGCTCTTTCAAAACTGTTACTTGATGTGCACTTTGGGCAGCCTGGGAGGTACACAGTAGGATCCATACTTTATGGGTGAGAAACCAACTGTCAGAGGATTAAAATGTCTAACCCACTAGTGAGTGGAATTGATACTGAGCCCACATCATCTGCTTCCTTTATGAAGGTCCCTGCAGTGCTTTCACATGACCTCTCATGAAGATACGATCGTTTTAATTAACAGAGAGTAGAATGCATAGGTATTCATCTCTGGCAGCAGAAGACTATGCCAGGTGACATCTGTGGAAAAGATAGACTCCCATGGATGAGACAAATGGCCTTCACCTCAGAGAGTGTCACTAATTCCCATCCTCATATGATAGGTACTGTGGGGTGGAGGCATGGGAAAACCTCCCCCGTTCCCTCTGGTCTTGTTCATGACTCGTTTACGCTGCTACTTGGAGTCAGATATCAGAACACTGGTTAAGCGTGTAGGGTCACTGTGTGTTAAAAGATCATGTGTGTTAGATGACTCTCCTGACACTTCATCCTCACTCTTTTTTTTTTTTTAATTTGACCAAAGAATTCATTTGACCTTGGGTCTGATCTCATGGGTTAGAACTGAACATCCTCTCCTTCCTCTTCCACACACACACACACACACACACACACACACAATTCACATACACAAGCTCTCCTGGTTAATTATAGCTCCACCCTCTCTCCCCTTGTGTCTTCTGGGAAAGTGGTAAGATCTTCAGACATGGGGTTGGCTTTAGTGAGAAAGCAAAACCTGTTAGACCTTCAGACTATAGGATTATTTCTGCTGAGTTTACAGGCATAAATTCAGCCAATAACAATGACTCTGTTTGTTTCCGTTTAGTTTCATGGTCCATGAACACATCATGGGAAAGGCTAAACCAAGGCAGAAGTAGGGATCAGGAAATTTCTGTGACCTTGGCCGCAACACAATGTGATGTCACTCTAAGTGGATTTGGGGCCTCTCGGGCTGGTCTGTGCATTGAGACTGATTTTCTAGGACACCCTCTAACACTGAGCAGGCCAACCGCTATTCAAGGAAATGTAGTTTTAGGCATATCCGCCTAAGATATCTACCGATTAGTGGAGAGTGAAGGAGCCCGGGACAGCAGTTAAAGCCCCCCCCCCCAGAGGCATTCACGCGGAGCAGGCAACCAAGAGCCTCCCACCTCACAGAGCTCTTTCTGTTCCATAGAAGTCGGTGAAAGATTACTTTAAAATGAAAATTTTTGGTTTCCTATTCATTAATTTATAACAATATTAACATTCACAAGGATTGAGAGTTGATCAGATTGACTGATTATTTACACTCAGAAAAAATTCAACACATCATTTTTTCCTGCTTTTCTCATCTTTCTTGATGATTTTAATGAGATACCAGTAGTTTCACATATTTTCAGAAAAGCAGATGTTGTGCAATAAGAGAAGGAGCTCTGCCTGGGTCAGCTCCGCTCTGCACATCTCGCCAGGACCTCTCTCCTTTGAGAAGACAGTTGCTCAGAAAAGCACCACGCGCACATTTGTACCCATACCGCTCTCCTCTCCTGGCAATTAAAATGTGACTGTGGCACCACTTCACCGTCCCAATGAGTTTCTGAGCCCAGTGACCAGAAATACAGACAACGTGTGTCTAACAGGATGAGAGAGATCAGCTCGCGGCAAAACGGGGTTCCAGAATAGCCCGTCTTGACTCTCTGAGTCAGCCTTCATGTGCTAATTCAAACTCAGTCCATGCTCCATGAGATGACTTCCTATATCCTTTCCCCAAAAAACGTCTGCACTTCCCAAGATAATTTTCCCCACAATTCCACTTTACCTTGAACGTTCCTTTATGGAAAACCTTTGGGAACATGATTTTGCTTTTTGCTTTGGTTTTCTCCCCTGCTATGTCTCAGTCAAGAAAGCTGCTCATTTCCCCTGAGGAATCTTTACGGGCAAAGTGAAGGAACTTGTGTCAAGTGTAATGCAGTCATGTTTCCCCGGGGATATGAAAACATACCCACAGAGCAGATGTTGTGTCTGTGCTTGGCAAGAGACCAAGAGACGTCACTGGCAGCAATCACGGGAGCAAAGACTCAGAGTGAATTTGTTGGAGATGTGAGCTCAGTGGAGAGATGTTGGGGAGCGGAGAGATGTGCTTTCTGTCCTGTCTGTATCCATAGGGCTCTGAAAGTTTAAGAGTAAATCCTTAAACAGCCTGCAAACGAGGATCTCAGGAGGAAAGGGGCAAGTCGGGGATATAAGTGTTCCTCCTAGAACTCAACACAGCTGTTTGAAAACGTTCATGGAACGTGTTTGCAAATATAGGAAATATAATTATTTACCTTAAAAAACATCTTGAAATATATTTAACAATGTCTCAAAATATACTTAACAATAGTCAGGACCTATTGAAATAAAATTCTTACTTTATTGGGCGCCTGGGTGGCTCAGTGGGTTAAGCCGCTGCCTTCGGCTCAGGTCATGATCTCAGAGTCCTGGGATCGAGTCCCGCATCGGGCTCTCTGCTCAGCAGAGAGCCTGCTTTCCTCTCTCTCTCTCTGCCTGCCTCTCCATCTACTTGTAATTTCTCTCTGTCAAATAAATAAATAAAATCTTTAAAAAAAAAAAAAAAAAAAAAAATTCTTACTTTATTAAAATATAACGAAAACCCTTTTCTGAGGGATACAGAATAGAGCTTGAATAAATATAGACACACTTCGTACAAGGATCAGATGCCCCAGTTCTGTCGAGCTACCAATTAGAACTATTTCATCTTTAACTTTAAATCAATTCTAATCAAATATCTATTTTTCTATAGTGTGATAAATGCCCTTGCTTTTCTAATGAAGCACTAATTGCAGATGAATACCCAAGGATATTCTGAAAAGCAGTGGTAAGAGTTGTTGTGCCAAAAAGGAAAATGCTCAATGAATGACAATAAATAAATTAGTTTGATATTAAAGAAAAGTAGACCCACGCATCAAAGCACAGAATGGAAAATCCTAAAGTAATATTATTATGCAGCAAAGTAATTAAAGAAGGGTTATTTTAAAAGAAGTGCACATCATTTATTTTTACTTTAATTTTTAAAGATTTTATTTATTTATTTGTTTGTTTGTTTGTTTGACAGAGAACACAAGCAGGGGGGAGTGGGAGAGGGAGACGCAGGCTTCCCGCAGAGCAGGGAGCCCATTGTGGGGCTGGATCACAGGACGCTGTGATCCTGACCTGAGCCTAAGGCAGCCGCTTAACCACTGAACCACCCAGGTGCCCCAAGTGCACATCATTTAATGTTAAAAGGATTCTAGTTGGATTTTATCTCACAATTTATTCCAAAAATTTATCAGCTGTTACAATATTTTTAAATATAGTAAATTTAAAAGATAATTTAAGTAAATACATTTGCTCTTGAGGAGCTCTCTAAAACGTGAAAACAGAAGTAGTAAACAAAGAAAATGGTTTTAGTATATAAATGACTTCTACAGTATCAATTAGCTATTAATTAAAATAAAGGATAAAATGAGCAAAAATATTTAAGCACATAAAAATAATTGCTTCTTTATAGAAACATAAACATAGAAAAATTAAGACTATAAAAATGAAGCTAAACAATTAAAAAATAGGGATGCCTGGGTGGCTCAGTGTATTAAGCCGCTGCCTTCGGCTCAGGTCATGATCTCAGGGTCCTGGGATCGAGTCCCGCATCGAGCTCTCTGCTCGGCAGGGAGCCTGCTTCCCTCTCTCTCTCTCTCTGCTGCCTCTCCATCTACTTGTGATTTCTCTCTGTCAAATAAATAAATAAAATCTTTAAAAAAATAAATAAAATAAAACAATTAAAAAATAAAATATGAGTGAACAAGAAATTCAAAAAAAGAAAATATAGCCACTACATAAAAAAATTTTAGAAAGTTTCAGCTGTGTAAGCAACTGAATTAGCACCTAGAAACAGTCATGAGGCTGCATAAGACAACATGTGCGAAGTTGTCAGTAATTTCCTGACCCATATCAGGTTAAAAAAATGACAGCCAGTATTATTTATACATGAATGGGGATTTTTGCTGTCAGGAACTGAAGAAGAGTTGCCGAGTGCAGGAGGTGGACGGTGCTTGTTTTATGTAGCTAATGCCAAAGTGACTTCAGAAGTGTCCACTGTCCACCCCGACAGCAATCCATGAGAACCAAGTCTCCGCATCCTTGCCAAAAATTAACGTATCAACTGTTTTACTTTTGCCAGTGAAATGGGCAAAATATTTGACTTTAGTGGGGCGCCTGGGTGGCTCAGTGGGTTAAGCCTGTGCCTTCAGCTCAGGCATGGTCTCAGGGTCCTGGGATTGAGCCCTGTATCAGGCTCTCTGCTCAGCGGGGATTCTGCTTCCCCCCCCCTCTCTCTGCCTGCTCTCTGCCTGCTTGTGATCTCTGTCTGTCAAATAACTTTAAAAAAAAGTGCTTTAAAAAAATATTTGACTTTAGTTAATATTTTTATCATTACTTATGTCTTGTTCTTTTGCCTTTTTTCACCTATAGATTGATTGTTCTTGTATTTTTTTTCACTATTTGTCACTATTTCACTAGTTTATACTTTTTCTTTCCCTTTATTTTTAACTCACATGAGGGGGAGCACAGTGTACAGAGAAAGAGCATGAATCCTGTGGCCTTCCTGTCTGGGTCCCTCTCCTCCACTCAGCAGCGGCGTGACTTGGGCAAGTTACTTGATCTCTCTGCCCATCACTTTCCCCATGTGTTAAATGGTGATACAGTATTATTTATATGAAAAATTGATGTGAGGATTACATTGAATTAATAAATGTAAGGTTATAGCAGTGCCCCAAAGCAGTGAATTCTGTATAAATGCTGTTGCGATTACTCTCTCTCTATTAACTATTTGTCGTAAGATTCATACCATGAACCCAATTCTCGCCCAAGACGAGACACACGGCTTGGATCAGGAGCTGCGTCCTCACGTGCACGTGTCTGCCGTGTCCTACTTAATATATCCCTTCTCTAGGTGCTCGTAATAAGGGTTTGTAACTTTCCCTGCAGAAGTCTGGCATATAATTTTTAGATTTATTTTTATTTTGAAGATTTTATAAATGGTGTCTCCCCCCGTCCCAAATTCCTTGTTGGAATGTTTGGAAATGCGATAGATCTGTAAAACAATTTTTTCAATCTAATTAAATTGTTAAATATCCTAATTCAAATAAATTCTTTGTAAGTTCTTCTGGACTCCTACACACATAGTAACATCATTTGCCAGTAATAACAGTTTGATTCTTCTTTCCCAATCTTTATTCCTTTTTTCTTTTTTTATTCTTTTATTATATTCTCTGGAGCGTCATGTGAAATATTGAACAGAAGTGGTATAAATGGACTGTTGGTTTTTATCTCAAAGGGAAATTTTCTGACATTTTACTATTAGATTTGATACCTGCTCTGGCTTCATTGTATATGAACCAGATTAAGAGATATCTTTCCGATTCTAGTTTGATACATGTTCTTGTTTTGAATGTTTATCTTATCATCCTTCTTTAATCCATTAAGGTGGGAAATTATATTACAATTTTTCTTATGTCAAAAAAAAATCCCTTGCATTTTGGGGGTTAAACTCAATGTAGGTCCTCTTAAAATAGTGCTAATATTTACTATGTGTTAACGTGCATGTGCGTGCATGGGTGTTTGTGTCCATAATTTGTGAATCATTGAAACTGCAGAGGCCATGTGAGCCTGGCTATTTTTTTATTGAATAGCTTATAAATGATTCAGTTGTTTAATGTTTAAACAAACGCTCATATCTTCCACAAGAGCTCATGTTAAGGTTTATTTTACAGAGACTTCATCGATTTTCAACTAGCTTTCATAAACAGAGGTATAACATTCTTCCCAGTGTGTTCTTATTAACATGTTATTTCCCATAGCATCTCTGGTCATAGCCCCATTATCATTTATAACAACTTTTATTGAATTTCTCTGTCTCTGATCAGTCTTATTGGAGATTTATGGCATCAGTTTTTCTCAGAGGAACAATCTCTGACTTTACTAATGACTTCTATTTATTTTTTTCATCATATAGGCTATGCTCTTGTAACAAACACTTCTAAATTCTAAATGATTTACAACTTCAAAGGTTTATTTCTTGAGCAAGTTGTGTTTGAGCATCAGATGATACTTGCATTCGGTATTGCTTCCTCTTTTCTGGGGTCCTGGCTGAAGAAACAGCCTTTATCTGGCTCCCACTATTCTCATTGGAACAGGGAAAGCGGCAGGTAGATCCATGCCAGGTTTTAAAGCTTCTGCTACAGCGTGGCCCACACCAATGTTTACATCTCCTAGCCAAAGCAAATCTCATGGTCGAGTTTTGATGTCAACGAGACAGGTAAATACGTGCTCCCCATGGAGAAGCATGACAGATCTAATGGCTACACATGGAAGTTTATAATACTATGACATGAGAAACAAAAACTATGGTCAAGATAATGGCCTGAAATTTTCTTTTATTATATTATCCTTGCCAAGAACAAAAATTAATATCATGCTGATGTTCAAAATATAGACATTCACTCCAGGTCTCTTACCCTACCCTTTTCCCCAGAAGGCTGACCTGTATGAATCACAATAATTGAATGCAATTACGAAGGATATAAAGACTAGGATGCTCCTAACTCCTGGTAACTCTCCTATGCCTTGAATTTCCTCAGTTTTACTGGGCTATTTATTTTCCATTGGGACCTTGGCTAATACATCGATTTGATAAAGAAATGACCTGAAGGGGGAAAAAAAAAATCATGGGGTTCTAGGACTGGGTTACTTATCTATTTAAGAGTATACAGACAACCGTACTAGTGTGAAAAGGGATGAGTTCATCCTGACATCTGACACCGTTAGCCCTTCCTCAGGTCAGCACCAGTGTGGCATTGTTTGAATTATGGAGGGAGGCCACGGCATCGGACAATCATGGGCCTTCACTTAGATGGCAAGGTAATGACAGTGACTACAAAGAATTTTTAAGCTTCTGGCACTTTTTCAATTATCGAGAGTGAATCCAGACCAAAACAAAGTTACAGGTAATGAATAGACAATTAAAAATGTGTGGAAAACCAGAATGCCCCCTTAACAGATGTGAAGGAGTTCCACATTATCCAGAGTCTTAGGACAGCTTATCCCTAAAAGCAAAAACCATAGCGTGAAGATATGTTTAGGTTTTAAAGATCAACCTGACCAGAGCTCTTATGCTAAATGAGACATGAGGCACGAGACATAGGATGGATACATTTCAGCTGATCCAAGTGAGGCTGAGATCTTGATCTTCTCATACCCTCAAACCACCCTTATCTGTTGAGGAAGATAGCACCCCCACCCTGTACATACACATCTAAGGAAATCAACCGTTCTCCACATAAAAGACTCCACGGTTGCACCTGGGCTCATTGACCCATTACCTAACTTTATTTCTAGGCCTACAAGAGGAACCAGATCACAATGCAATCTGGATAGAGAGGTACAAGGCCTGCTCTGGGGTAGCTTGAACACAAAAAACAAAAACAAATACCTACAAGTTCTGCCAATTTGTGTCAGTGGGAGTTAGGAGGCCATGTTTCTATGCAAAAGAGAATTATGAAGATCTTAGACCAGAGGAGAAGAAACATCAATTTCAATCCCATTTAATTCATTGATAGAGGAACACTCAACAGAGATTCAGAATTTAATCTGTTGACTCATGCATCCAGAAACAACATCAATCCTCTCATGGAATAACTAATTGAAGTCTGAACTAACCATTGACAAATGTTTAACAAATTGGATATGCCACAGTTTTTTGTAATACATCATAAAGGAATCCCAAAGCTCTGGGAAATAAATGTTTGGGATAGAAATACTATAGAAAACCTCCTCATCTAACCATTAATCACTATCACCCAGGGAACCTGCTGGTGTTTATAAAATGCAGTGGTGATAGCAATATAAACATCTTTAAAGAGTTCTTTGGTAATTGTTATTATAGACTAGAGATGATGGTGGAAATACTACACAGCAAATGAGTTCACCAATTTCAAAGAGAGTAACAGTATTCTGGAGAGCGGAACCCTAGGAGCCACACAGAACTGTCAGAGATAAGATATGGACAATAAACAACATTAATTGAAGTTTAGGATGATGATTAGTATTATGACCTGCAAAGATCTGTGGAAACAGCTGGCCGAGGGGTTTGGAGCCATAAAATGGATGAGCAGCCAATTGATAAACTGCTTGATCATATTCTATGTCTGGTGGATGGATGGCTTGGAAGTTATGGTATGGCAAGTCATGGCCATTTACCTAAATTTCAGTACTACACCAATTCCCAAACCTAAGCCCCCTTGATTATGAAAGAAGATGGGTAATTTTGGTGAAAGATCACACCCACACCCACAACCGTATCCCTAAAACTTTGACCCAGTATTTTCCCAAGGGACCTCCACCATTTACCGAAGTTCCTGTGCACTGGATAAAGGAAAATATCTTGTGGGGATTCTTAGATATTGTTTGTATACTTGTGTTCATCCCAAGAGACCCAGAATGCCACACGATCTGGTCAGAAGAGGGACCGATGGAGGTCACACACTAGATGAAGTCTTGTTTCAGGTCTGCCAGGATTTGAGGCTTTTTGAAACTAGTCTCAGGCTCTGAGAAGGCTGTTGGTCTATCTCTTGTTTTCTTCATTCCTATTGTGTTCACTTTGTGGATCTCAACCCCAAATCTTGGGGAATTCTTCAGCTTGCCACTCCTCGGTGGTCCATGAACTGTATTTTTGTCCTCAGACCTCACAGGTCTCAACCTCTTGACTTTTCAGGATTTTCTTCCAGAGTTGTATAATCTTTGTAGATTGACTTTTTTCACTCAACAATATGTATTTAAGGTGACTTGATGTCTTTTTACAGCAGCATAGCTTCTTTCTTTTTCTATTTGTCTATTCCTTCACCAATACCACATCGTCTTGTTTATTGGTACTTTATTGTAAGTCTTGAAGTCAGGAATTATCAGACTTCCTGTGTTATTCCTCTCTTTTAATGTCTTTTAAGATGTAAACTTTATTTTTTTTCCAGTTAGACCAATGGATCAGGAAATAATTGCCTTTGAAAAGATAGTTTATTACACACAGTTCCTGTGGGGAAGGGGGTACACCATGTCACTCAGGGCCATACCAAGAAACACTGACTTGAGTCAGAGGGAGAGAGGGTTAGGGGAACTGCAAAAGATCCCCTTTTGTTGTTGTTGTTGTTGTTGTTGTTGTTGTTGTTGTTGTTGTTTGTTTGTTTTCTTGGGAAGGAATGGGCAAGCCGGGGTAAGCAGGCTATGCAGGTTTAGGACTGGCCAGTTAATAATTTCAGTGAGCTCCTGGGTGTAGAGCCACCTCTTGTTTCTAGTGCTTGGCCCTGGGATACCCAGCACAGGAAAATCATGTAAAGAGCCTAAAAAGCAAATATTTTAGGACTATGAGCCCTAGATTGTTTGCACTTGAAAAGCATCTTCTAAGGAAAGCCATTTGTTGTCTCCAGGAACTGGAATCCTTTAACCCCAGGGGGTCAGTCCCTCCCTGGTCAAGGTCCCAAATAGTAAAACAACAGATACATAAATCAGAAAATGTGGTTAACATGCAATATTGTGTTGACTACCCTGGGTCTTTAGCCTTTCCATATAAACTTGATGATTAGTTCCTTAATATTTCTAAAATAACTTGTGGTTTTGATTGGGAATACCTTGAATTTATAGATCAAATTGGGAAGAACTAACATCTTGACAATATTGGGTCTTCCCATCCATGAACATAGACTATTTTTCCATTTATTAAAATCTCCTATTTCTTTCATCAGTATTTTATAATTTCATAAAATTGACTTCTGTGTATTAACTCCATATGCTGGGATCTTGCTTTAATCACCTATTAGTTCCAGGAAGTTTTTAAAATCTATTCTTTGGGATTTTCTTATTGTGTTATTTTAGTCACCATAAAATACATCATTAGTTTTGTTCCAAGATTCATTGTTTATGTACAATACCTAGTGCTCCATGCAATACTTGGGATTTTCTGTATAGACAATCATCCCATCTGTGAAGAAATGTGTTTGTTTTTATCATTTCAATTTTGTTCTTTTCTAGAAACTAAGCAGAGTTTCCTTTCTCCAGAGGTAATCCATATTTGTGTATGGTAGATGTTTAGAAGGACTACCAGTTTAGGTCCTTTAAAAATTTACAGTAAGTTTACTATAAATTTACAAATTTAGATCTACTGCAAATTAAATTCAGAGCTCAAGCTTTCCTAGACCAAGTTGAGATACAAATCTGAGCTGTAAATTTGATGAAGTCTAACTTTTCACCTCTCTTGAATGGATGTATTTTCCCCACCCTGACCCAGTGTCTTTGGCCAGCCTTGAGGTAATTTTTCCACTAGTACCTCCTAACAGGGAGCTAAGGAGTGCGCTTAATTCTGCTTCGTGCTTATGTTAAGGCAGCATCCTTCAGTTACAGCTTAAAGTAGAAGATCGACTCTTTGACCCTCATTAGGTGAGTGCTGGACTTTCATTTCTGTCAGGGTTGTCCTGCGCTTCCCTCAAATCAACAACTTGGATTTGTGTTCCTTCCAGATAAGCAAATGTCCTCAATGTGAAAGGAACTTCCAGCACTCCACTCACTTTTCTAGATTCTTGCTTTTTTTCAGATTTTATCCTGAAAATTCCTAGCATAGGAATCTTTGCTCAGCTTGCTATTAATGAACATTTTTAGAATATTTCCCCCGTAATTTCACTTGTTTTCAGAAGGATGGTTTACTGAAATACCCAGATTGGGGAGCCCAGCCTTCCCTCTTGAATGTCCTGGCACAAAAAAGACAGTAGTTTCCACTTAAGTTTCTCATTCTTAATGTTTTTGTTCACAAAGTCATGGAATGAGTCTCAGCCCTGGTTGTGTCTGAGGGTCTTCACCGGGACATGGTGCCTCAGCATGCCCCTTGTAGATAGCCATGCTGCATTTGTCCCTGCGAAATTGGAATGATCGGTATGATCGGTTTATCTTTGAGGCACTGTGATGTGTAATGTCATGCTTGGCAAATCACTGCACTCTGTGAAGGGTTGCTGAATCAAAGTCTTCCCAATAACTCCCTGAAGGACATTTGAAAAAAAACAGTTGTCTGACTTCTTCAGGCTTTTGGTAGAGAAGTAAAACAGAGATTTCCTGCGTAATCGCCCACCCTGTCTTTACTTCCTTCATTTGTTAAATCAATCTTCATGTAAACCTTAGGGTTGGAAAACTTGGTCTCTCTTGACATCCTGGTGTTTTGTAAACTTTTTTTCTGAAAGTAACTAAATTCCCCCCATGCTAAAAAAAATACTTGCTTCCTTTTTTGTGCTTTACAGAGAGGGACATTTTTTACAATCTGAATTATTTCTTCTTGTATTAGATAAGATGCTTTTGTCCACATTCAGCCATTTATTTTCTGTCTCCCGTCAGCTCCCCGGGGTCTCAAAGGGCCCTAGTCCTTAGACTCCCAGAAGACTGGAAATACTCTCCAACTTAATTATAGAATCTGAATTGACATATGAATATAGAATGGACTATTTTCAGCCTCTTACTTAAGACTCAAAGAGGTTTGGACAACTAAGTGTCCAGATAAACTCATCATGAAATGTTTCAGTGCATTTTTTTTTTCCTCAGTCACTTAATCTTTCAGGACACATGTTATTGCTTTTACAAGTGACCTTGTACTACTCCTTCTTTCAATATTCAAAAGATCTACAAGACTGGGAGCCATTAAACCCAAAGTCATATGTCAACGTTCTTGATCACTTGAACCTAAGTGGGTAAGTGTATTTCTTTAGTCAGTTACTATCTAAAGAAACATTTTCCACCAAGGAGTTCAAATTTGAATGTATTTGAATAATAGTTTTTACTATTATGAAAAATAAAAAAGATTCTGCACCAAAGTAAAACTGAATTTGCTTTTTTCTCAAAATGAAAGAAGCATCCACTCTGATTGAGTCTGCGTACACACACAAACAGAACACACACACACGCCGCACTGTACATCAAACTGAATGCTGAGAAATCCCAGAAGTAAAGAAGTAAAGGGGCTGGGGCAGGAAAGTTTATCAGCGTAGATTTCTCCTTTTTTAAGATGACTTTGAGAATTAAAAAAGAAGAATTAGGAATGATATAGATTTTAATAGAATAGCAGAGAACATATTCTAGGGGAAAAAATTATGGTCTATGAGAAAACTCAGAAACAAAAGTAGAATTAAAGCACACCATCTCGTATTAGGTTTTTGTTTGTAGGGTCTATTCTGTACCCTGTACTGTGGCGGGACTGTAGGTCATTCAGAATATATTGCTATGGTCCCTGCCCCAAAGAAACAGTCTACAGAAAGTGTGTGCGTTACTAGATACTACATATATACTATGCTAAACATGGTACTATGTGCTCTATTCACTCTATATTCTAAACTGTAGGATATATAGTATAATGCACTATACTGTGTGTAATATACTATATAATATGTAGTATTTAGTATGGAAATATGGTATATATAATAATCTGTACTCCATATATAATGTACACATAGTGTTACAAGATAATGTCCAACCTACTCACCATACATATAATTTCAAGATCTCTAAATAAGCATCTATGGGGACTGTAATTGTCAGAGAAGGTATATTGGAGGCTGTGGGAAATGATGAGGATTCGAATGTAGAAAACCACAGGTCATACAAGTATGTGAAGTGGCATGAGAAAACATAAATATTGTGGCCCTAAACAGGAGCTATCTTAGACGCAATCAAGTTCTTGCTTAAATCACAGAAAAATAAGCTGATGCTTTAGGGAGATGGTGAAAACGGTTTGAGTCACAAAACTGTGATTAAAATTAAGCAACATCCTTGACATTCCCTATCTTTGAGTGTGTTCACCAGATCGTGGGCTTACCTTATTGCTATTCTTTTGGTTCTTTTTTCTCACCTCCCAACCCAAGGTTTAGAGATAATAAATCTCATATTCTAAAATTTAATAATTCAGGAAAATTTAAGAATTAAAAGTGAAATATTCCAGGAAAATCAGAAAGGGCAAAATGAGTTTTTACTTGAATAAGCAACCTGGGACCATGCCTGCTTTAGTGCCTTGGAAAAAAATGTGTGGGACAGATTCTGTCATAAAATGGCAGTCGCATGGGGGGGGGGGTTGTCCCCGGGTGGCTCAGTTGGTTTAGTGTCTGCCTTTGGCTCAGGTCATGATGTCAGGGTCCTGGGATCGAGCCCCGCACTGGGGTCATTGCTCAGCGGGGAGCCTGCTTCTCCCTCAACCCCTCCCTCCTGCTCACATGCTCTCTCGATCTCTCAAATAATTTTTTTTAAAAAAAATCTGAAAAATATATGGTGGGTAGAAAGTGGATTAGAAGCTAGAAGACTTAAATTCTCGCACTGACTTGACTACTTGAACATATTATTTAGTTTTTTTTAAATATTCTATTCAGATTTTAAAAATGAGCCTATGATAAACTACAGATCATGCTTTACGCTAGGGATTCAGCTATTAATAAAAATATCAGTCCTAGCTTGTAGGAAGCGAATAGTCCATAGAGGGAGCCAAACACAGGAGAGGAGTTCAATTTAACACCTTCAGTGCAAAGACAAGGCTGCTCCCAGGTTACTCTGCTCAGGAGAGGACACTCGGTGCTCTCACCTTACCTATAAGAAGGATCCAAAGACACTCGTGCTATCTACTGGGTGGGGAAGGCCAAAATGAGGTAGCGTACATGAAAGCATCTTGTTTTCTGTAAAGTGCCATAAAAAGGGAAAGGGTGACGATGGCCCGTGTGGGGAGCTACCTAGACAAAGGAGCCACGGCAGAGGTGAGGAAGAGGGAACATGCACGCGCCTCGTGGGAAGCTATGCTTTATGCTTTATACCCACTGGAGGAGCCAACAAGTTGAGCGATGCCGAGAGGTACACGTGTTGTACTGGGTTTCTCCTGAGTTCCTGAACCTGCACCTGAAAGTAAGAGGATTAAGGCTTTGGGTGTTATTTTAATATGAAACAGGTACGCTTTGTATTTTGCTAACGTTTCTAGCAATAAAATGCCTTACACATGATACTGTCTCCCTCTGAATGAAAGCCTGTGTTATAACACGGCACCTTATAAAATTAAGGGAAGGAAATGTTTGAAGTCAGACCCTGAGAAATACTGCTTTCAAGAGGCAAACTACTTCCTCCTGTGTCGTAGCTGGATGACGTACTGGTGGGGAGATTTCCAAGGGTGTGATGTGGACATAGCCTTGGAGAGATGGTCTGTTTTCTGAAGCAAACCAGGGCTGGGGAGGTCACTGTTCTGCCTCTGACAGATGTGCCCTCCAGAGCCCCGTTCCAAGGGAATAGTGGCAATGCATTTCCCAACGCAAGAGGAGCAATCTACCTTTCCTCTACCACACCATCCTCATTCCAAACCCTCCAAGATACCTTCTAGTGTAGGTCAAGTGATGAGTTGGATTCTTAGACTATTCTCTGCCAGGAATTGTCCTTGAACTTTAAAAATGATGTTTCTTTAGCATTGCACCTGTCTTCTGATTGTATCTGACCATCACATGTTCTTTTCTTGCTTGCGTCTATCATAGCTGGCCATGTACTGTGATGGGTAGTGGTCAGAGGACAGGCATATCATGCTGCTAGTAATCATCTGCACCAGCAGATGTTATCAATAATGTGTAATATAGATATGTAGTCATTCCAAAAGCATTTTTTTTTTTCATTTTGGAAAAATAGTATTATTGTATCTGGAAACAGTAAATCATTCTTATTTATGTTTGGACAATATCTTTTCCAACAAAAGGAGGTGGAAATATCCTGCATTAAAAGTGAAGTATATTTAGAGTCATCAAATTAAAATAGATTTATTGTTAAATATTTGAAAATATAAAAATATATCAGAAAGCAAACCCAAATCTTCTCCAACCTTACCATAAATACAGGTTGATATCTTAAATATGGCTTGGTATCTTATCTTTTCTCTTATTATGGTAGGAGATTTTCTCATGTCCTCATGTCATCTTGGGGAATATCAAAGTAGCTTCTCTTGTTGTTTCTTTTCATCTTGTACATTTCTATAATATAACTAATCATTCTCTCATTATTGGAGATTAATAATTTCTTATAAAAATCATCAGAAGGAGTATCTTCTCCTATCTTCTCCTATAAAAATCAGCAGAAGGAGAGGGAGATAGAGGGAGAGAAAGAGGCAGAGAGATTTATTGATACTCTGGGCCTGAAGAGAAGACACTGAAAGAGAAGTCATTGGGAAGATATTCATCATTGTGTCTCCCAAACTCATTTGCAGAAAGAAGTCATCCAGATGCATGGTTCCAACAGAACCACGATGGTTGCCCAGTTTATCCTGGTGGGCTTCTCCAGCCTGGGGGAGCTCCAGCTGCTGCTGTTTGTGGTCTTCCTTCTCCTGTACCTGACCATCCTGCTGGCCAATGCCACCATCATGGCCGTTATCCGCTGTAGCCGGACTCTGCACACTCCCATGTACGGTTTCCTGTTCATTCTCTCTTTTTCCGAATCCTGCTACACATTTGTCATCATCCCTCAGCTGCTGGCCCACCTGCTCTCGGCCACCAAGAGCATCTCCTTTGTGGCCTGTGCCACCCAGCTCTTCTTCTTCCTCGGCTTTGCCTGCACCAACTGCTTCCTCATTGCTGTGATGGGGTATGACCGCTATGTGGCAATCTGCCACCCTCTGAGGTACACACTCATCATGAACAAAAGGCTGGGGTTGGGGTTGGTTTCCCTGTCTGGAGTCACGGGTTTCTTCATTGCTTTGGTGGCCACCAACCTCATCTGTGACATGCCTTTCTGTGGCCCCAACAGGGTCAACCACTATTTCTGTGACATGGCGCCCGTTATTAAGTTAGCCTGCACAGACACTCATGTGAAGGAACTGGTTCTCTTCAGCCTCAGCATCCTGGTGATCATGGTGCCTTTCCTGCTGATTCTCATCTCCTACGGCTTCATCGTTAACACCATCCTGAAGATCCCCTCAGCTGAGGGAAAAAGGAAGGCCTTTGCCACATGTGCCTCCCACCTCATGGTGGTCTTTGTGCATTACGGCTGTGCCTCCATTATCTACCTGAGGCCCAGATCCAAGTCTGCCTCTGACAAGGATCAGCTGGTGGCGGTGACCTACACTGTGGTGACTCCCCTGCTTAATCCGCTTGTCTACAGTCTGAGGAATCAGGAAGTGAAGACTGCCCTCAAAAGAGTCCTGGGAATGCCTGTGACAATCAAGGTGGTCTAACAAAACCCCTGAAATTAATGAGGGAAGCTATAGTTGTCAAAGACAAGATATTTTTTTCTGTCCTTTTACCAATCCAGTCCTGACATGGACAGCATTTCTAAGGATTAAGACCTTTCTCTTTCCTCCCAGTCCAGAAAACGGATGAGTCAGTCTACATGCTACATTGTTCAATGCTTGGTTGAGAAACAAAAAACTGGGGCACCTGGATAGCTCAGTTGGTTAAGCATCAGACTCTTGGTTTCAGTTTGGGTCATGATCTCAGGGTCATGAGACTGAGCCCTGCGTTGGGCTCTGTGCCGAGCATAGGGTCCACTTGGGATTCTCTCTCTCTCCTTCTCCCCCGCCTGTCTTTACTGACACCCTCTCCCAAAACAAACATACAAACAAACAATGAAACAACTCACACTTGGCAATAAGAGAAAAGTATATATATATATATATATATATATATATATATATGGCATATATATGTGTGTGTGGGGTGTATATATATGTGTGTGTGTGTGTGTGTATTTTTATGAGAAGACAATAATCAAATTGAAAAGTGGTCATGGTTAGCTTTCCTGGATGAGTAGAGAATAGGATCCAAAGCTACTGGCCATGTCTTATCGAAGACGCAGGCATGGCATCTATAAGTAGTAAACCATCTATAAGTAGTAAACCCACTATATACCAGGTTCCATGCAAAGTGGGAAAATCATGACCAGTAAGCTGATAGTTTATAGAGAGGAGGGAAGGGTAGGAACATGAACAGAGAAAGGAAACTATGACAACGCACGATGACCAAATCTTTTAAAAGGATATAAACTAAGAGTTATCAGAGCCAAAAGAAAAAATATATATATATTCTTTCTGAAGGAAAAAAAATGGAATAAGTGAGACGAGAAAAGGGGAAAGAAAATCTGAACCAGGCCTTAAAGAAAGAGCAAGATTTCAATATCAAGAACTGGGTTTTCCAGTGATGAGAAGATCCATCAATATTACCAGAACTGTAGATTTTTTCCCAAAATTTAAAACCAGTTTCTTATTATATTAATTATACATTAGATACATTTAAATCATGGTTTGTAGTTTTGCTTTGTTTTCATGGTGACGTGTTCAAGTTTTTAATGGATACAATTTTGTTTTAATAATGGACCTAAAACAACCAGTAATGACATCACACTTGCTACTGAAGTGCAACACAATGTTCTGGAAAGTCTCAAAAGGCTCAGGGCTCGCAGCCCACTGACCCTGCAACAGTCCCAGTGTGAACCTCCCCTGACTCTAACATCTGATCGTCATAATTTGAACTACAAATACTAAATGGAATTGATTTTAAATGTTATTTTATTTTGTTATTTTATTATTTTAAACCTATTATTTCAAGCCATGTAATTTGAGACAATACCTAAAACTCTTCAAACTGATGTGCCTTGAACTTTTTTTTATCTGGACAACTGAGGGGCTTTTTGTTTTTGTTTTTGTTTTTTTTCCTGGGAATATGCAAATTATCCAGTGAGCCCAGAGCTTGTCTTCTACTCGGGAGAGTCGGTTCTATTAATTAGAATTTTTTCTCTGCCCAGTGACCTAACCTGTACTAGAATAAAAATCTCCTGATTTGTTAAAATTATGTTTCATCACCCAAAGGAAAAATGGTTATCATTAAGTACGTGACTGTGACAATAGCTTGTAAGCAGGGAACGTGTGTTTTATATAAACAGTTACAGCCAGCACGCTCTCTTCCCCGGGAAAAGCTCCCTGGCTGATTCCTCAGCATAATCAACACTCGTGTCCAGCACATTACTTCCTGGGGTGTCTGTGTGGCTCAGCCCTTCCAGGCTACACTGTCTACGTCTGTCCTCAGAACCGAGTGTGACAGTTGCATTGATGATCCTAATCATCCTGCTGGTGACGTGTAATTCTGTAGTACGGCCTGGTGAGATGTTATTGCAATCAAGATTATTTGTGTCTAATAGAGGCAGATGGAGTGTTCTGGAAAAATAAAATATGAGCAAGAAAATCACAGAAGAAAGGAAAATCCTAAAAGCCTAGAAGTGCAGTTTGCTTAGATTATTTTGCAAGTGTCTCTAAGTTCCCGCTCGTCCATAAATTCGTGAGAATTTTTCTAATGAGTTATGGGTTTATGCTAAATATGGTCTGAAGGTCTCCAATCACGTGGGCCAATACTTAAAGTAAAAGCTTTATCCCCAAGTGAAAATATGCATGGATATGTGCATGTTTTGGCATTTTGAGTCTAAATAAAGCATTTTAATTATATAAGGGTCGTTCTTTCACTATTCTGCTCTATCAGACTTTTTGGGGTTAGCCACCCAACCATCGGAGCCTATCTGGGGCAGGTATGTTTCAAACAGTGTGAAAATATTCTTCTCCCTGTGGATGACACAGAGACATGATAAGGCAAAAAAGAAAACAAAGGAGGTCGTGCTATCATGATGGGCATCTAGCTAATTTTCCTTGAATGCTATTTAAGGCCATACAATCTTCCAAAGTGCTCTACAGCCCAATCTCACACAGGCCTTGTTGGCAAGAAATTTACTACTTCCTTCTTGAGGTGACTAAGCCGGAATTTTCAGGAAGCCTGGGGAGGCACACAGTTAAGAAGAGTCAGAATGGTTTCCAGACACACGTGGAGTGCGGGCTGGTTCACTGAGCTGCTGCTCCTCCCCTCACCCCCGCCCCGTCATGCTCGGTGCCCCTTGCAGAGCCGCCCCTGCAGGACCCAGAGGCAGTTCTGGTGCTTCCCCGGTGGTGTGACACTTTGAGGAATGTGAATCCACGTCCCCCACATAGATGAGGCCTCCTGACACATATACTCCCAGGTCTGAGCTCCATCCCCCTTTAAGGTAATGTACTAAAGTACTAATGTACTCCGTCCCCCTTTAATTCCCATTCACAACGCTGCCCTGTAGCTGTTGGCACAAACCCACCAGGGTCCGGAGAAAGCCCGAAGTCCAGTTGGTGATTCTTCTTTGCCTTAAAGCAAAATGACTTTTCCCCCTAATGGTGTGCTGTTTAACTCCTAATTTGGCTTAGATTGTGTAGTCATGATTTATCTTCTCTCATGGCTTTAGTAAGTCCTTCGTCAAATTATACAGGAACTACTGAAAACGTGTCCTGATCCCTTAGCTCCCTCCTCACACGGCAGACCCTGTTTTCTTTCTAAAATGAAACATTATAGCTCATTCCAACCAAACACTCTTCCTGGTGTCAACAAGTTGAATAAAATATCCTTAAGTAAGAAATGGGAGAAGTGTATCATCAGCATAAGTTTCAGCAGGGAAAACCCCAGCAATGCTGGAAATCAGGTCTCTGGGTGCTGCGTCCACGCCTTCCTGTTAGTGAGCGCTACCCCAGTTACAGACACAGTTGTATCTCTATCAGCTGCTTCATTGTTTTTCTTCTTCTGACCTTATGTCTACACACCTGGCATCTCTGATCATCCTTCTACAGACTTCCTGTATAAAAAAAAAATGCACTTGGCCTTCATCCTTTTACAGATCTGTGAAATGAAATAGTGATCGCTCCGACCTGGCACATACTCTGGTTCCCAAATTTGCCACCCCTCCGGTTCCACACCTTTCCTGAAACCCACATTTCTTATTGCGTCAATAATTTGCTGGTTGGCTTGTTAGTACATTAGTGAATTTTTAAAAGATTCTATTTACTTATTAGAGAAAGAGTGAGAGAGAGAGAAAGCACACAAGTGGGAAGCGGGGTAGAGGCAGAGGGAGAAGTAGGCTCCCCACTGAGCAGGGAGCCCGATGTGGGACTCGATCCCAGGACCCCAGGATCATGACCTGAACTAAAGGTGGATGTTTAACTGACTGAGCAACCTGGGTGTCCCAGTACATTAGCAAATTTTGGCACATGCTTGAGATATATCTTTCTAAGGGTTTTTAAATATATTTTTAAACATATTGGATTTCTTATGAGATAACATCCACATAACACAACGACACACAATGGCCTGGGTGTCCTGCTTCTTACTTCCAGTCTTACTTTTAGCCAGGTCCTCTTCTCATATTCTATGTCTGAGCTTTTTAAACTATTTGGGGTGAAAGACTAACTTTCCTGACAAGTTATTATGTACCAGTGATGTTGTAATATACAATGAAAGTGAATCATTTAAAAAAACAAAATTAAAAGGACATGAAAGAACTTATTTTGTCTTACTATTAGACTAACATACGGACAGTTAATTGAGCTGTAAAAGTGTCTGAGCCTGGCTTCTCAGACGCAGGAAAGAGTCACAGTTCGTCCTGCTCTCATCCTGTTCCCTGAACAGCATTGCTCAATCCTCTGGTATTTCCAAAATACTTGGACTCCCACCACATTCAAAACTGAGATATTATCCATCTCTGAGCCTGTAATTTTTCAGCTTGGAGTGTCCCTTGAGCAAGCCAATGTTCCCTTTCGGTGAAATCTCTGACGCCTCTCTTGTGATCCAGCAGGGAGGACTGGTCACCCCTTCCTTCTGCCCACAGCACGAAGTTCTCTGCCTGACCTGCTGGCTCTTCCATCTTCTGACAAACTGTTCATACAGCTCTCTCCAGCACTGCAGAGTATTTCTTGAACTTGTTACTGCTCTCAAATAAGTGTCTTCAGCACGGGCATATCTCAATTTTAGATCTAAACCAATGGCTCTTTTGACCTCTAAATTCAGAAATTTATTAGGCATTTCAAATTAAACATCCGAAGCCAAATTCTCAGCCTGTTCTCCAGCTCTGTTACTTTCACAGTTTTATCTCTCTTAGTTAATTGTAAATCCCAATGGAATTCCAGTTTCTTGGAACAAAAACCAGGGGTCACTCCTAACTGTCTTCTTAAAACATGTGACACACTGTTCTCCAAAGTGGCTGCACCAACTTGCATTCCCACCAACAGTGTAAGAGGGTTCCCCTTTCTCCACATACTCTCCAACACATGTTGTTTCCTGTCTTGCTAATTTTGGCCATTCTAACTGGTGAAAGGAGGTATCTCAATGTGGTTTTAATTTGAATCTCCCTGATGGCTAGTGTTGATGAACATTTTTTCATGTGTCTGATAGCCATTTGTATGTCTACATTGGAGAAGTGTCTGTTCATATCTTCTGCCCAATTTTTGATATGATTATCTATTTTGTGTGTGTTGAGTTTGAGGAGTTCCTTATAGATCCTGGATATCAACCTTTTGTCTGTACTGTCATTTGCAAATATCTTCTCCCATTCCCTGGGTTGCCTCTTTGTTTTGTTGACTGTGTCCTTTGCTGTGCAGAAGCTTTTGATCTTGATGAAGTCCCAAAAGTTCATTTTCACTTTTGTTTCCTTTGTCTTTGAAGACTTATCTTGAAAGAAGTTGCTGTGGCTGATATCGAAGAGATTACTGCCTATATTCTCCTCTAGGATTCTGATGGATTCCTGTCTCACGTTGAAGTATTTTATCCATTTCGAGTTTATCTTTGAGTACGGTGTAAGAGAATGGTCGAGTTTCATTCTTCTACATATATAGCTACACACCACTTTGGAGGACAGTGTGGAGATTCCTAAAGAAATTAAAAATAGAGCTTGCCTATGACCCTGCAATTGCACTACTGGGTATTTACCGAAAAGATACAGATATAGTGAAAAGAAGGGCCATCTGTACCCCAATGTTTATAGAAGCAATGGCCACGGTCGCCAAACTGTGGAAAGAACCAAGATGACCTTCAACGGACGAATGGATAAGGAAGATGTGGTCCATATACACTATGGAGTATTATGCCTCCATCAGAAAGGATGAATACCCAACTTTTGTAGCAACATGGACGGGACTGGAAGAGATTATGCTGAGTGAAATAAATCAAGCAGAGAGAGTCAATTATCATATGGTTTCACTTATGTGTGGAGCATAACAAATAGCATGGAGGACATGGGGAGATGGAGAGGAGAAGGGAATTGAGGGAAATTGGAAGGGGAGGTGAACCATGAGAGACTACGGACTCTGAAAAACAACCTGTGGGTTTTGAAGGAGTAGGGGGTGGGAGGTTGGGGGAACCAGGTGGTGGGTATTAAGGAGGGCACGGATTGCATGGAGCACTGGGTGTGGTGCAAAAACAATGAATACTGTTACACTGAAAAGAAATTATATATATATAAAAAAAAAAGATAGTGGTAAAAAAAAAAAAATTCAGCTCTGTTTACAGAGCACACACAGTTTCAAGTCTTTGTTCACCATCTCCATCTCTAGCCCTGTGTTTTACCACCATCATTGTCATTGTCTTCTTGAATTTTTGCAGGAAGCTTGAAATACGTCTTGCTGCTTGCCGCTGCCCCCAAGTCTATCTATTCTCAACAAAATAGGATGATCCTTTGAAAAGCAAGTCAGATTATATCTCTTCTCAAGTCAAAGTCTTCCAGCAGCTTCTATCCTACTCCACAAAAGGGAATCTTTCTCGGGGTGAACTACAAGCCTGGTAGTTTTCTGGAGGCTCACTCTGCCAAGATCTCATTTCTGGACACTCTCTGGAGCCAAGATCTGCAGGGAGAACAGGACAATGGGGAGTATGGCTTCCCATCTGTTCCTTGCCTACTTTTGGGGCTAAATTTGAACTTCAGCCCGCAGATATGTATATTTTTATTGTTCAGTGGACTTTCATGTGTGGATGGGAAAACTCCCTAAAATGTGTACTGGCTTAAAGTTTGTAAAGACTTGAAGTCATCTTACTAACAACATAAATACATCAAATTATATTCTTCAGACCTTAAACACTCATAGTCTTTCTATATGTTTATGCATTAAATGCACAGCTAATTATAAAGCATAAGACACATGAAATTAGAAAAATTAATGAAACACCAGGAAGGCAAGTTCAAGAGGAAAGTTAACTAGGAGTTTATAGTATGTGTGTGTATGCATTTCTCCTTATTAAAATGGTAGCACTTCAAGTTTTTATTTATTTTGAGGTCAGTTTGAACTCAGTACATTAAAAGACTTAAGACGCATTCTTTTTTTTTTTTTTTTCCGCATTACCTATTTATTTATTTATTTATTTATTTTGATATTTAATATAATTTTTTATTTTTTATAAACATATATTTTTATCCCCAGGGGTACAGGTCTGTGAATCACCAGGTTTACACACTTCACAGCACTCACCAAAACACATACCCTCCCCAATGTCCATAATACCACCCCCTTCTCCCAAACCCCCTCCCCCCAGCAACCCTCAGTTTGTTTTGTGAGATTAAGAGTCACTTATGGTTTGTTAAGACGCATTCTTAATCCCTGTCATATTGAAAGCATCCCCAAGCATTAGCAGCACCAACTTTGCATACCACTGAAATGCCATGTGTGCCCCAGAGCACAGATTCTAGGAGAAGAAGAAGAAGAAGAAGAAGAAGAAGGAGAAGGAGAAGGAGAAGGAGAAGGAGAAGGAGAAGGAGAGGAAGAAGGAGAAGGAGAGGAAGAAGAAGAAGAAGAAAAGAGAAGAGAAGAGAAGAAATTCCTTTCAGGGATGCATTTGCTTCATTTTCTGTGTCAGAAAGTAGACGACTGATGTTCTTCAAAGGCCTCACCCCCTTCCATGGTCCCTACCACGCACTCCAATAAGCCGGCCATGCTGGAGTGCTAAGAGTTTTAAGAACACACCCGGTATAACAGGGCTTTCTTCTGCAGTTCCTTGGCTTGGAATGAACCCTCTTCTCCCTGGCACTGCATGGCATGGTTCTGGTTCTTGTTTTAGGTCTTCTCTCAAAAGCCACCTTCTCAGAGTGACCCATTCTGTCCACTGTCTTTGCAGTAATAGCCCATTTTCCTGCCTCTGATCCCCTTCCCCACATCAGTTTGAAATTGTATCACATGTCATTATCTTACATAGAGTATTTTAATTTGCTTATTGTCTGTCTTCCCTGCCCTCTACTATTGTGGAAGTTCTGTGTGTAAGGGATTTCACCCTATGTCTCTGCTGTATTTCATTACCTATCACAACATAGGCTTCCAGTAATAATGTCCTTAAAATATATGTTTAAAAAATTAAAATTAGGCGCCTGGGTGGCTCAGTGGGTTAAGCCTCTGCCTTCGGCTCAGGTCATGATCTCAGGGTCCTGGGATCGAGACCCACATAGGGCTCTCTGCTCAGCAGGGAGCCTGCTTCCCCTTCTCTCTGCCTGCTGCTCTGCCTACTTGCAATCTCTCTCTCTCTTTCTCTCTGTCAAATAAATAAATAAAATCTTTTTTAAAAAATTAAAAATTAAAATAAACGTGGAAGTTATTGACTTAAACATTCCCTGGTAAAAACAATTAGAACTTTATTCCCAAATACACTCAGCTGAATCTTCCCTTCTTTAATCCTTGTCCTTCTCCATACTTTTATTCTTGGTCATTTCCTTCCTCCATTTTTATTCTAGAAGAAAACATAAACAGCTGAGTTTATGTGACTCCACTACAACTGTATAGCCTTTCATGTCCTCTGATGATGTCATAGCTCGTATGATGTCACTAGTGAGCCAGCCGACTGACACTGAATAAAAAGCTGTGGAGACAGTCTTCGTTGGGTCCCAAGACCTGGGTGAGAACCAGAGCCAATGTTATTGCACACTAGAGCTTTAGGAGATTAAACACCAGTGAGGTGGCTTCTAGAACTGGACATCACCTGAGAGAAAGAACGGGGGAGAAGCCATACCCCTGCCCCCCTTCGGAGCAGCCCTCCCGTGCAGGCACCTGAGAGCTGGTGAGAACCTTTGGGTACCAGTGGTGGTGGAGGTCCTGAAGATGCTGCAAGCAACCCCGTGGGCAGCAGGCTGGGGCCCGTGGGGGTGTGACCAGAGAGGAAAAACCCATCAGGTGCACCTGGTAATCCTCGTTGCAGACTGGTTGGTGAGCAACACTGAGACAGACTTTCAGTTAGTGCCAGTACAGAGAAGCAGACCGAGGTGTGGGAGTATGTGCTATTACACCCCATTTTGTGGTCCCCCAGTGGTGAGGCCAAATAGCCCGTGCTCCTGAGAGCTCATCTCCTTTTACCTAAAGATGCTCTCTTTTATCCCCGATTCTCCAGTGACTTTCAGCCCCTGTGCAGTGCCCTGGAGGCCCCTGTAGGATCTGGCCCCGACTCACGGACCTCCTCCCATGTTCCCCACCATGTACCCCACTACCGTGGAAGTTCTTTGTCTAAGGGATTTTGCCTTGTGTCTCTGCTGCATTTCATTACCTGCCACAAGGCAGGCCTCCAGTAGTTATTGTTGAGGGTGTGGTGTACTGGCCAAGCGTGGGTTTGGGAGCAAAGCTGCCTACGTCGCTTACTAGTTATGTGCCCTTTGTCCCCTTATCTGTAAAGTGGGAATAACGGTGTCTGCCTCAGAACTGCTGTGCGGACCACATGAGTTAATACGTGTCAAGCGTGTAGGACAGTGTCTTCTGCACAGCCGACTGCATTTGGATGTTTATTAGTATCTAATCAGGTTTAACTGTACCATAAAATAGGTACTTCGCTTACTTATTTATTATTAATTAATTTATTTATTCATTCATTAGAAAGAGAGCGTGTGCAAGAGAATGGGAAGGGGCAGAGGGGAGGGGAAAGAATCCAAAGCAGACTCCACACTGAGCACAGAGCCCAATGTGGGGCTCAATCCGACAACCCTGAAATCATGACCTTTCCCCCCAACAAGGGCTCCACAGCACATTCTGCATAAAAATCTCTCTTCCCAGCAGGTGGCATTCTGGGAGGCTGGATCCCTGTCCCGGGGAGCATTGCTCCACGTAACCAAGTCCTCCACATCCTTGGCCATCTTCGTTTCTCAGGCAGAAGACAGGAGATGAGCGTTCTCTCAAGCAGTGGTTGTCCAAGGTCTTATGGCGACTAAGCGTGGCCCAGCGCATCCTGGTCCCACATGGTCCCACTGCAGCCTCCTCCAACAGTCACTGCCGCTCCTGGAGAATTCACCAGCAACCAGGAATCATGCCTCCATCTCTGCTTCCAAATGACCTTGTAGTGTTTATACCACATGTGTGTGTGTGACAGAATACAGCAAGCTCCGGGTTGGACAGGCAGCAGATCAGATCTTCTTCTCGGTGTTACAGCTGGTGGGTGTGGAGAGGGTGACCCCTCACTACCTAGAACACCTGGCTCTCCAGAGAAATAAGCTGGGTTCCAGGAGTCCAGCCAGAAGCACACAGTTAAGAGTAGTAGGTGATAGCTGTCCTCTGGGGTCATGAGGTGACACATTTTGCTCTTAAACACTAGGTCCTCACCCAGGAGCTTAAATTACATGAGATTACCCAACCTGAAGGTCTACACTAGGATGACACCCAGATTCTCTGACAATCTCCTGAACCTGTGTGTCAAACTTCTCCAAACGTATCCGGCAATACAGTCATTTACCCCAGGGCTCTCTCTGAGCTCATCTGTGACAGTCTGAGGGGAGAGAGGAAAAGGAGGCAGCCCCAGTCCATCACTTCCGGGTGCGCATCTTGTGCCTCAGCCAAACATACTCCCACCACTCAACTACGGGACTTTGCTGGAAGTAGAGCTAAGACGGGTTAGGATATCATATTTAGGAACCCAGAGTTTCCTGAAAATCGCTGTATTCAACAATCATCCTTCCCTAAAATACTCCGTGACTATCTGTACAGTTCAGCAGCTGAGACACCCAGAGCAGCACTCTGTGGTTAACCGGTGTCCTCACTCACAGTATAGAGTCCTGAGGGGAACTTCTGAGATCTCCCTCCTGCCTTCCTCCTTACCTGCATCTAGGGCTCTGGCTACGTGTATCAAGACAATAGCCCAAGGGAAAGAGAGAGTCGCCAGTGACCACATGGCCACAATGTTGAGGACACACTTCATCTTTCCCTGACACCAGCACTTTGGAAACGTGTCACCTCCCAAAAACCTAGGGCTTCCTAGAGAACTGGTATCTCCAAGATCTTTTCTGGGAAGTCAAAGATGATGGTATTTGCTCATTCAACAAACATAACTTTGGTCACCCCCTGTATGTCCAACTACACTCTAGGCACTGGGATTCATATGTGGTCAAGACAGATCTATACGGGATGTCATAGTACCTACGTGGTAGGTGGAAAGGGCACTAATATGTAAAAGAGAATGATATAATTTCAGCTCAACCCAATAGTTAACACAAATAACTAAAGAACATTGGAATAGAACGTGACTGAGAAAGAGGGGCCACTTGGGCTACACTGGCCACAAAGGGCCTCTGCGTGAGGATGACGCTTGAGTTGAGAGCTGAACGTTGTCTTGGAATCATCCACAGAAGATCAGAGTGAATGAAGACGGCTCCAGGCGGAGGGAAGAGTTAGAATAACGGTCTAGAGCTGAGGAGCTTGGCACAGTGAAGGACGGAGAGAAGCCTAGCCTCCCAGGACGCACACTCGGGAGGGCGGGTGGACACAGGACCTGAGAACCGAGCTTCAGGCATCTTAGGGATTCAAGATTATTGTGACCAAAAAATTAGAGTAGTGGGGAAAGGTCCATCCAATTGGATCATCTGAGCTATATTTGCATCCTACACTTGTGCTAGGAACCGAGAAGTCCTCCGTGGGACTCTTCATTTTGGTAGAGGCCCCCACTTGTGGCCTTGTGTCATGTGAGGGCACCTCGAACTTCATCACAGAGTGCTCCAAACGGCCTGGAAACTTCTGCCTTCTTCCCGGGGCTCCTCTATCCGAGCTGCCTGAACATGTCGTATAGAAGGGGATGGACTTGGTGGGAGAAGGCCAGACCCCAAAATCTTGTCTGTGAGTGAGCATATGGCCTGAATAAGGGGTCACGGAGCCCTGTGTCTTAACCTGAAAATGCCCACTATGAAGAGTGACCCATTTCCACTAAGAAATCTGCACACGGTGCTCAATTGTCCCATCTAAGGGGTGGTGTCGGCTGCACATCTGGAGGAACTCGACACCGCACCGGCTTCCTGCTCTCCCGCAGGCTCAGACAATGTGTCTCAGAGTTAAGTAGATAGTTTTTAAATCTGTATTTTTAAAAGTTAGGGGAAACTAAATAATAATACCAATATTTATCATAATAACCTGAACCAATAAAGAGACGGAAGCACAGCGTCCGAGACATAAGCACAGCGTCCGATCGCTCTTCTCCTTCGCCGTTGACTCTGCCCGTCCTCCATCTCCTCGTCCTCTTCCCGACCACTCCAAGGGGGAGTTTCTTCCCTGAGTATCTGCCATGTGAAGGCGAATGCGGTCACACCCAGGCTCAGAGACGTGGGAATGCTCCGTCCTGCTCTGATGGCAGATACCTGCTGTGTTATTATTTCCTGAGATGTCTCTGAGGACGCACGGACGCGCCAGTCACAGAGCCGTCTGGAGCACACACCTGCCCTCCTCACCTCTGGTGAGAGAGTCAGGGAGGCAGAGTTTTTTTTTGTTTGTTTTGTTTTGGTTTGTTTGTTTTTAGATTTTATTTATTTATCTGACAGAGATCACAAGTAGGCAGAGAGGCAAGGCAGAGAGAGAGGAAGAAGCACGCTCCCCGCTGAGCAGAGAGCCCGATGTGGGGCTCAATCCCAGGACCCTGAGATCATGACCTGAGCCGAAGGCAGAGGCTTAACCCACTGAGCCACCCAGGTGCCCCCAGAAAGAGTTTTAATGAGAACACAGCCAGATGGTGCCGTGAGGTCAAAGGGGCATGGATTGAGAAAACATCACTGAATTTGACACAAATTTATTTCAGGCAGCATTTACTGAGAAACATTTTACTCTGAACCAGCTACGTAATTTGTGGGGCGAGCCCAGAGCGAGAACGCAGTACCTCCAAGTGTTACGAAACCTTTCAAGACAGCAAGCCCTGCGTAGATGACATGCCCGAGAATCTGGTCCCGAATCCAGGTCAGGGTTAGGGTCACAGGTGCCATCCCAAACACCTACATCCTGCGTTCAAGCAACTCAGGAAAAAACAGAAAAGTCGAGATCTAAATAAGCAGTGTTCCGAGTAGGAAGAGATGAGCGTGTTTAGTGTGACCCCACCCGTCGTGGAAGGGCAGACGTGCTCTCAGTCGGACAAGGCAGGGACGCTTCCCTGTGAAAGGAGCACCCGAGTTAGAGTCTGAAGCGTCAGAGACCTGCCACGCGGCCACGCAGAAGAGATACTGCTGGATGATGGGAAGCGGTAAGACAGGTTCCCAGAGCGGTCGAGATTTCTGCTGCAACAAGCCGTTTCATCAAAATTATGCTTTGCTCATAGGCACAAACCGTATTGAAGAAGCAGAAAAGGACATTATGCACTGGGTAAAACTAACGTCCCCAGAGTTGGTTTAGGCTTGTTTTCCATTTCTTTAAAAATCTATTTTTGATCCATGACTCCTGCGGCGTGTAGACCTGGCGTCCTGGAGTCCTGGGCCCCTGGCCGTCGGCCCCGGTGGGCGAGTCAGGACTGGAGGCAGCGGGCGCCAGGGCCTTCCGGTTGGAGCTGTGGGAGAAGAAGACGATTTTCATCCCAAGGAAGGAAATCGGAGAGAGAGCGGGGCGGGGGGGGGGGGGGGTGGAAGAAAGAAGAATGAGCTGGTAAGTTGGAGAAACAGAAGTAGAAGAGGCTCACCTGTGCTTTCTCAAGCAGAAGTGCCCCACAAGCAGCACCAGCAGGCTGACTGCGGCCACGAGACAGAGCAGGGTCAGCACGGCGGAGTTCCCACCGCCTGGGGCGTGAAACGAGGACGTCAGTCTACGAGGCTCTCCGTGGCACCACCATCAATGCTTCCCTCCTTCCTAGAATGTTCTTCTGCATCTGAAGACTTCATCTCGATTCCTCCTGACTCGGTGTCCCCAGTCCCCACCCCATCTGTTGCCCAAGTCAGCAGGGCCTTCTTCCTTTTCTCTTCAGTACTCCAATCCCCTTCCTCCATTGCTTGGATTCTAGTGGCGCCCACTCTCTGCCCTTCTTTCTCTGGGTGGTCCCGCCTCGGTCCTCTGGTGCAGCGTGTTCCCGTCTACCTGCAAGCACCTCCCTCAGCAGCCCCAGGACCGTTGTTTCCCAGACAGGCCCCAGCTCTTTCTCACCCCAGTGGAGGACGATGTCTTGGCCTCCCAGACTGCTGTGTCTCACTCGGCAGGACAGACCGGCCGCCTCCCGGGCCGCCACGTCCAGGGTCACTCGGAGATACCACGTCCCATCCGCGTGGGGCAGGACGTCGCCTCGCCGGGTGCCCCGCTGCTCCTGCTCACCCCGCATCCACATCACCCACACGGGCTTCGGGTGGAAGCCGGAGACGTGGCACACCAGCAGCAGACGGCCGGGACCGGGAGGGCGGCCGGCGGACAGCCAGGCCTCGGGCTTCACTGGAGAGAAGACGAGGAGACGAGGCGCTTAGGGGCACCCGGGCCGAGCTCCGTGACTCGGTGGTCTTCGCAGCTGGAGCAATCACTTCCTTCCCTCGTTTAAGGAACAATCCCAAGCTCAAGCCCCACACTCAAGCCTCCCAGCATGTGTTTCAGACGGACGCGGAAGGGCAGAACATGAGGCTCAAAGTGCCGGGAAGCTTACCTTGTCGTTCCAGTTCTGACTTCCCGGCTTGAAGGATTCCCGCCAGGAACCGAGGGCAGGTGCCCCTGAGAAGGGTCTGCACAATCTCCTTGATGTCTAAGTAGTTGTTGAGCACCTCGCAAGCCTTCTGAGCCGAACTCCCGGCTCCTGGAGATGGCTTCCAGGAGTTTCCTTGGAAACTCAGGAAATCGGAGCCTTGATACGCCCCATTCAAGAAGCTTCCCGAGGCCTTGCCGGCCTGTTCCGTACAGCCGGCTGACACCTGGAGCTCGAAGGGGTCTGGGGGTGGACAGAGCCATGTGGAAACAGTTACAGGGAAGGGAAGTAAGCCGTCTGGGGGCTTTTCTCTGCAATCACACAGCATGCTGGAGTCGGGCGCGGGAGGGGAGGGATTTGTGGGAAGACAACGTGAAGGTACGGAGGTATTTAGGAATAACTGATGCAGACAGGCTAGATGGGATGGTGTTGGGGCGTTGAGGGCCTGATGGAAGGGCTCCCTTGGCAACGGGTAGGTACAGGCTGGGCCTGGTCGACTCTTAGGCCGGGGACAGGGGAGGGCAGAACTGGCCGGAAAGGCCATGTCTGGGGTCAGGGGTGGTGGGCGGAAGACCACAGGGAGACACGATTGCAAGGAGCCAGAACACGGTGGGTGATACGGTGTGAAGGGCTGTGTCCTTGCAAGCCCATCTGTGTCTCTGGGGGGTGGGCGGGGGGACTGGGGACGGAGGTGACTGCTGAGGCAGAAGAGAGAGCGAGAGCCCAGCGGGGACAGGGAACGGGTCAGCAAGACTGGGTGAGGTCAGAGCCCCTTTGGAAGCGGGCTGGAGCCTTCGGGCAGGTATGGGCTTGGGACAAGGAACTCACATTCGAACTGAAACTCGTGGGCAAAGGCCTGCACCTCGATGGTAAAGCCGTGGAAGTAGAGCATGAAGAGGTTTTGCAGGTTCTTCAGCTCCTGGGTGCTGAAGTTCCCCTGGGCCCAGGGCCGCAGGAAGACGATGGTGCCCAGGACACTGTCCCAGCCGTGCGTCTGCAGCTCGCCCAGCCAGCCTGAGCCGTGCAAGGACGCCCAGCTGCTGTTGGCGAAGGAGGAGGTCTGGAGCACACGGAAGGAGATGGGCTCTTCTGCGGCTGCGCGAGGGGGTCCTGGGACCTGGGATGCTGAGAAGCCAGGCCATGCAGACAGAGTATGTGAGGATGGCGAGGGAGAGCCCGTGTGGGAGTGGAGCCGTGGGGACGGTTCCGCAGCCTGCACACACTCCGCAGCCCACGCCGCTCCCCGGGCCTGCTCCCTCTCCCCAGAACCAGACACAGGAGAGAGCTGGAGCAGGAGGCTTTGCCTGGAGGCAATCTGGCATGCGGACGCGGAGGGCGAGGGCGGCCAGTGGGAGCCCTGCTCCCTCCCGCAGGTCCTCCCAGACGCCCCCCTGCTGCGCCCAGCCTCAGGCGCCTTCCCAGGGCCCTTCCTACCGGCGCTCGCCCCGCGCTGGACAAGTCCCTCGGAGAACAGGAGCAGCAGGAGCAGCATTGCGGCTCGGTCAGGCGAAGGAGCCTCCACGGGCCTCAAACACCACTGCCCTCGGAACCCTCCTGCTCTGTCTGGCTTCCCCTGCCACCGAGAGGCACACCTCCCCCTCTGCCCACTTCCCTGTCAGAGAAGCCCTCCTGCCTCCTCAGCGCAGCCCCCGGGGCTCTCATTTCCTCTCCGTCTCTGCCACTCTCTGGCTTCCAGGTTCTCTCCCTGCTTCCCCTGACCGCCCCTGTGCACACGCCCTGTCGAGGGGTCCTGGCCCCGGACAGAGTCTGCAGCCCGGGCTGGCTGGAAAACGTAGGTCCTTCTGGCCTCGGAGGAATCAGGTCCACACGTGGGTTCTCGGTGTCCTGAGGGGGTGGACGAGGCCCACGGCGCTGGTGGCCTGTCCAGCGGCCCCTCGTCCAGCGGCTGCAGCCCCTTCTCCCTCTCAGTGGTCCTCCCCAACCCTCATCCTCTCCTTGCCCCTGTTTTTCCCTCTCGACACTGCTCCCCCCACCACTCCCCTCCTCTCTCCCTCCCCTCACCCCCTCTGTCTCTTCCTTCTGTTCTTCTCAAACCAGCATCAGAAGACACGGGACATCCGGAGAGCTGCTGTACCACCACCACGACAGGGAGCCGCCGTGGCCATGCAGGCAGCCTGTTAATAAGAAAAGGCCCTTGTGCCCAGCTTCCGCCAACAGACCAGCTACCTCTGTTGAAAGGGTCCAAGGGTGGGCTTGCCCCGACAGCGGGGAGACAGGTAATTCTCACTTGAGTGGTATGAGTGGGTCTGGAGGGAACACACAGGGCCCTTGGGTCCCCCACCCCAATTAGTCTAGAAGTCCGTGGGCAAGCCTCACTCTGGGTGTGAAGGGTGCTCACCTCATGGCCTGGGAGCACTGGTGTCCCCTGGGGGTGTCTGGCCAAGAGGAGTTCCGCTGGAGCAAGGAAGGCAAGCTGGCGGCCGGTCGTGTTGCTGGGAGAATTAGTTACCATGTGGGGTCCTCATCTGTGCTCCCTCGGGATGCTGGCCAGCGTAGCCTGAAGCCGGTCGGAATACCGCTGTTCTGTTCGGTTTTCCTGGATTCATCAAGCTGATGTGAAGTCAGAACATACCTGTTGTCAAAATATTCATAAACAATGAATCTTGGAACACTGAAAAAAACAAAATTAAATTAAAAAAATAAAAATAAATAAAGTCTCAAACATTAACTTTGGAGAAACCTCAAGCAAACAAACAACAAAACAAAACAAAACAAAACATTTGCCAAGGACAAAGAAGTCAGAGACTGAAGTCCCTTGGAGAAAACAAAACAAAACAAACCTGAAATCTCGACTTCTCCTGTAGAGAGGACTCACAGAATCGTGACCAAACATTAGAAAAAGCCCATACCCCATCTTGTCCTGGTATTATTTCTTAATTCTAGGGGTAAAGAAAAGCCCTACAAAGTTTCAGACAAAATGCTGATTAGTTTCAAAGAAAAATGACACTGACTTCAGATACCTCCCACTCAAGGCTGTGGGGAAACATTTCAAAATTCTGATCTATTACAAGATCATCCCAAAATTTTTATTTAAGCAAGTTATCATTCTCTGATGCGACCAAAATTAATCCATATTTGAAGACTCAAAACCCCAAAGAATATGTCACACACTCTTTTCATGAAAGCAGTTGTCTGAGTAAAACCAAAATCAACCTGAAGGAAGCACCCAAGAAATGATGTGAGAAACCCTCGTATCCAAATATGTTAAAAAGAGAGAGTTAATTTTAAATAACTATTTAAAATGTATTTGTAAAGTTTTTCAGTGTTCCAAGATTTGTTTGATATTTCAGAAAAAAAGTAATAATGGAAGAATCACTTTGCATATCACCCCACCAAAGCCTGGGTGGGGAATGAAAAGAAAGAGAGAAATAGGACTATTTCAAACATCTCTTATTGACCAAGAACACAGTGCAAAATGGAGTCAGGAAAATGGGATAAATCATGGTGTTTGTAGAAAACTAGACGGTGTTAGTGATGGAGAGGAGTGGAATTACAGAGATAGCGTGGCGGCCCCGGCATCAGCCAAAGAGGAGAAAGACGGTGCCATTCACAGAGGCCGATGACGCAAGTTTGCAGGGGCGGTACTGAGGTGCACAGATCTGTCTGGGTCGCGTTGAAACTGAGGCTCCAGGTGGAGGTATCAGGTGGTTCACAGCATGAGGGCTGTGGCATGGGGGGTTACAAACCTGCCACACACGTGGTGCCACAGCCAGAAGTGTAGGTGTCTACAAATCTGTCCCTCTTCAAATTACATTTGTAAGTTAAATTTAATAAGTATTACATCTGTATCTTAGAAAATCTACAAGTCTCTCGAAGTTTGGTCATTTGTTCTTTCTTTCATTCATTAAATAAACACTAATTAACACTTAACTATGTGCCAGGCTTTTTTTTTCCAGGCGTTGAGAATATAACAGTAGAGCAAATCAAGAGTAGGGAGGGAGGCTATAAACTTCTTGTCCTGGTAGAGTTCGGTATGAATAAAAGGACTCACACACATCAACATATATATGAATTCTACATCCAACTGTTGGGAATGACATACATCAAGCATCCATGTCACAAGTAACTGTACTGATTTGAGGAATTTTAGGATCATGTACAATATAAAATAAAGCAAAAGTAAGTTGGGGATAAAACAGTTGCCTTATTCTACGAGAAATCACGGTTATGTGGGTAAAACCACACAACAGTTTGCTATTTGGAGGTTACGGAATCCGCAGGTCACTGTAATGAACTGAGCCAAACAGAAATCGCTTCCTGATAGCAACCCAACAACGGTGAACGAAACCATTAAGGGGATTCCTTTTAAACTGAAAACACACAGAAGACAAATTCTGCAGGAAAAACACCTAACTTTAATTTCTTGCTACCTAAAATGGCATAATTATTTCCTCCTTGGTTGACAAAATTTCCTTAGTGTAGAAACACAGATTTTTACTAAAAACAAAACAAAACAAAACAAAAAAACCTTACCATTTGTGGTCAGGTCTCTTTTAAGAGGAAATTTCCCCTCCTACACTTGTGTCTGTCCCTCAAACTCCCAGATCCCTTTTGTAAAACTTCTTGCCCAAACTGAAAGGTTCCCTGGAAACCCATCACGAGTTGTGGTTTTAGACAAATTAATCTTCCTAAGAAAGAAAGGGTTGGGGTGGGGGTGGGGATCACCTAGAATTGATTTAACACAGCAAACACGTTTTGGAACACGTTTGTGTAAATGTAAGGAGATGTTCCATCTGCTACTCCTGGAAACTCTGTAATCCTATGAGGACCTTCCTGTTTTTCCGGCAAAGATGTCTGATTAACAACTTTAATGATTTTGGAATAAACAATGTGAACTCAGCAAACTGTTCACAGAAAGCATAAAATAGCCTCAATTCTTACTACATCTACAGTCAGTAGCTGACCACAGTTTTGTGTAACAAAACCTCATCTTTGCCTCTGAGGGTTTTGCCCTTCCAGCCCAGCCTCAGGAAGAACATGGACGGGAACGCAGACTGCCCTAGACCGTCGCTTAACCAAGCCTTTCCTGAGCCTTCCTCCTCTGCTAGGTATCGGCAAATGCTTCATCTTCCAACTGCACACACAGTCAGCGCCTTCCTATGGCTAATTTCCAGGAGGTTTAGAATTCTGTTCCTTCCTCATCTAATTCTAAAGCTCAGTGACATTTTCTGCCTGAGCCTCATTCTTTCTCAAAGAGATTTCCCTAGATAACCATTTCATTCATGTGCAGAGAGGAAGCCGACGTTGTCACGGATAACTGCAGTAAAAGGACATGAAAAGGCCTCTGGCTCAGACCATGCCCCTTGTCATGTTTTTCCTTCAGGTCCCCCAAGAGCTCAGTGGTGATGCTGCCATGAACTCTCGAATGTGTCCCCGTACCTCCCACTTTTTGAAAACCTGTGTGAGAGGTCCTCGGCCCCGTCATCCACAGTCACAGTCACCTGTCATGTCTGAGAGCAGTGGTGGCCGTTGACATGAACTGGACCCACGTGTCCTGAAGAACAGCACACTCTGAGGTCCTCACAGGGCCTAAGTCCATGAAAAGCCCTGTCTTTCTCCGCACTTCCAGTTGCATTTTATTGATGTGGCTTAAGAAGTTTTCAGTTATGCTCACCACGTCTTACAGCAGTGCTCTGTAAAAGAACTATCTGCATGATGGAGATGTTCTATTCTGTACTGCCTAGTACGCCATTTAATTTAATTTAATTTTTAACTTAATTTAATTTAGTTTTAGGAAGTACAGTTTTAGTGTCTAAAGTACAAGTAATAATTTGCAGTCTTTATCTACATCTCTATGGCTTCCTATAATTCAAATGTGCTCACCCACAGATGAACAGACCTTCGCCTCACATCTGGAGTCCCAAAGACTGACGCTGTTCAGCCCAGACTGGAGCCCCTGACAGCTGGGCATGGTCGTGCTTCCTTTAGGGAGTCTGGAGGATTCACCACCACATCCTACGCTTCTCCATCCACGCTACCAACTTCATGATATCTTATATTCTATGGCTAACCTTGACTAGCCCTTCATCCCCTGCACTACGAGTCAAGCAGCGTGAAGATGGAGCAGCCATTGGGGAAGGTTGGTTTCTCACAACCCATGTGCTGGTTCTCTCCATCTGGGAGACCTGACCCTTTTTCAGCAGGTTCATGAACAGGTCCAAAGACAAAATATTTGAATAACAGGTTTGATGCTGAATTTCAGCCTGTGTATTGTTATTCCAATTAATTCAGCATGTTGTCCATCTATTTCTAATTTAAATTTTTCTTTCTATTGCTCATACTCCAGGAACTTTTTCTCAGCTGTTCCTAGTTTCTGTCCTAGAGCATGTATGTTCTCAGAGCAAGTGCTATTTCATGAGGCACACACTTGTGTAGGTCATCTTAACAGTTAACAGACTTTAAGAACTCTGAACTCTGCCCTTCTTAGGTTTTTCTTAGGACTTTACTAGGACTTCTAAAGAAATGTTTTATTTCAGAATAATTTCAGATTTAATGAAAAGATGCAAAGATGGTATGGAGATGTCTTTGACCTGGTTTTCCCTAAAATTAACATCTTGCATAACTGTGGCAAATTTGCTGAAACTAAGAAATGAACCTTAATATAATTATCATGAAGTAAAGGGCAGATTTACTTGGATTTCACCAGGTTTTCCACTACTTTCTATTTTCTGTTCCAAGTTTCAACCCAGGGAATTATGCTGTATTCAGTGACACATTTCAGTTTTTTCAGTCTTGCCTTGTTTCCATGACTTTGATTTGGAAGTGTAATGGTCAGATTTGTAGAATTTCCCTCACTTTGGGGATGTCTGATGTTTTTCTCGTGACCAGTTTTGGGTTGTGGGTTTGAAGGAAGAATACTATGGAGGCGGCATGCCCTTCTCTTCAGACCATCTGAGGTGCCTGTGCTATCAACATAACTTGTGACTGGTGATAATCACCTTGATCATTTGGCTAAGGACATCTGCCAGGTTTTTACACTGTAAAGTTATTCTTTTACCTGTCCACACTCTGTCCATTGGAAGTGAGTCCAGCCCACACTCGAGGGCAGGTAATCAAGCCCTATCTCCTGGAAAGGAAATATTTACATAGATAATTTGGAATTCTTCTGGAAGGAAGATGAATGCCTCTTGTCCCATTTAAGATATTATTCATCATTTATTATATTTGTGGGGTTTGTGCATATTTATTTTATATGTTGGATTTTACTACATTTTTAAGAATTACTATCACCCCTACCCCTGCCCATGTCCATGACCATTCCTGTCTCTGCTATCCATTGCCTTAACTTTTCCTTGTAAATCAGCTCCCCAAGTTGAGAGCAATTAAACTCTAAAATTGTCTTTACTCCTATTCTGAAACTATATGAAAAGTGTTGTAAGTTCTTCTTTCCCCCAAGAGTCACTTTAAAAAAAAAAAAAAAGAATTGAAACAAGAGTATTATTGGGCCGTCTTGCTCTATGTGGATGTAACAAACAAATTGCACAATTCTAGGAGTTACAGCATCCACATGTGAAATGAGAACAACTATATTACATTCCTCATGGGGTTATTTTAAGGATGAAACAAAGAATGTGAAACACACATACACACACACACACACACACACACACACACACACAAAACTTAAAAATTATTAGGACTGGGATGCCTGTATGACTCTGTTGGTTAAGCCCCTGACTTTTGGTTTTGGCTCAGGTCATGATCTTCAGGGTCATGAGCTGGAGCTCCACATCAGGCTTCCTGCTTAGTGGGGAGTCTGCTTAAGGCTCGCTCTCTCTCTCTCTGTTTCCTTCTGTTCCTTCCCCCTCTAAAAAAAAATAAATAAGTAAAATCTTTAAAAAAAATATTAAGACCATCATCATCATCATCCTCACCATCACCACCACCATCAACACCACCACCACCACCATCATCACCATCATCATCATCACCATCAACACCACCAACACCACCACGACCACCATCATCATCATCATCATCATCATCACCATTACCACCAACATCATCATTGATGATCTCTGCAGCTTGAGAAAACAACAGTGTCTTCCCTGAATGTGCTAATGTCATGGGTCAATCCATTTCTATCTGCCTCCCTGATTACTAAATCTTTATACTTTCAAGGTCATGGTCCTAACCAATTTTATTGATTTCTAAAATAACAGTGGTAGTGATTAGTTACATTGTTTAGGGTAAATCATCCTGCTAAGAACAGCTGGCAAAACTAGATTTTGAAAAATATCATCTATTTAAAGACGTTAGAGACCTCTCCAGGCTGTGAGGAATGGAAAGTCCATGAGCCAGGAAAGGAAAGAAGTCCTGAGAATTGAAAGCCAGCATTTGGAATCTTTTTTTTTTTTTCTCTGATAAGTCCCTGCCAATCCCAAGAGTGGCACCCGAGAGGCCAAGAAGTTGAACAGAAACTTCCACAGAACCAAGGGACTAAAGGAGACAAATACTGGAATTTGGTGTCTAATTGAAAGAAAAGCCCTGGTAAACAGCGTGGGCTCCAGGTTGAGACCTGAGAAGCTTCCATTCTAAAACCCTCTACTGTAGTACTGCAAGTGAGTCAGAAATAGAAAAAATAGAACAGACTTCACAGAGATTGAAATCCACACTTGAGGAATTGCAATTCCTTGTTCAAATAGGGTCAGCTGACACCGCTAAGCCCCAACACTGACTGCCACGGTGAGCGCTGCAAAGGGCAAATAAACAATAATGACTGTAAATAAATTTAACTCTGAATTGATTTAAAATGTTAACTTTGTTCTGTGAAATAAATTAAAATATATGGCAATTGTAGCATGTAAATCAGGAGAATAGATGAAGTTAAAGTGTTTTAGGGTCATCACACTGGCACAAAGTGATAAAATACTAACTTGTAATACATTTGATAAGCTTCAGAGGGATGCAAATGTTTCTTGAATGACCAGTAAAACAATTATAAAGGACCATGAAGCCAACAAGCTTACATAGGGAGAGAATATAATTAAAAAATACTTAATCCAAAAGTGGGCAGGGAGTCAGGGAGGGAAAGAATATAAAAGGGACTGGAAAAGAGGGAGGCAGGAGTAAGTGGGTGTGTGTTAAATTTAAACCCCAAGTTTCAGTAGTTATCCTGAAATAAGTAGACCAACTAAAAGATAAGGATTCTCCAACTGAACAGAACACAACTATATCAGATCATGTTCATAAGAGAAACACCATGTGTGTCAGTAAGCAGAAGATTTGAACACTTCAATCAATGGGAAAGACACGCTATGGCAACAGGAGTCACAAGGAAGCAGGTGCAAGGCTAGCACTAAGGGATGACAAACTAACCACACAGGTGAGGCTGTAAAGGAGGAAATGCTTCTCAGAGAAGATGGGACATTTGTAAACTTGTACACATCTAGGCCTTTAGTCTCAAAATTATAAAGCAAACCCTGATAAAAAGGAAAACATATTTTTAAAAAGAAAATATTTTTCAAATGTATAATAGTGGTGGATATTTTTTGAAGTGTACTTTTCTGAATGATAGAAAAAGCAAATCAGCAAGTATGTATAAGACTCACACAACACACTTAATGAAGAAGACTAGGCTGATACATTTAGAACTCAACACTTACCAATAGAAAAATACATATTCTTTTCAAGTGCACATGTATCATTTACTCAGATGACTGTATAAAGAAAATGTGGTGTATACATACAGCAGAGTATTATTCAGCCTTAAAAGAAAGAATTGTGCCATTTGGGAACTTAGAAGACATTATACAGAATGGAATCAGCTCCTCACAGAAGGACAAAAACTGCAAGACCCCACGTACATGAAGCACCTAAAATCATCAAAGCCCACAGAAGCAGAGAACAGAATGGTAGGGCTGAGGGGGAAGGGAGATTGGGAATTGTTTTATAACGTATTTGAAGTTTCTGTCAGGCAGGATGAATAAGTCTTCCTGATCTGTTGTATTTAGTGCCTAGAGTTAACAATATGGAATTGTGCACTTGAAAATACACTGAGAAGATAGATCCCATGTTAAGTGTTGTTTTTGTTGTTTTGTTTTTAAATGTATTTTAAAATAATATTAATTTTTAATAAATTAAAAATAAATATTTAATTTTTTGCTTAAAAAAGATGTAGATATTAAATGTCTGTGATTTTTATGTATCAATGATACGTCAGTGAAGTGAAAAAAATGACAACACGTTCATGAATTTATGTGAATTAATTTCAAAAGTTTAAAACCACACAAAATGTTTTTTTGAGATGTGGAATTAAACTAAAAAAAAATCAAAGACGAAAGCAGAACCAGAAATTATTCCATGTCTAGAAACTCAGAAATACCAATTCCAGATAACTAATGTTGATGAGAAAATGTATTGAACTGACAAATTCAATGCCGCTTATCAAACTTTCTGATATGCAGCAACATCCCTGCTTAAAGGGAATATTTATTTATTTATTTATTTATTTATTTATTTTAAATCATTTTGTCTTTATTTCTTTGAAAGAGAGAGAGAGAGTGACCAGGGAAGGACGGGGGGAGAGAGAGACTCTTCAGGAGACTCCTGCTCAGCATGGAGCCCCACGCAGAGTTTGATCCAAGACCTTGAGATCATGACCTGAGCTGAGATCAAGAGTCAGACACTCAACTGCCTGAGCCCTCCAGGTGTCCCTAAGAGGAATTTTTAGGCTTAGAAAGACATAGAAGAAAATAATGACTGAATATAAATTGCTTACCCATCTACATTAAGAAGTTAGAAGTAACATTATGATTTATAATAAAAAATATGTACTTGGTCCCCATTTCTGGCATGGAGCTCCTAAAACCCTCGAGCTTCCTAAGTGTTAAGAGTAATTTTTATGCTAATGAAGTGACTTTTAGATTGCACCTAAGAATGGGGCCTTGTTTAGGTTAGGAGCCAGCCCTGTGATTGGAGGATTGGAACTTTCAGTCCCACTGCCCCAGATCCTAGGAGAGGGAAGAGAGGCTAGAGGTTTAATCAGTTGTGAATGGCCAGTGATTTAATCAGCCATGTTTATGTAATGAAGCCTCTATAAGACCCAGAAAGACTGGTTTGGGGTGTTTCCAGGTTGGGGAACACAGGCAGACTTAAGGGAATGGTGCACTCGGGAAGACATGGAAGAAGCTTCAGGGTCTTTTCCACACTTTGCCTTGTTTATCTCTGCCACCTGGCTACTCCTGAGTGATATTCTTTTGCAATAAAGTGATGATTTAGTAAAATCAGATGTTTATCTGAGTTCTTTGAGCCACTCCAGCAAATGGATCGAACCCAAGGAAAAGTCATGGGACCTCCCGTCTATAGCTGGATGGTCAGACACACAGGTGACCACCTAAACTTGCAACTGGCATCTCAAGTGTGATGCACAGTCTCAGAAGGGCTGAAAGTCTGATGGGTGGGATCTGATGCTCCCTCCAGATAGATACAATTGCATTGGGTTGTTGTAGGACATCCCAATGGTGTCAGAAACTTTCTTGGGGTTTGTGTATGGGAAACCCCCTCTTGCACACACTGGAATTTGTTGATTACAACAGGTTAAATACAAAGAAAATGCCTCATTTTATGGAGCTTCATTTTACTGGGCTTTGCAGATAGTGCATATTTTACAAATAAAGGGGGTTTTGGAATCTTGCATTGAGCAAGTCCATCAGCTCATTTTTCCAACAGCATTTGCTCATTTGGTGTCTGTGTCACAGTTTGTAATTCTTGCAATATTTCAAAAACATTTTCACTGCTATTATATTTAAAGTGTTGCAATCTCATGATAAAATTCAAATGGATGAGGAGTTGCTTCTTATGGATGAGCAAAGAAAATGTCTTCTTGAGCTGGAATTCACTCCTAGTAAGGATGCTGTGAAGATTCTTGAAATGACAACAAAGGACTTAGAATATTTCATAAACTTGTTCTATAAAGGAGTGGCAGGGTTTCAGAGGGGGGTTGACTCCAATTTTGTAAGAGGTGCTACTGTGGGTAAAATTCTACCAAACAGCATAACATACTTACTACAGAGAAACCTTTGTGAAAGGAAGAGTCACTAGTGCAGCAAGCTGCACTGTTGTCTAATTTAAGAAATTGTCACAGCCACTGCCGCCTCCAGTAACCACCAACCTAATCAATCAGCAGTCCCCAACATGAAGGCAGACCCTCCACCAGCAAAAAGATTACTACTTGCTTAAAGTTTAGAGGATGATTAGATTTTTTAACCATGCAATATTTTCAATTAAGATAAGTACACTTAAAAAAAAAAAAAACAAAAGATAAGTACATTTTTTTTGACATAATGCTTCTGTGTACTTATTAGACTATAGTGCAGTACAAATGAAACTTCCATATGCACTGGGAAATGAAAACATTTGTTTGACTCACTTTATTATATTTGCTTCATTGTGGTGGTCTGGAAGTAAACCCACAGTATCTCTGGGTTATGTTTGCAGAAGGAGGGAAATAATAAAATGAAACGCTCGTAGAGAGAACCAGAGAGGCCAAAAGTTACTTTTTGAAAACTTTATAAAATTGATGAGCCCCTGTGAAAATGAGAAACAGAAAAAACAAACCAAAGAGAGAACAAATTTCCAGGATCTTGTAAAAAGATGATAATGACAATAAGGACATTATGAACAAGCTGATAAGCAACTGGACATTGAAACAACTTGGATAAATCTTACTTACCAAACCTAACACAAAAAGAAATGGACAATTCGAGTAAGCCTATACGTATTTTTAGAAATTAGCAGTTAAATTTAAAATCCTTCCCACACCAAAACAAACAAACAAAAACAAAGTATTAGACTTCAATGATAGATTTTGCCAAATATTTAAGGGGGGAGGGAGAAAAACTACAAAACCTCCCTGATAATAGATACAAAGAAAGATTTTCCAAATCATTTTATGAAGCAAAAAGTCCTGACAAGGAAATTATTCTAAAAAATGAATAAAATATTCAAACTGAATCCATATACATACATTATAACAAGATAGTTCATAGAAACATCATTTTCATTTATCATTTGAAAATCAATAAGTGTGATTCCTCACATTCAGGAGAAAAAAGATATAAAACATTTTGTCATTTCAAGAAATGCAGAATAAGCACCTAATAAATTTCAACAACTATCCATAATAGTAAGGAATATAAAAAGTTTTTATCAAATTTGAAAAAGTGCTTAATCTGATTTTTTAAAAGTGAACATGAAGCACACAGCAATTATTATAACTAATATTAACTCCTGAATAATTCCTATCGGATATAAGTAAAAAGATGGGGGGGCACCTGGGTGGTGCATTCTGTTAAGCATCTGACTCTTGGTTTTAGCTCAGGTCATGGGATTGAGCCCCACATCTGACACCATGCTGAGTTGGAATTCTCACTCCCGTCTCTCTGCCTCCCTGCCCACTGCTCTTTTCTCTCTCTCTCAAATAAATAAATAAATCTTAAAAAAAAAAAAAAAAAAAGATGAGAATGTCAGCTGTCAATAATTCTATTCACCAGTGTACTGGAGGTCACAGCCAGTGTAATTGGGCAAGAAAATGCAAGAGAAGATCGAAGGATTGGAAAAAAAAAATTGAAATTTTCATATTTCATGATGTCAGGAGATTATGTATAGAAAATCCAAAGGATCTCCAGATAAAATATTAAACTTAATACGTTAATTTAACATGAGTACTAGAAGCAAAGTGAAAATATTTTAAACATATCTTTATATACTAGCAGAAATTGCACAGACATGTACACATGCACACTCCCTCAAAAAGAGTTGGAAAGCCCTTGTATTTGAGAGTGAGGATCTATTTCTGAAGGTCATTCATTCAGAGGTCATAATTAAATCATGGGTGCATTAAGGTTTTCCAGGAGGACAATCAGAGGAAAATCATAAGCCCAAAAAACCACCTTGGAGGGATGATTTGGAGAAGGGAGGAGACAAGGAGAGTAAATAAAAGGTATAAGAAAAAAATGAAGGAGCTATTGCAAGACATCAGAGATCATAGGACTATCAGAATTTTTTTTATTAAATTGATTTATTTATTTTCAGAAAAACAGTATTCATTATTTTTTCACCACACCCAGTACTCCATGCAATCTGTGCCCTCTATAATACCCACCACCTGGTACCCCAACCTCCCACCCCCCTGCCACTTCAAACCCCTCAGATTGTTTTTCAGAGTCCATAGTCTCTCATAATTCACCTCCCCTTCCAATTTACCCCAAACCCCTTCTCTCTAACTCCCCATGTCCTCCATGCTTTTTGTTATGCTCCACAAATAAGTGAAACCATATGATAATTGACTCTCTTTGCTTGACTTATTTCACTCAGCATAATCTCTTCCAGTCCCATCCATGTTGCTACAAAAGTTGGGTATTCGCCCTTTCTGATGGAGGCATAATACTCCATAGTGTATATGGACCACATCTTCCTTATCCATTCGTCCGTTGAAGGGCATCTTGGTTCTTTACATAGTTTGGCGACCGTGGCCATTGCTGCTATAAACATTGGGGTACAGATGGCTCTTCTTTTCACTACATGTGTATCTTTGGGGTAGATACCCAGGAGTGCAATTTCAGGGTCATAGGGAAGTTCTATTTTTAATTTCTTGAGGAATCTCCACACTGTTCTCCAAAGAGGCTGCACAAACTTGCATTCCCACCAACAGTGTAAGAGGGTTCCCCTTTCTCCACATCCTCTCCAACACATATTGTTTCCTGTTTTGTTAATTTTGGCCATTCTAACTGGTGTCAGGTGATATCTCAATGTGGTTTTAATTCGAATCTCCCTGATGGCTAGTGATGATGAACATTTTTTCATGTGTGATAGCCATTTGTATGTCTTGATTGGAGAAGTGTCTGTTCATATATTCTGCCCATTTTTTGATATGTTTGCCTGTTTTGTGTGTGTTGAGTTTGAGGAGTTCATTATAGATCCTGGATATCAACCTTTTGTCTGTACTGTCATTTGCAAATATCTTCTCCCATTCCATGGGTTGCCTCTTTTTTAAGCAACTGAAGTTCCAGCCCCACTGATTCAAAAGGAAAAATGAAACTTGTTAGATTCCAATAACTAAGATACTCAGAAAAGGACAGTCTGCAGGTATAGCTTGATCTGACCTTTGGCCCTGTATTCCATCATTCTGTTTTATTTGTGAACTCCATTCCTGGGTCAGCTTTGCTTTTGGAACAAAACTCTATAGCAAAGTTTTGAATTTTGAAGGCATATGATGCCATCCAAAAAAAGAGCCCCTCCTTCCTCCACCACCAAATGGAAACTCAGGCTCTAGCTGGATTGGACCAAATTAGGTCACATACACACTATGAACCAGTTATTCTAACTAAGCAGAGGGATTAAATTATGTTCATTATCTTAGACCATGATTCTCATCTGGAGTCCATTTTGCCCCATAGGAGACATTTGACAATGTCTGAAGACGCATTTGGTTGTTAGAACTGGGGAAGTGTTACTGGCATCTAGTGGGTAGAGGCCAGAGATGCTGCTCAAAATCCTATAGCACACAGGACAACCCTCCCTAACAGAGAAGTTTCCGGCCCAAAATGTCAATAGTACAATGCTGAGAAATCTTTAGAGAAGCGTTTCTCAAACTTATTTGTACATCAGAACGAGCAGAAAGGTTTCTTAAAATACAGATTTCTGGTTCCCATTCCTGCATTTCCTGATTCAAGAGGTCTAGGGTAGGCCTGAAGACTTCTGTTGCTAGCAAGCTTATAGGTACTATTCCTGCAGCTAATTCATCGTCCACACTCCAAAAATCACACTCACTGGGGCCCCAGGTGATAGCTAAGGGTGCCTCGCTCTAAGGTAAGGTGCAGTGTAATGCGTCCTGAGAGTCACCAGCTGTGCTAACAGAGAAGAGAGGAAGCAACATATTTCTCCAAACCTTCTCCAATCCTAAAGTTCACATTCTCCTAGAATGGGAAAATTGCTTCCAATACTTTGGCTTCTCCAAAGTCTCTGCTTATTCTGACCTCCCTTCCCAAATTTCTATAAAAAAATACACTCAAAGTTTCCCCCTTCTTCCTCCTCCTGCTGTTTTAATAAAACTGAGTTTGAATTTTTTTTAATGGGGATCCTAAAAAACTATGGAAGAGGCAAAAGAATGATGAAACATCAATGTAAATGAAATATGACTGAATTGGTACAGCACAGATATATTTTTTAAATCCCTCTGAGTCTTTCACGGGAGTATTTAACCCCCTGCTCTGTTACTTGCCCTCCTCCACCCCGCTTCTGCTCCTAACTGGAACATGGGAAGCAGGGGCCCATCCAGAAGAAGCTTGGCAGCTGGACTGTGGTCACAGCGAGGACTCGAGAGATTTTCTCTAGGAGGCTTCAGGGCAGAAAGGAGTAGAGCATGGTATTTTTTTTGTAATTGAGAAATATCTTAGAAAGAGGGAAATTGAGAATATCAACCACGGGGTTGGGGAGAAGAAAAGCTATAAACTTTGAAAAAAAAAAGCCCATCAACATGGCAATTACATCAACTCAGACCATTTTCAGTGAGCAAATGCTCATGCACAGAAGAGCTCTTGCCAGAGATCCACCTGGGCCAAGCTCTTCTCTCAAGGAACTCACAAGTAAAGGGAGAAAGTCAGAAGTAGCTCAACGCATGGGTACAGAGTGAAGTAGAATCTCTGCGTGATGCCACACTTCCACTGTAGCACTAAGGAAGGCTTCCTGGGGGAAGAAGCATCTCAGCTGTGCCTCCAGGGTTAGAAAGTCATTGAAGCAGAGACAGAGACATTGCGGCAAGCATGCTTGGCAGCTCTGCAAATACAACCATCACGGCATGATTATCGCTAGCTTACTTTGACAAAGGACATTTCAGCAGAAGCAGAACAAAAAAAGCTTTAAAACAGAAAACCAAAGAGACGTCACCCGCAAGTTGTATACCATATTCCATTTATTCTAAGATACATTCTTTTTCACATCTCACATGTAGATCAGGGCAACCATACTATTGATACTATCTCATAATAAATGGACGGTTTTCTATTACTTTTCTGCTAGTTGTAAGTAGTGATTTATCTTGCATCTTATGGGAGCTCGACGTGATCAAATAGCAGGATTGTTTGATGAAATAGGAGGCTGATGGCTTGAGCTTCTAGGCTTCTGGGTGCTTCTTCCAGATGGAAGAGGAGTCATGACAAGGGTTCATGAGATACTCTGATATGACCTGTGAAGGACACAAGCAAAAAATATCTCTACAGAATAGACACTTGTGGTGCCATGTTCACAGTGACATTTTTCACAAAGAGCCAAAACACGGAATTAACCCCAGGCATCCATCAATGGATGAATGATAAACAGTGTGTTGTTTTGGTGTAAAGGAATGTCATTACTCGGCCTTGAGAAGGAAGGAAATTGTGACATGTGGGACAACATGGATGAACCACGAGGACCTTGTGCTGAGAGAAGTAAGCCAGTCAAGAAAGACAACTCCTAAAGGTTTCAATTATATGAAGTCTCCAGAGTCATCAAATTCCTAGAGACAGAGCATAGCCTGGTGGGTGCTGGGGCCTGGGGAGCAGGGACGGTGGAGGCGTTGTTCAATGTGTATAGACTTTTAGTTTTTCAAGATGAAAAGAGCTCTAGAAATCGGTTGCACAAAATGTGAGTGTACATCATACTTCTAACCTATGCATGTGAAGATGGTAGGTTTTATGTTTTATGAGGATAGGTTTACCACAATTTAAACGATAGATTTATGTAAGGAAGATAGGACTGGGAAGAAAGGGAGAGTCTGGTGGAGAGACCGAGGCTAAGGTGTTGTGATTGATGCAATGGTTGAAGGAACCGATAGGCAGACAAAAAAGATGAGAAACAAAAACTCACCAGCGTCTCAAAAACCCACAGAGAAAACCAATCAAAAGGATCAAGAGGGGCACTACTATTGCCAATGATATCAAGCCAATGGAGATGGGGTTTCCTGAAAATTGGGAAGGACACAGGATGTCACTTCAAAACCCATTCTCTGAATCTTCTGGCCTTCCTTTTCCTACCTGATGGTCACCTACTCTTGAGTATGCCCCTCTGTCCCTCCACCCCTGTCTAGCCCTCCTCCCCTCTCCCTTCCCCCCCTCTTCTCCCTCCCCCTCCCCCTCCATTCCTCCATCCTTCTCCCTTCCCTCTATCCCTCCTCTTGTCCCTCCCCAGCCCCCTCTCATGGGTCAAGCCCACCTGTGGCCAGTGTCTCCTTCTATGCTTGAGGACCATCTCCCCCATGCCCAGCTGGGCCCCAGCTCTTTCTCACCCCAGTGGAGGACGATGTCTTGGCCTCCCAGACTGCTGTGTCTCACTCGGCAGGACAGACCGGCCGCCTCCCGGGCCGCCACGTCCAGGGTCACTCGGAGATACCACGTCCCGTCCGCGTGGGGCAGGACGTCGCCTCGCCGGGTGCCCTGCTGCTCCTGCTCACCCCGCATCCACATCACCCACACGGGCTTCGGGTAGAAGCCGGAGACGTGGCACACCAGCAGCAGACGGCCGGGACCGGGAGGGCGGCCGGCGGACAGCCAGGCCTCCGGCTTCACTGAGGCAGAAAGGAGCAGGGAGAGTATCAGATTATGACTCCACTCTAGAGGACAGGGATTTGGAAACTTAGAAGTCTGGACAGTGACCCCTTCTCCTCCTTTGGAAACCAGAGTATTGATTAAGTCCCTCTCTTCATAGGTACCTCCTCTTCAATTTAAGGAAAGTGGTGGGAAGTGAAAGGGAAAAGCCTTAGGGGGGAATGGGACTAACCTTTTCTCTGCAGTTCTGTCTTCCCTGCATCGAGGACACCCAGGAGATACCGAGGGCATGTTTCAAAGAGAAGCTTCTCGCCAATGTCCCGGATGCCTTTGTACTGACTAACGAGCTCACAGATGCGCTGTGCCCTGCTGCCACCCTCTGGGGCGGGCACACAGGAGTAATTCTTGAGGCTCACGAAGTCCAGTCCTCCCAGAGCCCCCCGCACGAAGCTCTCGGTGCCCCCGCCGGGATGCAGCTGACAGCCGGCTATGCCCTGGATCTCAAAGGGGTCTGGGCACAAGGAAAGTGGACAGTTACTAAGAAGCAAAGAAGAAAGAGATGAGGGGGAAAACCTGGGATTTGGGATTTGAGTGACGCAAAAGGTCTGAGGCATGACATGATGAGCCCAAATCTCATCACAGCAATCTGAGAGTTTTCAGGAAGCTGAGAACCAGGGAGAGGCACATGTGCAGGTCACTAATGATAGAGAAGGTGAGATGATGTATGAGGTCAGAGGGGAGACGGGGCTGGGTGTGGAGGCTGGGGGCCAGCCATCCAGGGTCAGTAAAAGGAATGCACTGGAAAGAGGGCCAGGCAGGAGGCTCCAAGAGAGGGATTGCAGGAGGAGGTCGCTCAGGCATTGGGAAAGACAAGTGGGGCTTCTTGCTTGGGGTTTGAGAGAAGCAAGTTACCCAAGAGCCAACCCGGAGCTGTGACAAAGGGTCACCTTCACCTGGCAGAGCAGAGGGTGAGCAGCAGGACCAGCCTGGAATGCTCCGTGGGGGTGTGGGGTCAGGGGTACAACTTCTCCAGAGAAGTGTGTGCGTGCAGCTGGGTGATGCAGGAAGTGTCGGTGGGAGGAGGGGGAGAGGGGGGATCAGAGGGAGTCGTAGCCTGAAGCAGGGGAGAGGAAAGTCCGTGAGAGCCCCCCGCGTCACGGGACTGGACTCACACTGCATCTGGAACTCGGAGGCGTGGTCCTGCACTTCCAGGACGAAGCCGCTGAGGTAGACCTGGATGATCTCCTCCACCTCCGCCACCTCTTCATCACTGAAGTTCCCCTTGGACCAGGACTTCAGGAAGATGGCCCTGTCCGCCGCGCTGTCCCAGCCGTGAATCTGCACGTCGCCCACCCAGCCCGAGCCCTGGGTCTGGGCCCAGCTGCTGTTGGCGAAGGACGAGATCTGGATGGCCTGGTAAGAAGTGGGCCCCTGAAAGGCTGTGGGGAGTGGAAGGGTGAGAAACGTGAGGAGAAAGGGAGAAGCGGGGGACGATGAGAGGACGGACACTGGGAAGATCCAGAGAAAAGAGACCCAAGGTCTGAAGAGCAACAGAGCCCAAGACATTGGTCCCCAGGGCCTCAGGCCCCCTCCCCCGGTCTGGAGGGTGGTGGGCCGGGCTGGCGAAGCCTGACCTTCCGGGGCTGTATGTGGACCCCGTCCCCGAGCTGGTGTGGCCCGTTGCCCACTTTCCTCACCGCCACGGCCCGGGCAGAGAACCACGGGCAGCACGAGCAGCAGGAGCAGCATCTCCCGGAGACTCTCGGAGCCGCTGCTGGTCTCAGGCTTCGGCGGCTCGGCTCAGAGCTCCACAGGGACTTCCTCTTCAGCTGGCAGGTCTCCAGGTCTGAGATTTGGGCTGTGAGCGAAGCAAGCTATACACACGCCAGCCAGGGGAGGAGGGCTGCACTCCAACGGCCCCGGGCCGCCCACCCGCCTCTCGTTTCCACTGCAGCCCGACTGTGACTCTGACTTTTTTATCTCCCTGGCCTTCAGCTGCTTCCCCACCCTCAGTCCCTTCGTACTTACTATCTTGGAAGCGCCGCGGCGACACTGACAGGTCACGTCAGCAGCCCACTCCTGTCCTTCCACCCCCCGAAAGAAGAGGGTCACGTCGGCAGCTCCCGGAGCTCACGCTGACCCGGAAGGAAGTTTAGGTTTATCCATCCAGCTCAGACTTTTCCCAGTCTCTCCGCACTGGCCCTCTGTCGTCCCCAGTCCCCGTGTCCTCAGGGTCCCTGTTGTCCCTGTTGCTCATGTCATGCCCCTGCCTCCTCCCTCTCACCCACGTTCTCATGGTGGGGGAGTGTATGTTGACCGTCGCTCACAGGAAGGCAAGGTGTTGCAGACACCACCCCGACTGCCGTGCTACAGACCCAAACCCCAAATCAAATAGGATCAACACTGCCGTGTACACTGCAACAAAACTGATCTTCTACCACAGTCATTTGTGACAGTGAAAGTGACATTTTCTACTGGCATATGGTCTTCTTTTCAGTAGCTCTCTAGCTTTGGAGCTTGGAGTAACAAGTCTTTTTGAGGCCTGGAGAACCTAAAGCATCAAAGATAGATTTCTCGGGCGCCTGGGTGGCTCAGTGGGTTAAACCGCTGCCTTCGGCTCAGGTCATGATCTCAGGGTCCTGGGATCGAGTCCCGCATCGGGCTCTCTGCTCGGCAGGAAGCCTGCTTCCCTCTCTCTCTCTCTCTGCCTGCCTCTCCATCTACTTGTGATTTCTCTCTGTCAAATAAATAAATAAAATCTTTAAAAAAAAAAAAAAGATAGATTTCTCTAGAAGGTTCACAAGCAATAGAGTCTCTCTCCAACCTCGATCTGCATTTCGGCCTTTCTGACACCAAATGAAAGATCCCGAGGTGACCCAGGAGCTTGTCACTTCTCACCAAAAGTTTAGAGGTGTTTGTCCTAAGATGCCATCCTGTCTTCTCTGAGAATGCCCTTCGCACGTTGTAACAATATATAGAGCATTGCTGAGTGGACTATTAGGTCCCTAATCAATGTTAGCTGTAAAGAGAATCCCTGGATTTTCTCCAGTCGGGAAGAAATGACAAATTTGCATAGATCTACATATCATCTAGCAGAAGGTGGTAGTATCATCCAAGCACAGGGGCCTTCACCAAGATGATCCATTTACGTAGATAAAAAATGCAAAATGAGGATTTTAACGATCTCTATGCCTGGAAATGAATGGTTCACGATATTAAGAGTGGTCTTTATCCAAGACTGATCGCAACATATGTGAGCCAGGGCAATATTCCGGGAATCCAATTCCTCTTATAAGCTCATTCGCTCTTTGGGTCACAGCCAGTGACAGCAGAGACTTAATATTATTTACTGTCAACATTGTCATTTTTCTTTTCTCTGCGAGCCTTGAGCCTGAGTAGAGCACCCAAGACTCTGCTGGGTGTGCTGTTGGTTCGCTGGCATGCACAGGTGTTAAAACTTAGTGGTGTGTGAGCACAGTGAGCAGACGGGTTCTCCCGCAGGACAGATCCCCCCCTGAGAGCCACGGGGCAGCACGGGGAGGCAGGGCAGCTGGGCTGGGAAAGGATGCTGCTGCATCCTGTGAGCGCCTGCCCTCAGCATCCTGGTGCACACTCACGGGGAGCCTGAGAACTTCAGCCTCATTCCAGGGCCAGGCACCTAACAGGTGCTTCTGCCACCCCCCTCTCCTCCCCACTGTATGCTGCCCCTCTCACCCCCACCACCCCTGCTCCATGCAAAGCAGACCTCAGGCGTCCCTGCAAGAGGTACACACAGAGCTTGGCTGTGACACAGCTTCTCCACACTCGGGCTATAAATTCTCCTCCCCAAATGGCCCGTGGCTCCCAAACAAAAGCCTGAGGGGACATGGACCTCTGGACACCCAGTGTCCTCCAGTCAGGAAGCTCAGATGACGGGGTCCTGCCTTTGCTGGTGAAAAGGAGAGAGAACAGGATTCACAGGTGAAAACTTACCTCTCAGTCCTCCAAGATCCCCACAATAGAAATATAACCCTCAAATTCTACGCCCAAAGCAAAGAAGATAAACATCTTGGAGCCAAACGTGAGATTTCTGCAGTCACTGTATTAGAAGGAAAAACGAATACATTTTTAAATTATGTGTTTATTTACTGGGGCATTTGGGTGGCTCAGTGGGTTAAGCCTGGGCCTTTGGCTCGGGTCGTGGTCTTGTTGGGTCCGTTATCAAAGGAACGAGAATGAGACAAAGTGAAAGTCATGCAAAGCTTTATTTTATGCCAAGCATTAGTAGTCAGACTGACCGGCCAGGCCCGCCTCCAAAGAGAGTGGCAACCCCTCGGTCTTACAAGCTAGTTTTATAGGGCACAACCGCAGACCTCTACGTATGTGGCTGTGGCTGATTGGATGTTTCCACCATCTGGCCTTGTTTTGGGTGTGTTTTAGTAACGGTTACCCAGAACCGTTATCAGTAACTGCTGAGGCGTTTATCAAACAACAAAATGGCTACCTAGGCAACATGGAGTTCCTATGGTTAAGTAGGCCCGGGCAGGCCCTAGGGGTTTAACAGGTTTTAACGTGGAATTGGCCCCAACAGTCTCAGGGTCCTGGGATCCAGCCCCGCATTGGGTTCTCTGCTCAGCGGGGAGCCTGCTTCCCCCTCCACCCTGCCTGCCTCTCTGCCTACTTGTGATCTCTCTCTCTCTCTCTGTCAAATAAATAAATAAAATCTTAAAAAAAAATAAAATAAAATGTGTGTTTATTTACTAACTTAAAATGAAAATAAACTGAATGTGCATTTTAAAAAAATATAGTTGGGGGAAATTGGAAGGGGAGGTGAACCATGAGAGACTATGGACTCTGAAAAACAATCTGAGGGGTTTGAAGTGGTGGGGGGGGGGTGTGGGAGGTTGGGGTTCCAGGTGGTGGGTATTACAGAGGGCACGTGTTGCATGGAGCACTGGGTGTGCTGAAAAAATAATGAATACTCTTCTGCTGAGAATAAATAAAAAATAAATTTAAGAAAATAGTGATAATAGCGGCTTTGCAGCTGCCATTCTCTTTAATATTTGACTTGCTAGAAGGCAGCTATATTTTATAACTGCTTCCAAATACCGTCTGATGCCATATGACATGCCTACAGTCTCTGGAGAACAACACACACTAAACCATCGTCGTGGTATTGTCATAAGAATGGTCTTGAACTCATGGAGCCTCTGGGCGGCGGTCAGGAGCTCCCCGGTACACCTTGACACCACCTGGCCTACATCTGGTATTTCTCCAGGGGATACGCAAAGGTATTCCACCTTCTTTATTAGTTAAAGTATTTCTAAAAGGATATATTCTCCTAAATAACTGTCTCGTTATGCTGAGATAGCCAAAGACAGAATAAATGCTTGGTCTTTTCCGTTTATTTGCCAGTCTTCAAGAGAACGAACTGTTTGCTTAGCTTTCCGAGTGACCAATGAATTACGTTTCCTGCTGCAAGTGCAGGGATGTCGGTGTATTTGAAATGCTTGGCTTTATCCTAGCCATTGCTTCTGCTGAGGCTCTAATTGTCCCATCTTGATTTGGGATTGTTTCCTTTTTTTTTTTTTTTAACGCCTGATATGCCCTGATATAATGTTATCAGTTATTTTTATTTATTTTTTATTTTTTTAAAGATTTTATTTATTTATTTGACAGAAAGAGAGATCACAAGTAGGCAGAGAGGCAGGCAGAGAGAGAGAGAGGAAAGCAGGCTCCCCACTGAGCAGAGAGCCCGATGCGAGGCTCGATCCCAGGACCCTGAGACCATGACCTGAGCGAAAGGCAGAGGCTTTAACTCACTGAGCCACCCAGGCGCTATTTATTTTTATTTTTTAACATCTTAATTTAATTTAATTTTTTTTAGTGTTCCAAAATTCATTGTTTAGGCACTACACCCTGTGCTTCATGCAACCCGTGCCCTCCTTAGTACCCACCACCGGGCTCACCCACCTCCCCGTGCCTTCCTCTCCAAAACCCTCAGTTTGTTTCCCAGAGTCCACAGTCTCTCATGGCTCCTCTCCCCTTTGATTTCCCCTAATTCACTTTTCTTTCCTTCTCTTAATGTCCTTCATGGACAGGACTGGAGGAGATCATGCTGAGTGAAATTAGTCAAACAGAGAAAGTCAACTATCATATGGTTTTGCTTACTTGTGGAGCATAAGGGATCCTTTCTAAGTCAGCCTGCTTCTGAATTCACAACACCCCTGCCTCGCTGAGCTCTCCATCTGTTTGTGGGGCAGCAGAGCTGTTCCAGACTCCAGTAAGAGTGATGAGGGAAACAGAGGCAGAAGAAAAATTATTAAATTTCCTCACGTACAGACAAGCCCTTAAAACAGCCAGAGTGACTCTCCTCTAGGGACTCAACTACCCCCACCTTAAGGCTTTTCTAAGGGCAAAGGGCAATCCTAGCCTGACCGACCCCCCCTACCCCCAACCAGGATCCTGTAAGTCTACTTGAACAATTCCTTTAGGAAACTTGATCTCTAAACCTCCAAGAAAGTGTCGACAATCATTCCCAAGCATATGACCCATTGATAGACATTTTATTACTGATAATAAATAACATTTTCCCCAAACAATAGCTAGCCCCTCCAGGTCCTAGAAACCTTGCTTCCAAAATTCCTTAGAGACTTAGCCATCCCTAATCCCCTTCCCAATTTACAAGTATGTGATAGACCATCCCTCACATCCCTGGGGCAGCAGCTCTTCCTGCCCATGGGTTCTGTCCCCACGCTTTAATAAACCACTTTTTTGCACCAGAGATGTCTTAAGAATTCTTTCTTAGCCATAGGCTCCAGACCTTGTCCCACTGAACCTCACCCTATGTTCTAGAACTTCATCAGAAGCTCCCTGCCCCAAACTAGAATCAGGCATCTCCCCACGGCTCTCTGGTCTCTTGTAATGGGAAAGTAAAGACCCAGCTTAGTCTTGGTTTCTGGGCTTTTTAAGCAGCGAACTTTTTTTTTAAAGAATAAATACTGTGCAGAATCCCAGGTAGACGGAGAGGCCACCCAACTTCAATAAGGCTGCAGAGAGCAGTTGGTGGCCACGGGGCTGCGCGAGTGGCTCCAGGGCAAGTCTGAGCACAGAGGGCAGCATCTGGGGGCCCAGTCACCCATCAGCGTCATGTGGAAACCAGACCAGCAAGACCATTGTGATGAGTGGCTGTCACCCTGAGGGAATGTGGCAGGTGCAAGGACTGGACCTCACTGTGTCCGGAAAAGTCTGCTGTCACAAGGCCACCTTTCCAGAAATTAAGCAAAGGCGCCTTGTTCCTCCTTTACGTACTGGAGACCATGTCCTTATCCAGGAGGATCATGGGGTCAGCAAGGCCCAGGCAGGCTCTCAGTTCATGTTGGCAGGTTGGGCACTGGTGTGAGTTGCAAGATGGCTGTAGACTCCTTGACAACCCAGTTGGACCCCCGAAACCACCTTGTCAGGCTGCCCAGGGATCTCTGCGTTTGTGACATCTGTGACCCCAGGAGCTGCTGAGTGTTGGTGCTAGGAAGGACCACAAGACGCTCTTGTCCTTGACACAGGCCTTTCCAGTCCATGTAAGTGGGAAGATGCCCTTGGGGACAGAGAGGACCCATCGACACCCACAAGGAGCTCTCGCATCTTCGACACCTCCCACCCTCTCTTTTTGCTTGTTTTTGCTTACTTCTTTAGAATTTCTCAATCCTTCCAGGCTCGCAGGCTCTTAAGGTATTATTAGCACAATGTCTGGAGGGGATGTTTCCCAATGCGGTGCCTACACCTTACCGTTCTGCCTTTCCTTCCTGCTGTTATCCATGGAACACGGAATCGCCCGCCCCCAGCACCTTCACCCCGGGTCCTGTGCGTGACCGTCCCGCGTGGGGGCTGCGACGCTGGGCGCCGCTCCTGCCGCAAGCTGCCCCCGGGGAGCACCACGCACATCGTTGCTCCCGCATTTCCCACGATATCACATTTATCCAGCGGCCACTACCGTAAATAACCTGGAGGGGCGGGGGTGTCTGTGACTCTTCAGAGCCCAGATTTCTGCTGACTACTAAAGCTTGGTCTGGTTTCCACATGACGCTGATGGGTGACTGGGCCCCCAGATGTTGCCCTCTGTGCTCAGACTTGCCCTGGAGCTACTCGCGCAGCCCCGTGGCCACCAACTGCTCTCTGCAGCCTTGTTGAAGTTGGCTGGCCTCTCAGTCTACCTGGGATTCTGCACAGTATTTATTCTTTAAAAAAAAAGTTTGCTGCTTAAAAAGCCCAGAAACCAAGACTACTAAAGCTTGAATGAACTTAGCCATCATTTTAATGCGGGGGATTAAAAAAAGGCTCTCCGCCGTTCTGTTCCAGGGCCTTTGGCTTTCATGGGAAGGGGGGGCCCCTCAGCACACAGATTCTATTTTTGCGAAACCCTGGCTTGAGCCACTCCTTGCCTCACGGTGTTTGGGAGCAGCAGGACTTACCTTATTTCTCTGAAGACATAACATTTGTGACATGTTCTCTGGTCGTTCCCTCCCACTCACCCACTCTGTGTCTGTTGTGACCCTCACGGTTCAGACCGAAATAGCCGCACTTGGAGCCAATCACATCTGTGCGAGGGGGCCTCTTAAAGTCGCTCTGTGGGCACCGAGCCCCGAGGAGTAAAGAAAGCTGCCAGTCTTGCTCCTACCACCTCCTTCTGGGTGATGCCATGACCTTCGCTGGCTCTTCTCTCACCTCTTGGTTCAGAAGCAAGAGGGAAAGCGGAGGTCCAAGAAGCCTGGCTTTGCTCACTGAATGCCCTGATCCTACATGAATGGGCAGGACGGCTCAGCCTGGAGGTTAGGACTGAGCAGGACCGGCCCTGACTTTGTTTTTGTTTGTTTGTTTGTTTGTTTTAATTTTTATTTATTTATTTGACAGACAGAGATCAGAAGCAGGCAGAGAGGCAGGCAGAGAGAGAGAGGAGGAAGCAGGCTCCCCGCTGAGCAGAGAGCCACACGCAGGGCTCGAGCCCAGGACACTGGGATCCTGACCTGAGCTGAAGGCAGAGGCTTAACCGACTGAGCCCCCCAGGCGCCCCAGGACCTGCCCTGACTTTGCGTCCGGCCACAGGGTCTGCGAACACGGCTGCATGGAATGCATGATCTCCACGAGGTCAATGTAAAACTCCTTCTGTTTTGTCCTTTTTTAACATCGGTACATTAGAAGATTGACACAGAGGGAAAAAAGAATACTGTAATGAGTTCATATTTATACTTTCAACTCGCATCTAGAGGCACAGAGTTTTACTCATTTATCTCACAACAACAACTTCTCCCCCTACAGAAAATCCTGGTTGCTGGTAGATCGATATAGTTACATAGTCACCCATCCCCCACTCTACCCTATACCCCGCTGGACCATGCATGTAAGAGGGCTTAGGACAACCCCAACACTATCATGAGCGATACGGTCATTGAAAACAATGTAAGTTTTATCTTCTGACCGTGGGGTATATCCCTGGAAAGAAGTAAACTGTTATGCTTTAAAGTCTCTTGAAATAGTTCCTGACTTGTGGTTTGTCACCAGCTCGATAAAGGGTTCTACGTACGGCTGTGTTTTGCTTTCAATGGGAAGGAACTGAAACTCTCGTTTGATTTATAATGCTACAAAGTGTCTATGGCGAGCAGGACACCCCAAATGGCTGGGTAAGTGATAATACTGGACATAAAATTCTGAATAAACCATTCCAGAATTCCGCAAAATGGCCCAAAGCACGCAGCACATTGAGAAGTACTTTATTCAGAAACTGCTGTGCCCTCATGGGCAGCAAACAGGGTGACCCAGCCCAGAACTGCTCCCGCCCTCGCCCTCTGCACCGTGATCCCAGAGGCTGAGGACCTGCAGTCTTGCTGCCACCAAAAGGGAAGACCAAATTTGGAGCTCCACAGAGGAGGCCCGAGCCCGGGGAGTTTGTAGGAAACACAGCCGTCCGTGGCAGGAATCAAAGGTCAACGCGACTGTCAAAGGTCAACGCGACTGTTGCCTACGGCTGCGATTCCAGCTGACACAAAAACTGGAGCCACCGAAGCTTCACAGACGTCAGGAAAATGGGTCCGCCGTGGTGGACTTTGAGCTCTTGCCTATTCCTGGAGGTGTGGAACGTTGCACACATACCAAGGAGAGAGCAAAGCCGGTCACAGTTTTCTGCTTATCCGTGGCCAGACATGCAGTTTTGCACAGACAAAGAAGAAGCCAGGAAAAGATTTGTAACCTGCATTTTTCCTTAAGAGTTAGGGAGAAAATGAAGGAGTGAAAGGAATGTGGGATTTCTGGACCAACTCCGAAACACCGGGACAAGAAGGGAAGTGTCAGCCCTTCCGATGCTACAGCCATAGGAGGGAGGAACATCAGGAAGAAAGTCTACCAGCACGACACGGACTCGAACGTGGGTTCCGTTAGTTTGGGTTTGATTTTCACGGAGCGTGTACTACACACAGGAAATGAACCTTCGTCACGACCGTGTCCCACAGGAGCCTGCACCCTGGAAGTGGAAGAAAGACCTAAGGGACCGCAGGCAGCGTAGAAGTGAGGTGCACCTGTAGCAGAGTTGAAGGGCTGCCCACCTGCGGCTCAGGGAACACCTTGCAGGATGGAATCCGGACGGGCCTCCAAAGAGGAGGACTATGAAGAGATGGAGAAGACAAGGAAGACATTCCACACAGGTACAGAACAAAACTTGTTCATGTGAACAAGTGACTATAAAACAGAAACAGGGAAAAAAATTAAATGGAGGATGGAAGGAACAGCACCGTCCCTCTGTGGTCCTAGGCTCCGGGGTCCCCAGGGCAGGCATGGCGAGGCAGCTCACGGGATGTCTTGATAGGAGCTGTGAAAGAGAAACGGGAGCTACTGGGTGCGTTGGAGGCAGCAAGGGAGGGTGAAGGGGGGTTGGGAGACAGACCTAGGAGAGGTAGGAATGGAGTGTGAATGAAGACACAGGGAGGAGAGGAAGAAACAGAGAGGACTCACCAGCGCTTCTTAAACCACAACACGAGGGCTACCAGAAGCATGAGGGGCAGTGTCACGGCCAACAGGATCAAGTACACGGAAAGGTGCTGCTCTGTGGGGATTGCAGAGACACACCAATGTCATCCTCCACCCACTGCCATTTCTGCTCTGCCCCCTGATTTCCCCCCACGTCAACATGTGCCCTGGGTACGAGTGTCGTCTTCCACCGGCCTTGTGCCTGTGCTCTCACACCCGCTCATCTCTGCCTAAGTCTCTCACATCTGCGCCCCTTGGGCTCCACCGGTCCGTCCCTACACTCCGGAAGTCACTCTCATTCATTCCGTCCTGATACTGCTCCCACCTCGTCTGGCATCATGAAACCTTCCTCTGTCCTGACCTCTATGCTCAAAAACCACCTTTGCACACCTGCAGACCCCATCTTTCTCACCCCAGTGGAGGACGATGTCTTGGCCTCCCAGACTGCTGTGTCTCACTCGGCAGGACAGACCGGCCACCTCCCGGGACGCCACGTCCAGAGTCACTTGGACATACCACGTCCCATCCGCATGGGGCAGGACATCGCCTCGCCGGGTGCCCTGCTGCTCCTGCTCACCCCGCATCCACATCACCCACACAGGCTTCGGGTGGAAGCCGGAGACGTGACACACCAGCAGCAGACGGCCGGGACCGGGAGGGCGGCCGGCGGACAGCCAGGCCTCGGGCTTCACTGGAGAAGGCATGAGAGGTATTCAGATGGGGTCTCTAACATGCAGCTTAGGGGTCTTTAGCCACATCAGTGTGCACAAGATTAGGAAACTTGTACCCAGCAACCCTATCTGTCTTGAATTCTTCCTTGTTCCAACTTTGAAAGGGATGATAGAAAGGGGCAAGTCTTGTATGGGAAAGTCTTTGAGGAAAGGGTTGTACGAACCTTGCCTCTTGTAATCCACCTTCGCTGCATCGAAGAGACCCAAGGCAAATCGGGGGCAGGTGTGCGTGAGGAGCTTATGCACTGTCTCCCTGATGCCTTCATACTGGTTCAGGAGGTCACAGACATTCTGGGCTCTGCTGTCACCCTCTGGAGCTGGCACCCATGACATGTCTCGGAAACTCAGGAAATGCGATCCACCATAAGCTGCATGTAAGAAGCTTTCCACAGTGTCATTGGGATGTAGCTCACAGCCAGCTCTCACCTGTACTTCAATAGGATCTGGGAAGAAGGAAGAAGGACAAACAGATTGGGGGGGGGGGGGGTGAGAGAAACAGTATAAGAACTTTATTAAAAAGTGGAGCAAGAAGAATTTATAAGGGTGTGGGCATTGGCCAAGGATGTGTTCGGTCAGGAACAGGGAAGAGAATTGGTGGGATGGGGAAGGGGCTGTACAGGATACATGCCAAGAATTAAGAATTTGACTCAAAGAAGTCAGGGAAATGCTAGGTGAGCTGCAGGTCAGCGGGTGAAGGTGGGGGCAGGAGCCCATGTGAAGGAGCCGCAGGTACAGCTCTCCGGGGCACATGACATGGGCCATAATGGGGGTTGGGTTGTGGACGTAGACCTTGGAAGGTACTGAATGGAGGAATAGACCACAGTTTAAGGCAGGAGGACAACTGTGTGTCTCTGTGTTTTACCACAGAAGGGCCACCACTGGGGAAAGATGAAAATACACAAGGAAAAAAGGAGTCAGAAGAAGCAAGAGTCCAGGACATCTTGAGGTGTCCACATATGCAATGACTCCCCGGAAGTGTATGCGTGGAGATGTTTACGGCAGGACAGGAATACAGCACAGTGGTCCTGAAGGGCATGAGGATGTTGCCCAGAAAGAGAAGAACTTTCTGAGGGCTTTCCTTCATGGACTGGATTGAACTCACATCCAAAGTGCATTTGACCGGAATATTCTTGCGTCTCCCGAGTGAATCCAATGAAGTAGACACGGAACAGCAGCTCCAAATCTATCATCTCCTCATCGCTGAAGTTGCCCTTAGACCAGCTGTGTAGGAAAACGATGGTGCCAGCCTCGCTGTCCCAGCCGTGACTCTGCATGTCACCCAGCCAACCTGAGCCCTGATGTTGTGCCCAGGACTGGTTGGCGAAGGATGAGATCTGGATGACGCTGAACAAGACGTGCTCCTGGGTGGCTGAGGGGAGAGAAGGGTAGAGGGTCAGGTCACTGAAGGGGACAGAGGGGGCAAGCAGGAAGGAGGAGATGGAAAGTGAGCCAGTTATGGGAGAGGTGGGGTTGGGGAGAGAGCGAGAGACAGAGAGAGAAGGAGGCAAGGAGAGAAAGAGCCGCAGAGAGAGGTGGGAGAGAGGAGGAGAGAGTCAGAGACAGAGGGAGAAGGAGCGAGCGAGAGAGAGAGAAAGACGGAGAAACGGGGGAGATGAGAGAAGGGGCTAGTGACGGCATTTCCCTCACCCGGTGCCCCGCACTCACCGCGTCCTTTCAGAGAGTTATTAGCCTTACCTGGAGCCCGGAACCCTCAGGGTTGAGCACTCTGGTGACCTGAGAACTGGGACCTGCCTTGGGAGAGGCGAGCCCACCCCACCCCACCCGGACCAGGGACTGGGCAGCGGGCAGAGCTCCTACCTTCCGCGCCGCCTCCGGCCAGGAGGAGGGCAGCCAGCAAGACAAGCTCCAGAGACGGCATGTCCCTTGCAGGCGATTCTCAGCAACCTCTGTTCTCAGCAGCCCTGCCCCTGGGTGTTTCTGCTCTGACTTCCTTTTTCCACCAACAAGCCGTGCCCCCCACCGACTGCTAATTGAAACAAAAGACGATCTGCTGCTGCTTCAACCTCCAGCTTCCGACTCTGGCTCTCATTTCCCCTCCAGCTCAGACCAAAGCTGTCCTCCAGCCTGGCTGCCGGCTGCTCTCCTCGTCCTCAGCCTCCCCCCGGCCTGATTCCCTCCTCGAAGTTGTGTGTGACGCTGGAAGGTCTCTGTACCTCTCGGAGACTCGCATCTCACTCCAACAAAGCACAGGAACAGCGCGGTGTCGCCGAGCCCTGCTTGTCCTAACAGATCACAGTTCCAGCTTCTCCACCAGCTCTGCGTCAGTGTCCCTTCCTGCCTCCTGTCTGGACACTCCATCATCCTCTTGCCCTTTTCAGTATCTTCACGGCCCCCTCTTTCCCTCCACCTGTCTCCCTCCCTGAGGCTCGCTGGCTCCTTTTAAATGGGAGGACCGGGGCTCTCAGGCTCTGCCGTCTGTCCAGGCGCATGTCTAAGCCATAGCCGGTTCTCCACTGTCCTTAGAGAGGAAAGCGCAGCCACCCCAGAGCATAAGACCATCAAAAATACAAAGCAGATGCCCTCCTCTTGAGTTCAGACCATATATTCACTCACTAGAAAGTCCCCCAGCACATGCCGGGTACCAAGTGTCTTAGGAGGCGAGTGAACAGACCGAGATGGACGGGCGTGTTTAAACCGAGGAACGGAGCACATCATGATCATTGCCATTTCAGGGTCTAGTGTCTCAGGCACAGGAACGATGTTCTCCAGGGAGGCCTTTTGACCTCCTGGCCACTGGGGTGTCCGTAATTTGAAGTCTTGGGAGGGGGCTGACCTTGCCAGCCTCAGGATGTGGTGGACAATGTGTCCGGCGAGGGACGGGGGTGGTCAGAGGTGCAGCTTTCCAGGGGACCCATGCAAGGGGAGGTTGAGAACGCTCTCACGGACAGTAAGGACTGTGACCCGACGAAAACACATTGTCAAAGAGGAGTGGCGTCTGAGTGTTTGAAGATACACCGAGAAGTGCCAGAGGATCTGTCAATGGTTCCAGTTGGTTAACGTGCACCCATCTTTTAACGACCCAAGCCACACGTTATCACAGCTCCGTTCAATAACGTCCAGAACTCACCGAGCGCAGTGAACACTGACTGAAATCTCATTTGCAGCCACTTCTCTTCCACATTTGGCAGCATCAGTAGTGAGGCTGGAAGTCGTCGTCAGCGAGCTCTTTCTATGACAACCACAGATACGGGGCGATTTCTGTGTGCCACGAACTCCTCCAAGAACCACCAACCACGATTTCAGCCGCACCCAGATCCCATCGTCCCCTGGACCTCCTTGTCAGTGGCAATCTCTGGTGTCAGGAAGCCACAGCCCACAGGATGCTGTCTGGTTGTCACGTTCCCCCGTAGGAAACACACAGCCCTCCTGCTCCCTCCTGGGGGGGAGGGGGGTTAGGGCCACAGAGGTCCAGCCGGCAGGATGTGTGGTGCTGCAGACCTAGACCCCATGCTGGCCTCGGAGCACCTGGCCTGCAGAGCTCGGACAGCCGCTGCCTGGGATGACGGCCCCAAGACAGAGGCCGCGTGCTCTGTGCCGGTGTCAGAAAGCAAGCCGCTGAGATCCGCAGGCTTCCTTATGACTGCCACCCAACCGTCCATACTGGTTATATCATGGAACCTGTCGACCCAGATAACGAGCCTTCGTCCCCCTCCCGAGCTCAGAACCAAACAAGGCACAGATACAGAGCACAAGATCGTCCATCAGATTGTCAGCTTCGCTTCTGATAAAGCCTCCAGCGACTTTCCGTGACGTGTGCAACCCACGTGGTTCTGCTGGCAGTGAACCCCAAATGAAGCGGTCTTGTTAGAAACTGATTATTTGTGCCCCTCCCCCAACGAAATTCATTTACTGAAGGCCTAACCCTCCCCCAGTATGGTTCTGCCTGAAGATGGGACCACTAAGAAGTAACTAGGGTTACACAAGACACTAATGGGGACCTCACGAGAAGAAACAGTCTTCTCTCTGCCTCTCTCCCTGTCCCCTGGCACCAGGGGAGGTCATGTGAGGAGATATCAAGAAGGCAGCTGTCTGCAAACCAGGAAGAGAGAATTCCCTGGAAATCAAGTGTCTTGCACTTTACTTATTTATTTTTTATTTAAAGATTTTATTTACTTATTTGGAAGACAGAGATCAGAAGTAGCAGAGAGGCAGGCAGAGAGAGAGGAGGAAGCAGGCTCCCCGCTGAGTAGAGGGCCCGATGCGGGGCTCGATCCCAGGACCTGAGATCATGTCCTGAGCCGAAGGCAGAGGCTTTAACCCACTGAGCCACCCAGACGCTCCTGTCTTGCACTTTAGTCTCAAGGACTTGGGGAAGGTGACTGTGGGATTAGGCCGGGCTAAGCTGCCAGAGTCTACACAGGCTGGAGGAGACCGGGATGACCCTGCGGGCATGGGAAGGAGGCGTGGAGACTTGGTTTACACCCCGTCTCTCTCCTGGACTCACCCGCGATGCCATCCGTGTGATCGCCCCAGGAAAGAATACGGAGTTTGAAGGAAAGGAGAAGTATGTGGGGAAGTTCGGCCACAGGGGAATGAGGAGAGCAGGTACAGCTCAGCCCAGACGGGGCTGTGTCCCGCCAGTCACCGAGCAGAAGCTGGACACCTGCGTCCCTGGGAGCTGTCCCCTGCCTGGTCCCTGGCTCCCTCACGTGCCTCTTCCCCTCTGACCTCATTCCCATCTGCTGGAGCGTGACCCCGGGCAGCCCACACGACCTTCACGTCTACTGGGCACTCTGCCTTGGTGCCAAATTAATGTAAACTTGCTCTGTAAGAGTGGGTCAGCGCAAGTCCAGCCATCGTAGCTTGGGCAGCCGTCTCAGACTCAAGGGCTGAACTTTCCCCTACTTTACTTTAGTCCCAGGGACCCCCACCCTGCTTTGGTTCCAGAGACCCCCACCCTGCTTTAGTAACAGGAATACCTAACCCTGTAAACACTTCCAGGAAAGTACCTGACCCTGTAACCAGCCCGGCAACAGCTCATCAGCCTACTGCAGAAAAGTCTGAAACTCCTCCTCCTCCCCCAACCTCAAGCCTCTTGTAATGACCCATAAAAACCCTTGCCTTAACGAGCCTCGGGGTCCAAGTCCCTACTCTGCTGTGTCGGGTATACGTGGGCCCAAGCTTAAGCTTGTCAAATAATCTTCGCTGTGTGACCTGCATTATCGAGAGTGTTCTCTGTCTAATTGAGGGGTGGTCCACTCTGTACCCTAACAGCTCATATCAGGCTTGTGCTTAAAATAGTTCAGCTACTTGTACAAGAAACACTCTGGACTCCACCTGAGCGCGTCCGTCTCATACCGACGTGGGCAGAGGAGGAGGTGAGAGTGCCTGTGGGTACGCGCCGTCCCAAAAGGATGGTCTGAGATGGGTGGGTCCGTCTGCCATCAGAATGCAGCCAGGGGGGAGGGTCTTGGCCATCCGAGGGTGGCCAGTGCTCGGCCTCAGGCACCAGCCTTCCCCAGGCTCCTCTGCCTGCCTCAGTGGTGCCCAGAAGTCCCCGTCCCTGCCTGTCCCCCAGGTTCGCCTCCATGGGGACATGCTGGCCCCTCGGAGAGAGCGCTCCTCAGCTCCCACGGTCTCATTACGCCCGCTCTGCCATCCCTCCCGGCCGAACCTCAGGCTCTGCCCACTTCCCTGTTTGAGAAATCTCGCTGCCTCCCACAACCACATGGCTTTTACTGGGGTCCTTTCATTTCCTCATGAACACGCCTCCGCATTGTTCTCCCCTTCCTGGCTCCCAGCGGCAGCGCTGCCTCTGTGCTCTGTCCTCCACCGGCCCGTCCTCAGCCCTGAGGGCAGGATCGACCCCACAAGGACCCCTGCAGAACGCAAGGGCGCGTCTGAGGAGAGAAGCCGATGTTCTCTAACCCAGCTTCAGCTTTAGCCTTGTCTGACCTGGCCTGGGTGCACCTTCATTTCCATCGACAGAGGTTTATTCTCTCCCTTTCCTGGGTCTCACTACTCGCTTTCCCATCTTGTGTCCACACTGTTCTCTCGTTAGCCGGAGCCCCGGCCGCTCCTTTATCACCTCTCCCGCTCCTGCTCCTCCTCCACGCACGCAACGGCCTGTCGCCGCCCGGGCTGAGGTCTGGAAGGACCCCACGCCTCACCACTTGGCCCTTCCATTTCTGTGTGCAATTAAATACAGACAGCACTATATATTTTTTTTTGCAGACAGAAGCCAGACATTTTTGTAAGAGCGAGGCTTACACGATCAATCTGTACAGTCCCATGCTCCCATGCAAAGCAAAGACTAACTTTATACCCTAAAATGTAGGGTTGAAATTTTAAAATGGCAATTGGCTTGCATCAATGACCATCTTCCTATTGACATCATCTGTTCATTTTCTTTAAAAAAAAAAAAATCCCTTAATCCTTTGACGTGTACAAGGAAGCAGTGTTGGTTGTGCCCTGGGAATGGAAGGAGTCATGATTAGGCCAGCAAGTGCCTCTGTCTTAGAGTAGCCCCAAAATTTCATCTCCAGAAGAATCTCAGTACTCCCGTCTGCCGTCAGCCTCCTGGGAGCAAATCTAGGATTCAAGAGACAGTCTTTGAGTCGATTTCCAAACGCCGTGAGAAATGTCCAGTTGCCAATCCCACCCATGGCTCAGCTGATTACGCGCTACTGCCCCGCATTTAAGAGATAACGTACAATGGTGGTACATGAGGTGTGTGTTAGAGTATATAGTGTAAACGTCACCACTGCCAAAAATCACGACCTAGGTTCAACAGAGACAACATGCTCATTCCTGCAGAGTGTCCAATCAACCCTTGAGCTCGCCACAGCGTGGGAGCGAGGCATACCCGGCCAGATCCTGTTGTGCCGGGCACTTTCTCTTACACGCCGGCTGACGGGATCACCTTGCTTCATTTAAGAGACTGAAGCAGACCTAGGAAACTCATGCAGCTGTTGGAACCAACTTCCCCGACAGCGTTTTCATAGCGCCAGGTAGCTTCTTCCTTCTAAGAACTGACGGGAGGGATTTCTTTGTGGTCTGAGGACCAGGAAGAGCGGTACTCTTCCCAAATGATCTGCCAGTCTGCATCTTTCTAGAGCCTTCTAGACCCTGTTTACATCACCTCGGAGCCCTCTCATAATTTACAGCCCTCATCCTGCCAGTGTTCAGAGCATCAGACGCTCGTTAACATTTATCCCACCCTTGGCCTCATCTTTCTTTACCCGCCGTGTAGTCCCTTGGATTCAATCCGTGTTATGATTGATGGGCTCAGTCTTACACGCATGATTTTGTAAGGAATGTCAGGGACCAGCTAACAAGTCACTGTGAACCTAAGCATGGGTTTGCAAACCCCTTGATTTGGGGGGCTTCTAATGTCTTAGGAACAAGGACACAGAAGCTTTGCTCTAATCTCCACTGCCACCCAGAGGTAAAATACAGAAGTTTATCCCACCCTGGAGCCTCGGGTGTTCACAAAAATCCCGATGTTTTCAACCAGAGGGTTTGGATGTTGCACGTATTTTGATTCTTTGCTTAGAAACGGAAATATTTTATATAATAATATATATTTTTATTTTTTCCCCTGGTGCAATCCATGATCCCAACCCCATCTCTTTAGACTACAGAACTGAATTTGAAGACATTTCCGACATTGGTTTTCTTCTGCTGTGTTTTCTGTGTAGATTCAAGTGCAGGGGCTTGAACCAACCCTTCTCCTCCATCCGTGGCCCCGGTCATCACTTGCTCTGAGCAGACTTCCTCGGTACACCTCCTCGTGCTCCCACCCATTCCCTTCTGCTCCCCACTTTCTCCCGTATGGATGCGCAGTCCTTCTGTTTCTACGTGTTCTTAGAAAATGGGGTGCTCCAATGTATACAACTTCAGTTCCCACGAAAGGTATTATGCTGCGTGCTTCATGTACTAATACAACTCGCTGAGCACTGTTCTAAAGACCTCCCCATAGTGATCTGGGTATATACACATTTTATTTTTTAAATTCCAAATACTTCTCTCAACTTTCCACCGTTAATTCTTATTCAGCTTATTATTTTTTATTTTTTTACTTTTATATAATTTTATTATTATGAATTAAACTGTACTCAGTTTATACTTGGTTGATCAGAAAGCCTTAGTTTTGTGAAATAAAATTCAACAGGTTTTATTTATTTATTTATTTATTTATTTAGTCCCAAGAAGTCCATCCACTTTATACATTTTGTGGTACCAAAGCGACAATGTCCAAAACAGTGGAACCGTCTGGGTTGGCCCTGCTCCTCCTGGACATGCCCATTCCTGCTCCCTAAGGGTGGAGAGCCCAGGACCCTTGCCTGGCAGGATCTGACTTAGCTCCAGGCCCCTGTAGCTGCAGCAGAGTGTGTGTGTGTAGGGAGGGTGGAGGTACAACCACCATAGGCCATTTCTCCAAGGCTCTGCAGTTTCCACTCTGGGAACTTAGTTTAAGAAATAATTCCTCACCAATGGATTGTAAAAATATTCTGCTTTGTTCTATGCTACTAAGTTTGTAATGTTGTGTTTTGCATTTATGACTTCATTCCTTTGTCAATAAGTCTTTGTTCTCTTCTTTCAAAAATGACTTAGATATTTGTAGTCATTTATTCTTCTATATAATATAAAAAATACGCTTACTATGTACCTCTAGAAATCCAACTGGAATCTTAATTAGGAATTTACTAAACTTACAGAATAATTTAAAGAGAATTATAATTTTTTATAACTACATCTATACTACTCCAGTTAATTAGAAATATTTTAATGATCTTTAATAGTTTCTTATAACTTCACTGTAGAAGTCTTGTATATTCTTTCTTTAGCTAATTCTTAGCTATTTTATAGATTTGTTGCTATTATAAATGGTATCTAATTTTTTTAATTTTTTATTTTTTATAAACATATATTTTTATCCCTAGGGGTACAGGTCTGTGAATCACCAGGTTTACACACTTCACAGCACTCACCAAAGCACATACCCTCCCCAATGTCCATAATCCCACCCCCTTCTCCCAAACCCCCTCCCCCCAGCAACCCTCAGTTTGTTTTGTGAGATTAAGAGTCACTTATGGTTTGTCTCCCTCCCAATCCCATCTTGTTTCATTGATTCTTCTCCTACCCACTTAAGCCCCCATGTTGCATCACCACTTCCTCATATCAGGGAGATCATATGATAGTTGTCTTTCTCTGCTTGACTTATTTCGCTAAACATGATACCCTCTAGTTCCATCCATGTTGTCGCAAATGGAAAGATTTCTAAATGGTATCTAATTTTATCTTACTTGTTCTTGTTTCTTGCATTAAAAAGTGCTGTTGATTTTTTTCAATGTAAGACATTTATTTCAAAATGAAATTTTGTATATATATGCATACATGCATGCATAAATATACACATAAAAACCTTTAGTTCTATCCTTTAGTTAATATCTTAGTGGTATAATTACAAGTATTTTTAATTTCTTCTGTATATTTTATATTTTTTATGCTTTCTACAATAAAATATATTGTTGTTGTTGTTGTTTTTAACAGCACTTGGTGTTTAGGGTCAGTCTTTTTTTTAATATTTATTTTGTGCCTAAAGAACTTGTTATGCTTTTGGGCATCTGGGCGCTCAGCGGGTAAGCGTCCTACTCTTGGTTTTGGCTGAGCTCATGATCTCAGGGTCCTGGGACTGAGCCCTGCATTCAGGCTCCCTGCTCCGTGTAGAGTTTGCTTGTTCCCCTGCCTCCCTTTCCCCTCTCCCTGCTTGCACTCTCTCTCTCTCAAATAAGTATATAAGTAAAATCTTTTCTTAAAAAAAGAACTTGCTACATTTTTATGGTAGGTCTAATTGTTAGCTTTTTACTCCACTAGTTTCTAGGTAGAAATTATATCATCTCAAAAAAAAAAAAAAAAGATTCTTATTCTCTTGATATTTTTGCAATTTTTATCGAAATAAGTTCCTAAATTCTCTTATTACTCCCAGTATTTTGCTTTCTATTTTCTTATATACAGTCATATGATCTGCAAATCACAATGATTTTTCTTTAGTTTCTATTTTCGTGCCTCCTTATTTCCCTTGCTTTGCTGGGTTAAGAAGGGCTTGTAGTATTTTCTACAGAAGAGCAGATACTCCGGTAGCTGGGCGTCTTGTCCTTCACTCACTAGAACACATTTCAACCTTCAGAATCAACTGTGGGTCATACAGGCTGTTTGCAGCTACATTTCTCTCTGGTCTGGGTTGTTCAGGTTTTATCGGAAGGGACATGTAAATGCACCAAATGCCTTTTCTATATCTCTGGAGAGGATTACATGACTTTATTTTCTTAATCTGTTAAAGTAATTCTATTAAGAAATTTTTAATGGCACAGTCCTTGTATTCTACGGGTAAATCCCACTTCATCTGACACTAGTTTCTGTTTGCAAATACTTTGAGTCTATATACCTACTTTCCCTGTATGTATGCATAAATGAGGTAAGCAGATAGTCACTCATTTAATAATTGTTTTCCCTTCTTCTGGGAAAAGCCTTGCTGGCTTTGGTGTCCTGAGGATTTTGTGCTGGACTCTCTACCTCTCTACCTGGACCAACGCATCTGGAGTATAATTACCTGCTGCTCATCTGGTTTGTACCTCGGACCCTGCACTACCAGCAGGAGCTCTGACCCTCCCCCCTATCCCTTAGCAAGCACGGTGCATTCAGACTTTCTCCCTCTTCTAGAATTTTTTAAGATAAAATTTTATCTATAGCAAATGTGTTAATATAAGTCATAGACAACACATTCTTCTTCAATCTACATGCCATTCTTATAACATGTCTACTTTCTCATGTTTATTACTCTTTCGATCAGTTCGGAGAGAGGTTTTATATTTTTATGAATTTTTTCAAAAGGCCGTCTTTGGTGTTGTCAGTCATTTCTATCAATTTTTTTTTTGTTTGCTTTGCTTTTTCTTTTAATTTTTAGTGTTTTTAAATGAATTTTCTACCTTCTAATTCTACTGATTTTGTCCTTTTTCTAGCTTCCTGATTAAAATCTAAACTCATATATTTTTAATCCATCTTATTTACAAATAAATGTTTTGAAGCTATAAATTCCCCCAACACTTGTTACTTCACAATCACTTTGAACCAGAAAAAGAGAATATGTGCTCACCAACGTAAAAGCAATATCTGTCAATGAGACTGTGAAAAAAAACTACAGTCTTTAAAAAGCCCAGAATATTTAAAACTGAACAAATGCAGAAACAGAGGGGTGTGAGACCAGATACACACCTTCCTCACCATCCCGGTCTGCATCTCATTAAAAACACTGAAGACGCTGAGGTTACAAGTCACTGCGGAAAAGGGAACAAAGCATAAGCAAATTATTTCTGAAAGGTAGTGACCACAGCAGTGATCAGATTCGCCAGTGAGTGCACCTAGCTCCATACTAAAGTCACACAGAAAGTGGATTTCATGGCAAAAAAGGCTACTACTAACTCTGCTGATACACGCCCTCGGGTGGTGTCTCCTTCCTTCTTGCTAATGAGGAAGCACGGGTTTGTGTGCAGACATGCCCAGGCCTCATCCGAGAAGAAATGTCCTTTCCCTTGTTTTTCACGCCGGGACTCATCCTTCCTCTCAAGCTCACTCTTACTCTTTCTGGAAGGGACAAATTCCCCGGGCGTTTGCAGCTTGCTGTGGACTTGGCCACGTAAACTTCCTCTCATGTGAGAATAAGAAAAGGATTATGTTTTAGGTGACCACACACAATTAAAATAATTAAGAATCAAATGATTCATAATGAAATTATCATAAATTATAAATGTAGAGATTCATAAACGAGATCACACAATGATGAGTTAACTCTTCTCTCATGTACAAAGCTGACTGTAGCGATCTAGTCACATGTATGGTGGCCTAAAAAAAAAAAAAAAAAAAAACTAGCTCTTACATGCCATTAACATGTTTAGAACAGGGACGCCTGGGTGGCTCAGTGGGTTAAAGCCTCTGCTCAGGTCATGATCTCAGGGTCCTGGGATGGAGCCCCGCATCGGGCTCTCTGCTCAGCAGGGAGCTTGCTTCCCTCTCTCTCTCTGCCTGCCTCTCTGCCTACTTGTGATCTCTGTCTGTCAAATAAATAAATAAAATCTTTAAAAAAAAAAAAAGTTTAGAACAAAATTAGGATCTAATAAATAAACTAAGAAAAGATCAAATACTAACTAACTAAACACGCTTTTACTATTCAACCCAACTTTACATTTTAAAATATCTCACCTTTCAACTCAATCACATTACTTTTATGTCCAACAGTCAGGAGAGGGACACAGTGTGGGAACTAAATGCTTAGGACCTGCCATGTCTGAAGAGTGGGACTGGCCGCCATCACTGTCTCAGCTGCTTCCTGTCACCCCGTGGAGTCTGACAAAACTGCCCCCCCTTCCAACTGCCAGATCCAGAAAGTTAACATTTCAGCTTCTCCTTTCTCCCATGTTCAATCACAAACTGGCCTCGTGCTTCTACTACTGTCTAGAACCTTCCGTGAGGAGGTTCTCCCAGTGGACACGTCCATCCCTTCTGTACGAGCCCACTGTGGTGAGGTAGAGCCTCTGTTGCTTGCAGGGAGACAGGAAAGCTGTGTCAGCACCCCATGTGGAGGTTCACGAGGACCACCTTGGGTAGGGAAAAAAATGGTTTTCACAGATTTGTAGAGAATAACTTGGCAAAGACAAAAGCTGAGACAGACAAGCTGCAAAGATTTCTGAAGTTTGCCTCTGGGTGGTTAAATGTAAACATAAATAAGGAAGAAGCTTGGAGGAAGAGATTATTCATTTTATCTTAAACACCTGGACGCAGAGCTGCCTCTCATACACCCTGGAAACACTCACAGAGAGTATGTTTACCATTACAATAGGAAAAGCTCGATACATGATAAAATCAATGAATGAATGAATAGATGGACATACTGGGTCAGGACGAATTCTAGAAAATGTCTTGCATGTTGAAACTTTAACTGCCATGACCATGACGCTTCCCGATTTATCATGTGCTGGTGCAGCTCGTCCTTTGAAATGTCCGATGAAAACCCTGGAGGATGGATTTCTGCCAGTCACTGATCAGCAGCGGACCCAACACCTCAATTCCTGGCCAGAGGTTTGCTAGAAATCCTTGAAAACACCCAGGACAGGGATTGATTCTGATGGCAGGTAAATGTGCAAAAAGGGTGAGTGTTACACGATGAGGACACATGAAGAGAAAAGCAATCAAAGAAAAGGGCTAGAGGAACATTTTCAAGAATCCAGGGAAGGGAAGAGGGAAGCAAGGAGGAATGTTGCGAGGAAGAGAGACATTATCCCAGTGTCCCCATGAGGCCACGTCCACGTCCATCAGAGGGGAGCTTTTGGTCACTAAGGCTAGAAATCCACCCTGTTGGGCTGAAATCATGTGGGGAATGTATTGGCTGATGGAACTGGGGAGCCCAGAGTCATTGGGGCTCCAGCCCCTTCTGTGGGTCTGTGTATCTGCCTTCACTTTTCTGATGCTTTGGTTTTGTTATTGTTACTATTTTCAGTATCACTGAAGTATGATGACAAATAAACACTGGACCTATGGACAGTGTGCAGCTTTCTAGCCTCCCAGGAAGGAAGGTTCGGAGGCACCCTGGGCCATGCGGGCCCTCGCAGGCTCTAACAGGGGCAGCAGAGCCTCTGATGTGACATGAACGAAGGTCCTCCTGAGGAAAGTCCTCCAACAACTTCCCAGAGAGGGCGGCCTGAAGACCCACAGGAGCCGAGCGCACATGGGCCTGCGGGGCGCTGCGGCTGAATGCCCACGGCCTGCCCTGCAGTGCCTCCAGTGAGGGCACGCGGCATTTCAGAAGGAAAACGCAGAACTTGTCAAGAAAACGTCTACTGAAGCAAATCATGAAAATTAATATTTTATGTAGCATTCATCACATGTTGGAATACTTCATTTGCCATTTTCCTTTAAAAAACATAAAATGAAGTAGCCGCTGGAAGTTTGGTGTATGTGATGTCCACAACCAGGGCAGTTAACTCGGTCACCACCTCACATCTGGAACTTCTCCTTCTCTTTCTTTTCTTTTATTTTTCTTTCTTGTAGTGAGAACACTTGGGATCTACACTCTTAGCAAATTTCATACAATTTCCCTGCCTTCTTGCTTGCAGGCTTCATCCTTAGGTTTACTTCTTGCTGCTGAAAAAGGATTGTATTTATTTCAGGCTTCATACCCTGACCTTATCATCCAGGACAGGAGAGAGCATTTCTTTTTCCTACATCCTCCATAAGAATCGGGCTGTGACCAGGGAGATTCAAATTAAAACCACATTGAGATACCACCTTACACCATTTAGAATGGCCAAAATCAACAAGACAGGAAACAACATGTGTTGGAGGGGATGTGGAGAAAGGGGAACCCTCTTCCACTGTTGGTGGGAATGGAAGTCGGTGCAGCCACTTTGGAAAACAGTGTGGAGATTCCTCAAAAAATTAAAAATAGAGCTTCCCTATGACCCTGCAATTGCACTACTGGGTATTTACCCCAGAGATACAGATGTAGTGAAAAGAAGGGCCATCTGTACCCAAATGTTCATAGCAGCAATGGCCACGGTCGCCAAACTGTGGAAAGAATCAAGATGCCCTTCAACGGATGAATGGATAAGGAAGATGTGGTCCATATACACTATGGAGAATTATGCCTCCATCAGAAAGGATGAATACCCAACTTTTGTAGCAACATGGATAGGACTGGAAGAGATTATGCTGAGTGAAATAAGTCAAGCAGAGAGAGTCAATTATCATATGGTTTCACTTGTCTGTGGAGCATAAGGAATAACACGGAGGACACTGGGAGATGGAGAGGAGAAGGGAGTTGAGAGAAATTGGAGGGGGAGATGAGTCATGAGAGACTGTGGACTCTGAAAAACAACCTGAGTGTTTTGAAGGGGAGGGCGTGGGGGTTTGGGTGAGCCTGGTGGTGGGTATTAAGGAGGGCACATATTGCATGGAGCACTGGGTGTGGTACATAAACAATGAATTCTGGTACACTGAAAAGAAAATTTTTAATTAATTAATTAATTTTTAAAAATCAGGCTGTGTGTGACCTGTGCCACCGAGAGCAGGTGCCTGGCCTTGAACCATCACTTTGGGTGATACAAATGGAATCTATCTGATGACTGACCTGACTGGCAGATTACCTGTCCATCCTTTATCCTGTCACCTTGACAAAGATGCTTTCTCCTGATGTCCTCAGGCTGATCAGAGCCCAAGGTTACACATAAGAGTAGAGTCAACCAACCCAAATCCATATGATATCCATGCAAGTGTGACAAGGTGGACTGGAAGGTAAGGAAACAGCCAAGCAGTTTGACCCAGGCAGGAAGATTGCAGATGACCCATGATTTGCTCTTCCCATTCCCATATTTTCACCTTTGCCACCTCTCCCATCTCAACGTTATTTTCCAGAAATGGCCAAATGTGTAGGTCTGGGGCCTGCATGTGTTCTCTCTGGACATTTTCCAACCATGGGTCCCACTCTCAGCTCTAAAAAAACAAAACAAACAAAAAACCAAAAAACCCCTAATTCTCTGTCACCTAGTTCAACCCACATAAATTGCTGACTAATAAACTGGTTAGAAACAACAATGAACACCATAATCAAATCAGGAAAGAAAATTTTCAAGATATAAAGATAGGGAAGACCTTTTCTTCCCCACTACTTGAAACCCAGAATGTCCCTGCTTCGTGGTCAGAGCTTGAGAATGGTTTGCTCAGTTAATTAATGAAACTGAGAGCCATTAAAGTCTAGTCATGGAGGACTCCACTCCCACTGGATGGGGGTCATCGGTCACAGAGGGTCCATCTTCATTATTCATGGAGTCTGTCTGTGCTGATTGGCCTACCTGCTGACCTTGATTTGTAAGCCCCAGACACATGTGCTTAACACTATTCATGGACAGCTAGAGTGACCTGACATGAGTCAACCACAGGTGCTCCAGACCCAGGTTGATCCAAGTGTCTTTCTGCCTTCCTGTATTAATTCTGACACTGTAAACACATATCCTGTTCATGATCAATCTGGTGCCACATTTTCTGCACCTCTGTTGTCTTTCCAGGCGACTTCAGTGTTTTAAATGGCCCTGAAGCCCAGAGCTTCAGGTTGACTGGTGTCCTAAGCACACGACGGTATAATGTGCCCCATGACAAAACACCTGCATTGGTAAGGCTCGCTCAGGCTCCTGATGCAGAGCTGTGGGCTCTGCACTCACTGATAATGAGTAAACAATGTAGTAAATCCAGGGAAAAGAACAGGTCATTCATGACATCAGTGTGGACCCACACCAGAGAATAGTAGTAAAATAACATCTAGGAGGCTATGATGATGCCATGATGACGCCAAGAAAAAGGGGAAAAGGTACTCTGCTCTTGGATTCACGAGACAATGACTATTTCTTTTTGTTAGTTTCTCAAACTGTCTTGGGCAGCATAGCCACGGGACTGAAAGCCAAAGACCCTGGTGATCACAGTACCCAAGCTGGGAAATCTACACACTTCTGAGCTGGTGTTTTATTGTGGGGAAATACTCCATACAAAAAATTATTTACAAATACATATATATTAAAGAAGCTGTCTTTACTTTTTTTTTTTCTTTTTTTAAGATTTTATTTATTATTTGACACAGCGACAGAGGGAACACAAGCAGGGGGATTAGAAGAAGGAGAAGAAGGACTCCAGGATCATGACCTGAGCTGAAGACAGATGCTCAACTGGCCGAGCCACCCACGTGCCCCGCTGTCTTTACATTTTTTAAGATTTTATTTATTTATTTGAAAGAGAAGGAGGCAGAGATAGAAAGAACTCAAACAGAGGGAGGGGCAGAGGGAGAAGCTGACTCCCTGCTGGGCAGGGAGCTGGACTGCAGCTCAGTCCCAGGACCTTGAGAGTAATACCAGAGCCAAAGGCAGCAGCTTAACTGACTGAGCCACCCACGCACCCCAAGAACCTGTCTTTAAATAGAAACACACATGAAACAAGTGACAAGAGTCATGAGCAAAGACCCCCAGAACTTGAACCCTGCTTTTCCCCCAGGATCAATGGCTCACTATCTCTGACTCAGAGTCCTAGAAGCTGTAAACAGCAACCATGAATGTCAGGAGGCACTGTATGCCTGGTCTCTGCTGGGTCTCCATTTATTCCTGACCACAACACCCCCATTCTCTTTCCTGGAACATCTCTCTCCCTTCAGGGACTCACAGACACGGCACGGCTACCTCTCAGACATCACATTTATGCACCTGTGAATCTCCCTGCTGATTTTGCTAAAATGCAAGTTGTGATTCAGGAAGTCAGTTGAGGCCAAGACCTTATATTTTAAAAAGCCCCAGGGTGACAGTTCTGTTGCTGCTGCTCAGAGACCAGCAAACATAAAAACAAAACAAAACAAAACAAAAAAACTGAATCCTGCATTTCTGTTTAAACTAGAATACTTGGAGCAACAGATTCATCCAATAGGTTTTTGTAGTTAAATAATACAAATCTTTACAGAAAACGTGTTTCTACTTAGGAGACCAGAGATGTCACCAGAACAGGGAAACTGTGCACTCCTTGGCCAGGTGACAAGACTTTTAACAAGAAGAGCAGCAAACATCTCAACAACTACAAGCATGTCTGGGAGAAGAAGGAGGAGGAGGAAGAGGAGGAGGAGGAGGAGATGGATGAGGAGGAGAAGAAGAACCTATGGATTTAGCATAGATTCAACACGGGTTTTTATTGAGGATATTTTCCATACAGGTGAGACACCTTCCCAAGTATACAAATATGAAGAACATATAGACTTTGCTCTCAAGGATCCTAAGAGTTAGAAGGAAAACTGTCCTAACTGGGGAAAGTAGGCACCAGAGATGGGGAATAGAACTGTCAAAGTACAGGGAAAGGTGGTGGGAATTCTCACTACATAGACAGCGTCCACTTCTGAGTAAGGGAGGGCTCTTTGGAAGAAGTGACATCTGATGTCTGTCACCCATGGAGGTGCTGGGACTTCATTTACACTGAGTTAAATTTGAGAGTTAAGTTCCAGAACCAATCATAACAACAAACCCCACTGAATTACACTGAGCTTATATTGACAACTGATCATTAAGCACAATTGAAAGTCAAACTTGCGCCCAGAGAGTTGTAAGGACTTCACCACTGAGTTGGGTTTAGGTAAGTACTGGAGCCTGGGCTGCTGGGATCTTGTTCAGAAGGGAGGTCAGTGCACTGATGTCTCCAGTGTGTTTTCCTGGGAGCAACAGAGGAAGAGTCATTCTGCAGCAGGGGGAGGTGAGGACTGCAGGGGAGAAGGGCACTGGGAGCAGGAGGGCTGAGGACAGACTAAAAGGTGGAACACACATGGGAAAGAGCAGGAAGGTGGCTCCAGAGACTTACCAGCACTTCCAGAGCCACAACGTCAGACCAGCCAGAAGCACCAGGGGCACTATCACCACCAGGAAGACCAAGCCCATGGAATGGGGCTTCTCTGTGGGTTTGGTGCACAGAGGGTGTCACTTCCCATCTACCCTGGGTTGAACTGCACCTTCCTGGTCCTCCTTGCTCTGGTCATCCTCTGCCTCACCCACTCCCCTTCCCATTTTCACTTCTCCCATCCCTCCTCAGAGATGGACCCTTCACCCAAATTGATGCATCCTCCCATATCTGTAGGACTGAACTCCCAGTTCTTCCTTCCTTGGATTGCCATTTTTTTTAGTCACTTTTGTTCTAGCAACCCCAATTTTTCATCTGGTTCTCCTGCTCTGCTGGAGATGCACCCACCCTCTTTCCCAGCTGGGCCCCAGCTCTTTCTCACCCCAGTGGAGGATGATGTCTTGGCCTCCTAGACTACTGTGTCTCACCAAGCATGACAGGCCAGCAGCCTCCCTGGCTTTCACATCCAAAGACACCTGAAGATACCACGTCCCATCAACATGGGGCAGAACATCACCTCGCTGGGTGCCTTGTTGTTCCTGCTCACCACGCATCCACATCACCCACACAGGCTTTGGGTAGAATCCAGAGATGTGGCATACCAGCAGGAGACGGCCAGGACCCGGACTGGGGCCAGTGGACAGCCAGGCTTCTGGCCTCACTGCAGACACAGGACAGATAATCGCAGACTGAGAGGGTAGATCTTCACATCATTTTATATAGACATCTTTCCACATCTAGAAACCTGTAACCATCATCCCCTCTCCCTCTTGACTCTTTCTTACCTTGAATTAGATGGAATGTTATAAACCATGAGTGCAGAGTAGAGGATTCATAGAGGAAGAGAGCAGGACTGACCTTGTCGCTGAAGATACGCCTTCCCTGCTTCAAGAAGACCCAACAGGAACTGGGGGCAAGACTCAGTGAGGAGTTTGTATACTATTTCATTGAAAACATGGTACTGATTGAATACTGTACAGACTTGCTGAGCCCTACTTCCTCCCTTTGGAGATGGCCACCATGATGTGTTCTGGAAACTCATGAGATCTGATCCTTGATAAGCAATCCGCATGAAGCCTACTGATGCTTCTCCAAAGTGGGAATCACAGCCTAACAGCAGCTGAACCTGGAAGGGATCTGGGGAAGAGAGACTGAATTATAGTAGGGGAGTGAAGGAAAGGAAATGAGATGAATGCAAGTCAAGGATGCTAGAAGCGGAAGGGTGAAGTTGGGAACCGGAGCAATGGAGGAAAGTTTGACTTGAGGGGAGGCTCAGACTAAAGGGAAGTGGTGGTCGCAGGAGGTGGAGGCAATGGTGAATGACTGAGGAAGGAGCAAATGTTGGAGGAGAGACATGAAGGGTGTGGAAAGAGAATAGGGGAGGACTCAGTGGGAGAGCTGGGGTAAAAACAATCTAGGGTGAAGGGAGTGCACTGGGGTATAGGGAACACATAGACATCACTGCTGGGATAGAATGGACAGAAAGCACAGTTCAAAGTCAGTCACAAGTGAGGGAGCAAGGGTGCTTGGCTGGAAGCCAGGGAAAGAGGTGGTCAGGGGAGACACAAGTGAGCGATGGAGAGCACGACCTGTGGTCAATGAGAGGAGTGGGAAGCTGAAGAAAACGTGAAGCTTCTCAAGAATCAGAGTCTGACCTCTACCCCTGCCCAAATTCGTGTGATTCACTTTCAGATAGAGAGAGGTGAAGTTCAAAAGCCAGTGCAGTTCATTTCCTAGAGAAAGAAGGAGCTCAGTGAGACACACACACTTGCCACGTGCAGCCCAACCCAGAGGGAAATGAACTTACATTCAAGCTGCCATTGGCTGATGTGGTTATGATATGCTGAAGGAGATCTAATGGAGTATGTGTAGAATAACTTTTCTACTTCCGTCAGCTCCTCATTGCTGAAGTTGCCTTTAGACCAAGGCTGCAGGTAAATGAAAGCGCCAGTCTTATTGTCCCATCCATGAGTCTGCAAATCATCCAGCCAAGCTGAGCCTTGATTTTGTGTCCAGGAGGAGTTGTAAAAGGATGTGGTCAGGATGATTCGGAAGGAGACTGGCTCCTGGAAGTCTGTGGGAAAAGGACAGATAAACTCTGGAGTGGAGAGCATTGGGAAGGAGAGAGGTGCCAGGGAGGGGAACCAAAATCTGAAGGACAGAGAAACAGTAGTTATCTCAGGAGACATGTGCTTCCCCAGACATTCAAGCTTCATACCCAGCCTTTAGAAGAGCACAGGTCCTCAGGGTCAGGAATTCTCAGGGAAGAGCCAGGCTGACAGTCTCCCTCCCCTATTAAGAGTTGGGGAACTCACACCATGAATGCACACACTCAGAGACACAAATGCTCACATATAGACACACACAGAGATGTACACATATATACACATGTATGTACATATACAAACAGAGACATGCAGACACATACCAACACATGTACACACACAGAAATGCAAAGAGATGCAGAAGACTCCTATCCACACATACCTATACACATACTCAAATGCACATGAACGCATGTACACACATCACAAACACACAGACTGGCAGAAACGCACACAGACACACATAAACAGATACAGATACATAAACAGATATACACATACACACACACACACACACATGTGCCCACTGGGCAGGGCCAGAGTTCTCACCATCTTCACTGTCACCATCTGGGAGGAGAACCACCAACAGCACAAGTTGTAGGAACAGCATTAGTATTCGCAGATGCTTTCTTTCTCTTACAAAGCCGGTCTTTGACCTCTTTTCTAACAAACCTACCCCCCACACAGCTCCTCTCTTCTGACTTCCTTCTCCACACACAAGCCTTCCCTGAGTCTCTGCTAAAATGCAAATGGGCTCCTCCCTCAACCCTGTACACCTACTCAGACTCTCAGTTCCCCTCCTGGTCCGATGCCCCTCTGTGGCTTCCAGCTTCTCCCTGTCACCAGCTTCCGTTCTTCTCCCTGTCCCCTCATTCAGATACTACATAAGGAGTCCTGTGTGGCATGGAAACTGATCCTAGCTCTCCCACATTTCCTTCCCATTCGGACAGTAACCCATGAAAACACACAGCTCCCCAGCCCTAGACCCTGTTGCCACTCCGTCCCTCCTGCCCATGTGACATCACCCATGCATTCCCTTCCCCTTCTCATTCCCAGCGCAGCTCATTCACATCTCTGACTTCTCACTGCTTATGTTAAAAAAACAAAAGCAAATGGGTAAATTTGGAGATACAATTGGTTTTATTAAGCGATTCAAGAATAAGCCAGCACCCCATCTGGCAGGGAGAGGGGGGCTCTGAAGAGTGGTGCTAATGGAAAGATTTCATAGCAAGAAAGTTGGCGAAGAAGAGAAAGAGTGTCTCAGGGAAGGTCACCCTCCCTTAATTAGGAGAGGAGGAGGTATTAACATGAAGACGACCTCCCCTCCTAGTGGGTGGAGAGGGCCCATGGGACAGAGCACCTCCTTGGTGCTGACCAGAGAATTCCTTACCAACAGGTGAACATTTTAGGGGGAAGTTAGAGATTAAGTAAGGTTTTGGGACTTGGCATGGCCCAAGGTGTCATTTTGGGCCCAACATTTTCTTTTTAACAGTTGTTTTATTGCTTCTCTGGATCCCCTCATGACTGAATGCCTAACGGTATTAGCAACCACCAGTCCACCATTATCTTTAGGGGGAAACCAGCAGTCATCACAGAAACCACGTGACACTGAAACATCTGAGGAAAACCCCCTCAGTCTGACTTGAATGAATATATATTCGCTCACCGAAGTCACTTAGACCCTGCCTGTATCCAAGCACCGTGCTATACTCATGAAAATACAGTGTTCACAGTGCAGTCACTTTCTTCAGGGACATTTTAGAGAAGAAAAATACATAAACCAAGAACTATAAATTTTGGTGTCCTGTTTTTTTCTTTGCTTGGTTTATTTATTTTAAGGACAGTTAATATACAATGTTATATTACTTTCAGGTGTACAGGGTAGAGATTCAGAAATCCCATACATTACTCATTGCTCATCAATTTAAGGGTTTTCCCAATCTCCTCTACCTATTTCTCCATCCGCCAACCCACCTGCCATCTGGGAACCAGTAGTTTGTTCTCTATAGCTCAGAGGCTGTTTTTTCCTTTGTCACTTCTTTCTCTGTTACTTTTGTTAGTTTCTTAAATTCCACATACGAAGGAATCATTTGGTATTTGTCTTTCTCTGAGTGATTATTTCACTTACCATCATACTCTCTGGCTCCATCCATGTTGTGATTGCAAGCTTTCCGTCATTTTTATGGCTGAGTTTTATTCCATTGAATATACACACCAGATCTTTTCTTCTTTATTCTTCTACCTATGGAACACTTGGGATGTTTCTATACATTGACCAATGTAAATAATGCTGCAGTAAACATTGGAGTGCATGTTTCTTTTCATTTTAGTGTTTTCACATTATTTGGGTAATATCCAGTAGTAGAATTACTAGTTCATATGATGATTCTGTTTTTAACTTTTTGAGGAACCTGCATACTGCTTTCCACCACGGTTGTACCAGTTTCCATATCCACCAACAGTGTGCAAGATTTCCCTGTACTCCACTTCCTCTACAGCACTTCTTCCTTGTGAGTTTTTGAATTTAGTTAGTGTGACAGGTGTGAGTTGATATCCCATTATGGTTTTGATTTGCATTTCCCTGATGATGAGAGAAGTTAAACATTTTTTTTTTTTTCTGTTGGCCATCTGGATGTCTTCTTGAAAAAATGTCTACTCATGTCTTCTACCCATTTTTTAATTGGATTATTTCTTTTTTTGATTATTTGTTGTTGAATTGCCCAAATTGTTTATATATTTTGGATACTAACCCTTTATCAAATATGTAATTAGGAAGTATCTACTCACATTCAGTGATTGTCCTTCAGTTTTGTTGATTCTTCCCTTTGCTGTACAGAGCACTTTATTTGATGTACTCCCAACAGTTTAGTTTTGTTTTTGTTTCCCTTTCCTCCGGAGGCATATCTGGAAAAATGTTGCTGTGGCTGATGTCAGAGACTTTACTGCCCATGCTCTCTCTCTCTCTTTGCACATTATATTATTTTTTTTAATTTTTATTTTTTTACTATTTTTATTATATTCAGTTAGTCAGCATTTAGTACATCATTAGTTTTTGATCTAGTGTTCAACAACTCATTAGTTGTATATAAGACCCAGTGCTTAATGCAACACATGCCCACCTTAATACCCATCACCCGCTTACCCCACCCATGTACCCCCTTCCCCACTGTAACCCTCACCCTCAGATTGTTTCTGCAGTCCAGAGCTTCTCATGGTTTGTCTCCCTCTCTGACTTCTTCCAGTTCAGTTTTCCCTCCCTTCCCCTGTGGTCCCTTCATGCTATTCCTTACATCCCACACATAAGTGAAACCATATGATAATTGTCTTTCTCTACTTGACTTACTTCACTCACCGTAATCTCCTCCAGTTCCATCCATATCGACGCATATGGTGGGGATTCATCCTTTCTGATGGCTGAATAATATTACATTGTGTATATATGGACCACATCTTCTTTATCCATTAATCTGTTGAAAAGCATCTCAGCTCCTTCCACAATTTAGCTATTGTGAATATTGTTGCTATATACACTGGGGAGCACATGTTCCTTCTTTTCACTACATCTGTTATCTATGGGGTAAATACCTAATAGTGCAATTCTTGGGTCTTAGTGTAGCTCTATTTTTAACATCTTGAGTAAACTCCATACTATTTTCCAGACTGGATATACCAGCTTGCATTCCCACCAACAGTGTAAGAGGGTTCTCCTTTCTCCACACCCTTGCCAATACTAGTTGTTTCCTGTCTTGTTCATTTTTGCCATTCTACCTGGTGTAAGGTGATATCTCACTGTGGTTTTGATTTGTATTTCCTTGATGGCTAATGATGATGAACATTTATTCATGTGTCTGTTAGCTATTCATATGTCTTCTTTGGGGAAGTGTCTGTTCATGTCTTCTGCCCTTTTACTTACTGGATTATTTGTTTTTAAGCATTGAGCATTGAGTATTGATCTTTATAGATCTTGGATACCAGCCCTTTAACTGAAATGTGAAAATGTCTTTGCTGCCCTATACTTTCAGGGCAATACCTATCAAAATACGATTGACATTTTTCACTGAGCTGAAATAAACAATCCCAAAATTATTATGGAACCAGAAAATACCTCAAATCTTCAGGGGAATATTCAAAAAGAAAACCAAAATTGGAGACATCACAATGACTGACTTCAAGCTACATTACAAAGCTGTAGTCATCAAGATAGTATGGTACTGGCACAAAAACAGACATGTAGATCAATTGAACAGAATAAAGGCTCAAGAAATGGCTTCAAGAAATGGGAAAAGGCTCAAGAAACTCTCTAGTCAACTAATCCTGGACAAAAATAAATGGACAGAAAATCAATGGAGAGATTATCCAATGGAAAAAAGATAGTATCTTCAGTCAATGTGCTGGGAAAACTGGACAACAACATGCAGAAGAATGAAGCTAGACCATTATCTTACACCACACACAAAAATAAACTCAAAATGGGTGAAAGACTTCAATGTGAAACAGAAGTCCATCAAAATCCTAGAGGAGAACATAGGAAGTAACCTCTTCAACAATGGCCATAGAAACTTCTTTCAAGACACTTCTCTAAAGGCAATGGAAACAAAAGCAAAAATGAACTTTGGGGACTTCATCAAGGTAAAAAACTTTGCACAGCAAAGGAAACAGTCAACAAAACTTAGAGACAATCCACAGAATTGGATAAGATATTTGCCTGTGCTCTCTTCTATGATTTTTATAATTTCAGGTCTCACATTAAGGTCCTTAATCCACTTTGAATTTATTTTTGTGTATAGTGTGAGAAAGCCACCTAGTTTCTTTCTTTTGTATGTGCTGTCCAGTTTTCCTAACACTGTTTGTTGAAGAGACTCTCTATTCCCATTGCATATTCTTGCCTCATTTGTCAAAGTTTAATTAACCATAAAGTTGTAAGTTTATTTCTGGGCTTCTGTACTGTTCCATTGACCTATGTATCTACATTTGTGCCAGGTCCATACTGTTATAATTACTACAGCTTTGTAGTACAACTTGAAATCTGGAATTGTGATACATCCATCTTTGTTTTTCTTTTTCAAGATTATTTTGCCATTCAGAGTACTTTTTGGTTCCATACAAATTTTAGGATTGTTTGCTCTAGTTGTATGAAAAATACTATTGGTATTTTTTTTTAATTTTTTATTTTTTATAAACATATATTTTTATCCCCAGGGGTACAGGTCTGTGAATCACCAGGATTACACACTTCACAGCACTCACCAAAGCACATACCCTCCCCAATGTCCATAATCCCACCCCCTTCTCCCAAACCCCCTCCCCCCAGCAACCCTCAGCTTGTTTTGTGAGATTAAGAGTCACTTATGGTTTGTCTCCCTCCCAATCCCATCTTGTTTCATTTATTCTTCTCCTACCCACTTAAGCCTCCATGTTGCATCACCACTTCCTCAATATTTGTTCTTCCAATCCATGAGCAAGGAATATCTTTCTATTTCTTTGTATCACCTTCAATTTTTTTCACCAGTATTTTATAGATTTCAGAGTATAAATCTTTTGCATCCTTGGCCAGGTGTATTCCTAGATATTGAATGATTTTTGGTGCAATTGAAATGAGGTGGTTTTCTTAATTTATCTTTATGTTGTAACACTATTAGTGTATAGATATGTCAGAATGTGTACTCTGCTATTTTAGGATGCAATGGTCTGAAATAGCATTTATCCATCTGGTTTAATAAGTCATTCAAGGTCACTGTTTCCTTGATGGTTTTCTGATTGGATCTTCTGTCCATTGATGTAAGTGGGGTATTAAAGTCCCCTACTATTATTGCATTACTTTTCATTACCTCCTTCATCTTTGTTACTAGCTGCTTTATATATCTGGGTGCTCTCATTTAGGGTGCATGAGTGTTTACAATTGTTATATCTTTTTGTTGGATTTTTCCCCTTATTATTATATAGTGTCCTTCTTTGCCTCTTGTTACGGTCTTTCTGTTAACATTTATCTTGTCTGATACAAGCGTTACTATCTTGGCTTTCATTTCACATCCATTTGCTTGATAAATGCTTCTCCACTACTTCAGTTTTAATCTCATGTGCTTTTAGGTCTGAAATGAGTCTTTTGTAGGCAGCATAGAAATGGGTCTTGATTTCTTTTTTTCCATCCCATTACCCCATCCTTTGATTAATCATATAATCATCTATATTCAATGGGATTATTGATAGGTATGCACTTACTGCCAGTTTGTTACTTGGGGTTTTTTAGCTTTTTTAAAAAAATTTATTTACAGTGTTCCAGAAATCATTGTTTATGCACCACACCCAGTGCTCCATGTAATATGTGTCCTCTTTAATACCCACCACTAGGCTCACCCAACCTCCCATTCCCTTCCCCTCCAAAACCCTCAGTTTTTTTTTTCTCAGAGTCCACAGTCTCTCATGACTCATCTCCCCCTCCAATTTCTCTCAACTCCCTTCTTTCCAGCTCCCCATGTCCTCCACGTTATTCCTTATGCTCCACAAATAAGTGAGACCATATGATAATTGACTCTCTCTGCTTGACTTATTTCACTCAGCATAGTCTCTTCCAGTTCTGTTCATGTTGATAACAAAAGTTGGGTATTCATCCTTTCTGATGGAGGCATAATACTTCATAGTATATATGGACCACATCTTCCTTATCCATTCATCCGTTGAAGGGCATCTTGGTTCTTTCCACAGTTTGGCGACCATGGCCATTGCTGCTATGAACCTTGGGGTTCAGAAGGCCCTTCTTTTCACTACATCTGTATCTCTGGGGTAAATACCCAGTAGTGTAATTGCAGGGTCATAAGGAAGCTCTATTTTTACTTTCTTGAGGAATCTCCACACTGTTTTCCAAAGTGGCCGCACCAACTTGTATTCCCACCCACAGTGTAAGAGGGTTCCCCTTTCTCCACATCCCCTCCAACATATGTTGTTTCCTGTCTTGTTAATTTTGGCCATTCTTACTGGTGTAAGGAGCTATCTCAATGTGGTTTTGATTTGAGTATCCCTGATGGTTAATGATAATGAACATTTTTCATGTGTCTATTAGTCTTTTCAATGTCTCCATTGGAGAAGTGTTTGTTCATGTCTTCTGCCCATTTTTTGACATGATTATCTGTTTTGTTTGTGTCGAGTTTGAGGAGTTCTTTATAGAGCATGGATATCAGCTCTTTGTCTGTACTGTCACTTGCAAATATCTTACTTGGTTTTTTGGTTGTATTTGTAGTTCTGTTCTTTTCTCCTCTTGCTCTTTTCTCCAATGGACAGGTGGCTTTCTTTAGCAAAGGACTTGGATTTTCTCTTCACATTTTGCATAGCTGTTACAGATTTTTGATTTCTGGTTATCATTCAGTTTGTACAGAACAGCTTTTGTATAGAGCAGTCAACATTAAGTTAAGGTCACTTAAGTCTGAACACATCCTTTATTCCTCTCCCACCCCCCCCGCACCTACATTTTCAGTATATTAAGTCATTATTTACATCTAATTATTTTGTGAGTCTCTTGACTGATGTTTACAGATTTCTATTTTTTATTGCTATTGTAATTCCTTTCCTTTTCATCTTTCTTTTCATTCAGAGCCTCTCAACATTTCTTGTAGTGTTGTGTTAGTGGTCATGAATTCCTTTAAAATTTGCCTACCTGGGAAACTCTTTATCTCTCTTTCTATTATGAATGATAGCCTTGCTGGATACAGTATTCTTGGCTGCTGATTTTTTTCTTTCAATACTTTGAATATATCATGACGTTTTCTCCTGGCCTGCAAAGTTTCTGCTGAAAATCAGTTCAAAACTCTATGGGTTTCCCTTGGATGTAATTGTCTTCTTTTTTCTTGCTGGTCTTACAATTCTCCTTTATCACCACTTTTTTTGTTTGTTTGTTTTGCCATTTTAATTAATATGTATTATGGTGTGGACCTCCCTGAGTTGATTTTTTATTGGGGTCTCTCTAGGCCTCCTGCTTCTTGAATTCTGTTTCCTTCATCAGATTCGGGGAGTTTCCAGCCATTATTTCTTCAAATAATTTTTGGTCCTTTTCCTATTTCTTCTTCTGTGATGTATAATGCAAATGGTAAAGTCACTGACTTCCCTAAGTCTATTCATTTTGTAGTTTTTTTTTTTTTCTCTCTCTCTCTCCTGGTTCAGTTTGACCACTATTTATTACCCTGTTTTCCAGGTCACTGATCTGCTCTTCTGCTTCCTCTATCCTACTAGTCATTCCTTCAGTGCATTTTTAATTTCATATTTTGATTTCATTACTGATTGGTTATTTTTTATGCTTTCTATCTCTTTGTTGAGGGTCTCACTGAGGTCCTCTACTCTTTTCTCAAGTCTAGTGAGTATCTTTATGACCATTCCTTTAAATTCTCTATGTGGCATATTACTATTCTTTTTTTTTTTTTTTTTTTTTTTAGTACTCTTGCTGTGATTTTTGTCCTGTTCTATTTCACTTGAGACATATTCCTCTGTCTCCTCATTTTGTCTAAGTCTCTGTGTCTATTGCTGTGTGTTAGGAATGTTAGGTATGTCCCCTGTTCTTGAGAGAAATGGCTTTATGAAGAAGAGGTTCTGGGGCCTCAGTTACCATGTTCTGTGTAGCTACTTTTCTTTCTCCCCAGCACAAGCCTCATGTTGGAGTTGTGTGGCCCATGTCAGGACTGCATGTGCATTGCCAGGATTGTGGCACTGCTTTGCTTATAGTCTTATCAAGATTATATTGAAGAAGAGACACCTGACAAAGAAAACTATTAGTGAAGGCACAGTTTTAGTAAGAATTGCACAGGTATGTTCTTGGAGGGGTCTGCAGTCAGTGAGATGCAGGCAGGCTGGTTTGAAGGGGTTGGATCCACCCCCACCAGAGGGCTCTGGGGCAGGATGCATTGTGTTGACAAGGTTTACATAGGTCTGCTGCAGGAGAGCACCTGGAGCATTAACCTGACTGGAAGGAGTGTGCCTGCAGGGAATGTGGGTTTGTGGTGTGCTGATAGCAAATGAGTTAGTTGGCTCTGTTAGGGCCAATTTAATGTTAAAACCTGTTAAACTATTAAGGCCTGCTTAGCCAGAGTGACTCCATATTGCCTAGGTAGCCATATTGTTGTTTACATCCACGGACTTCATTCCAGGAATAAACACCCCAGTAGTTCCTGGTATGGTTCCAGGTATTGATTCTGGAAGTGAATGCCTTAAAATAGAAGCCATGTGCCTTGGGTCTGCAGTTGTGCCCTATAAAACTAGCCTGTGAGATCGGGAGGGGGTCGCTCTCTTCGGAGGCAGCCCTGGCTGGTCAGTCTGACTTCTAATGCTTGGCATAGAATAAAGCTTCACATAACTTTCACTTTGTCTCAGTCTCATTCCCCTGGCCAGTCAGCCTAACCTCTAATGCTTGGCATAGAATAAGGCTTTGCATAACTTTCGCTTTGTCTCAGTCTCGTTCCTTTGCTAATGGACCCCAATAGGCTCAACACAGGTTTTCACATTTGTCTGTGTGCTCACACTCAGAGGAGGAGGAAAATGTCACCTGCCTGCTTCTTTATTCCTGAAGGGGTCCCCAACAATCTCTGTACCTCTGGGGCATGCACTGACATTAGCAAACGACTCGCTCCCATAAACCCAGGCCTATTTCAAACCACAGCATCTATGCTGTTACTCTCTTGGCTCTTGGTTTTGTGCTCTTTAAGAGCAGGAGGTTTCAACTTTCTTTTGACCTCCTAGCTATCCCAGAGCTGAGCCTGCTGATTTTTTTATGTTCCATATATTAAACCCCATGAATTGTAAGAACCCCAGAAATTAAGCCCCTCTGGTTTTCAAAATCAAATAGTGTCAGAATTCATCTTCCCCATGTGGGCTCCCTAGTGTGAGTCTTTTTCTATGCCTCACCTGTTCCTATGGCATCCCTTCATCCTGTGGCTATTGTGCAGGTCCCCTTAGCTCCCTACTGGGTCTCTCCCAATCCTACTCTCTTCAGTGCAGCTTCTTCTCTACATTTACCTGTAGACAGTTTGTTCTGCCAGTCTTTGGGTCATTTTCAGTGTTATTTACACTGTTATCTAGTTGGGAAAAGGTGATCTTAGAAATTTCCTGCAGCACAATTTTCCCCCAGAACTCTGTGAACTGAGTTTCTTTACAATACACAGTGTCTGCCCAACAATATGACTGCGTGAAATGAATTTTCTAAAGTGGTGTTCCTTAACAGATCTTTGCTCACTCAGAATAATGACTCCATTGGTTGCATTTGGGTATTAGGTACATACCCCTCTTATAATTGATCCTCAGCATCTAACAGAGAGTTCAGTAAGTAGGAAGTGCTCAGAGATTATTATTTTTTTATTTTTTAGTTAAATTTATTTATTTATTTATTTATTTATTTATTTATTTCCAAGATAAGAGCATATGCAATAAGGGTGAGTGGAGGGGCAGAAGGAGAAGCTTGAAAGAGAGAATCTTGAGCCAGCTCCTTCCTTGATACAGGGCCTGATATGGGACTCTATCTCATGACCCTGAAATCATAACCTGAGCCAAAATCAGACGTCAGGTGTCCAACTGACTGAGCCACCCTGATGCCCCAAATTCTTGAATGATTGAATAATTTGCTTTGGGCATCCAATTAGTCCTAAAATTATGGAGTTTCGACAAAAAGTTCTTAAGGTTGAGAAAGCACTAATTGTAACCCTATTTGAGGAAATAAGAATTTTATACTCTTTCCTTTAGGAGAAAGGCATATGCTAATATTTATGAAATTCAAGCAGAGTCTGCTTTGAATATTCTATTACTTTAATTAGATACCCTGAGAATTTGTAGCAAGTGAAGTTAATACAGTGTTCTGAAATCATGTGTCTACATTCCCTTCTTACTGTTCTTGTGTGAATATTCCATGCTTGTCTAAAAATGAGCTGGCTCTGCTAGGCATACTGACCTTCTACATCTATGGTGTTCATAACTGTTAAATGCTTTCAGTATTTGTACTTTATCTCATCTGAATATATGTGTTCATGCTATTTGTCTTGTTAATTCTTTTTTTAAAAGATTTTATTTATTTGATAGACAGAGATCACAAGTAGGCAGAGAGGCAGGCAGAGAGAGAAGAAGGGAAGCAGGCTCCCTACTGAGCAGAGAGCCCAATGCAGGGCTTGATCCCAGGACCCTGGGATCATGACCTGAGCCAAAGGCACAGGCTTAACCCACTGAGCTACCCAGGTGTCCCTGTCTTGTTAATTCTTGGTAAATCAGTAAGCAGAAATAATCTCAGTCTAAAGAAAGAAAGGAATTTTTTTATATATATAAAGTAAAGATTAGAACACAGAAAGCTCAATAAAAACCTCACTCCTGTGCTTAAGAATGTGAAAAACTGGATAACCAAATCACTTGTCTTAAATCCATCAGAAAGCTGAACTACCCAGGCAGCTCATTAACACAAAATCTAGGGAAAGACAAACTCTCCCAGAAAACAGGATGTGTATGCAAGCCACTTTTAGGCAATGAGCTTGAAAACCTGAGTAAGGTAGAAGGTCCCACAGTGAACCCTTACCCCCTGGGTGAATACAAGCAAGCCAGTTAGGTGACCTACCTACAACATCCATAATCCCTAGCTGACCAATGGATTACTAAACCTGGATACATATACCAAAAATGGAAAATTCCATATGATCCCAGACACGTTCACCTTCCTCCTTAACTGCAGTTACCCACCATTTCTTCCTCCCAGACAGTCTCTCTTTTGCTGTCTTGCCCACAGCTCCCTGACAGGGTATTCAGTAAACTTCTATTTTCTTTGCCCAGCCTTTGGTGGATTCTTACATTGCTCTCACCATTGGCATTGACCTGATCAGGTTTCCCCACATTTGGTGGCCCTACTGTGGGGAATTTGCAGGGCTAGGGTCACCCCAGATACCCATGGAATTTCTTGGAACTTTCCCTCAGTGGACCAACTCTAGTACTCCTTGGGGAACAGATGACCTATAGCTAAGGTTTCCCCTCCCTGAGGTTTTATAGCTCCAGGAAATAGACAGACACCTCTTGCCAAAAAGGTGAGAGATTTTTGCTCATGCCATTCAGAGGGACTCTTCCCTTCCTCTCCTTTCTCTTTTTGGCCCTTCAGTGTCTAGTACTACTTAAATAACTGAGGATCTCTGGCCACTGCAGGTTTCCAGTGTGGTCTGAAGGTCTGAGAACAACCCGTCAGACTGTCCATGCCTGTGAGGGTGAAGGAACCCTTTCTCTCTGCTTTCCCACTCTGTGCCCCTGAGTCCTCCATTCCCAATGTGTGGCACATTTCCCAACAGTGGGTCATTCAGGGAAAATATGCACATATTACAGACTGAGGGAAGTGCACAAATACACACATATTGGGACCTTTTCCTGGTGTTGGCTATCAGTCACCTTACTTCCAGGTCCCACCTCTTTATTTCTTTGTTCCCACGGGCCCTATCACAACCTTGATCTACAAGCAAAATACATTCATATGTGTCTGAGTAGTGAGTTCTCCCCCTCAATTTCCAATCCTTTTTGGTCAAATGAGGTCTGGCTCTCCCTGTTGCAGGGGACATCCCACCAAGAATAGCCATTGTTATCTGCCATGACACTCTTCTTGTAGGACCTCCACAGTAGAGTCAGTCACTCCATCTATAGTCCGGTCCTTTTTGAAGTTAGTAGGATGACCTGACTGAAATAATATCCAGGAGTCAGAGCTCCATTCCCTTTGGCATACTGGCCCTTTGAGAAATGGCAGCTGGTCTTTTCAACTATGGCACAAACTCCCTCTATTCCTGCAGACTCACCCCTAGGCTGTATTCTTTAAACATTTAGTGTCCTTGGGTGGCTCAGTCAATTGAGGGTCTGATGCTTGATTTCAGTTCAGGTCACATTCTCAGGGTGGTGGCACCCAGCCCCAAGGTAGACTCCCTGCTCAGTGCAGATTCTGCTTGTTCCTCTCCCTCCCCTGGCTTGTGCTCTCTCCCACTCTCTCATTCTCAAATAAATAAATAAATAAATAAAACCTTTAAAAAAAAAACTGAAACAAATTTGACCCCCAAGGACAGCAGAGGCAACGTCTTATTTATTTATTTATTTATTTTCTGTAGTGTTTCCTGGGCTCAGGACAAACTCTCAGATGAAGAGGAAAGACCCCTCCATAGAACTTGTTTTTATATACTATTTTCAAGCTTGACACTTTTGCCAGAACTCCTTAAAATATGAGGAGGTCTCATATGTGCAATCTGTCATGGCATTATCCCAAAACCCTGGCCTCTGCAAAAACTGTGGAATGTGTCTTCCTGTTTCATGGCCCATCTAACCTTGTGGACATTCTAGAACACCTCTCTTTCATTCCATACCATGATCTTACCCCTCCCTCTGAAGACTCAGAGGATCCCCTGGATCCTTCTAATGCCTTGGGTGTCCCTGCTACTGCAGCCGCTATGTTACCACTCTACCAAGGACACTTCTCCTTGTCCCATACCCAGTCTGCCACTAACTACAAGCTTAAGGACCTGACTTCTGTTTCTCCACAAAATATAGTAACCCTCTGTAAGGTAGCAAGGATCATAAGTGTCCATGTTTCCTTTTCAATGTCTGATTTGTCTCAGATAAAAAACTTAGCCCTGATGGCTAGTGATGATGAACATTTTTCCATGTGCATGTTAGCTATTTGTATGTCTTCTCTGGAGAATTGTCTTGTCATGTCTTCTGCCCATTTTTTGACATGATTATCTGGGTTTTTTTTATTTTATTTTATTTATTTGTCAGAGAGAGAGGGAGAGAGAAGGACAGTGCCACGAACAGACAGAGTGGGAGGCAGAGGCAGAGGGAGAAGCAGGCTCCCTGCCGAGCAAGGAGCCCGATGTGGTACTCGATCCCAGGACGCTGGGATCATGACCTGAGCTGAAGGCAGTCACTTAACCAACTGAGCCACCCAGATGTCCCATGATGATCTGTTTTGTGTGTGTTGAGTTTGAGTTCTTTACAGATCTTGGATATCAGCCCTTTGTCTGTACTGTCATTTTCAAATATCTTCTCCCATTCCGTGACTTGGCTCTTTGTTTTGTTGACTGTATCCTTTATTGTGCAGAAGCCTCTGTTCATTTCCTAACTAGATTATTAGTTTTATGAGTGTTGATTTTGATAAGTTTTTTTATAGATTTTGGATAATAAACCTTTATCAGATATGTCATTTTTCAAATATCTTCTTCCATTCTGTAGGTTGCCTTTTAGTTTTGTTGGTTGTTGAGTTTGCTGTGCAGAAGGTGTTTACCTTGATGAAGTCCCAATAGTTTATTTTTCTATTCTTTCCCTTTCCTCAGGAGACCTATCTAGTAAAAAATTTCAACAACCCATATTAAAGAAGTTGCACCTGTGTCTTCCTCTAGGCTTTTCATGGTTTCCTGTCTCAAATTTAGGTCTTTCATCCGTTTTGAATTTAATTTTGAATATCATGTAAAAAAGTGGTATAATTTCACTCTTTTGCATGTTGCTGTCCAGTTTTCCCAACACCATCTGTTGAAGAGATATTCTTTTTTCTGTTGGATATTCTTTCTTGCTTTCTCAAGGATTAGTTGACCGTAGGCTTATGGGTCCATTTCTGGGCTCTCTGTTCTATCTCACTGTTTTATGTGTCTGTTTCTCTACCCAGTACCATGCTGTCTTGATGACTAGAGCTTTGTAATATAGCTTGAATTCCAGAATCATGATGTCTCAAGCTTTGCTTTTCTTTTTCAAAATTACTTTGGCTATGCTGAGTTTTTTCTAGTTCCATACAGATTTTAGGTTTGTTTGTTCCAGCTTTTTGAAAAATACTGATTGGTAGGGGAGGGAAATGTCACCAGCCCCCTCTCTTGTGCATAGAGAAGGGATTCCTTTCTTCTGCTCTCAGGGAAGCCCTCCCAGAAGAGCAAACAATCTCCCCTTGTGTGCTCCAGGTGTCCCTCAGATCCCTGCCTTCACCCTGTCTGTGCCCTGACCTTCTGACCACCAAATAACATAGTGCCCCTCTTCTCTATCCCTGGCGGGCTTGCTGAGTTTTAAACCTCCAAACATTAGGAACCTGGCATGTCAGATGCCCATGCTGGTTGTGTGGGGAGGGTCTCACCACACTGGGACTGGTGCAGGTTTGTCCCAGAAGGGCAATCACACTGAAGCACAGGGGTATGGAGTTTGTAGTAAAGTGCAGCCAATAACCAGTGTCTAGGTTAGCCACATGCAGCAAGTGTTCCAGTGTTAGTGCTCTGGGGTGTGGCAGGGTAATGGTGCCTGCCAGCTCTTTTGTCCCCAGAGAGGTGCCGCCACCTCTTCCAGATGAACCCAAATAGGAGGAGACTCACTTTATCCCATGTGTCCCAGGGGATCCTCAGGTCATGTCTGTCCGCAGATTTCTGCCCTCCCTCTCCACAAAAGCACAGCAGTGCCCACTGGATTCCACATTGGCCATTGTTTGGACCTCCAGAACGCTAGTCTTTAAGTCCCACTGATTGTAAATTTCACAAAGAAATCAACCCCTCTTCTTTTCCCAGTCAATGGCTATGGGGAAGTGTTTTCCTTGTGTGATACCCTGGGTTCTCCCCACTCTCTCTCACTCTCTGCCTCCTCTGTATGAGACAAGGCCTCTGTCCCCTCCACAGAACCCATAATTGTATCTCCCCAAAAGCATGACTCCCCACCTCCTACTTTCCATCATGTGGCCTCTTGTCTCTCTGTAGTTGTGCAGTTTTCTATTAATATCTTGAGTATTCGGAATGATTTGATATTTACCTAACTGTGTTCTAGTGTTGAGGCAAGCTTGGGGTCTTCCTACTACTCTGCCAAATTAGTTCCTCCTCCCTGACCCTCTACTTTTTCTTTTCTTTGTTTTGTTTTGCTTTGCTCTATCTTGCTTGTGGCAAGAACACTTTGGATCTATGCTCTTAGCGAATTGCACATATAAAATTTCTCTGCCTCCTTGCATGCCGATTTCATCTTCAGGCTTGCCTCTCTGGTACTGAAAAATGGATGGTAGTTGTTTCCATCTTTATACCCTGTACTTTATCATCCAGGAAAAGAGAGAACATCTCTTTCCCCTCCACTGACCACAGAATCAGACTTTGTGGAACCTGTATCAACTGGAGCAGGTACCTGGTCCTGAACCATAACTCTGGGTGAGGATTAGTGGAGTCTGATTGGCCTGAACAGCAGGTTGCCTGTCTATCCTTCAGCCTATCTCATTGTGAAGGATGCTCTCTCCTGATGGCCTCAGACTGATCAGAGTGAAGAGCCACACCAGAGTGGAGTCAACCAGTCAAAATCCACATGGTGGCCCTGTGAGGGCGACAAGAAGACTAGAAGTTAGAGAACCAGCCAAGCAGCCTGATCCAGTCAGGAAGATCACAAAAGCCCCATGATTTGCTCTTCCCTTTCCCTTATTTTCACTTTTGCCAAGTCTCCCATTTCAAAGTTTTTACCAGAAATAACTTACATGCACAGGACTGAGACCATTTATGCGGTCCCTTTGAACATTCTCCTGCCCTGGTCTCCTCCCTCAGCCCCTAAACAAAATAGAACTAAGTTCCTTTCCCCTAGATCAACCCACATAAGCTCCTATACAAAGAAACTAGAAACACAATGAAAAAGGTAAACAAATCAGGAAGATAGAACTTCCAAGTTCTGGAGACATAGAGACATTTTCCTCCCCACTACTTGACATTCAAAATGTCCCAGCTGCATGGTCAGGGCTTGAAAATGTTTTGTTGAGTTAATTAATGAAACTGAGAGTAACTAAGATCTAGCCATGGATTTCTCCACGAGGTATGGATGTCATCAGTCACAAAGTGTCCAACTTCATTATACATGGAGTCTGTCTGTGCTGATTAGCCTACCTGCTAATGTCGATCTATAACCCCCAGACACATGCACTCACCACTATTTGTAGAGGCAGGGACAGAGGCCTGAAATATATGATCCACCTTATGTGTTGCCTAGTGAGACTGAACCAGATGTCCCTCTGCCTTCCTATGTTAATTCCCACACTGTAAACATGTCTAGTTCATGACCCATCTGGTGCCACATTTCTTAAATTACATGATGTTTCTTCGTGATTTCCGCATTTAAAAAGGCCGTGAAGCCCAGAGCTGCAGGATTGACAGGTTCCTAAATACAAGAAGGTGGGATATGACTCATGACAAAACACTTACGTAGGTAAGACTCGCTCAGGTTTCCAATGCAGAGCTGTGGACCATAAGGTCAGAGGTAATGAATTATCAATGCAGTAAATCCAAGAAAAAGAATAGAACATTCATGACATCTATATGGAGCCACACCGAAGAGTGCTAAAATTACATCTAAGACACTTAGATAATACCACAGAAAAGGGGGGAAAGAATCTATATTTGTGGCTTCATTAGATGATGACCGTTTCTTGTTTGTTTCTTGAAGCATCATGGGCAGCACAGCTGTGGGGCTAAAACCAAAGACACTAGTGATCACAATACATGATGTGGAAAATGTTACACTTCTGAGCTAATATTTCAGCATTGGGAATATGGCACCCAGTGCTGTTTTTAATCAGAAACACATATGAGTCCAGACTGTGTATTCATCAGTCACCAAATGTTATAAGCAGAAGCTCCTAGGAAGCCAGCCCCAGATCTCCCCCCAGGAGCAATGGCTCACTGTCACTGACTGTATCCTCATGATGGTAAGACACAGCAGTCATGGATGCTAGGAGGCACAGTATGCAGTCTCTCTGCTGGATCCCCATTTATTCCTGAGCAAAATATTCCTGCTTTCTTTCCTGGAATGTGTCGTTTCTGTTCAGAGAGACCCTTGCACTGCTACCTCTCAGGCATCATTTATATCAGTGCCTCTCACATTTTATGCATCTGTGAATCCCTTGCTGACTTTACTAAAAATGCAAATAGTGATTTAGTGAATCTCTGCTGAGTCCAAGACCTTATATTTCTAACAAGCTCCAAGGTGACAACTCTGCCACTGTCCCTGAGCCTCACAAAGAGCAAGCATCCTGTCTTCCTCTTTTTATTCAGAATACTTGGAGCACCAGGTCCACTCCAATAGGGGTCTGCAGTAAATAACTGGAATGCTTATGGGCAAAACTGAGTTTCTTCTCAGAGGCTCAGAAATGACACAAGTCATTATGTCCCTTCACACAAGTGTGAAGTCCCTTGGCCAAGTGAGAAGATTTTTAATAAGAAGAGCACCAAACATCTTAACTACTATCAACATTTCAGGAAGGAAAAGAAGACAACCTATAAATTTTACAAAAACCCAACACAGGTTTTTTTTTTTTTTTTTTAAGATTCTGTTTATTATTTATTTTACAGACAGAGATCACAAGTAGGCAGAGAGGCAGGCAGAGAGAGAGAGGAGGAAGCAGGCTCCCTGCTGAGTAGAGAGCCCAATATGAGGCTCGATCCCAGGACCCTGGGATCATGACCTGAGCCGAAAGCAGAGGCTTTAACCCACTGAGCCACCCAGGTGCCCCCCAAAACAGGTTTTTATTAAGCATGTATTCCATGCAGGTAAGACACCTTACCAAGGATACTAACAGTTAAAAAAATATATATGAACTTTGATCTCAATGGGCCTAAGAATTAGAAGGAGAAAAGGCACCTCACTAGGGCCCACATTGGGTGGGGCTCAGAAATAGATTTGCCAAAGTGCAAGTAAAGGTTGTGAGAATTCCCACCAGGCAGAGACTGCTTCCACTAGTGAATCAGGGAATACTCTGAAGAAAATGACATTTCATGTCTGATGTCCCATGGAGGTTCTGGGACTTTTTTCCATACGGAGTTAAATTTTGAATTTTAAGGTCCCAGAATCAGGTCACAACAACAAATCCTGGTATATCACACTAAGCGTATATTGACAACTGGTCATCAAGCAAAAATGAAAGACAAAGTTGCACACAGAGAGTTGCAAGCACATCACCACCAAGTTGGGTTTAGGTAAGTACTGGAGCTGAAGCTGTCAGCATCTCACTCCAAAGAGAAGCCAGTGCACTGATGTCTCCATTGTGTTTTCCTGGGAGGAACAGAGGAAGAGTCATTCTGCAGCAAGTTGGAGGTGTGGACTGCACAGAGGAAGGACACTGGGAGCAGGAGGGCTTAGGACAGCCTGACAGGTAGGGAGACACCTAGGAAAGAGCAGGAGGGTGGCTCTAGAGACTTACCAGCACTTCCAGAGCCACAATGTCAGACCTGCCAGAAGCACCAAGGGCACCATCACTGCCAGGAAAACCAATCCCTTGGAGTGGGGTTGCTCTATGGGTTTGGCACACAAGGAGTGTTATTTCCCATCTACCACAGGTTGACCTGCACCTCCCTGGTCCTTTTTGCTCCTGTCACCCTCTGCCTTACCAACTGCCCTTCCTCCTTTCACTTCTTCCGTCCCGCCTTAGAGGTGGGCCTTCACCCAACAAGATGCATCCTCCCACATCCAGAAGGCCTCTACTCTTAGTTCTCCATTCCTTGGTTTACTTATTTTAGTCATTTTTTTGTCTGGAATCCCAGCAACCCCAATTTTTCATCTGGCTCTCCATCTCTGCTTTAGCACCACCTGCCCCCTTTCGCAGGTGGGTCCCAGCTCTTTCTTACCCCAGTAGAGGACCATGTCCTGGCCTCTTAGACTGCTGTGCCTCACCCGGCACAACAGGCCTGCTGCCTCGCTGGTTTTCACATCCAAGGACACCTGAAGATACCATGTCCCATCAGCATGAGGCAGGACTTCACCTTGGTGGGTGCCCTGTTGCTCCTGCTCACCATGCATCCACATCACCAACACAGGCTTTGGGTAGAACCCAGAGACATGGCATACCAGCAAGAGACGACCAGGACCAGGACTGGGGCCAGTGGACAGCCAGGCTTCTGGTCTCACTGCAGACACAGAACAGGAATTCACAGACTGAGGATAGATCTTCACATCACTTTAAATAGACATATTTCAAACCTCTAGAAACCTGTCACCATCCTCCCCTCTCCCTGAATTTGAGGGAATGGTGCAAATGTATGAGTGCAGAGTAGAGAATTCATGGAGGGAGGGAGCAAGACTGACCTTGCCGCTGGAGATCTGCCTTTCCTGCATCAAGAAGACCCAACAGGAACTTGGGGCAGGTGTCACTGAAGAATGTGTGTATTTCCTCATTGAGCACATGGTACTGATTGAATCGTTTGCAGACCTCTTGAGCCCTACTTCCTCCCTTTGGAGATGGCCACCATGTCGTGTTCTGGAAGCTTGTGAGATCTGCCCCTTGATAAGCAAACTTCACAAATCCTACTGATGCTTCCCCAAAGTGTAGTTCACAGCCTTCTGCCAGCTGTATCTGAAATGGATCTGGGGAAGGGAATTTGTGAGTTACAGGACAGGGGGTGTGAAGGACATGAAATAAGATGAGTGGAACCAAGGAGGCCTGAAGCAGAAGGGCAAGTTCAGGAGGGAAAGCTCGGAGGGAATGGAGCACAGTTTGGATTGAGGGCAGGCTCAAACAAAGGGGAAGTAGTGGTCACTAGATGCAGAGGAAGTGGTGAATGACTGAGGAAGGAACAAATGTTAGAGAAGATACATGAAGGGTGTGGGCAGAGAATAAGGAAGGGCTCAGTAGAAGACCTGGAGATGAAAACAATCTAGAATGAAGAGAGTACAGTGCAGTACAGGGAAAACATAGACATAATTTGCTGGTGGGACTGAATTGGGAGAAAAGCACAGCCCAAGGAGTCAGTCACAGAATTATGGAACAAAGTGTGCCTGGTTGAAGGCCAGGGAAAGTGGTAGTCGCAGGAGATACTAGTGAGAGACAGGAGAGCACAGCCTGTGGTCACCGAGATAAGTGGGAAGTAGCAGAAGAAGTGAAAATTTTCAAGAATCAGGATCTGGCTTCTACCCCTTGCCCAGAGGTTGTGATTCAGATTTCTAATGGGGAAATGTGAGTTTCAGAAGCCAGTGGATGCTCTTTCCTTGAGGAAGAAGGAACCCAAGGATACCTACACACACCTGCCACCTCCATCCCTCCTTCCCTGAGGGAACTGAACTCACATTCAAGATGCCAGTGTCTGACATGGTCTTGAAACACCTGACGAAGTCCAATGAAGTATGCATAGAGTAACTTTTCCAATTTTATCAGCTCCACATTGCTCCAGTTGCCTTTGGACCAAGGCCACAAGAAAATGAAAGCACCAGTCTTGTTGTCCCAGCCATGAGTCTGTATTTCATCCAGCCAAGCTGAACCCAGACTTTGTGTCCAGGAACGGTTATAAAAGGATACAGTCAGGGTAATTTGGAAGGAAATTGGCTCCTGCACAGCTGTGGCAAAAGTAAAGATAGACTTTGGAAGAGAGGGCATTGGGAAGGAGAGAGAATGGAGAAGGTGCCAGGGAGGGGAACAAAAATCTAGATCACAGAGAAGCCATAGTTGTCCCAGGAGACATGTGGTGCTCCAGAGCCCCGAGTTTCCTACCCACCCTTCAGAAGAGCACACTGCCCTGGGATTAGGGGTGCTCTCAGAAAGGAAAAAGGCTGGTACTTTCCCTCCCCAGGTATTTGGTGGGGACTCACTCCGCAAGTGGTCACATATGCTCATGCACAAACACACTTATGAACTCATACAAACTTACATAACTTTATACACTCTTATACAAACAAACATACACAGATACATATGTACATGGGCATACAGACATAGAGACACACATATAAACATAAATAAACACAGACATATACCCACATGTACACATACATAGACACATGTAGAGATACACACCTACACATGAACACACACAAACTCCTATGTACCTATATATACATATGCACACATACAAACAGATGCACAGGGACACACATCCCACATACAAAAAGGCAGAAACACACACACACACACACACACACTCTTACACCCACTGGGCAGGACCAGATCTCACCATCTTCACTGTCACCATCTGGGAGGAAAACCACCAGCAGCACAAGTTGCAGGAACAGCATTGTATTTGCAGATGTTCTTTCTGTCTCTTACAAAGTTGGTCTTTGACAGTTGTTCTAACAAACCTACCGCACACACAGCCCTCTCTTCTGACTTCCTTCTCCACACACAAGCCTTCCTTTAGTCTCTGCGACAATGTTAATGTGCTCCTCCCTCAACCCTCGATACCTACTCAAACTCTTACTTCCCATCCTGGTCTGTCCCCTACTCTGGCTTCTAACTTCTCCCTGTCACCAGTTTCCATCTACTCCCATCCCCTAATTCAGATGGTGTGGAACAATATTGTGTAGCACGGAAAAATTACACCACTTCTCATGCCCATTCTTCTCATCCAGACAGTAACCCATGAAAATCCATGGCTCCCAGCAACCAGCCCTGGACCCTGCTGCCACTCTGCCCTCCTGCCTTTTGACACCCTCTGTGTATTTCCTTCCGCATCTCACCCCCACCCCAGCTCATTCACATTCTGACTTCTCACTGCTTTTGTTAAAAAACAAATCCATCAGGTAAATTTGAAGATCTAGTTGGTTTTATTAAGGGACTCAAGAAGCCGGTAGCATGCCACCTGATAGGTAGAGGGGAGCTCTGAAGAGTCCTGCAAATGGGAAGTTTTTAATAGGAAGGAAGTTGGCAAAATAGGAAGGAGTGTTTCAGGGAAGGTCACCTTCTCTTGGTTAGGAGAGGAGGGGGTATTATCATGCAGATGACCTCCCCTTTTGGGGGGTGGAGAAGGCGTGACAGAGCATCTCCCTGCTGCTGACTAGAGAATTCCTCACTGACAGATGGACATTTCTGAGGGAGGTGAGAAATATAGTGAGAATAGGGATGAAACAAGTTTTGGGGACTTGACCGGGCCTGAGGCACCATTTTGGTCCCAAGTGTTCCTTTTTAAAAGTTGATCTATTTGATTGTCCAGATGCCCCCATGATTGCTTGTGGAACAGTATCAGCTACCAGCAGTCTGCCATGGTTCACAGAGAGGAGCCAGTAGCCATCACAGAGACCACAGGACATGGAAATAGCTGAAGAATATCCCTCTCAGTCAGACCTGCATTAATATATGTTTACTCCCCGGTCACTTAGCAGCAGCCAGGATCCAAGCTCTGTGCTACAGTCATGAAGATACAGTGTTCATGGTGCAATCACTTTATGCAAGGAGTTGTTAGTCTATTTGGGAAGAAAAACCATAAACTGAGAACTACACATTTTCGCGTGCTGGGTTTTATTATAATGTGCTGACTCTAGACAAACACGAGTCTGCTGGAAATAATATTTTCTAGAGTGGTGGTCCTTGGTGATGTTGGCTCACTCATTATCTTTTTTTCTCTCTTCTTCCATTTTTTTTATTGTGTTATGTTAGTCACCATAAAATACATCATTAGTCTTTGATGCAGTGTTCCAAGGTTCATTGTTTATGTACAACACCCAGTGCTCCATATAATCGCGACCTCCTTAATACCCACCACCAGGCTCACCCATCCCCCATCCCCCTCTGCTCTAAGATGCTCAGGTTGTTTCTTGACTCACTATTTGGCCTCACATGTTTCTACTCCTTTGTGAACTGGATTCCCACATCCAACAGAAGGCCTAGCATGAGGTTCATACTCAATGATTATTTCTGAATGACTGAATAATTCAGTTCAGGTATCTGATTATTCTTAATGATTATGGAGATTTTCAGCATAAAGTTTTTTAAGCATCCAAAAGTTTTAGCTATCTTACTTGATGAAATGAATATCCTACTCAGTTTTCTCTAGAATAAAACCATATGCTAATAATCATGAAGTTTACAGAGAGTCCTGCCATGTATCTCCTATACTTGCCATACGAAACCATGAAAACTTAAAGGAAGTGAGGTCAGTATTCTAGAATCATGCATCCAGATTCTCTTCTTATTGTTCCTGCTTGAATGTTCCATGCTTGTCTTATCATGAGCTGGCTTCTGCTGGACATGGTGCCCTTCCTCTTTCGTGATGTTCTTACATGTTTTATGCCGCTTCAGTATTTGTGCGTGCTTCATATCATTGGAGCAAATGTGCCTGGGCTATTGGTCTTGTTATTTCTTGGCTTACAAGTAAACAGAAGTAACCTCGGGTTGTTAGAACGATATCTCTTGGAAAGTTCCAACTGAAATCCAGAAAGAGATCACTCTCATGCTCAAGATGTTGAAAAGCTGAAGATCAAAATGACTTCTCTTGAATCCATCTGAGCTGAAGGATCAGGACAATTTGTTAACCCAAATTATAGGGAAAGACAGATTCCTCCAAAGAAACTGAGATTGCAAACCTTGCTTTCTTGGAACAGATCCCAGATGCTCATTAAGTCAGAGAGAATAATTCAGCTAAAATTTCTAACAGATAATTAAAGGCTAGCATGAGTACTGGGAACCTGAGATTCACAGACCTGGGAAGCTCCTGTATCTCCAGGCTTCCCACACACCCCTTGAACTCACCAGGGACTCCTGACAGGCTGGAATCCAGGATACAGACCAGAAAGCTGATTATACCTAGTGCAAGCCTGAGGCCAGAGAGCAGCTATTGCCTGAGAAGGGCAGGAAGGCCACCATCTCCACACAGAAAGAAGACTTAACTGTGTGTGGGAAAGGCAGGGAGCCCCACTGCCTCAGGGCACAGGTGAAGCCACACTACAGATGGGGAGAAGGGCCAGTGGGTAAGGGACTGTAACACACCCTGTCCCAGATTAAGAGATTCTACTGAGGAAAAGGTGGGGAACCCTTGGAAGTCCCAGACCCCAAAACTGAAAATAAAATGCTTGGCTGAGGATGAGACTGAACCAAAGCAGAGCTAGTGCCCCACTCTCTGTCTCAAGCAGGCTAGCCAGCAGGTACCAAGAGCTGTTCTGCTGGTGGAGGCGCAAGTGAATGAAGTCAATGAAGAACCTCCCCATGAGGTTCTTCCTATTAGAAAATTGTAAGTCCAAAATGATGTCATGAAGTGAGTTCCCACACTGAGCTTCACACCCAATCTAAATAATTTAAGCCCATTCCTCCAGAAATATGGCCTTCATGAGTCAGTGTCAGTACATTTTTCTTTCCATCAGAGCTAATGAGTCTGTCACCTGGACCCTCTCCACCCAAAAGGCAGATGAGGTCATGTGAATGATAAGACCCCTTGCTCTTCCACCTAGAAACCAGGCTGGCAGTTGAAACACTTTTCTTTTGCTAATAACTCCCTGGTCTCACCTTCTGTTTATATAACATTCCATTTTGTACAACTCTTGCTAAATGGGGGCTGCCGATTCATGCTTCAAATAATAAAGCCAATGAGATTTTCAAAAGCACACCATTGAAATTTGTTATTTAGCAGGTTTGGTGGTAGCAGTGGGATTCAAAGTGAGCTTCCAGCAGCATTCAGGGACCCGGAGAAACACAGACAGGTACCCAGGCTGCTTTGGACCGCACTGCTTTTCCCATGTTTCCCAAGATTGTGGGTAAGCTTCTGGCTCCAAGCTCAGCTGTGTTGGTGCTTCCAATCTGGTTGGCTTTCTTTGACACGAAGCTGGAGCTTATGCCCAGAGCCACCTGCACTTTTGCCTGGAACATGCTGAGTAGACAGAAGAGTATGCCCAAAGCCAAGTCTCCAGGCTTTGAGACCACAAATCCTGGGGGGAAAACCTCAGCGAGGTTGCCAGGGAATTGGTGATGCACACAGGACTTTCTTATGGCCAGATGAAGTACTACTAGTATATTAACATACATGTTTGTTATCTTGTTTTGTGTAAATAAAGGCTGTTACTAGTGAGATCTCAAACATTCCCAAAGTTGGTGGGTGCACGTCAAGCACTGAAAGGCTGTTAAAGCCCTCACCACCTCCAGAAGGCTCCCGAGACAGGATAAGTTGGTCACCAAATGGGTTAACACTAGGTCACCTGCCAACCTCAAGAAAACTTTTGGCAACAAGGTATACTATAAACTATGCACACCCCAACCCCACAGCCTGTCCCTTGTAGGTATTACCACAGCTCCAGAAAACCTAGAGGCTTAGTTTGGGGGGCTATCCTTACATTCCAAAGAGTCAAGTGTACCACCTTTGGGTGTACCTGCTCAGTTTACAACTAATGACTAGAGTCCTGGAAGTTGTAGTCATGGAGCAAGATTTTTTTTTTAATTATTATTAAAAACAAAACAAAACAAACAAACAAACAAACAAAACAAACTAGAATTATAGTGGCCCCTACAGGGAACATTCCTCTTAGACCATTGCTCATTTAGGAAGTGCACATGAAAGTAAGTGTTCCCAATTTCAATAAACAGAAATGGATGCCTGTTTTATTTTTTTTTTAATTTTTTTATTGATTTTTTATTTTTTCAGCATAACAGTATTCATTATTTTTGCATCACACCCAGTGCTCCGTGCAATCCGTGCCCTCTCCAATAACCACCACCTGGATCCCCAACCTCCCATCCCCCCCACCCCTTCAAAACCCTCAGATTGTTTCTCAGAGTCCATAGTCTCTCATGGTTCACCTCCCCTTCCAATTTCCCTCAACTCCCTTCTCCTCTCCATCTCCCCTTGTCCTCCATGCTATTTGTTATGCTCCACAAATAAGTGAAGCCATATGATAATTGACTCTCTCTGCTTGACTTATTTCACTCAGCAGAATCTCTTCCAGTCCCGTCCATGTTGCTACAAAAGTTGGGTATTCATCCTGGATGCCTGTTTTAATTGGCCTGCAGAAAATTCCAAGAAGCATCAAGATTCAAAAATAGCCTCATCAGAAGATTCACCACAATAGTCTGACAAAAAAAAAAAAAAAAAAAAAAAAAACTAAAATGCAACAGGTGCCTAAGAGAAAAGAAGAAGGCTGATGCAGCTCCTATTACCCCTCTACCCTTCTTCAGCTGAGGACTCATAGTCTAATTTTCCATCTTAACCACCCCTCCACTCTAAAGAGACAGCTCCCTTTCCAACAAAACCTCCTGAGGTCACAGATTATTCTCCTCTGAGATCTTCTACTCCTTGATCAAAGACTGAAAAAAGGGCCATAGCAAAATAGTTCTTTAACTTAGATAGGGTTCTCCAGAATCATTTTAAATAGATTACCTCCTGAGTCCAGTAAGTCGGGGAAATAAAAGTTCACATTAAGTCCTTCCTTTCCAAATCCAAACCCATCGACTACTAGTCCTTTCCTGAAATAACTATTTCCTTCCTGTTCATAGCCTTTGACATCCTAAGAGCCTGGTTTGTGGCTTTCTGCTGCCTGAGATATGCAGGTTGTTGGTTCTTTCTAGGTGATCTTGGGGGGTGGCTAAAAGTAATACCTTGGTGGATGCCTCTTGGGTCCATAAGGTCGTAGTGCCAGAAATCTCTACTGTTTGTCCCAGCTACATCCTGATAAGATACATTTAAAAATTTAGTGACTCCATGATAGAAAACTAAGCCAAATTAAAAGCTGATATTCAGAGCTTGAAAGAAAATGTTTTAGGCCTCCTCTCCTCAGTGAAAGGTAGTCAGAGGAAAAGAAGACTTTCTTATAGGTGGATGGATGTGTCAGTCTTTTGATACATTCAAGGCAATTAGGACATTCCTTCAGAAACTAAAAATACCTGTTCTTGTTTTACACATCTAGTCTTTATGGGGTGAGAAGTGTGGTTCCAGAAGCAATTCAAAGACCAAGGATCTTTTTTTATCTGAAACTGCTATATGTATTCTAACCATTCCATCCTTGAAAGATCAAGTCATTCTAGAAAGGGCTGGCATTTATTTTCTCTGAGTGTTTCAATTGCAAATATATGGATTTCTGCTTGGTTCTTCTCCAGGAATTCCTTTCAAATGCAAATGTCAGATCCTTATCAAGTACAAAATGAGAGGGAAACCCATTTAAAAAGTTGACTTGCCCAGGTTTTTGGGTGGTTTTGGGTGGTTCAGTGGGTGAAGCTTCTGACTCTTTCTGGCTTATGTCAAGATCTCAGGGTCGTGATCTCAAGGGTCACAAGTTTGAGCCCTGTCTGGCTTTGCACTCAGTGTGTAGTCAGCCTGTGATTCTCCCTCTGCCCCTTTCCCTGCTTGTGCAAATTTTTTCTCTAATTAAATAAATAAAGATCTTTTTAAATTATTTAAAAAATTTAAAAACTAAGTAAAATTTGACTTGCCAAGGACAAATACAAATCTTAAGTGTCTTTACCACAAGTACTTTAAAAGAGTCTTTAGCCATCTAGACAAATCATGTTGATTTATTCCATCTGCCCAAAACAAAGAAACAAAGAAAGTACTTCAAATTCAACTTTTATAACTAGTGAATTTGCACCTATTTGATGGCAGTCACTTGAAAACAGAAGCTGTAAAGTTCTACATCTGTCTTGTATGTTCATGTCTGTCTCTACCTGTGTTGTAAATGTGTTTCTGTCTCGTGAAAGTATTGCTAAAATTAATTTGTGAAAGAGCTATTTAGCTTTAATTTGTGAAAGAGCTATGCAGTGGATTTGAAGACAAGCAGTTGTGGAAATTGGGCATTCTAAAACTCAAAATATAGAAACAGACCCAAATTTTGTTGAAGTCCTTGTGAATGGAATAATATTTAATATAAAAGCTAGTTTGAGATTGATAGTTTAATTAAAGTTCTCAACCTTAAATATAACACTTCTGCCTTTTTTACTAACTGAGTAAGTGTGCCTTATCTCGTATAAGATCCAGCGATAACAACAGCAAAACATATACGATGGTTGACTTTCTCTAATGCCTCCTGTAATCTTGTGGGTAATCTAATCATAATTGTTAAGAACAAGCAGGTTTTTTTTTCTACTTTACATTGATTCTTATTTATAAACAGTAAGTACATTTTGAGTACATATCATCAAGGACAAAAGAAGGAAACCAAATACAGCTACAAAGAATGGCATTTAAGATGACAAAGTGAAATGAAACAAAATGTCTACTTGTGCCTTTGATCATTCACTGTAGGTGAGTCAGTTCTGAACCTGCTTTTCTTTTTTTTTTTTTCCTTTCAGCCTTTTTAAAAATTTTATTTTATTTTATTTTATTTCAGTGTTCCAAAATTCATTGTTTATGCACCACACCCAGTGCTCCATGCAATCCATGCCCTTCTTAATGCCCACCACCAGACTCACCCAACCCCCCACTCTCCTCCCCTCCAAACCCACAGTTTGTTTCTCAGAATCCACAGTCTCCCATGGTTCATCTCGCCACTCTGATTTCCCCCAACTCCCTTCTCCTCTCCATCTCCCAGTGTCCTCCATGTTATTCCTTATGCTCCACAAGTAAGTGAAACCATATGATAATTGACTCTCTCTGCTTGACTTACTTCACTCAGCATCATCTCTTCCAGTCCCGTACATGTTGGTACAAAAGTTGGGTATTCATCCTTTCTGATGGAGGCATTATACTTCATAATATATATGGGCCATGAAAGACCCCTGCCCTGGAAAGACCCCTCCCCTGGAAGATAGATAGGATAACTAACCGCTTGTTTGCTTTTCTGTGAACCGCTGGCTTTTAGGCGTAGATTAGGTTATTAATTGCGTGATTAATTGCTCTTTTGCCCTTCTGTAACTGTTTGGCTTATAGAAATAATAGAAGACGCCATGATGGCATTCCTACCTTCCCCCTTCTTGTTCCCCCTCCCTGCCTCTCTCCTCCCGCGCACGGGCCCTCAGAACCAATCAGCTTGTTCCCCCTTCCCGCCTCTCTCTCTTCCGCGCGAGCGGGTCCCCAAAGCCAATCAGCAAACTCCACATATGCCTTTTTCAAAAGTTCTAACTGTCAACCAATCAGTTGCGCCCCACCCAAAACTTGTTTGCACCTGTCTATAAAAACCCGGCACCACCCCAGCCAGGTGTGCTCAGCTAGCAGGAGCTGCTGACCACCCGCAGGCGCGCGCTGACCACCCACAGGCGCCTGCGTAACAATAAAGAACCTCTTGCTGATTGCATCCAGTGGCAGTGTTGGATTCTTGGGTAAGGGGATCCGCGGGTCTTTCAGGCCACATCTTCTTTATCCATCCATCTGTTGAAGGGCATCTTGGCTATTTCCACAGTTTGGCTACTGTGGCCATTGCTGCTATGAGCATTGGGGTAGAAATGGCCCTTCTTTTCACTACATCTGTGTCTTTGGGGTAAATACCCAGTAGTGCCATTGCAGGGTCATAGGGAAGCCCTATTTTTAATTTCTTAAGGAATCTCCACACTGTTCTCCAAAGAGGCTGCACCAACTTGCATTCCCACCAACAGTGTAAGAGGGTTCCCCTTTCTCCACATCCTCTCCAACACACGTTGTTTCCTGTCTTTTTGATTTTGGCCACTATAACTGGTGAAAGGTGGTATCTCAATGTGGTTTTGATTTGAATCTACCTGATGTTATTAATTCTTTTACATATTTGGGTACTCCCAATTGGGTGCATAAATATTTACAATTATTAAATATTCTTGTTGGATAGCCCCTTTATTATGATATAGTACCCTTCTTCATCTCTTGTTACAGTCTTCGATTTGAAATCTAGTTTGTGTGACAGAAGTATGACTACTTTGAATTTTTTTCAAACTCCATGATAGATGGTTCTCCAATCCCCTTAGTTTCAACCTGTGGGTGTATTTAGGTCTAAAATGAATCTCTTTTTGGCAGCATGTAGGTGGGCCTTGGTTTTTCATCCATTTGGACACCCTATGTCTCTTTTGGAGCATTTAGTCCATTTATGTTCAGAGGGATTGTTAATAGATATGAACTTAGTGTTGTTTTATTACTTGTTTTGTCATTGTTTCTGTAGATTTTCTGCTTCTGTCTATGTTGCATTTGATCTTTCCAAAAGAGTCCTCTTTAATATTTTTTGTGGGGATGGCTTAGTGGTCACTAACTTTTTTAGTCTTTATTTGTCTGGGAATCATTTTATCTCTCCTTCTATTCTGAAGGACAGCCTTGGTGGATAGAATATTCTTGACTGCGTATTTTCCAATTTATCACACTGAATATGTATCACTCCACTTCTTCTGGCCTGCCACATTTCTGTGCACAGATCGGATCTGCTGCTAACCTTATTTGCCTTCCCTTGTAATTTAGGGACTTCTTTTTTCTTGTGGTTTTTATTGTCACTGTTAGGATTGTTTCTTTATATCTATATTTTGTAAATTTAACTATGATTGTCTTGGTGTTGGCCTGTTTTTGATATTTTGATGGGAAGTCTCTGTAACTCCTGGATTTGGATATCTGTTTCCCAGATTGGGGAAATATTCAGCTATAATTTACTCAAATAAAGCTTCTGTCTCCTTTTCCTATGCTTCTTATTTGGGGAGTCCTGTAATACAAATTTTATTGTGCTTCATGGAGTCACTGAATTTGCTAAGTCTCCATTTCTGATCCAATATTTTTCTTTCTCTTTTCAGCTTAAATATTTTTCATAATTTTATCTTCTATATCACTTCTTCATCCCTCTGTTTCTTCCATCTTTGTGGTTATTACATTCAGTCAGTTTTGAATCTCAGTTATAGTACTTTATTTTCAGCCTGACTAGGTTTTTAGGTATTTTATCTCTATGTAAGAGACTTCCTGGTTTCTTCTATGCTTTTCTCAAGCCCACTAGTATCCTTACAATTTTTGCTTTAAATTTGGGATCAGGCTTATTGCTTATCTGTTTCAGTTCTCCCCTAGCTGTGACCTTTTCTTGTTCTTTCTTTTGGGATGAATTCCTCCATCTTGGCATTTTGTCTAGGTCTCTGTCTTCTTCTGTGTGTTCTGAAAGCTTGTTATGCTTCCGGCTCCTGAGAGTAATGACTTTATTAACAATAGATCTTAAAAAGTCCAGGATCTGGTGCTTCGAGAAGTGTCTCCATTGTGTGCTATGTTCACCCTACTACTGTGTTTTGGCTGCTCTTTCCCTCAGGCCAGTCATCTGCAGAGACTCTCCTTGCCTGCAGTGGGGAGTATTTATACCTTGTCTAGAGTGTGGCAAGTTCTAACTAGGTGTTCAGTGATCTGCTGGTTAAATGAAACCTGATGCAATTTCCACTAGAAATAAGCTCTGCAGAACTCTGTGGTCAGTAGATGCTGCACATGTGGAGGCATCTGCTGGTCTTTTAGGGAGGGGCCCACTGCTCTGGTTCTCAGGAACACTTGTTTGCAAAGCAGTACCCGCAGAGCATTGAGGAGGAGGGATTGATGAAGTGGTTTAGGCCACCACTGTTGCACTTGTCTGCTTACTGAAGTTAGTTTATGCTGAGGGGCAGGGGAGGGACATAGTACAAGCCTTATCCACAGAGAGGGGTTCAGTGCTTACTGCTCTGAGGGAGGCACTCAAGAAGAGCGAACAATCTCACTTCATGTGTCCCAAGTGTTCCTTAGATCCATGCCTTCACCCTGAGCATCTTCTATCTGGCAATGCAGTGCCCTGTGTTCTAACCCCAGCAGGCTGACTGAGTTTTAAAATCCAGACTTGAGGGAACTGGCATGGTGCTGACGCCTACTGTTCCTTGGGGAAGTTCTCACTGGGCTGGAACTGCTGCAGATTTGTTCTAGAATGACAGTCACACCAAAGCACAGGGATGTGGGTTTGAACTAAAGTGCAGCAAATAGCTGGTGTCCAGGTAAAGAACCCTCTGCAAGTGTCTCTAACCCTATGCTTTGATGTGGGGAAGGGTAATGTTGCCCCCTGCTTGGCTTTTTTGTCCCTGGAGATGCAGTGCCACCTCTCCCAGATGTACTCCAAGAAGGGGAACCATTTCTCCCTGAGTGTCCCAGGGTATCCTCAGGTCATAGCATCTGCCCTTGGGCTTACTGCTCTCCTTCTCCACAGGAGCACTGCAGTGCCTGCCAGACTCCACACTGGCCAAAGTACCAACTTCTAAAACTCCCTTCTTTCAGCCCTACTGGTTGTAACAACTCATGAAAATCAGCCTCTCTCCATTTAGTCAGTGGCACTGGGGAAGTGTTTTCATTGGTGATCTCCTGTGGGTTCCTCTCTCTAACTCTCTCTCTCTCTCTCTCTCTCTCTCTCTCTCTCTTTCTCTCTCCCCTCTCTCTCAATGACCAGGATTTCTACCCCTCCACAGAACCCGTGATCTGTGTCTACTCAAACCACAATTCCATACCTCCTACCTTCCGTGATGTGACCTCTTCTCTCCCTAAGTTGTGCAGTTTGTTCTTTCAATCTTCAGACCTATTTTTGAGTATTCAATATGCTTAGATATTTGTCTAGCTGTGTTCAAGGGAAGAACAAGCCTGGGACCCTCTTACAACTCTGCCAACTGAGCTCCTCCCTCCTGACCCTCTTCCTTTTTTACTTTTCTTTTATGTGTCTTGTGGTGAGACACTTGGGATCTACCTTCTTGGCAAATTTCACATATACAATTTCCCTACCTCCTTGCAAGCAGATTTTATCTTCAGGGTTGCTTCTCTGCTGCTCAAAAATAGACAATAGTTGTTTCAACTTTTATACCCCAAACCTGATCATCCAGGCAAAGAGAGAGTGTCTCATTCCTCTCTATCAGTGATAAAAATCAGGCTCTGTGTGACCTGTGCCAACTGGAGCAGGTGACTCAACTTATCACTCTTTGTGAGGTCAAATGGCATCTATCTGATGATTGGCCTGAACTGGAGGTTACCTGCCAGTCGTTCAGCCTGTCTAATGGTCATGGCTGCCTTCTCCTGATGGCCTCAGGCTGATCAGAACCCAGGGCTACAATGATATTGGAGTCAACCAACCAAAAATTACATGGCAGTTATGCAAGGGTGATAGGTGGCCTGGAACATAGAGAAGCAGCCATACAGTCTGATCCAGGTGAGGAGATTGTGGTAGTCCCATGATTTTCTCTCCCTGCCTCCCATTTTCTCACCTTTGCCACCTCTCCCAACAAAATGTTATTTTCTAGAAATGTCCACATGTGAAGTGATGGAAGTTTACACATGGTCCCTCTGGATGCTCTCCTGCACTGGGACCCTCTAAACAAAGTAGAACAAAGTGCCTTTCCCCTACATCAACACAAATAAGATGCTGTACTAACTGGATAGAAAAAATAAAAACCGTAATCAAATCAGAAAGCAAAATTTTCAAGCTCCAAAAGTAATGATGACCTTTTCTTCCCCACTACTTGACACTCAGAATGTCCCTGCTGCACTGGGATTGAGAATGGTTTGTTGAGTTAATTAATGAAACAGAGTAACTGAAGTTCAGCCACGGATGTCACCACTCACACTGCCATAAACGTGATTAGTCACAAAGGATCCATCTTCATTATTCATGAAGTCTGTCTGTGCTGGTTGACCTACCTACTGACATTGATTTGTAACCCACAAACACATGTGCTCACCATTGTTCATGGACATGTAGAGTTGCCTGACATGTGTCACCTACTATATGTGTTCTCACCTGAGGCAGAACCAGGTGCTGCTCTGCCTTCTTGTTTTAATTCCTATACAGTAAACATGTGTCCTATTCATGGTCCAACTGGTGCCACATTTTCTGCATTTACATGTTCTTTCTTGGTTATTTCAGTGTTCAAAATGGTCCTGAAACCAGAGCTACAGGGCTGACTGGTGTTCCTAAGGGAAAAAAAAAAAAAAAAAGTAGCATATGATTCACAAACAAAATGAATGTGTAGATAATGCTTGCTCAGGCTTGGGAATCATAGTCGTGGGTCATGAATGCAGTGGTAATAATTCAACAATGTAATGAATCCAGGAAAAAGAACAGGGAATTTGTGAGGTTTATGTGGATCATGTCACAAAGCAAAAGAAAATAAAAACCTATGAATTTGGCATATATCACACATATTTTTATTAAGGAAATATTCCATGCAATGAGACATTTGGCAAAGATAGAAATATTTAAAAGACATAGACATTGTTTTCAAAAGGCCTAAGAGTTAGAAAGCAAAAGGAACCTAATGGGACCAACAAGGGTTTGGGGACAGGAACAGATTAGCCAAAGTGGAGGTCAAGGTAGTGGTAGTCTTACAAAGGATACTGAATCTACTTGTGAATCAGGGAATTCTCACTGGAGGAAGTGATATCTAATTCTTGTGACCCATAGAGGTCACTCATAATTCATTTTACTCTGAGTTCAGTTTTGAGATTAAGTTGGAAACCAAGTCAGAAAAATAAATCCAGCTAAGTTACACTGGGCTTAAATTGTCAACTGATCATTAAGCACGAATGAAACTCAAAAGTTGCACAGAAAGGGTTGCAAAGACATCACTGCTGAGCTGGGTTTAAGTATATCCTGGTCCCTGGGCTGTTGATTTCTCATTCCAGTGGGAGGCCAGTGCATTGAGGTCTCCAGTGAGTTTTCCTAGGAGGAACAGAAAAGGAGTCATTTTGCAGCAGGTGGAGGTGAGGAATACATGGTGGGGATGACAACAGGAGCAGGAGGAGTGAGGACAGACTGAAAGGTGGGGAGCCACCTGAGAAAGACCAGGAAGACTCCATAGATTTACCTGTGTTTCCAGAGCCACAAGGTGAGAACTCCCAGAAGCACCAGGGGCACTATCACTTCCAGGAAGACCAAGCCTATGGGTTGATGCTTCTCTGTGGGTTTGGTGCAGAGATTGTGTCATTTCCCAGTCATCCAGGGTTGGACTGTACCTCCCTGGTCCTCTTTGGTCCTGCCACCCTCTGCCTCACCAACTGCCCTTCTTCCTCTCTCTTCTTCCATCCCTCCGCAGAGATGGACCCTTCACCAACCCTTTGCACCACCCACATTTACAGGACTCTCACCCTCAGCCCTTCCATTTCTTGGATTACTCATTTTTTTCCTTTCTGGAACGGAGTCCCTAGCAACCCCAATTTTTCTTCTGGTTCTCCTGCTCTTCTAGAGAAATACCCATCCCCCTTCCCAGCTGGGTCCCAGCTCTTTCTCACCCCAGTAAAGGACCATGTCCTGGCCTCCTAGACTGCTGTGTCTCACCAAGCATGACACGCCAGAAGCCTCCATGGCTTTCACATCCAAGGACACCTGAAGATACCACGTCCCATCAGCATGGGGCAGAACATCACTTCGCTGGGTGCCCTGTTGCTCCTGCTCACCACGCATCCACATCACCCACACAGGCTTTGGGTAGAAGCCAGAGACATGGCACACCAGCAGCAGATGGCCAGGACCTGGACTGGGGCCAGTGGACAGCCAGGCCTCTGGCCTCACTGCAGAGACAGGACAGGTATTCACAAACTAAGAGGTTAATTCTTCACATCACTTTAAACAGATGCATTTTTCTACCTCTAGAAAGTTGTCACTGTCAAATTCTCTTGACTCCTTCTCACCCTGAATTTGAGGGAATGGTCCAAATTTATGAGTGCAGGGTAGAGAAATCTTAGAGGAAGGGAGCAGGACTGACCTTGTCGCTTCAGATGTGTCTTCCCTGCATCAAGAAGACCCAAGAGGAAACGGGGACAGGTGTCACTGATATGTGTTTGTAGTCTTACATTGATCACATGGTACTGATTGAATAGTCTAGAGACCAGCTGAGCCCTTCTTCCTCCCTTTGGAGACGGCCACCATGACTTGTTCTGGAAGATCACAAGATCTGATCCTTGATAAGCAATCCTCATGAAGCCTACTGATGGTTCCCCAAAGTGCAGTTCACAGCCTTTTGCTGCCTGTACCTGGAAGGGATCTGAGGAAGAGAGACTGTGAATTTCAGGACAGGGGGGTGAAAGAAATGAAATGAGATCAGTGGAAGACAAGGAGGGTGGAAAGCAGAGGGAGAAGTTCAGGGGATTGAGGGAAATGGAGCAAAGTTTGGTTTGAGAGGAGGCTCAGCCAAAGGAGAAGTGTCGGTTGCTGGAGGCAGAGAAAGAGGAGAAATATTGAGGAAGGAGCAAATGTTGGAAGAAGAGACATGAAAGGTCTGGGTAGAGAATAGGGAAGGGCTCAGAGAGAGAGCTGGGGTAAAAATAATCAAGGGAAAGGGAGTCCTGTGGGGTACAGGGAACACATAGACAGACATCACTAATGGGATTCAATGGGGAGAAAAGAAATGTTCAAGGAATAATCACAGAGTGAGGGAGCAGGTGTGCCTGGATGGAGGCTAGGAAGAGGGGTTGTCCTGGGAGACACAAGTATGAGAAAGTGAGGATAACCTGTAGTCAATAAGAAATTGCAGAAGACATGAAGCTTTTCAAGAATTAGGGTCTGGCTTCTACCTCCTCCCATAAAAGGTATAATTCAGTTTCAAAATGAGGAGACATGAGGTTCAGAAGCCAGTGGAGTCTCTTTCCTAGAGGAGGAAGGAACTCAAGGAGACATACACACAACTGCCACTCCATTTCACCACTGAGGGAACTGAACTCACATTCAAGCTGCCATTCACTGAAATGGTCCTGAAATATCAGAGGAAATCTAATGGAGAATGTATGGAATGACCTTTCCTCTTCCATCAGCTCCTTGTTGCTGAAGTTTCCCTTGGACCAAGGCCATCGGCATGTGAAATTGCCAGAGTCACTGTCCCAGCCATGAGTCTGTAGTTCATCCAGCCATGCTGAGCCTAGTTTTTGTGTCCAGGAATCATTGTAAAAAGATGTGGTCAGGATGATTTGGAAGGAGGTCTCCTGGAAGTCTGTGAAAAAAGGACAGATAAACTAAGGAGAAGGAAGACTTTGGGAAGGACAGAAAATGCAGAAGGTGCCAGAGAAGAGAACCAAAATCCAGATGACAGGGAAGCCATAGCTGTCTCAGGATAGATGTGCTGCCCCCGAGCCCTGAGCTTTGTATCCATCCTTGAGGATAGCACAGGGCCCTGGTGTCAGGGAGTTCAGAAAGGAACCAGGCTGACATGCTCCTTTCTCACGTATGTGCTGGGGAACCCACACCACAAGTGCACACACACACACATACACGTACACACATGCACCACAGATTCACACATGCACAAAACCCCTGCACAACCATAAAAAACATACACACATTTACACACTCTTAAATGAACATGCAAAGACACACATGCACTAAAGTATACAGATACAGAGACACATATTCACACATGCACATATGTACACACACACACATTCACATATTAAAACACACACATAGACATACAAGCATATGCACACACGCACGCGCACACACACACACACACAGGCACCCAGTGGGCAGGGTCAGAGTGCTCACCGTTTTCATTGTCACCACCTGAGAGGAGAACCACCAGCAACACAAGTTGCAGGAAGAGCATTGTATTTGCAGATGTTCTGTGTCTTACAAAGTCAGTCTTTGACAGTTCTAACAAACCTACCCCACACACCGCACCTCTCTTCTGACTTCCTTCTCCACACACAAGCTTTCCTGAGTCTCTGCTAAAATGCAAATGTGCTCCTCCCCCCACCCTGGAGACCTACACAGACTCTCACTTCCCTTCCTGCTCTGACCCTTCTCTCAAGCATCCAGCTTTTCCCTGCCATTGGCTTCCATCTGCTCCCTGTTCCCTATTTCAGTTGCTATGGGAAAAAAATCTTGTGTGGCTTGGAAAAGTCATCCCAACCTTTCCTTCTCATTCAGAGAGTAAACCATGAAAACACATGGCTCCCAGCTCCCAGCCCTGGACCTACTGTTACTCTGTCCCTCCTGCCCTGTGACACTTCTGTATTTCCTTCCTTGTCTTGCCCCCACCCCAGCTCATTCGCACCTCTGACATCTCACTGCTTTTCCTAAAAAACAAAATCAACCAGGTAAATTCGACGATCTAATCGGTATTATTAAGTGATTGAAGAACCTGGCTGCATCCCATCTGGCAGGTAGCAGGATTCCACCTGCTGAGAAAAGGGCAGGAATGATTAGAATGTCCAGTCCCCAAAACTGAAACACAAGTGCCCGGCTGCAGATGAGACTGAACCAGAACAGAGCTAGTGCCCCACTCTCTGTCCCAAGCAGGCTAGCCAGCAGGATACCAAGAGCTGCTCTGCTGAGGGAGGGGCAGAAGTCTGAAATACGTCCCCATGAGGCTCTTCCTCTTTAGAAAAAGAAAATCACAGGCCCCAAAAATGGTGTCTTGTAGACCCAGTTCCCACACTGGGGCTTCATACTGAGGTTTCAAATCCAATCGAAATACAGTTTCAACCTCTCTTAGAAATTCAGCCTTAACCAGGCAGGCAGGAAACTTTTCTTTCCCTCAGTACCAGTGAGTCCATCACCTGGGTCCTCTCCATTCCCAACAGACAGATGAGGTCATATGTATGATTACACCTCTTGCTTTTCTCTAAGAAAACAGGCCTCACTCCTGGAAAAATACCCTTTTACTACTAACTCCCTGGTCCCAACTTTCTTTTAAAAAAAACCTTCCATTTTGTACAACTCATTTGAAAGAACCTCCGCATGTCAGATGGGAAGTCTCCTGATTCATGGATCATTTAATAAAGCCAATTAGATATTCACATATATGTGGTTGACTTTCCTTATTGAACAGTTCTGAAGTTTGACTCTGGGTAATTAAATGTGACATGACAAAGGAAAGAGCTTGCAGGAAGAGATGATTCCTAATATCTTACATGTCTGCACACAGAGCTGCTTCTCATGTCTGTTGGAACCACTCTCAGGATATGTTTACCAGACAAATAGGAAAAGCTAAATATATGATGAAATGAATGAATGGATGGATGACTATGTCAAGAAGAATTCTATGGAAGATTTCTTGCATTTTGAGTACTTAACTGCCATTGGCATGACACTTTCTGATTTATTACATGCTGAGGCAACTTGTCCTCTCATTGGTAGGAAAACCCTGGAGTATAAATATTTGCCAGTCACTAAGCAGCAGCAGACCCAGCACCTGGATTCCTGACCAGTGGTTTGTTACATATCCATGAAAACAGCCATGACAGGAATTGCTCCAGATGTCAGAGTCAACACACAAGACAGGGGAAGTGTCACAAGATGAGAACACATGGAAAAAAAAAATAATAAAAAGCAAACAGGCAAGAAAAAAAAAATAGAAGAATACTTTCAAGAATCAAAGGACAGGAAGAGCGAAGTGAGGAGGAAACTTGCAAACAAGAGAGACATTAGCCAGTATCCCCCAGGGGCCACATCCACCGCTGTCACAGGGGAGCTACCAGTCACAAAGGATAGAAATGCACCTTGTTGGGCTGAAGTCATGTGGGGAGTGTATTGGCTGATGGAACTGGGGAGCCCAGGGTCACTGGGGATCCAGCCCCTTCCGTGGGTCTATGTGCCTGCCTTTGCTTTTCTGATGCCTTGATTTTGTTGTTGCTACTACTTTCTGCTTCACTGATATATGATGATAGATGAACATTGGACCTATGGACAGTGTGCAACTTTCCAGCCTCCCAGGAAGGAAGGTTGGGAGGCAACATGGGCCATGTGAGTCCTCGAGGGCTCTAACAGGTGCAATAGAGCCTGTGACATGACATGAATGAAGGTCTTCCTGAAGAAAGTCCTTCAACAACTTCTCAGAGAGGATGGTCTGAAGACCCACAGGAGCCTGGTACACATGGAGCCTGCAGGGAGCTGCAGATGAATACCCACGTCCTTCCCTGCAGTGCCTCTAATGAGGGCACACCGCATTTCAGAAGGAAAATGCAGAATTGGTCAAGAAAACTTTTATTGAAGCAAATCATGAAAATTAATATTTTATGTAGCATTCATCACATGTTTGAATACTTTTCATTGCTGGGCAATAAACTCTGTTTTCTTTCTAAAAATATAAAACAAAGTAACCACTTGATGTTTTAGTGTATGTGTACATGGAGACATGATGCCCACAATGAGGCCAATTAACACAGCTACACACTTCACATCCTCACCCTCTTCTTTCCTTTCATTTTTCATTTTTAAAATTTTTTATTCAAGTTCCAGTTAGTTAACTTACCGTGAACATTAGTTTCAAGTGTGGAATTCAGTAATTCATCACCTACCTATCAGACCCAGTGCTCATCACAAGTGCTCTCCTTAATGCCCATCCCCCATCTAACCCATCCCCACCCACATCCCTCCGTCCATCCTCAGTTTGTTCTCTATCTTTCAGAGTCTCTTTTATGGTTTACCTCTCTCTTTTTCCCCCTTATGTTCACCTGTTTCATTTCTTAAATTCACATATGAATGAAATATGGTATTTGTCTTTCTCTGACTGACCTACTGTGCTTAGCATAATACCCTCAAGTTCCATCCATCTTGTGTCAAATGACAAAATTTCATTCCTTATTTTGGCTGAATAATCTTCCATCGTGTATATATATGCTACATCTTCTATATTAATTCATCAGTCGACAGACATTTGGTCTCTTTCCACAATTTGGCTATTGTCAATAAATGCTGCTCTAAACCTTGGGGTGCTTATGTCCCTTTAAATTAGTATTTTGTATCTTTTGGGTAAACACCTAGTAGTGCAATTGTTGAGTTATGGGATAAGTTCTATTTTTAACCTTTTGAAGACATCTATACCGTTTTCCAGAGCGGCTACACCAGTTTTCATTCTCATCAACAGTGCAAGAACAGTGCCTCGTTTTTCCACATCCTCACCAATATCTGATGTTTCCTGTGCTGTTAATTTTAGCCATTCTGACAGATGTGAGATGATATTTCATTGCACTTTTTATTTGTATTTCACTGATGATCATTCATGTTGAGCATATTTTCATGTGACTCTTGGCCATCTACATGTCTTCTTCAGAAGAATGTCTACTCATGTCTTCTGTCCATTTCTTAACTGGGTCACTAGTGTTATTGGTGTTGATTTTGACAAGTTCTTCATAGATTTTGGATACTAACGCTTTATCAGATATGTCATTTTTCAAATATCTTCTTCCATTCCAAAGGCAGCCTTTTTCTTATTGTTCTTTCCACTATGCTGAAGGTTTTTATCTTGATGATGATAAAATGCTTTATTTATTTTATTTTATTTTATTTTATTTTATTTTATTTTATTTTATTTTATTTTATTTTTTCAGTGTTCCAATATTCATTGTTTAGACACCACACCCAGGGCTCCATGCAATACATGCCCTTCTTAATACCCACCACCAGGTTCTCCCAACCCTCCCAAAACCCTCAGTTAGTTTCTCAGAGATCGCAGTCTCTCATGGTTCATCTCCCCTTCTGATTTCGCCCAACTCACTTCTCTTCTCCTTCACCCAGTGTCCTCCATGTTACTACTTTTGATCCACAAATTAGTGAAACCCTATGATAACTGACTCTCTCTGCTTGATTTATTTCACCCAGCATAATTTCCTCCAATCCCATCCATGTTGATTCAAAAGTTGGGTATTCCACATGGACGGGACTGGAAGAGATTATGCTGAGTGAAATAAGTCAAGCAGAGAGAGTCAATTATCATATGGTTTCAATTATTTCTGGAGCATAACAAATAGCATGGAGGACAAGGGGAGATGGAGAGGAGAAGGGAGTTGAGGGAAATTGGAAGGGGATGTGAACCATGAGAGACTATGGACTCTGAAAAACAATATGAGGGTTTTGAAGGGATGGGGGGTGGGAGGTTGGGGGAACCAGGTGGTGGGTATTGGAGAGGGCATGGATTGCATGGAGCACTGGGTGTGGTGCAAAAATAATGAATACTGTTATGCTGAAAAATTTTTAAAAAAATTAAAAGTCGGGTATTCATCCTTTCTGATGGAGGTATAATACTCCATTGTATATATGGACCATACCTTCTTTATCCATTCATCTGTTAAAGGGCATCTTGGCTCTTTCCATAGTTTGGCAACTGTGGTCATTGCTGCTATGAACATTGAGGTACATATGGCCCTTCTTTTCACTAAATCTGTATCTTTGGGGTAAATACCTAGTAGTGCAATTGCAGAGTCATAGGGTAGCTCTATTTTTAATTTCTGAAGGAATCTGCACACTGTTTTCCAAAGTGGATGCACCAACTTGCATTTCCACCAAGAGTGTAAGAGAGTTCCCCTTTCTCCACATTGTCTCCAACACTTGTTGTTTACTGTCTTGTTAATTTTGGCCATTCTAACTGGTGTAGGGTGGTATCTCAATGTAGTTTTGATTTGAATCTCCCTGATGGCTAATGATGATGAACATTTTTCCATGTGTCTGTTAGCCATTTGTAAGTCTTCTTTGGAGAAGTGTCTGTTCATGTCTTCTGCCCATTTTTTTACATGATTATCTGCTTTTTGAGGGTGAGTTGAGGAGTTCTTTATAGATCTCGGATATCAGCCCTTTGTCTGAAGTGTCATTTGCAAATATCATCTCCCATTCCATGGGTTGCTTCTTTGTTTGTTGACTATTTTCTTTGTTGTGCAGATGCTTTTGATCTTGATAATGATCCACTGGCATTTTTCAAAGTGTTGGAAGAAACAATCCTAAAATTTGTATGGAACCAGAAGAGACCCCAAATTGTTAAGGAAATTTTGAGAATGAAAACCAAAACTTGGAGCATCACGTTGCCTGACCTCAAACTTTACTACAAAGCTGTGATCACCAAGACAGCATGGTACTGGTACAAAACCAGACACATAGACCAGTGGAACAGAGTAGATAGCCTGGATATGGACCTGCAACTGTATGGTCAACTAATCTTCAACAAAACAGGAAATAATGCACAGTGGAAAAAAAGTCTCTTCAATAAATAGTGCTGGGAAAATTGGACAGCTATGTGTAGAAGAATGAAACTTGGCCATTCTCTTACACCATACACACAATAAACTCAAAATGGATAAAAGACCTCAATGTGAGGCAGGAACCTATCAAAATCCTAGAGGAGAACTTAGGCAGTAACCTCTTCAACATTGGCCACAGAAACTTCTTTCAAGATATGTCTCCAAAAGCAAAGGAAACAAAAGTGAAAATGAACATTTGGGACTTCATCAAGACCCAATATTTTATTTTTCTGTTCTTTCCCTTGACTCAGGGGACCTATCTAGTAAGAAGTTTCTACGGCCCATATTAATGTGATTGCTGCTTGTTTTCTCCTCTAGGGTTTCATGGTTTCCAATCTCATATTTAGGTCTTTCATCCATTTTGAATTTATTTTTGAGTATAGTGTAAGAAAGTGGTACATTTTCATTCTTCTGTATGTTGCTGTCTAGTTTTCCCAACACCGTATGTTGAAGATTCAGTCTTTTTCCACTGGATAATCTTTCCTGTTTTCTCAAAGATTAGTTGACCCTAGAGATGAGGGTCCATTTCTGGGCTCTCTATTCTGTTCCATTGACCTATGTATCTGCTTTTCTTGCCAGTACCTTACCATCTTGATGACTACAGCTTTGTAATACAGCTTGAATTCCAGAATTGCGATGTCTTAAACTTTGCTTTTTTAATTTTTTATATTTTTAAGATATAAATTATATATTTAAAAAATATTTTATATTTTTTATTATTATTTCTTTCAAAATTGCATTGACTATTCACAGCTTTTCTAATTCCATACAAATTTTCAGTTTGTTTGCTTTAGTTGTATGAAAAATATTGGTGGCATTTTGATAGGGATTGCATTAAATGTGTAGATTGCTTTGGATTGTATAGGCATTTTAACAATATTTGTTCTTCCAGTTCATGAGCATGGAACATTTTTCCATTTCTTTATGTCTTCTTCAATTTCTTCATCACTGTTCTATTGTTATCAGAGCCCAGGGCTTTTACTTCCTTGATTAGGCTTATTCCTATATACCTTAGTGGGTCTGGTTCAGTTGTAAATAGGATGGATTCCTTGATTTCTCTTTCTGTTATTTCATTACTGGTCTGTAGAAATGCAACAGATTTCTGTACATTGATTTTTGTATCCTGTGACTTTACTGAATTCATATATCGTTCTAATAAATTTTTAGTGAAGTCTTTCAGATTTTCTCTATAGAATATCATGTAGTCTGTGAATAGTGCAAGATTGACTTCTTCCTTTAATTTAGATGTCTTCTGCTTATTGTTGTTATGTATTGGTGAGGCTAAGTACTTCCAGTGCTATGTTAAGTAAAAATGGCAAGAGTGAATACTCCTGTCTCGTTCCTGACCATAGAGGAAATGCTGTCAGTTTTTTTTTTGCCATTGATGATGATTTTAGCTATAAGTCTTTCATATGGTCTTTATGATGTTTAGGTATGTTCCTTCTATCTCTACTTTCTTGAGTTTTTTTTTTTTAATCAAGAAATGGTACTGTATTTTCTCAAATTTTTTTTTTCTGCATCTACAGAGGTCATATGTTTCCTACCCTTTCTTTTATTAATATGGTGTATCATGTTGATTGATTTGGGAATATTGAACCACCCCTGCTATCCAGGAATAGCTCTCACTTAATTGTGGTGAATGATTCTTTTAAAGGACTATTAGATTCAATTTGCTCATCTATTGTTGAGAATATTTGCACCTATGTTCATCAGGGTTGTTGGCTTCTATTTCTCCTTTTAATTGGAGTCTTTTTCTGGTTTGGGAATCAAAGTAATGCTTGCTTTATGGAATCAGTTTGCATTCTTCCTTCCATTTATATTTTTTGGAAGGGTTTGAAAAGAACAGTTATTAACTCTTCTTTACATATTTGATACAATTCCACTGGAAAGCCAGCTAGTGCTAGGCTTTTCCTTATAGGGAGATTTTTGATTACTGATTCAATTTCTTTGCTAGTTATTGGTAGGTTAAATTTTTCCATTTCACCCTGTTTCATATTTTGTAATGTGTACTTTTCTAGGAATTCACCCATTTCTTCCAGAATTGCCCCATTTGTTGGCATATAGTTTTTCATAATATTCTCTTAAAATTGTTTATATTTTGTGATCTCTCCACTTTCATTTATTATTTTGTTTATTTGGTTCCTTTCTCTTTTCTTTTTGATAATTCTGGCTGGGGGTTATCAATTTTACAATTCTTTCAAAGATCCTGCTTCTGGTTTCTATGATCTGTTCTACTGTTATTTGTTGTTTCTGTATCGTTTACTTCTCCCCTAATTATTATTATCCCCTACTTCTGCTGACTTTAGGCTTTATTTGCCATTCCTTTTCTAGCCCTTTAGGTCTAAGGTAATATTATGTATTTGAGTCTTTCTCACTTCTTCAGGTAGGCCTGTATTGCTATATACTTCTTCCTTATGTCCACTTTGCTGCATCCCAAAGTTTTGGACAATCATTTTCTCATTTCATTTGTTTTCATGTATTGTTTTATTTCTTCTTTAATTTCCTGGCTGATCCATTTATTCTTTAGTAGGATGTTCTTTAATCTCCACGTATTTTTGGTCTTCTCAAATTTTTTCTTGTGACTGACATCAAGTTTCATAGTGTTGTGGTCAGAAAATAGCTGTCATGTGATCTCAATCTTTTTGTACATATAAAGGTCTGATTTGTGACTCATTATGTGGTCTATTCTGGAAAATGCCCCATGTGCACTTGAAAAAAATTGAAAAGTGTATTCTGCTGCTTCATATAAAATGTTCTGAATATTAAGTTTATCTAGTCCAGTGTGTCTTTCAAAGCCATTGTTTCCTTGTTGATACTCTACTTAGGAGATCTGTCTATTGCTGTAAATGTTAAAGTCCCCTACTAGTATTGCAGTATTATTAATGAGTTCTTTCATGTTTGTAATTAATTGATTTACATATTTGGGTACTTCCAAATTGGAGGCATAAATATTTATAATTGTTTGATCTTCTGTTGGATAGACCCCTTTTATATGATATAGTGCCTTTCTTCATCTCTTGTTACAGTCTTTGGTACAATATCTACTTTGTCTGATACAAGAATGGTTACTCCAGCTTACCTTTGACATCCATTAGTATGATAAATGGTTCTCCATCCCCTCAATTTCAATCTGTGTGTGACTTTAGGTCTACAATGGGTCCCTCATGCCAGCATATAGATGGGTCTTATTTTTCATCCATTCTGACATCCTATGTCTTCTTATTAGAGCATTTAGTCCATTTGAAATTCAGAATGATTATTAAATAGGTACAGATTTAGTACTATTTTATAACTTTTTTTTCTGGTTTCTGGAGGTTTTCTCTATTTCTTTCTAGTATTTGTCACACTTGATCTTTCTCAAAGAGTCCCCATTAATATTTCTTGCAAGGCTGGCTTGTTGGTCATTAACTCCTTTAGTTTTTGTTTGTCTGGGAAACTCTTTATCTCTCCTTCTATCCAGCCTTGCTGGATAGAGTATTCTTGGCTGCATATTTTTCCCATTCAGCACTTTCAATTTATGATTCTACTTCTTCTGGACTGCCAAACTTCTGTGGAGAGATCTTCTACTAACTTTATTTGTCCTACCTTGTAAGTTAGGGACTTCTTTTGTCTTGCTGCTGTTAAGATTTTTTTTCTTTATATTTTGCCTATTTAACTATGATATGTCTTGGTGTTGGCCTGCTTTTGTTGATTTAGTTGTAAATTCTCTGTGCCTCCTGGATTTGGATGTCTATATCATTCCCCAGGGAAGTTTTCAGCTATAATTTGCTCAAATAAAACTTCTGCCTCCTTTTTCCTCTCTTCTTCTTGGATTCTTAAGATATGAATGTTTTTTACACTTTATGATGTCACTGAGGTCCCTAAGTTATGATCCAATATTTTTCCTGCCCTCTTCTTTTCAGCTTCATTATTTTCCATAGTTCTGTCTTCCATATCACTTCTTCATTCTTCGTGGTCATTACATCCATTTGGTTTCACATCTTGTTACAGCATTTTTTGACCTGATTGGTTTTTAGGTCTTTTATCTCTGCTGTAAGGGACACAGGGTGTCTTCTATGATTTTCCAAGTACAGTTAGTATCCCTATATTTGTTGCTTTGAATTCTAGATCAGGCATATTACTTATCTGTTTCAATTAGTCCCTGACTGTGACCTTTTCTTGTTCTTTCTTTTGGGATGAATTTCTCCATCTTGGTATTTTGTCTAGGTCTCTGTCTTTTCTTCTGTGTTTTATAAAATCCTGTTATGTTTCTTGCTTTTTGGAGCAATGGCCTTATGAAGAAGATATCATATACTGTACAGGGCCTGTTGCTTCACAGAGTGTCTCTGGTATGTGTTATGTGTACTCCGCTACTGTGTTTTGACTATTCTTCCCCTCAAGTCAGTCATCTGCAGAGGATATCCTTAACAGTAGGGGAGCAATGTTTGGACTTTATCCAATGTGTAGTGAGTTTTAATTCTGTGTGTTCTGGTCTGCTTGTTAAATGAGACCTGATGTTATTCACTAGAACTGAAGTTTTGCAGAACTCTATGTGCAGTTGAGGTGGGTGAGTGTGGAGATTTCTGCTAATCTTCTGGGGGAGGAGCTTACTGCTCTGGTTCTCAGGCACACTTGTCCAAGAAAGAGAAGCACTTGCAGAACATAAGGGGTGGGATGGGTGCAAACAGTATAGGCCTCCACTCCTGACACTCTTCCGCTTTCTGAGTTTAGTTTATGTTAGTTAGTTAGAGGCAGGGAAGGGGAAAAGCACCAGCCCACCCTCCATCCATAGAAAAGGGATTCCCTACCACTGCTATCAGGGAGCACTCCCAGAAGAGTGAAAATTCTCCCTTGATATATTTCAGGTGTCCCTGAGATCCCTCCCTTCACCCTATCTGAACTTCTACCCACCAGGCAGCAGAGTGACCCCTGTGTTAAATTCCAGGCATTAAACCTCCAAACATTAGTGACCTGGCATGTAAGGGACTCATATTGGTTGTCTGGGGTAAAGTCTTGCCACACTGGGACTGGTACAGGTTTGTCCCAGAGGGCAGTTGCACCAAGGCACAGGGGCATGGAATGTGTGGTAAAGTACAGCAAATAACAAGCATCTAGGTTAGTCACCCCAGGAAGTGTCTCTGTGCCTATGCTCTGTGGTGGGTGTAATGGTGCCCATCAGCTCTTTTGTTCCCAGAAAGACAGTGCCACCTCTTTCAGATGAACTCCAAAAGGTGAGACAGTTTCTCCCATGTGTCCCAGGGGATCCTCAGATCATGCTGTCAGTTCCCAGACTTCTTCACTCTTTCTTCACGGGAGCACTTCAGTACCCACTGAACTTAACATCCATACTCACAGCATTGACCTCTAAAACTCTAATATTTAAGCTCTAATGCTTGTAAATTTCACAAAAATCAACTGCTCTTGCTTTCTTAGTCAATGGCTGTGGGAAAGTATTTTCCTCCTGTGATACTCTGCCTCTCTCTCTCTCTCTCTCATTTTCTTTCCTCTATACATGACCAAGGCTTCCTCTCCTCCACAGAACTTATAATTGTATCTCACCAAAAGGATGACTCCCTATGTCCTACCTTCTATGATGTGGCTTCTTGTCTCCTTCTAGTTGTGTAGTTTGTTCTGTCAATCCTCATATTATTATCTTGTCTATTCAGAAGGATTTGATATTCATCTAGCTATGTTTCAGGATTGAAGCAAGCTTAGGGTCCTACTACTCCACCAACTTAGCTCCTTCCCACCAACCCTCTTTTTTTTTTCTCTTTTTCTTTTCTTTTCTTTCCTTTTTTTTTTCCTTTTCTTTTCATCTTTCTCATGCTGAAAACACTTTGGATCTATGCTCTTAGCAAACTTCACATATACAATTACTCTGCCTTCTTTCCTGAGGATTCCATGCTCAGTCTTGTTTCTCTGGTGCTAAAAAATGGATGGTACTGGTTTCCATCCTACATTCCATCCCACCATGCATCTTCTCATCCAGGAAGGAGAGGGCACCTCCATTGATCAGAAGAATCAGTTTTTGTGGAACTTGTGTCACCTTGAGCAGTTGTCTGGCCCTGAACCATCACTCTCAGTGAAGATGAGAGGCATCTGTCTGATGACTGGCCTGAACAGCAGGTTACCCCTCTATCCTTCAGCCTGTCTCATTGTCAGGGATGCTTCTCCTGATGGTCTCAGGCTGATCAGAGCCCAGAATTACACATAATGGTGGAGTCAACCAACCAAAATCCACATGGAGGCCATGTGAGGGTGACAAGGTGGTCTGGAAGTAAGAGAAATAGCTAGCAATCTGATCCACCTGGGAAGATTGCAGACATCTCATGATTTGCTTTCCCCATTCCCATATTTTCACCTTTGCCACCTTTCTCATTTCAATGTTATTTTCCAGAAATGTCCACAGACACAGTGCTGAGAAACTGCTTGTGGTTCCTATGAATGTTCTTCTGCTCTCGGTTCCTCTCTCAGCCCCTAAAAAAAAGATAGAGTTAAGTTCCTTTCCCCTAGTGTTGACAAAGAACCTTTGTGTTGACAAAGAACCTTTTTTTAAAAAAATTCAATTAGCCAACATGTAATACATGATTAGTTTTTGTGTAGTGTTCGGTGACTCATCAGTTGCATATATACCCAGTGTTCATCACATCATGAATCCCCCTCAGTGCCCATCATCCAGTTATCCCATCCCCCACCCACCTCCATTCCACAATGCCAGTTTGTTTCCCAGGGTAAAAAGTCTCTTGTGCTTTGTCTCCCTCTCTCATTTCCACCCATTTACTTTCCCATCCCTTCCCCTATGATCCGCTGTATCAGTGAAACCATACAATAATTGTCTTTTTCTGTTTGATTTATTTTGCTTAGCATAATACCCTCTGGTTCCATCCATGCTGATGTAAATGGTAGGCATTCATCCTTTCTGGTGCTGAATAATATTCTGTTATATATATGAGCCACATTTTCTTTATCCATTAATCTGTCACAGGATATCTCAGTTCCTTCCACAGGTTGGCTATTGTGAACATTGTTGCTGTAAACATTGGGGTGCAGGTGCCCCTTCTTTTTACTACATCTGTATCTTTGTGGTAAATACTCAGTAGTGCAATTGCTGGGTCATAGAGAAGCTCTATTTTTAACTTCTTGAGGAAAATCCATATTGTTTTCCAGATTGGCTGTACCAGCTAAGAAACTAGATAGATACACAGTGGAAAGGGTAAACACTGCAGGAAACCAAAGCTTTCAAGCCCCCAAAACATGGAAGACATTTTCCACCCCATTACCTCACTCAAAATGTCCCTGCTGCATTTCTGGGCTTGAGAATGGTTTTTGTGTTAATTGATAAAACAAAGAGTAATTAAAGTCTAGCCATGGAAGTCTCCACTCTCACTGCCATGGGGGTCATCAGTCACAAAGGTCCATCTTTATTATACATAGAGTCTGTCTGTGCTGATCGGCCTTTCTGCTGACATTGATTTATAACCCCCAGACACTATTTGCAGAGGCAGAGGGAGAGGCCTGAAATTCATCACCCACTTTACATGTTGCCTAGTGAGGCTGGACCAGGTGCCCCTCTGCCTTCCTCTGTTAATTCCCACACTGTAAACTTGTATCTTATTCATGGTTCATTTGGTGCCACATGAACAGACACTTCTCCAAAGAAGACATATAAATGGCTAGCAGACACATGAAAAAATGTTCATCATCATTAGTCATCAGGGAGATTCAAATCAAAGACACATTGAGATACCACCTTACAACAATTAGAATGGCTAAGATTAACAAGATAAAAAACAAAAAATGTTGGAGACGATGTGGAGAAAGGGGAACTCTCTTACACTGTTATTGGGAATGGGTACAGCCACTTTGAAAAAACTGTGTGGAGGGGCGCCTGGGTGGTTCAGTGGGTTAAGTCTCTGCCTTTGGCTCAGGTCATGGTCTCAGCATCCTGGGATCGAGCCCCATGTCGGGCTCTCTGCTCAGCGGGGAGCCTGCTTCCTCCTCTCTCTCTGCCTGCCTCTCTGCCTACTTGTGATCTCTCTGTCAAATGAATAAATAAAATCTTTGAGAAAGAAAGAAAGAAAGAAAGAAAGAAAGAAAGAAAGAAAGAAAGAAAGAAAGGGAAAAGAGTAGAAAAGAAAAAACTGTGTGGAGATTCCTCAAAAATTTAAAAATAGAGCTGCCTTATGACCCTGCAATTGCACTACTGGGTATTTGCCCCAAAGATACAAATGCAGTGAAAAGAAGGGCCATATATACCCCAATGTTCATAGCAGCAATGTCCATAATTGCCAAACTGTGGAAAGAGCCAAGATGTTCTTCAAAGATGAATAGATAAAGAAGATATGGTCCACAAATACAAGGGAATATTACTCAGCCATCAGAAAGGATGAATACCCAACTTTTGCATCAACATGGATGGGACTGGAGGAGATTATGCTGAGTGAACTAAGTCAAGCAGAGAGAGTCAGTTATCATATGGTCTCACTTACTTGTGGAGCATACGGAATAACATGAAGGATGTTGGGAGAAGGAAAGAAAAAGTGAATTGGGGGAAATTGGAGGAAGAGACAAACCATGAGAGACTGTGGACTCTGAGAAACAAACTGAGGGCTTTGGAAAGGAGGCGGGTAGGGGGGATGACTGAGCCTGTTGGTGGGTACTAAGGAGGGCACGTATTGCATGGAGCACTGGGTGTAGTGCATAAACAATGAATCTTGGAACGCTGAAAATATAAAATTAAATATAAAAAAACTTTCTGAATTATATGCCATTTATTGGTGATTTCCATGTTTTAAAAAGCCCTGAACTCCAGAACTGTGGGGCTGACTGGTGTTCCTAAGAAAAAGAAGGTTGTATGTGCCTCATGACAAAACATCTGTGTAAGTAAGTCGTGATCAGTCTCCTCATGAAGGGCCGTGGACCATGAAGTCAGAGGTAATGAATTATCAATGCAGTAAATCCAGGAAAAGTAATAAGGCATTCATGGCATTTACATGGAGCCACTCCAGAGAGTGCTAAATAAGATCTGGGACACTATGATGACATCATGGAAAAGGTGGTAAAGAGCTATATATGTGGATTTATGAGGTGTAGACTGTTTCCTATTTGTTTGCTTCTAAAAGCATCGTGGGAAGAACAGTTGTGGGGCTGAAGGCCAAACACCTTGGCAATCATAGTGCCCAAGCTGGGAAATGTTACACTTTTGAGCTAATATTTCACCATAGGAATATACGGCACAAGACACTATCTTTAGTCAGAAACACATGGGAAACCAGGCTGTGGAGTCTTCACTTGGCAAGTGTTGTGACCGGAAGCTCCTAGGAGCAGATGCTCCCACCCTCATAGTCCCCCCATGAACAATGGCTCAGTGTCTGTCCCTCAGTGACTGTAACGGAACAGCCATGAATTCCAGGAGGCACTGTATGCACGCTCCTTGCTGGATCCCCATTCATTCCTGAGCATGATGTGCTTTTTAAAAATTAACATATAATGTGTAATTTCTTTCAAGGGTACAGGTGTGTGATTCATCAGGCTTACATACTTCAGAGCACTCACCATAGCACATACCCTCCCCAATGTCCATAACCCAGCCACCCCACCCCCTCCCCTCCAGCAACTCTGTTTGTTTCCTGATATTAAGAGTCTCTTATGGTTTGTCTCCCTCTCTGGTTTCACCTTATTTCATTTTTCCCTCCCTTCTCCTATGATCCTTTGTCTTGTTTCTCAAATTCCTCATATCAGTGACATCATATGATAATGTCTTTCTCTGATTAACTTATTTTGCTTAGCATAATATCCTCTAGCTCCATCCACATCATTGACAATGACAAGATGTTTTTATGGCTGCATCATATTCCATTGTGTATATATACCACATCTTCTTTATCCATTCATGTGTTGATGGACATCTAGGCTCTTTCCATAGTTTGGCTATTGTGGACATTGCTGCTATAAACATTGGGGTGCACATGCCCTTTTGGATCACTACATTTGTATCTTTAGGGTACACACCTAGTAACCTGAACACAATTATCTTACTCTCTTTCCCAGAGCATCTGTTTTTCACTCAGGGACACACTTGCACTGTTACCTCTCTGGCCTCACCTGTATCAGTGCCTCTCATATTTTATTTACCTGAGAATGCCTTGCTGATTTTGCTAAAATGCAAAGTGATTCTGTGGGTCTCAGCTAAGACCAAGACCCTATATTTCTAAGAAGCCCTAAGGTGACAACTCTGCTGTTGTCCCTGAGCACCAGAAACATTAAGGCCCTGAACCCTGCCTTCCACTTTTTATTCAGAATACTTGGAGCAATAGGTCCACTCCAATATGTGTCTATAGTAAACAACTGGATGGCCACAGGTAAAACTGTTTCTCCTCACGATGTCAGAGACGGAACAAGGAGCTGTGAGGGTGTGAAGTCCCTCAGCCAAATGAGAGGACTTTTAACAAGGAGAGCACCAAACATCTCAACCATGACAAACATCAAGAAGAAAAAGAAGAAGAGAGCCTATAAATTTGACAAAAATTGAACACAGTTTTTATTGAGCACATATCCCATTGCAAGTGAGACACCTTACCAAGGAGAGGGGAAAAAAAGAATATATATATATAATGACATGGACTTTGCTCTCAAAAGACCTAACCATTAGAAGGGCAAAAGGAACCCAAGTAGGAACAAAAAGGGCTAAGGTTCAGGAATAGGAATAAGTTGTGAGAACTCTCACTTAGCAGGGACTTCTTCCCGTTGTAAATCAGGGAGAGTTCTGGAGGAACTGACATTTAATGCCTGATGCCCCATGGAGTTTCTTGGACTTTATTCTATCCAGAGTTAAATTTTGAATTTTAAAGTTCCAGAATCAGGCCCCAACAATGAACGTCACTAAATTATGTTTAGGGTATAGTGACAACTGATCATTAAGAAAAAAAAAAAAATGAAAGACTAAAGTTGCACATGGACAATTGCAAGGACATCACCGCTATGCTGGATTTAGGTAGGCTCTGGCTCCTGGGCTGCTGGGAGGTCACTCCAAAGGGAGGCCAGTGCACTGCGGTCTCCAGTGTGTTTTCCTGCAAGGAACAGAAGAGGAATCATTCTGTACCTGGAGGTGAGGACTGCTAGGGAGAAGGGCACTGGGACTAGGAGGGGTGAAAATCGACTAAAGTTGGGAAGACACATGGGAAAGAGCAAGAAGGTGGCTCCAGAGACTTACCAGCACTTCCAGAGCCACAACACCAGACCTGCCAGAAGCACCAGGGGCACTATCACGGCCAGGAATATCAAGCTCGTGGAGTGGGGATGCTCTGTGGATATGGTGACGAGAAGGCATCATTTCCATGAAACCAGATCGAAGTGTACCTCCTTCATCCTCTTAGCTCTTTTCATCTTCTACCTCACCAGCCACCCTTCCTCTCTCTTCTCCCATCCCTCCTCAGAGATGGACCCTTCACCAAACCCTCCACACGACCCACATCTGCAGGATCTTGACCCTCAGCTCTTCCATTTCTTGTCATTTTTGTTCAGGTGTCCTTAGATTCCCAAGTTTTTCACCAGGCTCCCCTGCTCTGCTTTAGCCCTACCTGCCCTTGTCCCATCTGGGTCCCAGCTCTTTCTCACCCCAGTAAAGGACCATGTCCTGGCCCCCTAGACTGCTGTGTCTCACTCTACATGACAGGCCAGCTGCCTCCTTGAGTTTCACATCCAAGGACACCTGAAGATACCATGTCCCATCAGCATGGGGCAGGATGTCGCCTCGCTGGGTGCCCTGTTGCTCCTGCTTGTCCCGCATCCACATCACCCACACAGGCTTTGGGTAGAAGCCGGAAACGTGGCACACCAGCAGGAGACGGCCAGGACCGGGACTGGGGCCAGTGGACAGCCAGGCTTCTGGCTTCACTGCAGGGAGAGGACAGGTATTCATAGACTGAGAGTGTAAAGCTTCACATCATTTCAGAAAGACACATCGCTCTACCTCTAGAAACCTTTCACCACTCTCCCTTCTCCCTCTTGACTTCTCACCCTGAATTTGAGGGAATGGTGCAAATGTATGAGTTCAGAGTAGAGAATTCATAGAGGGAGGGAGCAGTACTGACCTTGTCGCTGGAGATATGTCTTCCCTGCATTCAGGAGACCCAACAGGAGCCGGGGGCAGGTGTCACTGAGAAGCTTCTTTGTTATTTCATTGCTAACATGGTTCTGATTGAATAGTCTACAGACCTGTTGAGCCCTTCTTCCTCCTTTTGGAGATGGCCACCATGAGGTGTTCTGGAAACTCAAGTGGTCTGTTCCTTGATAAGCAATCTTCAGGAGGCATACTGATGCTTCTCCAAAGTGAGAATCACAGCTCATCACTGTCTGAACCTGAAAGGGATCTAGGCAAGAGAGACTGTGGGTTACAAAACAGGGACAGTAAAAGACGGAAAATGAGATGAATGGAATTCATGGAGGGAAGAAGTAGAGGGAGAAATTTAGGGGATTATAGGAAATCAAGGGACTATAGAGAAAGATTTGTTTGAGGAGTGGCTCAGACAGTGGAGAAATGGTGGTTGCTGGAGGCGGAGAGAGAGGTGAATGTTTGAGGAAGGAACAAACTTTGGAGGAGAGACATAAATGCGATGGGTCTAGAATAGGGAAGGCTTCAGCGGGAGAGCTAGGGTAAAAAACACCCTAGGATGAAGGGAGTGTAGTGGGTATAGGAAACACACAGAAAGGCATTGCTGATGTGACTGAATGGAGAGAAATGCACGGTTCAAGGAGTCAGTCACAGAGTGAGGGAGCTAGTGTGCTTTGTTGGATGCCAGGGAAAGGGGTGGTCACGGGAGACACACATGGGAGACAGGAGGGCACAGCCGACAGTCAATGAGAGGCGTGGGAAGTAGCGGAAGACATGAAGATTTTCAAAGATCAGGATCTGGATTCTACCTCCAGATGGATGTGATTTCATTTTATGGCAGAGAGAGGTAAGGTTCAGAAGCGAGTGGAGTTCATTTCCCACAGGAAAAAGGAACTCAAGGAGACACGAGTGCCTGTCACCTCCATCCCACCCAGAGGGATCTGAACTCACATTCAAGCCACCAATCGCTGATATGGTTACGACATGTTGAAATAGTTATAATGGAGTATCTGTAGAATATTTTTTCCATTTCTTTCAGTTCCTGATTGCTGAACTTGCCCTGGGACCATGGCTGCAGGTAGATGAAAGCACCGGTCTTGTTGTCCCAGGCATGAGTCTGCAGCTCATCCAGCCATGCTGAACCTTGATTTTGTGTCCAGGAATGGTTGTAAAACGATGTGGTCAGGATAATTCGGAAAGATACCAGCTCCTGGAAGGCTGTATCAAAAGAATGAAATAGGGAGGGGTAGGAGAGCATTGGGAAAGAGAAAGAATGGAGAAGAAGGTGCCAGGGAGAGGAACCAAGGTCTGAGGACTGGGAAGCCATAATTGTCTCAGGAAAGCAGGTTCTGCCCCAGAGCACTGAGCTACATACTTATCCTTCAGAAGAGGATGGGTCCCTGAGGTCAGGGATGCTCAGATGCACCGGACTGATACTCTTGACCCCGAGTATGACTGCACACAGAGAATGACACAAATGCACATATGTACACACACCCACACACGGAGATTATACATATGCACACACGTGCACATCTATGAGAAGAGATATACAGAGACACACCTCCACGTGTACACCCACAAACACACACAGAGGATGCACTTAGGCTCCTAAGCATATACACACATAATCAAATGTACACAAAGACATGGACACACACACACACACTCACTCACTCACACGTACAAAATTGCACCCATTGAGCAGGGTCAGAGTTCTCACCATCTTCACTGTCACCACCTGGGAGGAGAACCACTAACAACACAAGTTGCAGGAACAGCATTGTACTTGCAGATGTTCTTTCTCTCTCTTACAAAGTTGGTCTTTGGTGTTTGTTCTAACAAACCTACCCCACACACAGCCCTTTTCTTCTGACTTCCTTCACCACACACCAGCCTTCCCTGCGTCTCTGCGACATGCTAATGTGCTCCTCCCTCCAGCCTGGACACCTACTCAGATCTCACTTCCTCTCTTGGTCTGACCCTCCTCTCTGGCTTCTAGCTTCTCCCTGTCACCAGCTGCCATCCTTCTCCCTGTCCCCCAGTTCAGTTGCTACAGAATAAGTCCTGTGTGGCTTGAAAATGACCCTACATCTTGCGCCTTGCCTTCTCATCCAGACAGTAATCGATGAAAACACATGGCTCCCAGAATCCCACCCTGGGCCCTGTGACACCACCCTGCGTCGCACCCTCAGCACAGCTCATTCATATCTTTGACTTCTCATTGCTTGTGTGAAGAAGCTAAATCAACCAAGTAAATGTAAAAATCTGTTTGGTTTTATTAGTGATTCAAGAGTCAGGCAGCATCCCATCTGGCAGATAGAGGGGAGGTTTGAGGACTGTTGTAAATGGCAGGTTTTGTAGGAGGGAAGTTGGCAAAAGAGACAGAAGAGCTTCCCTTTAGGGAAGGTCACCTTCCCTTAACTGGGAGAGCAGGGAAGGGGCTTACCGTGTAGATGACTTCCTCTCCTTGGGGATGGAGAGGACACATGGGACAGAGTACCTCATTGATGCTGACCAGAGAATTCATTGACAGGTGAACATTTCTGAGAGAGATGGGAACTGTAGTTAGGTTAGGGATTCAGCAGTTTTGGAGGACTTGGCCTTGCCCCAGGTGCCGTTTAGGCAAATGGATTTCTTTTTAACAATTGCTCTACTTGCTTGTCCAGATACCCCCATGATTGCGAGTCTAACAGTCTCAGCAACCACCAATCTGCGATAATTCTTAGGGAAGAGCCACTATGATCACAGAAGCCACAGGACATTGAAACATCTGAAAAATATGCCCTCTGTCTAACTTACATTAATATATATTGACTCACCAAACAGTCACTTATCGCCTGCCTGGAGCCACGCACGGTGTTGCACTCATGAAAATACAGTGTTCACAGTGCAATCACCTTATGCAAGGAGTTTTAGTCTACTTGGGAAGTAAAACACATATACCAAGAACTATACCTTTTGGTGCACTGAGTTAGTTTTTTATTTTTTTTTTAATTCCACTGTAGTTAACATACCATGTTAATTAGTTTCTGGTGTACAATATAGTGATTTAACAATTCTATACAGGACTTAGTACTCATGAACATAAGTGTAATCTTAATCCTGTTCACCTGTTTCCCCCAACCCCCTACCAACCTCCCCTGTGGGAACTAGCAGCGCGTTCTCTATAGATAAGAGTCTGCTTCTCTGTTTTTTCTTTTCCACTTTGTTCTTTTCTTTTGTTTTTTGATCCCACCTATGAATGAGACCATGTAGTGTTTGTCTTTGTTCAACTGATTTATATGACTTACCGTCATGTTCTATAGCTCCATTCATGTGTTTGCAAATGGAGAGACCAGTTATCTTTATGTCTGAATAATATGCCATTGTGTGTAGATACCACATCTCTTCTCTTTATTCATCTATCTGTGGATGCTTGCGTTGTTTTCATATGTTGGCTACTTGGTAAATAATGCTGCAGTTTCTTTTCATATTAGTGTTTTCACATTTTGGGACAAATATCCAATAATGCAAAAAAAAAAAAAAATCCAGTAGTGAAATTGCTGGATCATACAATAATTCTGTTTTTAGTTTCTTGAGGAACTTCCACAATATTTTCCACAGTCACTGCACCAGTTTACATTCCTACCAACAGGGTACAAAGTTCTTTAGTCTCAACATCCTCCCCAAGACTTGATTCTTGTGTGTGTGTGTGTGTGTGTGTGTGTGTGTGTGTTAAATTGACCAACATGAGAGGCATGAGGTGATATTTCATTGTGATTTTGATTTGCATTTCCCTGATGATGAGTGATGCTGAACATCTTTTCATCTGTGTGTTGGACATCTGGATGTCATCTTTGGAGAAATGTCTATTCTTCATTCGGAAGACCTGTCCATTTTTTAATTGGATTATTTCCTTTCTTGAGTGTTGAGTTGTACAAGTTCCTTATATACTTTGCATACTAACCATTTACCACATATGCTATTAACAAATACCTACTCACATTCAATAGATTGTCTTTTAGTTTTGTTGCTTGTTTCCCTTGCTTTGCAGAAGCTTTTTATGCTGATGCAGTACAACAGTTTCTTTGTTTTGTTGGGGGTTTTTTGGTGTTTTTGTTTTTGTTTTTGTTTTTTGTTTTTGTTTTCTTGCTGAGGAGACAAATCTGGAAAAATGCTGCTATGGCTGATGTCAAAGAACTTAATACCTCTGCTCTCATACAGGATTTTTATGATTTTAGGACTCACATTTAGGTCCTTAATCCACTTTGAGTTAATTTTTTTCTATGATGTAGGAAATAGTCCAGTTTCTTTCTTTTGCACTTGTCTCTAATTTTCCCAACACCACGTGTTGAAGAGACGTTCTATTTCCCATTGCGTTTTCTTGTCTCCTTTGTCAGCTTTCAATTGACCATAAAATTGTGTGTTTGTTTCTAGGTTCTCTACTCTTTCATTGATGTATATGCCTTTTGTGTCAGTACCATACTGTTTTGATTACTACAGCTTTAGTATAACTTGAAATCGGAGGACATTGGGAGAAGGAGAGAAGTGAGTTGGGAGAAATCGAAGGGGGAGACAAAACATGAGAGTCTGTGGCCTCTGAGAAACAGACTGAGGGTTTTGGAGGGGAGTGCGGTGGGGGATGGGTGAGCCTGGTGGTAGGTATTAGGCAGGGCACGTATTGCATGGAGCACTGGGTGTGGTGCATAAACAATGACTCTTGGAACACTGAAAAATTAAGTTAGAAAAAAAGCACATGTATTCAGGGTTTGGGGATGGAATGTTCTGAATATATCATTTTGATCTAACCTAGTCCAATGTGTCATTCAAAGCCACTGTTTCCTTACTGATTTTCTGCTTGGATCCATCCATGTAAGTGGGGTGCTAAAGTCCCCTACTATCATTATATTACTATTGATTAGTCCTTTATGTATTTGGGTTCTCCCATGTTGGTTGTATAAATATTTATCATTGTATCTTTTTATGGCTCTTTCCTTTCATTGTGATGTACTGTCCTTCTTTGTCTCTTGTTAAGTCTATCTTCTAAAGTTTATTTTGTCTGAGACAAATATTATTACCATTTGCTTAATATATGCTTTTCCAACCCTTCACTTTGAATCTCCATGTGTCTTTACATCTGAAATGAGTCTCTTATTGGCAGCATTTAAATGTTACATCCATTTCTTCACCGTATGTCTTTTGACTGAAGCATTTAGTCCATTGCATTCAATCTAATTATTGATCAGTATATACTTATTGACATTTTATTACTTGTTTTGTTTTTGTAATTCTCTATTCTCCCATGGTGAATTGGCTTTCTTCAGTTACACACAGGGATTCTTCTCTCTTGATTTTTTGCATATGTATGACTAATTTTTAATTTGTTGTTATCATTCACTTTGAATATAAGAGCTTCCGTCTATAGCACTCATTATTAAGTCAAGGTCACTAAGTTTGAAATCATTCTTACTCATCCCCACACCCCAATTTTTTGAAATACAGTGCCATACTTTGCAACCTTTTATTTTGTGGGTCCCTTGACTGATTTTTATGTATTCATATATTATTCATATATTATTTTACTGCTTTTCTGCTTGCTTTTCCTTCCATCTTTCGTTTCCTTTGCACTCAGAGTCCCCTTTAACATATTTTGTGCTGAGTTAGTGTTCAGGAACTCCTTTCACATTAGTTTGTCTGGGAAACTCTTTATCTTTCCTTCTATGCTGAATGACAGTTTTGGTGGATAGAGTGTTCTTTGCTGTGGATATTTTTCCTTTTGGTACTTTGGATAGATCATGATAGATCATGCTGTAATCCTTCTGATCTATAATTTCTGCTAAAAAAATCAGCTGATGCCTCTATAGGTTTCCTTTGCATGTAATTTTCTTTTCTCTTGCTGGTTTTAAATTCTCTTTCATTGCTACTTTTTGTTATTTTAACTAATATGTATGATGGTATAAACCTTCTTGGATTGATTTTGTTAAGGGCTCACCGTGTCTCCCAAATCTAGATTTCTGTTTTCCTCACCAGTTTGCATATTTTCACCTATTATTTCTTCAAATAATTTTTTGCCCCCCCCCCTCCCTTTCTATCATTTATACTGCAAATATTTTTATGTTAGACGGGTTGCTGAGCTCCCTAAGTCTATTTTCTTCTGTACTTTTCCCCTCTCTCCTGTTCAAATTGATTGCTTTCCATACTCTCTCTTCTAGATCACTGATCTGTTCTTCTGTTCTTCTAGTCTCCTACTCATTCCATCTAGTGTATTTTTAATTTCTGGTATTAAGCTCTTCAACACTGATTGGTTCTTTTTTATGTTTTCTGTAAAGGACTAAGGTCCTTTACTCTTTTCTCAAGTCTAGAAAGCAACTTCGTGATCATTACTTTAAATTCTCTATCAGGCATATTATTTATCTCCTTTTCACCTAGCTCTTGGGCTGTGATTTAGTCCTGTTCTTTCTTTAAGGACATAATCCTCCATGTCCCCATTTTGTTTAAATCTCTGGTCTCTTTTTGTATGTTCGGAAATTAGCAACATCTTCTGCTCTTGAAAGTCACGTCCTTATGAAAAAGGTCTGTAATGTTCTTCAGGTGGTGTCCCCTGTTCACCAGAGCCTGACACTTTAGGGTTATGTCCTATGAGTGTTACATGTCTGTTGTGAAAGCTAATCCACTTTTTGCTTTGCCTGTGTTGTTTGGGTTTGGCCCCTGTGTTCTTAGTGGGTCATTCAGCTGCCTCCTTAGTCTTAAGTTGTGTCATATTAAATGTTTGCCAGGGGCAAAGTAGCACTGAACTATAGCTGCCCCTGTGAATTTTCATTGGTGGAAGGGCCCTGCATCAGAACAGATGTCTACCTAGCCCACTTGCAGAGCCTCAGTCAGAATGTTCTGTGTACTCATCTTTCCCTCTCCTCAGGGCAAGATTCACTTTGTAGTAGAGTGGTCCCTGTCAGGAATGCTTGGGCATTACCAGACTTGTGGCACCACTTTGGATGGGTTCCTACCAAGATTCGATTGGAGTGAGCAGAAGCTCAGAATAGCATGAGGGTGGGTGTCAAGGTGTTAGCAGAGTTTCCACAGGTCTGCTGTTGGAGCAGCCTGCACTCAATGGGATGCAGGCCGTCTGGCTTGGAGGAATAAGATCCACAGAAGCACACTGGGTCTGCATGCCCAGTGTTAACAGGGTTTGCACAGATCAGTTGTGGGAAGGGACCTGGCATTAAAGGTCTGGCTGGAGGGAATATGCCTGCAGGGGAACATGGGTTTGGGGCATGCTGCAAGCAAGTTAGTGAGTGTTGTCTCTACATGGGCTCCTACAGTGCCTGTGTGCTCACACTCCGGGGAGGAGGAGGGAAACGGCCCCTGACAGCATCTTTATTCCTGGAGGAGACCTCCAACAGTCTCTGTCCGTTTGGAGCACGCCATGAGATTAGGAAATAACTCTCCCTCCTGTAACCCCAGGTGTATTTCAAACTGTGGCTTCTATGCTGTAACTCGGTGAAACTGTATGTTATGCTACTGCTTTCAGAGTGTGGGGACTCAGTTTCCTCCTGACATCCAGCTCTCCCAGAGCCGAGCCTGCCAATTTTTTATGTTCCAGGTGTAAGCCCCATGGTTCATAAGGACTCCAGAAACCGTGATTTTCAAAACCAAATATTATGGGAATTCATCTTCCCCAGTAGGTTCCTTATCTGAATCTATTTCTATCCCTTCTTTGTGGCTGCTGTGTCCCTTCCATCTGTGGACACTGTGTGGGTCCCTTTACCTCTCTACCACACCTCCACCCATCCTGCCCTGTTCAATACGGTCTCTTCTCTACATTTATCTGTGGAAAGTTAGTTCTTCCAGTCTTCAGGTCAATATCTGGGTTATTTACACTGATATGGGTGTTATCTAGTTGGAAGAGGTGGATCTTGGGGTCTTTCTATAGCACCATTTTCCCCAGAACTTTGTGTGATGAGTTATATTATAAAGTACAAGCTCTGCCTAACAACATGACTACTTGAAATAATATTTTCTAAAAGTAACCCTTAACTAATATTTGCCCACTTGGAATTATGACTTCATTGGTTGCCTTTGGGTGATAGATATACATTCCTCTTAAAATGGATAACCAACATCCAAATGAGGGCCTGTAAAGTGGTAGGTGCTCTATGATTATTCTTGAAGGATTGAATAATTTGGTTTAAGCATCCAATTATTTTAAATATATAGATATCTACAACACTAAAATTTCTTAATCTTCAGAAAGCACTACTTATAACCCTATTTGATGGAATAGTCTTACACTATTTTCTATAGGGTACAAGCATATGTTAATAATCATGAAATTCACACAGAGAGTCCTACCAAAAATTTTCCATTACCTATAATAAGAAACCAGTGAGAATTTGTAGCAAATAGAATTAAGAGAGTGTTCTGGAATCAAGTCTCCAGATGCTTTTCTTACTGTTTCTGCTGGAATGTTTTATGCTTATCTTACATGAGCTGGCCTCTGCTGGACATGCTGACATTCTATTTCGATGATGTTCGTAACTCTCAAAGGCTCTTCAATATTTGTTTGTGCTTTATACACTCTGTATATATGTGTTTGGTTTATTTGCCTTGCTATTTCTCAGTTGACCAGTAAACAGAATTATACTCCGTCTAATGAAAGGAAGGAAATAATTTTTTAGAAAGTCAAGATTGGAACATAGAAATCAGAGGATCTACTCCTCTACTTAAGATTATGAAAAGCTGGATAATCAAAGTCATTTTTTAATGCATCACAAAACTGAAGTATCAGGGCAACTTTTTAACCTAAAATCTAAGGAAAGACAAACTCCTCCAAAGAAACAGGGTATCTGTAGAAGCCAATTTTAGGCAACCAACCTGAGCAATTGAAATTTGAATAAGGTAGAAGGGCCCAGAGTGTATCTTACTCTACCTCCCGGGTGAGTAAGAACAGGTGCATTAGGTTACCCACCTTAAAATATCCATAAGCTCTAGCTGAGCAATGGGTTACTTACCCCCAGACACAGGTACCAAAAAAGGAAAATTCCATATGTTCTAACACCTACTCAGCTTCTGCCTTAACTACAGCCCCCCATCACTGCTTCCTCCCAGAGAATCACTCCTTTGATGTCCTGCCCACAGTTCACAGACAGTGTATTCAATAAACTTCAATCTTCTTTGTTCAGTCTTTGGTGAATTCTTCCAGTACCTGCGTCACTGACCTCCACTACTTGGGTCAGCCCAGATTTGGGGGCCCTAAGGTGAAGATTTGGCTAACCCTGTGACTTCCCCAGATTCTCCAAGAATTTCTTGGGACTTTTCGTCAGTGGACAGATTCTAGTACTCCTTAAAGAACGGATGTCCTCTAGCCAAGGTTACTCCTTGGTAAAGATACAAAGCCCTAGGGAGAACCAGCCAGATCTCCCTTGCCCAAAGGATGAAGGATTTTTCCCTCTTGCCATCAGAGGGATCCTTCAGCACCTCTCCATTCTCTCTTTGCCCCTGGAAAGCTTACCTTTAGAATTTCCCAGATAACTGAAAATCTCTGGCCAACAGTGTTTCCCAGTGTGAACTGAATGTCTAAGAACAATCAGGTCAAGCTTCCAGGGAGAAGGACCCCTTTTCCTCTGCTCTCCCACTCTGTCCTCCTGAAGTCTCCATTCCCAATGTGTAGTACACTTGCCAGTGACAGTTTATACAGAGCAAATCCTCACACATTACAGACCTGTTGGGATGCTTTCCTGATGTTAGCTATCAGCCACCTTACTTCTTTCAGCTCCCACCCCTTTTTTTCCTCTGTTTTTATGGGTCCACTCACCACCTTGATCTACAGGCAGGATACATTCCTACATAAATGACTGGTGAGTCCTCACCCTCATTTTTTTGACCCTATTCAGTCAACTGTTGTCTGTCTCTCCCTGTTGCAGGGGTACCCCACCAGTAATTGTCATTGTTATTTGTCCTGGTGCTTTTAATGGAGGGACTCTGCATCACATTCAGTGACTCCATACACATCACGTTCTTTTTTGAGGTCAGTGGGGTATGCTGACTGAAATCACAACCAAGATTCAGGCCTCCATTCCCTTTGGCATGATGGCTTTTTTAGAATTGGCAGCTGGTCTTCCTCACTATGACACAAAACCTCTATTCCTTCAGACTCATCATGGGCTGCATTCTTAGAAACTGAATTAAAATTGACCCCCCAAGTCCCATGGAAACATCTCATCATTTTATGTAATGTTTCCTGTCCTCAATACAAACTTCCATATCAAGAGGGAAGACTACTCCATGGAACTCTTTCTTATAATATTATATTCAAGCTTAACCTTTATTCCAGAAATCCCCCAAAGGATTGGAAGTCTCAAATGTGTAGTCCTAATGACATTATTTCAAAACATTGGCCTTCACAAAAATTGTAGAATGTGTCTTGCCCATTTTCATAGGTGTCTGAGGCTGTCCACTTTTTAGATGATGCATTTTTTATTCCACCCCATCATCTTATCCCTTCCTCTGAACACCCAGAGGCTCCCTGATCCTCCTCACACCCTAACGGCCCCTGCTATTGCTGCCACCATGCCACCACCCAACCAAGGTCCCTTCTCCCCATCCCACACCCAGTCGGCACTAACTATGAGCCTAAGAATCTGACTTCTGTTTCTCCACAGAGAAAGTCATGTCCCTTTGTAAAGTAGAGAATGAGGATACAAGGGCCATTAGGGTCCATGTCCCTTTTCCAATGTCTGTTCTGTTCTAGATAGAAAAAATCTTGACTTCTTTAGCCAAGTTTCTTCCCATTTCACTAAGAAATTTGAGAGCCTCACGGTTGTTTTTGATCTCACCTTTCAAGACATTCACATCATCTTTACTATATTCTGCACAATTAGGAAAAAAAAAATACCCTTGTATATGGTCTTTGTCTCAGAACTGGGCTAATGAGTCCCACACCCATACCCATGAATGTGCTCTGGTGTGGCCCCAAAACCAATCCTAGTTGACATTATCAAGGATAATGTCAAGGATTATTATACCTAAAGCCTGGTATAATTATTTCAGATTACATGATACCTTGTTTAATTGAGGGTATAAAAACAGGGAATTATGCACAACTTAAAGAAACAACTCAAGGCTGAAATGAAAATCCTATGTGATTTCATTCTTCTTTAGCCAGGCCTGGGAAAGTACACCAACCTACATCCTGAAGGCCAGGAAGGCAGTGAAGTGCTTTATCATCCAGGGCTCCCTTGCTATCAAAAAAAAAAAAGTTTCAGAAGCTCAGTCAGGGACCTCAGAGCTTTGTTCCCACATTTCTATATATGGCTCAGGGTCTTCAATAACCAAGAGGTAGTCATGAATGCCAGAAGGGAACAGAGAGACAAGGGGCAGGCCCAATATGCCAATCATGACATCTGCCCAGGCGTGTCTAATGCCCCCTTTGTCAGGGCTTCACCTGTCATGGCAACAACTAGGGCATTGGAAATGGGACTGCCACTCCTTCCCATTAACAGGAAGTTCATCCCATCCCCAAAGCCTAAGCCCCAGCTGTTCCAGGTAATCACCAGCTTCAGGCCAAGGATACTCTGGACAATCTGCAGCTGCCCTTAGCTCTGTACAATGAGGAGCCCAGTGGAGGAAGGGTAGAAAATCTCTTCTCCTTTGACTGACAGGGTGCAAAGACTTCAGGCTCCCATATCCTCTGTCATTACAGCACAGCCTCAGGAAACGCTGGATGTGGCATGAGACATAACTGAAATTTCTACTGTATGTGGGAATCACTTATTCCACCCTTACCAAATACTCAGGCATCATCTTGCAGTCCTAGACTCCTCATCCACATAGATGGGTGCCCAAAGAGTGAGCATTTCACTACCTTTTTATTTCTTGGAGGGTTAAATACCTTTCCCCACTCCTTTCCTGTTTTACCTGACTGCCCAACTCCGTTACTTGGAGGGGAGATAGTGACAAAGTTACAAACTAATCTTTGTCTTTCTGAGACTGACCAACACTTGCTGGCATTTTTGTCCTCTGAGTCCTCCACCAAGTACGGCTGCAATCCAGTTGAAAATCAACACCTGTTATTCAGAGACTGGGAGGATGCACACCCAGAGGCCTAGAGGCCCATGAATCTGGACCATTGCCGATCTCCACTCTCCTGTATTCAATCATTCTAAGATATTATCTTAGAAAAACTCCCTAAATACTTTCCTCCCCAAACTCTTATGATTTCTCCTTCCCAATTCCAAGACTACATTCTCAACATTTTCCTACAATGTGAACTCTCAGAATGTACCTGGTCAGAAATTGTAATGCACCTGGGGCTCCCCCATTTCCCCACCTTGGTGTCCTGTTTTCACAATACAATCATTAGCTGTTTTAGAATTATCCTTGTCCTTCTCATCTAAAAGTTCTTTGGCTTCCTTCCTCCAGGACTGTGAAATATAAGGATGGTTTTCCTGGGGTGAAACCTGGCAATGGCTCTCTTGGCTACTTCCTTTCTTAGGACCCCAGTCCTCAACACCCCTACTCCTAATTATTGGCCTCCGTTTATTTAGTCCCTTTGTTAAACTTGTCTCTTCTAGAATCCAGCAGTTCCATATATGAATAAAATAGTTCAATAGAGTTTGAAGCCTATATTGTCAAGGGGTCCCTTCCCCTTAATCCTGCAGACCAGGCCATCAAAGAATTTCACTCAAATCACCTATCAGCATTTTAATATAACTCTATGCTCTTGTCTATAACTGCATAGAAAACCTGATGGACTGAGTTCAGTGGGGACCCCTCTATGCTGTCCTCATTCAGAAGGAAGAAGCAACTGCAGATGACACCTCTGTGCAAATGCCAAAGATTTGTCACTGTCAATATTGGGGGGAATGTAGAGGCCACTAGAAGGCAATCATCTTGAATGAAGAAATCTGAGTCAGGAAAAAGGACCCAGAGTGACCACCCACCCCCAGCTGAATATAAACAGGTCCATTAGACAAATCACCTCAAAATATGTTTAGGCCTACAACCGGACACAGGTACCAATGAAGGAAATTCCATATGCTTATGTTCCTCCTTAACCAAGGCCCCTATCACTGCCTCCTGGAAGACAGTATTTCCCTCCTGTTCTGCCTGCAGGCCCCTTGCAGTATATTCAATAAAGTTCTTTCTCCTTTTCTCTATTTTGGGTAAATTCTTCCCCCACCTGAAATACCATCCTTTACCTGATCAGGTTAATGAGGGAGCAGAAGGCAAGCTGAAGACAAAGCACATGCTGACACCCTGCAACCACTCCTCCCCCCCCCACACACACACAATCCTGGGGGAATATGTGAGACATTCATTCAGGAAGCTCCCAAATGTCTTAATTTTAATGCCTTGCTAGAGAGATAAACAGCCTTAACTTGATAATGGCAAGGCCTCCAGTATCCTGGGAGTCTTTAACATATGAAAACCCTTTTGAAACCTCCCTTTTCATTACCTCCTCCAACTCCCAAGTACATATGTAATTAGCCACTCCTCACAACCCCTGGGCAGCAGTTCTTTCTGCCTACAGGTCCTGTCCCCAGGCCTTAATAAAACCACCATTTTGCACTAAAGACATCTCAAGAATTCTTTCTTGGTCCTCACCTCTGGACCTTACCCCACAGAACCTCACCTATATTCTAAAATAACATCAAAATCACCCCACAGTGTTGTAACCAAGTTCTCGCATCTAAGAGACCACCAAGGAGTCAACACCGATGCAATCACACGAGGGTTTATTCCACAAGCTTAAGCTTGGGCCCAAGTACACCAGACACAGTGGAGTAGGGACTTGGACCTCGAACTTAGTTAAGGCAGGGGTATTTATGGGTCGTTACAAGAGGCTGGGCGGGGGAGGAGAGAAAATTTACAAAAACAGGGTAGGAGTCTCTGGAACCAAAGCATGGTGGGACTTCCTGGAACTAAAGTAAAGTAGGGGATAGTTCAGCCCTTAGGCATAGGGGTCTGAGATACCTGTACTATGCTAAGGTTATGCTAAAGTTAAACCTGAGGTGGGATGGCCTTCATTTTTTTCAGCCTCCACACACAGTATGCAAACTCTTGCTTGCTTAGGACAGATGCCTGATGCTTTACAGCCAGAAAGAAGAATCGCACTGATTGTTAACAAGTTGCTAGCATGAGTACCAGGAGTCCCTGATAGTCACAGACTAAGGAAATTCTTCGTATGTCCAGGCTTTTTCCCACTGACCTCACCAGGAGCTCCTGATAGGCTGGAACCCAGGATACAGACCAGGGGAATGCTTTATTGTGGTGTATGCTTGAGGTTTGAGAGGACCTGCTGCCTGAGAAAGGCAGAAAGCCACCATCTCCCACACAGAAAGAAGCCTTAACCAGGTGTAGGAAGAGCAGGGAACCAGGTGTGGGAAGGACAGGGAACCTGCCTCGGGACACAGGTGAAGCCACACTGCAGCTGGAGGAAAGGGCCAGTGGGGTAAGAACAGTACCACATCCTGTCCTAGACTAAAAGGTTCCATCTACTAAGGGAAAAGGAAGACCCAATTGGGATTAGAAGACCCAATCCCTGTCCTAGACTAAAAGGTTCCATCTACTAAGGGAAAGGGAAGACCCAATTGGGATTAGAAGACCCAATCCCAAAACTGAAAGAGCAGCTGACTGAGAATGAGACAGGATCAGAATGGAGATAGTGACCCATGCTCTGTCCCAAGCAGGCTAGCCATCAGGATACCAAAAGTATCTCTGCTGGTGGAGTGGCAAGTGTCTGAAGATATATCCCCATGAGGCTCTTCCCCTTAGAAAAAGAAAATCACAGGCCCAGAATTGTGTCGCTTAGACCCAGTTCCCACACTGGGGCTTCACACTGAGGCTTCAATCCCAGTCTAATTACAATATCAACCACTGCTGATGAAGTCCCAGAACCTAAGTCAGGTTCGGTGGGGTGAGGAGGTTCGGAGCCATGGAGGGGAGCGGATGAAGGGGGGGGGGTGCAAGGTGCCAGCTCTTGCTTTGTCCTCAGCCAGCCTCCTGCTCCCTCATCACTGCCACCCCCACCCTCCACCCCTGCCCAGAAATGTAGACTTAACTAGTCATGCAGGAAATTTTTCTTTCCATCAGAGCCAGTGAAGTCTGTCTGCTGGGACCTCTCTGTCCCTTAAAAGCAGATGAAGTCATGAATATGAAAAATCCCTTGATTTTTCTCCCAAGAAAATAGACCTGTCCCTGGAACAATCTTCCTCTTTTGCTACTAACTCTCTGGCCCCACCCTCCCTCTACAAAAACCTATATCACAAGACTGTAATCTCCAAGACAGTATGGTAAAAAAAGACACACCAAGCAGTGGAACAGAAAGGAGAACCCAGTAATGAATCCTAAACTCTGTGGTCAACTGGCTACATCAAAGCATAAAAGAATGTCCAATGGAAAAAGACAATCTCTTCAACAAATGGTGTTGAGAAAATTGGACAGCCACATGAAGAAGAATGAAACTGGACCACTTTCTTACACCACACACAAAAAATAGGCTCAAAATGGATGAAAGACCTAAATGTGAGACAGGAATCCATGAAAATCCTAGAGGAGAACATAAGCAGCAACTTCTGTGACCTCAACTGCAGCAATTTCTTGTTAGACAAGAAATCAAGGCAAGGGAAATAAAGGCAAAAATGAGCTACTCAGACTTCATCAAGATAAAACGCTTTTGCACAGCAAAGGAAACAGCTGACAAAACTAAAAGGCAGCCAACAGAATGGGAGAAGATATTTGCAAATGACATATCAGATAAAGGGCTAGTATCCAAGATCTATAAAGAACTTATCAAACTCAACACCCAAAACACCCAAAAAACAAATAATTCAGTCAGTAAGTGGGCAGAAGACATGAACAGATATTTCTCCAAAGAAGACATACAAGTGGCCAACAGACACATGAAAAAAAAAAAGTGCTCCACATCACTCAGCATCAGGGAAATACAAATCAAAACCACAATGAGATACCACCTCACACCAGTCAGAATGGCTAAAATTAACAAGCCGAGAAAAAACAAATGTTGGCAAGGATGTGGAGAAAGGGGAATCCTCTTACACTGTTGGTGGGAATGCGAGCTGGTGCAGCCACTCTGGAAAACAGCGTGGAAGATCCTCAAAAACTTAAAAAGAGCTATCCTAAGTCCTAGCAATTGCACAACTACATATTTACCTCAAAGATAGAAATGTAGTAAACTGAAGGAGCATCCACATCCCAATGCTTTTAGCAGCAATATCCACAATAGATAAAATATGGAAAGAGCCCATATGTCCACTAACAGATGAATGGATAAAGAAGATTATCTCTCTATATATAATAATTGTAGAGTTTTTCCAGGGAGATAAACACAACACCAGGCAAAGTGGGTGCAAGGCAAGATTTATTAAAAAACACTCTCCAGCAAAGTTTTAGAGCTCAGGAGAAGGGGAGCCAGGAAAGTTGCCCTGGGAGGAGGTGGGCACCCTCGGGTGAGGTTCCGTGACTCTGGAAAGCAGAGTGGCGGAAGTTGCACCCAAGGCAGGGAGGAGGGGGCTTTTAAGGCATCTTGGGGGAAGCTCAGGGGTCTTTTGGCAAGTTTCCCTTATTCGGATACCTCGCCTGCTCCTCAGGGTTCCATTGGTCCACGGGAGCCCCGGGTGGGAGGGTTTTCAGATTCCTGCTTGGGTCTTTGTTCTCCTATCTGAGCTCGGGTTTTGTGGCAGGAACTTTCACCATCTTAAGTAGCCCTTTCTGCCAGCCCAACAATAATACTCAACCATCAAAAAATGAAATCTTGCCATTTGCAATAATGTAGATGGAACTAGAGAGTATTATGCTAAGTGAAATAATTCAATCAAAGATAGAATTATCCCGTGATTTCACTCATATGTGGAATTTAATAAACAAAACAGAGGAGTATAGGGGAAGGGAGGGAAAATAAAGCAAGACAAAAATCAGAGAAGGAGACAAACCACACAAGACTTTTAGTCATATGAAACAAACTGAGGGTTGCTGGAGGGGAGGGAGGTATGATGATGGGTTAACTGAGTGACGGGCATTGTATGTAAGGGATGAATCACTATACTCGACCTCTGAAACTAATAACACACTGTATATTAATTAATTGAATTTAAAAAAAAAAAAAAAAAAGAACAAGGAAAGTGTGAAGACCTTGGCCAAATGAGAACACTTTTACAAAAGGAGCATCAGACATCTCAACTACTACCTACCGGTCAAGAAACAAAAGAAAAAGAAAAACATGTAAACATGGCATAAATTTTCCCAGATTTTTATTCCATGAAGGTGAGACTGCAGGCCAAGATACAAATATTAAAAAGACATGGAGTTTGCTCTCAAAAAGTCCAAGAACTATAAGGGGAAAAGAAATGTAACTGGGGACAAAAAGGACTGGGAGACAAGAATATATTAACCAGGGACGCCTGGGTGGCTCAGTTGGTTAAGCAGCTGCCTTCGGCTCAGGTCATGATCCCAGCGTCCTGGGATCGAGTCCCACATCGGGCTCCTTGTTCAGCGGGGAGCCTGCTTCTCCCTCTGCCTCTGCCTGCCATTCTGTCTGCCTGTGCTCACTCTCTCCCCCCCTCTCTCTCTCTGATAAATAAATAAAAAAAAAGATTAAAAAAAAAAAAAGAATATATTAACCAAAGTGCAGGTTAAAGTGGTAGAAATTCTCACCAGCAGAGGCTGTTAACACTTAGAATCAAGGAAGTCTCACTGGAGGAAGTGACATCTGATTCTTGTGACCCATGGACTTTGCTGGGACTTCATTTACTCTGACTTAAACATTGAAATTTATGTTCCAGAACAAATTCAGAACAACAAATCCTGTTATAATACTTTAATAATATTGATAATTGATCATTAAACAGTCATGAAAGACAAAAGTTGCTCGCAGAAATTTGCAAGGACTTCACTGCTGATCTGGGTTTATGTAAGTACTGGAGACTGGGCTGCTGAATTCTCACTCCAAAGTGAAACCAGTGCATGGATGCCTCCAGCGTGTTTTCCTGGGAGGAACAGAGGAGTTACTTTGCAGTAGGTGAAGGTGAGGACTGCAGGAGGCAAGAGAAGGGGAAGGAACTGCATTGGAAGCAGGAGGGCTGAGGACAGAATGAAAGGCGGGGGACACATAGGAAAGAGCAGGACGGTGGCTCCAGAGACTTACCAGCGCTTCCAGAGCCAAAGTGCAAGACCTGCCAGAAGCACCAGAGGCACTATCACAGCCAGGAAGACCAAGCCCACGGAGTGGGGCTTCTCTGTGGGTTTGATATACAGAAGTTGTTATTTCCCATCTACCCGGGTTGAACTGCACCTCCCTGGTGCTCCTTGCTCATGTCAGCTTCTGCTTCACCAACCATCCTTCCTTCCTTCACTTCTTCCATCCCTCCTCAGAGATAGGCCCTTCACCAACCCTCCGAATCCTCCCACTCCTGCAGGACCTTCACCCTCAGTTGGTGGATTACACTGATTTTATGTCCTTCTTAATCTGGAGTCCCTAATTTCCCAAAATTTTTAACAAGATCTCCAGTTGTGCTGAAGGACCACACATTCCCTTTCCCAGGCAGACCCGCATTCTTTCTCACCCCAGTAGAGGACGATGTCCTGGCCTCCTAGACTGCTGTGTCTTACCCAGCATGACAGGCCAGCAGCCTCCCTGGATTTCACATCCAAGGACACCTGAAGATACCACGTCCCATCAGCATGGGGCAGAACGTCACCTCGCTGGGTGCCCTGTTGTTCCTGCTCACCACGCATCCACATCACCCACACAGGCTTTGGGTAGAACCCAGAGACGTGGCACACCAGCAGGAGACGGCCAGGACCTGGACTGGGGCCAGTGGACAGCCAGGCTTCTGGTCTCACTGCAGACACAGGACAGGTATTCACAGACTGAGAGGGTAGATCTTCACACCACTATAGATAGACATATGTTTCCACTTCTAGAAAATTTTCACCATCCTCCCTTCTCCCTCATGTCTCCATCTTATCCTTAATTTAAAAGAAACATTGCAAATATATGATTGCAGGATAGAGACTTATGGAGGGAGGGAGCAGGACTGACCTTGTCGCTGTAGATCTGCATTCCCTGCATCAAGAAGACCCAACAGGAACCGGGGACAGGTGTCACTGAGGTGCCTGTGTAGTCTTAAGTTGATCATATGGTACTGACTGAACAATTTGCAGACCTTCTGAGCCTGAATTCCTCCCTTTGGAGATGGTGACCATGACATGTTCTGGAAACTCACTAGATCTGATCCTTGATAAGCAATCCGCAAGTAGCCTACTGAAGGTTCCCCAAATTGCAGGCCACAAACTTTTGCCATCTGTAGCTGAAGGGGATCTGGGAAGAGATGCCATGAGTGACAAGACAGGAGAGTGAAAGAAATAAAATAAGTAGAAGCCAAGGATGGTGGAAGCAGTAGAGAGAAGTTAAGGGTATTGAAGGGAATGCAGTAACATTTGGTTTGAGGGGAGGCTCACACACAGAGGAAGTAGTGGTCACTGGAGGAGGAAGAGGTGAATGATTTTAGAAGGAGCAAATGTTGGAGGAGGGACATGAAGGGTGTGGGCAGATAATAAGGAAAGTGTCAGTGGGAAAACTGGAGTAAAAACTATCTAGGGTGAAGGAAATGCAGGGGATGCAGAGGACACATAGACATCAGTGATGGGATCAAATGGGGAGAAAAGCACACAGTTCAAGAAGTCAGTCTCAGAGTGAGGGAGCAGAGGGTGCCTGGTTGGAGGCCAGGGAGAGTAGTGGTAGTAGGAGACAAAAGTGTGAGACAGGAAAGCACAGCCTGTGGTCAATGAGAGGAGTGGGAGAGAGCAGAAGACGTAAACCTTTTCAATAATCAGGGTCTGGCTTCTACATCTTGCTTCAGTTTTATGAGGGGAAGATAAGAAGTTCAGAAACCAGTGGAGGCTCCCCACCCCCATGAAGAATAAGTAACTCAAGGAGATACATGTACACCTGCCACCCCATCCCACCCCTGAGCGAAATGAACTCACATTCAAGCTGCCATTCACTGAAATGATCCTTAAATATCAGAGGAAATCTAATGGAGAACGTATGGAGTGCCTTTTCCTGTTCCATCATCTCTTCCTTGCTGAAGTTGCCCTTGGACCAAGGCCACAGGAAAATGAGGGCCCCAGTCTTGCTATTCCAGCCGATAGTCTGCAGCTCACCCAGCCAAGCAGAGGCCCGATTTTGTGTCCAGGAATGGTTGTAGAGGGATGATATCATGATGACTCGAAAGGAGTTTGGATCTTGGAAGTCTGTGGGAAAATTACAGATAAACTTTGGAAGTGGGGAGTGTTGGGAAGGAGAGAGAATGGAGAAGAAGGTGGGAGGAAGAGGAACCAAAATCTGGAGGCCAGAGAAGCCATAGTTTTCTCAGGAGATATGCGCTGCCCCAGAGCCCTGAGCCTCAAACCCATACTTCACAAGAGCACAGAGCCCTGGGGCTGGGATGCTCAGGAAATAATCAGGCCAACACTCTTGTCCCAGAGTATGTGCTGGGGAATGCATTCCACAAGTGCACATATGCACATGTACACAAACACACACCCATACAAACTTATACATATTTATACACTCACACAAATGAATACACAGATATACACATATGAACAAGTATAAAGACAAAGGACACAAGTACAATCATGCAAGGACATGTGCACACATCACACACACACACAGACTGGCACACTTGCATCCACAGGGCAAGGCCAGAGTTCTCACCATCTTCACTGTCACCATCTGGGAGGAGAACCACCAGCAACACAAGTTGCAGGAACAGCATTGTATTTGCAGATGTTCTTTCTGTCTCTTACAAAGTCGGTCTTTGACGGTTGTTCTAACAAACCTGCCCCACACATAGCCCTCTCTTCTGACTTCCTTCTCCACACACAAGCCTTCCCTGATTGTCTGCAACAATGCAAATGCTTCCCTTCCTCAACCCTGGATGCCTATTCAGACTCTCACTTCTCCTCCTGGTCAGACCCTCCTCTCTGGTTTCCAGCTTCTCCTTGTCGCCAGCTTCTCCCTTGTTCCCTGTCTCCTGATTTAGTTGCAAGAGAATGAGTCATGTGTGGCATGGAAAAGTGACCTCACCTATCCTGCTTTTCCTTCTCATCCAGACAGTAACTCCTGAAAATCCACGGCTCCCGCCACTCAGCCCTGGACCTGCTGTCACTCTGTCCCTCCTTCCCTTGTGACACCCCCTATGTATTACCTTCCCCATCTCACTCCCACCCCAGCTCATTCACATCTCTGACTTTGCACTGCTTGTGTTAAAAAAATAAATTAACCAGGTAAATTTGAAGATCTAACTGATTCTATTGATTGATTGAAGAATCAGGCAGCATCGCATCTGGCAGGTAAGAGGACCTCCAACAAGTAGCACAAATGGGAGATTTTTAGAGGAAGGAAGTTGGCAAAAGAAGAGAAAGGAGCATTTCGGGGAAGGACACCTTCCCTTAATTGGGAGAGCAGGGATGACCTCGTCTCCTTAGAAAATGGAGGGGAGCCATGTGACAGAGTATATCCCTGGTGCTGACCAGAGAATTCATCCCTGATGGGTGAACATTTTGGGGGGAGGTGGAAACTGTAGTTGGGTTAAGGACTAAGCAAAGTTTGGGGACTTGGTCTGGCCTGGGGTGCCATTTATTCCCCAAGCGTTTCTTTTTAAAAGTTGCTGAAGCATATTCCCTCCATTTGACTTTCATTAATATATATTCATTCAACTAACAGTCACTTAACCTGGATCCAAGCACCATGCTACACTTATGAAAACTTAGTGTTCACAATGCAATCACTTTATGCAAGGAGCTTTTAGTCTACCTGGGAAGAAAAATGCATAAACCAAGAACTACACATTTTGGTGTGCTGATTTACTTTTTCTTTGGTTGTTTTGTTTGTTGTTTGTTTGTTTGTTTGTTTGTTTGAATTCCACTATAGTAACATATCATGTTATATTAATTCCAGGTATACAATATAGTGATTCAGCAATTCTATACATTACACAGTACTCATCAATATAAGCATCCTAATCCCATTCACCTGTTTCCCCCATTTTCCTACCCACCTCCCCTCTGGGAAACTGTACTGTCTTCTCTATAGATGAGTCTGGTTTTTCCTTTGTCACACTATTCTTTGTTCCTTTCTTTTGTTTCTTAAATTCAAAATTTGAGTGAAACCATAGGTATTTTTCTTTCTCTGACTGACTTATTTCACTTCCTATCATACTGTCTCTCCATTTGTATTGCTGCAAATCACAAGATTTGATTTATTTTTATGGCTGAGTAATATCCCAGTGTGTGTATATACAACAGCTTTTTTTCTTTATTCACCCCTTGATGGACACTTGGGTTGCTTTCCTAATTTGGTTTTTGTAAGTAATGCTGCAGGAAACATCAGAACACATATATCTTTTCTTTGTAATGTTTTTACATTCTTTTTCTTTAATGTTCATTTTTGATCCTTTTTTCTCGATTTTAGACATATAATATTGTATAATTTTAAGGTATAGAACATAATGATTTGATACATGTATATTTTGCAAAATGTGTATCATAAGACAACTAATTAAAATTCATCATTTCACATAATGTCAATTTTTTCCTTCCATATAATGAGAACTTTTTTTTTTTTTAAGGTTTTCTCTTAGCATTTTTCTTATTCACAATCAGTATTGTTAACTATAGTCATTGTGCGATATTTTATTTATTTTAATTTTTAATTTTTTTTATTTATTTCTTTTCAGCGTAACAGTATTCATTGTTTTTGCCCGCAGCCAGTGCTCCATGCAATCCATGCCCTTCCTAATACCCACCACCTGGATCCCCAACCTCCCACTCCCCACCCCTTCAAAACCCTCAGATTGTTTTTCAGAGTCCATAGTCTCTCATGGTTCACCTCCCCTTCCAATTTCCCTCAATTCCCTTCTTCTCTCCATCTCTCCTTGTCCTCCATGCTATCATGTACTTTTCTTTTATGTATCTTGTGGTAAGACAGTTGGGACCTACCCTCTTCGCAAATCTCACATATGCAATGTCTCTGTCTTCTGGTATGCATATTTCATCCTCAGGCTTGCTTCTGCTGCTGAAAAATGGATTGTAGTTGTTTCAGGCTATATACCCTGCACCTTAAAACCTAGGACAAGAGAGAACATGTCTATCCCCGGTAAATAACCCTACCCTTGTAAAAGTCTTCTGCCCCTGTAAAAGTCAGTCTTTGTAACCTATTCCACCTGTAGCAGGAGTCTAATGCTAAAGCATCAACCTGTGTGAGGATGAGTAGCATCTGTCTGCTAGTTGGCCTGAAATGGGAGCTGCCTGCCCATCCTTCAGCCTGTCACATTGTCAAGATTGTTTTCTCCCAATGACTTCAGAATGACTGGAGTCCAGAACTACACGTGAGGGTAGTGCCAACCAACCAAAAACAACATGGTGGCAATGTGAAGGTCATGTGGTAGACTGTAAACTGGAGAAGCAGCCAGCTGGTCTCATCAGGAGAGAAGATTGGGGAAATACCACTGTTTCCACACCTGTATCCCATAATTTTCACCTTTGCCACCTCTCGCATCTCAACACTATTTTCCAGAAATGTCCACATATGTAACAGTAGAAGCCTGTCTGGAAGTTCCTCTACCCTGAGCCCCTCTATCAGCCTCTAAACAATTAGAACTAAGTTCTATTCCCCTAGTTCAATCCAAATAAGTTGCTGCACTAACAAACTGGATAAAAACAACAAAGGAAGCCATATTCAAATCAGGAGAACAAGATTTTCAGGCTCCTAAAACAGTGATGACCTTTTCCTCCCCACTACTTGACACTCAGAATGCTCCTGCTGCATGGTCAGGGTTTGAGAAGGGTTCGTTGAGTTAATTAACGAAACCTAGATAACTGAGGCAATGAATGTCTCCACTCCCACTGCCATAGAAGTCATCAGTCACAGAGGGTCCATTGTCATTATTCATGGAGTCTGTCTGTACTGATTGACCTACCTGCGGACATTGATTTGTAAGCCCCAGACCCAGGAGCTGGCTCCTTCTCCTGGACACATAGGGTGGCTTGACAAGAGTCACCCACCTCAGAGGATCCCACCTGAGGCTGCACCATGTGCTTCTCTGCCTTCCTGTGTTAATTCCCACACTGGAAGTATGTGTCCTATCCATGGTCCATTTGGTGTCACATTTCCTGAATTATGTGCTCTCTCTCGGTGATTTTAGTGTTTAAAATGGCCATTAAGCCAGAGCTACTGGGCTGACTGGTATTCTTAGGCACAAAGGGAGGATGAGTCTCACAGACAAAACACCTTTTTAGCTAAGACTTACTCAGATTCCTGATGCAGAACTGTGGGGCATGAGTTCAGTGCTACTGAGTAAACAATGTAGTAAATCCAAGAAAAAGGATAAGACACTCATAATTTCTATGTGGAACGACTCAGAAAGTGCTGAACTAACATATGGATGCTATCATAACACTAGAGGAAAGGAGGATAAGGAGCTATATTCATGGATTCAGAAATGATGACCACTTCTTGTTTGTTTGTTTGTTTGTTTGTTTCTAAAACCATCACAGATAGCAGAGCCGTGGGGCTGAAAGTCAAAAACACTGGGAAACACAGGACCTAAATTGGAAGTGTTACATACTTCTGAGCTAGTATTTCAGTATGGGGAAAAAGAACGTACAATAAATTATTTACACATATATATGTGTAAATAATTTATTTTAATATATATTAGATATTATATGATATATTATATATGATGATATATTAATTATTAATATTAAAAATATAATATAAAATATATATTTAATAGAGCATAAAATAAATTATTTAATAGAGCATGAAATAAATTATTTACATATATATTTGTAAGTAATTTATTTTTATATATAATATAGTATTAATTATTAATATTAATAATATAATAATACAATATAAATTATATATTATATATATTTCCTTAATATATATTTCCTTTATATATATATATATATATATATATATAAAGGAAACTGTCCTTAAACAGAAATAAATGAAACAAGGCTGGGTAGTCATCAGTTGGCAAGCATTGTGAGTAAAGACTCCCAGGAACCCGGCTCCAAATTTGCACCAGGAGCAATGGTTCACTGTCACGGACCCCATGTCCTCAGTGACTATAACCCAACAGCCCCGAATGCCAGAATGAACTGCAAGCATCCTCCTTGCTGAATCTCTCTTCATTCTAGAGGACAACAGTCTTCTTTTTTCTATATTTTCTCTTTTCCTTTTAAGGACACACTGTCACTGCTACCTCTCAGGCATCACATTTTATGCACTTGTGAATCCTCTGATGATTCTGCAAAAACATAAATTGTGATTCAGGAGGTCTGTCCTGACGACAAGGCCCTGTATTTTTTAAAAGCCCTGAGGTGACCACTCTGATGCTGTCCTGGAGCCCCACAAATAGCAAGGGTCTGAATCCTGTTTTCCTCCTTTACTTCAGAATACTTGGAGGAATGGGTCCAGTGTAGTAGGTTTATTAGTTAAATAATAGAAATCTTCACAGGAAAACCTGTTTCTACTTAGGGGCTTGGAGATGTCAGCAGAAACAGGGAAAGACTGAAGACCTTGGCCGAGTGAGAAAACTTACAAAAAAAGAAAAAAAATGTCTCAACTACTGCAAAATGCCAGGGAGCAAAAGAAAAAAACTCTAATTTTGTCATAAATTCAATATGTATTTTCATTGAGCACATATTCCATGCAGGTGAGACTCCTTGTCAAGGAAACAAATACTGAAAGGATATGGTTTTTGCTCTCAACAATCCTAAGACTTAGAAGGGAAAAAGAACCTAACCAAGAACAAGAAGGGCCAAGAATCAAAAACAGATTAGCCAAAGTGCAGGTTAAAGTGGTGGAAATTCTTGGGACGCCTGGGTGGCTCAGTTGGCTGGACGACTGCCTTCGGCTCAGGTCATGATCCTGGAGTCCCGGGATCGAGTCCCGCATCGGGCTCCCAGCTCCATGGGGAGTCTGCTTCTCCCTCTGACCTTCTCCTCGCTCATGCTCTCTCTCACTGTCTCTCTCTCAAATAAATAAATAAAATCTATAAAAAAAAAAAAAAGTGGTGGGAACTCTCACCAGGCAGAGACTGCTTGCACTTTGTTTTTGTTGGTTGGTTGGTTGGTTTTTGTTTTTTATATATATATTTTTTTAATGTTCAGTTAGACAGCAATATAGTACATCATAAGTTTTTGATGTCGTGTTCAACGATTCATTGGTTGCATAAAACACCCAGTGCTCATCACAACACATGCCCCATTTCTGAATCAGGGAGGCCTCACTAAAGGAAGTGACATCTAATGCCTGTGACACATGAGTGTTGGGACTTCATTTTACACTGAGTTAAATTTTGAGATTTAAGTTCCAGAACCAAGTCAGAACAACAAATCCTGCTAAATTACACTGAGCTTATATTGACAATTGATCATTACACAAAAATGAAAGACAAAGTTGCACACAGAGATTTACAAGGATGTCACTGCTGAGCTGGGTGTAGGTAAGTACCGGAGCCTGGGCTGCTGGGATCTCGTTCAGAAAGGAGGTCAGTGCACGGAAGTCTCCAGCGTGTTTTCCTGGGAGCAATAGAGGAAGAAGTCACTCTGTGGCAGGCGGAGGTGAGGACTGCAAACAAGAAGGGTGCTCGGAGCAGGAGAGCTGAGGACAGACTGAAAGGTGGGAGGAAAGAGCAGGAAGGTGGCTCCACAGACTTACCTGCACTTCCAGAGCTACAATGCCAGACCTGCCAGAAGCACCGGGAGCACCATCACCGCCAGGAAGACCAAGCCCATGGAGTGGGGCTGCTCTGTGGGTTCAGTGCGTAGACAGTATCATGTCTCATCCAGCCAGTACTGAAATCTACCTCCCTGGTCCTCTTTGCTCTTGTCACCCTCTCTCTCACCAACTGCCCTCCTCCTTTTACTTCTCCCATTTCTCCTCAGAGATGTACCCTTCACCCAACCTGATGCATCCTCCCACAACTGTACGACCCTCACCCTCAGCGCTTCCATTTCTTGAATTAGTGATTGTGTATCCTTTTTGGTCTGGAGTCCCTAGATTCCCAAAATTTTCATCAGGCTCCCCAGCTTTCCGAGAGGAAGATCTCCCTCTTTCCCAGCTGGGTCCCAGCTCTTTCTCACCCCAGTAGAGGACCAACTCCTGGCCTCTTAGACTGCTGTGTCTCACTCGACATGACAGGCCAGAAGCCTCCGTGGCTTTCACATCCAAGGACACCTGAAGATACCACGTCCCATCAGCATGGGGCAGAACGTCACCTTGCCGAGTCCCCTCTGCTCCTGCTCACCCTGCATCCACATCACCCAGACAGGCTTTGGGTAGAACCCAGAGATACAGCACACCAGCAGGAGATGGCCAGGACTGGTACTAGTGCCAGTAGATAGCCAGGCCTCTGGGCTCACTGCAGAGACAGGATATGTGTTCATAGACTGAGAAGGTAGATCACTTTAGGTAGACACATCTTTCTACCTCTAGAAACCTTTCACCATCCTCCACTCTCCTTCTTGGCTCTTTTATACCATGAATTTGAGGGAATGGTACAAATTTATGAGTGCAGAGTAGAGAATTCATGAAGGGAGGGAGCAGGACTGACCTTGTCGCTGGAGATCTGCCTTTCCTGCATCAAGAAGACTTGAGAGATAACGGGGACAGTAGTCAATGATGAGCTTATGCATTAGTTCATTGTCTTCATGGTCCTCATTGAGTAGTCTGCAGAACTGCTGAGCCCTACTTCCTCCTGTTGGAGATGGCCACCATGACGTGTTCTGGAAACTCACAAGATCTGATCCTTGATGAGCAATCCTCATGAAACCTACTGATGGTTCCCCAAAATGCAGCTCACAGCCTCCTGCCAGCTGTACTTGGAAGGGATCTGGAGAAGAGAGACTGTGAGTTTCAGGACAGGGGGAGTGAATAAGATGAAATGAGATGAGTGGAAACCAAGGTAATGGAAGCAAAAGTGAAGTTCAGGGGATTGGAGGGCATGGAACACACTTTGGTTTGAGGCAAAATTCACACAAAAGGGAAGTGGTAGTGGATGGGGGCAGAGGAAGAGGTAAATTATTGAGGAAGGAAGAAGTGTTGGAGGAGAAAGACGAAAGGTGTGGGCAGAGAATAAGGAAGGACTCAGTGGAAGAGCTGGGGTAAAAACCATCTAGGATGAAGGGAGTGTAGGGGTACAGAGAATATGTAGGCAGAGTTCACTGATGTGATTGAGTGTGGAGAGTCAGTCACATAGTGAGGGAGCAAAGGGTGCCTGCTAGGAGGCCAGGGAAAAGAGGGGTCATGGGAGATGCTAGTGGGAGACAGGAGAACACAACCTGTGGTCAATGAGAGGAGTGGGAGAGAGCAGAAGACGTGAAACTTTTGAAGAATCAGGATCTGGCTTCTACCCTCTACCCACACATGTGTGATTCAGATTTATGTTGGGGAGGCTTGAGGTTCAGAAGCCACAGAAATCTCTTCCCTAGTGGAAGAAAGAACTCAATGAGACACACACGGCCACCTCCATTCCACCTCTGAGGGAATAGAACTCACATTCAAGCCGCCATTCACTGAAATAGTCATGAAAACACTGGGGCATTCCAACGATGTTTGAATACAGTGACTCTTCTGCTGTAATCACCTCCTCATTGCTTAAGTTGCCTTTGGACCAAGGCCACAAGAAAATGAAAGCTCCAGTCTTGTTGTTCCAGCCATGAGTCTGCATCTCATCCAGCCAAGCTGAGGCAAAATTTTGTGTCCAGGAAAGGTTGTAGAGGGATAAGGTCAGAATGAATCAGAAGGAGATAGGCTCCTGGAAGACTGTGGGTAAAACACAGAAAGACTGATGAAAAGGAAGGCATTGGGAAGAGGAAAGAATGGAGAAAAGGGTGCCATGAAGGGGAACCAAACTCTGGAGGCCAAAAATCTGGAGGCCAGGGAAGCCATCGTTGTCTCAGGAGACATGTGCTGCTCCAGAGTCCCAAGCTTCTAACCCTTCCTTCAGAGCAGCACAAGGCCGTGGGGTCAAAATACTCAGGAAGGAACCAGGCTGACACTCTCATCCCCAGGTATGTTCTGGGGAACCCACACCACAGTGCAGACACACACACACACACAAACACTAACACACACACACCACAAGTGCACAGATGCTCATATACACAAACACGATTACACAAAAGAACATGCACAGATACATATACATGCAAGTATACAGTCACAGAAACACATGTATACAAACATGCATAATCATACATATATTAAAACACACAGGGGTGCCTGGGTGGCTCAGTGGGTTAAGCTTCTGCCTTCAGCTCAGGTCATGATCTCAGGGTCCTGGGATCAAGCCCCACATCGGGCTCTCTGCTCAGCGGGGAGCCTGCTTCCTCCTCTCTCTCTCTGCCTGCCTCTCTGCCTACTTGTGATCTCTGTCTGTCAAATAAATAAATAAAATCTTTAAAAAAAAAAAAAACCTACACATACAGTCACACAAGCACATCTACACACACTGATGCACACACACACATGTACCCACTGGGTAGGACCAGAGTTCTCACCATCTTCACTGTCACCATCTGGGAGCAGAACCACCAGCAACGCAAGTTGCAGGAACAGCATTGTACTTGCAGATGTTCTGTCTCTTACAAAGTCAGTCCTTGATGATCGTTCTAACAAATCTACCCCACACACAGCACCTCTCTTCTGTCTTCCTTCTCCATATACCAGCCTTCTCTGAGTCTTTGTGACAATACAAATGTGCTCCTCCCTCAACCCTGGACAGCTACACAGACTCTCACTTCCCCTCCTGCTCTGACCCTCCTCTCTACTTCCCTCCTCTCTGTCACCCGTTTCCATCCTGTTGCCCATCTCCTAATTCAGTTGCTGCAGAACCAGTCCTGTGTGGTATAGAATAGTGACCCCACCTCTCATGCCTTTCTTTCTCATCCAGGCAATAACCCATGGTAAAACACGGCCCCTGGCACCCAGCCTTGAACCCTGCTGTCACTCTGTCTCTCCTGCCCTTGTGACACCCCCTATATGTTTCCATCCCCATTTCTCCCCCACCCCAGCTCATTCACATCTCTGAATTCTCCCTGCTTGTGTGGAAAAAAAAAATCAACCAGGTAAATTTGAAGATCTGGTTGGTGGTTGGTTTTATTAAGTGACTCAAGAATTGGGCAGCATTCCATCTGGCAGGTAAGAGGAACTCTGTGGAGTGGTGCAAATGGAAGGTTTGTATAGGAAGGAAGTTGACAAAACAAGAGAAAGGAATGTCAAGGAAGGTCACCTTCCCTTAACTGGGAGAGCAGAGAGGCTTACCATGCAGGTGCCTCTCCTCCTTGGGGATAGAGAGGACCCATGTGACAGAATACCTCACTGGTGCTGGCCAGAGAATTCTCCACTGACAGGTGAGCATTTCTGGGGCAGGTTGGAACTGCAGTTAGGTTATGGATCACCAAAACTCGGTGACCTAGCCTGACCCATGGGTTTCTTTTTATTGGCTACTCTATTTGCTTGTCCAGATTCTCGCATGATTGTCTGTGTAACAGTACCAGCAACCACGAGTCCACTGTTATTCCTAGAGAGGAACCAGGAGCCATCACAGAGACCACAGGACACTGAAACACCGGAAGTATACCTCCTCAGCCTGATTTGCATTAATATGTGTTCACTCGCCAAACAGTCACTTAGCACCTGCCTGGATCCAAGCACTGTGCTACACTCATGAAAATGCAGTGTTCACAGTGCAATTACTTTATACGAGGAGCTTTTAGTCTATTTTGGAAAAAACCATAAACCAAGAACTATAACTTTTGATATGCTGAGTTAGTTTTCATGTGTTCGTTTGTTCTTTTCTTTAAACTCAGTTAACACACAGTGTTATATTAGGGTCTGATGTACAATAGAGTGATTCAGGAATTCGATACATTACTCAGTGTTCGTGAGTGTCAGTATAATTCTAATCCCTTTCATATACTTTTCCCATTCCCTACCCACCTCCCCTTTGAGAACCAGTAGTGTGTTCTCTGTAGATGTCGATTTTTTTTTCCTTTGCTTCTTTCTCTACGTCCCTTCCCATCCATGTTGTTTCAAATGGCAAGATTTCAGGCATTTTAATGGCTGAGTAATATTCTGCTGTGTATACATATCACATCTTTTTTTCATTATTCATCTGTCTATGAACACTTGTGCAGCTTCTACAGTTTGGTTATTGGAATTAATGTGGCAGTAAACATTGGGGTGTATGTTTCTTTTCATTTTAGTGTTTTCACATTCTTTGGGTAAATATCCAGTAGTACAGTTACTGGATCAGGTGGCATTTCTATTTTCAATGTTTTGAGGAACCTCCATACTGTTTGCCACAGTGACTGCCCCAGTTTGCATTCCCACCAAGAGGGCTTCAGCGTTCCTTTTCCCACACATACTCCCCACCACTTATTCTTGTGTGTGTTTTTAAGTTTAGCCAATATGGCAGGTGTGGGGTGATATCTCATTGTGGTTTTCATTTGCATTTCCTTGATGATAAGTGATGTTGAATATTATTTCATGTTATATTGGGCATCCAGATGTCTTTTTTGTGAAACAGCTATTCATGTCTTTTGCCCATTGTTTAATTGAATAATTTGTTCCTTGTTGTTGAGTTGTACAAGTTTTCTTGTTTTTTACAGGTTCTTTATATCATTTGGAGTAATAACCCATTATCAGATATGTCATTAACAAATTGTCTTTCAGTTTTGCTGATTGCTTCCCTTCCTGCACACAAGCTTTTTATTTTGATGTAGTTCCAATAGTTTACTTTTGCTTTTCTTTCCCTTGCTTCAGGAGACATTTATAAAAATGTTGCTGGGGCCAATGTCAGAGACCTTACTGTCTGTTCTATCTTCTGGGATTTTAATGATTCAAGCTTGACATTTAAGTCCTTAATCCCACTTTGAGTTTACTTTGTGAATAGTATAAAAAAGTGATCCAGTTTCATCCTTTAACCTTAGAGCTGTCCAGTATTCCCAACACCATTTTTTCCTTTTTTTTTAACTTTTAATTTTTAAATTTTTTAATAAACATATGATGTATTTTTATCCCCAGGGGTACAGGTCTATGAATCACCAGATTTACACACTTCACAGCACTCATAATAGCACATACCCTCCCCAATGTCCATGCCCCACCACCCTCTCCCGTCCCCCTTCCCCCCAGCAACCTTCAGATTGTTTTTTGAGATTGAGTCTTTTATGGTTTGTCTTCCTCCTGATCCCATCTTCTTTCATTTTTTTTTTCCCTACCTCCCAAACCCCCTACATTGCATCTCCACTTCCTCATATCAGGGAGATCATATGATAGTTATCTTTCTCTGATTGACTTACTTTGCTAAGCATAATACCCTCTAGTTCCATCCATGTTGTCGCAAATGGCAAGATTTCATTTCTTTTGATGGCTGCATAGTATTCCATCTTCTTCATCCATTCATCGATTGATGGACATCTAGTTTCTTTTTGGCTATTGTGGACATTGCTACTATAAACATTCAGGTGCATGTGCCCCTTCAGAGCACCACATTTGTATCTTTAGGATATATACCCAGTAGTGCAATTACTGGGTCATAGGGTAGCTCTATTTTCACTGTTTTCCAGAGTGGTTGCACCAGCTTGCATTCCCACCAACAGTGTAGGAGGGCTCCCCTCTCTCCGCATCCTTGCCAGCATCTGTCATTTCTTGACTTGTTAATTTTAGCCATTCTGGCTGGTGTGAGGTGGTATCTCATTGTGGTTTTGATTTGTATTTCCCTGATGCTGAGTGATGTGGAGCATTTTTTCATGTGTCTGTTGGCCATCTGGATGTCTTCTTTGCAGAAATGTCTGTTCATGTCCTCTACCCATTTCTTGATTGGATTATTTGTTCTTTGGATGTTGAGTTTGGTAAGTTCGTTATAGATTTTGGATACTAGAGCTTTATCTGATATGTCATTTGCAAATATCTTCTCCCATTCTGTCAGTTGTCTTTTGGTTTTGTTAACTGTTTCCTTTGCTGTGCAAAAGTTTTGATCTTGATGAAGCCTCAATAGTTTATTTTTGCCCTTGCTTCTGTTGCCTTTAGCGATATTCCTAGGAAGAATTTGCTGCAGTTGAGGTCAAAGAGGTTGCTGCCTGTGTTCTCCTCAAGGATTTTGATGGATTCCTTTCTCACGTTGAGGTCCTTCATCCATTTTGAGTCTATTTTCATGTGTGGTGCAAGTAAATGGTCCAATTTCATTTTTCTGCATGTGGCTGTCCAATTTTCCCAACACCATTTATTGAAGAGGCTGTCTTTTTTCCATTGGACATTCTTTCCTGCTTTGTCAAAGATTAGTTGACCATAGAGTTGAAGATCTATTTCTGGGCTCTCTATTCTGTTCCATTGATCTATGTGTCTATTTCTGTGCCAGTACCATGCTGTCTTGATGAAGACAGCCTTGTAATAGAGCTTGAAGTCCGGAATCGTGATGCCACCAACTTTGGCTTTGTTTTTCAATATTCCTTTGACTATCCGAGGTCTTTTCTGGTTCCATATAAATTTTAGGATTATTTGTTCCATTTCTTTGAAAAAATGGATGGTATTTTGATAGTAATTGCATTAAATGTGTAGATTGCTTTAGGTAGCATAGACATGTTCACAATATTTGTTCTTCCAATCCAGGAGCATGGAACATTTTTCCATTTCTTTGTTTCTTCCTCAATTTCTTTCATGAGTACTTTATAGTTTTCTGAGTGTAGATTCTTTGCCTCTTTGGTTAGGTTTATTCCTAGGTATCTTATGGTTTTGGGTGCAATTGTAAATGGGGTTGACTCCTTAATTTCTCTTTCTTCTGTTTTGTTGTTAGTGTAAAGAAATGCAACTGATTTCTGTGCATTGACTTTATATCCTGACACTTTACTACATTCCTGTACAAGTTCTAGCAGTTTTGGAGTGGAGTCTTTCGGGTTTTCCACATATAGTATCATATCATCTGCAAAGAGTGATACTTTGACTTCTTCTTTGCCAATTCTGATGCCTTTAATTCCTTTTCGTTGTCTGATTGCTGAGGCTAGGACTTCTAGTACTATGTTGAATAGCAGTGGTGATAATGGACATCCCTGACGTGTTCCTGACCTTAGTGGAAAAGCTTTCAGTTTGTCTCCATTGAGAATAATATTTGCAGTGGGGTTTTCATAGACAGTTTTGATAATATTAAGGTATATGCCCTCTATCCCTACACTCTGAAGAGTTTTAATCAGGAAGGGATGCTGTACTTTGTCAAATGTTTTTTCTGCATCTATTGAGAATATCATATGGTTCTTGTTCTTTCTTTTATTAATGTATTGTATCACATTGATTGATTTGCGGATGTTGAACCAACTTTGCAGCCCTGGAATAAATCCGACTTGGTCGTGGTGAATAATCCTTTTAATGTACTGTTGGACCCTATTAGCCAGTATTTTGGTGAGGGGGTAGACAAGATGGCGGGGAAGTAGGAGGAAGCACCATTTCAACCTGTACCCTAAAGTGAGCTGATTACTTACCAAAAAGCTCTGATCACCCATGAAATCAGCCTGGTATCAGATTTGTACATGTCTGGATCTCTATAGGGGCAGTATTTTGGTGAGACTTTTCACATCTGTGTTCAGATGTGTTCAGGATATTGGTCTGTAATTCTCTTTTTTGATGGGATCCTTGTCTGGTTTTAGAATCAAGGTGATGCTGGCCTCATAAGATGAGTTTGGAAATTTTCCTTCCATTTCTATTTTTTGGAACAGTTTCAGGAGAATAGGAATTAGTTCTTCTTTAAATGTTTTGTAGAATTCCCCAGGGAAACCGTCTGGCCCTGGGCTTTTGTTTGTTTGGAGATTTTTGATGACTATTTCAATCTCCTTACTGGTTATGGGTCTGTTGAGGTTTTCTATTTCTTCCTGGTTCAGTTTTGGTAGTTTATATGTCTCTAGGAATGCATCCATTTCTTCCAGATTGTCAAATTTGTTGGCATAGAGTTGCTCATAGTATGTTCTTATAATTGTTTGTATTTCTTTGGTGTTGATTGTGATCTCTCCTCTTTCATTCATGATTTTATTTATTTGGGTCCTTTCTCTTTTCTTTTTGATAAGTCTGGTCAGGGGGTTGTCAATCTTATTGATTCTTTCAAAGAACCAGCTCCTAGTTTCATTGATTTGCTCTATTGTTTTTTTGGTTTCTCTTTCATTGATTTCTGCTCTAATCTTTGTGATTTCTCTTCTCCTGCTAGATTTAGGGTTTCTTTCTTGTTCTTTCTCCAGCTCCTTTAGATGTAGGGTTAGGTTGTGTATTTGAGACCTTTCTTGTTTCTTGAGAGAAAGGCTTGTACTGCTATATATTTTCCTCTCAGGACTGCCTTTGTTGTGTCCCACAGATTCTGAACTGCTGCGTTTTCATTATCATTTGTTTCCATGAATTTTTTCAATTCTTCTTTAATTTCCTGGTTGACCCATTCATTTTTTAGAAGGATGCTGTTTAGTCTCCATGTATTTAGGTTCTTTCCAAATTTCCTCTTGTGATTGAATTCTAGCTTCAGGGCATTGTGGTCTGAAAATATGCAGGGAATGATCCCAATCTTTAGATACCAGTTGAGACCTGATTTATGATCCAAGATGTGGTCTATTCTGGAGAATGTTCCATGTGCACTAGAGAAGAAAGTGTATTCTGTTGCTTTGGGATGGAATGTTCCGAATATATCTGTGATGTCCATCTGGTTCAATGTGTCATTTAAGGCCTTTATTTCCTTGTCGGCCTTTTGCTTAGATGATCTGTCCATTTCAGTGAGGGGAGTGTTAAAGTCCCCTACTATTATTGTATTATTGTCGATGTATTTTTTTTTATTTTGTTATTAATTGGTTTATATAGTTGGCTGCTCCCATGTTAGGGGCATAGATATTTAAAATTGTTAGGTCTTCTTGTTGGACAGACCCTTTGAGTGTGATATAGTGTCCTTCCTCATCTCTTATTATAGTCTTTGGCTTAAAATATAATTGATCTGATATAAGGATTGCCACCTCTGCTTTCTTCTGATGTCCATTAGCATAGTACATTGTTTTCCACCCCCTCACTTTAAATCTGGAGGTGTCTTTGGGTCTAAAATGAATTTCTTGTAGGCAGTATATTAATGGGTTTTGTTTTTTAATCCATTCTGATACCCTGTTTTTTACACCATTCTGATACCCAATCAAAAGATTGGGGAATTTAGCCCATTAACATTCAGGGTAACTATCGAGAGATATGAATTTAATGCCATTGTATTGCCTATAAGGTGACTGTTACTGTATATTGTCTCTGTTTCTTTCTTTTTTTTTAAAGATTTTATTTATTTAACAGACAGAGATCACAAGTAGGCAGAGAGGCAGGCAGAGAGAGGAGGAAGCAGGCTCCCCACCAAGTAGAGAGCCCAATGCGGGGCTCGATCCCAGGACCCTGGGATCATGACCTGAGCTGAAGGCAGAGGCTTTAACCCACTGAGCCACCCAGGTGCCCCTCTCTGGTTCTTTCTGATCTGCTAGTTTTAGGCTCTCTCTTTGCTAAGAGGACCCCTTTCAATATTTCCTATAGAGCTGGTTTGGTGTTTGAAAATTCTTTCAGTTTTTGGTTTGTCCTGGAAGCTTTATATCTCTCCTTCTATTTTCAATGATAACCTAGCTGGAAATAGTATTCTTGGCTGCATGTTTTTCTCATTTAGTGCTCTAAATATATCATGCCAGTTCTTTCTGGCCTGCCAGGTCTCTGTGGATAAGCCCACTGCCAATCTAATGTTTTTACCATTGTATGTTACAGACTTCTTTTCCTGGGCTGCTTTCAGGATTTTCTCTTTGTCACTAAAACTTGTAGTTTACTATCAGGTGATGGGGTGTGGACCTATTTTTATTGATTTTGGGGGCATTCTTTGCATCTCCTGGATTTTGATGTTTGTTTCCTTTGCCATATTAGGAAAAATCTCTCCAATAATTCTCTCCAATATACCTTCTGCTCCCCTCTCTCTTTCTTCTTCTTCTGGAATCCCAATTATTCTAATGTTGTGTCATCTTAGGGTGTCACCTATCTCTCAAATTCTCTTTTTGTGGTCCATTATTTGTTTGTCTCTCTTTTGCTAAGCTTCTTTATTCTCTGTCATTTGGTCTTCTATGTCACTAATTCTTTATTCTGCCTCATTTACCCTAGCAGTAAGAACTTCCATTTTTGATTGCACCTCATTAATAGCTTTTTTAATTTCAACTTTGTTAGATTTTAGTTCTTTTATTTTTCCAGAAAGGGCTTTTATCTCTCCAGAGAGGGTTTCTCTAATATCTTCCATACCTTTTTTGAGCCCGGCTAGAACCTTGAGAATTGTCATTCTGAACTCTAGATCTGTCATATTACCAATGTCCGTATGGATTAGGTCCCCAGGCTTAGGTATTTCCTCTTGTTCTTTTTTTTGTGGTGAGTTTTTCCACCTTGTCATTTTGTCCAGATAAGATTTGCTTTCTCCTCCTCTGGAATTCCGCTGTTCTCCTTGGTGAGTGAAGTTGGTCTTGGCTGGTTTCTTATTGATCTTCTGGGGGTGGAGCCTGTTACAGTGATTCTCAAGGGTCTTTGCCAGAGGAGGAATTGCCTCGCCCTTATCAGGGGCCAGGCTAATTCCGGTGGAATTTTGATCGGAATAGCATTAAAAGTATAGATTGCTCTAGGCAGTATAGACATTTTAACAGTGTTTATTCTTCCAATCCAAGAGCATGGAATGGTCTTACATCTTTTTGTGTCTTCTTCAATTTCTTTCATGAGTGTTCTGTAGTTCCTTGAGTACAGATCCTTTACCTCTTTGGTTAGGTTTATTCCCAGGTATCTTATGGTTCTTGGTGCTATAGTAAATGGAATCGATTCTCTAATTTCCCTTTCTGTCTTTTCATTGTTAGTGTATAAGAAAGCCACTGATTTCTGTACATTGACTTTGTATCCTGCCACGTTGCTGAATTGCTGTATGAGTTCTAGTAGTTTGGAGGTGGAGTCTTTTGGGTTTTCCATATAAAGAATCATGTCATCTGCAAAGAGAGAGAGTTTGACTTCTTCATTACCAATTTGGATACCTTTTATTTCCTTTCGTTGTCTGATTGCTGTTGCTAGGACTTCTAATACTATGTTGAACAAGAGTGGTGAGAGTGGGCATCCTTGTCGTGTTCCTGATCTCAACGGGAAGGACGCAAGCTTTTTCCCATTGAGGATGATATTTGCTGTGGGTCTTTCATAGATAGATTTGCTGTGATCACCAAGACAGCATGGTATTGGCATAAAAACAGACACATAGACCAGTGGAACAGAGTAGAGAGCCCAGATATGGACCCTCAACTTTATGGTCAAATAATCTTTGACAAAACAAGAAAAAATATACAGTGGAAAAAAGACAGTCTCTTCAATAAATGGTGCTGGGAAAACTGGACAGCTATATGTAGAAGAATGAACCTTGACCATTCTCTTACACTGGACACAAAGATAAACTCAAAATGGATGAAAGACCTCAATGTGAGACAGGAATCCATCAGAATCCTAGAGGAGAACATAGGCAGTAATCTCTTCGATATCAGCCACAGCAACTTCTTTCAAGATATGTCTCCAAAGGCAAAGGAAACTAAAGCAAAAATAAACTTTTGGGACTTCATCAAAATCAAAAGCTTCTGCACAGCGAAGGAAACAGTAAAAAAAACAAAGAGGCAACCCACGGAATGGGAGAAGATATTTGATTGGATCTTTTTTATGCTTTCTATCTATTGGTTGAGGATCTCAGTAGGGCCTCTACTCTTTTCTTAAGTATAGCAAGTATTTTTATGACCATTACTTTAAATTCTTTTTCAGGTGTAACACTTATCCTCTTTCTACTTAACTCTCTATGTGAATTTATTCCGTTTTTTTTTTTTTCTTTTCTTTTTTTTTTTTTTAATTCTTTATTTTTTATACATTTTTTCATGGGATATAGTCCTGTGTCTCCTCATTGTGTCCAATTCTATTTCTTTGTGTCAGGAAGGTTAGCTATGTCTCCTACTCTTGAAAGTAGTGACTTTATAAAGAAGAGATTATGTAGTGACCTTCAGTTCAGTGTCCCTTATTTTTCAGGACCTGGCACTTCAAGAGTGTTTCCTATGTGAGATGCATGTGCCCTCCTGTGGTGGTTAAGCCACTTTAGTTTCAGTCCTTTCATTTTAAATGGCTCTCATTGCCTGTTGTGGGCCAGATTTAGTACCTTTTGTGTTAGTGGCCAGTTGGACCCCCTTGGGGTTAAGTTGTGTCAAACCAAGCATTTTCCAGAGATGAAATATCAGTGAACTGCAGGGCACATTTTCTAAGTTGTCCCCTGATAAGTTTCATTGTTGGGAGGGCCCTACCATTAGACCAGATGTCTGCTACCAGGCCACATCTGGGGCCTGAGTCAGATGTTCTTGTGGTAATCCTCCCCTCTCCCTGGAGCAGGACTCCCATGGAACGGTATGGTTCATGAGAGGGCTGCTTGCACACTCCCAGGTTTGTGACACCAATTAGGAAAGGCCCTATCAAAAGTCTATTGCAGAAGGCAGATCTTCAGAAGAGTATGGTGGTGGAAGACAGCGTGTTAGTAAGGCTTGTATAAGATTATTCTTGGAAAAAGACTGCAGCCAATGGATGCAGGCAGCTTGTCCTTTCATCTCTGTAAAATCCCTCATGTCAATTTTTACCATTAATGTAGCCAGCAATGTGACAACATAGCAATGTAGTCAGCAATTCCTGACTAGTGGTTTGCTGGAAATCCATAAAAACACCCAGGAGAGGGATCGTTCCAGATGCCAGGGCTAACAAGCAAGACAGAGTAAGAGCGTCACAAGATAAGGGCACATGAGAAAAAAGCAAGCATATTTTGAAGCATTGAGAGAAGGAAAGCAAAGTCAGGAGGCACATTGCAAGGAAGAGAAACATTGACCCATTGTCCCCTGGGGGCCACATCCATGTCCATTGGTGGGGTTGGGGGGAGTCTTCAGTCCCTAAGGACAAAAATCCACGTTGTGCTAAAACTACTCAAAGGAGGTATTGGCTGGTGTAACTGTGGAGCTTAGGGTCACTGGGGCTCCATCCCCTTCTGTGGGTTTATGTGTCTGCCTTCACTATTCTGATGCTTTGGTTTTGTTATTGCTGTTATTTTCGGTGGCACTGGAATATGATAACAAATAAAAATTGTACCTATGGGGCGCCTGGGTGGCTCAGTGGGTTAAGCCGCTGCCTTCGGCTCAGGTCATGATCTCAGAGTCCTGGGATCGAGTCCCGCATCGGGCTCTCTGCTCAGCAGAGAGCCTGCTTTCCTCTCTCTCTCTGCCTGCCTCTCCATCTACTTGTGATTTCTCTCTGTCAAATAAATAAATAAAATCTTTAAAAAAAAAAAAATTGTACCTATGGATAGTATGAAGATTTCCAGCTGCCCAGGGAGGAAGGCTGGGAGGCACCAGGGTCGTGTAGGCCCTCATGGGCTCTGATAGGTATAGCAGGTCCTGTGATGTGACATGAACAAAGGTCTTTCTTGTGAAAGCCTTCTGACAACTTCTCAAAGAGGAATTCCTGAAGAACCACAGGAGCCTGGTGCACTGGGGTGTGCATAGAGCTACACATGAATGTACATCTTTACCCGTGGAGTCTCTACTGAGGCAAGCACATTTTGTAAAGAAAAGGCTGAATTGGTCAAGAAAACTTGCATTGAGGCAAATCGTGAAAATCATTCTTTAATGTAGTATTAGTCATGTGTTTGTATATTTTTATTGCTATTTTATTTTAAAAACATAAAATAATCACTTGAGTTTTTTGTGTATGTGTACATAGTGACATCATGCTTACAACCACGTCAATTAACAGTGCCATGGACTCTCATCTAGAATGTCTTCTTTTCTCTCTTATTTTGCTTTCTTTTGGTGAGAACACTTGGGATTCCCACCTCTTGGTAAATTTCACTTATTTTAACTTCTCTGCCTGTTGCAAGCAGGCTTCATCTTCAGGCTTTTATCTCTGGTGATGAAAAAAAATGATTGCATTTATTTCAGGCTTTATACCCTGACCTTATTATCCAGAACAAGAGAGAATACCTCTTTTCCCTTCATTAAGCATCAGAATCAGACCCCACTGACCTGTACCACTTGGAGCAGGTGCCTGGCCTGAACCATCACTCTGGGTAATACAAGTGGCATCTATCAGATGACAGCCCTGAACTGCATGTTACCTGTCCTTCCTATAGCCTGTCACATTTTTAAGGATCATTTCTACTAATGACCTCAGGCTGGCCCAGGGTACACATGAGTGTGCAGTCAACCATCCAAAATCCACATGGTGACCACAGAAAGATGAGACGGACTGCAAGTTAGAGAAACAGCCAGTCAGTCTGATCCATGAGAAGAGTCCAGAAATCCAATGATTTGCTCTCTCCCTTCCCATATTTTCACCTTTCCCACCTCTCCTATGTCAACAATATTTTCTGGAAATGTCCACATATGTAGGGCCAGGAGCCTGCACATGCTCTCTCTGGATGCTCCACTGCCCTAGGCTCCTCTCTCAGCACCTGCACTTATTACAACTAAGTCCCTATCACCTAGTTCATCCCACATAAATAGTGGCAATAACAAACTGGTTACAAACAACAATGAAAACCACAACCAAATCAGGAAAGCAAAATTTTCAAGCTATGAAGACAGGGAAGACCTTTTCTTCCTCACTACTTTACACTCAAAATGTCCCAGCTGCATGTCAGAGCTTGAGAATGGTTTGTTGTGTTAATTAATGAAACCAAGGATAGCTGAAGTCTAGTTATGGATGACTCCACTCACACTGCCATGGGAGTCATCAGTTACAGAGGGTCCATCTTCATTATTCATGGAGTCTGTCTGTCAGCACATACTCCATGAATTGGCCTACCTCCTCACATTGATTTGTAACCAACACAGGCACCTGCCACTATTCATGGACACGTAGAGTAGCTGACAAGAATCACCCACCTCAGGTAATCTCAGCTGAGGCCAGACCAGGTGCCCCTCTACCTTATGGTGTTAATTCCCACACTGTAAATATGTGTCCTATTAACAGCCCATTTGGTGCCGCATTTTCTGAATTATGTGCTCCCACTTGGTGATTTCAGAGTTTAAAAAGGCTCTGAAGCCCAGACTGACAGGTATTCTGCAGGACTGACTGGTATTCTAAGCACAAGAAGGTGGGATGTTCCTCATGACAAAATATGTGTGTAGGTGAGACTTGCTCAGACCCTTGATGCAGAGCTGTGGGCCCTGTGTTCACTGATAATGAGTCAAAGAGGCAGGAAATCCAGGAAAAGGAATAAGACACCTAGGAATGGGACACCTAGGTGGGTCCTAGGAATAGGACCCACCTATGTGGGGCCACTCCAGAAATTGCTAGAGTAACATCTAGCACACAATGATGGTGCAATGAAAAAGGACGAAAGTAACTATATTCATGAATTCATGAGAAGATGACCATTTCCTGTTTGTTCAGAAAACCATTGTGAGCAGCACTGCTGCAGGGCAGGAAGCCAGAGACCCTGGTGATCACAGTACCCAAACTGAGAAAGGTTACACACTTCCGAGCTGGTGTTTCAGTATAGGGAAATACACTATACAATAAATTATTTACAAATACAAATGTATATTAGAAAAGATGTCTTTATTTTTTTTAATTTTTTATTTCTTTTCAGTGTAATAGTATTCATTGTTTTTGCACCACACCCAGTTCTCCATGCAATCCGTGCCCTCCCTAATACCCACCACCTGGTTCCCCCAACCTCCCACCCCCCCCCACCCCTTCAAAACCCTCAGGTTGTTTTTCAGAGTCCATAGTCTCTCATGGTTTACCTCCCCTTCTATTTTCCCACAACTCCCTTCTCCTCTCTACCTCTCCTTGTCCTCCATGTTATTTGTTATGCTCCACAAATAAGTGAAACCATATGCTAATTGACTCTGTTTGACTTAATTCACTCAGCATAATCTCTTCCAGTCCCATCTATGTTGCTACAAAAGTTGGGTATTCATCCTTTCTGATGGAGGCATAATACTCCATAATGTATATGGAACACATCTTCCTTATCCATTCATCCGTTGAAGGGCACAGACACATAGACCAGTGGAACAGAGTAGTGAGCCCAGATATGGACCCTCAACTCTATGGTCAAATAATCTTCGACAAAATAGGAAAAAAATATACAGTGGAAAAAAGTCTCTTCAATAAAAGGTGCTGAGAAAATGGGACAGCCATATGTAGAAGAATGAAACTCAACCATTCTCTTACACTGGACACAAAGATAAACTCAAAATGGATAAAAGACCTCAATGTGAGACAGGAATCCATCAGAATCCTAGAGGAGAACATAGGCAGTAACCTCTTCGATATCAGCCACAGCAACTTCTTTCAAGATATGTCTCTAAAGGCAAAGGAAACAAAAGCGAGAACGAACTTTTGGGACTTCATCAAGATCAAAAGCTTCTGCACAGCAAAGGAAACAGTCGACAAAACAAAGAGGCAACCCACGGAATGGGAAAAGAAATTTGCAAATGACAGTACAGACAAAAGGTTGATATCCAGGATCTATCAAGAACTCCTCAAACTCAACACACACAAAACAGATAATAATATCAAAAAATGGGCAGAAGATATGAACAGACGCTTCTCCAATGAAGACATACAGATGGCTATCAGACACATGAAAAAAGGTTCATCATTACTAGTCATTAGGGAGATTCAAATTAAAACCACATTGAGATACTACCTGACACCAGTTAGAATGGCCAAAATTAGCAAGACAGGAAACAACATGTGTTGGAGAGTATGTGGAGAAAGGGGAACCCTCTTACACTGTTGGTGGGAATGCAAGTTGGTGCATCCTCTTTGGAGAACAGTGTGGAGATTCCTCAAGAAATTAAAAATAGAGCTTCTCTATGACCCTGCAATTGCACTCCTGGGTATTTACCCCAAAGATGTAGTGAAAAGAAGGGCCATCTGTACCCCAATGTTTATAGCAGCAATGGCCACAGTCGCCAAAATGTGGAAAGAACCAACATGCCCTTCAACGGACCAATAGATAACAAAAAATGTCTTTAAATGGACACACAAAAAAAAACAGTCTGGATAGTCATCAGTTGACAAATGTTATGAGCAGGGGCTCCCAGAAATACAACCCCACATTTCCCATAGGAGCAATGGCTCACTATTACTGACTTCACGTCCTCAGCACTATAACACAGAAGCCATGATGCCATGATGCTCTGCATGCACGGTCCTTGCTGGATCCCCATTCATTCCTGACCATGACACTCTTGTTCTCCTCCCTAGAGCATCTCTTTTTGCTTCAGCAACAAACGTGCACTGCTACCTCTCAAGCATCACATTTTATACACCTGTGAATCCCCTGCTAATTTCACTCAAATGCAAATTGCTTTCTGTGGGTCTCTGCTGAGTCCAAGACCCCATGTTTCTAGCAAACCACAAGGTGACAAACCTGCTGCTGTCCCTGAACCCTACGAAGAACAAGCATTCTGCCTTCCCCTTTCAATTCAGAACACTTGGAGCAACAGGTTCAGTCCAATAGGTGGCTGTAGTTAAATAATAGAAATCTACACAGGAAACTTGTTTCTACTGAGGGCACTAGAGATGTCAACAGGAACAGGGAAAGTGTGAACTCCCTCAGCCAGGTGACAAGACATTTAACAAAAGCATCAAACATCTCAACTACTACAAACATGTCAGCAAGAGAAAGAAAAAAAGAATGAATTTAGCATACATTCAACACATATTTTCTTTTTTATTTATTTCTTTCTTTTCAGCGTACCAGTATTCATTGTTTTTGCACCACACCCAGTACTCCATGCAATCTGTGCCCCCCCCAATACCCACCACCTGGTTTTCTTTAGGGACATATTTCATGCAGGTGACACTCCCCATCAAGGATACAAATATTAAAAAGATATGGTCTTTGCTGTAAACAACCTTAAGACTTAAAAGGCAAAAGGGACCTAATGGGTCAACAAGGACTGGGGGTCAGGAATAGATTAGCCAAAGTGCAGGCTTAAGTGGTGGAAATTCTCACCAGGCTGAAACTGCTTCCACTACTGATTCAGAAAGGGCTCACTAGAAGAAGTGACATCTGATGCCTGTGACCAATGAAAGTGCTGAGACTTCATTTTACACTGAGTCAAATTTTGACTGTAGAACTAAGTCAGAACAACAAATCCTGCTAAATTACATGGAGCTTATATTGACAACTGATCATTAAGCAGAAATGAAAGACAAAGTTGCACACAGAGAGTTGCAAGGGTATCACTGTTGAGTAGGGTTTAGGTACGTACCAGAGCCTGGGCTACTGGGATCTTGCTCAGAAGGGAAGCCAGTGCACTGAAGTCTCCAGTGTGTTTTCCTGAGAGGAACAGAGGAAGAGTCATTCTGCAGCAGGTGGAGGTGAAGACTGTAGGGGGGAAGGGCACTGAGAGCAAGAGGGCTGAGGACAGACTAAAAGGTGGGGAGACACCTGGGAAAGAGCAGAAAGGTGGCTCCAGAGACTTACCAGTGCCTGCAGAGCCACAACGTCAGACCTGCCAGAAGCACCAGGGGCATTATCACCACCAGGAAGTCCAAGGCTGTGGTGTGTGACTGCTCTGTGGGTTTGGTCCACAGAAGATACCATTTCCCATCCATCCCATGTTGACCTGCACCTCCCTCTTCCTCTTTCCATATGTCATCCTCTGCCTCACCAACTGCCCTTCTTCCTCTCTCTTCACCCATCCCTTCTTAGGGATGGTCTTTCACCCAACCACATGCACCCTCACACATCCTCAGGACCCTCACCCTCACCTTTTCTATTTTATGGGTTACTGGTTTTGTGCCCTTTTTGTTCTGGGGTCCTTAGATTCCCTAATTTTTCATGTGGCTCCCTTGCTGTGCTGGAGAAACACCCATACCCTCTCGCAGCCAGACCCAAGTTCTTTCTTACCCCAGTAGAGGACCAAGTCCTGGCCTCCTAGACTGCTGTGTCTCACCCGGCACAACAGATCAGCTGCTTCCATGGTTTTCACATCCAAGGACACCTGAAGATACCATGTCCCATCAGCATGGGGCAGAACATCACCTCGCTGAGTCCCCTGTTGCTCCTGCTCACCCCGCATCCACATCACCCACACAGGCTTTGGGTAGAAGCCAGAGACATGGCACACCAGCAAGAGATGACCAGGACCAGGACTGGGGCCAGTGGACAGCCAGGCCTCTGGCCTCACTGCAGAGACAGAACAGGAATTCACAGATTAAATGGGTAAATTTCACATCACTTTAGACACATTTTTTCCACCTGTAGAATTCTGCCACGATCATCTTCTCTCCTTCTTGACTCCTTCTTACCCTGAAAATGAGTGTATGGTGCAAATTTGTGAGTGCAGAAGCAGAATACTTGGAGAGAGGGATGGAGCGGGACTGACCTTTTCGTTGGGAGATCTGCCTTCCCTGCATCAAGAAGACTTGAGAGGTAAAGAGGACAGGAATCTATGATGAACGTATGCATTAATTCATTGTCTTCATGGTCCTGATCGAGTAGTCTGCAGACCTGTTGAGCCCTACTTCCTCCTGTTGGAGATGGCCACCATGTCATGTTCCAGAAACTCACAAGTTCTGATCCTTGATAAGCAATCCTCATGAAGCCTCCTGATGCTTCTCCAAAGTGCAGTTCACACCCTATTATCAGCTGTACCTGAAAAGGATCTGGGGAAGAAAGACTCTGAGTTGTTGTACAGAGGGAAAGAGAAGAAATGAGATGAGTGGAAACCAGGAATGGAGGAAGCAAAAGGGAAAGTCTCAGGGGAATGGAAGGAATGCAACAAAGTTTGGTTTGATGGGGGGCTCACACAAAGGGGAAGTGGTGGTGGATAGAGGGAGAGGAAGAGGTGAATTATTGAGGAAGGAACAAATGTTGGAGGAGAGATAGGAAGGGTGTGGGAAGAGAGTAAGGAAGGGCTCAGTGGGGAACCTGAGGATAAAAACAGTCTAGAGCCAAAGGAGTGCAGTGGGGCTGGGGGAAAGCATAGTCAGATTTTGCTGCTGGGATTGAATGGGGAACAAAAGCACAGTGCAATCGTCAGTCACAGAATGAGGGAGCAGAGGGTGCCCGGTTGGGAGCCAGAGAAGGGGGTGGTCACAGGAGACATTAGTGGGAGACAGGAGAGCACAGACTGTGGTCAATGAGGAGTAAGAAATAGCAAAAGTTGTTAAGTTTAACAAGAATTGGGGTCTGGCTTCTACCCCTGCCTAGATGAGTGTGCTTCAGATTTATGACGGGTAGATGTGAGTTTCAGAAGATGGTGGAGGATCTTTCCTAGAGAAGGAAAGAACTCAAAGAAACACACACACACACCAGCTACCTCCATCACATCACATCTCTGAGGGAAATGAACTTACATTCAAGCTGCCATTGGCTGCCATGGTCATGAAATTTTAGAGGAAATCCAGTGTAGTATGATGAGAATAATTCATCTACTTCCATCAGCTCCTTGTTGCAAAATTTGCCCTTAGGCCAACGCTGAAGGAAAATGAAAGCTCCAGTCTTGTTGTTCCAGGCATGAGTCTGCAACTCATTCAGCCAAGCTGAGCCTTGACTTTGCATCCAGGAATGGTTGTAAAAGGATGTGGTCAGGATGATTTGGATACAGATCGGCTCCTGGAAGTCTGTGGAAAAGAACAGATAGACTGGAATAAGATGGCATTAAAAGGAGACTGAATGGTGAAGAAAGTGGAAGAATGGGGAGCCAAAATCTAGAGAACAAGGGAGATATAGTTGTCTCCAGAGACATGTGCCACCCATAGCCCAGAGTTTGGTACCCATCCTTCAGAAGAGCACGGGGCCCTGGGGTCAGGATGTTCAGGGAGAAATCAGACTGACACGCTCACTCCACAAATATATGCTGGAGAACTCACTACACAAGTGCACACACTCAAAGGGAAATGCACACACACACACACACACAGACACCCCACAGATGCACAGATGCTCATATACACAAAAACACTTATACAAAGAACTGACACAGATACATATACACACAAGTATACAAACGTGGAAACACATATATATACAGACACATGTACACACATACACATAATAAAACACATACATACACTCACACAAGCACACAAACACAGAGAGAGATTGGCAGAAACACACACGTGTGCACCCACTGAATAAGGTCAGAGTTCTCACCATCTTCACTGTCACCATCTGGGAGGAGAACCACCAGCAGCACAAGTTGCAGGAACAGCATTGTACTTGCAGATGTCCTGTCTGTCTCTTACAAAATCGGTCTTTGACAGTTGTTCTAACAAACCTACCCCGCACACAGCACTACTGTTCTGACTTCTTTCTCCATATACCAGCCTTCCCTGAGTCTCTGCTAAAATAGAATTGTGCTCCTCCCTCAACCCTGGACACCTACTCAGACTCTCAGTTCCCCTCCTGGTCTGACCCTCCTCTCTGGCTTCCAGCTTCTCCCTGTCACCAGCTTCCGTCCTGCTGCCCATCTCCTAATTCAGTTGCTGCAGAACCAGTCCTGTGTGACATGGAAAAGTGACTACACCTCTCCCCTGACTTTCCTCTCATCCAGACAATAACCCATGAAAACATAGGACTCCCCAGCACCCCGCCCTGGACCGTGCTGTCACTCTGTCCCTTCTGCTTTTGTGAAACCCCACATGTATTTCCTTCCCCATCTCACTCCCAGCCCACCTCATTCTCACTGCTTGTGTTAAAAAAACAAAATCAGCCAGGTAAATTTGAATATGTAGTTGCTTTTATTAAATGGTTCAAGAACTAGGCAGCATCCTATCTGGAAGGCAGAGGGAAGCTTTGAGGAGTGGTGCAAATGGAGGTTTGCATAGGAAGGAGTTTGGCAAAAGAAGAGAAAAGAGGGTTTCAGGGAAGGACACCTTCCCCTAATTTGGAAAGCAGGGGGTCTTACCATGCAGATGACCTCCCTTCCTTGGGGGATGGAGAAGGCTCATATGACAGAATACCTCACCACCAATGACCAGAGACTTCCTCACTGATGGTTGAAGACTTGCATTTCTGGGGGTGGTTGCATCTGCAATTTGGTTAGGGATTAAGCAAGGTTTGGGTACTTGACCTGGCACAAAGTGCCATTTTGGACCCATGGGTCTCTTTTTAACCTTTGCTCTCTTTGCTTTTCCAGATTCACCCATGATTGCCTGTGTAACAGTATCAGCAACCACCAGTCTACCTTTACTCTTCAAGAACGAGTGTGCATAAACAATGAATTTTGGAACATTGAAAAGAAATAAAATATGGAAAAAAAAAAAAAAACAAGTAGCCATCCCAGGGACAACAGGACGTTGAAACATCTGAGGAATAAGACCCCCTCAATCTGGTTTGCATTAATATATATTCACTCACCAAACATTGAGCACCTGCACGGATCCGAGCACTGCGCCACCCCCATGAAAATATGGTGTGCACCGTGCAGTCACTTCATTCAAGGAGCTTTCCGTCTACTCGGGAGGAAAAAAACACACACACGTAAACTGAGAACTATAACTTTCAGTGTGCGGAGTTACTTTTCTGTTTAGTTGGTTCTTTTTTTAAATTCTAGTTAAGTCAGGGTTAAATTAGTGATGTACAATACAGTGATCCAGAGAGTCTAGATAGTACCCAGTCCTCATCAGTGTACGTGCAATGCTAATCCCTTCACCTGTTTCCCCGTCTCTCCCTCCACCTCCCCTCCGGGAGCCAGGAGTGTGTTCTCTATAGAGGAGTCTGTGTTTCCCTTTGTCGCTTTTTCTTTTCTTCCTTTCTTTTGTTTCTTAAATCCTACAGATAAGTGAGACCCTGTGGTACTTAGCTCACTTCCCATCATATTCTCTAGCTCCATCCATATTGTTTCAAATGGCAACATTTCACGCATTTTTATGGCTGAGTAACATTCTGCTGTGTGTATATGCGCATACTTTTTTCTTTATTCATCTGTCTATGGGTGCGTGTGCAGCATCTCTAATTTGGCTATTGTAAGTAATGCTGCAGTAACCATTTGGATGCACTTTTTTTTTTTTTTTTCAGTTTAGCGTTTTCACATTCTTTGGGTAAATATCCAGTAGTACAGTTACTGGATCAGGTGGTATTCCTGTTTTCAATGTGTTGAGGCACCTCCATACTGTTTGCCACAGTGGTGGCCCCAGTTTGCATTCCCACCAAGAGGGCTTCAGGGTTTCTTTTTCCCCACATCCTCCCCACCACTTATTCTTGTGTGTGTTTTAGGTTTAGCCAATATGACAGCTGTGGGGTGATATCTCTGTGGTTTTCATTTGTATTTCCCTGATGATGAGAGAAGTTAAGCATCTTTTGAACAGTGTATTGGACATCTGGATGACTTTCTTAGAGAAATGTCTATTTATGTCTTCTGCCTACTGTTTTATTGAATTTTTTTTTGTTCTTTTGTTGTGGAGTTGCACAAGTTGTTCTTTTGTTTTTTTACAAGTTCTTTATATATTGGATACTACCTCTTTATTGGATGTCATTAGCAAATACCTACTCATATTAAGTAGATTGTCCTTCAGCTTTGCTGACTGTTCCCTTCCTGTGTACAAGCTTTTATTGTGATGTAGTCCCAACAGTCTATTTTTGCTTTTGTTTCCCTCACCTCAGGAGACATATCTAGAAAAATGTTGCTGGGACCAATGTCAGAGACCTGACTGCCTGTGCTCTCTTCTAGGATTTTTATGATTTCAAGTCTCACATTTAGGTTCTTAATCCACTTTGAGTGTATTTTGTGGAAGAAAGTGGTCCAGTTTCATTTTTTAACTTTATAGCTGTCCAATATTCCCAACACAATTTGTTGAAGACACTGTCCTTCCCATTGCATAATCTTGCCTTCTTTGTCCAAGATTCAATGCCCATAAGGTAGTGTTTTTATCTCTGTGCTTTCTCCTATGTTCCATTGGTATTTGTGTCTGTTTTCATGCCAGTGCTGTACTATGATTACAAGATCTGTGACAGATAACTTGAAATCTATCTCCAGCTTTGTTTTTCTTTTTCAAGATTGCTTTGGTCATTCAGAGTCTTTTGTGGTTCCATAGAAATTTTAGGCTTGCTTGCTCTCATTTTATGAAAAATACTGTCGGTATTTTGATAGACATTACATTAAATCTCTGGATTGCTTTGCATGGGATGGACATATTAACAATATTTGCTCTTTTAGCCATGAGCATGGAATATCTTTCCATTTCTTTGTGTCACCTTCAATTTTTGTCATCAATATTTTGTAGTTTTAATTGTACATAAACGTCTTTCACCTCATTGGTTAAGTATATTCCTAGGTATTTTATTATTTTGGTGTAATTATAAATGGGATGATTTGCTTAATTTCTCTTCCTTTTGCCTCATTACTACTGTATAGAAATGCAAGGGAGAGGGAGTCCAAGATGCCAGAGGAGTAGGGGAACTTAGTTCCATCTGGTCCCAGGAATTCACCTAGATAGCTATCAAATCATTCTGAACACTTCAGAATGCAACCAGAGATATATTAAAAAAAAAAAAAAAAAAACCAATACCTGCAACTCTGCTAATAGAAAAGTGACCACTTTCTGCAAGGTAGGAGGTGCAGAGAAGTGAATCCAAAGTGATACATGGGAAGATAAACCACAGGGGGAAGGAGACTCTCTAAGCCAGCTACTGGAAAGTGATACAGCAGCAGAGCACAAAATCAGAACTTTTAGAAGTCTGCTCCAGTGAGGGACATCTCTGTATGAAAGATGTTCAGGTGGCAAGTGGGACAGAATCCTAGGAGGGGCAGTGTGGTCTCAGGATCCTTGAAGTCACAGGAAGACCAGGGTGCCAGAGTGCAGCAGAGTTTCCAGGCATCAGAGCACAGAAGCCAGCTACAACCAGTGAGCCTAAGAGTGGGCTCTCAGTTTGGGGTTGCCATGTACCATAACCTACCACACATTCCAGTGGCCACTTTCTGAGCAGGGCCCCAGCAAGCAGCAGAATCAAAGGAGCAGTGCAGGTGTGAGCCATAGGAGCCTGCAGCGTGTGGAGACTCCAAATGGGGTTTTATACTTGAGTTAGAACTACTCAGTCACAGGCTGGATGAGCACAGAGTGCAGATAGCGATCATGAAGACAAGAGAGGGTTTGGCTGATTTTCCCTGAGGATGCACTGAGGAGTGGGGCCTCAAGCTATATAATTATTATATAATTATAATTATTATATTACATAGTCCATAGTCTCTCATGGTTCACCTCCCCCTTCCAATTTCCCCCAACTCCCTTCCCCTCTCTAGCTTGTCCTCTATGCTATTTGCTATGCTCCAGAAATAAGTGAAACCATATGGTAATTGACTCTCTCTGCTTGACTTATTTCACTCAGTATCATCTCTTCCAGTCCCGTCCATGTTGCTACAAAAGTTGGGTATTCATCCTTTCTGATGGAGGCATAATACTCCATAGTGTATATGGACCACATCTTCCTTATCCATTCATCCAATGAAGGGCATCTTTGTTTTTTCCACAGTTTGGCGACTGTGGCCATTGCTGCTATAAACATTGGGGTACAGATGGCCCTTCTTTTCACGACATCTGTATCTCTGGGGTAAATACCCAGTAGTGCAATTGCAGCATCATAGGGAAGCTCTATTTTTAATTTCTTGAGGAATCTCCACACTGTTCTCCAAAGTGGCTGCACCAACTTGCATTCCCACCAACAGTGTAAGAGAGTTCCTCTTTCTCCACATCCTCTCCAACACATGTTGTTTCCTGTCTTGCTAATTTTGGCCATTCTAACTGGTGTCAGGTGGTATCTCAATGTGGTTTTAATTTGAATCTCCCTGATGGCTAGTGATGAACATTTTTTCATGTGTCTGATAGCCATTTGTATTTCTTCATTGGAAAAGTGTCTGTTCATATCTTCTGCCCATTTTTTGATATGATTGTTTTGTGTGTGTTGAGTTTCAGGAGTTTTTTATATATTCTGGATATCAACCTTTTGTCTGTACTGTCATTTGCAAATATCTTCTCCCATTCTGTGAGTTGCCTCTTTGTTTTGTTGACTGTTTCCTTTGCTGTGCAGAAGCTTTTGATCTTGATGAAGTCCCAAAAGTTCATTTTTGCTTTTGGTTCCCTTGCCTTTAGAGACATGTCTTGAAAGAAGTTGCCGTGGCCGATGTTTAAGAGGTTACTGCCTATGTTCTCCTCTTGGATTTTGATGGATTCCTATCTCACATTGAGGTCTTTCATCCACTTTGAGTTTATCTTTGGGAATTTTGTAAGAAAATTGTCCAGTTTCACTTTTCTGTATATAGCTGTCCAATTTTCCCAGCACCATTTATTGAAGAGACTGTCTTTTTTCCATTGGATATTTTTTTTTTCTGATTTGTGGAAGATTAGTTGACCATAGAGTTGAAGTCCATATCTGGGTTCTCTATTATGTTCCCATTGATCTATGTGTCTGTTTTTGTGCCAGTCCCATGCTGCTTGGTGATCACAGCTTTATAATATAGCTTTAAATCAGACAATATGATTCCCCCAGTTGGTTTTTTTTCAACACTTCCTTGGCAATTCAGGGTCTTTTCTGATTCCACACAAATTTTAGGAGACGCTGTCTTTAAACAGAAACACACATGGAATCAGACCAGGTGGTCATCAGTTGGCAAGCATTGTAAGCAGAGGTCCCCAGAAACACAACTCCACATTTCCCCCAGGAGCAATGGTTCAACAGTCACTGACTCTGAGTCCTCAGACTGTAATAGGGCAGCCACAAATGCCAGGAATCACTGTATGTACGGTCCCCGCTGGATCTTCATTCATTCCCGACCACAACACTCCTGTTCTCTTTCCTGGAGCATCTCTTTTCCCCTCAGGGATGCATTTACACTGCTACCTCTCAGACATCACATTTATGCACATGTGAATCTGTTGCTGATTTTGCTGTGATTCATTGGGTCTCAGCTGAGGTCAAGACCCTGTATTTCCAACAAGCCCCATGCTGACAACAGTGTTGGTGTCCCCAAGCCCCACAAACAGCAAGCACCCTGACTTCCTCTTTTTATTCAGAATACTTGGAGCTGCAGGTCCACTCCAGTAGGTGTCTATAATTATATAATATAAACCTTCACATGAAAACTTGTTTCTATTTAGGGGCCTGGAGATGTCAACAAGAACAGGGAAATTCTGAAGACTGTAGCCAAGTGAGACACTTCTAACATTAACAGTACCAAATATTTCAACAACTACAAACATGTCAGGAAGCACATGTAGGTGTGTGGTTGGAGACCAGTGAGGGGGGTGTCACAGGAGAAAGTTTATGAGACAGGATAGCACAACTTGTAGTCAATGAGAGGGGTGGGAAATAGCAGAAGATGTGAAGCTTCTCAATGGTCTGGCTTCTACCTCTTGCCCACACAAGTGTGTTTCAGTTATAATAGGGAGATATGAGTTTCAGATGCCTCCTCTTTTTCCTAGAGGAAAAATAAGCTCAAGAAGACACACACACACTCACTCACACACACACACACACAGCTGCCACCCTCATCTCACCCAGGAGGAAACTGAACTCACCTTCAAACAGCCATTCACTGACATGATTACATTATCTGAAAAAATCTCATAGCGTTTGTATGGAGTATCCTTTCCCTTTCTGAGCATCTCCCTGCTAAAGCTGCCCTTGGACCAAGGCTGCGGATATGTGAAAGCGCCAGTCTTGCTGTCCCAGGCATCCACCAGCTGCAGCTCATCCACTCACACTGAGCCCGAATTTTGTGCCCAGGGATGGTTGTAAAAGGGTGAGATCAGGATGATTTGGAAGGAGGTCGGCTCCTGGAAATCTGTGGAAGAGAACAGTTTGATATTGGAAGAGGAGCACATGAGAGAGAATGGAGAAGATAGGGCCAGGGAGGGGGACCAAAATCTAGGGGACCAAAATCTAGGGGACAGGGAAGCCAGGAAGTTGTCTCAGGAGACATGTGCTGCCCCACAGCCCAGAGCTTCATACCCATCCTTCAGAAGAGCACACGGCCCTGGGGTTGGGAATGCTCAGGAAGGAACCAGGCAGACGCTCTCATTCCCAGGTATGTGCTGGGGAACCAACTCCCCCAGTGTACACATACACATGATTACACAAATACACACATACAGCATACACACATCTACACACTCCCACACAAACACACCCACAGACACACATGTGTACATGAGTACACACACATACAAACACATGTAGTACACGTATCACAGAAACAGATACACACACACACACACACACACACACACACACACACACAGTGTAGGGCCACAGTTCTCACCATCTTCACTGTCACCACCTGGGAGGAGAAACACCAGCAACACAAGTTGCAGGAACAGCATTGTATTTGCAGATGTTCTTTCTATCTCTTAGAAAGTTGGTCTTTGACGGTTGTTCTAACAAACCTGCCCCCCACATAGCACTTCTCTTCTGACTTCCTCTCCACACACAACCTTCCCTGAGTCTCTGAAACAATGCAAATATGTTTCTCCCTCAACCCTGGACGCCTACTCAGAATCTCACTTCCCCTCATGGTCTGATTCTCCTTTCTGACTTCCATCTTCTCCCTGTCACCAACTTCTATCCTGCTCCCTGTCCCCGAACTCAGTTGCTATAGGATGAGTCCTATGTGGCATAGAAAATGACCCTACCTCTCCTACATTTTCTTCTCATCCAGACAGTAACCCATGAAACCACATGGCTCCCACCACCCAGCCCTGGAAACTGCGGCCATTGGGTCCCTAAGGCCCTTGTGACAACACCCCATGTATTCCCTTCCCCATCTCACCCCACCCTAACTCATCCACATCTCTGACTTCACACTGTTGATGTTAAAAACCAAAATCAACCAGGTAGATTTGAGGATCTAATTGGTTTTATTAAGTGATTAAAGAATGGGGCAACATCCCATCCAGCCAGTAGAGGGGGGCTCTGAAGAGTGGTGCAAATGGGAAGATTTTATAGCAAGGAAGTTGGCAAAGAAGAGAAAGGAGTGTTTCAGGGAAGGTCACCCTCCCTTAATTGGGAGAGCAGGGGTGGTATCATAAGGATGATCTCCCCTCCTCCTTGGGGTTGGAGAGGGCCCCTGTGACAGAATAGTTCCCTTGTGTTGACCAGAGAATTCCTCAGTGACAGGCGGACATTTCTGGGGGGAGCTAGAACTGCATTTAGGTTAGGGAGTAAGCAAGGTTTAAGGACTTGGCATGGCCCATGGCACCATTTTGGGCCCACTTTTTGTTCAACAGTTAATCTATTTGTTTGTCCAGATTCCCCTTGATTGCCTGCAACTACCAGTCCACCATTGTCTTAGGGAAGAACCAGTAGCAATTACAGAGACCACAGGACATTGAAACAGCTGCCTTGTGTTAACATATGTTCACTCAGCGAACAGTCACTTACACCTGCCTGGATCGAAGCACTGTGCTACTCTGATGAAAATACAGTGTTGACAGCCCAATCCCTTCTTCAAGGAGCTTTTACCCTACTTGAGAAGAAAAGCATGTAAACCAAGACTATTAATTTTGGTGTTCTGAGATTTATTGTAAAATGCACACTCTAGACAAAAACAAGCCTGCTTGAAACAACATTTTCTAAAGTGGTGACCCTTGCTGATGTTTGCACTCTCAGAATCTTGACTCACTGTTTGGCCCCAGGTGTTTCTACCTCCTCCTGATCCCCACATCTTAAAGAGGGCCTGGCAAGTGGTAAGTGCTCAAAGATGATTTCTGAGTGATCGATTACTTCAGCTCTGGGATCCAACTATTCTTAAATATTATGGAAATCTTCAACATAAAATTTTTTTAGCATCACAATATATTAGTTGTAATCCTATTTGATAAAATGAGAATCGTATACCGTTTTGTTTAGAATAAAGCCAGATGCTAAGAATCGGTATGTCTACACAGAGGGTTCTGCTGTGAATCTCCTATTACTTGTAGTAAGAAACGATGAGAATTTGCAGCAACGGAAGTTAATAGAGTGTTCTGGAATCATGTATCCAGATTCCCTCCTTACTGTTCCTGCTTGAAAGCTCCTTGCTTGTCTTATCATGAGCTGGCCTCTGCTGGACATGCTGACCTTCCTCCTTCATGGTGTTTGTAAGTGTCTAAAAGTTCTTCAGTATTTGTTTGTGCTTTATATCATCTGGATAAATGTGTTTGAACTGTTTGTCTTGTCGTTTCTTGGTTTACCAGTAAACAAATAATCTCGGGCTAACATTATAAAGATAACATTTTTTGGAAAGTTAAGATTGGAATCTAGAAAACTGGAAAGAGATCACTGCTGTATTTAATCTTATGAAAAGCTGGATAATCAAAATCTCTTGACTCCATCTGACTTCATCAGAGCTGAGGGATCAGAGCAACTTAACCTAACATCTTGGAAAAAACAGTCTCCTCTAAGGAAACAGAGATACAAATCCTCACTTACTTGGGACAGATGCCAGATGTTCTACAGCCAGAAAGAAAAATTCCACTGAAATGATTAACAAATGTCTGAAGGTGAGTACCTGGAGCCTTCGAGAGTCATGGACTCAGGAAGTTCTCTGTCTCTTTAGGCTTTTTCCCGTTGACATTTCTGGGGGCTCCTGACAGGCTGGAATCCAAGATATGGACCAGAGAACTGCTTTCTTGGGGTACAAGCCTGAGGCCTGAGAGGACCTGCTACCTGAGAAGGGCAGGAAGGCCATCGTCTCCCACGCAGAATGAAGCATTCATGAGGTGTGGAGAGGTCAGGGAATTGCTTCAGCACACAAGTGAGGCCATGCAGCCACTGGGGGAAAGGGCCTGTAGGGGAAGGAGAGTACCACATCCCGTCCCAGACTAAGAAGCTCCATCTGCTGAGGGAAAGGTGGAAACCCTTAGAAGGCCCAATCCCTAACCTGAAAAACAAAGCCTCAGGCTGAGTATGAGCCTGGATCAGAACAGAGCTAGTGTCCTGCTCTGTCCAAAGTAGGCTAGCCAGCAGGGTACAAAGAGCAGCTCTTGCTAATGGAGGGACAAAAGGATGAAGATGTCAAGGAGAAAAAATTTTCTCTGCCTTTCACAGTCCCTCTCACTAGGCTAGCATCAGATTGACATGAAATGGATTAACAAAAGAAAATAAAATTCAACTGCTTAAGTCCAGGAAATCCACATAGACATGAAATTCCAAAGACACTGAGGCAATATGAAGCTTATGTGAGCTCAGGAGAGGTGTAGGGGTCTGAGGATACGAAGCAGGGAAGACCATTAGTGGGAAGGTGAGAAGAGAGTCTTGGTGGGGGAAGGTGCTCTATTATGCAGATAAATTTCTTAGGTAAAGAAGAATCTCAGCTCTCTTCCTGGCGTTGGCAGGCAGGGGAGGGGGAGGTAAAGACCTTTTCTTGAATTTGTCTCATTTTTATAGCTTTTAACTAAAAAGATTGTTTTTTTCAAAGTCACCCATCTTAGAATGGTCTGCTATTGGTCTCTATAAAGATAAATCACCCTGAGGCACATCCCAAACGTAACACTCACAGTTGATAGGAAGCAAGCCCTCAGGCAAACAACCCCACCCTACAAAGAAAGTAATGGGAAAAGAATGTGAGGACTGTGGACAGAGCCACCAACAAAAACCCAGGTAACTGGACTAGAAGGACTGAACCCCCTACACAGCACTTAGCAAAAGAACAGGCAGAAGCATTTCCATGCTAAAATATATATTCTATGTGCCTCGGAGTCTTATCTTAATGAGATGTCTGCAGTTCGTTCAAAAATTATTAAATACGTGCAAATAAATGCAGGTGAATGGTGTCCCCCTGGCACCTAAGAGAGTCTGCGCTTGCCCTCTGAGTCCCTATACCCAGGGGAGAGTGACATTTTGCACATGAAATGAACAAAACCTACAGCAACAAGAAACACTATGACAGGTTGAATGGTAAGTACTTCAAAGGAAGGAGAAGTTTTTGTATTTTAAAGTCTTTAAGAGCACTTTTTCCCCTTCTTTTTGAGTATGACACCTCACAATTGCCTTTTGCACTGGACCACGAAAATTAAAAATGTCCAGTACTAACACCCTTAAGTTTGGTGTGGGGATAGTGGGAGGGGGTGGTAGGTTTGAGGAGGAAGAAGAAAGAGTGATAACGAAATGAGGAGTGCAATTCTGGGATCAAAGTGTCCAGAGATGATCAGAGACACCAAAGGAAATAACTGATGCAAGAGAAGGAGGGAGCCAGAAGACAGAGTGTAAGCAAGAGGAGTTAGGGGTCTCCAGGAAAAAAAAAAAAAAAGGCAAAATATAGCTTTCCTGACATAAGAAAAGTCACTTTAAACCTCCATTCTGTGAAGTAGGTATGAACAGCCACTATCAGGCCAGGAGAGAGTCTAATCCTTTCACAATAAGTCAGTGGTAAAACTCGCAGGGCTGGTTCAAAATGAAGACTAACCTGACACACTCTTGAGTTATCTTTGCAGTATCTAAGCCTGTTGGAGCACCCAGATGTTGGACCTATGGGGGTCAGATTATAGGTGATGCCCACTTCTGCTGACCTCATGACTGACCCAAACTCTGTCATCTTGAGGTGACTTTTCCCCCAGTTCAATGCTGAATTCCTCATTGCACGAGTCCCTTCTTGCAAATGCATGCATTGCCCATACTTTAAACTTGTTCAATTTTGTTGTCTGTGGAAACACTGCTTTGGGAAAATCCCCAGTGTTCACCTTACTTGTTGCAAGTAAAACCCTTCCTTGTCCTATTCTTTGGCTTGGTTGTGTCTTTTGGCTCAACACCTACCAAGAGGCAAGCAGATTTCAGATAACAGAAGGAAGAGAAGGAGGTGAAGGAAGAGGAAGCAGAAGAGGGTTGGAAATTGAACTGGAGTGGAGCCCCTCATCCTTCGGCTCAGCTCCTGTGGGCAGGATGACTCCAATCAGTGGTGCAGGAAGTAGCTGTTGCATTAGTCATGGTTCCACTGAGGATCTGCCACTTTCTCAGCATCGAGGTCAAGGCAGGCTGCCCCAGCGTGGACCACTTTAGCATGAACATTATTGTGAATTAAAAGAAATCAAAATCCAGCAGGTTCAGAAAAGGCTCTTTGCCTCACCCTCAACTGTCTAAATTTACATTGGAAAAGAGACTGTACCAGGAAGAGAGCTATCAACAGAGAGCCCTCTTTACCTAAAAAAACATATCTGCATAATAAAACATCTTTGTTTTCCATCCTCTCCTCACCTTCCCCTTAATGGTATTCCTCCCCTTCCTGTCCAGACCTGTGCACCTCTCCTGAGCTCACATGAGCTTCATGTTGCCTCATTGTCTTTGGAATCCCATGTCTGTGTGGATTCCCTGGACACATGCAATTGGATTTTATTTTCTGCTATTAATCTATCTCGTGTCAGTTTGATTCTTAGTCCAGCTAGAAGGACCGTGAAAGGCAGAGGAATTTCTTCCTCCCAAGCACCAGCCAGCTCCACTTCTGTGTATGCTTGGCTGATAGTGGACAGAGGACAAGCTCTGAAGCAGTAGCTAGGAGACGGTCTTCTCAAGAGAGAGAGCAAACTTTTGGGGGTGAAGGAGTGTTTGTCATGTCAGTGACACTTGTGTAATCCCTGGACACAGGAGCCCCCCAAGGAGAAATCTAGGAGGTGCTTGGAGGCTATCTGGCAGGATATTCAAGCCCCCCTCAGAGAGCAGGGCATCGGCCATGTCCCCAGATGTCCTTGAGACCCTCCTTTTGGCTCATTTGTGCTCAGACCTTGAGCAAGGTCCTGTTTCTCCAAAAGCCCTTGCTGGATGCCCCCCAAACATCATCATAGTCCTTGAGTTCCTCCCTCCTCAGGACCCAGATGTGATCCCCCTCCCCAGACAGCCCCACAGCCCCACACACTCAACTGATGTGCCCTTCCCACCAACAGAAACCTCAACTTCTCTGCTGAAGAAATCCACTGCCCCTAATAACTGTTTCCCTTTCCTGAGCTTCTCATTCCACCCACACTCTGCCTCCCATTTCTCTCCCAGTTGTCTGGCCTCGAGCAGCTCTCCCCACATCTACTCTGGGCCCTTCTCACCTCTCACACCACATCTCTTGTACTAAAAGAGCTTTGGGCTAAGCATCAAGAAAAGTCCTGGGTGGACATGCACTAGATGCAGTGAGTTGGAGAAAACATACTGGTGTCTGGTCTCAATGTCTTCATCTGTATTATGACAGGATTGAAAGAAGTGAATGTTTTCTCACAGTACCCTGGGCTCTGACACTCCACACGCCTTCCTGTGTTCCTGTGTCCCCCCACCCACATGTCCTGCTCCTCCCTACTCTGCTCTGTGGCCACATGGGGTCCACACAAACTTCACTTCAGCTCCCAGGACCCCCTCCCCCATTTCCTCCTCCTCCTGCCCATTCAATCTAATCTCAGTCCTTCCTTTCCAGACTCACTTTCAAACCTGAAACACTGTTTTCTCACATGCCCTTTGGAATTCTGCGTGCAAATATACAGAACAGATATGAACTCTATTCTGGCAAGATGACATGCTCCGTAACTTGAAAAGACATAAAAAAACAAACATCCAGAAATGCAAGATTAAAATTAAAAAAAAAAAAAAGTCTTTTAGTTTTTTTCGGAATCCAGATCTGTGGTCATAGTGGGAAAAAAAAAAAAAAAAAATGGAAACACCCAGAGAATAACACAAAAGAAATGGGAAGTCCCAAAAGTTGGAGAGGATGTGGAGAAAGGGGAACCCTCTTACACTGTTGGTGGGAATGCAAGTTGGTGCAGCCTCTTTGGAAAACAATGTGGAGATTCCTCAAGAAATTAAAAATAGAGCTTCCCTATGACTCTGCAATTGCACTACTGGTTATTTACCCCAAAGATACATATGTAGTGAAAATAAGGGCCATCTGTACCCCAATGTTTATAGCAGCAATGGCCACGGTCACCAAACTGTGGAAAGAAGCAAGATGCCCTTCAACGGACAAATGGATAAGGAAGATGTGGTCCATATACACTATGGAGTATGATGCCTCCATCAGAAAGGATGAATACCCGACCTTTGTAGCCACATGGACGGGACTGGAAGAGATGATGCTGAGTGAAATAAGTCAAGCAGAGACAGTCAATTATCATATGGTTTCACTTATTTGTGGAGCATAACAAATAGCATGGAGGACATGGGAGATGGAGAGGAGAAGGGAGTTGAGGGAAATTGGAAGGGGAAGTGAACCATGAGAGACTATGGACTCTGAGAAACAGTCTGAGGGTTTTGAAGGGGTTGGGGGGTGGGAGGTTGGGGGAACCAGGTGGTGGGTATTGGAGAGGGCACAGATTGCATGAGGCACTGGGTGTGGTACAAAAACAATGAATACTGTTATGCTGAAAATAAATTTTAAAAATTTTTTTAAAAAAGAAAGAAATGGAAGGTGACATGGCAAACAGGGCGTGTGAGCATACCAGTAACCATGTGTATCTCCCAGGGGTTGGCTGTTCTTGCTGCTCTGTTCAGATCAGGGCACAACGCCTGAGACCAGGCAAATGGATGAGTGTTGGCATCGAGCCTTCTGCTGTCTCCTCTCAGTGACAGGAGGAATCAGAAGAAAACCACCCAACTGTACAGAAGAGGAAGCTGGTCCATCTGTGTATTCCCTGAATGCTGGCTTCCTTATTTGCTTGTTCCTCATTCTAAGAATTACTAATCACAAGGGTTACCCTGGAGTTCACAAATTTTTCACTTGTGTAACACTGGAGTACACAATCTGACAAATTAAAGTAATAAGCGATTCCAAGTTCGGAACACACCTGTGTCACTTGGTGAAATTTTCATGCTATGTTAACCTCAAGAGAGCCACCCTCAACACCAGGTACAAAGGGTTCCCCACGCATAAAGCCTTTCCTTGTATGAGGCCACACTCCTAAATTAGAGAATGCAGAGAGATATAATGCATCACGAAGTCAAGTTGGCAAATAAATAATACATTAGATCCCACAAGAAATCACACATAGCAGAAATTATATTTTAAAAGCTCAAAGATATAAAAAGAAACAACACCAGAAAAGAAACAGACATTATCAAAAAATACCAGATTTTTAATAGCAAAATAACCTTCTAGAAATAAAAACTCTTACCACTGTAATTAAAAACTCAGTGGGTAGAGGAAGTAACAAATAGAGTTGTACTGATTGCATTTAATGTTGTTTTTTTTTTCTGACTTATTTTGCCAGGACCCTTGTTACCAGATAGAAAGTCGGTGAAGGTACCCTCTGCCGTGTGTTTACTTACACTCGTCCTTAAGAGCACCCTCTACAAACATGACCTGAAGAAGACGTGAAGTTTTGCTAGCAAGTTCTGAAAATGCTGCCTAAGTGTTTACTTACTATCCTGCAAGGATTGTTCTACGTTTGCTTACTTTGCTATCTTGCTTAATGCCTATTTACCCAGAAGAAAACATTGTATGAGTCTGCTGGGGTTGCCATGGCAAAATACCCTAGACAGGGGGGCTCAATCATGTATTTTCTTGTTTGTTTGTTTTAATTATAATATGTATTTTATTTCATTCTATTGTTTCATTTAAGTATAATATTCAAACACATATTTCTAACAGTTCCAAAGACCGGAAGTCTGGGACCAAGGGGTCAGCAGGTTTGGTTCCTCCTAAGGCCTCTCCTTGGCTTGTAGACAGATGGTCACCTTAGCCCTGTGTCCTTGCATCACATTTTCTCTGCACACCCCACGTGTCAATGTCCAAATTTCCTCTTCTTTAAGAACACCATTCAGAGTAGACTAGGGCCCACCCTCAGGCCTCATTTTAATGACTCTTCGAGGGCCCTACTCTTGAGTGCTAAGGCTTCAAGATATGAATTCCCAGGAGATACAGCTCAGCTCACTTTTCAAAATCTTCTTCACTTTCAAATGTGGGTGTTTTTTTTTTTTTTTTAAGATTCTATTTATTTATTTAAGAGAGAGAAAGAGCAGGAAGGCGAGAGAGAGACTCCAGAGCAGACCCCATGCGCAGTGCGGAGCCTGATGTGGCACGCAAGCCCGTGACCACAACATCACAGCTTGAGCCAAAACCAAGACTTCATCACTGAACCCAGTGAGCCAGCCGGGCAACCCATCCAGTGTGTGTGTGTGTGTGTGTGTGCGCACGCATACATGTGTGCACACGTGTGTGTACACGTGTGCATGTATGTGTGTGTTTAACAAGGGTATTATTGATTTCTAGACCTCAGAGACTATTGCTCTGGTTTGTGAAAATAATGTCCGCTTTCCCAAAGCCTGTGACTCTGTTTTGTCTTCTTATTAATAGTTACAGCTCTGGTGTTTATGTTTAAATCAACATCTATGTTCTAAGATGTATAAATTATTCTGGTGTTTCTTTATCAGATTGAAAAAGAAACACATTTTCCCCTTCTTCCACTAGATTCACTTGAAAAGAGGAAAAAGGAAGAGCTACTTTTGTATTAAGATTTCTTATAACTCCAAATAATTAAGATTACTTCAGCAGATTTCATTGCATAACAGACTTACAAAACACAGGAATGGGACAAGAGCTCAGAAACAGATCCGTATAGACAGACCCAGTGTAATTGGTGCTACATAGCACTGGCCTTAGTGAAGTGACTAACATTGCTAAAAATAAAAATCTTACCTGTATTTCACACCAGGCACAAAAGTCAGTTCCAGGTATATTATAGATCTAAATGTAAAAGGTAAAATAATTGAGTTTCTCAAAGGTAAAATACTACAGTGGTTTTCAAAGGTGATCCCCAGACCAGCAGAAACAGCATCATCTGGAATTGTAAGAAATGCTAATTCTTGGACCTCTTTCCCAATCTAAGGAATTTGAAACTCTAAAGGTATGTGCCAACAATTTGTGCTTTAAAATGCCTTCCAGGGGTGCCTGGGTGGCTCAGTGGGTTAAGCTGCTGCCTTCAGCTCAGGTCATGATCTCAGGGTCCTGGGATCGAGTCCCGCATCGGGCTCTCTGCTCAGCAGGGAGCCTGCTTCCTCCTCTCTCTCTCTCTGCCTGTCTCTCTGCCTACTTGTGATCTCTCTCTGTCAAATAAATAAATAAATAAATAAAATCTTAAAAAAAAAAATGCCTTCCAAGTGATTCCACTTAAATTTGAGAATTACAGAGTCAGGAGATTATCTCGTGACCTCAGGACTAGAGTGACTAATTCACAGGATTAGATAACTATAGTCATAAAGAAAAGCATCCACAAACTTTGTCCTGTTAAAAAGAAATCCTCCTCACCCAAATATGACTTTATAAAACTGGAAAGTAAACCAGAGCCTGGCAGGAAATATTCACAATCTTATGTCCAACCAAGGATTCGTATACAGAAATGATAAAGAACTTCCAATCAACAAGAAAAAGACTGACTCCTCCCCTCAACATGTAGAGCTAAAAACCTAAACTGGTACTTCACTAAAGACAGTATCCAAACGGCTAATGGGCCTATGAGAGAAAGGTACATACCGTTAGTCACCAAGGAAACAGGAACTAAAACATAGTGGATACACTATGTCCCCATCAGAATGGGTACAATTCAAAGGGTTAGTACCTAGGATAGAGGAGGATGTGGGGAAGGCGGAAGGTGGACCACTGTGAAAACCTGTTTGCCAGCATCCACCAAATGCAAAAACCACGTGTGACCTGTGAGCCGGCCATTGCATTTCCACACACAGTCCCGAGAGAAATGAGTGGTCACGTTCGCAACGAGACATATACAAAAACGTTCAAAGCAGCACGATTCAAAATAGGTAAAGTCAGGAAACAATTCAAATGTCCGTGCCCAGCAGAATGGATAGACTGGGGTATATTTACCCGGTGGCTTACTACAGAGCCACCACTCCATGGCATGACATGGACAAGCCTGAGAGAAGTCACCCTGCTGGGGGGGAGACAGACAGAGTAGGGCACACCACGTGAGTCTCGTGACGGGAAGTCAAGGACAGAATCAAAACTGCTCTGTGCTGATGGAGAGGGGAAATCTGCTGTCTTTAAAAGGACCATGAACCGGCACCTGGCTGACTCAGTGGGTTAAGCCTCTGCCTTCAGCTCAGGTCATGATCCCAGGGTCCGGGGATCGAGCCCCGCATTGGGCTCTCTGCTCAGCGGGGAGCCTGCTTCCTCCTCTCTCTCTGCCTGCCTCTCTGCCTACTTGTGATCTCTCTTTCTCTGTCAAATAAACAAATTTTAAAAACCTTTTAAAAAATAAATAAATAATAAAAGGACCACGAGGGAGACTACCAGGTGCTGAGAATATTCCTCAGCAGGGCACTGGGTCACGCGTAGGTTCCTTCACAACAGGGAAGGAGAGAGAATCAAAAGCGCACTGACCTGGGGCGTTCATAGGTTAAGACATGACACCAGGCCGTTGCTGTGGGACGCTGGGAAGAGAGACCGGGAACTGCGAGAAAGCCAGCACAACGGCATGTTTTCACAGTGGTCACCAGAAGCCCTGATCCTCAATGGTGCCCTTGAGGAATGTGAGGGCAGCACAGAGCCAGACCCCCTCCCAACAGTCCAGGATCGCCCCGTGGGCTGTTACTTCCCCCAGGCTTGCAGTTCCGAGCACCCACAAGTCATAACCCGCTTCACTCGGGGGCCCCAACCACATGCTGAGAAAACACCTTGGCGCCAAAATGCAGGAGATAAGCAGGGCAGCTGCAGCGGGTTCCCAGCAGCTGGGCTGAGGAGGGGTGAGGCAGGGCACAGGGTTTTATGAGCAAACAAGCAAAACATAATCTATACAGAAAATCACCCAGTTCTTTCATAGGGAGACTTCAAGACGCCAGTGTTCAGTAACGTGCCCCCAGGGACGCCCGGGGAATACAGACATCCACAAGCCCCGAGTTCCCATGCTGGCATGATGTCTGCGGAGACCCCCCGAATTCCGTGCGGCTCAGACTCGCTCGTTCCGAATTAAAAACCCAGAGCCTGATGTGCCCAGTGCCTGTCAGCGGGTGTGACCCGTCACCTGCTGTGACATCTGTTCGTCAATGGGGACCCTGATCTTAACCACCACTTTAAGAAGAGCAGGCGGGTGCAACCTGGTACCTTATAAGCGACCTCCATCGACGTGGGGAGCTCTGCGGGAAGGCTCTGCTGCAGGTGCGGGACTTTATCTGCCTGTGAGCTACATCCCCCATACTTTCCCACAGCCACAGTCAGCCTCCAAAGAGATCTCTATGTCACATCTGTAATGAAAGTCCTAATTTCTCCAGCTTTGGGGAGGCATTCTCCTTAAATCTCCAAAATTTAAGTAAACTACTTTTACTATTTAAAGTTTATTCTATTCCTAACGAATCATTAATACGGAGCTAGTCAGATGTTCTCCCTCTTCTTTTCTCGTTACAGGGAACTGCATGTCTCAGGAGGCTTTTTGTTTTTAATGTATGTTGTCCAATGTGTTGGCATGAAGTTTTCTGAATTCCCATCATATTCCTTTAGTAATAAAGTCTGTGGTAATATCCTTTCTTTTCTTCTTAATACTGGTCGTTCGTTTTGTTTTGTTTTTTCCTCTTCCCTTGTTCATGTTGGTAAACTTCTATAAATTAATTCAATTAATCCTTTTAAAACCAAACAGGGGGTTTCATTGATTGTGTTGTTTTCTCCTTGACTGACTTCCTCTTGATCCTATTATTTCCCATCTCTGTTGGGTTTACTTTGCTCTTTCTGCTCTTGCCTCTCAAGGGAAAACATAGATCACTGATTCTAAATTTTTCTCACCAAGTTTAATACAAGCTTTTAAACTCTGTGGTGCCTCTTTGTTCTGTACCTCTTCTGATGAATCTCACATCCTTTGATATGCTATGTCTTCATTACCACTCAGTTAAATCTATTTTCTAATTCCCCTTTCAAATCCTTCATTAACCAATAAATTATTTGGAATTGTGCTGCTTAATTTTCAAATATTTGTGTATTTTAAATGTCTTGTTATTATGAACTTCAAATTCAATTCCATTTTGATCAGAGAATACAGAGAGTGATTTCAATTCTCTGATATTTACTGAGACTACTTTATGGCCCACAATGGTCTACAGTGATACTTCTTCATGCACAGTGGAAATTCATATATATATCCAGAATTCATAAGGTGCAACGTTCAGTGGGTGTATATTAGTCCTATTGTTATCCTGTTGCTTGAGTCTTCTACGTCCTTATTGATTTTTGTTCATTTATTCTATTAATTGCTGAGAACAGGTGTGCTAAACTCTCCAATCATGATTTCTATTTGTGTATTTCTCCCTTTGATTCTGCCAATCTTTCCATCAGGAGTTGTGAAATTCTGTTATTAGGTGCATTGACATTTACGGTTTTTATGCTTTCTTTATGAACTAATCCCTTTTTTAAGATTTTATTTTTTTAAGATTTTATTTATATACTTGAGAGAGAAAGAGAGACAGAGAGAGAGAAATATGAGAGGGAGCACTAGTGCGCAGGAGCAGTAGGCAGACTCCCCGCTGAGCAGGGAGCCCGACATCGGGCTCTACACCAAGACCCTGAGATCATGACCTGAGCAGAAGGCAGAGACTTAATTGACTGAGTCCTCAGGCATCCCTCTGAATTGATTATTTTATCATTACTAAATATTCCTCTTATTTACTATTCCCAGATCTTTCTAATTCCTCTTGTATATCCAAGTTTAAAGCTGGTATCATTTCTCTTTATCCCGAAAGACTCACCGTAGCATTTCTTAGTAAGTCTACTGTCAACAAATCCCCTCAGCTCTCATTTATCAGGACATATCTCTACTTGACCTTTAAATTTGAAGGATAGTTTTGCTGATTATATCTAGCATGCTATAAAACTTTAAGTTGATAGTTTTGTTTGCTTTTTCCTTAACCCTGGGAAGATACCATTCCATTGTCCTCTAGCTTATGTTTCTAGCAGGAAGGCAATGCCATTCTGACCTTTGTCCTGTGCGTAGTGTCTTTCTTCATGGCTGTTTTTCGGATTCTCTCTTTCTCTTTGGTTTTCAGCATTTTGACTATGACATACATTGATATGGGTTCTGGAACTTTCATCAATTTTGAGAAATATTTGGCCATTATTTCTAAAAATAGTTTTCCTGCCCCTATCTAGTTATTATAACACTAGTCAGAGGTACCGTTCAGTTATTTTAGCTTTTCCCCCAGTGTTTTATTTCAGGTATTTTCTATGGCCCTTTCTTCCAGATCACTGACTCCTTCTTCCACAGTGTTTATCCTGTTACTGAGATCATCCATTACGCTTTTCTCAGAACACATTCTACGCATTTGTAAAGTCTTCATATGGGGGTGCCTGGGTGGCTCAGCTGTTGAGCATCTCCCTTCGGCTCAGATCATGATTCCAGGGTCCTCGGATCCAGTCCCATATTGGGCTCTCTGCTCAGTCAGGAGCCTGCTTCCCCCTCTCCCTCTGCCTGCCGCTCTGCCTACTTGTGATGTCTCTATCAAATAAATAAATAAAACCTTTAAAAAATAAATTTTTCACATATTCTATATGTTTGTCCATATGTTCACCCATTTTTTTAATCTTGACTTGTAAATTTCTAGATACATATATGTATTTTTTTTTAATGGAAAGAGGTTTCATTTATAAAAGGACTATTTACACAGTGTAGGGGAACCTCAAGCAACATAACCCAGAGCTAGGAGCCACAGAGCCATCCCCAGCTCAGGGCCTATTAGCCAAACAGAGGGAGTCATTCCTGGAACCCAGAGGGAGAAAGTCACACAGAGTCAACCACTCTGAGAGGAGCAGTGATCTCTACTTGAGGGACAGAGCCAGCCAAATGCTGCAATATAATAGCGTTATATTGATAATATTAGTTTTAAGTTCCTTTTCTGCTAGTTTCAACATCGGGGTTATCAGTGGATCCCTTTCTTTCGAATTTTTTTTTTTTTATGTGTCCCATTTCCTCACATACTTCACAGTGTTTTATGATGTGCTGGGCATCGCCCATAGATAATGGGGGGGGGGCTTAAATAGTCAGCTCTTTTGCTTTGTTTTTATTTCTAGGAGTGTGCAGCCTCTGTCCAACGCACGGCTGCTCAAGTGAGGAAGTCAGTATCCAGATTGTCCCAGGGATGAAATTAGGTTGGCCTAGGCATGTTTTTTAAATCGACCTCGCCTCTCAGACTTCCTCCCAGAGCCAAGTCAGACTTCATTGGTCTCCTCAATTTTTCGATCCCGGAGCCCGGTGGGAGTTGGGCGTGTTTCACCTTTTGAGTCAATGGTAGCGTCCTCTGTTTCTAAAAATCATAAGACTACATGAGACTAGAGTCTTTCTACTTACGGACTCATCCACACTGCCCTTTCCTCAGCACTACAGGAGGGAAGCCAGCGAGAACTGTTAGCTCAAGTAAATTATCGCTGAATTTGAGAGTCTCTCAGACCCCAGTGACCCAGCCGCCCCCACCCCCACCATGGCCGGCGTGTCTCTCGGAACGTCGGCAGGCTTTCTTCTCCAGAGCTGCCTCCACGGTCATGTGTAAAGAGTGCTCTCTGAACGTCAGTGCGTTGGGGATTTTCGTGCCTCCACGTCTCTTCAGTGGCTTCATCGATAAGTACAATGTTTATACTCCCTAAACATTGTGGTGTTACAATGGAAACAAAGATCTACATCCTTTAATATCTCAGCCAGGAAATGGCTTATTGTGTTTAAATTCTAGCCAAATTGCAAAGAAAACTACAGTTTCTCTTTATTTTATTTTTTCTAACATGAGGTTCTTATGGTACTTATCTCCTGCTTGGTGAAAAAACAGAAAGAAGAAAAGAAGGCAGTTACATTTAAAACTCGGTACGGGATCTAGAATTCCATTTTTGTGTCACGAACCTAGGAGATCCTATTGTGCACATAGAACGCAGAAGGGACATACTCTTGGAGACTGTGACCCACAAAGTCTAGGGTCTCTCTAAGTTGGCTTCTTCTAAAGCAAACACACAAAATGTGTAACAGATGAAAAACCAGTAGGAGTAGGGCCAGGAGTTGTTGCAGAGAAGGAGGAAGGGGCAGCGGCTGCGCTTCCGCTCTGGGACACAGAGGAGACCCAGAGAAGTAAACCACTGATGTCAGAGGGCAGGCAATGGAACAGTGGGGAGCCAAGGGCATCAGGGGTCCAGCCCAGAGACGCAGAAGCAGAGCAGGGCATGGGAACCCTGATGGTTCTGCAGGAAGTTCACTACAAGGAGGGAGAACTAAGTCTGGAACAGGCGCTCGGAGCTCAGTCCTCACCAGGGAGTCACAGATTAACCCCTCAGGAGCCTGGAATTACTCACTGCAAAGAAGCTGCTGATGCTTTTATCTTGAAGTTACAATGACTTTGTAGTGGTCGACACAGCACACAGCTGTGAGGAGGCATGAGGAGGCATCCAAAGAAGAGAAAGCCACACAGCTTCCTGTCCCTTCTGCCACACGGAATCTCCGTTTGTTTGAACTATTGAAGTCTGGTCTGAAATGAAGGAGCCTGTCGATGGCCCGTCATGTAGGTGTGGGACGCCTCCCCTTCTGTTTCCTGGTTTGCTGGCACGCCGTGGCTCTGCCGGAGGGCGTCTGTTCTCGTCCCATGTTTTCCAGTCGCTGCTCTCCACGCTGGAAGGACCCATGAATGATCGTGTGTTCTTAGTGGGGCTGAGCAGACACGCCAATCTGAACACCTGACTCCAGCGAGGTATGCAGTGTCCTCGGGGAAAAGAAGACCCAGACGGCAGCATCCGTGACGTCTTTGCTTTCAGTGGTTCGTGGAAACGCCCACCCACCCCAAATTCTCGGTAAGACGGCACAAGTGCCCTGACAGACGATGACCGTACCTGAGCCAGGGACATGGTCTCTGCTGCTGTATCCTGCTACATACGGGGTCAGTGTAGTACATTGTCCTCTGGGGTCAGGACCCCTATTGTTCAACTTTGTTTTGATTTTTTGGTCAGGGAGCGCTTACCTTCCTTTACCTACATAATGAATTGCTCCTGAGGGGGACAGCCTGTCTCCCCCATCGTCCTCAGGACCATGCCAGCTGTGGCAGCAGGAAAGGCCATATGGATGGGAGGAAGGGAGCTTCTGCCCACCTGCCCTGTGTGCGGCACTTCCACCGGCCAGCACGGCTCATCCCCAAGACCTCTCTATACACCACAGGAGAGTGTAAGTAAAAAGTAAGAAATAGAGCCCCCCGAGGCAGCCTATTCCAGATCAGCAGGCGGTGGGAGCTCCCTGGTGCTCCTTGTACTGTGTGTTCATCAGCGGGAATCCTAGTTGCCAACCACTGTGCCCTGGGGAGTCCATGGCTGCGCCCACTTACTCCTTATTAAAATACTCGAGACCTTTGTTGAGAAAATGTTTCGGTAACCCTAAAGATTGTAACCTTGGTAAAGGGCTTATAGTGTCATGCCCATAACGGAACAAACATAGGTCTTCACGGTGCGGCATCAGAGGTGACTTGGGTCCCCCGAGGTGAGTGACAGCCACTGTGTGCCAGACCCGCCCCTTCACACGGCGACTATGGATGGGCTAGATGTACACACGCAGTGGGATGAGTCTTCAGGCAGCGTTTGGGGGAAACCATGGGAAGGATCAGAGCAATGTCGCTATCAAACACCATTTATGACAATGTAAAATGCGTGCACACAAAACTATCTGCAAGAGGACATCCACAGAAATTAGAAGTTACCCAATAGGAAAGTGGTTGTGTGTGTATGAAATTGGACATATAAGTGGCTGATAAGAACAAATGCAGTAAATGCTTAAGCAGAAGAAAGTGTTTTTGCCCTTGTCCTTGTCCTACACTGACATTCCCTGAGCCGAGGAGTCTGATGAGCTCGACCCTCGGTGTCTCACGCCCGACCCGTAAACGAAGAGATCCTTAGTAGGAGAACAGAAAGGCACCGCAGAGCGGTGAACGGGAGCTGCCACGCGCGGGACTTGGAGCGTCTGCCGTCGTGGGCGCTGCGAAGCCCAGCTCCGGGCGAGCCACGAAGGGACGTGCGGGCCGGGCGCGGCTTCACGGTCTCACCCGGGGCGCCACAGACACGGAGAGAGAAAGGAAACTGAACAGTAGACATGAAGACGTTCAGATCCGCCGTCTTAGCTAAATTCTTTAAAACAGTCCTCGTCTTCAAACATGAGCAGTGGTCCTGAATAGAGTCTTTTTACCCGTCAATCATTTTCATGAAGCATGACTTATCTTTTCAACGCTGTTCTGGAAAAATTGTCAATCTGTTGATTTGATGGAGTTTCGGTTCCTGGTAAAATTAGGCAAATACAAATTCTGATCCAGTCTGAATTCCACATCAGGATACATGCGACAGGCTCGCACCCCAAGAGGGTCCCCGGCCACAGCCACCATCCTTCCACCACAGCCAGAGCCGCTGTGACTCGCGAGGACCTTCTGCCCGAGCAGGTGTGGCGGGGCTGTTTAGTCCCTTCCTGGTTTACAGGGTCGCGCCCGGGAAAGCCGCAGCGGCCAAACACACAGCTGATTCCAGAGCGGGGTCCACACGGGGCCTGCAGGTCTCTCCAGACGGCCCCTTGGCCAGCAGTGTCCGCAGCCACGCTCCTACGGGTTCCTTGGCCAGCCTGAGGTGTGGAAGAGCAGGTGTCCAGACCAGACGGGGGGGGACCCCAGCGGGCCTGCAGGGGACTGCTCCCGGGCCTCACAGCCTTCAGCCTTTCTTGGGTTAAATGGTGCTCTTGGGAGATGGCGGCTCGCAAAGGCTGGGTTAATCGGCAAAATCTTGCGTCTCCCTATCGTGGAGGCTTTATTGTGGAGAATTTAAACATGGAAGAGGCAAAGGAAGGCACAGTACTGTGACGGAGCTAAGTGGCTCATCCCCCGTGGGCCGTGGGCCTGGTCGTCCCCCGACACGCTCTCCGACAGGCACCCCCGCACCCCTGCCCCTCCACACCAGCCTTCACACCTCTCTTCACCCCTCACACCGCACCCGTATCTGCCCCCACACCCATCCGCCCCCGCCTACCCCACGCATACCCACACCCCCCTGCACAGCCTCCGTACCCACAACTCTTCCCACACTCCCTCCACACCCACACCCTGCATAACCACACCCCCCCTTACGCCCTCCACACCTCCACCCACACCCCCCTGCACAGCGACAGCCCCACCCGTATCTGTACTGTCCTCGCACACCTCCACACCCCCACAAATTCCAGGGGTCCTACCCTTTTATCGACAAGCACTGCGGCGCGTGTTACAATATCAGGATCGTACCTAAAACAGCAAATAGTTCTCGAGTCCCCTTAAATGTCCAGTGTACTTTTAAGTGGTTTTTTTACATCTTCAGATGGATGAAAAAAATCAAAAGCACAACAGTGCATGACACATGGAGGTCACACGAGGTTCACATTTCCACATCCATAAATCAAGTTTTGTCGGCACAGACACTTGGTCATTACGTGCTCCAGCTTCTGTGCCCCGTCCGCAGAGCGGAGCTGTTGTCACTGGGACACGGTGGCCGCAAAGCCCAGAGCATTTACTATCTGTCTCTCAACAGGAAATGACCACCCACCCCAGCCCCATTCTGCAACCTCCAGCGCCCCAGCCTGGAAGGAACTCTGCGACAGCCCCTCCTGCGGCTGTGCCACCTCGTCCGAGACCCACCTCCCCAGCCACTAAGGCGAGAGGGAGCCACGGAGCTGGGATGAGGGTGTGGGCGGTGGCGCGGCCGTGGGCCGTGTGGCCACCAGAGGGAGCAGCTGGGCAGTTGGTGGCTGGAGAGCGTGCAGTCTGTGATCTGGACTCCGGCTCGCCCTTCTCAGGTGTGTGCTGAGTCCCAAGGTGGCCCAGGGCCATTCTGGCTGCCAGTGGCAATGATCAGAACTTCTTCGGTCCGTAAAAGAATATTACAGCAGTGTGTATGTCTCCCAAACTTCTGAGTATCTCCTCGGCCTGAATATCCACGGAATTAATGACAGATTCTAGAACAACAAATACCTTCAGGATTTGTGGGGTTTGCCCCCTCAGCTGACCCAACCCCCTGTCCTGTAGAACGTGAAGAAACTCAGATCATCCTGAAAAGCCCTTTAAAGGACTTCAGGGTTGGGGAGTGCCTGGGTGGCTCAGTGGGTTAGGCCTCTGCCTTCGGCTCAGGTCATGGTCCCAGGGTCCTGGGATGGAGCCCCTCATCGGGCTCTCTGCTCAGCAGGGAGCCTGCTTCTCCTCCTTCTGACCCTCCCCCTGCTCGTGTTCTCACTCTCTCTGTCTCTCTCTAAAATAGATTAAAAAAAAAAAAGACTTCAAGGTAGAGACTTAGTGTTTGTAGACGAACCCAGGCAATGAAGCCTGGCCTTATTGTTCCCCGATGCGGCAGGCATTCCACCAAGGAGCTCTTTTATGTCCCCCCACCCACCCTACAGCAAGACTCAGTTCCCTTCACCCATGACTTTTAATATCACTATGAAAATTCTTCTTATAGGGCCTGCCGTGTGAATCTGCAGAACAGTCCGTAAGGAAGAGAAAGCAGCCTGGGCGTCTTGTGCGGTGAAAGACTGAACACAGGCAAGAGGGCGTTGTCAATTGTTGGAAAGAAGAGATGAGAGTGTGGGCTGAGAGCAGCCGAAGTGACTCCCAGAGGCCGTAGCTTGCACCAAGCTTTCCAGGAGTCAGCCGTGGAGGTGACGACACAGACCTCCTGCCTTTGAAGGAAGAGTTTTATTACGTACAAACCCCAGGAGAAGGGGCCACGTGGAACACGGCACACTTCGGACTGGAGGCAAGGCAAGGAGAAGCAGGGTGGGAGCCTCTCCTGCGGTTTCCACAGCAATGGCAAGGCAGGCGGGCCGGCAGGAGGGTCGGCGACTCAGGGTAAGGCAGTCCGAATAATTTCAGTGGGCTGGGAACAAGCAGGAAGGTGTTGGTTGGTGCCCTGGGTCATTAGAGGAGGGGGAGATCTTAGTTTGGTGTTTGAGTTACAGGAGGAAGGTGGCTGCAGACACGGGATGTGGGTTGGCTGGTTTGCCTGTGAAAGGTTGCTCCTAGGGAGTCATGTGCTAGTTAGGAATCAGCCAGCCCTAGAGGGACAGTCTGTCCTGGCCAGCTAGGTCCTCAAGACTTCAAAACACCATAAAATACAGAAAACAAAAAACACGGTCACTCCATTGGGCATTTCACACCTGGGTCAGAGTGGCGACGGAGAGGAAAGGACCATTCATCTACCAAATTCAAGACCACACCACAGTGGTTTAGCCCAGCGAGTAGGACGCCGGGTCAGCGAGTTTCTGCAACCGCTGCTAACCACGGCCACTGTCTCTGAACACACCGAGGTGGGGAGGATGGGAAGTAGAGACGGGCGCCGAGGACCTTATGGGCCACGACTCGAGTGAGGAAACCCATAGTAGGAAAAAGTTCACACAGTTTCTGCCTCCCCAAGATCACATGGAAGGACCTCCTCTCCCCGCAAGACAGAAAAGCAGAGCCCACTTACCCCGGGCCTGACCCAGGTAGAGCCATGGACAGTGCGTACGGCACAGACGTTGGACGTTGGGCGGAACAGGTCAGCCTGTGTCTGCGAGAGGGAACACATGGAGGCTGAGTCAGGCACCTCAGCCCAGGACTTGAGGAGTCTCTGAGCACAGCCGGGGGCGGGATGAGTAGGGGGTCAGGCAGCGTCCCTGGGCTGACAATATGCCGGGAGCTCAGCGGCCCCAGGAGGATACACTTCGGGGCAGAGTGGCAGGCAGGAGACAATGTGCAGCAGGCCCTGGGGCCTCGGGCAGAGCCCTGCCACCTGTTCCCCCAGGAAACATGGTTAGATGAAAGGTGTCAAGCCAGGGTCATAATTCATGCTGACGAAGGTCCACCCCTCCTCCTGCCTAACACCCAAAGCCAGCCTTGAAAGGATCACAGAGTTTCCCATTAGCCCAGGAAGCCCACATTTAGGGCTCTCGTGTCGCTCTTGTTTGGGGGTGACGACCAAGAGTGAAGATTGTGCACCATCTCCGGCAAGTACGACCCCGGAGTCATGGACCACCTGTTGTCTTCGTGTTGCTTCAGCCTTTCCCAGGTTAATTTTAATTATTTTCATATTTCATCATACTAGGATGCCCTCGACCGTCAGTATGACAATACTTTAGGCTCCCTTTAGGGAAGGAAAATCTGACAAATGCACAAAAACACAATATTGATCATTTCATGTTCTAGCTTTTAAGGGTTCTCTTAAACCACACTTATGTGTTAATCACCATCCTTGTGAATCAAGGAAAGATAAATTTAAGAGAAATAAGTCGGCTGTGGATTCTGAAAACTTCGTAAAGCTGCTGTGGCCCCTCCAACTGTCACAGACCTCATCACTTCCGTCGGTGGCGGTCCTCTGCTCTGGTCTGTGCTGCAGAGACGGCAGGTGCCTCCCCAAATCACCGGACATGGAGCGGGCACGTTATCACCAGCAAAACGCACCTGTCCGCCGGGGGAATACATGCGGAGAAAGGCTCTGCTGGCTGTGTCCTTCTCCTGAGAAGTCACCGTAAGGTGCAAAGAAGGGGGTGTCTCCTTCCCAGATCCTGCCCCCAACGCTCTCCTGGTGGGTAAAACGGTGGCGTTTCCCACAGGAGCCTGACCGTGAGCAGCAGCGGGGAGCAGGAAGGAACGCGGGTCCCTGTTCCCTTCACGGATCCGCTTGTGAACGCCTTCCTCCGGGTGTCCATCCAGCGAGAGGAATGAACCTGTAGTCTGTTTCTGCCGCGTTATTCTGTTATTTGGGCTGTTCCTGCCTCAAGCAACTAGAGCGAGGCCTAGCCGATGTTTGTTCACAAGTTGTCGTCCTTGTGAAATACAGGCTCTCCTACATCCTTACGTGAAGGGCCACAGCCTCGCAGCACGGTCTCACATTCTCGTGCCTTTATTTCCCCAAAATACAATCTCAAGAGGAGAATGTCTGGGTGGAGAGGTCTGTCCGTTTTTCATGGAAAGAGAGTCTGTCAAGTCGCTTTCCCCAAGTCTGTTTGGAAAAAATCCTGTATTTCTCTCCCTTTTTGTTGCCCACCTGGTAAGAACGGTGTCTCCTGTTGCTGTAATTTGCATTTCCGTGATTACTAAGGACGATGATTATCTTTCCTAGTTTCTTAGCCAACTTGGATTTGCTCTTTTGAGTTTCCTGTTCAGTCTTTGCCGTTACTCTCTGAGCACTGAGCTTGTTCTTACAAATGACGAAGAGATGTTTCTCATCATTAATACCAGCTCGAGCTATCTGTAATTTTCCCCAATCTAGGGTCGATGATGTTATCTATTGCCATACAAAATTTAAGTTTTTTAACATGTATTATTTTATTTTATAGTTTCCGAGTTCCTATTTTGGTAAAATAAATAAATAAATAAAAATAAAAATAATAAAAATCTCTGAAACTTCAGTCCTTAATATATCTGGAATTTATTAATGCTGTCAGGTAGATTTCCAATATTTCTTTCCTGGATGGAGAGCCAGCCCTTCTTCGGTTATTCTTCTGCAGCGATATGGAATCACTCTATCCCTTACCTTCAGTTCTATTACCACACTACTTTCTTCTCAGCTTTTAATTTATTTTATGTCCATTGCCATATGTCTAGCACATAACACTGTGTACCTGTAAGGTATACAACCTGTGAACCTGATACATTTCTACATTGTCACAGGATTGCCGTCGTAGCAGTAATGACCGCCTCTCTCTCGTCACATAATGATTGTTTTCTAGGGGTTGGGATCATTAAAATCTGGTCTCTCAGCAAGTCGGGTGGCTCTGTATTCCCTCTCCCGTACATGAGAATCTCTAAGACTTCTCTGCTACTCTCTGCAAGTTTGTCCAGTCGCTGTCGGTCTTGTCCCTCCCTGTGCCATCCCCACTGCCCTGTCCCATAGAATTTGGGGGACGGTGCCTCTAAGTTTTAATATTCAGTATGGCAGGTCCCATACCCACATCATTATTTTTTTTTCACATTTTTAGCCATTTTAATACTTCTAATTTCATTTAATTTGCACATCTTCGTGGTTGATATTTGATTATATTAACTATTCCAAACCAAGAATAGGCCATATATTTCCATTAATTCAGAACACATCTTTTGCCCTTCGGAAGACTCTGCTTTTCTTCATTTGGTGTGTGTACCATTCTTGTGAAATTCCTTCCTAAGAATTTCATATTTCTGCCACTTTTTTTGAATGGACTATTTATTCACATTTTCAATTCTAATTGATTGTTGTTAATAGAGAGAATAGCTTTGATTTTCCTACACTTACCTTGTCCACATGACAAAAATCCCTGTTCAAATTCAAGTTGTTATTTGCTTTATCAAATACGGTTGCTTGGGTTTCCCAGGTACATGGCCTTATCACCTGTGGAAAGAGCTAAGTTTAGTTCTTTTTGTCACATCTGTAGGGGACACAAGGGTCCCTCTGCCTTGGCAGTTGGCTTTCAGGCCCAGGACAAGAGGACCTTTCCAAAGGCCACCAAGCCAGTAAGACATCTCGACTGTCAAGGCTCAGGACAGCTCACCAGCAAGGCCTGGACCTCCCAGCACATTCTGTGTTCGGCGCTCTTTGATCACATGGCGAGAAACCAACTACACTTCCTCTCTCTCTTTTGGAAGCACCAGGACTCTGAAGTCTGAAATGCAGCACAGAACGTGCACCTTCGTACCTTGCAAAACGTGTTTCCTGGGAGTCAGGCTTATATTTCTAAGATGGAGCTCCCCAGGCCAGGACTGTCATGGAGCTGTTGGGCTAGGGTTGATGTGGTCACTGCTGTTGAAATCTAGAAACCGAGACACAGATGTAATGTCCCACTTCCCTCCATTTCGAGCTGTATTTCTGGAACCCAAAGAAGTTGATCTAACTTCTGGAAGTTCTAACAAGGCTACTTTGACCCTCTGTTTCTTCTACCCGACGTCTCCGTGTGTCCACTCGCCAACGAAGCATCGCAGTACATTTTCCAGCACAGTCCCAGCGCGTCTCCAGTCTCTACATGCACCGGATCCAGTGCTAAGGGCTATCATTTATGCAGGACGCAGCAACCCGCCGGTAACAGGTGTAAATCTTAGACTATAAATTCAATGGGCAAGAAATAGCACTTTCTTCAGTTTCTATTGGTTAACCTCTAACTTCTAAGTCTGAGCATCGCTCTACTCTGTGGTCGGGGAGGTGTAACCAGAGCTTTCCTCGGTTTCTGCCCCAGTCCCTGGAGTCCTGACTCTAATCCAACAGCCCCTGGTGCGCATCCACTGAACCACACAGGTCACTGCTCAGATATTCACCTCGCTTCCTGCGCAGCCTCACAGACCCTGCGCACTCTCTGACATTTCTGTGCCACAAACATGAGCATGAAGTTTTGTTCGGCTTTCCCTGCTGCGCTGCCCGGGAGTGCCACCCTGCTGGGAGCTGCTGCCTCCCTGGGAATACTGCCAGGCGTGAGGGGACAGGTGCATTTCGAGCCCCTACCCACCTCTCTGCCCCGGAGAAACACTGTGCTCTGGCGTAGGAAGATCTTCTTGTTTCGTGAGGATGTTCTGTTTAGGCTTGACATCCTGTTCTGTCTTCCATCACCGAACATTCGGAAACATAAGCTAGAGATTCTGTTTTCTGTTCTGCCACATTCTTCCCCCGAGGCACACAGAAATGCGCCGCATATCTTACATGGATAAGAATGAAAAACAAAGTATCAAGGAAAGGAATTCAGACATATGTTAAAATGTTAAATATTATCCAGATACAGAACTTCAAGATTTCTCAAAAAGAGGAGCTTTTGCCCACAGGCAAAAATTTTGTGTTTGTATTGTAAACGTCACCGGCTGTCTGTGAACAGTGGTGTGCTAAACGTGGAGAAACTGTGGGTGGCAAGACACCGGCGTGAGCCCCAGGGCTGTGCCAAGCAAACCCCTGATGGAAGGTTCTGGCTTAGCAAAGACAGACATCTCCCTGCAGAAGGGGATGAGCGGAAAATCACTCACCCTGTGAGCCAGGAAGGAGGAAGATGTGGAAATTGTTTGGGGTAATCCCGACTTTCACAAGAAAATAGGAAAAATAGCTCAATGCAGGGTGAAAAGCCAGGGCACAAAAATGTGGAAGAGCCCCTCTAGGGATGGTTCAAAAGAATCAGCAAAAGGAAAATACAAGCCATGGGAAAACCCAGCCTGAGTTCAGAAAAAGAAGATGAAGAGGGTAAAGCCTCTTCATGCCGCATCACTGAGCAGGAGCCACACTGAGCCCAGAAGCCAAGGGAAGACCAAGGGGACGAGAGAGCCGGGGAAGTGACAGTGGTGTGGAAAGGTATGCCTGGTCTCGGAACACAGGCCCGGCCCAGGAGCAGGGGCACAGCAGCCAGGACTGAGCCCCAGCTCAGCACAAACAGCAAACAGTCACCAGAGCGTCTGTCCCCGATTACACCTGCCCTGGCTTATTGAGAGCCCCTCTTTTACACCCTAAACTTCTGAGGATGGTCTGGCAAAGAACATCGAGTCAAAGTTCTGGGAGGAAAAGCTACAGCTCACGGCAAAGGGCATCGACCCGATGCCACAGACTGGAGAACAAAAGTAAATCTGAGTCACAGTCCCGTAAAACTCACCAGTGCTTCGGGAGGGTCACAGATGCACCCACGTGCATCTACTTGGGTCCTATTAGGAAGCAGAAACCAAACAATAAGCTAAGCAGAAGAGGTTGAGTAGAATTTGTGAACTATGATAAGATAATAATGAAGATAAAACAAAATTCTATAAAACTCCAGGGCGGGGGGAGAATATACAAGGAGGACCATGCCTGGAAAGGTAACCCTTCCGCAGGGCTGGGGTGCACACCTCATCGGAGAAGGTGTAGCAGAGACGTTCACAGGCTCGTCCAGGCCAGCGCTGGCCTGCAGTCACTGGATGAGCTGGGAGCAATTCTGCAGACCTCATCCCGGGGACTGCACTCCGAGGAAACCTCCAGGTGCCAGGTGGACCGAGCACAGGCCACGTGAGGGTCTGGCCGAGGGAAGGGGCACCAGCAGGAGCAGGAGGTGCCAGTGTCCCTATCAATGGGGCATGGGAAGACTATGGCCAGGCTGAAGCTCCAAGGTCACCAGGGTCCGTGAGCTCTGGGCACATGGCTGGGACCACAGTGCACCCGGTGCCTCTGTGCCCACTCTGCAGACCTGCCACCCCCAGCCACGGTCATGCGGTAGCTGGAAACTGCAGCAGAGCCCCTTCCTCCCGCAGCGTCTCTCTAGGGCCCTCAACCGAAAAAGCTTAAAGCTATGCTAACTTTAAAGAAGTGATCAGAGAAATTCCACCCACTGTCACCTGTCACCGAGCGCAGAAGGACGAATCTGGAGCGCAGGGACAAGCAGCCCGGCCCTAAATAACGAAGAGATGTGGACGAAGAGAGTGTCAACCGTCTAAAATGAATTCTCAGGGCTTCCTGAGATGTTCCGGGCTGAGGATTTGAAGACAAGACAGATTTTCCCAGAGACAGGACTTTATTTCCAAAATAAATCAATTTCTTTAAAAAGACCCAGAGTTTCTGCAAGCCCATGCTGAAGCATTTCCAAAACGATTTCAGAAGGGTGTTTACCACTCTCGCCCTAAGCACACAGCCTGTCGGGTCGGCTTCAGAGCCCGGCTGCTGCTGGAGGAAGCTAAGCTGAACAGCATGGCTTGGGGGGTGAGGTGGGGAGACACCAAAGACAGCAAGAGGCCCACGGTTTGAAGGCACTGCAGACAGCCACACACAGCACACGTGTGCTCCCTACCCTCTGTGAGAGCATCGTCTCCGCCCGCGCAGGCTGCACTGACAAAAGCCGTCCGAGGAGCGGCTGACGAACAATGGAAAGGCATCTCTCCCAGTTCCCGGGCCTGGGGGCCGTCCAAGACCAGGGCAGCAGCCGGTTCTGGCCGGACTGGGGATCTGCTTCCTGGTTCCACTTGATGCAGGAGGACACGGACTCCAAGGCCAGAACTCTGATGTCTAGAGCCAGGGCACTGGTTTCCTCACCACCTGTCCAAGTCCTGGGTCAGTGCCCCTTCCAGAAAGCCTTCCCTGAAAAACCCAGGCTGTTACTTTCACTTACCATTCGGAGGAATCTGTAGCCCCGCATGACCCAAAGCACAGCGCCTGAAACACCAGACAGGTCACACGGGGCCCTACTCCCATTTCTCATTTAGGAGGTCTGAGACGGGGTCCAGACTATGTGCCAGTTCCCAGTGGTGCTGAGGCTGCTGGTCAGGACGTCACAGTTGGGAACCACCGGTTCAGGAACTGGCAATATCTTCACCCACACCCGAGGCTCGACCAGTGAGGCCAAATCTTAATTTTCTCAAGCAAAGACTCTCTGAAGGTTTAGTCCCATGTTTTCTGGATGTTCAAGGATCCTTAACTAGGAACAGGGCAGACGGCTGGTGTTGATCTGTGCAGCCCACACCTGCCCAAGTGGCTTCACCCCTTTCCGAGCATTGTCCCACTGAAGACCTGTAAGTGGGGAAGCCTGTTTGCCGAGACACCTTATGACTGTCCTCCTCCGATGTGAAAAAAGCAACTGGTCACTTGAAATTCCCCTACCCAGAGTAACTTTTGTCCTAGATAGACATACGTTATGATTTCTCCTTATAAATCAGTTACACCAAATAAAATCTTAAGAAACATCTGTTCCTTACAACTTAACTTTCTTTTAAAGAAGAAAATGCCCCCCTTTATAAATCCAAATTCACAGAAGAAACCCTGCCCTAAAACTACCAATTTGTCATTTAGGCCTAACTTTTATTCAAGAAGCCCCCACATGGCCATCAAGAAACAGAGATGGATGTATCTGGGGTGTCCCAAACATTTCGTAAAAGCTTCAGTGCACAGTCCTATATCAGGCATGCTCACACGAAAATCCAGACATCTGCTTCTCTTGAAAAATGTAGACTGCAGCCCAGCCAGGGTCTTATTTTCAGAAACTCATTCATTTTGTTGGTCGCTCTTCCTTGACTGTTGGCAACAGCTGGACCTGCTTCCCCAGGGGCAGGCACTTCCCAGCTCACGGCAGATCACACCACCCACACGGTGACCACACACGACATCACACCCCAGCCTGTATCTGCCTGTCCCCAGACATTTGCATGTCTATTTTTACAGAACCATAGGAGTTTATAAACTTGCAGTATACAGAAAAAGAACCTCAGCCGTCTTAGATAAAATGTTTAAAGGATGTGATGAGAGCTGCCCTGTGTTCTCTGCTGCTTCAAGGCACCTCTCCTTGCAACCTCAGCTGCTGAGCTGACCTCCTGAGCAGCTGGGGTCCTGAGTCCCAGACAGACAGGTGCAGCGACCACAGTCACAGGATGCCTTGATAGGAGCTGCGAGAGTATAGGAAGGGAGAGAATGTTAAGGGAAAAGGGCGAGGGGCTGGAGGAATGAGGAAAGGGGGAGAGGCTGACGGTAGGAGTGGTTGGGAAGGGGAGACCTACCCACGCTTCCTGCACCAGAAGACTAAGCATCCAACGCATCCACTCATCAGGAGGGACCCCAGGACGGCCACCGGGATGAGCCACGTGGAGGAGAGGCTCCCCTCTGCGTGCAGAACACGGGCTGTCAGCCCAGGACCCTCCCTAGTCCCAGCCATGGTCTAAGCCTATGGGAAGGTGCCACGGGTGCCTCTCGCTGCCTCCCGCAGGTGGAGTGTCCACTCCCATTCCTCGGCGGTCTCGAGGCCCCCTCTTGTCTCAGGGCTTGGGGGCCGGGGCCCCTTCACTTCCGCACACAGTGGTTTAGCACAGGAAGGACAACCAGGTAGCCACGGGGACCTGAGCCTGGACCCAGCTCCTCCCCTCTCCACCGCCCATGAGACCGAGAGCACTGAGCCTGACCTCGCTCCGTCTCCACGTCTTCGACAGTAAAATGAGGAGGATGGCACCTGTCCCAGAGGAGCCGGGGACAAGTGGACGCCATGCTGGGCAGTCAAGGAGCACTTAGGACCCGGCAACTGCCTTGCTCCCCCGGCCCCCAGCCTCAGCCTTTCCACAATCCATGGTGAGCTCTCTGGGGACTATTTATTTACCAGCAGCTTCCAGACCTGTGAACTGTTGGGTTTATTTTTTTTCTTATATATGGGTCGTTTATCTCAACCCTTCCTGAGTTCAGACTTCATCCCCCTCCTTCCAGTATCTGAAACTCCCTCTTCTAACCCTCTTGGTTTGGGGGGGGGGGGTCATTTTGGAAACTTTTCTATCCTGTGTGTGTCCAAACCCACCCCATGGCCAGTGCCTCCCTCTATGCTTGAGGACCACATCCGCCAGGGCCAGACAGGCCCCAGCTCTTTCTCACCCCAGTGGAGGACGATGTCTTGGCCTCCCAGACTGCTGTGTCTCACTCGGCAGGACAGACCGGCCGCCTCCCGGGCCGCCACGTCCAGGGTCACTCGGAGATACCACGTCCCGTCCGCGTGGGGCAGGACGTCGCCTCGCCGGGTGCCCTGCTGCTCCTGCTCACCCCGCATCCACATCACCCACACGGGCTTCGGGTGGAAGCCGGAGACGTGACACACCAGCAGCAGACGGCCGGGACCGGGAGGGCGGCCGGCGGACAGCCAGGCCTCCGGCTTCACTGTGTCCGATAAGGAAGTGGGGGTGTCAGGGCCGGAACTCTGCAGCCCACATCTCCCCCTCTGGAGGTGGAGCCCGTGACTGTCCATTCGCGTTGGCCTCTGCAGGAAAGCCTTCCCTGACGCCCGCCCCATCCCAGGCTCTCGTGAGTGCATCTGCTTGGCCCCTGGAGCGCCCTGTGTTCTGTAAGGGTTTCAAACAAGCCTGTAACTGAGCCTCTGCGTTCCCATCCTCCCCTCAGCAGAGACCCTGTTTGACCCAGTGTTTATTTAATTCAGTGCATGGAACCCAGTCGGGGCTCAGTTAATGTCTGTGGGATGACCCTCAGTCCTCGCCCATGCCTTCCTCAGCAGTTCTGGCCCCACCATGATCCAAGGGCTGTGAAGTCTGAGGGGGAGAACCAGCCAGAGCGCAGGAGTGGAGGGCAGGGGTGAGGGAGGCGGGCTCACCTTGCTTCTCCAGCTCCGACTTCCCTGCCTCCAGGAGGCCTCTGAGGAACTGCGGGCAGGTGTCGTTTAATAACCACTGCAGGGTCTGTCTGGTCCCCTGGTCCTGGTTGAGCTCTTTGGTGGCCCTGCCTGCCCAAGAGGGGGCATCGGGGGCTGGCACCCAATGAGTTCCTTGGAAACTCATGATCTCTTTTCCTTGAAATGCCGCATGGAAGAAGCTCTCCGAGGTGTTCCCCGGGCACAGCTCGCAGCCAGCAGACACCTGCATCTCAAAGGGATCTGAGAAGGGGACAGGCCAAAGACCAAAGAAGGGCCGAACGGATTAGAAGGGGCCGAGGAGGAAAAATGCATGTCAGCGCTCTCCTGGGGACGCCGAGTCCCGGGAGAGGAGTGGGGGGCAGCGGCAGGAGGAACGGGGGCAGTGTGCGGGGTCAGGGCTGGGGAGCGCCCCGGGCAGAAGCGGGACCCGGAGACGCGCGCGAGTGGGCGGCTCGGAGGGGGAGGCAGAGCGCCCGCCGGCCCCGGCTCCCAGCCCCGGCTCACAGTCCAGCCGCAGCATCTTGACGAATTCGCGCACGTCCCTGGTGAAGCTCCGGCGGTACACCCGCAGTATCTGCTGCAGCTGCTCCCACTGCGGCTCGCTGAACCCGCTCCGCGCCCAGGGCCTGAGGAAGCGGATGGCGTCCGAGCCGTCGGCCCAGCTGTAGGCCTGCAGCTCCCCGAGCCGCCCCAGGCCGTCGGTGCGCGCCCAGCTGCGGTTGGCGAACACCGACACCTGCAGGCACTGCAGCCGGCCGCGCGCCAGCGGGGCGCACAGCTCGCCCGAGGCCAGCGGCAGCGACCAGAGCAACAGCAGCCACCAGCCACGCGGGCTCCGGACCGGCGGCCGCTCCCCGCGCGCGGGGGCGCCGGCTGCGTCCCGCGGGAGGCGCCGGGACCGTCGGTCTCCGGCGCCCCCGGCGCGCGCTGCCCCACGGATCCCCAGGACTTCCCGGAACCTGGGGGAGCCCCCGGAGCGGCGGGGACTGAGGCCACCTGAGGGCGCCAGGGTCGGACTCGGAAAGGTCCCGCCTGTCTGCCAGCCTGTGGACCTCTGGTCGCCCCGCCCCTGGCCCCCGACCCTCCCACCTCCGTCTGCCCCCTCCTCTCGCATCTCTGATCCCCCTCGCCCCAAAACTGTCTCAGTCCTTCCTGGACCCTCCCTATGCTCCCCCCCAACCTGATACCCCCGCCCCATCCTCCCTGCCCCACCCCTCAAGTCTGATCCCCGCCCCATGGTCCCCCTCCCACCTCTGCTCTCCTGCCCTATGCTCCCTCTCCGACCTCTTACCCTCCCACCCCCGCGCTCCCACCCCCGCCCCTCAGAAGTCTGAACCCCCCATCCTCCCCTGTGCAAGCTCTGATCCCCCCCCGCCCCATTCTACCCCACAATCTCTGATCTCCCCTCTCCACCACCCCCTTCAACCTCTTATCCTCCCCCTACTTTCTCCGAGAACCCCACAAAAGTCTGATCCCCGCCCCCACTTCCCCCTCCAACCTCTGACCTTCCCGCCCCCATCTTCCTGGAATCTCTGATCCCCCTGACCCCACAGGCACCCTGACCTCTAACCTCTGACCTTCACCCCCCTCGGTGTCCCCAGCCCCTCATTCTCCTCCTGCATCTCGGGTACACCTCCCACTCACCCCGGCTCAGCCCCGCTGCCTCTGTGCCAGCTCCCTGTCTCCTGCAGCTCCCCACTCACTCTCCAGACCTGAGCTTCTGCTCTGCTCGGGGAAACTAGACTGTGGTGTGCACCCGGACGGGGGGCCCCAGGGCTCACACTGAGGACCAACATCCAGACGGCACGGCTCAGAACGGCCAGTGCCCCTCTTCGGCAGGTCAGAACCTGGACGGCGCCCTGATACCCCCCTTCCCAGCGCTCCTTTTATTCAAATCCTGGGCAACTCCTCTAGGCTACCTCTCCGGAAACATCTCTCCAGTGTGTCCCCTTCTCTACATTTCCACCTCCTCCGCTGCCCTAACCTGCCACATCTTCTGACAGGGGTTTCTCAGGATAGAGACCACAGAGGTTGACGGGCCTACAGGCTGATGCCTGGCCTGACCTGACCTTGGTCCCCTTCTGTCTCCCTCCCCACCCTAGTCTCCCCTGCTCTGTGCCTTAGCCCCGCCACCAGGGTTTCAGTTCCTCCAACATGCAAAGCTTCTTCTTGCCGGACATCTTTGCACAAAGTTCCCTCTGCTTGGAAAGCTCTAGACTCTCTCCTCCCCTCACCCCCTTCTAAAGTCTAGTTATTCCTACCCAGATCTCTGTTCAAACGCCATTTTCTCAGGGGGACTTCCCAGATCCCCCTGCATGAACAAAGGCAGACAGGTCGGCCCTAACGGGGCTCCTCCCGTGCTGCCAGCTTCGTCACCCCCCACCCACACCCCCGCACCCATCGGCTGGTAAATACAGGGCCAGGCGAGCTCTGTCGCTGCCGGCCCTCCCCAGTCCCCACCAGAGTACAGGGAGAGCCCTTGAGGAGAAGAGGTTGCGTCTGGTCCTCCTCTGTGTGCTCAGCGTGGCCCCAAAACACTTGGAGATCACACAGAAAAATTTTTTTTGCTACCAGTAAGTGGTTCATGATTAAATTAAGATACGAAATCGCTGGAGGCCTAGGTGGGAGGGGACTGGGGGGGCAGAAGTCAAAAGAACAACAGTGTAGGACTCACAGCTCAGTCACAGCCAGGGCCTCACCGGCGTTCTCCAAGTGTCCCACTTCCTGTAAAACTTGGAAAGTTCTGTTTAGTTGATCGGCATCCTGAAATTTTCTGATAACATCCTTTCAGACTAAAAACAAGAACTGGTTTTGTTGTTGTTGTTGTTGTTGTTTGTTTGTTTCTAATCAGAAACAAAAGCCAGGGAGTATAACCTTCAGATGTTGGGGTTATGGAGATACACCAACAAATTTTCCAAAGGTCGGTTGAATCAGATGCTTTTAGCCATGACAACTTTAGCCACTCCCTTCAGGAGGAGACTCACTGAGTCAAAGGATGCCAGGAGCAAGGCTAGGTCCCACATGGTGAGGTCACTTTTTAAAGCAGGGCACAGGTGTCCCTGGGAGAAGGGGTCAGAGCGCTCCCCCAGTGCCAGGAGCTGGCTGCCATACATGCCCCTGGATCAATCCTGCCCTCACTTCTAGAACATTTTGGATTCCCAAAGTGCTTCCACATAGCCTATTTTGCTTACTCCCCATCACAACTGCTAGCGGAGTCATTACCTGTAATGGGTCAGTAAGCAGACCGACCAAAGTGGACGTGCACCAGCACTCCAATCCTCATCTGCTAACCCCGGTGCAGAACTTCTTTTCCTCAGGACCGCCCTCTGAGGGGCCACCCCCTACTCGGAGGTGCAGGACTCCGGCGGTTTCTTCCCACCTTGTGGGTGTGTAACCCTGGGACATCACAGCTGGAGAAGAGTAGAAATGTCTAAGATCGGAGTAAGTTTGGAGTAGAATCAGAGAATTACAGATGATTTGGCTAACAATAGCCACAAAGAAGACTAGTTATGGAGTTATTATCGGAAGCCCAGGATCTGAGGGCTTTACCAGAACCCGATTCCTAGGGGAGGAAGAGATGTCCCCAAGCACGGCTGGTAAACCTGCAGGCTTCAGGCGGGTTTCCTGTGCACCCTGGGCCACATCGCAGAGCAGCGGGCTGCTTTCCTCAGCTGTCCCTCCACACCTGGCATTACTGTTCAAGTGGCTGCCTTGGCTTAAGTTTCTGAAATAAAACTTCCCCACCGATCTCCAGGTGCTTCTGTTTGCACTGACTGATTGCTCCTGAATGGGGCAAGCGCAGGGCTTTCTGAAATTAAAGGACTCATTTATTTTGCTTGTGCATGCTCTCACCTCTTGCCCCTGGTGTTGATCAATACTGTATCTTCAGGGGCTACAATACTGACTGCAACATTGTAGATACTCAGTATATATTATGCAAAAATATTGCTGAGCACATTTTCTAAGCCTGCAAGCATTCTAAGCCCTTTGCAGCAGTATCTTACTGAATCCTGGTAAAGACCCCAAAAGGTCTCTTGTTGGTTTTGTTCTCTGCTGTCTTCAGCACCTAAAGTCTTCCCTGGGACAGTTTAGGCACTCAAGTATTTTTCCAAAAAATGAAGATAGGTGGTATTAATGCACATTTTAATCCTGGGCAAAATGATTTCCACAAAAGAGATTTTCATTACCTTTCATCAGCTCATAAATATTGACTCTAAGACCACAACTCAGGTGTCTTCTTCCCAAATATCGTGTTCTTTGCACTGTACTTTGCACCTTCCTCGTATTACCCCCGGGGGACCCCTGAATGTGCTGGGGAGGTGTGGAGAGGGACGAAGTCTGGGAAAGTAGGTTAGGGTGAGGGAGTGTGGGAACTTCAGTCCGAAGATACTCAAGAATCCTGCTCTCCTGGGAGAGTCAAACCTAACTCGGGAATGTGAATACAGATGTGAGCCCAAGAGACACAGCGGCAGAGAAGGTGGTCAGGGAGAATGGAAGAGGAAATTAGGACAGAAGTGCGTGATTCCACTGCTCAGTGTTCATCAAGGTGGCACCGCAATGCCCAGCACCAAGGAGACAGTGGGAGGCGGGGGGAAGTGGGCACCTCACGCATGTTCTCCTGACATGCTCCCCGGGCAAAGAGTTGGGCTCCGTGTGCTACAGTCATACAGCAAGGTCACAAAACCACAAATTAAGTTCAAAGAGCCCCACATCAGGTCTGCAAAGGCACAGTGAATCGTGACCTTATGGGCATCGTGCACGCCCGCCCCTGTGAGCCTGCACTCCTGTGCTCACCAACACACATGCCCTCTGACACACATGCACCGACATGTGTGCACGGCAGTGGTGTCTGCAAGGAGCCCACACTGAAAACGGTTTGGGGCCATCAGCTTGGGAGTGCTTGTGCTTCTTTAAGTGACACTTTCATCTATTTCTTTAGTTTCTAATCCTCTCCTTTATTATCTTTTCCAGAGGTGCCTCTCCACAGCCTGTACAGGCTGCCCTTCCTGACCCTCCCGCATCTCTTCAGCTCTGGTTTTTCTTTCCTTCCTTGTCTCTCTCTTCACGCACATCTGGGTCCTTTCTGGGGAGCCACCTTCTGCTTCACGAACTCAATGATCTCTGTTGAGCTGTTAACTTTTCTGTTGATGTGCTCATACTGGAGACTAGTTGCTAAGTCCTAAAAGATTTATTTGATTTTTTAGAAAATCCTCCTGTTTTTAGCATGCTGTTCTTTTCATGAGGGTTTCTCCACACACATCCCTTTTCTTACCTCTTTTAACATTTTTGGCATACTTGTTTTATTATTATGTCTTTTACCTTATTTTGCTATCTGCAATTTTGGGATGTGAATTTTCTTATTGTGTCTGCTGACAACTAACCCGTATATGTCTTATGTCCTCCTCATCGTACAAAGTTTCATTGATATTTTATAATTGTTTCCCTGTGACAGTCCCATCTGACCTAGACCTTGGGGGAAATTTATGGAGAACCGTTTTGCATTTGCTTCTGACATCTTCTTTGGAATGCCAGTGGCCCCGGATGAGCTCTTACGTCACTCCTCAGTGTGTGTCTCATAGTCTAGGCAGACGATAAATGGCAAGGCCTCTAGCCAGTACATATCACAGGCCTGGGGGTAATTTCTCTTCTCTGTGTGTGTGTATATACATACAGACACACATACATATGCTTTTTTTTTTTTTTTTTTCATTTTACCCAAATCCTTAGCAAGCTTTCTCATAGCTTTCTAAGGCTTGCGGCAGGGCTTTCTTGGCTTTTTGTCATAGACTTTACACTTGTTAGAGGATCCAGCTTTTTATGAAGGTGACCTCTTTTGCAAGTTCTACCTCCCACGATACCAAGGCCAAGTCTCCTGTCCTTGCACAGGACCCTGCAACGCCTCAGCCCCCAGCAGCCAGGTGCAAGCAGGACTTAAACTCACATGAACTACCACTGTCACTCACCCTGACTGTCACGGAGTCCGTGTTTCTTTTCCTTTGAGGCAGGTTTGAGCCTCACTGGGTTATCATCTTCGGGTTAAATATGTAAGTCTTTAAACTCCGTGTTGGGGTGGGAAGGCAGTCCTTGTTACCTTACTGTGTTTTGGAAATTGTTCACTACAGGGTTTGATATTGTTCTGGGCAGCTGGATTATAGAAGAGCATTTACAAGGATGTCCTGCCCCGAAGGAATCATTCAAAATGGGGAAAGGTCTGAAATCATCAGAATGAAGAACAATTTAAGGGACTAGCCAGAGTAGCCAGGGTCTGAGGTCTGACCTTCAGAAACAGGCATTCATTCACTTGCCAGTGGCCTTGCCAGGTGGCATTGGGCCCTACGTGTGAAAGTCACCAGAAGACAAAGTGTAGCGCAACACAAGAGTGAGACAACTTCATAGCCCCCAGTGTTATTCAATCAAAGATGGTCTGATTGTGTGTGTGTGTGTGTGAGCTCTGCCCATAGGGGGGCCCAGACTGGACCTGGGGGACCATTTGCCAAATATGCTGGGAAAGAAATTACTGTGTGGAATAAGGTCTTTGATTCTACGATTCTTTAGTTTCGTGACAAAATCTAATCTTGTGCACTCTCCTTTTATGGTCTGTGGCTCCAGGAACCAACCTAAGCAATGAAATAGAACACAGTTCACAGGTTCACCAAAAGATGGAGGAAACATGTCGTAACGGCTGCCTTCTCGCAGTCTACAACTCTGACTTCCAGGAGAGGGACTGGGTCTACAACTCCATGACGCACACTTCACAAACCAAACGCCTTTGAAGAATAAACCTTTTGTAACAAACACATAGCTGTGCTTGCCAGGGGTTCTGTCTAAGGGATCTCGGATCTCGGATCTCGGATCTCAGCGATCTCAGTCTTCTTGTCCCCCGCCCTGCCCCGTCTTCCCCCTCCCCTCCTTCCTGACCACCCTGGATCCCGGTTTCCTCCTCTGTCCTACTTCCTCCTCCCTCTTCTCCCTGCTCTGTCTCCGGGCTCCCTTCTGCTCAGATGGCCGTATGCCTGCCAAGCTCTGCCCAGCAAAAGTGGAAGTTATTGAAGCAAAATGGGGTTGACACTGTGGCTGCTCTGGCAGAGATTGGGCCTGACCCTTTGGGGTGGTTTCTGTTCCACCTACAGCCTCGACCAATCGTGGGGCATGACAGGTCAACCAAAGTTCAAACCAGTGAGGGAAAGGAGCTTAAGGAAGTGAGCCTGCCTTCTGTGGTGTAAGCCGTTCACCCCTAGGGTCTGCCGAACGGGTACTTGTCCAGGACCCCACAAACTCTGGACGCTCATTTTTCTCTTTTGGTTCTCACAACAGCCTGGCAAGGTTGTTACCCAGATTCACAGATGAGAAAACATGATGAATAATTTTAAAAGTACTGGTCACGTGCTGAAACGTCCATATTTGGGGTGTATTGGGCTGAATATACTACAATAAAGCGTATCTGTTGGTTTTGTTTTGTTTTGTTTACCTTTTCTGACATGACTATCAGGCACTTTTCATTTACATATGTGGCTTCCATTCTATTTTTAGCAGACATGGCTCTTTTAGGCCCATTCTAACTCAGGCACGCAGTTGTGTGGCCAGCCGCGCTCACCCACCAGGCCTAACTCACTGACTGGCTTCCGTGCGTGCTGCTGCCCATCCCATGTCTGATGCACAGGAACGGCCGGCCCAGCCCTATGCCACGCAGCGCCGGGTCCAGAAAACCACACTAGGGCCACAGTGCTGCGGGCAGGCACCAACATTCCACGTGCCCGGGCTCCCCCGGAGTCCCACGTGGCCCCGCAGTGCCGGCAGCCTCGCGCTGTTCACCGTTCCCCCTGCTGTTCTCTAAGAATCCAGGGACAGAAAAATATACTCACAAAAGATGCTACTAATTTGCTGACTCTACAGACACTTTGGTCCTCCACCATAGCTTTAACTTTTTTGCTTATAATTAAAAATATATTAAAGATCGTTGTGTATTTGAACTTCTTATACATGTGCAGATAAAGCTACCAGAAGAGAAATCTCCGCAATGTTCCCGGGGCTTTCTCTGAATAAGGATGTAAATAGGGGACTTTTGTTTCAGTTTTATGAGTTTCTGAAATGCGTACAATATACAAATGTTGCTTTCATAATCAACGGGTGGGGGAAAACTTCAATTTATAATCAAATAGCCAAGCCTGATAAAGCACAGGAAGCAAAGTCTCTTTCCTGAGCCTATCAAGAGAAAGGATGAGTTTTCTGTGAGTTCTGCTAACCCCAAGAACATAAACAAGATGCTGGCTGATTCTCCAGAAGCTTCTTCAGAGGTCCATCTGCAGAGACCTCCTGGTGGCAAGAGGAGGAGGTGACCCAGAAGCTTTGAGCAAGAAGCAACAGATAATGAATAAACAGAGGAGGGTTTCCTGGTTAGGTCGGCCTCCAGCAGGACCAGATGAGGTCGCAGAGCCCAGAACATGTGTTCCTTCTCCTGAAGCACCAGCCACTCCACCCCAGACACATACATGACCAGACCAAAGACATGGGACATTTGAAGAAAAGCAGCAGTATGCCCAAAGACACCTGAGGACCAACATGGTCTCCTACTCTGCCCCGAATGTGCCTCCCTTGCCTTGAGATCTCTCCTTGCAGTCAAGCTGCTAGTGCGTGTGTCAGCGCCGAGTGTGTCTGAGTCTTCAGAGGCCAGGATGTCAGGCCAAGGGGCAGGAGACAGGAGCACAAGCTGTCCCCACTCAGCAGGCACCTCCTCCACGTCCATATCCCAGAAGCCCTTCCCAACAGCATCCCACTGGGGTAGGATCAAGGGGAGGTACCAGAAACGCCAATCACTCCACTGCCCTGCATTCCCACTGCACTCCTTAGCCGAGAGAGTGCACAGGAATTATAAGAAAGACCCTGGTTCTCTCATCTGCTCTGTCTCTTGAAGCAGTGAGTCAGGACATGCTGCTGTTTCACTCGTGGTCAATGTGCCTCACATGGGAAGGTCAGCACCACCGTCTGAAGAGGTTACCTCACTGAATCCGGGAACGCTCCCTCGGTTCAGGACCAGGTGACATGGGCCTCTGAGGTCCTGGTGACTTCAGCCCTGTCCTAAAATTCCCCACTACCAGTCACTGTGATCAGGAAGAGGAGGAAGGCCTAGCTTACAACAGGCACTCTCCTCACCTACAGCTTCTCCAAACATATGCCCGACTTCCCCCCGACAAGACTTGCTCCTTGCAGTCCTAACCATGCCCTTGCACCGTCTCGGGGTTCTTCTGTGCGTTTCAAATGCACATGTGGCCCAGGGGCCTAGCGGGAACCCTCAGGCCTAAAAGAGGATAAATGAATCCATTCTAGGACCTCTTCCAAACAGAGTTCAAAAAGTAGCGTCGCTCCTTTTAAGTAAACTGTTCTTCCCCTTCCTGCTTCCCCTTCCTCTGCCGTTTCTCTTCCCAGCCGCTAGGGTCTCCAGTCGGGTTGACGAGTCACCTGGGAAGACATGGTGTGCAGCCCCAGGGAAGCCCCAGCACGAGGACAGCGGCGAGCCCGACTCCCGCTGACAGAGCGGGCTAGACTGATTTCAGTATCCAGCTAATCCGATCCTTTCATTTTTCAAGTGAAAGCGAAATGCCTCCAGGAAAACTGTTTTGTGAGAAGAATTTAAATCCCAGCTCCTGAATCCCAGAGCAGTCTTTTATTTTATTTTCTTAAAGATTTTACCCATTATTAGGAGAGAGAGCTAGAAAGAGTCCAAGCAGGGGAAGGCGGGGAGGGAGAAGCAGGCTCCCCACTGAGCAGGGAGCCCGGTGTAGGGCTCGATCCTAGGACCTGGGACCTGACCCGAGCTGAAGGCAGGTGCCCCACCAGAGCAGTCTTTTCGACATGGTGTGAGAAGGGTAGAGAAACACTGACAACAACAGAGGCCGTGGCAGAGAACAGTTTTGCAAGGAATCAGGCAGGTGGAGAAGGGACAGTCTCTGGGACGCCTACATCTCTGGGGAGACACGCCACAGTCAATACAGCCAGGACAGAGAACGAGTAGAGGGCACAACAACGGTCCTTCCGGAACCCCGAATGGGGACTCTGAACTCCAGCTCTGGGATGTGTGGGAAGCCGTCAGACTTCCCAGTATTAAATAGGGTCACATGAGAACACGGCCCCCAAACTGGAGATAGGGGCCTCCTCTCAAACCTCACTTCTTCGCAAGGCCATGACTCAACGCTGATCGTTGCCAGGAAAGCTGCTTGCATTTCAGTGCAACCAGCAAGAAACGATTCTACCGGGGAAATTCTACCAGGGAAATTCTATCTTCAAGTCATACTGACTCAAGAGCTACAGAGTCCTAACGTTTACTTTAAAAGAAGGAAACTAAGACTGGAAGAAACACACAGGCACTTTTCACAGATCCTGCTGCTACGGAAGAACAACGGGGAAAAGGAAGCAAAAAGGCTTCCCAGGACTTAGCAGAGGTGGGCTTCACGCGCCCTCAGCTCTTCCCTCAACAAGCGTTTATTGAGCACCGACGACACCAGGAGTGTAGACTGGAGGCTCAGGAAAGGCTTCCGCGGGTAAAGAAGACACGGCAAGTGGATGTGAAGGTGAAAGGCATCATGGATACATGCCCTTTCTTGTCGGGTACTGTCTCAGCTGCGTCCATTTGTGGCTGAGACGGAAGGGCAAAGGAACGGTTCAGAGGTGGCGGGAAGGAGCCGGCGGTCAAGGCCAGCGGAGGCCGTGACACCATAAGCACCCATGTGAGACACTGAGCCACAAGGACCCGGGAGGGACAGCTTAACCCCGAGAGTGACAGAGTAACGGGGCCACACCACAGAGGCTGGGGGAAAACAGCGGAGACGACGTGGGGAGCAGATGCCGTCAGAGGCATGGCCGTGGCTGACCAGCTTGCTCAGCTCGAACAGAACTGCCTCCTAGAGCCCGCTGCTTTCCCTGGTAGACCAGCAGGTGTCTGCAGAGCGTATGCAGTTATCCCTGCTTGACTGCAGAATAAAGTACGTTCTCTCTTCAATATCTTCTTTGATGGTGCTGCAGGAAGCGGGGCGCATGGGTGGTTCTGTCCTTAAGCACAGTCTTGGCTTCAGCTCAGGTTGTGATCTCTCACGGCGGTGGGATCGAGCCCTGCATGGGGCTCAGAGGGGAACTGCTTGAGATTCTTTCCCTGCCCCTCCCCCTACTCAGGCACTCGCACTCTCTCCTCTAAAATAAATAAAAAATATTTAAAAAAGTAGAACCAAGTGTTTTTCTGAATGTGAGGCTGAAGTGAGACTTTAGTGTGAGATATGATTAACTCCTTCTCTGAAGCAGATCTAACTGGACTTCAAATGACTCCTTTGGAACTTCTGAAACCTATTTCCATGGTTTCATTTGAGACAAAAGTCATGACTGAGTTACAGTACAGACTGCGAATCAAAATAAATCCACCCTTGATTTAAGGCAGCAATGTCAGACATTACACCCAAATTTGGTTGTCCTTGTGGGTTCTACGCTACAAATGCAAGTACAGATATTTGAGTTTAATCTGTCATCTGATTCTGCCCCATGTGGCTGACACTTAACCCCACTGCCGCCAACTGACCCTAATGAGACACACACTGGGCACATTTAACAGTCAATGGCAGCACTGGGGGGTGGGGTGGGGGGACACACACACTACTCCTACCTCCATCCTCTCCCTGACACAGACACCTGCACCCGTCACTCCCTCGCATCAGCCCGTTAGGACCCGCATGAATAGCAGAAGGGCAGAGAACGTGGGAACATTTCAGAGAAAATAAAACCGACAGCACTAAACATGGTGCCAGAAACCGAGGGTACAAAGATAGTAAAATTACTCGAGACCAGCTCTGAGTCAGGTGACATACAGCCTCCAAGTGGCTGAGCTGGAATTGAACCCTGGGCCTGATGGACTCTGAGGCCTGTGACCTGAAATACCATGAAGACAGCCCTTCATGTGACCGCCCTCATGTAACAGGTTAGAGAGGTGTGAAAGTACAGCAGTGGTGGACCCGGGGGGGAAACTCGTCCCTCGTGGGCCGGAGAGGAGAGCCGTCACACAGCTTCTTGGAAGACGTGGGCTTCCAGCTTCATTGTGGACCAACCAGCCCCTTTGCAGGAAAGGCAAACACTAGGAACATACTCTCACGATGCTTGTTTCCTACTTGGGAAGCAGGCAATAAACAAGGAACCTGTGTGTGTGTGTGTGTGTGTGTGTGTGTGTGTGTGTGTGTAACCAGTGGGGGGGGTGTGTTTTCAAGTACTAACAATACTAGAGGGAAATTGGGGAAGATCTTAGGGATAGCGTGAAAAGGGCGCCCTTTTAGGTAAGGCTGTTGGAGAGCGCCTCTCTGAGATGAGTATCTGGGTAAAGTCCCCAACAGACACCTGGGAAAAAAAAAAAAATTGTTCCAGGGAGGGGAGCTCCACACGTTCACACGCGAGCGATGAAGTCAGGGTAGCCAGAGCGGAGGGGCCACACGAGGAGAGCAGGAGGGACATGTGAGCGTGAAGCCGGGACCAAATCAAGTAGGGGCTTGGAGAGGAATCACTTTAACACCGTTTTGGGGGAAGTTTCCCTTCGTTGTGTCCCGAGCAAGGAAAGCAAACACCGCCCCGAGGCATGCGACGCATTCCTAACGTGAAGAATTGCAGTTGTGAGAGTGTTTACTCTGGGAACCCGCGCCGGCCCCCACCACGCGGCCTCCAGGAAGACCATTTAGAGTAGGATGGAAACCAGACTGACCAACGGTTCAAAAAGAAAAAGAAAAGAAAAAGAAATCTTCCGAAAGGGCCGTTCTCCCGGTCCAGCTGAGTCGATCCACCGAGGCAGGCTTTAAAAACCAGAAACGTGCTGGTCACCAACGTACTGGCCGTACTGGTCACCGCACGCGGACGGGTCCCCCCGCGTCCCCGAGCTCCGAGCCTCCCCGCACGGCGCCGACAGCAGCTCCGCGGGCGGCCCGGGACGCCGGAGCACCGGGCGCTGCAGCGAGTCCGCGGGCGGCCGGGGAGGATCGCGGGCGCCTCTCGCACAGGAGCGCGGCCCGACGTGGCGCACCGCGTGTCCCTGCGAGCGCGGCCGCCCGGCAGCACCTTCGGCGTCCGAGGGCCGAGCCGGCGCGGGCCGGAGCGCGGAGGACAGGCCGGTGCGCGGGGGAAGCGCGCGGAGCCGAGGGCGGTGCGAGGAGAACGGACCCCGCGGAGCGAGCCGGGGACACGCAGGGCGCTCCCCCGGGGCCGCCCGCCGCCAGCCCGCCCGCTCCGGCCCGCGCTCCCCGGCAGGCGCGCTCCGGCCCCGCGCTCAGCCCGCGCCACCGCCGCGGAGGAGCAGGAGAGGCGCCTCCTCCCGCGCCCGCGCCCTCGCCGCGGCCCCCGACGTCCCCCGGCCTCGCCCGGCGGGTCTTCCCGCGTCTCCCGCCGCCCCCGGTCTGCCCTCCAGGTCTGGCCGGTCCCGGAGAGACGCGCTCGGCCCCGAGCGAGGACGCGGAGGACCCGGGACCGGGCGCGAGGCCAGCCGGGGGGCACCGAGGTCTGCAGGGACACGCGCTTCTGCGGACGGAAGCCCGGAGCGGGACGAAGCGCAGGCCCCGCAGGCAAACAAGAAACGCCACCGGAACACAAACGGCGGGACCACGCCGCAGCCAGGCCGCGCCGCCCCGCCAGGCTCTCCCGTGCGGAGAGCTCCGCCGCGCCGCAGCAGAGACCCATGTCCGAAACCCCGCAGCCCTCCCTTGAACTACAACACCCAACATGCCCCACGCACAGGAAGAGCGACCCAACCTCTTCCGCCCCCGTCAGCCAATGGGCTTCTTCAACCTCCTTGCCCCAGAAACACCACCGGAAGGGAGGGCTCTTCCTGTCACGTGACCCGTTCAGCTTCTCCCTCGCGGATTCCAAAAGTGCGGTACTGGACAAGAAACGAAACTCCTAGGTCCTAGGTCCAAATATGGGATCTTTGGTAGCTTGGGTTTCACTAACGAAACGCGGGTTACTTGAGCGAAGGGCCTGTACCACGCCCCTCATTTGACATCCGTCCGCTCTTCATCCGGGGCGGGGCTTGGAACAGTAGCACACGTGCACTTCCCCACCTCTTGGGGCGGGCCTTGGATTGCAGCACATGCGCACTGGCTCACATGCGCCATTCTCCTCCTGGCGGGGCGGGTGGTGCTAGGACCTATTGCACATGCGCACTTTCTACCTTCCCTGTGGCTGGCCTAGAAACTGAAGCACATGCGCACTTTCCCTATACTCCGTGGCGGGCCTCGGACCTGACGCACATGCGCACTTTCCCGTCTTCCCCGGGCGGGCCTGGGATCTGTGGCGCATGCGTAGTTCCGTGTCTTCCCTTGGCCGCCGGTCGGTGAAGGCCGCCCCGCTCTGATTTTTCCCAGAGCCAGTCTAAAGATTGTGTTTGGGGAAATGCAGTCTTCCTTCCCCCCCACTCATGTTTCACTTCAGGATGCAGCAATGAGATGCTATTTTTTTTTTAAGCCCTAAAGCAGGGTTTGCAATCTGCCCTGTGTAGCCGACGGCCGTGGGGTTGCCGGTCACCTACAGCCGCCCTGGGCCGGTGGCCGGTGCTGTGCGCCCAGGCGGGCCGCCCGGAGCCGCCGGGCCGCTGGGCCCAGTGCCGGAGAAGCCCGACGAGCGAGCAGGTGCGGCGCCGGCCCCGGGAGCAGCAACCGCAGGCGGGGCGGCCGGAAGGGGCGGCCGGGACGGAGAGGACGGGCTGCTCGGGCCGTCCGTCCGCTGCACGTCCCGGCGGTTCTCTGCTGCGTCCCTTCCCTTCTGGCCGCTCTTCCTTCCCTGCCGCCGCTCACAGATCATCGCGGTCTCTTCTTAAGTGATTTCCCTGGGTCTGGCCCCCACCCCAGCCCGGTGGGAATCCCTCTAAAATGCAAATATGATCATTAAAACATGCCATGGCTCCCCCTTACCCCAGAGTCATGGCCCGCCGCCCCCTACAGCAGAGCTCTCCCACTCTGTTCCAATCATCTTCACACATTGGCAGTCCCTTTAACGCACCAGGCTTTCTCTTCCCCAAGGGCTTCTTTCCTATAGAAGCAATTTAATGAGCATCCTGAGCTCTGCAGAGCGCCGTCCTGACGGGGTTTCTTCCAGAGCCTTCCACCACACTCTGGCTCAAACAGATTCTATAGCTTTCTGCTCCCTTGGCTATCAAAAGTCCAGTCGAGTGAATCCGCTTTAAAGCTCCAATCTCATCCCACCCCGAGCTCCAGCCAGGCTTCCTGTAGGGCTTGGTTTGGAGAACTGGTGCATTCGGTCCTTCAGTAGAACTCTCACTAATTTAACCAAGTTGTTGCACTGGGAGCTGGAGGACTCATTAGGGAGGAAGGACAGGGGTTCCTTTACCTGACTGGGCACGTAATTACAATCATCTGTTGGTTCTCTGCCTCTCAGGGTAAGGCTGCCTGGTCATGGACACCTTCCACTGGAAAGGTGCCCAAATGCCAGCTCTTACGGGCACACGGGTGAGTTTTCTGGAGACTCTCCCCACTGCGTCATCCCAGAAGGGGAATCTGCTGCAGCTTAACTGTTTCTGCAAGCCCTCAGGCTCCCCTTTGATGGTGAACAAGGCTCCCCGGGCTACGGGTTTTCTTGGGTTTTCTTGGGAGGAGAACCAGCAAGACGGCTCAGGCCCTGCTGATTTCCATACTGTTCACGTGACTTTCAGGAAACTCAGAGATCCTTCTGCACCAGAGGATGTCCTTCCCACTGTGACTGCAGTGGAAGGGAAGTCCCAGCATCTCCTGTCCTCCACCACAGCCTCTGGACGTGACATCCTTCCTTCCTTTGTCCAATGAGCCACTGTTAACTGACCTGGAAGGAGTGAGGGAGCTGTGATGCGGGTCTGGCTGGGGCCCTTCGCGCCGGTGAGGACAGGATGACGGGTGGACAGCTTCCTGGAGCACATATGCCTATGCTGAGACACCAGGTAGAGTTCTCGGGAGCTACAGCCTCCTTCCTCTGTCCTCTCCCTCTCTACACCCCCACGATAGAGCAGAAAGGACAGGTTTGTCCCACAGGCTAACAGAAAAGTGCTGCTTGGCTTTCGGAGCCTTAGGATAAAGTTGAATATTGTTCCCAGGAGGCAGTTCCAGACAAAAAACCCTCCCATATCTCTGGCCCTGAATTGTCTGTTCTCTCCTTTACAACGGGGGCAGCAGTTTTGTCTGAAGAGCCAAGTTTCTGGGTTAACTAAAACTTGAGCTTACCCAGAGCATCACATTCTGCTGTTCACTCAACAAACGTATATGAGCATTATTTACATGCTAGTTTTCAGGGAAACTACGGCAAAGACAGTTCCTGCTCTCAAGTCACTGAGCACTAAGTACTCTGATGGGGCTAGGCATGTATGGCTTGCAGGTTCAGGTCCAGGTCCCAGGGAAAATAACTGTAGCCTTAAAGCAGGAGCTGAGTGCACAGAGAAGCCGAGGGGAGAGGCGCAGAGCGGCAGGCGGAAGTGCAGAGGCCAGGCGGTGGCAGAAGCAGATCGCCTTGCTGAGCGCCGAGCCTGCTGGAGGAGCCTTGCCCCTGGGAATGGGGCAAGTATTGCTTTGTTTGATTCTTACAACTCTTTGGGATCAGTACTGTGATGAACCCCATTTTATGGAGGCAGGGAAGTCAAGAAAACACTTGAACACAATCACAGTTTGCAGAGTAAGTGCTGAAGCCAGGCCTCAAACCAGGAGTGTGAGTGCCAGCAGCAGCCGTTCGCCCCTTGGCCACCTGGCTCTGGAGGCTGGTGAAAATGCTCTTTGGAGAAAGAGGACGAGATGCGTGGGAAAGGGGACAGGAGACTAATCGAGGCAGGTAGGCTCAGCAGGACGTGAATGCAGTTTATGCACCATGTGGGGCACTTGGACTTTATCTCAAGGTAACAGGAATGCAAATGACAGATTTTGAAGAGGAAAGTGGTCTGCTTTGTATGGCTAATACTCTGCTAACTCGAGATCCTGGAATAAGGCTGCTGGAGAGGGCATGAGGGCCAACCGACCAACCCTGCAGGAGGAGCCAGGACCGGGAGATGGATGCTTCAACGGAGGAGGAAGCAGGAGGGTCAGGAGGAGGGGTGGGTATGGAGGGCCCTTCAGAAGTGCGGTTGAGGGGGTATCGAAACTGAGTGAGGACAGGAGTCAGGGAGGACGCGCAGGCCGGCTAGACTGCTGGGCTTCTTACTTTGGAGTGAGGACAGGGGAGAGGCAGACGGGAAAGGAAGACCTAGGATGGGGTGGAGGAGACGGCTTGTGGTGCTCACGGTGCCCTGCAGGGGTGAGCAGGACAGGACCATGCAGTGGGACCTAGAGCCTGGGGTCGGGGATGCCATCTGGACGCAGGCACAGGACCACAGACATGCAGGCTGACACAGGAGAATGGATGGGACAAGCAGAGGAGCCTCCAGAAATCAAAGCCTGGAGCTGGGCCGGAGGGACCATGCAGCATGCAAAAGGGCAGTGGAGGAGGGGGGAAGGAGGGGCACTGAGGGAGGAGCAGTGTGCAGGGGTGCTGCTTCCAGAGCTGCGGGGCACAGAGCAGCTCAGCAAAGGGGCTGGGCGGTCCTGACGCGCCCAGATAAATGGGGAGAGGCTCGTACACTTGGGAGGACGAGACGGTTGTTGGCTCTGGAGAACACGGGCTGGGGGGTGGGCTTGGGCAGGGGATCAGAGTGGGTTTAGGTGCAGGGGTGCAGGGAAACAGACGAACACGGCTCTTATCGCTCACCTGGCTCTGATGGAAGGAGAGAGAACACAGCATCCGGGGAGGGTTTTCTGGTGGTTGGTTTGGTTTTTATAAGGTAAGGGAGACTTGGCTTGGCGTATTTGTTTCCCGTGACTACGACACACTGCCACACACCTGGTGACTTGAAACTAAACGGATTTCTTCTCTTATGGCCCTGGAGATCATAGGCCTTAAACCGGGCTGGCAGGACTGCATCCTTTGGGGAGGTTGTAGGCAAGAATCTGTTTATTTGTCTTTTCTAGCTTCCAGACGCAGCCTGGACTCTCCGGCCCATGGCCCCTTCCTCTGTCTCCAAAGCCAGCAGCGCAGCACCTTCCACTCCTCCCACTCTCTCCCTCCCTCTCCCTCTCTCTGTCTCTCTGCTTCTGTTGTCACATCATCTCTCTGTCTAACTCTTAAAAGGTCTCCTGTAATTACATCCAGTCCACTCAGATAATCTGGGACAATGCCCTCGTTTCAAAACCTTCAACTCAATCGTATCTGTAAAGTCCTTTCACTGTAGAAAGTAACACAGCCACATGTTCGGGGGACCAGCATGGGACATAAAGTCGGGTAACCGTCACACAGCCGACTACATACAGTATCTGCCTGGTGCATAGTAGGTGCCCAGCAATATTATCACGAACGGTAATATGAATATTCCTGTGCTGTGCCGAGAAAGAGCTGTCGGAGACATTACGGATGAGCGTGAGAGACTCAGAGGGAGAAAGCAAGAACCCTCGGGCCGGAAGGGTGTGCCCACACTGGAGAAGGACTGTGGATGGCATCATCACGGCTTCAGCCTGGCATGATGGTCGTGTGCGACATGCCAGCTTCTCCAGATCTCCCTTCTGATTTATTACTGTTTCCCCCAGCCCCAGCCCAGAGCTCCTGGCTCGGCCTCTTCTGCAAATCCGCATTCGATACGTGTTTGGGATAAATAAGTAAGTGAATTGGTGGAAGGACAAATGTGCAAACTTAGCAGGCCGGGGGGCAAGGGGGACTGTGGGTTTAGGTGATGAGGACAGAGCAGCTTCTAGCCATGAAGGCTTCCTGCGGGAAGGCCCGTGTCTGCTGGGTCAAGGGCAGAGAGCTGGAGGAGCAGGAAGGGACTGCTGCAGGTGGACACAAGAGGTGGCACCTGGGAGTCAAGTGAGTGCTGGCCGGACCGAGGGAGCCGGGGGCGAGCAGAGGCCATCAGCAGCCCCGCGGGTGAGCGTGCACTGGTACATTAAGGACCATCTGGGCTTCCGAGAGATGTAAGAACAGGACCACAGTACAAAGAGCACTGGAGTAAGAAGAGCCCCAGGTTGGATTTTTTGTTTCTCACAAGTTAAATGTCTGGTTCTGAACATATTCCTGCATGACTTGGAGCAAAGACTCACACTCTTGAGCCTCAGGCGCCCGAGAGGACTGAGCAGGTGCAGCCCTTCGCCCCGCAGCCGGGGTAAGGAGAGACAGAGGCGCTAAGGGGTTGCTGCTGCCCTCTCTGAGTTACCGCTTTAAATAAAACGATGTCGAAACACTAAGGATGTGTCTTCATGGAGGCTCTGAGAACGTTCTTTGCTCTCTTCCCTTTCAGAAGTTTAAAGTGCTCCACATACACAACAACAACAGTGACAAAAACCTGACGGCTCTCGGTCAGCAGGGCTTGGGACAGGCCGGAAGCTGGGAGGTGAGAAGGCTCAGGGGTCATCAGGCTTTGCAGGAGAAGGAGAACGTGTAGGGGTGTGCGTGTGTGTGTGCGTGTGTGTGTGTGTGTGTGTGTGTGTGTGTGGATTGTGGGAACTGCTTCCCTCGATCAAGGAGGCAGTAATGTCTCCCGACCTGCCCTCTGCAGTGGGAGACCCAGGAGAGCTACTGCTGTCATTCAGTCCAAGTCCACAGGCCTGAGAACCGGCGTCGTGAATGCCCAAGGGCAGGGGATGATGGACGCCCCGGCTCCTGCGGACACCACAGAGATGGAGGCAGTTGGAAGGAGTCTCCTCTGTAGCAGATAACGCTCCATGTGCAGCCACAGTGGGCTTCCTCATGGGAAGACCGGGATCAGACTGACTCACCACCCCATCCTGTTGGTCGGTGGAGAACCACGGGCCTCTCCTCCATGAGGTGAGCTTCTGTAAAAGTCACGGGAAGGAGCAGACCCGGCGGGTGCTCTCTCACCGGGGAGAGGGAGTGAAAGCCGGATGCCAAGAGCCTACGAGTATTGGGAACAGGGTTTCTGCTCCAAGACAGAAGACCCCAGGAGTGCGGAAAAAGTGTCCCTCAGTAGCACGTCCGAGGTCTTGTTCTCTCCTCGGGCGTCCCGGGCCATCGAGAGATGCTGACCCAGACAGTGGGACGCCCAGTGTGCTGCCCATCAGCGGTGTTTCCCCCGGGGATGCTGGGGGCCCTTCACCCCAACTCGGGGACTGAAGGGCCATTTGCTCTGCACATCTCTGATGGTCGGTTCAGGGAGTGGTGAGTGGCTTGGCCATTTCCTGCAGGTCAGCTCCCAACCAGGGAGGTGAGGGAAACCGGCAGGCCCAGCGCTCCACCGGAACCTCTCAGGACCCCTCTAACAGGAGTACGGGGCAGCCGGTTAAACCACCGCCCTGAGTGAAGCCACGGACTGGGAAATGAGAGAGCAGTATGAGGAGTAACAGACGGCACAGCGCAGTCTGGCTGAGGAGCGGAGATGAGCCCAGTGCCTCTGAAACGAGGAGGCAGAAAAGACAGACTAGAGTGCCGACGGGCAGGGCCTTCTTTTGTGGGAGATGAAGATATCCTCGTATTGGACTGCGCTGACACTTGGACAGTCCTGTGAATGTACATAAAAACATTGAGCTCTGCACTAAGTGGGTGACTTGTAGTGAGTCATACCTCATTGAGGATGTCTAAAAAATAACAACACAACAGAGATGGTGTGCTTTAGTGGGTGGACTAGCGGAGGAGAGGCAGGGTCCCAGGCCTTCCCTTGTTGGCCCAGTGGGTGTGCGCCCTTGGTCACTCTCCTTTCTCGTGCCTCGGTTAGCTCCTCCGGTAGGTGAAGGACGTGGACACGTGGTCTGCAAGGTTCCTGTATCCGTTTCCAGAGGCTGCTGTAGTAAGCGACCACGAGTGTGGTGACTGAAAACAACACAACTTTATTTTGTCCCGGTCCTGGAGGCCAGATACCTGAAATCAGGGGCTGTGGTCCCTCCAGACACTCGGCGGGGAGAGCCCCTTCCTGGCCTTTCCACACTCAGTGGCTGTGGTTGTTCCTTGGCCTGTGGCTGCCTCTTTCGCTCTGTCTTCCCTTCTCCTTCTCGTCTGTGTGTCTGTCTCTCCCACAACTCCTTCCTCCTCTTTCTTACAAGAGCACATGTGGTGCTTGGGACCCACTACTATAACCTCTGCAGAGTGCCTCCTCTCGAGACGCTCAGCACAGTCACGTCTTCTGTGCATTAGGTAACATCCGCACGTTCCAGGGAGCTGGAGCTGGCACAGATCTCCCGGGGCTGGGGATCCGTTCACAGCACTTTGAAAGTGCACAGTGCCTGGGCAGAACCAACCTGCCCTGCCTTGTCCCTCTTCCCTTCCCTCCCACTCACCCTAGCTCTTATTTAAAAGAACCTTTTAACTGTAACATTGTAGCATTTGTATACAGTTGCACGGCTTGGAAGGTTATTAGGCATTTATAAGCTTGTTTCAGTCCCATGGAAACCTATAATCTTGCCTTACCACTATCATCGCATCTGTGAAGAGTAGATGGAGGCTCAGAGACATGACCTGACCGAGGTCACAAGCCCTGGAGAGCGAGGCCTGGGCTCCACCCTGAGTCCTCAAGCCACGACTCGTGTGGCTCTCACTGCCCTCACCTGTCTGAATCCTGATGGGGCGTCAAGGTGTTCTGAGGCCCGGAAGGAGGAAATCCGTCAGGAGTGCGTTCAGTTCTTCCAGTTCCTCCCGTGAAGCACAAACCCTGGATGTTTTATATGAAAACAACGCAAGAAGTTTCTGGAAGGTGGGAAGGGGAAGGCAGACTGACTGGGACCTTGGAACCTGAGGATGGACGTGGCAGTGAGTTCCCTGAGTTTGCTTTTTGACTCCTACGTGCTAGGTTGGGTGTTGGAGGAACGACCCAGAAATGCCCATGGGCACAAACAAAATAAAGTCTTGGGAAAAGCCTGCTTGTCTTTCTGTAGCCAAAAAACTAGGGGGAAGGCAACCCAACAAGACATAAAACTTTTAGACAATAGCTGCCAATAGTTACTCTAGCCAAACACCATGGAAAACCTTGTGGCCCCACCCCCACCTCTAAGCAGAGCCCAAGGGGAATCCCAGGGCCCCACCCTTGCCCAGCTGGAATGAAATACCCTTCCCCATGCTCCACCCCAGGCTAGGGTAGTATCAGAGAAGACAGAGTGAGGACCCAGGACTTCCACTCCTGCCCAGCGACAATGAGCTCCCCATCCAGACATAGCAAAGTGGCCTTCCCTGTCTTTGCCAAAGTGTCAGAGGAGGCCACCTTGGGGGTCTGAGATACCGTATCCACCCAGCAGGGAGGCTTTACCTCTCTAACCCTGGAGGAGGCTAAGCAGAGAACCCAGACCTTCACCACTGCCCAGCCTTAGTGAGGTGACCCCTCCCCACAACGGGCATGATGTCAGAGGAATCCTGCTAAAATAGAAGATTTAAATAAGATCCAGAGTTCCATAACACCTAGATGCCCAGCATACAATCAGAATCATCCATCACACCAAGAACCAGGAAAATCTCAAAAAAAAAAAAAAAAAAAAAAAAAGATGCTAACACCAAGATGGGCAGATGTTCGAATTACCCGACAAGGATATTAAAGAATCATAAAAATGCTTCAACAAGCAATTATGAATACACTTAAAACAAATAAAAAGTAGAAAATCTCAGTGAGGAAATTGATATAGAGGAGAACCAAACGGAAATTTTAGAACTGCAAAATAGAATTACCAAAGTAAAACACTGGGGACAGAGGAAAAGAATCTGTGAACTCAAAGACGTAATAAGCTGAACAACAGCAAGTGGGATCAACGCAACAGACCTTCCTTCTCCTCTTGTGTTCTGTAAATCATGTCTGTTGAAGCAAGGAGCATAACATGGCTGGAGGTCAACGTCAACATATAGAGAGGAAATATCTAATAAAATTGTACTGCAAGAGGAGGAGGGGAGAAGGAGCTTGATGAAGGTGGGTTTTCTGCAACGTCTCCAACTGGTAGGATGTGGACACCATTAGTCTTTCTAGTGACAGAGTAATTCTGTGTCGTGATTTCAGTGGTGGCTACAGGAACCTGTGTGTACGATGAAAGACCATAGAACTACACGCACATGTTTGTTCCAATGTCTGTTCACTGGTTTTGATTTTGTGCTGTAGGCACCCACGATTAGCCATTGGGATACATGGGTTTTCTGTTATCTCTGCAACTTCCCATATGCCCCCAATTATTTCAGAATGAACAGGTCATGGTAAAAAGGGATTGAAGGGGCATCTTCGCAAGCAATTGGGGAGCCCTTTCCAATCTAGAGACCGGACATGAAGGGAAGTGGGGCTGAGGATGGAGGTCTCTGGACTAGAACCTTCAGTCCAGACCCTAGGCTCACCCTCAAGTGACATCACAAAGCCTCAGATGCCCCACCCCGCACCTGGAAGTCTTACCAATCAAGCCATCATCTGAGCACTGTATTTGTACTGGAAGCAGTTGTTCAACATCGCTGAGCAAACTTCCTTGCCCACTCAGTTGACATTCAAGGAAAATGGTGCTATGTGAGCAACAGGGTTGAATAGATGTATGGCCGTAGCTCCACACCCAGTTCGAGGACATAACAGAGAGCCGCCTGGTTCTCTTGGTGTGTAGCCACTGGGGCAGTCTGCGCAGACCACATAGCCCAGCTGTCTTCAAGAAGCCCATGTCTTCCTCACAACTCCCAACCTTCCTATGGGACAAGGGCACGCTCACCACCACCACATCTGATCCTGCTTACCTGGTGAAGGTTCTCTTCTTCTTGGCACTCCTGATGACGCTCGCCGCTCTACTCATCCTGGTCTGGAAAGTAACCAAGGACAAAGGCAACACGTTTAGAGGGCCAGACCCAGGAAAGGAGGACACTCTGCTGGCATGAACATGGACAGCCCCTGGCGAGGACTCCATTGAGGGGAAGACCTGGAGACTCAGGAGGCAGGGCCGTCCGGGAGCCTTCTCAGAGCCAGAGACTGAGGAAGAAGAGCTGCTCTGCCCCCCCAGGTCCCCCCGCCCCATGCCAGAGCACCCCCCTGCCTTCCTCCCTCCTCCTCCACTTCAGCTATAATTCACGCTCATCTTGCTGTTCTCTGGCTGGTCCCCGAGGCCGGGGTTGCACGTCTTCTCTCTGTGGATCTTCTCGACTGAAACTATAAATGGCTGTTGATTTCTGCATTAACGGAGGAAAGAAACAAACACGTGGAGGATGAAAAATTTATTACAAAGCCCAAGTTTTCGTTTCTGAATCGGGCATGTGTTGACTCTGGGATGTAGAAATCACTGGGAGCTCACAGCATCTCCGACACAAAACGATGCTATGCCAGCAGTTCAGTTCCAGAAGATCCTTGACATAGGACAGCTCACCTACCCCCAAGTTCTAGGTAAAATGCTCCCTCCTTTTCACCTAATTCTGCAAATAAAAAAAGTATTGCCTCTCAAAAAGTGATCTGAAGCATCAAATACTTTTCTCTCCTATCTCCCATCCTCCAATTTTGTGAGTTGGCAAACTTTAAAAATATCATATTCTAAAATAATGATTTCATTTCAAAATATCTTTTCTGAGGTTGGAATGAATTCCCTTTTCAAGTCAAATCCAAATTAAAGAGGCAGTATTTTGAGAATCCGTAGTCTCACTCAGGCTTGGGTTACCCTAAGGAGCATTTGACGGTTTGCTGGGAAAGAGTTAGTAATTTTTTGGAGAAACACGTCTATGTCCAACCCCACTGGTAACCCTTCCTCCTAGAAGCACCCCATCATATGTCCCCTTGTCTCCGTCCACAGGCGCTTGACCCCAGGCAGTCGCAAGCCAAGAGCTCCTTCCTCAAAAGCTTTGCATTTTGCTTAGAATCATGGGACTGTGTTAGTTGGGACCATGTTGAGTCTCCTCTGGGCTGTGTATTCTGCATCTCAACCATGGGCACCCATAGACTTCGACTGCAGCTGCAGAAGGTGAGGAGTTTGGTCATTCGGTGCTGAGGAGAGGCCAGAATTGCTGCGAGAGCCACGGGGAGCCCCTGCTGGTCAGGGAGCGCTCCCACCTGCCTCCTCCAGTGGCTGGTCAGGGAGCGCTCCCACCTGCCTCCTCCAGTGGCTGATGGGGCTGTGGCGTTTGTCTCGTGGTTGATCAACTCCAGCGGAGACCCGTCACAGCTGGCCAGCAATGGGACTGAAAGCTTCATGGCCAAGGAAGATGTACCCCTCTCTCCTTGGCAGCATGGGCCCCTTTCTCCAAGGCCAGCTGGCCTGCCTCTCCATCTGGTGACACACCCCTTCTCCATCCGACATGTCAGCTTGGGAGGGAGAGGACGGGTGGGGTGTTGCCTCGAGTGTGCATGTTTTCCACACGTTGCTCGCGGAGAAGGAGCTCAGAGTCGGCAGCACGGTCCTCAGCACCCCAACACCAGCAGATCTTCCTCTCCTATCCTGCAGGCGCCTGAGTTCATCCATCGGATGTTTACTGAGCTCTTGCCACCAATCAGGCTCGGTCCTGGGTGCCGGGGCTACAAGAGGACGGGGCCCTGTCTTCTCTCTTCTGGACCCTGTACAGCACAGTGGGAGATGGATGCCTATGAAGGGGTCGCGTAGGTTAAGTGTAAAGTGAGAGCGCGCTCCGGAAAAGAATCGGGCGTGATGGGGGCAGGTACGGAGGCAGGTCTGGAAGAGCCCGGCCCGAGCTGGAGAAGGCGCGTGGGAGGCGGCCGGCAGGCTGAGGCCGCGGGACAGGCGGACGGGCGGCGCGGCACAGGTACAGGCAGGCAGCCCTGCATCCCAGAGGGAGACCAGCGTGGGTCTTTACCCACGCCGAGAGCAGAGGGTAGAGAGAGCAGAGAGACGGCAAGCACGAGGATACTGAAGAAGGAGAGGTGCTCCAAGAGGTGGGGGCGGAATTCACAAAACCCCGGAGCGCAGGCCTCTGAGCCCTCTGAGGTTCCTTTGGTCGAAACCCATGTGCGTGTGTGACAGGCCACTTCCTGGGGCCCTAAGTCACCCTCCTCCCCACTCTTCATGTTCCCCAAATCTGTTTTACCGACAGACCAGCTGGGCTGCATGGCAAGCTTACGGCCACCCGATGGCAGCAAAGGGCCAGCAAACCCAGTCCTCCGGCCACACTGGGCCCAGGGACCCTCCCTTCCCCACTCAGAGCAGCAGAGACCCTAAGGGACTGCGACCATGTTCTCCACCACAGCGGGAATCTCTTTTCCTCAAGATCTCCTGGCTGGCGATTTCATCCTTTTTAAAACATGCTGTATAACAAGGATCAGTTATATGCTGGCTCTCAGCATACGGTGTATCTGTTCTGCCTAAGTACGCCGAGGACAGGACTCTGCCCCGCATACAGACCAGAGGGTGAGGCGCTGAGCTCAGAGAGGCTGCTCCTGCCCAAAGTCTCACAGCAGGGCCGGATTACCGCCCCCTCCGTGCACTCATCCGGGAGTAAGACACCCGGGCCTGGAGGCAGCCCTTCTTTCCCTATCAGACGCTCCTGCTCTGAAATGCCACCAGCATGACAATGTGTGGTCCCTCGTGATGGGGGCAACTGTGTCCTCCTCGGCCTCTTCCACCTGCAGAGCGGTCTGTCTGCTGCCCCAGGCCCTGTGCCTGCAGGGACCAAACCTACAGATACCACAAACCCCATAAAGCGTTCAGAGGGTCATGGGGACCGGAGGGAGGCAGCCATGAAAGACTCTAGGATGCTGCTTCCTCCTCCAAGGAGCTGCCAGTCCCCATGTGGCTGAGGACCGCCCTCGGGACAGTAACCACCTGGGCTGATTTCTGAGAAAGGCCGAGGATGGGTGCTAATGGGTTGCTCTAGGCATTCTGAAGCCTGAGAGACCCCTGTGGGCTGGATCAATCAGGGAGGGCTTCTTGAAGCAGGTGACATGTTAGGGTACCAGACAGGTCTTAGAAGCAGAAGGAAGCACGTGACATGCATGACAAGGGACAAGTAGGAGCTGCATGATACAGGTAGGGACTCTGGGCCGTCAGGTCGCGAGAGAGCACCAGCGGTGTTAAAGGTCTTGAATGCCAGACGAGGGTTTCCACGCTGGACCCCTAGGAGCCAGGGAAGGTGGTCCACAAGGGGACGACAGGGCAGCTGCGGTGCAGTGACAGGAGCAGGACGAGGCTGGGAGAGGGTCCTCGAAATGCCCACTGGACACTGACTCTTCCGTTCCCGGGCCCTCCCTCGTCCATGACGTCACGAATCCCGCTCCTTCCACCTGAAATGCCCTCTGGGGAGGCTCTGCTCAGCAGTGTGTGAGCGGGGAGGGGGCGATTCCCAGCTTCACAGGGTCTGGGACCGCCGACCGCAGCCTGGTCCCCAGCACCCCCACCCCCCTGTCCTGGGGACGGGAGGCTGAGTCCACGGCTGAACCTGGTGACAGCACGGGTGGGGGTGGGCAGAGGCTCCTTTTTCCTCGAAAAAGTATAGAACCCCGAGCTCTCTTCCCAAGAGAAGGAGGGTCGCTGTTCCAGCCTCGTGGCCGGCCCAGGAGCTGCCCCAAGCTGGGTGAGGGAGGCTCAGAGCCAGAGGGCTCTGCGCCGTGGAAAAGTCCACCCTCATCTTACAGAGGAGCCCCTGATGCCCCGAGGGGTGAGTGGGGGGCTGGGATGTGGGGCGGGGGCCACTGAGGCAAGCCCGGGTGCCTCCCAGCTCCACAACCTCAAACGGGCTGGGCAGCCACATGCACATTAGTTAAGCCAGTGACTCTCAGAGTTCCATCCGGGGTGCCTGGGGGTCCCAAGACCCTTTCAGGACCTCCACAAGGTTGAAAATTACTTCCATACAAACATTACAATGTTATTTGCCTCTTTATATTTTTATATTTTTGTTTTTTTAAGGAAGCACTATACCTGACACAAGGCTAGAACACAAGACCCTGAGATGGAGAGTCTCGTGCTCGTCCAACGGAGCCAGCCCGGTGCCCCTGGGTCTCCTTTCTTCCTCCCCTTCTTCCTCCCCATCTTTCCGGGGCGCAGTGGTTCGTCCAACGCACCCAGTGTTACAGAGATTTACAAAAGCGATACTGTTCTTCTCTCAAAACGTTTTTCATGTTAACATGTAATAAGTTTAGTAATGTTATTTTTAAATGAATTAAGTGCTTTTTGAAGTTTGTTGTTACTTTGTAATACGGCAGATATGGGTACATACAACCCGGGAAACGAAATCTCCTCCCGGGGGTTTCATAATTTTTTAGAGTGGACAGGGATAGCGACCGCGAAGTCTAAGAACCGCAGATTTGAACTCTGCCTCTGTTTCCTTATCGGCAAAACGGACATCACACTTACCTCATGGGATGGCGTGACCCCTCAGGTCAAGTGTAGAGTGTCTGCTCCGGGCGAGGACAGGTGTTGGGTTTCTTGAACCAGCACTCCGCCCAGCATCCTCTCAGGGCTGCCCGAGGCTGGCTGAGGTCTGGGGATGTAGCCTCATTGTAGCCTCGTGGGCTGGGAAGATGGTGAGCGGCTGGAAGCTAAGGCCACAGGCACAACATCCCGTCTGTGCCTGGGGCGGAACCCTCAGGCAAGGTCACGGTGCATGAATGACAATCCTACCAGACCGCCTGCTGGGACCCGTGAGAGCCCAGACGGTGTGCGCACCTGTCAGTCACACGCTCACCACCTGAGGGCAGCATCTCCTCGAGGAGGACCTCGGAGGGGGCCCAGGACACAGAACGAGCTCCTGGGGCTTCTCTGGAACAAGAAGTCACTTCAGTTTCCCCCAAAGCCTGCTTTAGGAGCTGTGACATTTCCCAGCCTAAGGAAGTACAGGCGGCCGACTCAGCAGCAGGATGATCAACCAAGGAAAAGGAAAACACCGCCACGGAGTTCCAGCGACCAGTTGTCCTTCAAGTGAGAAGGACTCCGCTGTTGTCTTACCTCCCCAGGCCCTTTGCATCACTGCGCCCTTCGTGAGCCTGTCTTCACTGAGACGGAAGTGAGTCCCAGGAAGAGTCAGAAGGTTCCTGCGTCCACGCGATCACTGATGCTCTGTGTGAATGAGCCTTGGTTTCCTTATCTGTGCCCGTTTCAGAGGATTCCGAGACGTCAAGTAGGGAGATTCGAAGGATATTTGTCAAGTCCGAGGTGCTGTGGGCCCTTTAAGAATGAAACATCTCTGTGAGGAAACGCCAATTGGGTCAACCCCTTCCTACCGGAGAGGGAGCTTCTTCAGGCTCTGCTGGCTCGGGTCTGAGAGGTGAGCCGCGGAGGAGGGCTGCCTCCGTGGACTCTGCGGGTCTCCTAGAATGAGAGCTCCGTCCAAACAAGACGGCTGCGGAGGACAGCCACACACACATGACCCGGGAAAACCTGTATTTTCCTGTTAAAAAGAACGAACAGCTGTACCCCACCTTAGTACTTACAGACGACCCCTGAGAACAGAGGGGAAGGAGCTCATTCTTGGTGCAGGAAAGAGGCTTGACGCAGGGAAGGAGCGCTCCAGGCCCCACAGCGAGTCAGGGGTGCCTGCAGACCCTGGGGCCCCTCTGTGGGGTCCCGAAGAGGGGGTGAGGGAGCCCCTCCACCTCAGCTCCCGTTAGCCAGCCTGCGCATGGAGAGCCAACGGCTTCTGGCTCCCACTTCCTCCGCCCTTGTAAGTGGCTTTTCCACATCCCGCTTGACAGCAAGCCACCCTCTCTCTCCAACTTGAAGGAGCCGCCCCCACGCCTCTGAGCCCAGTGCCCGCCGGCCATCAAGCCCAAGCCCTCGCGAGCGGAGCCGTGTGCACCCACGAGCCACGTGGAGCCACACAGACCCGTGCAGGTAAAGCAGACACGCGCACGTGCAGTGTGGAGGGATGAGGAGAGCCGGCCGGACAGAGGGGGCCGTGTTCTCCGCAGAGGAGGAGGGCGGAGGGCGGGTGGAGGCCCAACGAGGTGGAGATCGCCTGGAGCAGGGCCAGGGGCACCAGGAGCCAGAGCCCTGCTTCTGTTGTCTTTTCCTTCCGGTGCTCAGGCGGCTTGTTCAACCACCATGGTTCTTGGCTGCCGTGCTCAGAAGGACACCCGTATGTCCCAGAAGGCCCTCGTGGGCAGACCCTCTGTGTCTCCATCTCTCCCTAAGTTGCTCTTCATAATGCACACAGATGTTTTCAGCCAATTGCATCTCCTCTTAACCTGAGACGCCTGGGTAGGTTTTGGGGGCGGTGGTCTGGGGACTTGGGTGATGGGACGTATTTTCACCAGCTCTGAACGCATCCAGGATTTCTCCACTGCAAGCCCCGTACTGCCAACAATACCTGGGATTCTGTCACTAGTATCACCTGTGCTGCCAAAATACCTGGGGTTCTGTCACTAGTAGACACCTGTGCTGCCAAAATACCTGGGGTTCTGTCACTAGTAGACACCCGTACTGCCAAAATACCTGGGGTTCTGTCACTAGTAACACCCGTACTGCCAACAATACCTGGGATTCTGTCACTAGTAACACCCGTGCTGCCAAAATACCTGGGGTTCCGTCACTAGTAGACACCCAGGTGCATTCGTATTCCACCTGCGGCCGCAGCCTCCGGAAACTTCCTTCACCTCCTCCCGTCTCGCAAATTACAGCAGTTATGAGATCCGCTGCTAGATCTGGTCGTTGAATGCGTCGTTGAAGAGCGTGGTTGATTACTGGTTCGTGCATTTGTTTGTTTTGATTCTTTCAGGAGTGGTTTGTCAGTAGAATTGGGTTCCTTTGCAAGCCCACATATCTCAGTTCACGCATTTGGCAACATCATGATGCGGGAGGCAAGGGCAGGCTGCCCCGAGATGGGCCGCTTTAGCGGATGGACTGCTCTGCGCTGCAACTGTGACCCTGCGGGGTCAAGAGAAGGTTTCACCCTTCCCTTAACTACACAGAAGAATCTGAACTGGGGGTCTTTCCCAGAATAAGGGTTACTAGCAGAGATGAATTTTATCTGAGTGACCCTTCTGCACGGCAGGGCAGACCTCTAATCACCGAACATCTGCTCTTCTCCGCACTGCCCTGTGAACTACCCTCCTTCCCACGGAGGTCCCAGACCCCTGCCGCCTTCTCCTTAGTCTGGGATGACAGAGATACCTCATTTTGCCCCATGGTTTTTGGAATTTCTGTGTCTGTGTGGATTCCTCATATACATGCTATTAAATTTGATTTTCTCCCGTTAATCTGTCCCATGTCAGTTGGACTCTGAGTCTGGCTAGAAGGTCCTTGAAGGGGATGGGACAGTCTTGCTTCCCAACAGTGTGAAGGAATCCGTAGACTTCAGTGGACTGCCAGAAGGCTCTGGCTCTAAGCCCCCTGTGCACAGAGGGACGCGGCGGGGAGGCCGAGGGGGAAGCACCTCTCTCCTTGAGCTCCTACACGTCTCCAGACTTGCTCTCTCATTACACCCCCATGAGCATCTGGAGAGGAGCAGACCATGCGCACTTTAAAGAAAGAGGCACCAAAGCTCACCCAAGAAGTGTCCACCCCCTGCCCCTCTGGGGCTTTCTCGGCCTCCCCACAGAGCCCGGTCTCAGGACGTGCAGAGCTGGGCTCTGGCGGGACACAACCAGCTGTGCTCTCCTCTCCACGGTGAGCAGAAACGCCGATTCCACGGGCCGTCTCATGGGGACCGGGGAAAGCACCCATGTGCAGGGCCTCCCAGGGTCCTGACCTGCTGGCCGGATCCTGGAAAGCGGCGCTCCTCGCTGCGGCAGACGTGCAGCCCGCGCCCAGCCCCTGGGCTTAGGGTGCCATCCGTGCAGGGAAGCCAGTCCTCACGCCTCCCCGCACCAGCAGCCAGGACTCGGGCTGGAAGGAGGCGGTAGGAGAGGTCCGGCGGGGACATCTGGCGGATCCAGGCAGGTGGGCCGGCCAGGGTGGCCTGGCTGAGCGCCTGGGGCGGAGGGCAAGAGCGCAGCCCCGTGTCTGTGCGTGCGGGATTCATTTTCCTGCGTGGTGGGGGGCGGCTGGGGCCTCCCCGCTGGACCTGACACATAATTACGCCAAGATAAATGTCTGCCTTACCCTCTCCCGCGGTGTGTGCTGGGAGGGGCGCAGGCAGAGAGCTCAGGAGGGGAGGCCTGGCTGGTGGCCCCTTCCTCACCTACAAGCCTGGGGTGGGGGAGGATACTAAAGGGACCCTGACTGCACAGCCAAGCTCTTGGACCCGGGAGCGGCCCTCCTCCAGGGTGACAGACAGGGACAGCCTCTCCCACGCAGGCCCCAACCTGGTGGCTCTGTGGGAGGCCAGAAGCCATCCCCCCCACAACCCGGGCTGTGGGGGCCAGCCTCGAGGTTCTCTGCTGCGCCGCTGAGCCTGGAGGACCGCGACGGAGCACGGCCGGCTCCGGGAGCTGGTGGGAGCCTCAGTCCCTCCTGGGGCTTCTCCCAGGCTCTACCCCATGCCTCCGCCTCATACCTCTTTGCCTCTTTCCTTCTCTTTCCGATGAAAACCTTTTCTATTGCGTGACAGGATTTTTGTAATGTTCCCCGGAGAAATATGGGAGGCAATATATATAGGCTATGAACCTCCTACACTGTTTTTTTAAATTAAAATGGTAGTGGTTTTCACTGTAATCTTGAATTTATAATTATTTTATGTTGACCAGCATGGAAGCTAATAATAATAAATCAAACCAATAAACATATTAAGCTAGTTTTTTTTTTTTTTTTTTTTTTTAAGAGAGAAACCGACTGTTACGGCTGAGGGATGGTCCAGCCTCAGTTTTACATCCTCCTGGAGCCGGAGGAGAGCTTGATGCCCTCATCAGTACGGTGGGAAAGGACCACACTCCCCAGAGGGTCTTCCTGGAGCCCGACGTGCTGCTACCTCCGGGGGCTTGTCTGTGGGGCGTCCACAGGGCCCCTGGCGTGTCTGGCCCCAGACGTGACCTGGCCTGGCCCGTATCCTCAGAGAGCCCGACAGGAAGGTGCTGCGGCCCCACCCAGGCAGGGGGCATCCCCCCCTCCACCGAGGGGCCCGGGGAGCTGTGGTGAGGGGCTTCCGAGGTCCACAGCTCTGTCCTGGGCCGAGCCCTTCCTGGCCCCTCTCACAGCTGCTGTGTGGTGCACCTCAGCCTCCAGCGGGTTCTTCCCTCCGCGTCCTCGGACCCAGGGAGAAGAGCAGCTCCCCTCAGAGCCACCGTGAAAACACCTGCGGTGGGTGGTGTCCACTGCCCTCCCCGGGCTGGTCTCACAGGGGCACCAAGCAGGTCCCCACCTGCACTCGGGCCACTGGCCTCTGCTTCTCAGAGCCGTCTCCATGGGCTCCGTCATTGTCCAACCCCCCCCCCTTCCGCCCTCCTTCCCCCATGGCTGGCTTCTGCTCACCCTCCTCTCTGCCCTCCTCTCTGCCTCTGCCTTTGGCCCTGCTCCTTTGTTCTCTTTCCTGAGATCTGGGGCTGAGGAAAGGTTCCTCCTCCTTGTCAGGCGCATTCATCCTCCCGCCGCCTCCCGCCTGGCTGGCTCTGCGGGTATCACTCACCTCCCCCGGGTTTCCTGCCTTCCCTTGGCTCCTACCTCTTTTCCGGAGCAGTGGCTGGGCCCTGGCAGGTGCACCTAAGACCCCCTGGGCCTCAGCACCAACCCCGGTGCCCACCCTCGTACCCTGGCCCCTGCGTGTCCCCACCATGATACAGACCTCTCCGGGCACACACGCCCCACAAAGACTGCAGGGGCTCCAGCCTGTCCATGAGGAGCCCCCTTCCCGTCCCAAGAAGAAGCGGGGCTGCCTTGACCATGGGCTCATGCGTTCTTGGGAGGAGGTGGCTCTATGTCATTGGGAATTTCCGCAAACCTCAGGAGACAGGGCTCTCCAATGTCAGAGGCTCAGAGGAGATGCAGGCAGGTCCAGGTCCCCACAACACACTGGCAGCTCATATCCTTGGGGGCCCCAGGCCACGGTCCCAGGTCAGGTCCTGGCCCAGGCACTTCTCTGGCTCTCCTTGCCGCCCCCCTACTGGGCCCTTTTGGCTCCTCTCCTGCATCCCTCGCTCCCCAAGGACATTGCCTGAGGATTTCAGGACCCCCGACCCTTCACCGCCCCACCCCCACACTCCTGCCGGCAGCTACATTTGTCCCCAGCCCCCGTCTGCCTGCTGCTGTTGAGCACAGGACCCGAATCCCTCCCACCTCCGCCCGCTCTCCCTGGCCACTCCTCGCTCCGTTCTGCTACTCACCGGCCACCTTGGATGGGGAGCCTTCCCGGAGCCACGCGCACAGAGGACACGCCCCTGCCGGGGGCATTCTGGGATCGCGCCTACCCTCACATGGTAACGCGTGTAGGACCTCTGGGTCCACCCAGGGGAACCCCGTTGCTGGACAGCGGGGAGAAGGTAGGCTCCAGCGGGGAGGACAGGCGACCCGAGCACGCAGCTGACTCCCCGGAACAGAAGCAGCCTCAGCCCGCACTGCTACCCTCACACTGGGCTGGGCTGTGCGGACAGACACCTGGACGCAAGTGCCACAGCCGTTGGCACAGGGCAGGGCAGGGGGGACCCCTGGGGATGCTTGTGCATGGGGACCGCCGGGACAGACGCCTGCCTGTCGGTTTCCCCCTGACTGTGTGCAGAAACTCCCCCGCCCAGCCACAGTCCTCACCCCAAGGCGCCACCCCCACCCGGCAGGGTCTGGACTTCACCAGGGATGCGCCTCTGGTGAATGAGAGGGCTGTGGGCAAGCCCTCCGCTGCGGTAGGTGCCCACCTGGAAATGAGGGCAGGATCCCGGGGGTGTCTTCCCACGGGCATCGGGATGGAGGTTAGGGTCAGCGAAGAAACGGATCAGGAGGGAGAAGAAGGGACAGAGATGGCCTAGGGTGGGAAGGAGTGAGCCAGAGTCCCGAGGCTGCGCCCCCGCAGTGAGGGGTGGTTGCCGCCCGCTCTCCAGCCCTCCCACCCCACCCCGACCCAGCACTGAAAGGAGCGTGGTGGGAGAAGGAGCCACCAGGCTCAGGAACGAGGGGCAGGAGGACAGAGCGCGGTGGGGGAAGGGAAGCCGCAGGAGAGGAAGAGTGAAGGCCACAGAGGCCCCCTCCGTGCAGCCCCAGCCCTCACGCCCGCCCTGCCTGCCGCCACACTCCAGCACAAGCCATTACAGAGAACAAACTACCTTCTTGTCTCCGAGATGGGTCCCCGGGGCGGGAAGCAAATTGCCTGCCTCGTGCATAATAAACCAGGCGTGGAGAGGAGGCCGCAGCCCGGTGCCTGGAGCCCCTGCCGGAGCCTGGGTGCCCGCGGGGGCGGGGGCGGGGGCGGGAGCACCTCTGCCAGCCCGGGACACCGGGCGGCGCGTCCCCGTCCCCACACCCAGGCCCCCCCACCAGGAGCTGGGGGACTGCAGCTTATTCCGGGAACACCACAGCAAGCGCTGGGAACCTGCCTGCAAAGCCTTCCTTCCCCAGGAGAAAGTGGGCAGAGCCTCTCTCATCCTTCCCGTCCCTGCTCAGAGGTTACCTTGTCCTCGCTTTGAACCCTCAACAGTTACGAGTAACGGCTTTCTCTCCCTGCTAAAGCAGCTCTGTGTTCAGAGTCCTAGGGTCTAGAGACCACCCCGCAAGTCCGAGGGTTTGCAGACAGGTACGTCTCTGCTCTTGGATGGCACATCCCCGAAGGACGGAAACCATCGTGTATGTGTCTCCACACCTCCAGAGACTTGGCATAGAGTCCCGGGCTGAAGGGCTGAGTGTTTAAACAATGAAACCGGATGCCTGGGTCGCTAGTTCGTCACACGTCCTTCCCCTCCACTCACGGCCGACTTCCCACCTCTCCTGCTCTCCCGGGGCCGAGGGGCTACCTGGGGGGAGGGGCTACGCTCAGGTGCTCTCCCTTGGGAGGGAGGCTGGTCACCCTCAGACGCTGTGCAGGAAGAGGACCCTGATGGGGGAGAGGAGGGTGTACCGAGCCCAGTCCCTGCCCGCAGTGGGCTTCCAGTCTCCTGACAGAGAGAGAAAGAGAAAGAGAGACAGCAGCCAGCGCGCCACGTGCACAGAAAGAGAAAAGCAGGGAGCCCCAAGCTTTTCTCGCGATAAGGCAATGGCCACGAGAGTGCCTGGGACCCTGAGCCCAGGGAAGGATCACCTGCGCAGAGCCCGGAATGAGACGGAGCAGGCGGGGAGAACCTCTTCAGGGAGGAGGCCAAGCCCAGTAACGGGACTTTTACGACGAGGAGGAGTCAGCGAGGGAAAGATAAAGGGAGAGGGACACTGTTTTGAGGAGAGGACCACCTGTTCCAAGGAGGCAAGAAATGGGGCGTGCCTCATCCCCAGGAACCGAGGGCAGACTCACAGCTGACATCCTTAAACCCCGGAAAGGGACTCGGGAAGCCGTGAGACTGGACAGAGCAGGGTCAGGTCAGGGAGGCCCTTCACCCAGTTGTTAAAGGGCTTAATTTTGTCCCGACCTTGACGGGGAGCTGTGGAATGACTTCAGGGACGAACGTATCACATCAGATTTGCATTTTGGAAGGATTATTCCCGCAGAATGGTCAAGTACGGTTTAGACGGGGTCAGGCTGGAGACGGGAAGATTGCATCGGAGGCTGTCACGCTCATACAGGCAGGAGTGGAGAAAGCCAAAAACCCGTGCAGAGTCATGGAAGGGAGAGGAGAAGCTGGTTGGAGCGTGCACGGGGAGGGCAGAGTCAGCAGGTCCGGGTGGCGGATCCGGGAGGGTGAGGAAGGGCAGAGAGCTCGACACGGGGCTCGATCCCAGGACCCTGAGATCACGACCTGAGCCGAAGGCAGACGCTTCACCGACTGAGCCCCCAGGAGCCCCGATATTCATTTCTCACAGATGAAAGAGGTGAAGATGTCCTTGGGGCACGTCAGCACTGCTGGCAGACCTCAGGTCCCGGGCTCAGACCCTGCAAGCAGCCCTAGGGCCTGAGCTGAAGCACAAGACTTTTCTCCTCCGTCCTCCAGAATGCCAGTGTTTCTACACAGGCCTTCAGGTTCTTTCCCTTGCAAGATTTTCAATCTGGGAGGCACCTGTGCCCCGGGGCCGGGGTCCATGTCCTCCCGTGAGAACGGGGCGTACCTGAGCAATGAGGTCTCAGCCTCTTTCTCTAGCCTGGGGAAGGGCCGCCCTCTCAAAGGGGCATCTGGGATGCCAGCTACTTTTCATGGCATGGAGCCAGGACCAAAGGGACAGGCATCAAAAAAATGGTTTTAATAACTGAAGAGACTGTTAATAGCCTTTAGGTTATTAGAAGGGGAGCTGGAGCCCCAGGGGCTCTGAGGCCAGAGCTTCCGGGGCTCGTGTGCGAGGCTCGTCGCTGGGCGTCCGCCGGGTGCTGCATGGAGGACAGGTGTCCCCTTAAAGGTGTGGCTCCAGGGGCCCATTCCTCTGAACGCTGCACACAATCACACGTATGAGATGCCTGGCATTTTACGCAATATACAGTAACTTCTTCCCCTCCTGAAGCACCCCCAGACTCTCGGAGGTGTCTCTGAAGGAAGGGCTCCAGCATTTCACTCGGAGACAGGACATCCCTGAGAGCAAGGAGGTCAGTCATGGGACGTGACAAAGGCCGGCAAGAGGTAGACGGGCGGCCAAGGTGGGGCCCGGGGGACCCGAGGAGTGTGGACTGTATCCTGCACGTCGTGAAGCCGTGAGGTCCGAAGCAAGGGAGTGACGGGGGGTCATTTACACTTCGAGAGGCTTCCTTCGGTTGTGTGATTTTGGTGGGAGTCCCGATTTCTGGCCTTGGTGGTAGAATGAAGATCGGGGGCTTTTTCAGGCGGGAACAACTCCTCAGAGAGCGGGTGCTGCGGAGGACAGTTTCTGGGGCACAAAGTAGGGAAGCAGGGAAACCGCTTAGCCACTGCAGGGGTTGGGCCGCCCTGAGGGGCCTCTGGGCGAGGAAGGGCGGTGGAGGCGGTGGTGGGACTTGGGACACATGCTCATTGAATACTGTGCTAGCTCTCCCTTCGGCGAAGGAAGGAGGTTGTTATCCTCCCTTCAGGGATAAGAACACTGAGTTTCGGGACGCCTGCGTGGCTCAGTGGGTGAAGCCTCTGCCTTTGTCTCAGGTCACGATCCCCGGGTCCTGGGATGGAGCCCCACATCTGGGCTCTCTGCTCGGCAGGGAGCTGCTTCCTCCTCTCTCTCTGCCTCTTCTCCCCTGCTTGCTCTTTCTTTCTCTCAAATAAATAAATAAAATCTTGGAAGGCAGGCAGGAAGGTGAGGGAGGAAAAGAAAACGGAGACTCAGGAAGTTCGGTAACTTGTCCAAGGTTGCATGGCTCGGCGGCGGAGGTTGCTCTAGAACCCTTGATTCCTGAAGCTCAGAGCAGGGAGCACAGATGGGATTCCGGCAGCTGGGTCTGGGACCGTGTGATGCCAGCACCCTATGAAAGCGTTCCACAGAGACCCACAGCCCAGAGCACTCCAGGTCTCTGGACAGCCCGGAGAACCGAGGCTGTGGTGCTGGGCTCAGCTGCGGCAGCCCTCTTACTCCGTGTCCCCCGGGGTTTCTGTCTGAGAATCTGGAACGTCCTCCTGCTGCAGTGAGCAGCGGCTCTCAGGGCGCTGGGGAGGGGAAGCGGCCCCCTTCCCTCCTGGGGAAGAGCCGGAAGACAGCATATTCACTGGAAGTGAGCAAGTGAAGGAACCAGAGAACCTTGGCGGGGCTGGGGGAGGCCCTCCTTGATTAGTGGGGTGCAACGGGAAACACTGCCTTCCTACGATTGTTCAGAACTCACTCTGCGGGCAGGGCGTGGGAGAGGAGGGGACTGGGGGAATCCTGTCGCAAGAGAGAGGTTTGCAGAATCAGAAATGTTGAACTCCGGGAAGAGGTGTCTCGGGAAGAGACATGACGTCATGGCAACAGCTACGGCTCCATATCAAACGGGCCGGTGGGGAAGGGGGCTGGGCCCCCAGACAGCGGCGCCCTGAAGGCTAGACTGTAGCCTCTGTGTAAACTGCAGGGAGGCGCGTTGACGCTGCACAGAAAGAAGAAACGTCTTCCAATTAATCCTGCCAAAATAATAGAAAACCCTGTTTTTTATAGTGGTGATAATAAATTAGCAATACTGCACGTTTACATCTATTAGGCTGAACCGTATAAAATGCTGATGTTCAACCATTCCTGACCTAGAAAAACAGTCGTTTCATATGGCTTGACTTACTACATTTTCCCATCTCGGAATAATTCCCCAAGTCCTGTTTCATGGCCTGCGAGTCCTCCCAAGATCTGTCCCCGCCGCCTTTCCAACAGGATTTGCTGCCACTCTCAGGACGCCCACAGCAGGCTCCTGGCTGGGTCTTGAACCCCCAAATCTCCTTTCTGTTCCAGGGTCTTTGCAAATGCTGTTCCCTCTGCCTAGCCTATTCTTTGCCCAAGCTTACCCTTCCTCTTCTCTCATTGGCCACGTCCCTCCTCCCGGCGTCCCTGCCACCCCTCCACCTGCCGCTGTCCATCCCCGTCCTGTGAGGGCAGGCACCCCGTTGCCCCACAGCACCCCCAGGGTCTGGAGTAATACCAGACACGTGGTAAATGTTCAATACATGTTTTTGGCATGAATGACGGAATGACTTCTTAACCAATCAGCAAACCGAGGCCTGGAAGTGTCAAATGATCTTTCCCAAAGGCTCAGAGCCCGTGTCTGGAGAAGCCAGAGGGAAGTCTCAGCGTTCGGGTCCCCAAGTCCAGACTCTGTAAAAAGTCAACCCGTTTTCCAGGCTCAATGGTCTTGATGCAGAGCCTTTCTCTGAGACCAAGTAGGGGTTCCTGCTTCAGGTCCCTAGTGGGACCAGGTGCCCCAGAGGTACCCTCGACTCCTGAGTGTGTGACCCATGCTTCAGAGAAGGCTCTGAGAAGGACAAAGTGTTGACCACCTCCCGGAGTCGCGCGGCTGGGGTCCCGGACCAGGAGTGTGGGCACGATGCTGCCTGAAAAGAAGAAGTCCCAACCGGTGTCTCTTTTGGGAAGCTGGCGCATTTATCTGAGCCTCCAAATACGAAATATTCCTCAGTTTGCAAATGAATGCAGGATGTGTTTACATAGCGACCACCAGGAGAGCAGTATTATGTGGAGAGGAACAAAAAGACAAAGCTGCCCGTTCAATTCTGGGAGCTGATGGCTCTGCTCTCCCCGGGAGGCTGCCTCTGTGCAGCTAATTACAGTGAGTAAGGAAATGGAAAAGTGAGGAAGTGATCCTTTCCTCCCCCAGGTTCCGGCTTTGCAAAGAGCTGGTCTTTTGGTTTCAGAACCCCGGGGGCCGGACGGACGGGCTCTGCCAGGCACGTTCCCTGCCATCAGGACACTGCGAGAGACAGTATCCAACACGCGTTGGGGCGGGGGGGGGGGGAGGCTGAGGGACAGGTTGGTGGCAGCAAGGTGTGTGGCCGGATGTTCCTGAGCGGGGGTGGGGTGGGGGTGGGACCCCGCTGTGTCAGGACCAAGACAATCGAGGTGCAGAGGGTGTTGTGCATCTCGCCACATTGACTGCTCACAACATTTTGCAAAGAAAAGGAGCTCAGAAAGTGTGCTGGCCTGCAGGGGGACGGGGCGGCACTGCTGGGGGCCAACTGGTGACCGCTCACGATGTCCCTAAGGAAAGGGGCACAGACAGCTCCTGGGGCAGCTGCCCACTGCTCCCCTCTCTCCAGGCTAACAAAAGCTACCATGTGCTAGGAACGCTGCTAGGCACTTTGTGGTGCGTGGGAGCTGTTGTCTGTGTGTGTCTCAGAGCAGAAGAGCAGGATGTAGGGAGGTCAGGCAGGAGGAGGCAGAGAAGGTCTGCAGTAATCAGGATGGGCCATGTCGTGTCTCACTAACAAGCAGCTCCACACTTTCCTGATCTTAACACAACAAAGACACATGTCCCCCGCAAACTCCACGTTCATCATGGCCTCGGGGAGTCACCCAGGGACCCAGGCGGAGAGGGACCCACCATCAAGAAGCCGCACCATCTGGAATAAATGAGCTCTTGTTGCCAGACAGGCAGAGGAAGAGCCGGAGGGTCTCACACTAGCAATTAAGTGCTTTGGTCTGGAAGTGACATGTCACTTCTGTTTGTAGCGCACTGGCCCGAACGAGTCGGGCTGACCTCCTCCAGCAGTCGGGGGCTCGGGGAGACTCCATGTCCGTGGCTGTTGGCAACGTCCAGCCTTGGGCAAACTCACGTGAGCGCCCCTGCGTGGAGTCCCCACGCTGTCCTGCTTCACGAGACACTGCGTCCTCAAGGTGCTGTCCCCACTTGGTGCCTGTGTGCACAGGGCTGCTGGCTTTCCCCTCCTGCTCCCCATCCACATCCCTCCAGCCCACACGGAGCCACAGAATGCCAGGCCCTCTTTCGGCCGCTGAGGGTACTGAAATAGAGCATACATGGTCCCTGTGTTCGAGCAGCTTTACTTTAAGAGGACAGTGCGAACGTGTCCCACACATAACCCTGCCATCGGAGCAGACAGCTGCGAGTGAGTCAGCCCCATACAGCCCACCTGTCCCAGGACCTCCCAGACGGAGCGAAGGGGAATCAGTAATGAGTCCGGCAAGGCTTCCAGGAGGAGAGGGCCTTTGGGCTGGGTCCCCAAGATGAGTACGATCTGGAAGTGAGGAGGATAAAGGACAGGCTGGCACATTCCAGGCAGACAAGGAGACCAGGGGCCTCAGCGCAGAGGCGGGGGGAGCAGGGTACGTCCCCAGGGCAGCACTCCATCTAACGGCAAGAACACTGGGGGAGTCACAGGGAGAGCTGAGTGAGCCCGTCCTCTGGGAAGATGTCTTGTTGTAGATCAGTGGGGACCCTGAACTTGACATACGGGTGAGGAAGGGCAGACAGGAGGCTGTTTGTGCCTCGGGCCAGAGCTCGCCAAGGCAGAGGACTTCACAAGGAGGGGGCAGCTTTCCAAACTCAGCAGAGCTTGGCGATTACCACTTGTGCTCAAGCTGGGGGTGACTTCAGGGAGTGGCTGGGGTCCCCCGTCACAGGCAGAGGCCTCGCACGTGGGACAAGCTCCCGTGGCCTTTCTTCTGTCAGGAGCAGAGTGGAGCCCTCTACAGCTCACAGGCTTGTCCCCAGGACCCTGCCGGCCCCGTGCTGGGCTCCGAGGATGCACAGAGGAGGCGGTTGTGCGGAACCAGCCCACAGCAAGCAGCCGCCGCTCACGGCTCTGCCCGGCGGACTCACCTGCGTCTCGGAGTTTGCACACTTGCTGCTTCTCCTCTGCTTTTCTGCTTACTCTGCTCCGTTTGCTTCTGCCCCCACCCATCAGGCCAGGTTTTACCTGCCACAGTTCAGCTTACCTGGCTCCAGCCCCCTGCCCCACCCGAACCTGGGTCTCCCATTCCCACCCAGGAGGGACTCGCCTTCAGCCACCGACGGGCTCGGGTCCTGGACACGGCGTCTCCCCACGGCTCGCAGGGCTCCAGCCTCTCTGGCGGTGGGGCCTCTGACTGGGACCTGCCACCGTCTCGGAAACGGGTAGCATTACCTCTCAAGTATTTTCAGCTCCCCCATCCCTACCTCTGTCTCTGGCTGTGTCCTGTGTCCCTTGCACACAGAAAGGCTCCCGTGGACCAGCTTCCGTTTGCTCGGGGGTCACATAGGTGATGCAAACAAGAAAACCTTGTCTCTCTCTGATGATTTATAGCTTTCAAAAAACAGGATCTGAAAACAGCCCTTTCCCCCACCCCCCACCCCCGGTGATCCTCAAACAGTCCTGGGACATGACCTTGCAGAGGTCACTACACCCCAGGACTCCCAGGTTCTCAGCGGGATGACCTGTGCAGGCCTCCGCAGCCCAGGCTCCCCTCTCCTCCCTCAGAGCCAGAAGGCCACGGGCTTGGGAAATCTGCTGTTGACCCAAACCTCTACCTCTTAATAAATGGAACCCGACTGGCTCCCACCCTCACCCAGTTCCTTCGGGATCTGGACCCCGGGTTCAGTCGCCCCCTGACCTGCCCCATCATCGGTTTTGGCCCCAGAGTTCCGGGTGCGTGTCCCCGCGGCGGGCCCTCCCGCTGTTTGTCTGTCCTCTCCCAGGTGCCAGCTTCTGTCCCTCAGGGCCCGGGACAGCCACAGATATAAGTAACTGCCCGAAGGACCACACAGACCCTCTCTGCAATGTCTGCCCCAAAGTCCAATTGTCTTCCCCAAATGTGACCATTTCACTCCAAATCAGGCAATCTTTTAAGCAAGAACTACTCATGCCTTCAATAACACAAAACATGGTACTTTTTAAAACATTTATATTTATATATATAAAAAAATTAAATATATATAATATATAGTGTGTTTGAGACTAAAAATATAGTACATAATATTTAAAAAAAAGGAAAATGAAAACAGGCAGAATAGGAAAAGGCGTGAGGACACACAGACACACATTGCTAAAAACCTACGACGGTTGTTCTAACAAAAATAATATTTTTTTCTCTTAATTGTCATCATGGACCCATTTATTATTGGGGTTTGGGAGCAGAAAACTCAACCGCAGCCCAGAGTGAAGGCTGTGACCCCAAGGGTGGTCGGGGCGGAGAGCGTGACCACCGGGCCGGGAGCTGGGGGTGTTCCCGGGCAGCATCTGGTCTCCAGAAACAAGTAGAAGGCCCCGCAGCCTGCCAACCCTCGAAAAGGCCCGTGGTTGTGGCCCGAGAACAGCCAGGGGCGGGACAGGAGGCCGACGGGAGCGGGACGGTTCTACGATTATTATTATTATTATTATTCCTGTTATTATTTGCAAGGGCAGCTCGTACCAGAGCCGCCCATATGGCCTGTGACTTCTGCGCAGCCTTCTCCAGGGACGGGGCCTGGAGCTCCCTCACAGTGACGCAAGGAAACGGGAACCTCCCCCAGCGCCCCGGTTCCGGACTCTCCCCGGCCGCCTGGAGGCAGGAGGAGGCTAGAGGCAGATACTGGGGGGCGGGGAAGGCAGGGACAAAGGAGAGGGTGTTTAAATACTAGTTTCCTAGCCTCTTCACAAAAACAGATGCCTTTCCAAATCACATCCCTCGGGCTGTGGAGTGTCTGCTGACCACCTCTTCACTGGTCCTGCCAGAGGCAGGGGCTTCACGAACGCCTTCCGGGTGACTCCCTAACACGAGGCACAGGGCAGCGACCCGCCAGGGACACCCAGCACTGGAGTGGTAGGGAAGCCTGGGTTTCCGAGGTCGTGGCGGCCCAGGAGAGCAGCCCTGTGGAAGGAAGGGTCCACCTAGCCAAGTGAGGCTGCGACTGAGCCGTTTCAGTCCAAGCGGGGTCTTGACTTTGATGTGCTTTTCTTCTGACCTGAATGGTCCAGCACTGCTGCCTGCATGGGTCAGGTGGGCTGAGGGACCATTCGGTTCCATTCTAAGGAGCCCAGAGCCTGTGGCGCCCCACAGAGCGTGGGAGGAAAAGGGGCTCCAGGGCAGGGCCCTCCCTCAGAGCGATGGGCTTGCAGGTGGGGGGTCAAGCTGACCCTGTCCACCCCCGGCATGGCGTTCTGGGGAGCACCGCCATCCCTGGTGGCCCCCCTTCCTGACCCCACAAGGACTCTGGGGCTGGGCTTCGAGGGATCCAGGAATCAGGACGCAGTCTGAGCCCCCAGGAGCTCATCCACAATCACCAGAGTCACCTGCTCTCCCCTCTTCCCTCTACCAGCGGCCTCACAGAAGGGTCAGCCTTGCTCACGCTCACTACCTGGCTCGAGAAACCCTGGCTGGCAGGTTCGCCTCCTCGGCGAGAGGACAGGGCGGAAGGTGGCTGCCCCGACTCCCCCCCGGCCCCACGCTCGAAGCTGCCCGGAACCAGGGCACCCTGGAGGACTCCCCACGCCCCGCCCGGGCCACAGACACCTTTGCCAACCCCGCAGAATTCTGAGAGGGCTCCCGTCGAGAGCGACTACTCCCAATGGTCAGAGGACAAGCCCACAGCAATCTCACGGAGGCCGAGGGTGAGCTCCGTCGCCGTTCCGCATCCAGCAGACCCTGCGGGAAACCCGCTTGCAACACCTGCGACAAGAGGCCCACAGCGCCAGCTTTCCTCAAGAGAGAACCTTCCACCCCTCCTCCCCGTCCCTGCTCACGTTCCGCTCCCAGCTCCTCCCCAGGGCTGGCTGGGCCGCCGCCTCACCGAATGAATACAGCAAGAGCAGAATCATTCTAGGGCTGTGCAGCCCTCCCCCTGTTATAAGGCCAGAACATCGGGGGTGGCAAACATGAAGAGGTTAGGCCCAGGTCACTCAGCCAATGGCAGCTTCAGGATGAGGCTCCTGATCTCCTGACCCCCTCGTGCCTCACTCTTCCCACTAAGATGAGTGTATCAAAGGTGCTCGGGGTCACCGAGACGACCACACCACGCACTCGGGCACCTTGCTGGAGGAGGCCCGCCTCCAACGGCAAAGCTCTCCTGTGTTCAAGGGCGCCTTCCCCTCCCCGGAAAAGCAATTCCGTCTGGCCCGACAGGCAGGCTCCAGTTCTGGGGGTGATCAGACGAGCGGTGTGCAAATTGCAGAGGGCAGAGAGGGCCTGGGGCGTGGTGTCTCTCTGTGCCTTGCCCTGGGCACGCTCCATACCCAGGAGCGGCCGGTTACGGTGTCCAAGAGCAGAGAGCAGATAAGTAAGCTGTGTTCACAGGCTTCTGAAAACTAACGGTCCCCGTAGCGTCAGCTGAGCCGGCTGGTGACCTCGGGCCCTCCTCTTCATCATCTCCACAGAATGGGCCCCGCACAAAAACAAAGCCAAACAAAAGGAAACAGAATGTGGCCAAACCCCAAATACAAATGAATATTTTTTGGAATACTCTTGTTTAAAAAGCCATCGCCATCTTTAGACTTTAACTGTTCGATTACCCATGGCTTCTGTTTCTGCGAAGAGAATCAAAATATACGTGAATTCATCTGCATGGGAACCTGCATCCTTAGCAGACCTTCTCCCGGGGGCTCACATAAAGGACTCAGTACGGAGGGGTCAGCTCCCTGGGGTAGGGGTAGAATGCAGCTGGAACCTGGGTGATGTCCCCCCACCCCCAAGAGACACCCAGGATTTGCCCCTGATGCCGCAGAAGGGGATGTAGAGGCAGCCTGCCTGGCTGCAACGGAGCTGCCTGCTTCCTGGGCATTCGCTGGACCTTACCAGCAAAGATGGGGAGGAATGTCACCCCACAGAGCCATCCGCAGGGGTGGTGATGGCCCGTGGCTGATGAGCATGTAACTCATTAAAGCAAACACGACTAATGAGTGGTGACCAGGAGAGAGGGCAAAGCGCATGCCGGGGATCGCCCCAGAGACCCCGCCTGCCGGGAGAAGGGGGCGGGGAGCACAGTTCTCTTTGGTCAGAGGTGGCGGCTGAGAATGGCCATGTGGAATGTGTGTGTGGGGACAGCATGGGCAGGAGTGACTGCAGTGTCCTCCCGGGCCACCTTCCTTCCTCTCCAGGCTCCCCACCCGCCGTCCCCGAAAGTCGGCAACACCTAGCGGCGTGTCTGGGGCTCGCGATCCCAGTCCCCCGGGGCCCCTCCCACAGAGCCGGTCAACCAAAGCTGGACACTCAAGGCACTGAAAGTGGAAGGAATCTGATTGGTCCAAGAAAAAAAAGACACTTAACAAAAAACCTGTCTGCAGAGACGATCTCCCACGCCCCCGGGAGGGGGCCTCCCCGACCCGCTGGGGGGCAGGACAAGCAGTCTGAGAGCGAGGCACCCTCCCTAAGCCTGTCAGAGCCCGTGGGGGACAGGTCTTACCACCTGAATGTTTAAAAATGGATTCAAAGTGCTTGGAAATTCAGAGTAATGGACGGTGCTAGGAATCTGGTGAACAGGTGTCCCCTTCCCTTCCCATTGGGACTTTGGGTGGGGGATTCCCTACAGCTTTTGTTTTTTCCTCCCCAAGTGAGGTTTTCATTGTTTTTTGCTGTCTTTGAAAAATAGCCTGAGGCTTCCCACCCTCTCACCACTCGCCCCAGACGGGCTCAAGAGTGAAAGCCAGGATGCGGGACCGGCTGGGGAAGGAAAGCGGGACCGGCTGGGGAAGGAAGGGGCTCCGCTAGACGGCGTTCTGGAAACTGCTTTGTAGCGCACAGCCTTCCTGCTGGTGTGTCAGGGCAGGGTTCCCCCACCTTCTCTTCTCCATGGGGACCCTGATCTAACCTGCTGGCCCTGCACAGAGGACAGAGAAGCTGGGTCCTCTGCCCACAGGTGTCCACAATGAGCAGCCAGGACAGCTGGCCCTCTGATCCCAGCTGAATGAGGGCTGGATCTGAACTCAGCGCCAGGGCTGCTCGGTGGACCGCTAAAATCAATCCGAGGTCCCTTCTGCAGTCCCGAAAGGAGAGATGCTGCCCGAGTAGGAATGGGGGGGGGGGGCAAAGGCGTCTCCGTATATCTGCGCCTGAGTCACCCCCCCCCCATCGCCCCACTGCGTGTCCCCCTAGGCCAACGCCTGCTCATCGTCACACACCCCTGCCCACTTAGGGGAGACCAGAGGGGTGGGGCAGAATGGGAATGCTAAAAAGTGTCCCCTCCGCTCTCCACAACCTTCGCTTCCCTGTCCGCCTGCTGGGGCCAGGAGAGAGCCCAGGTCAGAAGAGACACGTCCTCCCGAAGAAGAGGGAAGGGCAGCCCAGGAGGCTGGGGCATGCACAGAGCACCATCCTCGGGACGGGGTGTTTCCGGGAGACCTGCTCCCCACCTGCCGCGCCGGCGGAGGACGACGAAGGCCGGGCCGGGCCGGGAGCGACGCGCAACGCCCCTGAATATCAGGGAACGGCTGTGACAGCCTCGTCCTCTGCCCCGCAGAGGCGCCCGGCCGGCCCCGGGCCTACACGTGAGTCTGCATGCGCTGCTGGAACCGCTGCCCGTAGTCCGAGTGCTGCGAGGTGTAGGAGAAGCGGGTGGCCGTGGCGTACTTGCCGATCGGGTCGTACGCCTCGAACGGGGTCCGCTCCAGGCCCGACGGCGGCGCCTGCGGGTAGCCCAGCCGGTAGGTGGGGTAGCCCGCCGCCGCGGGGAACGGGTGCGGGTTGAACTTGTCGTAGTTCTCGTAGGACAGCGTGCTGGCCGAGTCGGCGCCGGCCGGGGCGGCGGGCCCGGGGGCGGCGGGCTCGGGGCCGAAGTCGGACGCGGGGGCGCGGCTGTAGGAGCTGAGCTGCGCGTAGCCGCTCGAGTGCGAGAGGCGGGAGGCCGGGCGCCCGTCGAAGCGCGCGGGCCCGGGGGCGCGGTAGTCGGCGTAGAGCACGGCCCGCGACGCCGGCCGGTCCTCGTGGGCGCGCACGTTGTAGTAGCCGTTGGTGGGGTCCTGGGGACGAGGGACGAGGGGCGCGGTGGGGGCGCGGCCGGCTGCACCTGCCGGGGCCCGCGGGGAGCCCGCGCCCCTCCTCCCCAGCCCGCCCGCGCCCACCCCGCGCGCACCTTCATCTCGTACTCCTCCCGCGTGTCCAGGGCCTCGCAGCGCAGGTCCTGCTTCAGGTCCACGTCGTCCTTGAAAGACTGCGGGGCCGCAGGGTGGGCGTCAGGTCCCGTCGGTTCTCATCCCACGCCGGCCCCGCCCCAAGCCCAGGGCCGCCCGAGGGGTCTGGGGCCCCGGGCACAATCGGGTTCTGAGTGTGCGCCCAGCCCGGGAGAGGCTCTGGGGCGCGGGGCATGGGAAGAGGTCGGAGATCCGACCTGGCAGCGGTTTTATGGCTGACACACAGTGTGACCTTGGGTGTGTGACAGCCCCTCCCCGGGACGGTCTCCTCCTCCCCCTCTGAGCTATGCGGCAGTTGGATCAGAAAACTTCTAGGGGTTTCCAAGTCTGACTGTGTGGGAAGGACCAGGCCAAGCCCCGGCTGAGGGAAGGTCCCACTTGCCTGTCCTTTGCGGCACGGAAATTAGCCGGGGAAGGACATGTGCGTGCCCGTGTGTGCGTATGTGCACGAGCATGTGTGCGCCCGTGTGTGCACATGTGAGCACGTGGGAGTGTGTATGGAGGGGGTGGGTGTGGCAGGATCAGAGCCCATCACCAGAGGGAAGACAGACGGTGGTTAGCAGAGCGGGGGATGGGCCAGGAGGAGGGGACCCTCACCGAGTAGATGGCCTTCATGACCCGAGTCGCTGTGGACACGCTGGCGGTGTCCTCCTCCCGGTCTGAATGCATCGTGAGTGGCTCCCGGTTCACAGTCTCCACCTTGATGTCCAGCTTCCTAAGGGTCACGTCCTTGCGACCTGCACAGGGAAGGGCAGGTGGATGCACTCTGCTAGCTTCTGCCGGCCAGCCCTGGGGGCTGGGGGCGCCGCGGGGCTTGTCTGCTCGGGCAGGGCAGTGGGGGAGCCGCGTGCGGGTGGGAGGCCCGGACTCACTGCCTTTGCGGCGTCGGTAGAGGAAGAACACCAAAGCGATGAAGAAGAAGGTGAGCAGCGCGCCCGCGCCGATGGTGGCCCCGGCGATGATGCCCACGGGCAGCACCTCTTCAGAGAGAAGGGAAGGCTGGGGTGAGGCCGGCGGCTCACGCGGACCCGAAGGCCAGCACCAGGGCCCCGCCGGCACCCATGCATGGGAACGGCATTTGCCTCAAGTCAGGGGGAGTTGGAGAGGAAGGTCTGCATTGGGTCTGGGGTTAGGCCTGAGCTTCAGCTTAATCCCAGTTGGGAGCATGGCCATGTCCCCTCCCTGCAGCTGTGACACAGCATGACCCTGGCCCTGGGTGTCCGTCCACCCCTCTGCAGCCCACCTGCCTGCGAGGCTTGGCCTTGGCTTCCTGGGCTGGGATGGTCTGAGCTCAGCCGTCTCCACAAACTCAGACCCGCCACCCGTGTCCCCTGCATCTCTCCACCACGCCACCTCCTCACCCTGGCCAGGGCGGCCCCGGCACCTGCCTGCCCAGGGCTCCAACAGTTCTCCTGGGCTGCCCTGCTCCCCAGAGCTAAGCAGGACCCAGGGAACCTCCTCCAGCGAACTCTCCCTTCCTGGCAGTCCTGGATGGACCAGATCTGCGGGACGTCCTCACCCTCCTGGCTGGGTCCTGCCATACTCCCTCCACTTCGTTCTTCCCCACCACCCCCTCGCTGGCGCTCTCAGCTAAGACACACCGGACGGGAGCCCCCACTTGTCTCTCCCTCCTCAGAGCGTCCAGCAAAGTCAAAGGCAACGCCTCCTTCCACATGCACTGTCTTACGGGAGGAAGCGCGTGCCTCCTAGCAGAGGAAGGATTCCCGAAGAGGCGGGAACCACTAGCTGCGGCCGCCCACCATGTGCCTCCTCTCTGCACCCTCGTGCCAACCCAGGGAGGTCACCCGTCCACGAAGCATCTGATTTTTCCCCACCTGAAGTCCTTCGCTTCCCCACTCTATTCTGACCCAACAGCCCCTCTAGGGCCGGGGCGGCGTCTTGTGCGCAGCCGTCCCTGCAGCCCTGAGCGCGCGGCAGACCCAGAGGGGCCGCTAGTGCACTTTGGGAAAAGGGGGTGGGTTTCCCCAGCTGAGCACAAGCGCAGGCTCTGGAGGGCAGGCCCCCGAGAGGGTCATCTCCCCACGAGGACTGCCGGGGAGAGAGGAGGGAGCAGAACCCCCAGCGGTCCGCACCCCAGCCACAGTCACCTCGCTCCTCCAGCTGGATGATGGCCGTGCCGGGCCCGAAGCTGTTCCAGGCCGTGCAGTTGTAGTGCGTCTGAAAGTCTGCTTCCATGACGTTGTTGATGGTGAGCGTGGACAGCACGCCGCTGCCCGAGTTGGTCCTCTCCACCGTGTAGCGCTCCAGGGTGCCCGCCTCCAGGAAGTTTTCCTTCCAGGCCCAGGCCTAGGTGGACAGAGCGGGGAGGGGGAGGCACGGGGGCGTAAGGAAGGGCTGGTGGCGGAAACGCCTGGCCGACACTCCAGGCGTTCCTGTCCCATGCGTCCCTCAGCCCAGCCCAGCACTCACCCTGCAACAAACCCAAGTCACCCTCTTGCCTCAAACCTTGGCATGGGATCTCCAGTCTAAGGGAAACAGCGGCTCCCAGCGTGACGGAGATAGGAACGTGCCGATATGCCGAGGGACATTCTTTAAAACGCAGATTCTTGGAGCTTAAGTCTTAAATGTGCATCTCCAGGGGAGAGCTCCAAGATTCTCTATTTTTATAAGAATCCCACCGATGTAGATGTGGTTGGGCTGGTGAACCAGCGTTTGGTAGCCCCTGATGTCCTGGATGGAGGGTCAACCCTGGGCCCCGAGCCTGGCTGTCCCTTGAGCCCCTGTGTGGCCTCCCTCCCCGTCTCTGGGCCTCCGGGTCCTCATCTGTGAAAGCAGAGGACCAGGCTGGAGTTGGACGCCCAAGGTTTGTCCCGCTCATGACTCAGACTTTAGCCTCACCTCTAGGCAACCCGCAGGCTCGACCCTGAACCCACCTGGGAGGTGCTGGAGACCCACCCCCAGACTCTTGAAACAGGGAAGATCCCTCACAGAAAAGGGGTATCCGCATCCTTCTCCATCCCTGAGCTCCCAGCCGGGACACCCCCTTCATGTCCCCTCCCCGAGTGGAGCCCGCGGGAGGGGGAGTGGCTGAGCACTGGCTCCTTTCCAGGGATCAATCCTCCTAGCTCTGCACGGGGAGCCCCCCGGGAGCCGAGCCGCCCGCTGCCCAGGCGGCCGTGGTAATGAAGTGTCCCTGGGCAGCCCTGGAGTTAGCCAAATGGTCATTAAATGTGATGAGGGGTTTGACGGTTAATGGTCACGGGAGGAATTAATGGCGCATGGTGTGGGGACGAGGAGAAAGGAGGGGCGGGGGAGCGCGTCGGAGGAGGAAGACAGAAGGGGGCAGAGGGCCAGGAGCCCAGGGGCAGGGTGGAAGCGGGGGGGGGGGGGCAGGGAGGCTGGGAGAGGGAAGGAGATGAGGCAGACAGAGCAACCCCGGCCTCTGGCACCTGTCGCGACGGCCGCCCCACAGCCACCCGACCAGGCAGGGACACCGACCCCATTTTGTGGATGACAAAACGGAGGTTTGAAACACTAAGTAATTGGCTCAGGGCCATTGACAGGTGAGGGAGGAGGGGCTGTCCTGTGAGCAGGGATGGGGGCACAGGGACGCAGCCCCCGGGGCACTGGCCGGGACGCAGGCGGCACTCACGATGCGGTCCGGGGGGGGCGTGCTCCCGATGAAACACTCCACCTTGCCCCCGTCGCCCCTGACAGCGTACTGCACCGCTTCGCTGGAGATAATGGGGGGCCCTGTGAGCAAGAAGACGCAGTCAGGGCCGGCGGGACGCGGCAGCACCTGCCCGCTCAGGCCCAGCCCCGCAGGCCGCTCACCGTTCACATAGAGGGGCACCTCCCTCTCGGCCACGCCGATCCGAGGCACGATGGCCCGGCAGGTGTACGTGCCCGCATCGGCCTGGGTCACTGACTTCAGCAGCAACTGGTTGCTGTTACTCAGGACCTGGGCAGAGAGAGCAGCCTCGGGTGGGGAGCCAGGAGGCCTGGGCCCCTGGGTCCAAGCGGGGCCCCGCATCGGAGGCATTGGGAAGAAAGCAGGAAGGGCCACAAGTGAATTCCCGGAAGGGCAAAGGCTGCATCCCCTGACTCTAAAAAGGGCCTCACTGGGGCCCTGGGTCTCCACTAGAGTGAGCTGCGAAGGGCAGAGGCCGGCGAGGGCAGCCGGAGCTGCGGTGACTTCAGAGAACGCAGCCTCTCGGTCTGTTCTAGAACTTTCCCTGCCAAGCAAGACAGGGAATCTCACCCTGACATCCCTCTTCCTGCAATTCCAGCCCAAACTATCTCATGCAGGGGTCTACAGAGCTGCAGAAGCCCCTCCCTCCACACACACCTACGTCCCCGTGTCCCTCCCACAGGCACTGAGTCGCCCGCTGTTCCACGGCAAGAAGGGGGTTGGATCCCAAGCACTGGCCTCCTCCTTCAAATCCCAAGACCCTAGACACACCGTGGCTCCGACCGGAAAAGCCACGGTGCACCTGCCCCGCCCCACCCCGGCTCTCCCACCTGGGACCGACTCCTTCCTCCCGGCGCTCGAGACGGGCCGCCAGCGTCTTACCATGTTTGAGTCCTTTTTGGTCCAGGTGAGGGTGAGGGGGGGGTTCCCCACCCAGACGCAGGTGAGGGTCACGTCAGAGCCAATGTCTGTGGTCGTGGGCTTGGGGTCAACTACGATCCGGGGGGCAACTGCGTGGAGAAGAGCCCTGGCTCGGGCCTCGGTCTCGTCCGGGCTCAGTGCCGGCCGCCCTGCTCTTCTTTCCGCCGCCCTGCCACCCTCCCGGCCTGTCGCCTGTCCTGAGCTTCACGGAGCCCCCGCCCCTACCCCTGACCCTTCAGGGGTCCCTGCCCGGGCAGCACTCACAGTGGACGTTGACTAAGGTGCTGACGTTGGTGCTCCCCACTTTGTTGTGGACTTCACAGGACACGGGCTCCGTGAAGAAGGAATAGTCGACGTTCGTCTCATAGCGACTCTCGTGCGCGTCTTCAATCAAGAAGCCGCCCTTGGCCCACCTGGGGTGGAGGCAGCGCGGTGGGGATCAGGCCCTGGACGACTCTCACCCACGGCCGGGGCGCGATGCCCCCCGGCAGCCCCCACGCCAGGCCCAGGCTGACCCCAGCCCCCACCCCTTGCACCTGTAGCCCAGAATCTCGGGGTTGGCTGTGGCCTGGCAGGTGAAGACGACGCGCTCCCCCTCCTGTACCGTCTGCGGCTCAATAGACAGGGTCACCGTGGGAGGGTCTGCAAGGCAGGGGACACGAAAGGTCTTTTCTGTCCCTCAAGTGTCTTTCTCTTCCTAACCCACACACCCAGCCCTCTCCCTGTGCAGAGATCTGGGAATTGGAGTGAAGGGAGAACCAGGGCCAGTAAGAAGGCATCTTCCTCACCTTTACCCCGGGGAGCCTCCAGGGGGCCGGGCTAGGGGGCCGGGACCCAGGCTGCCGCCTAAGGGACACTTAGGGGATGTAAAGTGCACATTGGCTGCGAGGAGTCAGGGCAGCCTGGCGGGGTGCAGGTGGGGCATCTCCGGCCCCTGCTCATTCCCTCCCTTTTCTGGGGTGGAGGGGCTGTACCCCCCCCCACGGCAGTAGGCTCCATGCTGGCTGCTCTGACACTGTCCTGTCCAAGTGCTCCCCCAGCCCCAATAGACGGCAACGGGTCCCCAGTCCCTTCTCTGAGCCCCAGGGGATTAGATGTATTTCAGAATTTGGAGTTTTCCCCATTTTAGAAAGGTGCTGGTGTGCACAGACCATTTGCTACGTAAGACCCCCAGCGGGGTCTGGGCAACACCTCATAGTGAGATACGGGTTAAGTAAGAGACTGTGGAGAACCTTAGTCCATGTTTTGCCAGCAAACAGGATTTAGTTTGGGATTTCAGAGAAGACCCCGTAGGCCCGCGTTTAATTTTCCTCAGGTACACAGAGTTGGGAGCTGAGGCTCAGAGAGGTGACGTCACAGCCCAAGTCTCATGCTGGGTCTGACCCAAGAGCTGCCTGACTCCCAGCCCGTGCCTCCCCCACGCCCCCGGCCCCTGCAGGATCGGCATTCGGGGCTTCTCCGAGGTCGCCCCACACTCTCTCCCTCAGCCCAGTCCTCCCCCCGGCGGGCAGGACCCCCGCTCACGGTGCACGTCGAGCTCGATGGACGTCTCCTTGCCGGTGGGCGTGGCCTCGTTCACGCTGCGGCAGGTGAAGACGCGCCCGATGTCCAGGTCTGTGGGGTTGATGAGCAGCCGGCTGACCGTGGTCTCCCTCTTCCCGTCCTGCAGCAGCTCCTGGGGTGGGACAGCGGGAGACCGGGTCAGGCTGCACCCCCCACACCGCGACCAGGGTGACCCCGCAGAGACGGGCTTGCACTGGGGGGGCAAGAGGACTTTAACCGGAGCTGCCGCCCTCCCCGCCCCAGCCCCAGCCCCAGCCTCTTAAAATAAATAGACCCTAATAAAATAAATAGACTTTATTTTTTAGAGACGTTTTAAGTGGATGGAAAAACTGAACAGAAAATGCAGTGAGTTCCCATCTGCCCTCCAGGACCCACAGTTCCTGCTCGTGAGCACGACACACTAGGGCCGAGCACACGACTGACGGACCCGTGTCGGGCCACGGCTGCTAAGTGCTGCGCCGTTTCTGCCGGAGCCCACGCTACATGGCCTGCCGTTCCCCGTGGTTCGGAGCCTCATTCCGGGCACTCAGGCTGGCCCAAGTCCCTCCTCTTCTGCACCGTCTCTGCAACCCTCCCGTCCCCAAGACCCTCCAGCTCGGTCTGTCCTGCTCTGGGCACAGCAGCTTCACCCCGGGGGGCTGTTCGTGAGCTGGGTGCTGGGGTTCTCCTGCCAGACTGCGGGCCCCTGGAGAGCAGGAAGGCCCACGGGCTGTCTCCCCGGCTCAGCGAGGGCCGCTGAGGCCCTGAGGCCCCCGAACGTGGTCACCAGAACCTGTGAGCTGTTTTGTGTAAGGCAAACCACACCACTGCTCTCCGGCAGCAACACGCAGGCCTCTGCTGGGCAGAGCAGGGCTGGCGCCGTGCAGGGCGCAGGCTCCCCCTTCCCCCGGCTGCTCGCCCGCCTGGGATCTGCGTCTTTAGAAAACCGGAGAAGGGGCGTGAACGACAAATGGCTGTTAACAAATCAGCTCGTTTGGTTGCCAGAACATTTCAAAATATGAAGCCCTACAGGAGAAGAATTACAGATATCTTGTGCTAAAAGGTTAAGCACCACTGAAGCCGGAGTGTCCTGAGTCAAATGGGGAAACCAAGGCCAGAGAGCAGGGAGCTGTCCAAGGTCACCCAGCCTTCAAGGGCAGGGCTAACCCGGTTCTGCCTGGGGCTGCTCTCCGAGGCACACAGGTGAGCGGGTCTCCCACGGCACCCAGCAAAGGGCTGGGCACACCTGTGTGTTTGCCCGCAGCTGGCAGAAGCACCTCACACTGGAGAGGTGGATGTTCACTCCAGCCAGCGCCACCCAGAACATCCCCTGGTGACTCTGCCACAGCCTGCTCACTCAGTCGTGCCAACCAGAGACTGAAGGAAGAAGGCCGAGGGGCTCAGTGGAGTGCAGCCTGAGCCACGTGCAGACCCCAGCTCCGCTGTGCACCAGCCCTGTGACCCCGGGCAAGGCATCAGCCTCTCTGACCATCGGTGTCCCTCTTTGGTGAGTTGGACAGAACACCAGCCTTATGAAACTCCCTTGAGGATCCAGAGGGACTGTCCATTAGGAGCTCAGCATACACTGTGCCCAGCACACAGTAGGTGTTTAATCAGTGTATCTGGCATTAGCATCATTCTTCATCTCTGCTAGCCACTGAACGCACCAGCGCACCATGAACGTGGGCGCCCCCTCCTTTCCTCTGGATCCCAGCTACACAATGAGGGTTTTACCAGATGACGTACGAGCTCCCCCGTCACATCTGTGCCCCCCGAGTCTGGGTCAGGCCCACCTGGGATGGGGCTGAGGGGTCTGGGGGAGCAGCAGGGTCTCACCGTGCTGGCCACAGCGCCCTCTTGCTGTGTCCCATCCCGGAACCAGATGATGGTGGCGGCCGGCTTGGCGTTGAAGGCTCGGCATGTGAGATTGTGGGGGGTGCCAGCTTGCAGCAGAATCACAGGGCCGCCATCGATCCTGGTGTCCTCTGGGGGGACTGCGGGGTGATGAGAGCCATCAGTCAGGGTGTGGCTAAGCCCCTGACCCTGCCGGCGTCCCTCCCGCTGCGCGTCTGCTCCGTGGACGGCCCCTGCCGCCTGAACTTGCAATCTGTACACCTGTTGCCACCAGCGCAGCCCCCAACCCCAGCAGGTTCCTTCCCAGCCCGTCTGGTGGATGAGGGGTACTCATCTGCAAACTGGGGAAGAGCTAGGCTCTCCAGGACCGGGGTGCAGCTCACACTCCGGGGGCCGCACGGGGGGGGCCTCACCCTGGGCCAGCCCGGTGAGCCGGTCTATCACAGCCACCTCCCGAACGGACTCCCTGCCTCCAGTCCCCCGGCAGACACATCCATCACCACTGGCAGGTTATTTTCTCCCGCGCAGCTAAGACGGCGCCCCCTCCTTGCCCAGACACTTCGGAGGGCTATGAAGTGCCGTGGGGGTGCTCACTAGCGTCTCGGCCTGCCGCTCAGGGTTCCCCCAGGCAGCCCCACGCTTTCTCGCGTCCTCACCTCTGCTGTTCCTCCCGCAGCCTGCTGCACGGGCCCTCCCGCCACAGCCGGCCCAGCGGTGGCACCAGGCAGGGGGTCTGAGCTCCTAACCAACCTCATATTGGGGTCACTTAGGATGACTGCTCGGGCCCCCTTTCCAACCAAAGCTGTTGTCCCCTGCTCCCTGGTTTTCTACCAACTCCAGGCCTAGAGGCGGCCACCGTCAGCTCCTGCTAACTGCTTGAGGGATTGAATGGGTCCGATTTCTGATGCCAAGAAATAGGCCTCTTCTTGTCCTATCCCCACAGGCTCCAAAAAGCTCAGACGGTGAGATGACACGTTCCTTGAAGGCAGGGCTGCTTCTTTCTCTGAAAGCCCGAGGTTTAGCCGAACTTGGCTGACAGCAGGTCCACGGGGAGCGCAGCTGTAGGAGTAACTAAGGGACTGAAGCGGCAAAGGCGGGGTTTCGGGATTTCGGTGACGTCCTTCTGGTGCCCCGGTTGTCATCAGGCCGGCAGTGGGAAAGGGCTTGGTTTGCCTTCTGCTGGGGAGACCCCGGGCGGGCTCGGTGAGGAAACCGTTGAGAGCAGGTGCTGGAGGCCCACAGAGCCTCACGGCGGGCAGGGCTGCCCCGGGGTGTAGGAAAGGCTGGTTCTATGCTGCAGTTTCTTCTAGAAAGGAACCACCTGCACTGTTTCTTTTCCACTCAACTCACACACACAGAGCAGCAGAGTTTCCGAGCAGGCTGCCCTGATGTTACACCCCTGTGTCCGGCTGGTCACCTGTCGTGTGATCTTGGGTGAGGCCTTCAGGGGAGAGTCCCTCTTCAGCAGGGATGCGGCACTGCCTAACCCGGGGGCCCTCGTGAAGGTCAGCAGGGGTGCTGGGTACGGACTACGGTGTGCAGGCCTGGGTGACCGTGTGCTGCGTTCCCGTTGCTGCTCGGACGAGAGCCAGCAGTGCCCCCGGCTCCGGGCCAACAGATCAGCCGAGGCCCCGCCGCCTCCTCTTTGCCCTGTTCCCCTGTGCACATGTGGAAGTGGGGTGCGAAGGAGAGGCGTGGATATAGAGCCCCCACTCGGGGTCTCCTGGTCTGCGTGGGCCCCTCCGAGGTCACACCTGCGGTCTCTCCCAGGAAGGACGTCCTGGCTGGGCAGAGATCCTGTCCATCTGCGGGGTCAGTACGCCCTGGGTCAGACGGAAGGCGCCGCCTCCCTTTGGCTCCCCCCTCCCTGGAACGCTGGCCCTTTCCCCTCCTTCGGGCAAGACCATCCATCTGTCGCTGACCCGTCTTTCTCTCCGTTTCTGGGGCAAAGGAGAATTGTCTGCTCTGCTGTCAGAGGGCATGTCCGTGCGGCTGCTTGTTTACAAACACATTTTCCTAATTTGTGGCAAATCTGTATGTAGGTCTGTGGCCTCAGTTTCCTCGTTTGTAAAGTTTTAAAAATAACATAGACGACTCTTCCCCAGCGGTGTCGTCGACCGGAGATCCCAGACGTGCGGCCGATGAGCTGTGACGCGATCCGGTGTTTCCGCCGCTCGTGGGAAGCCGACCAAAGGGCCCAGTTCCACACGTATGTGACCGCGTCCCACACTCTCTGCAAAGCATACTTCATTAATCCTTTCGCGGTAAATACCATGGACCCCAAATGCCAGACGAGGTCCCTGAGGCTCGGAGAGGTTACAGAGTGTGCCCTGAGGCAGGAGAGGGAGTTAAGCGGCACGGCTGGTGGGGGCCAGCCCACCGACCCTGGGACCCTAGAGCCCTGCCACTGTCCCCACGGGGCAGGAGATGGGAGGGGGAGGCTGCAGGCCTGCGTGTGGGCGCCGTGTCTGTAGGGGAGTGGGAGGCCGCTGCTCAGCCCTGCCGCAGGGAGTAGGAAAGGCTGCTGCTGCACGAAGAAGGCAGACTGGAGCGGGGCGCACAGACAAGGGCTGCGGCTGCAGATGGGGCGGGTCTGCCGGGCACTGGACGCAGGCCACTGTCCACTCTGCTCAGTCTCCAGGACTGGTACCGTGAGCACCGGCGTACAGAACCGGGTGAGCAGGGAGCGTGCGAGACGAGGCCTGTCTTCTTAGCCTGCACACGGCTGCTGGTGGCAGGGGTCTGAGAGAGCAGAGCGAGCACGAACCTCTCACTCTTTTTCTTCTTGGGGACTGTCCCTGCCCCCCAGGTCCCCCAAGCCCCCCAGAGAGGCTGGGAAGTGGCACACACTGCACACAGACCATGCCCTCCAAATGAGCCACCCAGCGTCCCCACCGCGGGCTCTCCCTCAGTGGCTTGCAAGCTCTTCAACAAGGCGCTCTTCCGTTGGGGTCCTCATTCATATTCCTCTTCCAGGAAGCCTTTCTTGAACAAAACAAGCCACTGGATGCCATTATAAGCCCCATTCCCGCCATACCTAGGGGCTTAGCTGGCGTTTTCTCATCTTTGCTGCTCTGTCTCTGGGGGTCTGGGGCAGGAGAGGGGAGGGGGGACCAGGGGCTCCTTGTTGGGGTGGGAGTCCGCTGGGTGAGAAGGAGGACCTCCAGGATCCACAGCAGAGGCAGTTAGGGAGGGAAAAGAAGACAGACGGGCTGCCGAAAATCTCGGGGTTCCCTTTGATGGCCTGGGCCGGCGCGGGCTCACACTCACCCAGGAGGGATAGGAGGTGCTGTCACCCCCGCGGTGCCCCGTGCCCATCCCCGCCGGCCACCCGCCTCTCTCCCTGACCTCAGGCTTGCACCTTGCTCACGAGCGAGGAAGTGCGAGCCCCCTCCCCCCAGGCTAGAGTCCTTGCTGCCCTGACACCTCCCTGCCCAAGCCCCAGTGGTTCACAGCTGCCTGGGCAGAACCGCTAAGAGAAGGCTGATGTCACCATGCTGCCTTACCCATGAGCAAACTGAGACCCAGGGTTCGTGACCCCTCGGGGTCCCAGTGCCAGAATAGGCCAGGGCTCCTGACCTCCAGCTCCCAGTTCAGCCCTTCCAGACACAAGGACGACTTCCTGCGCCCCCCTCAGCCCCACTCTCCCGCCGGGTAAGACCTTCCTGTGTCCGAGCTCGCGGCCTCAGTCCCGCTCTCCCCCAGCCCTCCCAGGGGCTTCTCCCACGTTGCAGGTTTCAGGCAATGAGATGGAATAGAGGGGGCCCAACAGAGCACACGAAGGCAGCAGAAGGGACCGGGCCAGCACGGAGGACAAAAGGGAAGAGGGAGGTCCCGGGCAGAGGAAGCCCAACAGAGGCAGAGGGAGAGCACCAGGCTGGAGGGAGCCAGAGGGCGTGTCCCAGCCTGTCTCCTGCAGGGGCCAGTCCCCGCATTATGCAGATGGCCCGGGGGGCTCTCACAGAGGGACCTCTGCTCTGCTCCAGCAGGACCCAGCCCACCACCCCAGTTCTCAACCCTCCAGCTCATTCCTTCTGGTCTTGCTCCCCGGCTCCCAGAAGGGCCTCCGGGGGACTCTCAGTGGCCAGGGAGGAAGAGTGGTGAAGGGGAGTATGGGCTGAGTGAGGACGAAAGGGAGCCCTGGGGCAGCGGCTGGGGCTGGAGGCAGCCGTGGGGAGGGCGGGAGAAGCTCTTGACCGACAAGCGTGGGCCAGGAGCAGGTGCATCTCCACCCCAACTCTTCTGCCCTGGGGGGAGCCCTATGTCCAACCGATAGAGCCCAACCCACTGGGCACAGAGGATGCCAGGCCTCACGCGCCCTCGGTTCCACCGTGGGGGCCCACAGCCCGCTTTACCCTCTTCTGCTGGACTTGGCTTTGCACAAAGTTTAGAGAAGGATGCGGGAGGGCCGTGGGGACGGACAAGCAGCCAGGAAGAAGGGAGGGGACACGGGGATAGGAGGGAAAGAGCGGGAGGAGGGCAGAGCTTTACTGAGCACGGTGAGCTTGGCCCGCCGCGAGCGCAGGGCGGCCTCTGTGGCCTGGCACTCGTAGGAGGCGTCGTCAGACAGCTCGGCGTCCGTGATCTCCAGGTTGTACTGCCCGGCATCCGCGGAGCCCACGACCCGGTACCGTGGCCAGGCTGCAGGAACACAAGGGTGAATGAGGTGAGCCCTGCCCCAGCCGGGGACCCGGCCTACCAGGGGCCCCTCTCTCTCTCCCCACGGCGGCACTCCTCCCGCCACCCTGGCCTGGGACCCCGTCCACAGAGCCCCAGCTGTCACATTCCCATGTCACAGCCTCCTACGGACAGGCTGGGGGCCCTGGAGCAGGAGCGATGGGGGACACAGAAGGGGCAGAAGCGCGGAATTTCTGGAGCTGTTTCCAGACCAGCGTCCCTTGTAATAACAGGAAAGGAGCAGGAAAAAAGCTGAGGGAAGGGGAGACGGGGAGGGCATGTGGGCGCTGGAAATATAGGGCCTCGCAGCACAGACGGGGCTCCCTGGGGCCGGGGGGCGGGGGAGCCGAGGCAGGCCAAGGCCATGTCCGCACTGGCCATGCCGGGGATGGACGCGGCAGGGTCCCGCCCCCGAAGGAGGCCTGACCCACACAGGCCCTGGAGGAGCCACGGCTGCTGCGGCAGGTGGGCCTGGGAGCCGCTGGCCCCTCCGCTCTGCCCTCCCCTGCAGGCTCGCCGGCCCTCTCCCCCGGGCCCCCCACCGGCTCGCTCCCACTATCTCCTGCTGTCCGCGGCTTATCGATCCTTCTCACTCCATATCCATTGATCTCTCTCCCAGTGTCTCTTTCTTTTCTATCGTCGATAGAGCCACTAGCCCGTCTCCCGCCTCTGCACGGACAGACTTCCCTCACCTGTGCTAATATGCAGACCCCTCAGCAAATAATCTCAACCCCTAGACAACAAAAAGAATAAGAATGTGCAGCCCTTCCTGGGCTTCCGGCCTGACGCCGCTTCCCGGCGGTCTCTCGTTTGGCCAGAACTCACGAATGCCGCGCCGGATCCTGAGTTCTACGGCTGTTTTCCACGGTGGTAAACCGAGACCCAGAGAGGTGCCGCGACTCTCCTAAGGTCGCCCAGCTCACCGGCCGCAGAGGCAGCCCCAGAGCCCAGGGGACATCATCCTCCGCCGCGGCCAGGAAGCCTTCCCCAAACTGCCCTTCCTTGCTCTGGAATAGAGGTCATTGGTTCGTTCTGTCTCCCTGAATCGCCTCGCAGCTTGGGCACAGGCTGCCCGGCACCCGATAAAGGCTTCTCACACAAACACGGACATCGGCGCCCAGGCTGACGCTACCCTGGGGTTTTGGCCTCAGAGCAGACGTGGCCTGGGCAGGGGCAGGAGGGAGTCGGGAGCAAAGCCAGCCTGGCAGGAGGGACAGAGGGTCCCTGTGCTCTCTCCACAGAACACTCTGTGGTCTCCTGCCCTCTGGCCTCGTCTCTTCCTGCCTGGAGCACCTCTCCCGGTGTCTGTCTGTCTGTCTGTCTCAAGCTCTCTTACGTAAAGGCCTCTCGTTTCCCCGCAGTCTCTCCGGTTCCTGTTGCCTTTCTCGAGCCAGTCGGCAGCCGGAGGAAACGCAGAGCTTCAGGCGAGGCAGAGCTTAGGAGGGGAGGGCAAAGCTGGCCTCACAGAGATGGGGCAGGAGAGGCTGGAGCTCGGAGAGGTAAGGGCCACGGCCCCTGTGGGGCCTATGCTGGGGAGGGGCACAAAGACAGGACGTCCGAGGGCCGGGCCGGTGGGCCACCCACTCACCTTTGAGGCCCTGGCCCATGCCCAGCGCCAGCCCGTCCTTGGTCCATTGCACGATGCCGGAGTAGTTGAGCAGCACACAGGGGAGCACGGCCCGCTGTCCTGCCACCACCGTCTGGTCAGCCGGCTCCTGGCTGAAGCGGGTCTGGGTCCCTGGCAAAGCCAAGCCGGCACAGAGTAAGGACGTGTGGGAGGGAAAGGCTCCGCGAGGGGCCGCCCTCCCTGGGCCCCATCCCTGCTCTCCTGTCCCTGCCCCACTCCAGCCCAGCCCCTTCCCGCCACGATGCCCTATGCTGGCCCCGGATTCCTCCTCCTCACCCCCACCCTGCCCCCGAGGGACGGGTTTCAGGGAGGGGGCGCTCAGCAGCGCAGTGTTACGGAGGGCTTGAGATGAGGCTAGTCCCCTCCTCCCGTGCCACAGACAGGACACTGAGGACTGGCGTGGGGACAGGTGAGGGGGAGTGAGGGGCAGAGTGCGGAGTCGAACCTGAGCCTCGGCCCTCCAGGTCCTGGTCCTGCCCCGCCACCTGCCGCCTCACCCCCAGCCCTGTTCCCAGGTGCTGCACCCAGGAGCAGAGCCGCTGGCCCTGCACCACCCCTGCAATCCCAGAGTGGGGCTAGGGCACAGTACCGCTGCCCGCACGTGTTCTGTGAGCCATCGCGGGCAGCACATGGGTGCTTCGGGGACGGCGCACCCAACGGGCGCACAAGGGCAGACTCTCCGGGCGGGCATCGCACAAGGGTGAACACCGGCGTCCTGGGGTCGGAGCGTCCACAGCAAACCTCTGACCCCACGTCTTGGCACTCCCACCCCGCCCCGCGCGTCGGCCCCTTGCCCCCGAGCTCCAGGGCACGCGTGCGAACACGCGGACACACGGACCGCACTGTGCCGCCGGCGCGGTGGGAGCCAGGCGCGCGTGTGACTTTGTTCCATCCCCCGCCCCCCGCCCCGCGGCTGTGGAGCCACACATGGCTGCCCGGCTGGCAGCCCGGCCCGGAGCGTTTGATTAGAGAGCTGCAGAGTAATTGCCTTTAATTGTGGGGCCTAAATGGAGCAGGGAATTGGATTGTGGCAGCTCCTCCCCCCTGGGCTCCCCCCCCCTGCGAGCGGAGCTGGTCTGCTGCTGGGGCTGTGGGAAGAGGGGAGACAGCAAAGGGAGAGGTCTGGCGCTTCCGAGCTTCATCCCAATCTGTCACACTGCTGCGACCAAAACCAGCTTTGCCCCAGCTCAGGGGACTCTGCTCTCATGTTTCCCTCCCCAGCTCCCGAGGCTCTGCGGAGACCACAATCCCCAAATCCAACCCTTTCCACAATGTCTCTGACCCTCCATCACTCCAGTGTGTAGGCGGAGGGAACTTGTCGCTCCTCCTCCTGCGACCTCCCTCTGAGCCACCAGCCACAGGACCCAGGTCTCATCCCCTCCCTTCTGTTTCCTCCTCCAGCTCCATACCCCCCCATCTTTCTAAATTGGCCCCACATTCCCTTCTTCCAGGAAGCCCTCCTGGATTGATCCTTTAGCTCCTTGGACAAACAGCTTGTCCCATCTCCCAGCCCTGCTGTCACAGCTCTATCCATGCATTTCCTGTCCCAGACTCTAAGAGCCTATGCCCATGTTTTCACTGCGAGGTAGAACGCAGCGGGCAGGCGAGCGTGTTGGTCCTCTCCATCCACCAGAAGAGGAACCTGTCCTCCACAGCCAAGGCCCACATCTCCTCCCTCTGAATCCCCCTGGAATCCCCTGACATCCACATTGTCTGCTGCGCACAAAGGGGACCGAGAGAGGGGGCAGGGCCGGGAATGATGGCCAGCGTATGATTTAATACAACGAGGCAGCCTCTTTACTCTCGGCGAAGCGCACAAATCCAGTTCCTTGGGTCTGCAGGGGCCGGGAAGTTAGCAAGAGGGTCCCTCCCCACACTCCACGGGCTGCTGACTCGGGGCCGACCGGACATCCTTCCGTGGCTCCTGAAGAGGCCAAGGATAAGGCTGGCCCACATCCCCAGGGATTCTGGGGCAGGTGCTGAGATCCTGGGGGAGGGGCGGGTCAGGTGAGCAGGCAGCATTATTAATTCAGGCATTGCCCTCATTATTATTCAAATTTATTCATATCCTTGCGCATTCTCTAGTGCAGCTCCATGCTGCAAGGTCCCCGCACGTTTCTCCTTCCCACGGCCCCAGAACCCAAGTCAAGGGCTTGGGAGTGGGCTGGCCGGCTGTCCCCGGCTCAGAGATGAGACTCTGTTCACGGCTTTGCTGCACGGGCCCGGACACCCTGGTCTCCTGGCGACGTCTCCAGCAAACACTGAGTTGCTGCTCTTTGTCCACAGGGCACAAGCACGCAGGATGGAGGGGGTGCCCTTGTGGTCAGAGTCAGAGACCAGGGACAGGGAGCGGCCTGAGGGGGAGCGTTATGGCTGGGGCGTGTCACTCACCCACCCCCCAACACCCTGGGCCTTGCTCACCTGCACGGCCAGGAGTGTGGACAAGGACTGCAGGGGGCCTTTTAGGAGCTCAGGTGTAGGAGACAGACTTCAGTTTGCATAATGCCTCTGCCTTTTCCTGACCATGACCTTGGCCAAGTCCCTCTCTGAGCCCCACCTCCAGGGCTCCCTGAAGGTTAATGCGATGGGGAGTAGGACGGGCCTGCGACAAACCTTTGCCTGTGCCCACTCACTGGTAGCCATGCCCCGTATCTATCCCGGGCGGCTACAGAGTTAGGCGTCCCTGGAAACCCCCACAAGGTCATGAGAGAGAAGACAATTTAGTCGGGAGACGGGTGGAAGCAAAGACTGTGAAGTACCCAGACAGGAGGGCACACCAAGAGGTCTTAGGGACTGTCCTCAGCGGCAAAGACCCTGGATCCTGACCCTGCAAAACTCACAAGTGAGTTTGCCCCCAAACAGCCCCCACAGTCAAGACGGTGCCGAGACAGGCCCCGCTCTGCGGGTTGGCTCTGGGGAGGGGAAGGCCCCACGCTGCCCTCTCCTCTGCACACCCCAGCTCCTGTCACCCTTCCAACGCCTTGCACAGCCCGTTCCAGGGCTGGGGAGGGTGATCTGCTGCTCCCATTCCCGTGGGATTCAAAGAGTTACTTCCTCTGGGAAGTTTTCCCTGACTTCCCACGTGCCCCGAGAGCCCCTTTTACTCATTTCTTACCTCTGCGATCATACGTCCCCCACGGCACTGCCCATCCTTGCCATGAGCCTAGGGGACTCCAAGTCCAGGTTGGGTCCCTCAGAGCTCTGGCTCCTCCCCCAGCACAGGCCCGGCTGGCAGGCCCACGGGTGCTCTGAAGCAGCGAGCGACCCTGCTATGTGACCCATGCACCCATCGCCCCCCAGTGAGGGACAGGAGGCAGAGGGGTAGTCACGCTCCCAGGCTGCAGCGGAGGCACGGGCAGGGCAGGGACATAGAGGGACAGGCTGGGCTTCTCCCTGCAGGGAGCTGGGTACAGCGCTGGGGGCAGGGGTGCACAGACAGTCCTGAGAGGCTCCCTGGTGGAGGGAGTGTGGAGCCGAGCTGGGACTGGAGGGGGAGGCAGGACCCACAGTTCTACTGCGATGACAGGACTGCTGAGGAAAAGCCTAGGAAGTGAGCAGTGAGGGGAGACTCTGGACAGGGCACCACGGCGAGGGCGGACGTGTCCTGGTGGCCTGACGACAAAGAAGGAGGTAGGGAGTGATGTCTCCGCATGTCACAGAGGCACCAAGAGCCCATCCTGGTGGCCCAGCAAGGACACACACGCACACACACACGCACACACACACACACACATGCCCCCAAGGCCCTGGGGCCTTGGGCCTCCACCATCTGTGCCTGAGCAGAGCCCGCACTGCAGGCAGGGGCCAGACGGCAGTCCCGCCCAGGGCCGGCACCGGCTCGGCTCGCAGGAAATAAAGCCGGCAGCAAACAGAAACACAGGAGCATGGCTCAAGGCAGCAGGGGGGGACTCGGGCGGGCCTGAGCGCAGGCAGCCCACGACCACAGTCCTGCCTCGCCCACGCTGCTCGCCCCGACGGGCAGCCCTGGCCTGCCCCCCCTCCCCCCGCCCCACACGAATCTGCGGGTGGGCTCTGGAATGAGTTCCCACGGGCTGTGATCCGTGGCCGCCCCGTCTTCACAGGCGTGGGGAAGCCTTAGCAGCCATCACGAAGACAGGTGGGGAAGGACACGTGGCCACAGGCACCAAGCCACACAGACGCATGGGAGGCTGGTGGGGCAAAGCCAGACACCCACACAGAGGCTGGGGAGAGCCAGGGACAGTCGTGGGACTGGGGAGAAGCACCAGTGAAGGCAGATCTTGGTGAGAAGGAGGCCGGGAGAGGACAAACAGGCCCAAGGGAGTGACCCGGGGACAAGAGGACCCTGAATGTCACAGGCCAAGGCAGAGCAGCAGGAAGGCTCAGGTCCTTAAAATGGAGGGAGAGAGGTGGCGAGCAGGGGCATGGGAGCCAGCCTGGCCACGGGACAGGCACCCCTACATTCGGTGCACTTCTCTCCTTTAGACGTGCACAGTGAGGCTGGGGTCTCAGACTCCTGGTGTTCCCCTCCCCCAGGGGCCCACGGGACGGGAAGCTCCCAGGAGGCTCAGCCAACAGGGTGGGGAGAGCAAGGGCAGCACAGAAGGGCCCTGGGGAGAAACGAGGAGTGTGCGGGGCGGGAGCATCATGGGGGGGGGGGCTGTGCTTTTCACACAAGCTGAGGAGGGGTCAAAGCTGCAGAAACCCCCTTCCCACCTTCCCCACACCCCTTCCCCCATCACTGCCAGCTCCACCCTGCCCGGCCCCCACCCCAACTCAAAGCTCCTGGGCCAGACGGGTCACAGCTCCCTCCCCCATTCTTCCCGCATTGTTTGGGTTCCTGGTTAGAGCCCTTCTCCCAGCCTGCCTTGGATTAAAAGTTACTCATGTGTGCGATTCTGTCTCTCCCACTCTGCTGGGAGCCCCTGCAGAACAGAGACGCTTTGATTTACCTTTCTTGTCCCCTCAATCCGAGCAGCGTCCCTTAGTAATGATAACTCCCAATTATGCGACGCCCGCTACGTGCCGGCACCAGGCAGGTGCGCTGCAGACCTCACTCCCAGCATCTCAGTCCCTGCTCGGGGCGGCTGCTATATCCATTCCGCACAAACGGGAAATGAAGCCCTGGGCACTTAAGACAGAGATGTTATTTAGCGGCGGAGATGGGAACAGACTCGGGGCTTCTCGGCAGCAGGGCCACCGAGCCACGCCCCGGGAGCATCCAAGAAGCCTTCCTTGGAGGCACCGGGCTCAGGCCCCGGCCCACTACTTTGGGTCCCCACTCAGAGACTCCTACTTCCAACTTCATCCTGCTGGCCTCTGGGGGGTGGCTAGGACCCCGAGGCCACGAGGGAGCTGATCCGCAGGCTGCCGGGACCGCAGGAGGAGCTTGACCCGAGCGTCCTGACGCGGAGGGACAGTGGTTCCCAAGGCCGAGACAATGCCAGTGGCATCCGGAGAGGTCTCAGAGATTGGAGAAACCGCGAGTGCTAAGAGCCAGTGTCCACCTTTGGGAGTTGCTCGCTAAGAGCCAGTGTCCATCTTCGGGAGTTATAACAAACACCCCTGCTGACCCAGCCAGTCCCTGGGCCCAGTGCCGCCCGGGGTACGCCACAGCCTGTGAGGCACTGCCAGTAGCCTCCCCAGTAAGGATCTGAGGCTCAGAGAAAAGCAAGTTCCCTCCAGCCACATAGCTGGTGAGTCGCGTGGCCAGTAAGCAAAGCAAGGGGCCGGGACACCTGGCTCTCGGGAGGCCACCACACCAGCCCGGCTCCTGCTGCCTTCCCGGCTCTCACCACCCCCAGGACCTCCTGGCCCAGACCAGCCACTGTGCGGACTGGACCCCTGGTGCCTTGGCAGCCCCCCTCGATGCCGTCCCCCCTCCCCGGAGAACCTGTCCTCCTCCCCTGCTCAGCCCACATCTCCCTGGGGACACGGCCTTCCAGCTCTGCTCCCAAGAGTGAGGCCAGGAGAGGCTGCCTGCCCCCAGGGTCCTCTCTCGGTCCTGCTGGGCCTGGTGAGGACAGAGGTGGAGTTGCACTTCTGATTCTGGCGGAGAAGTGACCTCCAGCTCTGTCCTAGAGGATGGAGATGCTCGCAGATTCTCAGACACACCCCACACACGCCTCGTGGGCACGCACGTACCGTAACACGTGAGCACCCACGTCCCCGGGTGCACGCACGTGTGCATACCCGCTCTTGCACCACCGCATTCGAGTTCACGCTTCGGCGCTCACGCCCTGGCACCCCGTGCCCTGGTGGTCACATTCCCAGAGCCCTGCCCGCCAGGCCAGCCAGGAACCAGAGAGGGACTGGGGCCGAGTGCGGGAGGAAGCTGAGGAAGCCAGGCTGCCGGAGAGGGCTTGGTGGAGGCCAGGCCTCGTCTCCCCGGATTTATCAAACGCGCAGTAATGAGCCCCCCGGGCGGAGCGGTCCCCACGCTCTGCACTCCAGATTGCTGCTGGTTCAAAGGAAAGCCTTTGATTCGCACCGACAGCTTTCAGATGGAACTAAATCTCCCCACACTCCACCCCTCCTCCTGCCACGCGGCCCCCCTCCCCGCTCTCACATCTTCGCCGCCCCTTCATCCCCCTCCCCGGGCGTTCTCCCCCAGCCCAGCCATTCCCTTCCTGATCCATGAAAAATACAACAGCCCGGGAGAGCCCCCCCCCCCTCCGCGGGCTTCTCTCATCTCACAGAGAAAAGAGGATTGCGATTCTCCAGGCTGGGCCGGCAGAGGGGAAAGGGAGATTTGCACTTTCGATAGAAGAGAAGACGGGAGAAGGCGGGGAGAGAGGGGGGGCAGGAGGGGCCCCGGCTGGGGCGGGCAGCGCAAGGGCACGGGGAGAAAGACCGAAGGCCAGGCAGCACACAGGGACACACGGATGCAGACAGGCGAGGCCTCGGGACCCTGGGACCAGAAGTTCCCCGCTGGCGCTGACGGGCGTGGGGGCTGGGCTCTGCTGACCTGGGGCATTCGGAGTCCAGCCCAGAATCAGACAATGTCAAAATGTGGTGTGGCTCTCGAGAAGCTCTGACAGGCGAGGAACCAGGGGTCAGGAAGCCCCCCCGCGGGGAACTCAGGTGTGAGTAGACACCAGGTGCTCCGGAGATCGGATGAAGCCCCAGGCAAGTCGGCGAACCTTCTGCCTATCACCACCCAGCCCTGCCGCCGGCCAGGAGTCATTTCACCACGTGAAGCTAAAACGTCGCCCTGGGCAGCAGGAGCCCCTGCCCTGACGACCGACCCACCAACTTTCCCCACCTTCCCACCTGGACGCCAAGCCCCAGGCAGAAATGGTTGGTCTCCTCCGCCCGCCCCCGCCTGCCGCCTGCCTGGCCGAGCCAGCCGGACGCCCAGCTCCAAGGCTGGGGTATGGTGGGGACGGCCGAAGGGGAATCTTTCCAGGGACCAGATGGGATTTTACAAGTGGCCACAATCTGGCCCGGTTTCCTTGCATCTGAGCAGACCGCAGAAGCTGGCTGCGGAGACGGGCCCCAGGGCCTGGCCGGTACTCCCAGAGACGGGGAGCCTGAGCTTACTGGTCTGGGCCACTGGCTTAGTCACGGAGAAGCAGGAACAGAAATCCGAAAGAGGCAGGGGAGTCGGCCCGGCCCCACCTGCCGGGGAGGGTCAGCCATGCTCTGGGCCGGGAGTCAAGAGATGTGGGCTTATCTGGTCCTGCCTCTGCCCCCATCTGGCTGTGTGACTGTGGGGAGGTCACGTCGCGTCTCTGGTCTCGGTTTCCTTAAACTGTGAGGCGAGGTTGCTGAGCACTGGGCTCCTCAGGGCCTTCTGGTTCTGACGTTCGAGGATTCTCCGGCATCGCGGGCCCTCCTGGGGCCTCAGCCAGACCTCACCCCCCCTCACTTCCCCCCAGCAGGTGTGGAGGGAGGTCTGTGGGTTTGTGACACCAGGACAGCGGCTCAGAAGACCCAGATGGTGACCCAGCAGAGGGAAGGAAGGTCACACTTTGCCTCCCTCGCCAGGTGCTCCCTGTCAGCGTTCCGGAGCTCCCCTCCGCGCGGTTCGCCGTGGGGGAAGGGAGGGGGAAGGACAGGCAGGCGTCCTGGTCTCGGAAGCGACCTGCCAGCCCAGGCCCACTCCCAAGGACTTGGAGCTCCCGGACTAACAAAGACTGGCAGGTGCAGCTGGAAACAGGCCCCTCCCCCACTCCCATTTGGACCTCCAGCCCCCTCCGTCCTGCCAGCCCGTGACACCTGGGCCAGACCTGATCTGACAACTCTATGCAAATGTGCCCTGGCAGGGGCCCCTGAGAATGTTTTACGGGAAGGACAAGGGCACGGAGAGCCCAAGTGGGGTTGGCTGGAGCAGGTATGACAGCGGGAGCAGGAAGGGGGGCGGCGGAGGGGGGGGGAGGACAGTTCTGCTGAAAAACCGAATTCCAATCTGGCTTCAGTGGGAAAGGGACGGGCAGTGCGGGAGAGGAGGCAGGTGCTGGCGAGGACTTAGCTCTGATAGGAGACAGAGGATAAGGGGAAGGCACCCAGACAGAGGGCAGGAGGAGGACATCAGGCCTGGACAGTCTCGGAGCCAGAGGCCGAGGACACGGAGCCAAGCACCAGGAGCTGGGGGCAGGGCAGCAGAGCAAGTGGGCCCTCTGCCCTGGCCCCGGCCCCGACCCCGTCTTGCACCTGCTGCTGCCCACCCCCCACCCCCCGCAGTCCCCAGGCCCATGCGGTGGGAGGAAAGGAGCAGAGACACGGACCGCGACAGAGGACGGGAGCGGAGGACAGCCACAGACAGAGAGCGGAGAGCAAGGCAGGTGACGTGGCAGCTGGAGGCAGGAACGGGGGGCGGGGAGGACTGTTTCATGGGGCGGGAAGGAAGGAGCTCAGATGCCGCCGGGGCACGACAGAGAAGGGAACGAGGCAGGAAAAGGAAAGGAGAAAATCACATCCGAAAGAGAGTCTGGAGGTCAGAGTAGGACAGGGCCTTGGTCACCAACGCCACACCTTCATTTGAAGACACGGAGGGTCGGCTAAGACGGGTGCTCGGGGGGGACCCGTTCCGAGCCCCCGGGCCGGTCTGCCGCCGCCCAGACCCTGCTCATCCCGCGTGGGCGGATGGCCGAGCAGGAGGGGGCGCCCAGCCCTTCCCTGGAAACCCTCCTTCCCTAAGCCAAGGGAGGGAAAGGGGCAGCGAGAGGCAAGTTACAGGAAAGAAGGCAGGAAGACGGCTGGAGCCGGGGGTGAGGGGGCCGGAGAAACAGTCCTGAGACATCTGGGAGAGGCAGGTGGCCGGCCGGTCGGCGAGGGGAGGGTCGGAGCCCATCCTCCGGCCTTGTCTGGAGGCCTTAAGCAAGCAGGTCAAAGGAAAAGAGGGAAATCCTTGAGAAAAGCAAGGGATTTCTGAAGGGATTCGCCAGGGAGGTGGAGGGCGAGAGCACGAGGCGTCTCCGGGGCGGCTGAGGGCCAGGCCCGGTCTCTCCCCACGGAGCAGACGGTCCCAGTGACTGACGCGCCGTCTCCCTCCTCAGGCCTCCTCGGGCACCTTCTCTGGGGGAGGGCTGGTGCGCCAGGCCTCACCCCACATGCGCCAGGCCTCACCTCCCACCACGCTGCCTGTCCTGGGGTCCAGCCCCATTCCCTGCCCGGGGTCCTCCGGCACGCGGCCACAGGGCCTCCCCACAGGCAAGAACAATCTCTACTTCTCTGCCGACTGGAACGTTCTGTTGCCCTCTTATGAACGTGGCTCCTTCCGAGGACAGTCTGCGAGCAGCCACAGTGGGGCCCCCAGAGCCCCCGGCAGGCTCACATCCCAGGAAGACACGCAGGCTGCTCCCCAGACCCCCTCCAGAGACGTCTCCTGGGCTTTCAGGAAAGGTGTCCAGACTCAACAGCATCCACTCAGAAGCCCAGAAGACAGGGGCGGGCGGGGGCAAGGGCGGGCATTCCCCCATCACCCGGACATGGAGAGCCGGAGGGACCCTCACTCTTCTGTCACCAGGGAGGGGCTCTCTGGTCAGGACACCTGTCCAGTTCTAAGTGGAACGAACTTTATTGACCCCTGCCCCCCTCACACCCCCTCCCCTCAAAATTAAAAAAGAAAGAGCCCAGCAGATCTCAGTGTTAGAGTTTATCTCCGGCCAGAGCTGGGCTCCTCAGGGACGACCTCGCACATGCCCCCAGCAGCCCCCGAGGGACTGTCGGGCTCCAGGAGCCAGGCGGAAGGCGCAGGGTGTGGACGGACACCCCCAACCCGGCCCCGGCTCCCCACCAGCGTCTCTGAGAAAGGCTGCCTCGGCAGACACAGGGGTCTCCCAGGACCCCGCCCAGGCCTTTGCTACCAGCCCCCACGCCCAAGTTGAGGGACTGCGGCTCCCAAGAGAGGTTTGTATCCGCAGAGCTTGGCGCCGGCACACGGCCGTGTGCTCCCCCGTCTGGAGGTGTTCAGACAAGGGAGGGAGATCGCCTGTCAGCCACGTTCCGGAGGTGCTCTGGGTCGTGTGTAAGGTCTCTTTCCAGTCCTGGTGCCTTAGGATTCTAGTCACACGCTCACACATCCCCTCTTCGACGCACACCTATCAAATGATCAATTCGTAACGGTTCGATCAAGGTAGACTGAAATGGTTTGCAGTACCGAAGTTTAGAGGAAGAAATTTTGCACAAAGCACGGGGACAGGGACAAGAACAGGTCCCTGAAAGGGTCTAGGAAGGAAAACTTCTGTCCCAGGGCAATTAATCGTGAAACTCAACAAGTCAGCGGTGGGTGCTGGACACGCCGTCGTGTTGTCTGCGGCAATACTGTATTTTATTCTGGTTCCTTTTCGACAAGACTAGGTTGTCAACTCTCAGAGACAACAGATATAATCTTACACGCACATCCCTTCCAAAGAGACGACTACAAAACGGCTTCGCACAGAGTAGGTGCTCCATAAATGCTTGCTGTTTGATGATCTTAACCAACAATTAGTGGATAAAGCAACTAAGCCCAAAGTCAATGCAATTCAATTCAATATTTACCCATTCATTCTATAAATGTGTCCTTAGTGTCTACTGCAGAGCGAGCCCTGTCCTGGGCTCTGGGCTGGTCCTGCCCCCCCCCCCCCACACAGGCCAGGAGACGCATCCAGCCATCCAGGCAACGCAGCCTGTTGAGTGCGAACAGAGGAGAGGCAGGAGGGAAGCAGCGTAGAGCAGTGCAAACACTGCCTTTTCCACGTGTCTGACGTCCACACCCGCCTTCCCTTGGGACGAGACCCACACCGCGTTGGCCTCCGTGAGCTCTGGCCTCCTCTACTCATACAGGTTGGACGTCGGACGCCTCGCTTGGCACACAGTGGCTATCCGATCAATGCACACTTACTGCCTACAAGTGCTTTGAGCCCCGACGACGAGAAGGGTTTCACCAGCCGGGGAGCCGGGGGAGGGCGCTCCAGACAAGGGGAGCAGCGGGAGCCAAGACGGGAGACATGAAAGACCGGCGAGCAGCTGGAAGTGGCTGGAATTCAGGCACCGAAAGAAATCAGAACTAAGGTCGTATCGCTTTAAAAATTAAACAGTGTCTCCTTCTGGGCATGTCTCTCTCCTCCAGAAACTTCACTGTAGAGAGTGACTGGACATAGACAGAAGAGAGGTCTAGACAGAAGGACAGAAGCAGGCATGGTGGCAGCGGGTCCGAGGGCTGCAGGGTATCAGCCCCGTCAGGTGGGTCAGGGGGCGTGAAGCGGCTGTCTGGGGGGCGTGGGCGGGCGTGTGCACGTGTGCATGTGCACTGGGGGGGGCACGTGGGTCCTTGTGTGTGTCCACGTGTCCCATGAGCTCGCTTCTGTGTGTCTTACACCAGTGTTGATATGCAGCCACCATGACTAGGACATTCTAGGCTTTTCCAATTAATCTCCATTAAAAAGATTTCCCGCAAAGTTGCTTCTGGAGCCCCAAGCTGGGGTCACCTGGATCAATCCTGCGTAAAGTAAAGCAGCTCCAACTGGCGGCTGAATCGATCTAACGTGGTTCATCCCCCACGTGCAAGGGGCACGGAATGTTAATTTGCTGCAGGAGCCGAGGGAGTCCAGAGGCTCAGGCTCTGTAATTAATGGCTGGGGGCGCGGGCTCCCAATACGGCGGCTGTCAGTGGGCGGCAAACTCTGGGGTCTGTCTGCTCCCGATGGCTCCTGTCCTTCCTGCGTCAGTCTGCTTCTCAGCTGGGACACAAATGGCCACAGACAGCAGAAGCGGAGACCCAAGCCAGTCCTCTAAGCCTGCCGGAAGTTCACAGGACATTGGTGGGGAACGCAGTGGTGGTGGCCAACTGGGAGGCCACGACAGGGTCCGTCTGGCTGTGCACACTGACTGCAGAAGCCAGAGCAGCTCTGAAGGAGGCGAGTGCTTAACAGAAAGGGGGAGCAACCCGTGTACATGCCAGTCATCCTACCATCGCCTAGTACCCTTTGCGTCCCCTCCTCCAGGAAGTCCTCCCGGAGGCGTTGTAAAGGAAGTGTGGCCTTCTCCATCCCACCCCAGCCAAACCAGCCGCTCGGGTCTGGGTCCTCCTCATCTTCCCACATGAGCCCTTCTCAACTCCTTGCTCACTTGTCTCTTCGGTCCGTGCTCTGTGTCTGCCTCAGGACCTCCCCGACTCCGGGGAAGAAGCCAAGAGCATGTCCCGACGGAGCTATCATAAAGCTTCACCGAGGACCATGGAAAGGAGGTTGGTGGGGTCTGCGGCGTGAGGTAAGGGTAAGGCATGCAGGCGTAGGGGTGTTGGAGAAAGCAGCCTGCCTCCTCCTTCCCACGCTCTCGGCTCCTGATTCCCTCTTTCCCTTTTCGGTCTCCCTGTGTCGCCCCCGTCCAGGGCAATGTGGGGTGGGGGGGTTCTTTCCTCCCTCCGCCTCCACGGCCCCTGCTCTCTGCAGTAACATGACGATCCCTCACTCTGCTGCCCAGCCCTCGCCGGGGAGAAGTTCCCTTTGATTGCTTGTGACACCAATCTCACAACAAATTTAGCACCTCGTTTCCCGGATGAGCCAATATTCCCCCTCGATTATCTCCCAGTGAGGGGGACAGGGCGCCGTGCATGCCAACAAGCAGCTTAGGCCTCCCCTGGATATCAGAGCCAATCAAGCTCACCGTCCCCCTCAGGATGGATGGGGTGGGTGGGAGGAGTTCTCCGGGGAGGAGGGCTCCAAGAGTGACGGAAAGATGGGGGGGGAGGGCAGGAGGACAGTCGGGGAACAGAGAGGCCCCCCGAAAGTCGGCCCTCAGCGGCTCTGTGTGCAGGTTCTGTGACGTGGAAGGTGGTGGTGGGAGCAGAGTCTGGCTTGTGTTTCGGTGATTCTAGATGTTTCTTCCCAAGGCTCTCCTGAGATCTTGGCATGAGGCTAATTGGGGGGGGGGGAGGATGACCTGGGATGGGGAGGGGTCCCTGCCCCGCCACGGACCGAATCGGCGGGGGGAGGCATGTCCCTACTCTGTGCCCCACGCCAGCAGTCCCTGACACCTCGTCCGCTGCGGAAACGACTTTTCCTAACAAAACTACTGGCTCCTGGCTGGGCAGCTGGGAGGGGCCGGTGTCCTCCGAGGCATAAGCCCCACAGGACTGATGAGGGGCGGTGAAAAGAATTTCTCAAGGAAAAGGTGGGGAGGGAGCAGACTCAGGTAGCCGAGGAGGAGGAGGAGGAGAGGCAGCGTTGCGGCCCGGGAGAATGGAACAAAGAGGAAGGGGCTCGGAACCCCGACAGCTCCACGGAGGTCAGAGAGATTCCGAGCCCAGAAGACGGGACAGAACCCGGGGCAGGTGGGCAGCTGGTGCAGAGGAAGGGGTGGGGCTCCTGGCTCACCCGTAGTGACCGGGACAGGGGGCCGGAGAAGGCGGGGTAGAGGTCAGAGGCTCCAGAACTGAGCTGGGGGAGAGCAGGGAGCGGGAGTCGGGAATGCAGGGAAGGCGGGAGGAGGAGCCGCGGGAGGAGGAGCCGCGGGCCAGGAGCTGAGGCGGACACCGGGAGGGTCAGCAGATGTTCGCTGTCATTAAACGGATTCCAGTCCGTCCGGGGGGCCTCAGGAGCCGGGGTGAGCTACGGCGGGGAGAGGCCAGGAGCAGAGCCCAGGAGGAAGGAGAAGGCTCACACCGGGCTGTGTTGGTTTCCACACCAGCCCCACACATGACCGCAGCACACCTCAACGCCCACACTGGTCCCAACCAGAATCTAGTCCCAGCAGCCACTCAACCCCAAGCTCCAGCTAGAACCCCAGCTTCTAGAAGGCCGACGGCTCAGGCTCCCTCGGCGCCCGCCCAGCAGAAGTGAAGTCGTCAGCAGGGGGTTATTGACTCCGTGAGGGCACAAGCCAAATGCAACAGTAGCCCTTAACGGTCACCCGCTCAGGCCTGACCCCCTGCAACCCCCGTGCCGCACTGAGCAGGGGTCAGCTCCAAGCCCCGGCTCCAGCCGGCGCCCACCTCAATCCCGAGGGCCGCCGACCCTCGTGCAGCTTCATGAACCGTCTGACCTCAGTTTGCTTCTGCCACACACCCCTCCCTGGTCAGGGGACGATGCATTCGGGCGAACAACAGGGTCAGCTCAACCGGGGGCCACGACACGGTGGGAAGGTGGGCACCTGAGTCCTCGGGCTAATTACGGAGGCTTATGCCTCTCTGGAAGCCGGCTGCCCAGAGCTCTCTGCCCTCGGAAGACGGGCTGAACAAGGCTTAGACACAGGACGAGAGGACCCGGATGCCAAGATCCCGGATGCCAAGTCCCCAGGAAGAGTGAGTTTGACCTTGAGAGGTGACTTCGCAGACAGGAGTCCACGGATCATGAATGGACTGCGGTCAGGACGCAGTCTGAACGGCTTCCCATGCGTTGCTGACCCTGCGTGTCTGGCCCAGACACAGGGCCTAGTGGCCCTTCCTGGGGTGCCCAGTGGAGGCATTGCAGTGGAGAGGGTGCCCCGGAGGTTCTGAGTGGCCCAGAGACCCCGCCATTGGCCCCCTGACTCAGGAGCGGGGCCTCCCCCCGGGCCCTGCCCCTCCGTGCTCCTCCCGGGACTCCAGGGCCAAGGCTGGGACAGGAGCTGAGTGTTCTGTTCTGTTCTTGTAGCAGCCAAATCTGGTTACTGGCAGGGGTGATGGACGAGTTGGCCCTGGAGCCCCGGCTCAGGCCGCGGGAGGATGGAGTTGCCCTGTCACTCCTTCTCCACGGGATGAAGCGTCGGGTCCCAGACATCATCTGCAGCAGGCACGCCTCCGAGGTGTCTCTGGAAGCAAGACGCCGCTCCAACCAGGTCTTGAGAGAACCTGTGCACCCACACACCCACAGCAGCCCCCCGAGTCCTGCCAGAGTGGGGTCAGGAACCCAGCAACACGAGTCCCTGGGCCTGGGTGGGACACCACCCCCCCCTCCCCCGCCGGCCAGCTGCCACTTCTGCGGGGGACGCCCTTGGAGGGGGAGTGGAAGAGGCGGCCTCCCCCTGGCTGGGGGCCTCGGGGCATTTCTCAGTGACAGCCACAGGCCTCGCAAGCCTGGGGCAGGGCAGGGAGGGAGGAGGGAGAGAGACAGCACGGAATAATAATGAAGGATTTTTAATAACTCGTCAGCCATGGTGTCAGCTGAACAGCCGCGCAGGGCAACCCACTGGGAAAACTTTGTGAGGAATCGTCTTCCCAGCAAGCGAGAAGGGAGAGGAGTCAGGACGGCGGAGGGCGGGCAAGCGTCCGCGGACTCCCCGGCCCCGGCCCTCGCGGCGCTTCCACTCGGGGCCAGACCCCCAGGCCACAGCCGCGCCCAGGGCGGGAGTCGTGGTGGAGGAATCACAGAGCACGGGCAAGCCCTCTGCCCCCAGAAACACAGCCCCCTACTCGCTCGAAGGCAACGATGTGCTTATCAAAGGGCTTCTTCTCTTTCCCTAATAACTCACCAGGGGGTTGTTGGAAGTAGGAGTGTCGTCAAAGGGTAAAGCCCCGGCTGACCACCTTTCCAATGGCCTCGTTTGCACACAAGGACACCAAGGTCCAAACTGTGGCAAACACAGTGCTGGCAGAGCGGGGCCTCTGGGACCTAGAAATCCAGATCTCAAAACGAGCACAGTTTTATGGAGTGAGAATTCCCGCGACCTTTCCCGGGGCCGGTGCCGCAGAGAGGGCAGTACCCAACTCTCCAGCAGGCCAGGGCCGGGAACGGCAGCAGAACGTGGGGCGACCCGTCGTAACAGGACACGTCCTGCCTTTCCCTCTGATCATTCTTGGCAGGCTTCCTGGAAGCGGTGACTGTGGATGTGGGCTGGGAGATGGAGAGATTTTCCAAGCCTTTGGAGCAATAGCTGGGAAAGAGCTCAAGGACAAGGAGAGAAGGGAATATTCTAGGTCTGTGCAAAGCCCTGGGAAGCTGTGAAGAGATGAGGGTCCTTTCCTGCACATCTGTGAAAGCCACAGAGGCTGGGGTGGAGGGGCTGGAAGCTCCAGTTCTTGGGAAGTCAGGGACCTTGCAGGCCCAGGGGCTCCAAGCAGACCACCAAAGACAAGGCAGGGCGAACCCTCCAGGTCCAGAGAGGTGAGCTAGCTGGGCTCCCCCAGAAGCCCTGGCAGCCTGCCCACACCCTGCACATAGACGCAGAGGGAGGGTGTGCCTGGGACGCAGGCCCTTACCCCAGCCAAAACCCAGAGCCCCCCAAGTCAGTGGCAGCTCTGCCGACACCAGGCGCGTGGCGAGGTCTTGCGAGTGACAGCAGGAGTGCTGGGGGCTTTCTGGGAGAAGAATGACACAGGAGAGGTGCGGGGGTGGGGGGGACGGGGGCTGGGGGACAGGGGAGGCACCTCCAGGCCCTGGCGGGAGGCCAAGTCCGAAGGCTTCCTTCCTAGTTCAGAAAGAGAAACTGAGGTATCAGGGAGCAGACCCGTGCTCCTGAGAAGTCCTGCAGCGAAGCCGGCAGCCAGCCCCCCGGCCCCGCCGGCCGCTCGGCAAGATGTAAAGTGCCATCCAAACGCGATGCATTATTAACACTTCAGAAATCATATTTCACAGCCGCCCGCTGGAGCTGGGAAGGGGCTCTTTGCTCCTGCTCCCAGGCTGGGAGTTATTGTTAGAGCCGCGTGTGACAGCAGCGACACGTGACCGGGGCTGAGAGGGTGGAGGCCGGGGGCACCCGGGGGCGCCCGTCCTCCCCTGCCCCCCGGGGCTGGCCCGACCAGGCAGGCAAGCGGACCCTCCCTCTCGCACCTTCTGGGAGACCCTGGCAGAGGGCAGGCTGAGCCCCCCACCCGGCCCCTTAGCTCCAGGCCACCGGTCTTGCCCCATCCTGCTTGGTGAGGAGGAATTCGAGGGTGGAGGTGGCTCCAGCCTGACGGAGGAGGCGAGTCCGCAGGATGGACACAAGGGCAGGAGATCCAGAAGGTCGCGACGGCGGGGGCTTCCCAGGAAAGGAGGGTCCAGGTCCGCTTGGGGAGGAGCAGACTGTGCGGTCCAGGGTGGGTAGGGGCTGAGAGGCCTACCAGTGGTCCGGGCACACGAGGGAAGGGCGTGGACTGGCAGGGACTGGCTCTGCCCAGCTGGGCTGGGAGGGGTGCGCCTCGGGGCACAGGGAAGAGGAAGCAGGCCAGGGAGCTGGGCCCTGCCCCCACTGCAGGACGCCAGCCACGGTACCAGGGGGAAGGAGGGTTGGAAGGGACGGCGCTGCCCGCCAAGGACAGGCCCGACTCTTGGGTAAGAAACAAGAAGGGCCCAGGGGTGGATGTGGGGGACGGAGGCTGCCTGTCCCGGCCAGGCCCTCCCGCGACCCATCCCGCTCCCGCCTGCAGGCGCTGGGCCCCCGTCCGGGCGCCGCGGGGCCAATGTGGGCAGCTTGTAATTAGGCAGAGGGAACAGACGAACCAATTTTCAATTAAAACCTTATCTACAGGGTGCATAGATAGAAAGGCGGGTGGGTTGGATTCTTTTCTAGGCCAGCCTTCAATATTTGCCGTGCCTGGAAGGAGGCGCGGGGAGGGCGCCCAGCAGCCCTGGCGACATATAAATTCTGCTCATAATTACATGACTTTCAACACCACGAGATGCCAATAAAGTATTTGCAAGGCCCACAAATGAACAGCGGGCTGGCGTTCCCGAGCCGGTGCTTGGGCAGCCCGCGCTCAGGGAGGGGTGGCCACGTCTGGGTGGGGAGGGGGCTTCTGCAGGGCGGGGGGGGGGGAGCGCTGAGGCTGCGGATTGGCCTCCTCCTCCTCCTCGGTTTCTCCGCAGACACCAGCCTCAGGGCCCCGGGCTCCCTGCCCCGTCTCTTGAAACCCCAGCTCTGTTAGGCCCGCCAAAACACAGGATGTGAGCTCTGCTCTTCCAGAAGGAGGTGGGGAAGCCTCCCTCCCCTTCCCGAGCCCGGGCCCTCTCCGGCTCCCACTGGGCAGCCCCTTCCCACCTGCCGGCCCAGTGGCAAGTACCAGCCCCACCTTCCAGCACGGTCTTCTCAGGGGAAACCCAGGGCAGGGGCGGCGGGAGCGGGGGGTGGGGCAGCAGGAGAGCCCCTCTGACCCGCGCGCAGACGCCCTCTGCTAAGGGGAGGCCCCCGTGGGCCCCATCACACCCACCCCCACCCACAGTGTGGGCGGCGAGCGGGTCAGGAACCTGGTCCTCCCCCCTGTCTAGGCCCAGCCGCCCCACACTGGTCCTCGCAGGAGGCACTCGGTACAAGACACATCTGCGGAATCGGACAGAACGGAGGAGGCTGGACGACCAGCAACGCTCACAGCTTGGCACGGGACAGACGTTCCTAGAGATGGCAGCAAAAACCACCTGGGCTGGAAACCAGAACGGGGTTCAACTCCAGCTCTGCCCCTTCCTCCCTCCCTGCGCCCCCAGCCTCCTCCGCGAAGTGCATGGCCCGGATGAGACAGGGATTTGGCACCGCCCCCTCCCGAGAGTGTGGGGCCTTCCAAGGACCGGTGGGAGGCCCTGAGAGCTGGTCGCAGAAAATGTCGCGTGCCACGGGCCCGCCACTCTGCGCTCAGCATGCTTCTGCAATACTAAAACACTCAGTAATAGCAATAATGGTGCCTCCACCAACATCCACAGGCAACTGGTTGGCAAGAGATCTCGTAACTTATGCGGGAGGATTCCCAGGATCCGACCCATTCTCACCACGAACAACTTTCTGCCTCTGGTTCCAGCCAAGCCAGAGAGAACCTTGAACGCTAAACAATTCAGTTCAATTCTGTTCCACACGAAGCAGCAACAAGTCTTGGGGACCTACTGTGTGCCAGAGTTTCTACTGAGTTCCGCGGAGATAAGGGGATTAGTACGGAGCAGCCAGCTCCTGGGGCGTCTCTAATAAATAGCTTCAGTTAGAGATAAGGCTCGGGCCAGGCATGGGCTTTGGTGTTCAGGAGACACATGATTAATCCTGATGGTGGGAAGAGAGGAGAGGGACTTGGGCAGAGACTATGTAAGGGGCACAACAACCCCCCCCCCCCAGCAGATACGGAGGTGAAGCGATTCCGGGCAGGAAGAACACTGGGGACAAATGTGTGTGGCGTGTGTGGGGAAGAGTCTGGGAGGGCGGGAGCTTGGGGGACTTGTGCAAGGGTAGGTTGTCGGGATTAAAGTGATAATCCCCTGCATTGTACTTGCAAACAACATGTGCACGGCAATTACAAGGTACCACATTTTTACGGCTTATGGGACCCAAGACGGGGCAGGTGGACTGGGGTCAGGTTGTGGCAGGTCCTGCATTCACCCCTCTGCACCTACCCTCCCGGGCCTCAGCCACCATGCTGGAGGCTGGGGGTCCGCCGTGGGATCCCACCGCTTCCTGCTCCCCAGAGAACGTACATGGAAGCACGACTGCCACGGGTGAATGCCTCGCGGGGTTACAGGCACGGTGATAACATATGGAAGGGACATCGTGGGTGCACAGAGAGAGAAAGAGTCCATTTCACCTGGGGCGAGGTGAGGGAAGGCCTCCCACGGAGGCCAGAGCCCTGGGACCGGGGTTTGCAGAGTGGGAGGCGTCCCAGGGACAGAGGTCGGGAGCCTCACCGCGGGGCTGGCCTGTTTCCCCCGGGGAAGACCATAAAGGAGAGCAAGACTCCGAGGCAGGATGTCTGGGGGACGGCGGCATCGGCATGTGGCTCTGATGAGAGACAGAAGACACAAGCAGGTTGGGCCGGGTCCGTGCTGCCCTACCCAGTCACGGGACGGGCTCGATCCTGTCGCAGCCGGAGGGGATGATGGAGCAGGAGGCGGGCGGCCCCTGCTGGCGGGGCCGGCTCCGTGGGGAGCTGCAGCTCCTGGAGAGAAATCGCAGCGATGCAGGATGGAGAGTGCGCACTGCCCGGAGGACGTGGGATCCGTGGGGACGGTCTTCAGCCGGGGTCACGGCGCGGTGGGAAAAGTCCAGACTCCTGGAGGGGGGCGGGTCGGGGAAGCCTGGCAATCGCCCAAGGTCATCCCAAGGAGCATCTCATCCCCTGGGCCACCGGCCACTGAAGGGGGGATCGGTTACCCATATCGGGGGGAGAGTAAGCAAGACGGGAGCCTGACTTAGGCTGTGGCCCTCTGAGGGGAGGGCCCTGCTCCCATGCTGGTGCCCTTGGGGCCCCGGGGTGGCTGTTGGCCGCGTTCAGGTGCGGGCATGAAGTGAGCCGCCCAGCCGGTGCTTCAGAGTAAGCCGCAGCCATCACTCCGCGGACGACGGCGCCGCACCTGTAGGCCGTTTGTTGTGTGACCCTTAATCAGGACGGCTTATCCTCCGTGACTGCGGGTGTCAGGAGCTGGGGACCGGCGCCAGGGGCCGGGCTGGGCGTGTCCCCTGCTTCAGGAGGGCCGCCCTTCCAGGCAGAGGGAACAGCATGAGCACAGGCTCAGCGTGTGAGCGCGAGCGGACTGCCCGTGGGCCCCTTGCCCTGACCCAGCCGGGCTTCCTGCTGTCACGTTGTCAGGAATCCGAGAAGGGAAAGCTTGAAAAAGATAAGATAGCGAGAGCAGGGGTGGGCGAACTGGACGGCCGCCGTCCAACCGCTGCCCCACATCCTGGAACGTTACGGCTGGAGAAGACCACAGATGACGTCACCCAACCCTCTTGTTTCACAGACGGGGAGCCTGAGGCCCAGAGAGGTGAGGCAGATCCTCCGAAGCCACAGAGCCGGACGCCAGGAGCACAGCTCAGGGACCGACTCCATCCCGCCGGCCGCCACGAGAGTCCTGTGAGCACTGGACGCCTGGACTCTTGCGAGTGGAGTGGTCTCTCACGGTTAAGTGACTCCTGCTGTCGTCAGTAATACCGTCCTGCTTCTGGTGGCCTCCGAGCCCTTTCTCGGATACCCCCGGGCCCTGCAGAACCCGGGACCGAAGGCCTTGGGATTCATCCTCTACTCCCGCCAGGAGGCCGCAGCACACGGGGCTGAGCTGCTGCCCGGGGATCCGAGCCCCTGGGAGCCAGGAACTCCCGGACGTGTGTTCTGGACGCTGTCTCCAGCTACGCGGCACACCTCTGCACTCCCCTCCACACAGCCCTCCCTCCCCCGACCCCTCCTGTGGACAACGGCCAAGGGCCTCCGTCCAGGGCCTGCAGAGAGTGCTCCCCAGCACGTGGACCAGCTCAGTCCATGGTCACAGGCAGACCGTGGCTGTTGTGGCCCGAGCACCTTCCCCCTGGTGTCCTGGTCCTTCTGCCCACTGGCCCTGCCACGTCTCCACCCACAGTCCAGGTGGGCGCTCACCACAGGCCCCTCCTTGCTTACCTCGTGCCAGAGACCCCTCTGAAGCGGCTCGGTCATCACGGCCATCCCTGCCCCCAACACCCGCTCCCCCGGCTGAAACCCCATCTTGGCTCCCCTGGCCTATGGCAACAACCGCTGATCAGTTCCCTGCCTCCAGCTCGCACCCCTGAAATGCATTCGCCACACAGTGGCCTGAATGATCTTCCTAAGACACAGATCTACTATCACCACCACCACCAATGGCTCCCCAGTGACTTCAAAGGAAGCTCAAATTAGCTGAGGGACTGGCCGGCCTCACTGCGGCTCTGGCATGGTCCTCCGGAAACTCTGGCCTCGGCCTCCACCTTGCCCTCTCCAGCTCCCCCTCCTCCTCCTGGGCCAAGGCCCCGCCTGAGCTCCCAGCCCTGTGACTACAAGCCCTGAGGACGGCGGCTGTAATCCGTCCTTACCTCCCCTGGCAAATATATTTTTATTCATTCTGTCTCCTCCTTTGCTAACCAAGTCTTCCTCTCCAACGTACCCCAAATGCCCCCTCTTCCAGGAAGCTTTTCCGGCGTTGGGGCCACACGCCGTAGCATCTCGGCCTTACCGGACACTTCTCTCCCACGAGGGAGCCCCGCTCCCCAGCTGGTCTGCTCGTTGCTTCTCAAGGCAGCCAGTGCCCCGGGTCGATGTCCCGCGATTTCCTACCCCTGCCCTTCCCCCCCAGCCGCGGGGCGAGGACCGTGCCTCCAGCCAGGGGCGCCACCCCACATGCGTATTTGCTGTGACAGGTGCGTGGCCACGTTGCTAAGGGCCCCGCACTGAACTGCTGACTTGTGCGTTTTATGTTATTTTTGTCTGCGAGCAAAGGTGAGTGTTCCCTTTCCCTTCGTAGGCGTTTCTCTGCACTCTCTGTGTCCCAATTTGGACGACAGCCCCGAGACGCCTCCCCGCTTTGAAGCTCGGCGAGTCTGCCTCTGGGCCTCTGGGCGTTCACTGGGGGCAGCGGCTCCGTCTATTTCTTCCCTCGAGGCTCAGCACACCAGAGGCTCGGAAAGGCCACGCCGAGCGGGAGCCTTTCCTAGTCGGTTCCCTCCCCATTCCCTCTCGGGACAGGCAGGAGTCCGGGGGCTGACCCGGCTGACTCGGTGGCCACCTGTGCAGCCCGGGGCCGTGTGCTCTCCGTCTCTGAACCTCGGTGTGCGCCTCTGTAAAACGGGGATGACGTCAGTGTTTCCTCACAGAGCGTGAGCCTCAGCACGTCTTCCTTGTCATTCTGATGGTTCCTTGTCCCCCGTCCTAACGCTTTCCTACTCAGTGTGCGCGTCTCACACTTTCTGACCCAGGGTCCCCACAAGTGTCCTGAGCACCAGGGAGCCCGCGGACTGGGGGTGGGGGGGCTGGTGCCGGAAGCCCGAGGATGCGCGGTGCTAAGGCTCCCTCAGGCTCCGAGCGCTCCAGGCAGTAACAGCCCCGAAGCAGGGTCGAGGGAAAGACCGGGTCAGGCCGTGCGGAGCCACACTGGGGAGGGGCCACGGGTGACGGATCATTCCACCGCAGACCCAAACCCCGGCCCCAGAGCACGTGGGTGTGTGGGTGAGAACGGGTTCTAACCGGCGTGGCCGAGCATGGGGCAGCCCTGGGGGGGTGTGCGCTGGGGACTCTGAGCGTGGTCACAGCCCCGGCCCCGCCTCTGCCCCGGTAGGTGACCTCGAGCCAGCCCTCCTGCTCTGGGCCTCAGTCAACCCACTGTACAACAGAGTGATCGTGAGGTCGTGCGGTTGAGGACAAAGGGCCCCCACCTCTGCCCTGGGTTTTATCACGGGGGTGTCTACCTGGCTCAGCCACCCAGAAAACAGCCTGATCTCCCCAGGTGACCCCAGCCCTGTCGCGCTCCCGTTACCAGCCGGAGAGGCCGTGTGTTCCGTGGGGCTGGAGCCGGTTGCCCAGGTTGGCATCACGCACATGGCCGGCACACGGCGGGCACTCGGTGGGCACATGGCGGGCACTCGGCCGGCACACGGCGGGGACACGGCAGAGCTCTCTTCAGTGAGTAAACAAGCAGGTGCTGGCCCCTCTCACTCTCACCCCTGCCTGCACGGCTGCCTCCTCTCTGCGGCTTCGAACCACCGGCCCCGGGTCCCCTCTCTGGAGTCACATGGAATGAATCTGCTTCTCCCGATAGAGCTCCCGGCCCTCAAGCAGAGCTGGGGCGCGGCCCGCAGGCTTCTCTTCTCAGGACCACACAGCCCAGGGACTCTCCACAGGCGCCGAGGCCCCGCAGCCACCTCTCCGTGGGCCCAGCCCCTGCCCCGTCTCTCCACTCTGGTCACAGCAAACCCTCGGAGAACAGCTGCCTCTGGGGTCCCTCCCACTCTCCCAGAGAGTCGTGCTCGGCTTGCCTGCTCAGTGTCACCCAGGACCTCGGGGGGCCACATCCAACATCATCCCTCGCCTCCGTCCCCACCTCGCTCCATGGGTCAGCACCGTTGGCTACAGCGGACGGCTGCTCCCTGGGCTCGTGGGTCGGGCACTCTCCCGGTCCTCCTCCCCCCGCCTCATCCCAGCCCCCCGCTGGCTGCCCACCCCTGTCCTGCCCCTGCCGTCTCCCCGCAGCACACCTCCCCTGGCTGGCTCAAACCTCTCCCTCAAGCTCTGGCCAGAGCCGCCAGTCGGCTTCGCTCCCAGCTGACCCTGGGTGTCCGATGGGCATCTCACACTTCTCTCCAAAATGGAACTCATGATCTTCGTCCCCTGAACCTGGTCCTCTCAGCAACCTCTAGTCCTAACACAGCGGCCCGAGTGACCCTGTTGAAACAGAAATGATATCACACTTGTCCGCTCAGAACCTATCCCGCACTGCCCGTCGCGTTCAGCGAAAACACAAGTCCTCCTGATTCCTTCAAGGTTCTTGTCCCACAGTAACTTGTCCGACCCTCTTCCTGGGCTCCCGGGACAGAGGCTGTAAACCCTGGGGACTTCTCCAATGAGAAGAGTGTCTGTGGGCTGCTGGACCACAGCTGGGTTTGTGCTAAGAAAGTGACTTTGGACGGGGGCTGGTCCTACAGGTAGACGAGCCATGGGGGTGGGGGGCTGCGGCTCAGGGCCACAGGTACCAGCCCAACCTGCTGGCCTCAGGGGCAGGAGGAGGGCTTGGGGGGTTCCACTACAGGCCAGCGAGCCACTCACAACACTCCAATAAACACTGGATGCTGAGGGGGGGCTCCTGGTTGGTGGCTTCCTCCATGTGCCTGGAGGGAGAGGCCTGACTCCCCAGGGAGCGGATGTGGGGCTCCTCTCCTCTGCTTGGTCCCGACTTGTCTCCTTCCCAGTGAGGTTCTGTGAGCTCCTCAGGGAACCTGAGGGTGGCCGTGGTCAGAAGTGCGGTGCCTGGGGTCTCGCACACTCATTTGGGGCCATGCCCTCCGCCTGCGGACTGTGCACCAACTCAGGACCCCAGAGCAGTGCTGATTACACACACACGCGCCATGTGCACGCGCACACACATGCCTACTCCTACCACTGTTCCCTGCTCACTCCATTACATCCGCACTCGATTTTCCTCAAACGCAGCAGAAACCCTCGGATCTCAGGACCTTTGCATATGCTGTTCTTTCGGCCTGGAACACCTCTGCTGTCTGCACCCACTCCCTCCTCTCCTGATTCAGACCCGGCTCTACCGCCTTCTGGGGGGGTTCTTCTGGGACCACCCCACTTCAGATCAGGCCACGCCCCCTGACGTTCCACGGTCCCTTTCTCTGGATTTATTATTCCTCCAACACATACCAATATCCAGCCTACCTTATGCCTTACTTCCTAATTTACTCCTGGTCTCTTTCCCTGATAGGAGCCTTCCAAGATCCACAAGGTAGAAAGGGCCGCACTCAAACTCACCCCACCCTGCTGGTTGCTGTAAGCTCGGCACGGAGAGAGGGCCTGGCACTTCAAAAACATGGAACACGTAAGAACGAGTGTTGTGATTTCTAGAAGCTTTACTGCCGCCCTCGTCTAGGGAAGCCCACTCGGTCCACTTCCCATGACAGCGGGTGTCTCCCGAGGATGGATGCTGCCGGGCACGGCCTTCCAGGACAGTGCAGCGGGCCGCCCCACCCACGGAGGGTCTCCATGGGGCATGGGAGGCACACAGTGGGCTTCACCTCCCGCCATGCCACCTTGGGTCCCGTCCGTCGCGCCCACTCGTGTGCTCCCAGCAGGGGGCCCGGTGCCTATGCCAGGACGACGTCCCGTTCACACCGGCCCACTGCGTGAGTGTCAGATGTGGACTGTGCCACCGAGCCCTCCGCACGCTCCCTCACAAGGCCTATCACCAGCCTCGCTTCACGGACGGCAAGGTGGCGGGTGAGAGAGAAAGCACACCGTTCGCCTCACGTCAGAAGGCCTGCCGTCCACTGCGCTGTGACGGGAAAGCAGAGCTGAAGTCTAGGTCTTCCGGCGTCAAAGAGCAGGCCCCCGACCTCGGAGCCGCACTGCCCCCACGGCAACTAGGCGTGCCCCAGCGAGCCAGCCCTCTGCGCCCCGTCTCTTCCTCCACGCGATGCACCTGCCGAGACCGGACTGGGACGGGCCAGCCGGGGCTCAGCCACCCTGCAGGCTGTGCAAGTGGCCGCGGGTAGGAGAGCGGCAGAGAGCTGCCCGAGCCTGCTGTCCTCCACACGGGGCTCCCTTCGCCTGAAGCTACTGAGGACGGCTCCCTCCCACCCCGGGGAGGCGTCCACGGTGCTGACACAGAATCGCCAGCAGCCCACAGGCACGGGCCGCCAGGGGCTCCCACACCCGCGGGCGCTCCATGGCTGGTCCTGGTGGGGGCTCGGGGAAGCAGGCCAGGAGGCCCCCCGTGGGTCCTGAGGCTCACAGCCCCTCCCCAGCCTCGTCCGTGTTTCTCCAGGAGGCCCTCATTCTACTCGTCCCCTCCTCTCCCCAGGAGGACAGAAGCCTCCTCTGTGGCCCCTGGAACTTCACTGTGTTGAGGCACCCGGGCTCCAGGAAGGTGGCGGAGGAAAGTGGCGGCAGCCGGAGAGAAATGGCGGGAGCCCCGTCCGACTTCCCAAAGTTGCCCCCTCGGGTCCCCTGAACTGTCAGTGTTCCCAGACACGGAGGCCTTTATCCCCTGAAAGGGAGCAGCCAGGCAGAAAGACAAAGGCCATATCTGATCCCGGCTGGGGCGAGGCCGCGGGGTGGGGGCAGGGAGTGCAGAGGGGCCCAGCCCAGGCTGGAGGGAAACAGGAGCACGACCGGGTTACCTGGACCCCTGTGCCGTCCTCCCCAGGGAGAGGACAGGCACCGGCTGGCGTCCTGCGTGTGCCTCGTGCTTGTTTGTTAGGGGCCATCCATGCACCCTCTCTCCCTGAGGCTCTGCAGGGCCGCTCAGCACGCAGTTCCAGCCTCCCTACTGCCCCCTGCCCAAGGTGGGCGCGTGGCGGCCCACCAGGACGAATGCCAGTCCCTGACAGGACATGCACGCCAAGGAGCCCACGCACAGCCCGTCGGGAAGTGTGAGCGCACAGACCTGACCCCCGGTGGAGGTGAGGGTCTGACGAGGCTGTGTGCACGGGTCAAGCCAGGGCAGGGCCTGGCACTCTGGGAGCACCGACCTGTAAATACCGGCTGGTACGGACCTGGGCCAACTGCAGACTGCGTCGGAGAGAGCCCAGACCCTGTCCCACCTGGCAGCAGTGTCCCCCAGCCAGGTCCTCGGCCGGACCATCATGCCTGCCCTGCAAGCCCGGCACCTTCCTGAGGGGTGGCCTCGGAGGAACCGGATCCCTCCTTCCCCCAGTCTTTACCGCACATGGACTGTCAGCTCCAACTCCTAGATACTTCCCGGAGCTCCCTGGCTCTCACCTGTCTTCTCGCTCCGGGACAGTTTCAGCACCAGGTCCACCGGCTGTGCTGCTGTATTGTCACTGAGCGAAGGCCCTCTGTGCGGACGCAGGACAGCCCTGCCCGCAGCCTTTCGCCCACGGTCCTCCTCGGGCTCCCTCAAGCCATGCGTCTCTCCAGAGCGTGGACCGCCCCCGCTGTGTTCTCCCTCAGGGACCCTCCCTGACTCACCCTGGCACAGAGGCGCTCTCCATAAACGTTTGCTGAATGACTGACGGCCGGTCGTTCCGTTCCTCCCCGTGCTGCCCACCCCCCCCACCTACTTCCTGGCTTCCGTGCTGCTCCCCAAGTTATTATCCCAAAACACAAAATCGATTCTATCACTTACTGCTTCAAAACCTCGATCATGGGGTCGCCTGGGTGGCTCAGTCCGCTGAGTGTCTGACTTCGGCTCAGATGGTGATCCCAGGGTTGTGGGATGGGGTCCCGTGTTGGGCTCCCCGCTCAGCAGGGAGTCTGCTTCTCCCTCTTCCTCTCCCCTGCTCCCTCCCCTGCTCACTCTCTCTCTCAAATAAATAAAATCTTAAAAAAAAAAAATCCATCTGTTGGTGGGAATGCAAGCTGGTGCAACCTCTCTGGAAAACAGCATGGAGGTTCCTCAAAATGTTGAAAATAGAACTGCCCTATGACCCAGCAATTGCACTATTGGGTATTTACCCTAAAGATACAAACGTAGTGATCCAAAGGGGCACGTGCACCCGAATGTTTATAGCAGCAATGTCCACAATAGCCAAACTATGGAAAGAACCTAGATGTCCATCAACAGATGAATGGATCACGAAGATGTGGTATATATACACAATGGAATACTATGCAGCCATCAAAAGAAATGAAATCTTGCCATTTGCGACAACATGGATGGAACTAGAGCGAATCATGCTTAGCGAAATAAGTCAAGCAGAGAAAGACAACTATCATATGATCTCCCTGATATGAGGAAGTGGTGATGCAACATGGGGGCTTAAGTGGGTAGGAGAAGAATCAATGAAACAAGATGGGATTGGGAGGGAGACAAACCATAAGTGACTCTTAATCTCACAAAACAAACTGAGGGTTGCTGGGGGGAGGGGGGTTGGGAGAAGGGGGTGGGATTATGGACATTGGGGAGGGTGTGTGCTTTGGTGAGTGCTGTGAAGTGTGTAAACCTGGTGATTCACAGACCTGTACCCCTGGGGATAAAAATATATGTTTATAAAAAATAAAAAATTAAAAGTAAAAAAAAAAATCCACTATGTCCTTGCTGTTTACAGTAAACTTCAAAATCTTCAGCTGGAGCCCCAAGGCCTTCATGACCAGGTTCCCGCCCACCGCTTGCCGCCTACCACCCACCCCCAGCACGGGGGAGCCCTCGTCCGTCCTCTGAACAGGCCGGGCCTTCTGCTTAGGAGGACTGGGCTAAGGGAAGGCCTGCTGGAAAGGCTGCGTGCTGGAGTGACCGTCTGTCCGTCCCCACCTGGTCCGCGCTCATCCCTCCGCTGTGAAGCCCTCCAGACAGACAGCCGCTCCTGTTACATTCTCCCGGACGAGGGGAGGAGGGGCTCCTGCTGATCGGGTGCTGACCACGCACGCTCTGGTTGAACTCCTCCTCACTACAGAGTTAGAAGACACACGTTTCCATTCCACTAACCAGGGGTCAAGGTGGTCCCAAAACTAGTAAGAGCGGGAGTCAGGATTTGAACCGCGTCTGTGGGACCCCAAAGTCCCTGGCCCTGGCCCTCTGCCTCACTGCGTCTTCCTCTCTCAGGGGGCCTCCCTGCTGTGCCTTGCAGCTTGCACACAACTGTCCCTTGGGCTCACAGGAGGTCCAGCTCCTGATAAAGACAGTTCGTGGAACAAACACGAGGGGGCGGACAGCCGCGCCGGAGTGACATCACTCCCGCAGGAGCCGCGGTGCGGAGCGGTCCGGAGGGCACCCTCCTGGGACCCCCGGCTTCACGCTCCAGGCGGGAGGGCCCCTGGTGCCCCGGCTGTCTTCTCTCCTCGGAGCTCTGCTCCACACACAGGAAAACGGCCCTCGAGGAGACAGCATGGTTGCCAAAAAACAAAGCACCAAACACATCAAAACAAACCAAAAAACATAACAACAACGCCCACAGGTGACAAGCACGGCTCCCTACGAAGAACGAGACAGACACCTCCCTTGCCTCCCGGGACCCCCCTCTGAGAGCAGCCGTCCCCCGCAGGTGGCAACCGCGGGCCACTCGCAGAGAAGGGCCTGGAAATAGAAAACCCGTCCTCGGACAGACAGGGTTCACATCACAGGCCCGTTAGGAGACTCAAGGGGTGGGGAGTCAAGGGGGAAATGCTCAGGCCCAGCCCATCCCGAGCCCCATGTTCAAGGGCAATCCACACGGTTGGAGGAAGACCCTCCCCATGAGCCGGTGCGGGGCACGGGCCAGCGGTGTGAGTGTGTGCTCGTCCTGGCCCGGGCCACCCCAGCGGCCCGGCCTCCTCCTGCCCCACGCCACCCCCCAGCCCTCACGGCCCTCCTCCGGTCGGCATCGCCCAATGTCACTAATTGTTTCCCCCACTGGCCAGCTGGTGGGAACGAGGGGTGCCCAGCAACGTTACTGTTGGCGAGTTGATACAGAAAAATAAAAGAGGGCAGAGCTGCAGGGCCAGGAAAGGGAAGCCTATTTCCAAGTGATTTTCCCTCCTAACGCTGGGTAGCCGGGGAGGCCCCTTCTCCACCGACAATCCTATTGCAAGACACAGACGCCGTCAGCAACGTCCAGGCATTCATGATGCAAGGCCGGGCAGGCTGGGCCGGGGGAGAGGAGCAGCAGAGCCTCAGTCCGGGAGGGGACAGTGAAGGCCACCTTGTCCCACCTCACTCATGATCAGTAGTCCCCGGTCCAGCAGGCCCAGCACATGGCCCTCCGGGCCCTTCCTTTCAAGATTTTATTTATTTGGACCGTCCTGGGCTGCAGCTTTGCTGCCTCATGAAGCCAGGCCTTCTGGCTCTCGAGAAGCTCTACAGACCCTGGAGCTCTGCCCCTCCGCCCCGTCCACACCCGTCCAACCCCGCCGGACCCTCTGGAGCCGTCAGGACTTCCTGAGGACCTACTGCGTACCACTGTTCTCATTCCGAAGTTAGAGCAGCCAACGCCACCGCACCCCAGGGGGACTTCTGCCTAGTGGGCCCGTCCCGTTTCCTCCAGGGCCATGGACGTGCCCTCCTCCCCAGACCCTGGGCGCCACGTGTGTTTGTTCAGTCTTCACTCTGCAGGACCTCTGAGGGCTGAGGACGGATTCTCCTACTGCACAGCAGGACGCGTGCCTCCAACGAGGGAGAGGAAGCTGTAGGAGGACTGGAAGACGCTGCTTATTTCCAGCATCGCAGCCCTTACTCCTGCTTGGCCTCTATACTGTCCTCCGCCGGCTGCCAGCCCTGCCATCGAGCCCCGCCACCCAGGGCAGGGTGGCCTCCTCCCTCTCCCCACCACGATCGGCAGGGCCTAGAACAGTGCCTGGCACGGGGCACCGAAGCGGACATGTTGCCGAGTTCACGACCATGTGGATGGAGGCACGAGACTCCGCTCACACACGGCCTCTGCAGAGACCGTCCTTGGGCACCATCACCTGCCCAGGAAGAGAGGGATGTCCCGCACCGGCCGGGCAGACGGGCAGATGGGCGGCAGCCTGAAGAGAGCCTCCCGGGGGCTTGCGGGCGCAGAGCCAGGCCACGCCTTCACCAGAGCGTCTGAGCAGCTGTCACGCTGACCCCGCCTGGTGTGTAGCGGACACGAAGCCCGGACGGTTTCCTGGTGAGGAAGCGGGATGAGCGGCAGCCGGGTGCGCCGCGGGCGCTGCGGGCGGGATCCGCTCTGGCCCCGGGGACAGATGTGGGGAGGACAGGAGCAGGCCCTTGCTCGGGAGACCGTGTTTCTAGGGCACTCGGGAAAACAAGCCAAAGCTACCTGGGAATCCAGAAAGAGGCCAGGAGCCCAGGTTCAGCGCATGGGGGTCCTGCGGCTTAGTCAGAGAGTGCTTCCTGGAAGAGGGGCTGCAAACAGGGACCGGATGGCCAACGCGCATGACCGAACACTTGAGCGTCCTGGGCACTCTGCTAACCGCTCGTGGACACCGGGGCCGCTATTGCTCACAACCCCAGAGAAGGGGATATGCCCTTCGATAAGTGGAGAAGCAGAGCTCAGCGGGGATGTAACATGGCTAAGGTCCTACAACACAGGGACTTGATGGAACCCAGGGGTGGAGGGCCCCAAACCTGAACTTGTTGCTGCTATGGTGTCAGCAGGCCCCCAGGCCCCCAGACTTCAGCAGGTCCCCTGGCCTCTGGGACCTTGGCCTCGGCGGGCATCATGGCCATGGCGAGACGTTGGCCTCAGTGGGTCCCCTGGCCTCAGTGGCCCCCGGATGACATGGCGTCTTCTGGGTCTTCTGTCATAGGAAAGCCAGCTCCCAGGGGCAGAGCTGAGACGGAACGCAGCCCCAACCCCACAGGAGTGCGCAGCTCGGAGAGGTTCACTGCAGACCTGCTGGGGTTCGGGGAGGTGCCCACCCAGCCTGCTGGCCCTCAGAGCCCCCCCCCAGCATCCCCTTCCTGCCTGACCGCGCGCACAGGTCTGTTCCCACAGCCCCTCGGTGGCCGGCCGGCTCCCCGGCTTCGAGCCGAGGCCGGGATATACAAAGCCATCCCCCAGCCCGGCCGCCTCACTGGGCGTGGAGGACGTCAGCCCCTGCGGCAGACCCAGGTGGCACCAGGTTTGGCCCCTGCCTGGGCTGCACTGCCCCGGGGAGAACCAGCCCAGCGCCGCTCTGAGAACGCACCTGCAGCAAGGCCTGGGCCTCCTCCAGCACTCTTGCTCTCTGCCCTTCGCTGGGGCTGCTGTCCTCCAGAATCCGCCTGAAGCCCGTAACACCTGCGCCCCAGAGTGGGACTGCACCCGGGGCCTTTAGGGAAGTGATTCAGATAAATGAGGCCGTGGGGGAGGGCACTGACCGATCTGACGGGGCCCATGGGAAGAGGAGGTGTCAGACCCCGTGGGGACCCGGGGAGGGGGCGGCCCTCTGCAGCCGGTGCACACTCCAGCCCTGCGACCCCTTGACCTTGGACTTGCAGCCTCCCGAGCCCTGAGGAGGTGACTTTGTTTTCCAAGCCACCAGGACTGTGGTGCTGTGTGATGGCGGCCACGGGGGACGGACATAGCCCAGCACAAGGCCTGCGGCCCGGGCGTGACCTGTGTGCCATCCTACGCGGGGCGGCTCCCGGGGCCCCCTCGGCCACCCCCCGCCACTCCAACGCCGCCGTGGAGGCACAGGCCACGCCTCGCGCTCACCTGGTGCTTATCCCAACGAGCCCAACAGAAAGTTCGTCTGGACCAGGGATTCATTCATGCATGAATGGACCAACGCACCTTCCGAACCCCCCATTCCAGCTCCACGCTCTAGGGGGCGCCGTCTGCCCTGCCGACCTGGCCACTGACACCCCGGCTCCCGGTGTCCCCACAGCTTCCCTCCCGTGAGAAAACCAGCGGACCAGAGCGCCTCTGGCCATCCCAGGACCTCTTGGCTTTGACTGCTGGGCTTCGGGAAGGCTCCGTCTGCACCTGGGTCTCTGCGGTCACAGGACGGCGACAACAGGAGACTGTCTGCGCATCAGTCCACCCCTGAAACCCATGGCTCCATGGGGCTCTGTGGGGCTCCGTGGGGCTCCGTGGGGCTCCGTGGGGCTCCAGAACTCTGGGCTTTGGGTGGCAAAATCTTCCCCAGAGGCAAAGGCATGTTCCTCCCAAATCCCTGTCCCGGTTGCCCCCAGAGTACAGACCGCGGCTCTGGCTCCGTGCAGGGGGACACGGCTGGCCTCCCTCGTCAGTGTGCTGCCCGAGGCCCCGTGACCAGGACTTCGGGGTCAGACAGGTGTGGGTTTGAACCCACCTCCACTGTCAGCAATCTGGGCCTTTAGACCTCCTCCGGAAAATAGGATTAGTAATTTTCATTTAACAGGGCTCCGCGGGAATTCTGTAAAATGGGTCAGCAGTGAGATCAGCCAGGCTGAGAGTGTCTAGTGCAAGGCAGGACCCACGACGCGTTCATTCCCTGCCTCGGGGCCCTCCATCTCCTGGAGCTGCCCTCCTAGCGTGAAGGGCCTCCTGCCCCCTCCCGATGCCAGCGCCCCTCCTCCGCGGGCCCCACGTGTAACCGTGAGCCCAGCACAGTGCATCTGGACCCCCTTCTCTGTGACACTCCCTGCCCGGGACCCCATCCCCGGGGCGCCGCTCGAAACAGCTTTCCTTCCAAAAGAAAAAAGAAACCGACGGACGGTGAGTAACTGATCCCTTACAAGGGGCTCGGAGGGCAGCAGACCAGCGACTCGCCAGGAGGCAGGGAGCACGGGTCCCACCAGGTCTGCGGCTCACGCTGGAGGCCGAGATGGGCTCCCACCCTGAGAGGTGGAAGGAAAGGGTGCAAGGAACACAAAACGGTGGCGTGCGCGCACAGACACACAGACACACACACGCACGGGCATGCACAGCTGAGAGAACCTCGGTGCTCCCTTCCCCAGCCTGCCTCGGTTCCTTCCGTCTGCCCGTAGCGGGATGAGAAACAGATGCATGACCTATGACCTGCAGGAGCCGCTGGGCGGCCCCACGTGACCCGAGGGTCCGTCCATACCAGCCGCCTCCCCTGTGGCTCCTCCTCCCCTCCCACCCTCGTGGGGGACTAAAGGAATCAGCGAGAACCAGTCCCCCCGACATCTGACGAACGGCTTCATCGTTCACAAATCGTCGTCATATTTGCCTCAAGGTTAGGACTGTGACCCCTCGGCGCTGGGAGGCTGAAGCTCAGGGAGCTTCCGAGCGGGTGTGCGGCGGGACCGGCAGGATCGGCTGCCTGGGAGGCGCGGACTGGGATGGAGATTGGCAGAGAGGAAGCTATGGGAAACAGAGGCACCCAAGACCAGAGAGGGGGAGGACGAGGTTCTGTCTTCCGAGCGTTGGCTCTGCGGTGCCCCGTGGACCCTGCCAAGGGCCGGACAGGAGAGTGTGGGCTGGCCCTGCGGCAGCTTCCAGACGGGGCTCCGACAACTTCCCGGTGGGGACGAGCAGAGCGAGGGGAGAAGACGCTGTGCGCAGTGACTCACTCCACAGGCCCACCTACAGACCCCTGAGGTGTCGTGGGTGAGGGCAGGTGGCGGCTCTCGGAACCTGGGCTTGGTTCCTGCACGGGGAGCCACCGGGGCAGGGCAGGAGACCTCCCAGAAGGGGACAGGGAGGCCCCGCCCCTGGCTGGGGATGGTTGGTAGAGACACGGGCACCTAGTGGAGGGGTGCGTGGTGGGGAAACTGTCTGGGGCTCGAGCAAGGGACAGCCAGAGATCCACTCCCCTTGCACAGACCGGGAGGCTTTGAACAGACGTCCACCTCCATAATGCACCCCTGCATCCGGTTCCTCGGGAAAGTCTTCTAGCCCCTGACGCCTGCCAGCCTCAGAGGCCACAGGGTGCGGCCCACCTCCCAGGCAGCCGATCCCAACAGGTCCAACCGTACACCCACTCAGGCACGCTAACCCTGTGCTGGGCCGCGGGTGCTGGGGAGTCGGTCCTGCTTTTGGGGGTCCCGCAGACCTGCCCCAGCCTGCTTCCACCCTCAGCCCACCGCCAGGTGCACGAGCACGGCCACTCGGGTCTCCCCAGCCCCCCGGCCTCAGGTCCCGCCATAGCCGAGGACCTCACAGCTACTCTGCGGTCTTGTTCTCATCCGCCCGTGCTCAACAGACTGCAGGCCGCGCTGTCCTCTCCCATCTCAAGCCGGAGGCCTCAGCTGGGACTCTGCCTGCCTGACCCCCCACCCTGCCCCTGGAGGGTGACCCGCACCAGGACCTCGCAGCCCAGCCATACAGTGCTTCCCGGGGTCGCCCAACCATCGGGACGGACGCAGCAGGTATCACTGAGTACCCAGTGCACATCCCCCAGATGCTTAGGTGTAACATACTCTGTCTTCTGGTCAGAGATGGGGGCGCTCACCCACGGTGACAGGCGGTGAGTGGACAGGGGAGGGCGATGGGAACTGAAGTCTCCCGACCGGGGTGGCCTCTCCACCTGCACCCTGTCCCAGCCTAAGGCCCAAACAACGGGGCAGCAGCAGACGGGGACTCCAGATCTGTGTGTGCGCGCGTGTGTGTGTGCGTGTGCAGCTTTGTGCACGTATGTGTGTGTGCACAGGCGTGAGTGCACACATGCGTGAGTGTGCACGCATGTGTGCACACGTGGTGCAGAGAGGGATAGAGAGAAAGGAGTGGGAAGGCAGAGGCGGCAGAAGGACAGAAGTGTGTGCCTTCACAGAACCGGTGCGGCACGGAAGGGAACCTTCCTGCTTATTTTTCCATATTAGGGAAGACATCCTACCGCCGGCTTCCCACTACCGCCTTCATTCCCTGCTCGTTCAGGGACCCGAAGCGCAGAGCTGGCTTGTTGATTGGTTTGAGTTTAATTCATTTGTGTAATATCCCTGTTCAGAACGATGTCTAATTAACACTTTTGTTGGGGGGAATAAAACCTCCCATAATCATTAATGAGCGGGGGAGGGGAGGGGCCGCTTTCCCAGGCAGCCTCCCGCCGACGGCACCAGGCGGCTCGCTGGCTGCGGCTCCCAGTTCTTCTAATGAGACGTGTCCTCATAACGGAGCCACCGCTCACTCTGGACTGGGACGAGCGGACGGAGCTGGGGCTTGACCAGGGGACGGACGCGTGGTGCTGCGTGAGTTGGTCCTCACACCTAGCCCCGGGGCCTCGGTTCTGGGTGTCGCATCCGAGAGGGTCACGAGGCCCCACAGCCTCCACCCACGGGGCAGACACTCTCCCGGCCGCGGGAGGAGACGCCAAGTACGAACCTACACTCTGGTTTCTTCACTTCCTCCAGGCTTTGGAGCGAATAGTCAGATCTTGGATTTGTTTGTGACTTAACAGTTTGCAAAATGACTTTATGAACATTAATTCACAACTGTGTGGGGACAGAGTGTGAACCCCAGGTAATGGACAAGGAAGCCCAGAGGAATGGAGGGACTTGTCCATGTCCAAGGTCATGAAGCTGAGACATGGTCTCCAGGAGAGACACGCAGGTATTCTGATTCCAGAAGCCTGGGCTTCCCGGGGAGCAGGCCATGGCTCTCCAGAGAGGCTCCTCAGGGTTAAAGCCCCATCGAGGACATAGAGAAGGCCCTGAGATGGTTCAGGTGTCTCGCGGTAGAGAAGCCACTGGAAATCCTGCGCGTGGGTCTGGACGACTTGGTGTGGTGGGGGGGATCAGTCGCCCTTGTGAGATTTGCAAGAGATCATGGCCCCCACATCACAGGACACAGCAACGCGGGGTCCTCCTCTGACCACGCCGTGCAGTGGAGTGGGGACTGCAAGGTGGGCTTCCATCAGGATGACCTCAGGTAAGCCGCTCAAAGTCTCGGGTTTCAGCGTCCATTCCAGAGAAGCAGGGATGCTGGGTGCGGCCCCCCCCCCCCACGCAGCACTTCCGGGAGGCCCAAGATGCAGCTGGGGGACAAAACCGGGAGGGAGGCTTCACCATTTACCCTTCTGCATTTTTAAAATTTTGTGCCATGCATACTACATACTAAAAATATAAAATTAAAAATATAACAAAAACACATGACATCATCAGGTTACGGAGTACTTTGTGCACAGTCTCGCTGGGTTGTCTGCACGGCCCAGCGAGGTAGAGAGAACCCTCCCCACGGCACACAAGCGTGCAGGGCTCCACGGGCTCAGGGCAGTGGCCCGGTGTTACCACTAAGACTCAACATGAGGTAGAGGATGAAAACCCTTTTCTCACCAAAGTCAGAGCTGCTGTTTGGTGCCCTCGCCCCGACCTTACAGGTGCTCATAAAAGCTCCGCGTTAGGACAGAAACTGGGCGGGTGTGGGAGGACAGTGAGTCCCCCTCTTGTCACCTGAATATAGGACCCCCTCGCCACCTGCCTCGGCACCCACCCCGCGGGCGCTGGGCACTCGCATGGACACACACACGGGCTTCGTGACAGCAAGATGGGCAGGAATCAGGACGGCTGCTGGGAACAGACCCGCGTGGTCCGGCGCCGGGGAGCTCCGCCGAGCGGGCCAGGCCCCGGCTGCTCCTTCAGTCCCAGCCCCAAACAGCTCCTCCTTGCCTCACACGGTCTTGTCAACACTCCGGCCGCGGGCTCATGTTAGGACCCTCACGTTAGAGCCCCGTGCAGGCTCCTCAGCGTCCTTGCGTGGCGGAGTCGGCACCCCCAGAGGGCAGGGATAGCCAGGCGGACCTCCACACCACACCCGCACAGAGCCAGACACAATCCTGTGCTCAACAAAGGTTTCCGCAGATGACCGCACAGATACAGGTCCACTATCCCACCTTGAAGCGCAGCGAGCCCTCCGGGTAATGTTTGCCAGGCAGGGCCGCGCAGGGGAAGGCAGGCTACTGCCCTGCCGGGGAAGCGCGGACGCGCATCCGGCTCTCCCCGGCTGGAGCCGGCTCCAGAGCAGGACAGCCCTCTCTCAGGGCCAGTCTGGCCACCTGGACGACGGGGACAACAGCCACTTCACAGGCCGGCAGTGAAACCCAGAGAAGGGGCCGAGATGTGCCCGGGGAATGGGGAAGAGCTGTAGATCCGCTGTTCCAGAGAAAGGGGGAGGAAGAGATAAACACGACAACAGAGCCAACCCCTCTGAGGCCCAAGTATCGGGGGTGCCGCTGGGAGGTCACGGGGTGCCGTGGGCAGGTCACGGGGGTGCCGTGGGCAGGTCATGGGGTGCCGTGGGGAGTCACATGGGCAGGTCATGGGGGTAAAGTGGGGAGGTCACAGTGCTGGTCTCTGGATTATCATTCTTTCCCTGAGATGCCCCTGCCCTACGAACTCCTGCTAGCTCTCCCGGGCGGTCAAGCCCCCCGGGCACCCTGATCAAGGTCATCTGTCCATGCGCAGAGCTTCCTGCCTCTGCCACGCCGCGGCAGCTCAGCATCTCCGGCCTTGCTCTGGGATGACACAAACACCAGAACCTACCATGTGCCCAGTGCTTTTGCTGGACCCACACCTCCCCGCGGCCTGTGCCCAGTGACATCATCCCCACTTCCCAGAGAGGCCCTGGAGCGAGGTTGTCGCAGTAGGACCTCCAGGCCGGACTACCGGACTCCAGCCCCAGCAGCTCTGTCCAGGTTGAGCTGAGAGACTCTGGACAAGCAACTCAACCTCTCTGGTCCTCGGCTTTCTCTTCTGTCGGATGGGAGAGAAACACACCTCCCACCACAATGCCGGTGGGAAGGCCAGTGACGTGCCACACGTAAAGGCATGAAGGTCACTTAGGACAGGGCCTGGCGCACCGCTGAAGCTCGGGAACTCGCCCGGGACCTCCCTCATAAGCTGGGGTCAGAGCCGAGTAGGTGTGACTTCCAACCACCTCCCCGGGGTCTCCCTTCCTGGGATGTCTCTCCACACACTGTCCCCATCTGTGGCAGTCCGGGCTGCGTTATCAAGTGCTCGCAGGACACCGGCGCTCTCCTGTCCACCCCTGTCCTCCAGGGCTCCCAGAGGCCGCGGGATCATATGGACCCGTCAGTCCGGGGCCTCGTGTACTAAACTCAACCACCAAGTCACCCTGCAGGATGGGAACAGGGAGCTGCTGGGCCTGCCCCGGATGTGCCTCCTGTGACTGTGAGATGCGGAGGCGAAGCGTCACTACAGTCAGTGACCTGGGCACGAGGCAAGGCCCCAGGGAGGTGCTGCGGAGAAGAAACCCCGGCTGGCAGCTCCTGCTTCTCCTGCCTCTTCCTCACAAGGCTCTTGGCTTCCCTAAGAGGCCAGCAGGGCCAGGGGGCCAAGCGGAGTAGGTGCGCGCATCCAGGTCCCGCGCCCCGGTCTGGCCGTGTGCCCGCCACCAGTGCACGGGAGGCCTGCCAGCCTGGGCCGGTCCCCATTTGCTATCCTGCCGGCTCAGCACTTTCCCGCCCTGCGGGCTCCACCCTCCCACCCCCCCTCCCCTGCGTTCTGCTGGCTGAGGGCATTTCTTCAGACCTCCTGACCTCCTTCTGCCCAGGAGGATGGAGGCATAATGAGCGGCTCCTAGGGAGGTGGGGGGAGGGCCGCAGGCTCCCCGGGGTCCCTGCTGCCTCTGCGGTCCCCTGCTGTCCCCTCCGGTCCCTTTCCCCATCTCACCTTGCTCCCCGCTCGCTTCTCTGGCCGGCCTGGGCCACGCCTCCCTCCGCATCTGCCACAGTCCGGTCCCCGCCCTTCCCTTCCTTGCCCGCACCCCCGAGATCAGCTTCCCTTTTTTTTTTTTTTTTAAGATTTTATTTAATTATTTGACAGACAGAGATCACAAGCAGGCCGAGAGGGGGACGCAGGCTCCCCGCGGAGCAGAGAGCCCGATGCGGGGCTCGGTCCCAGGACCCTGGCATCACGACCCAAGCCGAAGGCAGAGGCTTTAACCCACGGAGCCGCCCACAGCTTCCTGAGGTCTCCCCATGCCTCTCCCTCTTTCCTGACCTCCTCCTTGGGCCCCTGTCCCCGTGCCCCTCCCAGCGGCTGTCCCGAGCCCCAGCCCCACCCCCTCGCCTCACCGGCTGCGGGCTCTTCCTTCTGCTCTCCCGACCCTCCAGCTCCCCCATCTTGGCCGAGCCCCAAAGTTCTCTCTCCCCTTCTCCTACCTGTCCCCTTCCCTGGTTCTCCTCCTCCTCCTCCCCCTCCCCACTGGTGCCTCCGCCCAGGAGAAGACCTGTGTCCTCTGAGGGACTTGTGTGCGGTCAGTCCCTTCTGGCTGGGAGGAGAGAACGGGGGACATGGGGGCGGCGGTGAGTCGTCCTCTCCTCGTGCCTCGTGCAGCTCACGACCACAGGGAGTCTCTGCTAGGCAAGCCGGGGACGGGCGGGAAGAGCCTGCGGGGTCGGGGCCAGGGACAAGGATGCCTTCCCCACACAGCAGGGGTGGGACCTCGGGGGCAGGCCCTCCGCCAGCCACACCGGGGCTGCCCACCGTGGAGGAAATCCAAGGCAGGGCCTTTTGAAGGTCTGGCTTCCTTAACTTCAGGCAAGCAGCTCCAGCCTCGGAGGAATTCTGCCACGCCACCCTCCCTTTCTAAAATGCAGCTGCCGGCCAGCGGCCTCCAGCTCTGAGGTCAGGGTGGATCACCTGCCTGACAGAAAACCCCCGACTCCCTCCGCCAGGTCGGTGTCCAGGTCCACGCTACAGACCATAATGCCTTTGGGTGCTGTCTTCTACCACTGGGTCCAGAGGCCGCCCAGACTCCTCCTCCAGCTGTGCGCGTCCCTGCACTGGGTGCTCATGGCAATCCGGTCAAAACCCTTTGTCTCTGTTTACCCGCCCCTGCCACTCAGCCCTGCCCCTGTTTCTCCCAGATGATGCTCCGCACCGCAGGGATGCCTTTCCCCGCACCAGAACTTCAGGTCTCCCAACACGGACATTGCACTTCCTCCAGGAAGCCTTCCTGGATTGATTCTATCTTAAAGATGAAGAGAAACTGTTTACGGTTAGTGTGAGGGCACTGAGAGCCAGAGCAGTCCAGGGCATGGTCCGCTGCTGCGAACGGAGTCTGCAGGGCGGCCCTGGGAGAAGCTGCTCTCCCGGAACTCCTCCCCCTACACTCTTTCCCTCAAGGCAGAGGGGAAACCTGAAGGTCCGACCTGATGGTGGGGGATTTCCAGCACTATGCCGCTCAGTCTGGATCCCCGAATACCTTTCCCTGTAGTCACTCTCTCCCTATGTCGGACACGGGTGCTGTTCTCCAGTAAAAATGTCCTTAACTGTGCGCTGCTAGAAGTAGGTACCCCTCCCGTGTCCCCGGCCTCAGCACCAGCAGCGGCTGGCAGTCCATAAAAGGTTACCGAACCAGATCCATGCACCTAACGGCAATGAGACCACTCTGTCACCTGCCTAAAGCCGCAGGGCCCTTACTTTGGTTAGAAGGCCACGGGGTCTTCGGTAGCAGAGGGCTTCACAGCAGAACTGCCCCCCTCCCCGCTTCAGCCCTCCCACCATGCCCCACCATGCACCGCCCCCCTCCCCAGGGCACGACTTGAACTTCTTGCCCTTTCCACTGTGGAGAGGGCAAGGCACAGGCTCCCAGGCTGGGGACTGCCAGCCTCAGTCTGCTTCATGGCTTTGGGCCAAGCCCGTGGAGAGAACTGAGCAGGAGCCCCACGGGCTCCACACAGAACTGTGGAAGGCAGCTGAGGACCCCAGGCCCTCCTGGACCAAATCCTCGCTCGCACCTGCACAGGGTCCACGCAGGTGAGAGTCCACAGAGGAGGAAGCGAGCTGGACACGTCCGCGGACTTCCGCGAGGCCCTGCCGCTGCCCACACACAGGAGTCCAGATGTGGACAGGCGAGGGACGATCCGGCTGAGCGGCGCTTGCGTGGACACTGGAGCCTGCTCCTGTCCTCCTGCTGCAGCTGTTGTGAAATCGGCGCCCGGCGGGGGTTAAGTCCCCGGGGCCAGGATTCGGGAGGCTGGCGGAGGATCTGGGGCAAGTCCTGACTTCTGACTGTGGCAGGGGTGGGGCGGGTGGCGGGCTGGGCAGCACCTCTGGAGTAGAGCTCATGGGGTGCATGAAAAATCCATCGATCCCTGGAGCCCCTCAGGCGCCAGGCGCCAGGCGCCAGGCGCAAATTTAACAGGGAAACTGAGGTCCAGCAACGTGGGTGGTCCTTGGTGGGTCTGGGAGTCAGGAATCAGTCATGTGGCACAGGGCAGGACCTGCAGGACAGACTCTTCCTGCCCCAGAACACGGGGAGTGTTTAGCACAAGTTAGATGGCCGAGAGGAGGCATTGCCGAGACCCCCTTCCCTCTAGATATTGCCATGTCCACGCGCTACGGTCTCATCTGGCTGATGAGGACCCCCCCCCCAGCCTCCTGCCTGCTCCGTGCCTGCGTCACCTGCAAATGCCCAGAAGTCTGCACACAGCCCCCAAACTGCATCCTGGGGCCGCTCCTCGTCAAGAACCCACAGCAGCTTCGCACCGGGAGCCCAGTGCACAGAGCACCCTGCGGCGCCCCTCCCCTCTGCTGCACCCACCCACACGCCAGGGGGGCTCTCGTTCTCCCCCTCACCACCCGCCCACCTTGTCCCCTCCTTCCGAGCCCTGCTCCAGACCCGCACCTCACGGAAATCGGGCCAAACCGGAGTCATCAGTAACCACACCCCACTTCATTTCCTGGCCGGTCCGACTTCGGGCCTCGGCTGCACTGCATTTACCCGCGGCGGCTTAGAGCCATCCCCTAGTCAGTACAGGCGTAATTTACCCCTGAAACCCTGCAAGGGAACAGAAGGGACCAGGGACAACCCCTTTCCTAAAGCCCACCACAGCCGCCAGGCCCACAGCCTCCGAGGCCTCCCTCTCCATCCCGCAGGTAAGAGAAGAAAACAGGGTGATCTTACACAGAAACACAAAAAGCCACAGCGAAAACGAGCCTGTGCTTTTCCCCACCCCTTCCTCATGCTAGGGGAGACCGAGGCCAGAGAGGCTAAGCGACCTGGTCCAAGCCGCAAGCTCACTGAGCGGTCAGAAAGGACACCCAGGCGAGGGCACGCCTTGCGCACCCCGATGCTTCTCCCAGCTGACGGAACGAGCCAAACCCAGGAAGCGCCGGGCCCTTGTGGGGCCGGCCAGATTCTGTCCCGGAGGCAGCACCTGCCCTGAAGTTCGGGAAGAGACCTGCCCTGGTCTCCCCAAAGAGAGCTGTGGCCACAGGAGGGGACGCCCAGGTCTGAGGAAGAAGTGAAGAGATTCTGAAATGCGATCCCAAGAAAGTTCAACAGTCCCAGAATGAAACTCAGACACAGCATTTTGGGGTTTTGGTGGCGACGTTTCCTGGAGGCCAGCCCATCTGGGCCATTTTGAGGTATCTGCAGAGGGCGGACCCCCCGCCCCCGCCGGTGCTCTGTGTACAACCCGGGCACTCAGTGTCTGAGCAGAAAGAATCCCACAGGATTCCTCCTCCAGCCCAGGGCACCCAACTGCCCTTTAGGGAGGCCCCGTCCTCAGTTACGGGGAAAACAACACGCCTTGGGCCCCTCTGTCCCTCTGAGGAAAAGCAGTAGTGTAGATAAAGCAGAAGTCATTTCTTCAGGCTTTAGGAAGCATGAAAATGAATTTTTAGCAGCACCTAATTATGTCCTACTGAAGATAATATTAAAACGCTGTCTGCATTCTCTGAGCAGATACTAAGTGATAGTGCGAGAAGTGGCGAGCTCGGAGAGGAACCCGCCTCGGAGCTAAACCTCCTCACCAGGGCGGGCCGAGGGCAGGAACAGCCCTGAGCTCCCTGGGACGGCGGGTTTTATAAGCACTGCGTGTCCGTGTGCGTGTGCGTGTGCGTGTGCATGCGGTGTGTGCGTGTGTGCAGGTGAGGATGGGCGTGAGTATGTGACCTGTGCGGGTGAAGACATGTGAGTGCACACACGTGTGTGAGTGCGTGGTGTGTGCGTGAGTGTGTGTGGTCTGTGCGTGTACATGTGTGTGCAAGTGTGCACACATGTGTGAGCACTGTGTGTGTGGTGTGTGCACGCTGGTGTGGACTCACTGTGTGGCAGGCCTTGGGCCACGTGCGGGGCCGGGAGCAGAGGGAAGAGAGACCCGGTCCCCCCCCACGGGGATGTCCAGTCCCGCCCGAGAGGTCCCGGTCAACAAGCCACTGTGATCAGGACAGAACGTAGGGACCCCATTGAGCTTTAGGCTGTTTCCTTGGGAAGCCGGGAGGAAAGAATCATTTTTGTGGGGGCGCAGAGGGCACAACCGTGAGAGAGACGCACTGAGATACACTCAAGGCAAATGCAGGTTTCCGAGGAGGAAGGATGGGAAAGGGGCTCACTGGGGACCCCGTGCGCTCTGACCGAAGGGAGCATGGAGGTGAGAAAAGGCAGGGCCGGTGCAGGGGACAGTGAGGGGACACTGCACCCCCACTGGGTGGGGCCAGGATCTCGTCTGCCCCGTGTCCCCCTTAGAACAAAAGGAAACACACAGCAAACCCCGGGACCCCTTCCCACGCACCCCGCGCTCAGCCACGGCGCAGGCTCTCGCTCGGGTCCCCCCACGGGTCATTCCTGGGAGCCTAACACAGCTCCGGGGAAATCCCCGCCCCGGCCCAGGCTGCCCATCTCCGAGCCCAGACTCAGCCCACCGAGGGCCACCTTCTCCAGGACACCCAGGCAGGGCCTTTCTTCACAGGGGCTGAGAGCCTTGGGGCCTCCCTTTCGGCCCTTCTCCCGCGCTCCTGCTTTCCAGCTGCAGGGAAGGAAGGCGGAGAGGAGGCAGCCCTGTCTGCCTCCTTCCCTCGCTCTGCTCTGCTCTGCGGTTACACTGGGCAATGATCCTACAGGCCTGGAATCCCAGGAATTTCCTGCCCCGTGCTCCCTGGAAGAGCTGAGAGAGACCCGGCAATTAGGCCTGGAGTTTCCACCCCTGCCTCCCTCCACCCGCGGCCTGGGGCGTGTCTGGGGCCCCAGCAGTCCACACTGAAGGCTGCCCCCCAGCCACCCTGCCCTCACCTCCTGGTCAGCCACCGGGAGTCTCTGCCAAAATGCGCCACACCCTTTCCTCCGCCCTCTGGGATCCAGTAATAGTGCTGGACACACACCAGGTGGCTCCTTCCTCATCGGCATCCGTCTCGGGATAATTCATTCTTTCTCTCTTTTTTCCTTTTTTTGCTTTCTTTTCCTTTCTTCCAGCCCTGGAGCCACGACCACAGGGCACCTCAGCTCTTTCTTCCTCTCTACTCCAGCCTGTTTCTCCCCGCCACCCCCACCCCTGCCCAGTCTCTCTCTCTCTCCCTCTCTTTCTCTTTTCTCCTATGCTTACACGTTCTTCATTATGCACTGACTTGATCTGTGCCCTTGTCCCAGGCCCCGCTCTCTGCAGCCTGAGAGTCTGACCTGCCCCCAGCAGCATGTCTGTGGCTGGGACTTCCAGATCACAGGGGGGAAGATCTGGGCTCCTATTTTTTGGTGCAAGCCAGAGACATAGGGGCCAGAATGGGAAAAGATGCTCCCAAGTCCTTTGAATGAACCCTTATGTAACTTCTTTCTGCAGCAGCCAAAACAGCAGAAGCAGATTTCTCTTCCTAATTACATTTTGTTCAGGCGAATATTAAAATCCGCTCCTAGTCCCCCATTGCACATGGGTCGAAGGCTGGACACCAGGTGCCAGGACACAGGCAGCCTGGGATTTAAACACTTGCTACAGATAGTTCTGGCGCTGGCCGGCCTCCTGGGACTCCTGCGCCAGTGAGCGGTGGACTCCCAGCCTCTCTCCACTTCCCCCTCAATTCCAGTACTCCTTCTGGTCCAGGCCTCTAGTTCTCTGTTTTCTTCCCCGTTCTAGACTCCCCTTCATGGACGCCCATGCCCCCCTGGGTTTTCATGCTTCGTCAGATCAGTGGATGTTTCTGGATCTTTTCTGCTCAAAGTCACAGGGAAGTTATGACCCAGTTGTTACCCGGTTTCCACACTTCCCATCTCAGTGCACGTAACACGCTCCGTTCCCAGGAGGGCACCCCTCCCTCCCCCCGCCCCGGCTCTGTAGCAGCAGGGCCTCCACGGCCCCCAGGCCTGGCCTAGGCTTCCAGCAGCCACGCTAGATCCTTGGCCTGCCACGGCCCTCCCACCGCGCCTCTTGTGCCCACTCTCGGGAAGCGGGGAGGCCAGGCCCGAGGGCGCATCTCTCCGTGGCTCGAGGTGTTGAGGCCTGGGCCTCCTCTGCAATCTTCCTGACTCTGACTCTTGGTAATGCCGACCCAGGACGAGGTTCATACAGGACCTGCGGCACCTCCCCGATCTCCGCGTACTCCACAAGCCTCAGAAGGAGAAGACTGTGGTGGAAAAGGCCATCAAAGCCATCTCAGTACTTCCAGGGGAATGTGCGCTACCCCGGCTCTCCTCAAGATATTTGCCTTTTGAGGTTGAGAGTTGCTACTTGCCAGTCCCCTCCCCCCCCACCACATTCCCTTCAAACAAAGCTTTTCTGTCAGGTTTCTGACCCTGATGAAGATTTTTAACTGGAATCCTGCCCCCACCCCAATTCTGAAGGATCCTTTGTCTTTTGAGTAAAAGAACTGAGGGATTGGAAAGGCTGCTTTCTCTCTTTTTTTTTCCCCTTGTAAGTAATTGGGGAAGAATTTTAAAAAGAAAAAAAAAAAAAAAACCTGAAGGATAAAAGACAGAAAAAAAACAATATGAAGCTATTTTCTTTCTCAAAAATTTACTTTAATGGAAAACAAGAGAAAGACCTTGAGGAAAAGAGAGGAGAGGGGCTGGGAGAAAGGTAGGAGCAGGGAGGGGGAAGGGGACATGTGACAGGGCACTCAGGACGACCATCAGGAGCACGGGGAAACCCGTCACTGGGAGCACTCGGCACCCGTCACCAGGAGGACTAGGGACACCCGTCACCAGGGGCACTCAGGCGCCCATCGGCGGGGCTGCGTATCTACTGAACGGTGTCTCCCACTTAAAGAGAAGAGAAAGAAATGGAAGCCCATGCTGAGGCAGCAAAAAGAGCCTTCCTCTCCACACAGGCACCGCTCCTAACAGGGCCTCACATTCAGTAAGTGCTCAATAAATGCAGGGTTGCACAAAACAGGCCGCCGTGGGTTCCGGGGGCTGATTTTACTCTCCTCCAGGACCAAATGAAAGGTTGGCTGGGACGGAACGGACAAGGATCTCGGAGCTCGGGCCCGTCTCCGCCGACGCGCTTGCACAGGGCTCACAAACAGGACGCGCTTGCACAGGGCTCACAAACAGGGCTCACAAACAGAGCTCACATCCCGCGACCACTTCTCATCTTCCTCTGCTGCCTTCGCTGGGCCCAGACCCTGCCCGGTCCGGCTAGACACAGCCGATCCCAAGAAAGGCGATCGGCTCTCAATGACCAGCTCATCGGTTTCTCACTTTAGAGATTATCCATGGAAAAATCTTAATCCCAGGCAGGCTGCTTCCCTCTGCCACCCAGAACGTTTCGGCTGTCAGTCTTGGTGCGAGCCGGGAATTAGACCTCACGTACGCAGCAGTTCGAGTCAGCACTGATGAGCGAGGCAAATCTGATTATTACCATCATGACCATCACCATCAAGCATTCCAATGTTAAAAAAAAAAAAAAAATGTAAAGCGTTGGCTGGGTGGGACCCACGGTAAGCCTTCCCCTCACTTCATCCACTAGAGCGAACAACACTCACAGATTTAACCCGGGGGCTCCAATAGCTCCCCACAGTCCTGGGTCATCTTGACAGCACCTCGAAAGGAAGATCACTAACAGTTTATGTATGTGGCTCACGTTATAGAGCTGCTCCCCTACTGCTTGCCGGGCACTGTGCGGTGTGTTTTATTTGTCTTAGCTCAATTGACTCATTTGTTCCATAAAAGATTTGGGGCAACATACATCGCCATTCAGTCAATGATATAAACCATAAATTTTGGGAAGAAAGTCGGCATCGGGTGAGTGGGGGTGAGTGGGCAAGGAGGGAAAGAGAGATGGAGATCAAGTTCGGATACGGGATGCTCCCCAGGAGCTCCACAACGCCCACCAGAGACAAACCGGAAGGCTAGCCCTGAGCTTCCGAGCAGCCAGTGCAAAGAGGACACGTTCAAAACCAGTGACACCAGGTACAGCGGCAGTAAAATGAAAACCAACCGACGGCTTAGGGTAAGTAGCGCCATAGAACTTTCTCCACGGATTCTGAGGAGAGGACACGGGGAGGTGCCCAGCCACATCCCGGGCAACGTCCCCACCACAAACACAGGCTTCGAGGGCTGCTTAGCACATGCTAGGTGGGCTGGTGGCTCAGCTCAGTGAAAGTCTTGGAGGGGCCAGGTCTGGTCAGTCTCGGCTGACCACTCTCGCAGGGCCTGGCTCCGCGTGAGGATAAAATTTACAGTGTCTGGAGGTGTGGACTGCATGTGGGCCATGATGGCGGCGGGGCTGGGGGAGGTGGCGTCGCGGCACAGAGGAGAAAGGGCTCTTCGGGTTCTCAGTTCAGAGCTGCTTCTCGAGGCGAGGAAGAAAAGAAGGCCACCTGCTCGGAGAGTCACCGTTTCTTGGGAAGCCTCAGAACGGAGGGAAGGTGGAACTCGAGACTTGCCCGGTGGGAGGGGCGCAGGGGGCCGGGGCAGCCAGTTATTGTTGATATCTGGGGTCAGAGTGAGGTAGCAGAGCAAAGCTCCCTTAAAAAATACAAAAGTACTTTGGCATTTAACAGAAATTTCAACAGAGTTCACGGAACCCCCAAATATCAGCTTAGCTCCGGGACGCCCGAAGGCTCAGGAAGATGGCGTCCTGAATGAGGGCCCCTGCGGGGCAGCCAGGTAAGGGGCCCTAGCAAAGCGCCCAGCGAGACAGTACCCAGACCCTGGAGGCAGAACCTGGGGACCCGAGCATCTCGGACCTGGAGGGCGGCGGTCAGCTCAGAGGTTAGCCTGCCGATGACCTCTGCGCCCTTCACGCTGGAGATCGCCCCAGGGAAGAACGTCCACACCTCAGGTACCCATCGAGGCATTCGGGGTCCAGAAGTCCTTCCACGGATCTGACCAGTCCTTCTTGCTGAGTGCCCTTCCCTCCCAGTGCAGGGGACAAAGCCTGCCCAGCCACTGTCCGGGGGGCTGCCCTGGTGCGCAGGGCGGGCCCCCAGCAGAGGGAGGGAGCCGGCGGGAGGGCGGGAGCTCCGGCTGAGGCTCGAGGCCGAGCCCCTGGGCGAGGGAGGAGAACCCGGCTGGGGCTGGAGTCTCGAGTCTCGGCCATCCCCTGACAATGGGCAGGAGTCTGGAACCTGCAGCCTGTTACTTAATTATCTCTGAATGGTTTTTGTTCCTGGCTTTAAACATTTACCCCTGTTGGGTTTTCGCGGCCTTCGCCAGGGCCTCTGTCTCCTTTTCTTTGCGGTTGCCATGGCAACGACTCCAGGCGTACAACTGCTCTCTGATTTTAAATAAAAGTTGAGGTTTCTCTCTCTCTTCCCTCCCCCTCCTCCCTCCCCCTTCTCTCCGGGATGGATGAGGTTTCGCTCGCCCCGCCCGCCCCTTCACCTTCCCCTCCGCCTGCGCCCTGCACCCGCCTGGCCGCTTCCTTATCATCCCGTCTTCTCCCATTTCCTCCTTCCACCGGCCTCCTCCCTCAGCTCTCCCCAGACCTGGGGGCTCCAGGCTGCCCCCCCTACCCAGGCAGTCAGGATGGAAGGGGCAGGCCCCCGAGGGGGCGCTGGCAGGCCAAGGCTGGAGGACACGGGCCCCTCTGGGGAGCCTCTGCGAGCAGTGGGCTCCTGTTCTCATCACCCCAGCGAGGACCTCCTGGTCTGTGCAGTGGGGGCAAGTGGAGAGAGAGGTGTGTGCTGGGGGCCGGGTGGGGGGCAGTGGGGGGCAGGAATCGGGCTGCCGTGTCTGCTCAGGGCAGGGCTCGCTTTCCTTCCCACCTAAGCCGCCGAGGCGGAGCCCTGTGAGGCCTTGCAGCCAACCTACAGCAGCAGACTCGGTGTTTCCAAGCCAGGAGCTCCCTCCGCTCGCTGCTAGTAGGCTGTTGGGGTGACTCTCCCATCTCCTGCTGCCCCTTCCCCAGCCCCAGTCCTGGAGAGACAGGTTGGCCATGGCTCAGGGGGACACCTAATCGTCTCTGAGACATCTCTCCAAGACACTGGAGGTCCTGGTCTCCAAGGACTTTGCATGAACTTAAACTCACAACTCCAAGCAAGAGGGGCCGACAGGCTTTATGAGCTCAGGGCTACCATTAGGGAAATGGACTTGTGCGAGGTCACACGGAAAGTCAGGAAGGACAGGACGCTGGAATCTGAATGAGGTCTCCTGACTACAGATCCAGAATGTTAGGATTCGATTTAACAATGAGAGCTCACAAACACCGTGGGCTGAACGCGTCCCAGATACCTTGCCAAGCGTCCACACGGGCCAGGAGGCGGTCGGTCCCACCCCCCTCCCCACAAGGCAGAGGCACTCGTCTAGAGAGGCAGTGACCCGACAGGGTTGAGCTGGTGGGAGGCAGCAGGTCCTGGGCTCGGGCAGAGCTGTCTGAACCCCAGATGCTGAGGAGCCCGCGGGGGGTCTCAGACACCATCACACCCGCTCCCTTATAGCCAAATAAGCCCCGAACAGCCCCAGGACAGGCCCATGAAGAGTGACGCTAGAAACCCAAGACACCCGGCCCCCGTCTGAGATCAGCTCCGCCGCACCCTCGGCTCTCACGGTTTGCCATCTCACCGGGGACAGGGGTGGGGACCCATCCGGAAAAAATGTCCCAACACCCAAGGGTCAAAATTGGAGGGACAGACGGAGAAACAGCTAGTGGTCAGGAGCCTGGCAAGAGCTGCGTCCCCATGCATGAAGAACTAGAGAACTCAGGCACCTGCCTGGCCAGCTGGTCTGGGGTGTGTGCAACGCTTGACCTCCGGGGTCATGAGTTCAAGCCCTACAACGGGCGTGGAGCTTGCTTAAAATAAAAAGAAAAAATAGAGAAGTCAGAATTGGGGGCCTGGGCTGGCGATGCTCAGAAAGAAGAAAGAGGCTGAGCACAAGAGAGACCCAGACTAGGAGGACGGGGCTGAGGGCGTGGCTCAGAGAACTTCCTTCGCTGCCTCCTCCTCCTCCCAGGTTCACCTGGGCCCCACATATCCCTGCCCTTAGGACCCACCCAGTCTCCCGGCCAGGGAAAGGAAAGAACTTGGCACCCCTCCAACACCCCAGGGTCCAGGGGCTTCCCCTGCTGCTGTTCCTGCCGAGCAGCCCTCGTGGAGGACGGGACAAGCCAGAGCCACGACCCAGGCCTCTCACGGGCAGACCCTGACTCGGCCCGGGGCTCCTGCAGCCAGCTCGGAGCGGAGCACGGGCCCGGCACGCCGCGGCGCTCTAGGCCTCCCCAGGCCTCTGGAGCCTCTCTTGGGCTCAGCCCGTCTCCTCAAATCGGTTCCCAGAGGAGGAAAACAGGCCCAGAAGCTTCTCCGGGGGCCCTGACCCTCACCACAGAGGAGGCCCAGCCAGGCACGACGTATGAAAGAGGTTGGGGTTTGTTATTTGTTATTTTTGTTTTGTTTTTAACAAAACATAATCCAGGGCCTTGGGGAACTTGCAATCCGGTGGAAAACTGAAAGGTCAGTGCTTTAAGTGGAGTCTGAGAAATGAGATAAAGGGGAGGTGAGTCAGGAGGGCCCCGGCGGAGTCGGTGCGGCGAAGCCTGGAATGCGGGGGCGTCGGGCGCGGGCCGGGGGCCTGGACTCGGGGAAGGGAGAAGCCCAGGCCGGGGCTGCAGTGCAGGGCTCCGGCTGCCAGTCCGGGTCCTGGTTTCATGTCTCCCTCCGGTAGGGCTCTGAGATGATTAAAACCAAAAGAATTTTAAATGTCTGGAATTCACTTTTCGCCGCGATGCTATTTGCTTGTTTTCCCTCCCTCCCTCCCTCCTTACAATGTCTCCTCCCGGGAGAGCTGTTTGCTTCCCTCCTTTCCTCCGGCCGGGTTTGCAGGGAGGGCTCCCAGTGCCCACCAGACCAGTCTGTTTTCACTGGGGGGGTGAGGAGGGGTGAGTCGGGCAGAAGGGAGGGAGGAGGGAAGGGCGGAGAGGCCTTGATCTCGTGGGCGAAAGTTCCCAGAAAAAGAAAAGAGAAGAAATAGCTTTCAGGGAAAGAAATCTGTCAAATGTTTATGTTCCCACAAGACTGCAAAATCTTTTCATAGACCCAAGCCGAAGTTGAGGGCGAAGCCTGAGCATGTTCCTTCAGGGAGAAACTAACTCTTCCGTGGGCCCAGGAGCCCAGGAGAACCCCAGCCCCAGTCCAGGGGCCCCTCACCCTCCCAGAGCAGCTGGACCATCCCCAGGACAGTGGACACTGTGCATGGGCGTGGGGGGGTCACACCCGTTTTCTCGCCCCAAGTCTAAACCACGTCCCACAATGTGGGAAATACGTGCTTCCTGCCCCTCTGCCCAGCTCCACCCTGCCGTCCCGGGGTACCCCAGCTCTGGCCCTCTGAACCCAGCACCTCTGCCAACCAGATCGGAGACCCTGGGCCCGCCTCCCTCAAGAAGAAACAGCTCTGACCGTTAACTCCCACAGGTCGGCCAGGACTTGGAAAACCATGAAGCCAGAAAGAATCCTGGAGATCAACCTTCTCATTTTACGATAAGGAAACGGGCCCCGGTCACTAGGTCACAAACAGGGCAAACATCCACCGCTGGACTCGGAAGCCAGTGCTCGTTCCTCTTTGATACAGATGTTCCCATTGTGGTGCCCCGGAAGCCCAAGGCCGGGTCGGAAGTTGGAGCCACGGGAGACATGCCACACGTAACCCTGGAGCCCACGGGCTCTGCTGCGGGCCGCGGACTGTCTGTGGCCCGGAGGTCCCCAAGGGAAGGACCAGCCCTGCCTGGGGCTGGACCCCAAGGTGAAGCAGCCCCCGCCCCAACACACGGTTGATACGTAGACAGAAAACCCGTCCGGGGGCAGAGTGGCCTGGGCTGTCAGGCTTCGCGCACACCCCAGAAGGAGCCGAGGGCAGCTGGAGAAGGCAAGGACCCTCCCCTCTCACCAGCTTCCTAAACGTGACACGGTGTCTCCTGCAGCTTCCCTGGGCACAGGCTAAGTGCTCTCCGCTGTGGTGATGACATTCCTAGCCACAGTGACAGAAAGGCCGGCACTTCCGAGCTCCTGTCCCAGGCCAGCGACGCCATCTCGCTTAGACTGCCTGCGAGCTCTTTAAGGTTCCCACTCCCCAGAGAAGCAGCGGCTCAGACAGTTTACATGACAACCCCAAGGTCTCACACCGAGCTAGTCATACACACACACAGACACACACAAAAGGGAGAAGGACCCACTTTATTTCATCCTGAAGACCAAGCACATTGTGCCGGGTCGGGGACATGGAGAGGGCAAAAGGGGTGCTCCCCTGCTCCATCACGGCCCGCGGGGCCGGCAGGAGGCCCGCGGACGCCCTACGTGCTGCAGCCCAGCCCCGCCCCGTGTGCCGCCCTTACCAACTCCTCGGTGTCTGAGCCCCACGAACCCACCCTCTGGACACGGCTCCCCTCTGCCTCTCGCTGGGGCAGAGCCCAGGGAAAGGCTGAGGCCTGCGGTGACGCCGGGACTGAGGCCGGGCGGCCTCTCTCAGCCCCCACCGTCCCCTGGGGGGCACCTGGCAGAGGAAGGGCACCTGGCAGGTGTGAACAGCTTGGGCCTTATGCTCATCCTTGTCTGGTCATTCTCATGGGACAGAGTTAAGCCCCCGGGTGCACATCCTATGCTCCCTGAAACATAAACGTGCCGGCCCAGCCCCGGGGCCCGCCTGGCTGGTGGCCTGGCCTGCTCTTGCCCATCACAGTAACAGGTTCCCAGCCCGCCAGCCCCTCGTCCCAGCACAGGCGGGAGGGACTGCACTTGTGACCACCTCCCGCTCCTCACCTAACTTTCTGGCCAGCAACCTGTCTGTCTGTCTGCTCCCGGGCGGGCCGATGGCCCCAGCCACGCACAGCTCGGGAAGGCAGGCGGCGGGGAGCAGGCAGGCCTTCCCCAGGGAGCCCCGCGGCCTCCCCACCCGGCCAGCGCCTCCTCAGGGCCCAGAGCCCGGCTCCCACGGCTCCAGGTGGTGCCCGCGGCTGCCCCAGATCCCCCCCACCCCGCTGCCCCCCTTCCTCAGCATCTCTCTCCCCTTCCCCCCACCCCTGTGCTGCCGGCTTGGAGCAGGAGGTTATGAAAATGAGCTGCGTGCCCAGGAGACTGTAATTATCTGCTAAGTGTGAAAGCCAGAGTGATTAATTAAGAGATAATAAAAAGGAAAGGAGGGCGAGAGGGGGCCTCGCGGCTTCGCTTTGATGATAGAACCTGAGGTGAGCCCAGCAATTAGGGAATCTTTATCGAGAGTTAGCTATAATCCACAAATTATCAAGCACCAAATGCTTCAGGAGCAGGGCACACGTCACTCCCGCCGAGGGACAGACCTGCAGACAGGGAAGGACCGCGGGAGGAAGGGGCCGGGAGCATGGGCTGGGGGCGTCCCGTGCCAGGCCGCGGGCAGACCTTCGGGGAGGGCTAGCTTGGAAGAGGGCGGCTCCCCGCAGCACCACGTCCTGAGAGCCCGGCTCCCGGCCCCGGAGGCTCCTCCCAGCGGGAGCACACGCGCGCCGTCCCTCGTGCAGGGCATGGACCCGCCGTGCCCCCTGCCTCTCCTGAGGCGCCGGTGCCTGTGCTGCGGGAGACTGTCAGCCACTGGTGCGAGCGCCTCAGGGTTCACACCTGACAAGGCGACTCTGCAGCTCCGAGCCCCGCCAGCCCCGCTGCCACCCACGGGCCCGTCTCCCCGGCTTCCTTCTCACAGGGTCCTGTCTCCCCGTCCCTCCCCGCTGCCCGTCCAGGGAGCCTCCCTCACGGTCCCTCCAGCACCCCATCTCTTTCTGTCTCCTCCCGTGCACGTGCACGATGGGGTTCAAATCCCTGCTGATCCGAGATCCCTCCTTCTCTGTGCACGGAGGTCCCTCAGGATCCCCACGGGCAAGGCCGGACTGGGGACACCCCGTGTGATGCCGAGAGGAAAGTATTCATGCTCTGAAGCTGCAACAGGTGCTGCCTGGGGGGGCCGGCCTCCCTTGGCCATCTCCGCCACCCTCCCTCCGCACCCATGCCCAGCCACCGTTCGGGCCATCCTCAGCCTGGCCCCCGTGGAGGGGGAGGGAGGGGCCCCCCGGCCACAGGCAGAGCCTGTGGGAAGGACACCAGAGCCCTCCAGCCCCCTGCTGCTCTGAGCTTCTGGGAGGGGGACCCTGGACAGGTCAGGGCAGGGGGCTCTGCCCTGAATGGGGTCACTGGGAGACCAGCCTTGGTGCTTTGCTGGAAAGCCAATTTGAGCCCTAAAGAGACAACCTGCTCGACTCCCGTGGGGCCTTAGAGGCGGTCTCGCCGATGGCCTCCCTGGGCTGGCTTCTCTCTCCCCCAGGAGCTCTGACTCCGAGCGAGAAGATGAACGTCCTGGGGAAGACGCAACTGACCCCCACACGGAGAGCCCTGGGCGTTGACTCAGCCGCAGCCCCTAATGAGACACCCTCCGCGCGGGAGCAGGAAGGGTCAGGTCAGACACGAAGAGGGACTTCCCACTTGTGGGGCTTCCTTGCCATGAGATGGTGAGCAGAGTGGATGTCCCTTCTCCTCCCGAAAGGACACGGAGGTCCTGGTGAAGTCCAGTTAGCCCGGCCTGAAGAGCGACATCTCGAGAGTCTCTTTACCCCCCTACCCACCCCCCACTTTCATTCCCGGTCCTCACTCCAGAAGGGTAGCCCCACCTCCTTCTCCATTTACCACGAAACCCCCAGATTCATGTGGGTGGTTTGCGGTGTCCCCGTGCCCTCAGTGTGTGGCATCCTCCAGGGGAGAGTGGAGGATGAATGAGAAACGGGGGGAACCCCTGCTTCCCCTGCTGGCTGAGGTTCCCTAGAAAGAAGGCCTGAGCGTCACCCAAGGCCTCAGCAGAACTGTGAGGGCAGACGTTCCCCCTTCTCCAGCCCGCAGACCCTTCTGCACACAGCCGGAGCCCTGCACACGCATCCTGACATGCGGCCAAGAGCGTGTCAGCTCGCCGTGTTGGCCCAACAACCACCGGGTCTCCTGAGAAACTGACCTGCCCAGAGATGTCCTCACTGCCCCCTAGACCATGCCTCACGGGTAGCCCATGACCCATCTTGCTTCCCAAATCACACCATTTGCTCACAACCCAATATTCAAGCCAAAGCCAACAGGGTCAAGTTCCCCGTTAGATCTCTGTCAAACCATCTTCCCCAAAACTCCACCAACCTAGAGCTGGATAACAGCTTTTTTCATAAACAAACAAACAAACAAAACAGAGTGGGAATGACCCACTGGCTCAAGCAGGGAAGGGTCCTCACCAATGCCCTGGCTGGTTGCTTTTCTTTTCTTTTCAAGATTTTATTTATTTATTTGACAGAGAGAGATCGCAAGCCAGCAGAGGGGCAGACATTGGAGGAAGCAGGCTCCCTGCTGAGCAGAGAGCCCGATGCGGGGCTCGATCCCAGGACCCTGAGACCATGACCTGAGCCGAAGGCAGAGGCTTCACCCACTGAGCCACCCAGGCGCCCCTGGCTGGTTGCTTTCCAATTCTGCACCTGGCAGCTGCCGTGCTGGTGAAGACCGGGCGGTGAGGCGGGAGGGCTGGGGCCTGGCGAAGCGCAGAATGGGGCCCCGGCGGGTCAGTCTCCACGACGCAGGGAGCACCGGCAGACACTGCCCCTCTCCTGCCCCACAACAAGTACATCGAGAAAGCTTTGGGATCAGGGACCCGCCCAGGCTCTGTTATACAACTGAGCAAGCCGACAAGTGACTTCGGTCACGTGGGTTCTATTTTCTGGGGCCTCTCGCTAGAACGTGGAAGGCCTGTCTCCCCAGGGGAAGGATGCTCTAACACGTGCAAGTGTGGTCCTGGACCCAGCGGCACCAGCGGCAGCCGGGAGTCCAGTGCCAAGGCAGCATCTCACCTGCCCCAGACCTTCTCACTCAGAATCCACACTTCCTCCAGACCCCCGGGTGTCACGGAAGCACGCGGAATCTGAGAAGTGTTGCCACGGCGCATGGAGGTGAAAGCGTCCAGAGACAGGGGTTAAGGCGGTCACACTTCCTGCACCCTGGGCTGAGGGTGCTTTTCCAGGCCTGCAAGAGGTCCGGCTCCACTCTGCAGATGCGGAAACGGAGGTCACGGACCCGAACCAGGGTGTTCTCCGCTAGGCTCCGCAGCCGCCTCGGAGCTCCCTCCACACTGCGCCCTGGAGACCACAGCCTCAGGAATTACCGGCAACGCGGCTCACCTCCCTTGGCAGCGAACCCAGACTCTTGTCAAAGAAGTCCTTCGGACGAGGTCTTCTTTGCTCCTCCGCACATCCGCCAGACTGGGGACTGCGAGAAGCAGGCACTCGGCCATATTAATACTAACTATGACTTATTGACTATCTACTGTGTTCTGGATTCGGATCCTCCCACTTAGGGAGCTACTACTGCCCCCATTTCACGGACCAGAAAACTGAGGCTCCCGCCAGGCGGTTTAGTCCCACAGACCTGCTGGTAAGGAAGCCCCAGGGCCCTCCAGGGGTCACCCAATCCCAGGGTTGTGTTGCCAGGGCCCAGTCTACATGACCTGGCCCTGGAGTAAGACCAAGGCTCCATGCACACACTAAATCCGGTAGGTACAGGCGCTGCGGCCCCCGCGCTCCATTTTCTGCATAAATGGAGAGCGGCAGTGGTGCAGATAATCCTGAAGTCATTTCAACTTGGCTTTGCAATGCATTAGTTGTTTTTTTTTTTTTTTTTTTTTGCAAAGTCAGATTTTCCTTTCTAATTATATTTGGCTCAAACTGACATTAAAATGAGTTTGCATTCCCACTTCACCCACTGCCTGGCGAGAGGCGACCTCCCAGATGTGTGCGGGGTGATAGGCACACGAGGGCAGGATCCGCGTCGCCCAGAGCAGCTGACAGCAGCAGGGGCAGCAGCCCAGGCCACAAGCGTGTGCTGGGAGAGCGGGGGGGGCACCCGGGGGGGCACCCCGTCCTAGTGTGGGCAGCTGGCAGAGTCCTGGGAGGCTGGGTCGCAGGCACAGAGAGGCAGGCCAATGGCTTGGGGCTTGGGATTAAAACCCAGGAGTCCTGAGGAAAGTCCTTCTGGAGAATGAGGGTACCGACGGGGCGAAACCTCAACTTCTCCCAGGCTCTCCACCCGCCAGCCTGTCCACCCCTGGGTTTCTGCTCCTCTGAAAATGCCTTCGTCCCCTCTGAGGTCCCCCTCTCTGCCCCCATCTGCCCATCTCAGCTCCTTTCCTCGTAATAACCTCCCGGTTAAGCGAATCGACTGGGAAGAAGCCGTTCAAAGCTCCTCCTGGCTTGACAATGCCGGGTAATGGAGCGAGCAGGGCCCCAGGCTGTTCCTCGGAGAACTGGGGACGGAGGGAGGAAAACTCAGCTAAGCTGATTACAAGGACAAAGTTAATTTAGAGATGAGCTCCGTTGGGTGGCGGTGGGGAGGAGGCTGCTGGACCAGGGGGTGAGGAGATTTGGGGCAAGTGGGCTTTAGAGAAACAGCCTTTGTTCCTGGAAATCATAATCCTTGGGAGGGACCTCGGCTCACTCCTTCGGATTCCTGGGCTCCTTCCGTCCGGAGCAGGGGCCACAATCGGGGATTGTCCAGAGCCGACTATCTTCACCAGCACAGCACTGCATTCCCAGGGCTCCGGTCGCAGCCCCTGAGCCGCACATCTGTGGACGTCCCCTCCCCCAGCCGGGCTCCCAGCCTCCCAGGCGGCCACTGTTAGACCTCAGCATTTTTCACATTCCTCCCCCACAACCTTGATCCTATAGGACTGTCCGTGTTTGTCCAGGGACTGAGAGTGTGAGCCCCAGGGACCGCCACCACACTTCACTTACCTTCCCATCCCCAGTGCCTAGAAGAGAACCAGACCCAGCCCAGCCCTTCAAACAAGAACACCTGCTCAGGGGGACAGAGGCTCCCACCCCACTGGCAGGAGCCTTCTTCAAAGGTTTCCACTGGAGAAAGGGAGCTTTCGAGCCCGCCACCCCCCCCACACACACGTATCGGCCAGCACAGCCCTGAAGTCACCCCACAGGGATTAAGTCCAGACTGGCCCTCAGATGCAATCAGAGGGTCCCCCTAGACTCTGGGAAGCCCCCACCCAGGCTCCCAGGGAACAGCACAAGGCGCCTAGGATCAGGCCCTGACTCTGGGATCCCTCCACGGCGCTCGGCCCCCACACACCTTTGTGTTAAACCTGAGGACTCTGTTCATCATCTCAGGGGATCCCCAACCCAGCTCACAGGTCAGGGAGAACTGGTATCTCTCTTGGGTTTTTTGCTCCGTCAAACCCTGACTATGTGTCTACCTCACCTTGTTGTTTAACTGAAGGGCTGCAAATCTCCGTGGCCGCCCCTGCCCACGAAGAGGGTAAGAGAAGAGCACCTTTCGGTGAGGAGTCAAGTAGGGATCAGACTCAAACAACAGAAGGCCCTGGGGCCACACTTCCGACAGGACAGTCGCTGGGCAGGCTTCCCAAGCCCTTCCAGGTCTGGTCCCGGTCTGCTCTGGGTCCTCTTGCCCGTGTCCCCCCACACACTCTCCCCCTGCAGCCAGGCTCCGTGGACCCCTGCGTCGGGCAGCCACACCTTGGCTCCGGAAGTCCCGCGGGTCGGGTAACGCTCTCCCTCTTCCTGCCACACGCACGTCCTGTCCATCCTCAGACCCACTTCCTCCCCGAAGCCCTTCCTGGCCTCTTCGGCCCACGCCAAGTCCCCTGGCGGGTCGCTCCAGCTCTGCGCTGAACGCCGCACTCCCGGCACGGCAGCGTCCTGCCCAGCGGTTCGGGGAATCCTGCCGCGCGCACATCTTAGCTTCCTGGAGGGGACAGACCCCAGTGGCGTGTCATTTCTAAAAACATTTTTGCACAACACCTACCAGGATGTGTTGGACAGAGTAATACACATTTGCCGATTTGGAAAAAAAAAAAAAAAAGTTAATTCTCTCCATTTTCCATTTTCCCTGAGGAAGGAGGCCTCCTGAAGCTAAGTGACTGACACTTAAATCCTGAGTGAGACCCCGCAGGGCAGGGAGAGGGTTCTGCTGGTCTGCAACAGAGATGTCTGGCCCACAGGAGGCACAGGACGCAGGGCCAGAGTGCCCGCTCCTCCCACACGCCTTCCGGGGCGTGCGCTCACTCCTCACAGGGCTTCAGGAGGAGATGGGGGCAGAGAACAGCATCCCACAGCCCGGTCCAGAAGGAGTTACGAGCCTCACTTGGCTTGGGGGGCGCGGGGGGAGCGGGCAACCAGCCCTGCAGGCACAGAGCACCTGACAGGGGGCTTCTGCTGTCCCTCCTCTGTCTCAAAATCCAGGCTGTGCTGCCTTCGGGGAGAGCCCAGCACTAGGTAGGGGAATTTTCTAGGGAGTGCTCGAGATTTCCACCCCTGGATTTAAGACCCTTCATTCTGAGGAGGGTGGCTGGCTGCAAGGCCCATTTATTTCAATAGGATCCCAATTTTGTTAAATGGGCTCAGGAAGGGCAGAAAGGAATGAGGCATCAGCCCCCAGAGACTCCAGAGGTTAATAAAAGTTGCTGGAGAAATCAAACATGGAGGGAGAGACTGGGAGCTTCAGGAGCCGACGGAGGGAGAGAAGCAGGCGGGAGAAGAAACACGACGCGATGTCCCTGAGGTCCTGGAGCCAGAGCAGCCTTCCTCCTGGGCGCGCCGGGGACCGAATCGGGGTGCAGGATCTGGGAGCCGGGCAGGCAGCTGTACGGGCTCGGGCTGCAGCAGGGAGCGCCCCGGGCAGCAGACTCTGTCCCAGAGTCAGAACCCGGGAGCCACAGGTTCTGACTCCCTTCACCTTGCCAGCAGTGTGTGCGTCTCTCACGGGCGATACGCGGGACCAGACGAGCAGCGGTGCCTCTGGAGACTCGGGACGGCCGCCCTGGCCGGACGTGGCCGGCCACCCGGACCCACGGCAGCACGGCACACCCAAGCTCTGCCGAACGAACATGCCGAGGGAGACGTGGGTCTGGGACCATGCGCGTGAGGGCAGGCGAGGTGAGTGTGCGTACATGTCAGTGGAAACAGCATGCACGCGTGTGGGCAGACGCACACTTGGAGTGCGGGGCCTGCGTCCACACACTTCCGTGCGGCAGCAGAAGAGGTGAGGGGCTGGCCCAGGGGGCTTTCTTCGGAGAGTCACCTCCAGCCCCCACCCCAACCGTGTGCCAGCCCTGCCTCTGGCACGGACCGGCTGCTTCCTTGCTGACAAGCTGCTTCTCTTCTTTGGGCCTTGCAACCACACCGCGAGGGCCAGTCCGGGACGGCTGTCCATACTAAGTTAGTCACTAATACACACAACACACCCAGGGGGGCCTCCGCACACATGAACGGCCGTGTCCGTCACTTGAAGTGAACCCATTTTCTTTCCTGCCTTGCCCCGGCCTCACGTTTCAGGACCAAAGACATGGCTGGGTCTTCCCCTCCCCTGCGGACCACCCAGCCCCATGCCCCCAGGCCCTTCCAGACCAGAGCCTCCGCCAACAGATTGCCCAGTAAGATCAGCTGGAGGTACTGGGAAGAAACCACACCGGGGCTGGCAGGTCAGGAAGGGGCGGGGCTCTCTCGGCTCCCGATGCAGGGGAGGGAGTTCCCCACCCGGGCACCAAAGACCCCCAGAAATTGGCGATTAAGGAATTGGCCCCCAGCCCTTCCGTCCAGCTCTGCTGCTACCCTTCACAGGTCATTTCAGCGCTTACGGCCCATTGGCTCATCTCCTCAATGGAGAAACGGGCATTGCCCTGGCTGTACCGTAGGCGGCCGTCTGCCTCTCTTAGATGAGATGGAACAGGTCAGCAGGCTGAAACTGCAAGGCCCCACACAAATACACAGAGACTCTACGGGGTAGGAAGAAGCGGGGTTGACGCATCACAAACCTGCTTCTGCTCGTAGACGGGGCGGGCCGCTCTGAGTAAAACAAGTGAGGCAGGGAGAGGGCGCAGCCCGGGCACCAGGAGCAGCCCGCCCGCCACTGTGGGCAGGACAGGGAGGCCGCTTCTCCCCTCCAAGGCTGCCTCAGCTCCTCAGGGGGCCGGACACCCGTGCGCCCGCCCATCCTGGAGGTGCCTGGCAGAGGGTAGGCTGTGCCGCCACATGAAGCGAGTTTTAATCTGAGATCTAACACCCCAGGTATGGCCTTGAGCAAGTCAATTAAACTCAGCTTTGGGTTCCTTATCTATAAAATGAGGAGGAAGGATTTACTTCACAAGGCCATTAAAAGGGATAGGGGATGGTATGAAAAGCATACAGTAGGAATGCGGGAAGCACACAGTAGGAATTCAATATAAAGCAATCTGCTGTTTGGGTGTGGAATCCACCTCCCGCGGGCACTCCTCGCCCACGCTTGACCAGGCGGAGCATCTCTGGAACAGGCTGCCTGAGCCCCCAGCCTCTCTGTCTGCCGGGAAGGGCCTGGCTTAGAAGTGACCCACCGCCCAGTGCTCAAGTCTTGCCTCTGTCTGCTCTGGCTGCTCCCGAAGTCAACCTTGCGTGCAGTTCCCAAACGTGCGGTTCAGGGACCCGTAAGTCCGTGTTCAATATTAGACACAAACACAGGGTTCCAACCGTTCCTATTTGCCAAGCGCAGTCCTTTAAAGAAAAGCCACTTCGGAGCATGGGGCACCATCCAAGAAAAACCATCCAATGCTAAAAAAAAAAAAAATGTAGAAAGACAGAGTTGTGGAATAAAAGATTGTTTTGGACATGTGAATGAGGGGCGCTTGGGTAGCTCAGTGGGTTGAGCCTCTGCCTTTGGCTCAGGTCATGATCTCAGGGTCCTGGGATGGAGCCCCGCATCGGGCTCTCTGTTCAGCAGGGAGCCTGCTTCCTCCTCTCTCTCTGCCTGCCTCTCTGCCTACTTATGATCTCTGTCTGTTGAATAAATAAATAAAATCTTTAAAAAAAAAATGTGAACGAGTTTACCTTTATGGGATGCTGCTCACTCCCTTTTCTCCCTAGTCCCCATCCGACTCTGGACCAGGAAAGATCTGTCCCAGTCCGGCATCAGTCCCTGGGAGCATGTGGGGTCCCTGGACAGGGCAGGTGGGGGCGTGGGGTAAGGGGAGGGTGTGTGTATGTGCAGCCTTTGAGGTCCGCTGGTTTCCACAACTACCAGCGAGACATTTAACCTGTCTAAAACTCAATTCCTCATCCATGAAAGGGGACAATTACAGAGCTGATCTCGGGGCCCGTTGCACAGATTAAACTAGCTAATGCGATAAGAAGTAGTTAGCACTAGGGCTCCATAAATGATCTTTGTTATTTCCAGCCTCAGGAAGGCAGCCACCTCAGGCCAGTGTCCCCTCCTCACTGCCCATAAGAGCTCCACGCCCTTCTCCTTGGAATGCCAGCCTCTTCCACTCTGCTTTCCTCCCAGCCCCAGAGCTCCTGAGCTCTCCAGCCCACAGGGGCTGCTCAGTTTCCCTCCTGGGTCTGCCAAGACCCCGTGCTCTCCAGGAGAGGTCCCCGAGGAGGCACTGAAGGCCAGGACGAGACACAGAGCAGCCGGAGGGCGAGGACGAAGCAGCAGCAGGAGGACGCAGACCGCGGCCTGCCGCCCTCCATGGGCAGCCCCAGATCCTGAGGGCAAGCACGGCCGGGCCCCCGTCCCGGGCCGGACACCGGTCCATGCACTCGGCACACAGCACGTTTCATGGCCACCGCAACCCTGGGAGGTATGATTTCTATCCTTGCTGTCCAGGTAAGCAGAGTGAGGCCCAGAGAAGGCGCCTGCCTCGCTCAAGCTGACAGGACACGTCTACCAAGTGATCGAGGGGATGTCACCAGGGATGGACTAGCCTGGGGCCTTTCTCACACTCTAGCGCTTGCATCAAACCAATCAATTGATCAGAGTCAAGGGCACTCACCGCGCGCTCCGTGCTGGTGTCAGAGACTGAGGGGGTGGAGGAGAAATGAAGACCTGGTCCCCAACGGTACTGAGGCCAGAGGAGCTTCCGTCCGTCAGAGGTCAGGGCTCTGGGCTCCCAAGGCGAAGGGTGAGAGCCAGACAGTGCTGGCTTCCTGGTCCCCGCCTCACCGGAGAACCCAAGGCAGAGCCAGACACCTCCAGGCCCGCATCCCGATAACCAGCCTAAGGTAGGAGCAAAGGCCTCCAGGCCTCCTCCTTGGGATCCCAGATCCTTTAGGGCCTGAGAGTAATGCCCACAGAGCAGCGAGCTCAGGCTCCCTTCAGCTCTGAGGGGAAGCTGGAGCCCAGTCAAGGTCAGAGGGCGACCTGCCCTCCTGATCTCTGCCATGTCTCCCAGCCTCTTCCCTAGCCTCCAGGCCTGCTCTAGGCTGGGCAGGCAGGGGTTGGGGTGGGGGGCATCTGCAGCCCGTGTGCAAAGGGGAGGAGAGAGCTGGTCCCCCACTACTGGTCCTTCCACACTGCTGCTCTCAGCCAGGACGGAGCTGTACTCAGGCAGCCGAGTTCCTGGGAATTTAGGAGGTTCTTGACTCTTCCTTGGGCTCCTCACCCCAGCTAAGCTGTGGCAGGGGTAGCTGGGGACCTCTGGGGGCAGGAGGGACAGATTTTCCCCTGCCCCCGCTCCATCCCCCAGAGGCAGCTCCCGCCCTGAGCCAGCCTGTCATCCCACATTGCTCTGATTAGCTATAATCTTTCTTTTTCAATTTCTCCTCCCAGAGACTGGGGAGAGAGAAAATCTCCCAGAAAATGAATAAATATTTCAATTTTCGGCGCAATCAGTCTGAGGAGCCGGCGCATGATGGAGACGGGGGAAAGGATAATGGTTTTCATTTAGATAAGATACAGAAAATTATTTAGTGAAAAATGAAGATTGATGAAGCCCATTGAAATTCTTTAAAACGCGGTTTTTATTTCTCTGCCTGGGCTGAATCTCTCTCCCCCCTTGGCTCTGCCCCCCTCAATTTGACTGCCTTCTGCCACCTTCCCCCCTTCTCCCCACCAACAGCCCCCCTCCCCCGCCACACCCCCATCCCTCTTTTCCTCTCCCAGGACCCCAGTCCGACCTGAAGCTCTCTCTTTCTAAGGATGGAGGCCGAGGAGCGGTCACCCGCCCCGTGAGTCCCCCAGCCTCCCTAGGTCCCTGCTCCCTCGGTCCCTGCCAGCTCCCCAGTCCCTCCCAGGAACCAGGGCAGGGACTTCCTCTTTCCCCCCCTCCGGGTCCATCTTCCCCCCTTCCTTTCCTTTGGCACCCCTCCCCCACCCAAATACTTTGCACACTCCTTCGGGTCTCTGGTCTGGCTCTCAGCCCCTTGGGAGGCCGCGAGGTGGAAGCCCCGCTGACCGACCCTCCCCCTTCCCAAAGGGAGGACGGCACACAGCACACGCCTCGCCTTCTGACCGGTTCTGCTCCAGATTCAATCCGCATGTCTCTCCTGTTTGCTAACTGCAGCTTTTGTTCCTTGAAGCTCATTTTGTTCCATACTGCTGACATGCCAGGGCTTCAGGAAAGGGACAGACCTAAGCTTGCCCCCAACACACGCTGATAATGACCCAGCGCGCCCCCCCTCCCCCCCAACAGCCAGGCGAACAAAGTCAGAACTTGCGTCCTCTTCCCAACTTTCTGCCAAGCTGCTGCTTGGCCTGCCAACCCCAGGGCCAGGCCTCCTTTCCCAACACCGCCTCCCACCCCACTCACACGGGATGCACACCCTTCCCAGATCTTAAGCTTGTGTTAGGGGCTTGGGTGCCTTTCCAGGAAAGAAAGATCAAGACCAGCCCCCCACCAACTCAACCAGGCTTTGCCTTGAGAGCTGGGGAGGGGCCTGGTAAGGAGAGGAGGGGTCCAACACAACACCCCACCCCTAAACACCCACACCCACACACACACACACACACACACTCCCCAGCCCCGGAAGGGAGGGGAATTAAGAACAGGGCAATGTCTGAGGGTGTTCTAACCCAAGCAGACTTCCCTCCACCAGATTCCCTTCCACAGGAAAGAGGACCACCTCCTCCATGATGCAGTCTGTCCACCTCCATAGGTGTCTGCCTATATGAACGTCTGCTCAAGTTTCTTTGTTTGCTGGAGGGTTGGTCTCCGTAGAAGGGTTTCACTGTGTGTGTGTGTGTGTGTGTGTGTGTGTGTCTCACGTCCTTGTAAATGCCTGCCTGCATCCATGCCCTGTGTCTGGGTGAGTTTTGATGTGTTTGGGTGCATGAACGTGCAAGCCGACGCGGGGGAGGAGTCTGTGTTCCTGGGGGTGTCAGTGCCTTTGTGTGTATGTGTCTGTCTCCGTTTGGGGATGCTTGTGGGTATATCTGTCTCAGTAGGTGAGTCGTCTGTCTCCGTGTCTATGACTGTTTTTTGGTGTTTGTGTGTCAGCTCCATTTTTGGAAGGGGGTGGCTAGCTCGGCAGGATTAACTCTTCCCTCGAGGGAGACCCAGGAGACCAGAATGCACACCCACGGAGCCCGGCGCTGGCTGAAGCCTGGGCCCTCGGTCTCCCCAGCTCCCCACCCCCAACCCCCAGCCTCAGGAGACACTAACGTCCTCATCTCTCTCAACCGCTCCCTCACCTCCCAGCTTCTCCCCTGCCAGTTCCAAATACGACCCGGACATCCACACTTTCCCGCCCCCAAGCGGGAGGTGAGCCCCCCCTCCAAGTGCCCCCCCCCCCGAATATCCAGCCGGCCCGAAGCTGCCTGTGGAAGTCCACTCTCCAGCCGGCGCCGCCGCGAGCAGCGGTCCCGCCAGAGGCCCCCAGGCCGCCCTCCGGGTTTCCAGAGGGGGCGGCCCAGGCGGGAGGGAGCGCCCCCCGTCCCCAGCAGGGCCCGGCTGCAGCTGGGATTCCCTCCGCGGGATCTTCGGGACCGGGTCCCCAGCTTCCCGCGCACCTCCCGCCCCGAACCCGAAATCCCACCGTCCTCGCAGCCCTCACCATCCTCGCGTCCCCCCTCCCGCAGGACCCGGGCGTGCGGACTCCAGGCCTCGGCGGGCAGCGGCGGGGGGGGGGCTGCCCGAGGCTCCGGGGGGCGCCGTGGGCGCGTTCGGGTCCCGCGACGGCCCGACCCCCGCGCTCGCGGCCGGGGACAACTTGGGCGCATCCGCGGGAAAGTCGGGCCCGCGCCCGGGGTGCGGGCTGCCTGCCCGGAGGGGCGGCGAGGGCAGGCGGCCGGGCTTACCTTGGGAGAAAGTGTCCGAGAGAGTGAGGATCCAGACGAGGAGGCTCAGCATGCTGCCCGCCGCCCGCCGCGCCGGGGCCCCGAGTTGGCCACGGAGCGCGGGGCGCGGGCGGGAGGAGGGAGCGGGGCCGGAGCCCGCCCCCGGCCCTGCACACGCGCGTGCACACGCGCACACACACTCGCACGCGCGCACCCCCGCGCGCACAAACTCACTTCCCTGCCCTGCGCTTTCCTGCGCTCTCGGCCCCCAGCCGCGGCCCCCGCCCTCCGGGCCGCCCCGGCCCCCGCGGTCCCGCCCTCGCCCCGGCCCGGCCCTCTCCCGCCCGGTGCTGCCGCTCGCCCAGCTCGCGCTCTCCGGGGCTCTTCCGCTCTCCGCTCCTCCGGGCCCTCCCCTCCCCTCCCTCCCTCCCCGCCCCTCCTGACGTCTCCTCCCCCAGCCCTCCCTCGGCCCTCGGGCCCCCGGCGCGCACGCACACCCCTCGCCGGACTGAGATGCCCGAGGCGCGGGACCCGGGGGGACCAAGGAGCGGCCACGCGCCCCGCCCGTCACACGCAGCTTGGGGGCCCGCGCTGCCGAGGGGGCGGCGGGTTGTGGGGGCGGCGGGGCGAGGACCTGCCCCTGGGCCGGGGCATGGCGGGGATGGGGAGGCAGCGGGAGAGCTCCTGTGCGTGTTGGCGGGGGCGGGGGGCGGGGGCTGGGGGGCGCGGTGGGCAGGGGGTGGGTCTTGGAGTCAAAAAGCACAAAATCCCTGTTTTTCTTTTTTCTTTTTTTTTTTTTTTTTCTTGTTAATCCCACACCCAGAATCTAACCCCTAGATTCCCGAAATTGGGAATTCTCGGTGGATGACTGAACGCTGGGGCGGGGATGCGATGCGGGACTCTCCCCACCTACAGAATCCGGAGCTGGGCACTGCCGGAGGCTTCTCCGAGCCGCCTGGAGCCCCTGCCCGGGCCACACAGTGGGGCCAGGCCAGCTGTCGTAGCCCTCAGCCCGCCGGGAAGGGGAGCCCTGGCCTCCTGCCTTTGTTCATCCTGGGTGGTACCGTCCAGGAGGAGAAAGTAGCCAACTCCGCCGCTGGGCAGGGCCAAGGGGAGGGCGGCCACCGGAGGATCTCCAAGCGCGGAGGAGTTTGAGATCCTGTGGGGTTGAGAGGTGCGGGCACTGGGACGGGAGGGAGTGCCCGGCGAGTGCAGCGAGGGCAAGGCCGGGGTCCGGCCCTTCCTAAGAGCCCAGCTGGGCCGCCGGGCCCCCTCCCCACGCGGACCAGATGCGTCTGCTCACGCTGTCGCTGGGGGTGCCCGGAGTCCCGGGGGATGAGCGGAGGAGAAATCACAGACTTGCACAACTTCGCAGGACTCCGCTGGTCTAGAGAGGTCTCTACTGCCGCCCGCTCCCGGGTCCCCGGGGTCCCTAACACTCCCCGCGGATTCTCGCGGTCGGGGCCTCGCGGTCGGGGCCTCGCGGTCGGGCGCGCGGCTCTCGGGTGCCCCCTGCTGGTCAGAGGCTGTT